>NC_090931.1:1392516048-1393766048 GCF_040938575.1 Ambystoma mexicanum
AGACCAAGAAGAAAAAGAGAGGGGTAAAGGAAATACATTGTTAGAGATGAATAAACCCAGGGCCCCACTCTCCCTACTGTAAGGGCCTAGCCAGAGGGCCGAGGCCACGCCGTCGACAGTCGCCGAGCAGTTGTAGAGGTCGGCGGTGGCAGGAAACACACGCGCAGTCATCGAGAAGATTAGTCGGGAGACTAGACGACCGTAGGTCGTGGGGACAAAGTTAGCAATATAAAACTTGTGCAAGCTCTGCATAGGCGACCAACTAGGTTGGTGGAAAAAAAACAATCTGAGGGACCTTGACACGTGAGGGATTTTGGGTACACTACACGACATGTTAGGGATAGTGTTACAGTCACGCCCATGTCGACATCCCCTTTCGATCTTCAAAGGAAAGATGCAATACTCTGCAATTTCCACTAGATGTCGGACTATATGCACAGCATGCAATTCTAAGCAGATCCACAAGCATCAGAAACACAGTTCCTTGCCAAGCTCCTCTGGGTTCCCTGCCCCAAGCTTTAACTCCTTTAGCAACAAAACCAATATGTATACTACTTCGTTAGGCCTCTCAGTGTTTACCTTCCCCAACCTTAGGCCCCTTTTGGATTCAGAAACAAGTTCAGCTGCCAGGATGTAACTTTCCTCTTATATTCATTTCTTTCATACACATCTCATGTATGGGGTACGATCAGAGACGTTCCAAACCGCCAGTTTCTTTGCTTCTTCTAGGCGTGACCACTCTGATCTGTATCCCCTCACTGTTTCTTGCTCAATCCTTTTCAACCTCTCCCCTTCAGGTGCTTTCCGTGCCACTTTCTTGCTCTCTTTTGCTTCTTTCACTTTCTCATGAACGAACACTTTCCACACTTTCCTTTCTTTAACGTGCACACTTACACATGTTCGTTTTCTTGTCCTGCCTCTGCACATTTTACACACTTTCCAGGCACACTTTCAATTACTTTACTTTCCTCTGCCCCGCTAGTGCCTGTTCCTTCTTTTCGCTTTCCTTACACGGCTTTCTTAGGCTTCCTCTTGCTTGCCGCTTCAAAAACTCTCTTTTTGGTGCAGTGCCGCTTTACAAACTGTCTCTCTCCTGCTCCTCTCCAATCAACTGCAAACTCCAGAGTTTCTCTCACTGACACGAAACTCGCCACCCAGCGTCACGTTTATGAACGGTCTCCGTGGATACACAGGGTTGAGTTCAGGGTCTCACCACCTGCCCCTCAGACACCTTTGGGACAGGCACCAGTATCAAGGGAACAAGCATTTCGCCGAACACCGCTCTGGCTCCTTGGAGGCACGGCTCCCTAGCCACGCTGCAGCCCCTCACAAACACTGGGCCAGCATCTTGGCACGCTGTTCTCCCTCCAGGCTTCAGGTCCTGCTGCCCTCTGTGCCTTGGCCTCTCTGGACAACATCCCTAGATCACTCTCCGCTTTGTGAAAAACCACACCTTTTATAGTTGAACAGTCAAGTGGCGTCAGGTGTGAATGGTCATTATCAAATGCCTATTAGTGGGACAACTTGTGTTCTTTCTATGTAGGTTTTCCTTACTTTCCCCACGCCGTTTCTATGAGTAATCTTCACTGATCCTAGTTGCATCCTCCTCATCTAATGTATTTGCTGGAAATGGAGCGGGGGAGATGGGGTAAGATTGAAAATACCCCATGAATGCTGAGGCAGAGTGAGTTGGTATGTTATTGGGAATGGGGGAATACCATGTCTTGACCTTGGGTATCCTGCTCCCAATCCCTCATGACCCTCCAATCAGGTGATCCTCTCTCGCTTGTCTACCCCCCCCAGGGTCAGGATCCAAAAGAAATGGCCCTTCCCTGGCCACCTGAATGGAAGATCCCCAAGGAGTAGGTGGCAGAATACCGTCAGGTTTCTCACAGGACGCTTCTGACTCCCGGGACGCGTCCGGTTACGTTTCTGGTATTTTCTTCTTGACGATTTTGAATCTTGCGATTCCTCCACGGAGGGCTCAGCTCCCTCTTCTGGAGTCGACCTATTTCTACTGTGGTTTCTCCAATGAGCATTCGCGAACCACTAGAAGGATTTATCCCTGGACATCTGGTAGTTCAAATTGAATGCTCATTATACTGGGGGGCACTGGTGTCCTAATCTAAGCTTGTGTTTTGGCAGCTCAGGACCTGTCCTGCAGCCCTTGTCCCATTTAGCTGCTTGCATTTCTACCTAATTGTACAAGTTCTAGCTAGATACATTTGTACGTGGGTGTACTTGCGTGTTCCCTGCCATGCCTGGGAATTGGAATTTAATAATCAAGCAAGAGAAGGGGCCTCATTGTTCAGTTTTTCCAACATGGCATGCGAGTATTCAGGATTACTCTCGAATACAGTGTTAGTTCATGTTATAGATATAACGCGCATTAAAGGTATTATACATAACACTGTCGCAAAGCAACTGGTTAGTTTCCCTTATATACATTTCCACAATACGTGCGTCTCCCGCCAGTCACCTCCACCCATGGGGTTTCTCACACCCCCTACACCACCCTCTACACGTCCCACATGTTAGTATATTTTCCACAGTCAATCGTTTGAGACGGTCTGGGATCTGAACGTGCATACTAACAGGTCAGAGATGTAGGACGACGCACAGAAGGAATGAATGGCGTGGCAGATTGCTTGAGGCGACAGCCAGAGGGAATGAGGAACGAAGCTCGTCTTTCTTCTTCTTCACAGGGTCCGAGTTCGTGGATGCAGAGTGCGGTGTTGCGGCGTCGGGATCAAGATCACTAGATGTCAACAGACGAGTCTGCAGATGAAGCGATGAAGCACCGGTTTCCTGTATGCAGGAGAACGCCTGGTTTCCAAAGGTAAGTAAACTGGTCCAAGCGGCGGTGAGCGTCATGTTGCACGCGAGTGCACAGTAACGCGAAGCACCGGTCTTAAGGATGGAGCAGCTTCCATAGCGGAGCTTCTGAAACCACGCCCACCAGGTTCAGCCTGCCTGCCACACCCGATGAATCAGCACATGAATACCAGGACTAGGGAGCCACACCCGATGAGTCAGCACATGAGGATGTTCTCTGGAATAAAGGCTTTCAGCTCCTGGAAAGTCCTTGTAAAATAAAAGCACTCCTGGACTGAAATAAAGTAAAAGCACTCCTGGACTGAAATAAAGTAAAAGCACTTCTGCAATGAAAAAGTGTTCCTGCTCCCATCTCTATATGAACCTGGCACCAAAGGCGCCAGGACTGAGTCCAGCCAGTACCCCTGTGATTATAGGTCCTAAAGGGACATAAGCGAGTCAAGTGACCCATTGCCCCTATCACTCGATGGTGTGGTTTTTGTGCTCTTGGGCCTGTGGCCATGACAGGTGAGCAGTGATGTGGGTTTTGGGGTGCTTACAAAATAAGAGGGAAAAACCCTTTGTAATAGCATGAAATGACACTCGGAAATTGACAAATAAGTAATTAATGTGCGGTTAAATCTTTGAGACAAATAGGACTTCTCACGACAACAGTAATGCATAAACCCAAGCAATCACAAGGCAAGGGATCAACAAGAAGCCTACAATTCAAAGTGGAAAAGTTGCAATTTTCTCAATTCCGGTTTAGAATGACACAAACGAATTTGAGGAAAAACGGGTGAAATACTGGAATTCTCAATGTGGGCTGGGAGATAGATATATATCACAGGGACAATATAGATGTGAAAATAGGTCTCTAGCTGATGAATTGAGAGAGATATGGAAGGTAGAGTGAGGTTCGTTTTTAAGAAAATGGAGCAGAGAAAGATAAAATCGGTTTATGAAAGTGAAAGGCACCTTTTACTTAAACTAGATTTAATGGCTAATAAAAGAGGAACGCCATCCATGAATATCAAAGTTACGCTGCAGTTGTAACCCTTGCCGCAGTGTACCCAGTTTGTTTAGGGAAAATGAATTTATTTAATGAAAATATCGCTAATGACTTATGATCTATGCAGAACAAAAAGGAAAATGGGAAAGTGGCGCCAACGCTAGGAAATTCACAGGGTGCACAGAGAATTCTAACAGTTTTAAAAAGTTACCAGGGGTAGGGATAGGATTGCTTAGAAAGTGGAGCAAAGATAAACACGTCAAGATGGGGTAGACTATGTGTTATGGGATACTCGCAGTCCACGCTTGGGTTTGGGAATTTTGGAACAGTCAACAGGGTTCTGGTCACTGCACCACTCGGGACACCAGGTAGCGGACTCTCCTGGCAAAAGACAGCTGGGCAAAGGTCTGGTCACCGGATGGCAAGTGCAGCTGGGCAATTCCAGTCACTGCATGGCACAGGTAGGGGACAAGCCGGTCTGGTCTCAGGATGCTAAGGTACCACAGCCTTTCCCCTTTTTAATGGGATTTTAGTGGGGTTTTCTTAATCTAGGACTTTGCTGGAGTAGAATCAGCTATGTGTAACGCTCACCTTGTATCCACAGGGACGCCACCCGACTTGACTGGAACGCTTCCGATTCAGATTCACCTCCCCCCGGGACTAGTTCTGCCGTGGATCTGTTCTGGAAGACAGGAGTTCTGTTTTAGCCACAATCTCCTTCTCTCGGGGCCCACCTACCAAGTGCTCCCCAGCGCCCCCCTTAGAGTCTTCTTCACCTTGTATCTCGATAAGGTGCACGCTCCATCCTGCTGTTCTGTGCAGGGGCACATCGTGGCTGTGCACCTTACAGCCAAGTTACTTCACTGGCGTTGTCCCGGGAGTCCAGTCCTGCTGAGACTCCGCTCTTGAGGTAAGTCTATAGTTCTTAAAGAGTGTGTGTCCGTAATAGTAGTTGCCCTGTTAATCTCCTCCTTTTCTCGTAGGTGCAGAAAGGATGATGAAGACGTCGAGCTGATGGAGAGGGCATTAGTTGAGAAGGTAAATGAATGCGCTAAGCGCAGCGCTATGAGCGTTTTTGGAATTTGGCTAACCTGTGCTGTTTTTCCCTTGCAGGTCGCCGAGAAGTTCCTGGAAGAAGTGCGATCAGATAGAAGTGGAACGTAGAGTGGAAGATGTCCGGACCGCTGTCGAATACCAGGAGAGCTTCGGTAGGTAAGCGCAAGTCTGAAGGGCGTTGGGATCGGAAGACGAGCGCTTACTAAATGGTCCTCTTCTCTCTCACTCCCTAGGATGTTGCTTGCTAAGAGGACAGGTTCCAGAGAAGAATGCAGAGCGATCGAGGAGCTGGATTGCTGAACAGGTAAGGAGGAATGATGGTGGTGTTCTCTCCCCAGATGCAGGCCTGGAATGCTGCGAGTAGGTCTCGGTGAACATCACGCTATGAGTGCAGAACAACGCAAAGCACGTGCTTTAGCTCGGGCGTGGCTTAAATAAACGAACCTTGTGGGGGCAGCCATCTGGGTCCATTCCCCAATGGGAACTCCATCTGTCATATGAGCCTGGCGCCTTTGGCTCCAGGACAGCTGAGAGGGGCATGATTGGGCCCTTGAGGCCCTGCAGGAACACTGTGTGAGGCCCAGAGACCCCCCCGAGATCCAGGGGCTGTGACACTATGCTTTGGCCTGGCAGTGAAATCTGGAGTCTGGCAGGATGAATGTGGAAGATCAGGAACGCAGGTACTGGAACTTCAGGAGAGAGTGTCTGGAGCTCTGTCAACCACTCTTATTTATAGAGCATGGTGACATCGCAGAATTATTGGTGGGCAGCACTGAGCTAGGCCTACCTCCAAGAAGCGGATAGGACAATCAATGTTGGTTGCCTCCTCGAGGAGGAGTCCCAGTTTATGAGGTTGCATTTTATGAGGTAAAAAGCCATCCCACAGTCCTTTTTGCCAAAAATCAGCCATAACCTAATTTACACATTTATGGCACTTTGACCAATCACATGGGCAGAGTACATATTGTAGGTAGAGCCTAGCAGTCCAATCCTCACAGTTGTGGGACCTTGTTTCGCCCATCTACCAGTTTTTCATGCTTTTCAGTGAGAATTATATCAGTTAAAATTCTATAACTTTACAGATGGGTGTGGATCATCATTAGGCATGCAAGTACTAAAATGGCATCATGGATACTTGCCTAATAATACCCAATTCTCTGCCATTTCTATTCCCCATGTGTCAGTGAAGTCTTGCAAAGATAAAGGTCTTGCAAAGATACAAGTCTTACAAGTTTTATTTAAAAAATAGTCTTTGAAACAAATGGGCATCCTTTGTCCTTCACTGGAAGCATTTTTTTCTCCTCAGCTCCCCCCCCCCAAGGCTCCTCCCCCCCCAAACTGTCAGTTCAGCCCATTGTGGAGGGGGATTTCCCAGTTTAATTGAAGGTTTATGACTTCACAGGTTGGCGTCCCAGAAGTTCCATTGTAAGAGACTGGAGCACAGACCAAAGTTTGTAAAGGTAGCACTTAACACTTGTGTGTTAGGATCTACTGTGTGTTGCTAGCATTCCCCACCGCCCCTCCACCCCTCCCAAAGCAGAAACCTGTCTTGGGCTGGTTTCTCCCAGGTTGCCAATGCAGTTTAATTTATTTTATTTATTTTTGCTCCAATTTAGAAGAAAACCTGCTGAATAAAACTGTATCCTACATGTATTTCACAGCACAATCCCCTTTTTACATTGCTAGGCAAGGATACTTTTTTCTTCAACATAGTCCTTTTAAAACAGGCATTTCCTTCTTTGGTTTGCAAAAGCCCATTTTGACACATGTGGTGCAAGCTGCTAGCATTTTACTTTCAAATTCATTTTTTCCATCTGATTTACCAATATTGTTTTGCAGCCACAGTCCACTTGTTTTACACAAAAGTCTGTACAAGACAAAAGTCTTCATGAAATTGGCATGTGCACAGAAAGCTATTTTCTTTTCAAGCAGCGATTTTGACATTTTGTAGCAAAATGTAAGCGCTTCCCGTGTAGCTGAAGGAAAGCTTTTGTTGATTTTCTCAGGTTTGGCTGGCACAGAGCCTGTCATTCGGGAAGAATGCTCTTTTCTGATGGAGCACAATGTTAATATGGCTGGGCAGGACAGTTTTTAATAAAAGGTAGTGTGATAAAGAACAGGGACAAATAGCATCAGAGCGGCATCATTTTAAAGGTGAAATACTCCCTTTTTCAATGGGAATTTTTGGGCTTGCAGCAAAAAAAGCACCTCTCCACTTCACTCCATTTCTTTAAGACAAACAAGAACACAACCTAGTAGCCTTTCCCGGGGTGCTCCCTGTTCCATCTTGCCCAATGGCGCTTGGCAAAACAGTGCAGCCATCCTTTTGTAGCTGCAAAACGCAGTTTGTGTGCAATGGTGCTCACAGGAGCCAGCGCAGCCATTTTGCTGTTTATGCTGAAATGCAGATTGGTGATGTGGGGGGGGGGGGGGGGGGGGAGTACTGACGAATGGGTAAATATATCCCACAGCGGTGAGTAGTGATGTGGAGGGAGTGAACAGTGGCATGGTGGATAGTAGCATGGAGGGGACGGGTAGTGGCGTGGGTGTGGGATGAGTAGTGTTGTGGGTTGAGTAGTGGCGTGGGCGAGTCATGGCATTTGCGGGGATGAGGGCGAGTAGGGGCATGGGCGGGCATGGTATGCGGATTAGTGGCGTGGATGGGATGGGGGTGTAGTGGCGTGGTGGGATGGGAGTTCAGAGGGTGGGGGGCAAGGAGATAGTGGTGTGGAGAAGGGAGCCTTTTACTAAGTTCTGCCTAGATTTACCTGAAGGCTCTTCTTTCTAAGGGTAGAATGAGTGAAGTCATGATAGACCTGCACATTTAATCACTCGTATTGCGTGCTTCTTTTAAGGGGTCTTCTTTGATCGAGAATGAGGACAGCTTGGCACAATGTCCTGAAATCTTACCCAAGGTTCCTGGCTAGAGCTTTCAATCCTATGTACGCATTCTATAGTGATATCCTTATTATGCAGGCCAAGTATTCGCTTGAATAGGGTCGGAATACATTAAACAATGATTGGTCCCCTCAGTCTTCTGTTTCATGTTTTATCATACAGCAAATTGTGCCTGCCCAAAAGATAATTCCTCACATCTAAAAGGTGAGCTCACTTGAAATGCGTCCCAGTGCCTCGATCTTTAACGTAGTTTAATCTTGTTGAGAGCCAAGCCCTGGTAACACGGTCTCGATGGCGGAAACTCGCTCACTCCCTTACTGCCTGTATTCCAACGAATGCCTGAAACTATTTTGGCAAACACCTTGGAAACTTGTTTAAACTGTTTGAAAGGTTTTGGTCAGTGCTGGAAATGGCAAAAATGTACTGGGGAACCCTCTCATCCTTGGAGAGGAGAGGAGGGTCGGGGGGTGCTGAGGGGCGTGACACCAGGTCAAGTTATTCAATACAGTATCTCTTCATAAAAAGCAAAGAGCATTATAGGAACATAAGAATGTCCACCATTTGATACTTGAAACATGTCTTATAGTGATCCAGTAAGAAACACTTTTGAGCAAATAATGCAAGTCAGGCTCTGCAGTTTTGATTGGCCATGCTACTCACCCTAAGAAATAAATGTGTGTACATTGCAGGACATATATACCAGTTTGGACTGCTGCAACAACTGAGTGCGGCTTTGGCTGTTTCTGTATTAAGTTTTCTGTGCAGAGTCTTCTGAAAGTGTCTGCTTGTCAACACGTGGGTTGCTTGTGCAGGTGATAACTCAGCTTCAGGAGATATCTCGCTATGAGTATCCTGTTCTAGCAGAGGTACCACACGCACAAGCAGGCTGCTTTCAGAAGACACAGCAGCGCTGCACAGTCCCCTCAAAGCACAGATTGCACGTTGGTGCAATAACACGGCTTCATAGCAAATCTGCAAGTGTCATGGGCAAGCCCCAATGTTCTGTCCCATTTCCTGTGCTGGTTTTGTTAAGTTTACCTTGGAAGGATTGCAGGCATTATTGTAGGTTTTTCTTCATGACAGTGGACCGAGACAGAGAGCCAGTCGTAATGGACACCACTCTCCAACCAAGAGTGCACCCATGCTTACCATTTCCCAGAGGCCTGCAATAAACAACTGATCAGGTCTCCCTTTGTGCTTCTTTTTCATGGATTGTGGATGAATGAGGACTAAGTCAATGGTGTCACTTGTATCTATGAGAGGGTTTAAAGGACTTCCACAGTGGAGCCTCTTATCTCCAGGAAACAAACTGCCTACAAAAATGTTAATGCACCAATCAAACCAGCA
This sequence comes from Ambystoma mexicanum, assembly GCF_040938575.1. NCBI lineage: Eukaryota > Metazoa > Chordata > Amphibia > Caudata > Ambystomatidae > Ambystoma > Ambystoma mexicanum. Next base: position 1,392,525,176 of record NC_090931.1, read on the forward strand.
CAGGCAGCACAAATGTATATTGCTCAGGGGAAGAGAGGCACAGTGACTCACGAAAACCGGAGTGTTCATACAGTTCTTCCGGGTTAGAACAGGCTGGTGTGGAGGCTATGAATTGCAGAATATTCCCAGGGGGCAGATGGCCGTGAAAGCCATCTCATAGCAATGCGGAAAGAGCCTGGGCGACAATACATTCTTAACATCAACACAGGGCAACACCAAGCAGGAGCACTACAGAAAGTGGCCGCCCCCTGGGGAAGGTCAGAGTCACAATCTTTGGACGGCTCTATGCTGAAGTAGAGCCAAGTGCGATCATCATCAGTGCTTCAAGTTCCAATTTAAGACGCATCTGCAGCATTCAACCAAGAGATTACATGACACTGAAAAATCAATGGGACACCTTCATGAGGGTGAAAGAGGCACCACTGTAGAGGACCTCACGGCTCCAACAGATTTCATGCCGCCTTTCTAGCACATATCTAAACTCCATAATAGGGGATCAGACCCTCAACGAGAAGAAGGGAGGCACAGATAGCAATGCTGAGGTCCCCGGAGGCAATGAATGAGATAATGCAAGAGGTGTTCAAGTGCAAAGTTCTACTGTTTTGGGGTAATATTTTGTTCCATGACTTCCTCTACAAAAGGTTACAAAGGAAGAGGCGCTTTCTTTTCTTGAGTCAAATAGATGGAATGGGTGATGGTAAATGCTTGCTCTGGGATGCTGTGATAGATATGCACATGTCTAGCTAAGGATGGCTGTTTATTTGACATTTATTTCAGTACACAAAGCCCTGAAGCATCTAGGCATTTGTTACAGATAATGCAGGTACATTTATAAAAGAGCTTAAGACGTAGTAAGTTTTGATATAACTGCATCAAAAGAACAAGTTACTTACCAACTGGTAACGTTCTTTCGATTGGATGTTCCTCCAACGTATTCCACATCTATGCCATGTAATGTCAAGAGCTGTGTACTTCGGAAACTTTTTCGGCAGGGGGTGTCCTGCATCAAAGGTGTCGGGTCGATGTCCCTCAAAGGCCTCCGTCGAGGGCGACATCACCGGATGTATTAAATAGGACGCACGGCGCCTGTAGCCTCAGTTTATGTTTTTTCCTCCATAACGTGTGGCACCTATCCCATGCCTTCTTGACTGCACATAGCCTTGCGGAAACGTAAGCTGCAATCGCATAGGAAATTCTCCAGGGGGGCAGGCTGGGAGGGCGATGTGGAATATGTTGGAGGAACATCCAATCGAAAGAACGTTATCAGTTGGTAAGTAACTTGTTCTTCGAATGGATTGTGTCCTCCAACTTATTCCACATCTTTGACAGACTCCCAAAGCAGTACCAGAAAATGGAGGGAAAAGAATTTAGAGTACCCAATCAGACGGCGGAATAAAGAACCGCCTTACCAAAGGCCATATCTTGACCATGGATCGTATCCAGGGAATAATGTTTAACAAAGGAGTGGATAGAAGCCCATGTGGCTGCATCAAATATTTCTAATAGGAACTCCCCGTTGTAGGGCTGTAGAAGTAGCCACGCCCCTAGTGGAATGAGCTTGCAACCCTTCAGGAGGGTCCTTACCCGCCAATCGGTAACATTCATTAATGGTGAGGATAATCCACCTGGATACGGTCTGTTTGTTAACAGCCTGGCCTAATCGGTGTCCAGCATATCCCACAAAGTGTTGATCGTCCACTCTGACCGTGGACATCCTTGAAATATAAAAGCTCAGAGCTCTCCTAGGGTCCAACCTATGGAGTCGCTCCTCTTTCTTACCAGGATGAGGAGGAGGATAGAAAGACGGGAAGAAACACTTTCTGGCTTAAATGAAATTCAGACACTACCTTAGGTAGAAAGGAAAGATGTACTCTCAGTACAACCCTATCCTTGTGAAACAGTAAAGGATGGCTTAGATGAAAGTGCCTGCAATTCACTCACTCTGCGAGCGGAAGTAACTGCAGCCAAGAACACCGTCTTGAAAGACAATCTCAAAAGGGCAAGACTGCAAAGGTTCAAAAGGAGCACCCATCAGGAATTTCAAAACCAAATTTAGATCCCAAACCGGCACCTGAAAAGGGGATGGTGGCATCACATTAGTGAGCCCTTTAAGAAATTGGGAAATCAAAGGAATCTTAAAGTAAGAACATTCTTCAGACGAGTGCTTGAAGACAGACAGCGCCGCCAGGTAACCTTTGGAGCCAGCGCCATGGGTATCGGAATATCCAGCAACGCCATCAGATCCACAACCCGATCGTGAAAAGCTCTGACAGAGTGGGGCGGGTCTTCGCTATCCTGGTCTGCTTGATCTTCATCCAATGCGGCGGGAACAGAAACCTGATCCCAGCACGTGGCACCTCAGACCCAGTTGGCAGACCTGACTGTGCAACTGGAGTCTTATGTACAGGTGAAAGTGGAGGCAGTGGAGGAGGGGGCCCCACCAGAAGAGGGGGGTGGTACTACCGGAACCTGCAGAAGAGTAGCCGGAGCAGGTTGCAGCTCGAGAAGCTTAGGATACATTTCTTTGAAAAGATCCTTAAAGTATGCCTTTATTGGTAGAGGCCTCCCAGAAGGGGCATATCCCCAAGATTGCAAAGAGGCTGGTTGCCAGGTTGGCCCTCCACCTGCTGGATCCACGTAAACCAAGGGTGAAGATGTAGGAGGGAGCGAGACTGTGGCGGCGGAAAATGAGCAGGCCAATCCGAACAGATTCCTATTGTCCACATTACGTGGAAAAGGCTGCTCTGCCCCAAAAACAGGCCCCTTGGTACCAGCCATTGATGACGTTGGTGTGAAAGAGGAAGTCAAAATGTCCGCCTCAGACTGCAGGGGTTGGGCCGCCATTTTGTTACTGCCTGAGGTGAACTGCGTCACAGGTGTCAGTGAGGCCATTGTCACCACAGGGTTATCAGGGGACTTCTATCAATTTTAGCCTCATGACAGGGAACCTCGGCAGAGCAGGTGTTAGCAAATCTAGAGCGCTTTTGCAACTCCTTAGATTCTGCGGAAGAATTATCCCTTGGTGAGGGAACCTCGGCATGGCCTACACTTGAAGACTTAAGGCGTTTAGCTTCCTCCTTTGCCCCCCTCAGCAGGATCGGTTCGACTGCAGGATTGTGTGTGGGAAGGCTTAGGGTCACCGCCCCATAGCCAGAGCCCTAGGAGGGGGGCCCTCGATTTTGCCGGTTTTACTTATAGTCCATAGACTGGGATCCTCTGGGGTAACCCCAGTGCTTTTAGTCGCTGTACTGGAAACCTCAAGACTAGTCTTGTTACGTTTAGTTCCAGATTTGGAAACCTCAGGAACTGCCCTGGTGACAACAGCCCCAGAAATGCTGGGCTTAACTTTAGCCCCCAGACGTGGAACCTCGGAAGATCTGGTCCTGACAGCCCCCTCACAGGGAATCTCAGACCCCCATTTGGGTGTAAAGGTGGGGTAGCTTGTGGGACTCTGTCTTGTCCACATACCGTATTGTAACCCTCCAGTCACAAGCCCCCCGTGAATAAAGAAAAGAGGGCCTCTTTGCTGAAACTGCGATTACACAGTAATCAGGGTGTTCTGGCAGGATATTGCAAACAAAGCTTCTAAGGACGGAATAACAATGCATGAGTGGCCACGGAGGCATGTTTGCTGGGGCTGTTCCAGAGGCGGCGCACAGAAGCGCATATAGCAAAGATGAAAGATCTCTCTGTAATCTGGCAAAGCGCAGAATAGCGCTGGGCTGGAAGACACAGGGGAGTCCCCATATAGAGGTATGGTGGGGTGACCTTCGGAGGCGGGCAGAGGCAAAAATGGTTATGTGGCTTAGGGCGGTGTTTAGGGGCCTGAGGGAAACCAGCAATGATGTTGCAGCATGGAATGCATTAGTCCAGCAGATGTTTGGACCTTCCGATATGCCACTGTGAAACTTGCGCTGCGGAGTAGAGGGTTTGAGGGGTAGGGTTCTATGAATGAGCAGATATCTGGTGGGGGGCAATGGGGAGGGAGGGCAGCCGGCTGGAGGGTTTGGCATGCATTTCTTTGGTTGGTTGAACGTTCAGGCGGGTGAACATAGGTCGGATTGACCTGGAAGGTACGCCAGGCACAAACCTACAGGAAAGAGACCAACAGATGCACTATGCATAGAAACATTGACGGTATTGTGAGCATTGGGACTTGATCATTTGCCCCTCAGTCTGTGTTCAAAACACGTGCAGCTGCCAGCATGTTGCAGGATATCCGCATGGTGTATGTCTGTTAAAAATGTTAATAAAAAGACATTTAAATAAAGAAATCAATGATCTGCTTGAGTACAATTCATACAACTTTACCCAAGTCTTAACACGGAGTGTTGGCTCAATTTCTCAAAGAATTGACACAGTACTAAGAATTGTAAGATAAAATTACAAAACAGTAATAAATGACGAAAAGACCATCTTAAATACATGTTTTCAGATGTAGGTAACTGACATGTTAAAATGAATGTCAACACTCACTCAACAATGACAATCTGATAATGTCTTCACTTACCCATTGTAGCAGCAAGCTCATGAACCTGTGGTTATATGGCACGATCCCATCAGCAGTCTTTCCTAAAGAGAAGAAAAAGGTTTTAAAACACGTTTTATCCATCATGCCATCAGATAGATAGTTCTAATGAAATGTGCATATCTAATGCTACAGTTGGAATTGGGAAGAAAATATGAAAAATAAGGACTCGGCCATTAGTGGTTTTTAAAATGTGTTCAAAGCTTTAAAACTAGAATCAATGTATGCATTGTTAAATTGAAACAGCAGATTTTAATGCAAGCTTGCAAGAGACCGATTTAAATGTATGGTCCATCATTTTACATACCATGCATGGTATGTTAAAGTGGCACAACAGTAGAAGCTAAAGGCTGTATCACTAATTGAGAAGCAGGGACACATACGTTCAGCATACAATGAGACTATGATTCTTCACATCAAGCTCAGATCACCAAGTATATGGTGGTGTATTTTCTGAACATCATAACCCACCTCACCAGGTCTCCTACAAACAAGCAGTAGCAGACCTTCCGACAGCTATGCCCAGCCACACAGGCACGGCACACAGGAATTATTGAGCATCTATACATTTTTACCCGTCCGGATGAAAGCCGCCCTACTAACAGCATCTTCCAACCGCTACATGTTGGCGAAACACAACTGTCGACTTCCTTACACAGTACCTAGTGTTCATACTCTTCATTTAGCTGTTTTGTTCAGCAAAAAGAATGACTTGTGGCTCCCAAATGGGACCCTCTATTTTTGTAACAATTTATGCTAAAAATGTCTTTATATGTTTATTTGCACTATATCTAAAATGTATTTTTGTTTTTATTATTAATATTCCCTGTCCTATGACACATTAGGTGTCTACCATTGTTAATATATGTCTAACACTATGATGACATTGTGAAATGTGGTGTTCATTTTTTTCAACTTATCTATTAGTAAACAAATTTATTTTTCTGGAGTCTTAATGTATTTGGGCACGCCCTGATCATTTTGTGCTTCGAATCTGTATCCACTAATGAGACATCCCTGCAGAATATTAAAGCTGTGTGGGTGATAACGCAGCGAGAGCAAATGTTCCAAAGCTGCTTCCTTTTTTTGGGGGATTTCCAATACTTTATTGTTTGGCTGTATAAAACAACCTTTCAATAATTACAAAAATGAATAAAAACATATCATAAACATATTACTAATCAATTCATCAGTATATAACATCTCACAATTGATAAAAACCAATGTATGTACAACTTAATAGCAGCATTTTTTTTTTTTATCACCTTCCCCTCATAAAACCATTCACAATTACTTTGGGTATAATTCATTTAAAAAACCCTCTGTTGCTAATCTAATTGACATGCTCTTTGCACCAAAAATCAATAGCCATAATTCTTCCATATCGGTTATCATTTGCGCTTTAAAGCATTGAAAATAATATTTACTACGTATAGCATATAATGCAGGACAGTAAGCGATGACATGTTTCAAAGTTTCTGTGGTATCAGGCTCCTTACAAAATCGACAGATATTCTCACTGGCATCTATTAGTTTTCGCCTAAATAGTATATCCTTTGTATGACACAGATTTAAACGAAAACGAATATAGTCATCTCTAAATTTTGGAGACGGATATTTTAGGATACAAGATTCTGTAACTCTAAATGTTTTGTGGCCAAACTGGGCAGTGTTCCAGTCTTTAGAGTAGGAGCATTTTTCCAAAGCATATATCCAATCTTGCCGATAAAGTTTAATTTTAGCTTGCGTCGGATTGTGGATTAAAGTATCTAAGGACATGTCCGCATCAGAAAGAATATTTATAGCTGTATTTAACCAGCGTTTAGGGTATTGATGATCTGAATATAGTAAATATTTACCTAAAATACAGGATATGTCTACACATTGTAATGACAGAATACATTTCCTCAACAGAGCTATCAATTTCCATGCAATAGTACTGTATAACGATAGCAGTCCTAATTCAAAATGAATCATTGCAATGGGGACACAGGTAGGCAAATTAAAAATTGAGCGCCAGTATTAACCCTCCAATCGATCCCACACTAAGCGGGGCAACATCGACGCAGCTTCAGACCCATACAAAATAATGGGTTTGACTTTCATGGAATAAAATGATATTATATGATTGCATGTAAACTTTCCAAATTTATACAATATAACCTTAGATTGGGAGATTAGGGTTTGCAGTTTCAATTCAAGTTCTTTTTGAAACACTTTATCATTGTTACCCTGGCTAATCATAATACCTAAGTATCTATATATTGAGGTTTAGAGAATTTGCTCCTTTTTTATATACCACTTGAATGGAGAGTATTTTGTCATTTTACGATTTTGGCACATCATAATTTGTGTTTTCTTTAAGTTTATGGTCATAGCATTTTCTACGGTATACTCCGATAATCCATTAATCAAGCGTTGCAAACCTGCTGGAGTTTTTGCCTCTAAAACAAGATCGTCTGCATAAAGGATCCATGGTATCTGTTCTCGATCTAGTTTGGGGGCGTCAGAGTTAACTAAGGGCAGCCCAATAACAGCAGTTTATGCAGCATTAGATTGCAGTCTATAGAATCAAATGCTTCCTTGAAGTCTACAAAGGCAACGAATAGCGGTTGCCTTTGCTGACAGCAGAGAGCCTTGATTGCAGTCAAAGAGACGATATTTATAGCCGTTCCCTTACCAGCCACAAATCCTGTCTGAAACCCATCTCTCATGTTCGATGAGTTAATCCATTGTTGGAGATCTCTTAAAATGAATGAAGCAAAGATTTTCCCTGGAACGTCTAATAAGGAGCTTGGCCTATAATTTGCGGGGTTTTTTCTATCGCCTTTTTTATAAATGGGTACAATCAATGAGGTACACCACGATTTAGGGATATTTTGGGTAATTACAACTTGAGAGAAGATTTCAAACAGGATGGGAGCCCATAGGTCTGGGAATTCTTTCAGCATGGCATTAGAAAGCCCATCAGGGCCTGGAGCACGGGATCTACTAGCTTTGTGAATAAAATAAAGAATATTGTCTATTGTGAAAGCTATTGAGAAAGGTCCCTCAAGTTTTACAGAAGGTATGCAGTTGATAGGAGGGTGAAGAGCATAAAGACCAGAAAAATGAGAGAGCCATACGGAAGAAGCAACATCATTAATCTGCATTTGACATTGGGTGGTGTTATATGTGTCTGTTATTAATGACCAACATCCTGCAGAGTTTTTTGTTAAGACTTTAACCAACATTGCCTCACCATCTTTTTGATATAATAGCGAACGATAAGTTCTTCTCCAATTCCTATGTTTGGTCTTAATTGCTTTAAGAGCAGCCCAGCGCTGATCAACTGGTAGAGATTGGACCGATTTCTTATTTTTTCGAAATACAGCTTTCGCTTTCTGCATATTTTGATTGTAAGAATGTGAGACAACTGAATATCTTGTTATCTTATTAAGACCAGCAAATTGATACATTAGTTTTGTGTAATCAAAATCGGAATTCCAATCATTTAACAAGCTTTTACATGATATTTTAAGGCGATCCGTAAAATGCAATAGTTTGGTACTCGACCATCGTAAACGGTTTCGACCAGGATTTACATCAAAAGTACCTTCCATTGTTATAGAAGACACAAGCGGAGTAATTCCTTGGTTACCAGAGTTCAGTGACCATTGGAGATGCAACATATGATCATTAGCCGAAGATGGCAAAACCTGAAACCCCTTCAAAAGATGGAACAATGAACGGCTAACATAAATGAAGTCAATGGTAGCCACAGATCTACCCCTTTTCCATGTCGGGTGGGGAGGAGAATCCTCAGGAAATGAACCATTCACCATAAACATATCTTTCGACTGTATAAACGCATTCCAACTTCGCAGTCGATCGTCAGATAATGCTTTACTATTATTTTAACAATGGAGATTTAAATCTCCCACTAAAATTATATGCAATTGTTTCTTATATTGATATATTGTTTTCCCATAAACGCTCAAGAGAGCGCAAATAGGAATCAGTAGAGAGCGCAGCTGGGTTCCAATATGTATTAATAAGGAAATACTGACAATCGTCAATAGATAATTGGACTAACTGGTTATCCGGGGGTCAGGGTTTCATGTGAGATAACACTCATGGGTGGAGTTGTTTTCAGCATCATCAGCAGACCAGACATTGGGCGACCCTTAATAGCAGGATTTAGAATGGGGTAATAACCATCCCAAGACGGGCAATTAGATAGCCATGTTTCCTGTAGCAGTATAAAATCGTACTCTTAGTTTAATAGCAGCATCAGAAAAAAGATGTTTGAAGCCTCTAGTATTCCAGCTTAATAATGAGAGTTGCTTACCAAGGAGAGTGTTAAGTTTGGGAGGCAGAGCACCGACATTTACAATGTTGTTTGCATTGTTGACCGCTAGGATCCGCTTTAGTAGAGTCGCCCAATGTTACTTGCTCATCTTTACATGAGACCGAAGTAGCAGAGCTTCTTTGATGGTCAATTGCCAGATCGAAACCCAAATCCCACAAGGCTGAGCGTGCAGCCCAAAGAGTATTTAAAACCACTCGAGCGGAGCCAAAGCCGCACTGAAGACAGATCATTATTATTTAGAAATTCAACTTGTTCCATGTCACCCGAATTAATATCCTCCAAAGCATATATGTCACCAAAAATGGCTAAAAGGCTAGCCCGATTCAAATCATAAGGATGATACGGCAAGGGCCTACATTTAATAATTAGTGAAAGGAGATTTTTTTTTTACATCAGGTTTTTTCTGTCTGTTTTGAGTACTCTCCAAATTCGTAATGGGTATAGCATGAGAGCTCACCTGTTCAGTGAGTCCAGACGGAATTTGCTTTAAGTTAGGGGCAGCAGATATAGTTTGTTTTAGATTAGAAGTAGCAATAGATGAAGGTAATTTCTGCCAGCCTTCATCACACGTAACAGCACTATTACCATAAGTCTGATGATATTTTAACATGTATTGTTCAATGGCTGACGCTATGATACAATCTAAAGTTGGAGGCATGGAAGATCAGTTACGTTGATCCATTTTATTCGCAACCGCCAAAGGAGGGAGGGATGGTAGCTGCGGTACAGGATTTAGGATAGAAGCTAATCTAGGTTTAGATAACTTATTTGCTTCAATTTGAGAAAGAGAACTATCTTTAAGTTTAGATCCATCAGTGACATTAGTTTCAACTAGAGGAAGTTTCATACTTTTAACGTCCAGATAAAGGTCTATTTCTTTGCGCAACTCTGCACGTTTTAAACACAATTCAGCATCCGATAGATCGTTCACTCTTGGAACAGTGATTAATTTCGGGTGATTATCCAATACAACAGATTCATTGTCAATCAAAGCCACAATGTTATTGAAGGGCGAGTGTTCAACTGAAAGTTGAACATTTACAAGCCCTTTTAGGCTTTTCTCAGCAGCGATTTTTGCATATTTATCCCATACTACTTTAGCAGCCATGGTCATTTTATTTTTGGCAGGTAGCTTTAATCCTTTGAAAAATGATTTAGCAATAGAGGAGGGAATATGCTGCTTTGGCCGATTTTTGGATTTCTTTTTTAAGGGGCTTGTATGAATCTGTTTAGAAGGGGCAGCACCCGAAAAAATTGTAAATAGTTCTTTAGAAGGTTGTAATTCATTCACTGATGCTGAAGGCAACACAGTATTAGATAATGGGCATACAGGAGCACAATTCTGAACAGGGGAATGAAGTTCTCGAATAATTTGTGAAAATAAAGGCAGAGCAAACAAAGCAGGTGCAGCCACATTTTCTATGGCCAATTTAGGTTTCTCCAATTGGTTAAAAGGAGAGTCCTTTGTTGTTTTCTGCTGTAATAATTTAACAGGAGATAGCTTTGATTTTTTAGGAGAAATTAGAGTAATTCCATTTAATGGTTTCAACTGTTGTAAGCGTAACTGTGATGGCCATCTAAGTAATTTAGTAAGTTGTTTATCCTGGATTTTAAGTTTTTCATCCAAGGTCTCGAATAATTTAAACACCGATGATATAGCTAAATTCATAGCATGCAGGGTGGTTTCAACTAGTATTGTGGAAGACAGACAAGCAGCAGATGGAAGTGGCGAAGGAAGAAGGGGCATGGAAGGAAGAGGGATGGGTTTCGGTGTAATATGAGACAGTCTGGGAGTAGGCGCTATATACGAGGATACTGACATATGTTTCTCATCATCAGAGTAGATGTGCGAAATTTCAGGTAGCTCATAGTTTGCCTCAGGGGCCACATTATTATCAATAAAAGATGAATTAGAACAGTGATCAAGTTCACCTTGATCCTTTATAGAATCATCAACCAATGCTATAGCCGTAGGATTAAAAGATGTACCAAACATAGAAGCAACACACGAAGCAGCAGGAGTTACTAAGCAATTTGACCCAGGTATAACAGAAGGCTTGCTAGTAGGCATAAGATTATCTGTCCGCGGCAGCGGTGTAATCACTTCTTTTATAGCCTGTTTATCTTTATCACATGGTAATTTTCTCAGATCAATATTGGAATCCGGCAAAAGAACCAGTTGTATTGGTATTTAGCTATCCTTCAGCATTGTTATATCCGAGATAGAACATATGGATTTGGGCGGAATTATGGCAGATGGAATATCAGTAGCAGCAAAATTACAGGGCAGGTCATTGCTACATACCCTTTTGTCTTTACCCATAGTAGAGATCATCTCCTGTATATCGCGCGATGCTACCGTTGCTTTAAATCTTGCAATTTTAGGAACTCGGGAAGCTGAAGCCGCATTCGGACGCGGCGTACTACCCATTACTTTCCTTTTCTGAGGGGCAAGAGGTGGGGAGGATGGAACTGCCGCCAGCTTGCTTGATCTCAGATAATAAAAGCGTTGGCGCATTTAAGGCGCCACCCAGAAGACACTTGAATTAGATTTCACTTAAAAGGGTAAATTTGATAATGGTTTTAAAAGAGAAAAAATAAAAAGGGGGACTTTGGCACCGCACGCAGGTTGCTGCACAAACTAATAATAAATGTATTAAAAACTTGAATTGATAGTATTCTTAATTAATACGTAATTAAATAAATTATTTTTTTAGAAGTGATCACATTCATCAAAAGAAACTAAGACGACTGTTCAGTTTTCAGGGAAGGGAACGCCCGACAGCTTGTGGAGCTGCCAGAGTCCGACTCTCCACCCCAATCCCCGAGAACTAGAAAAATACTTGTGAGTAAAGTTAGCAGCTGAAGGCCTCGATTCAGGTTACTCACAGGTCACAGCCAAACATCACAACAGCGGCTCCAGCCCTTACTGCTTCCAGGGCTTAACGCCGCAAAGGTGGCTGTGCAGTGCTTTTCTGTGGAGTCCGTGTCACGTGATGCGTGACTTGATGAATTCAAGCTCCGCCTCCTTGGGGAAGCGGACTGCAGCAAGAAGCAGAGGCTTGCAATGCTGCCAGTCAAAAAACACGTGTGGCACAGAAACGAATTCAGGAGACAAATGCACTTTTAGTCCAACAGCAGAAGCTGCTTCCTTTAGACAGGACATCTCAACCCCTCAGTGTCCCCAGCAACCTTCTTCCCCCGCCCCACCCACCCCCTCTCCCCAGTGCTTTCTCTGCCGTTTCTGGCTCACGCAGGACACGTCAGTGTCCAGAGATGTGAAGATTGAGAGACCGCAGACTAGGTATTTATTTCATGCGGTAGAGGAGCATCGGAAGAGCCAAGGGATTTTGTTAGTTGGTGTTTGAGGTTGCAGAGGTGGTGTAGAATGACATGAGTTACATTAGATCTAATCTGGCACAGTTAGTAAACAGAAGTAGTATTAGCTTAGTAGCATTATGCCAATTTTACATTGGTGCCCAATCTTTATTGCCACCACAGAGTTCTGGTAGATTGACAGGTAAAGCTTGGCCAAGAATCATCAACACTCCAACTTTTGAACCTTTATGTTCTTCACTAATTGAGGAATGGATCCTTATCAGGAATTTCTCAGTATAATGTTCTATGCAAATGGATATTTCCCATCTGTGAAAGGTACAGTGCGCAAAAGGCGTGTGCTGCTAACTCATCTCAGAACAGGTTATCATGCCATGTTCTTTCTGGAGAAGAGCGCCTGCTACCTTCTTTGAAATGTTTGCAATGAACTTGGGGTTGGTCACCCTGAGTTACCTGGGGGCAACCAGACGTGGACTCCCTGCTCACTGTGCTCAGAGAGACAAAGCTTCACCTCACTGATGAGGCCCAACAAGGCTGACACACGTGTATGGGGTTGCTTTTGGTACTCTTGTTCAGAGAGGAATTGCCATAGCATTTCGGTGCTGGACTGCCCATGTGGGCGGGACAAAGACTGATATGCAAATGGACATTTCCCATCTGTGAAAGGTACAGTGAGCGAAAAGCGTGTGCTGCAAACTTTCATCTCAGAACAGGTTATCATGCCATGTTCTTTCTGGAGAGGAGCGCCTGCTACCTTTTTTAAACTACTGTTAAAAGATGCCAGCCCAAATTCTAGCTACCCACACTTTGTACAGCACTCTTTTGCTCTCAAGCTAGGTCCGTGCTTTAAGCAATAAAATAAGAAAATAAAATACAAGACAGCTAAACGAGATCTTCTCTTTGCACTAAAATCTGCAAAATTGGTTAAATGCTTTAAAGTCTGAGAAACAGTGGATCTTGCAAAGACTGCTAAACTTTTGCAAAACTTAAATCAAGCTGAGAAGAAGGTGAGCTTGCAACTTTGTACCGTGACAGCTAGTGTTTTTGAGAAGGAGTCTTCTGGCCCCCAAGTACGATACATTAACTGGTATAAAAAAATATTACCGAGGCTATCCGGTTTTCTCACTTTTCAGCTGTATACAACGTAGACACACACAGTCAGTTGAGCAGTGATATTTGGATATGGATCATAACACTAATAGTACCCTATCCTGATTGCAGATCGCACTGGATGAGTTGATCATGGCTAGATACTCATTAAAAGTGAATAAAAGTCCTAAGCTTGATTTAATAACTTCTCATTTTTATACATTATATTCAAATTGTGGTCACCCTCATGTCATGTTTTCAATGCCAGGTTTTAAATTGTGTAGAACATCCCGACTCCTGGCACAACGTAACATTTTCAATTTCTCTAAATTATTTTTAAAATTCTCCTAGCAAAACTCTAATGGGTTCCAATTAGTAATGTTCTTGCACCTAACCAACTTAGTTTTTGTGACTATTTAGGTTCTCAATATCAAGCCATAAACATTAACAGTGCATCTTAAACAGGAACTTTTATATGTAGCCTTTATGGATCTGTCCAGGGCTTTGATTCCACTGACAGAAATACATTATGGGATACATTATGCAAGTAAGGACACCACTAATTTCCTAAATATTTTAGGTTTCCGTAATACAAATGTATTAGTGGTGTTTAATTGTTCAAATGGTTCCTTAACTGAGCCGTTTTCGATCACCTGATTAGTTCGTCAACGTTGCGTATGAGCATTTATGTTATTTAATTCATTTAAAATGCATTGTATAGTGATGAGAAGGCACAATGTCCCCAGATGGAACGGAAGCAAATCCCAGTACTGGCCTATGCTGATGACTTTTTTAAAAAGCTTTAATTAAAAACATTGTGAGAGGCAACAAACGAAAATACACTAAAATACATGACATCTACAATTAAACAACAGAAGGTGACAAGTTCCATCATAATGCCAGTCTTAGTAATAGGGAATACCTTGTACAGCTTTAACCTCCACCACCCTACCCGTTGGACCCAGGCAGATAGTACTCAAAAACTCCAACAGTACTACAGTGGCGAGAAGTGCCGTATCAGAGGAGGCCTGGCAACCACAGCAGGATGGCTCTCTGCAAAGTCAATAAATGGCTTCCAAACAGTGACATATTTAGCGTATTTGACCCACCACATTTGGGTTACCGGGCCCTCAGCCGATTTCCAATTCCGGGCGATAGCCAGCTTTGCAGCAAAAAGGAGATGCTCAATCAAGGCAGCCACATGGCCCATAAGAGAAGCACCCAACCCTTGTATCCCCCAGTACTACTACACGTGGGTCCATGGGGAGCGATAACTGATATCCTTGATTTTGGAGAGCTCCCCTTCCAGAAAAGATTCACTTTACCATGCAGCCATACCACGTGAAAGAGCCTGGCACGTCACTACCCCGCCAACAAGCAGCAGAGTAGTCAGGTCATATATGATGCAACCTTTTCGGGATGAGGTACCACCTATAAAATAATTTATAGGAACACTCCCTATCCATAACACATCTGGAGGACTTAAGCATCCTACCCCATATTCTCAGCCACGCCTCATCCTCTATAGGCTCGCCCAGATCGGCCTCCAACTTGGTCATATATGGTAGGCACACCACAAGAGCCCCTGTGTCCAATAGTTTATATGGTTTAAAGACCCCGGCCCGCGACAAGCCCCCTTGTAGTGTCAGCTGAAGAGCATTTAGCAGTCTAGTAGCTCCCTGTTTTGTGGTAGGATGGGAGACCCAGTGTTGCAACTGGGCATAACGAAACCGCTCTATTTCTGGTAGTGTAGAAGCAAGCTTGCACTCATTAAAGGTCATCGGACGGTTTACCTTATATTATGACCGGCAAACACGGCAGCAGGAAACACTCCTACAAATCTTCACACAAGGCCCATCAGGACCAACGCTGTGATCACACAGGATCTTCACAGACCAATCTAGAACCCCATCCGGGGCCAAACTTAATCAACCCATGCCTTGATAAAGACCCATGAGGTTGAATCACATGTCGGCTGACCACTAGTAGGACTAAGGCCACACTTATGGTGAAATAAACCTACACTTTAAAAAAGAAACGCAAAAAGCGTGGAGAACTTATTTTCCCCAAAAAATCGATTTGCAAGGTAGGAATCCCCCCTTTCCTAACCACACAAGGAGGTGTGGGCTTCACCGCAACAACAACCTGTGACCTTGCAGCAATACTCACAGAAGCGCCAAAAAGCCAGAGCTTAGTGCAGGAGTGTTCTAAAACCTAGGGCCCAGTCTCTTTACCTTATATTATTGGTACAGTGAAGTGAAGCCCCATACCACCCATTTCCCAGAGCCCCCATGGTCGCATCCAGGCCAGAAACCTGTGTTATTCCAAACAGGCGTGAGAGGACCCAACCCCACTGTCGCCCCTGCCCATTTACACAGCGCTCCTCCCATATAATAAAGTGTGCATTTCGTTGAGGCCAATAATGAGAATCCCCCTTCCTGTACGAGGGAACCCCTGTCAACTTACGGTAGTTGGTGGAGATCAACCGCTGGCTGGGCCAGTTCGATTGCCTTCCACTTTGGCTGCAATGTAGTATCCCCAGGTGACCATGAGAAAGCTGCACGGCCAAATTGTAGAGGAAGACATCAGGAACCCCAAAGCCCCTTCCCCCACCTCAGTCAGTCTCAGGTGCACCCTCCTAGCGATCCTACACCGCTCATTTCTCCCAGATGAATTTAAAAATCTTACCCTGAAGTGTACATAAGTCTGGGTCAGGGACCCTTGTCGGGAGCGCTGTACAAAGATAGTGGAGACGTGGGACAAGGTTCATCTTGACCGCTGCAATACGGGCAAACCAGGAGATCTCCTGCCGGCCCCATTTACATAGATCCTCAGACAGCTCCTGGAACAGCAGTGGAAAGTTAGAGCGATGGATCTCAGAGATATTACTCGGAATACGCACACCCAAATAGGGGATAGACATGCGTGTCATTGTAACAGGGCAAGACCATAGATCTCAGTCTTGTCCTGAGGCCTCAGGGAAACGTCCAGCCCATGTGACTTCGTAAATCACTTTAAATCCAGAGACCAGACCAAATTCCTCCAATTCACGCAGCACTGCGGGCAATGCCTCCCAGGTGTTACTCCGGGGCGAGCAGCACATCGTCTGCGCACACAGAAACCTTATAGTCCACCCCAGACCCCTACCCGAATTCTTTCCATGGCCCTTTTCGCCATGATACTACTGGCAAGTGGCTCCAGCTCTATAGTCCGGGCAAAAACCAGTGGGGAAAGCGGACAACCCTGTCTCGTCCCCCTGGTGATGGGTAGGCTAGATGAAAGTACCCAGTTGACTCGCAGAGAGGTGTGTTGACTTTGATAGATTGCCATTACCCAGTTAATGGACCCTGGGCCAAACCCAAATTGTACCAAGACTCCACCCTATCAAAGGCCTTGTGGGCATCTAGTGTGATAACTCTCAGATCTGCTTCCTGACTTCGTCCCACCTCCAATAGATTCAGCCCACGCCTCACATCATCATGGGTACTGCGTCCCACGATAAAACCTGCCTGGTCACCATCTATTATGTTATGGAGGACCTTCATCATACACCTGGGCAAGATTTTAGAGAAAAGCTTTGAATTCATGTTGGCAAGGGTTATGGGGCAATAAGAATCACAGAGTGCTGGATCCTTACCAGGTTTCAGAATCAGGACAGTCGTGGACACACCCAGGAGCGCCTCTACCGGAAACCCTGAAGGAATTAAAGAGTTCCACCAGGGGGGTAACCAGAAGCACACAAAACCTCTTGTAGAAGAGAGCCGTGAACCCATCGGGACCTGGGGTGGTGTTCTTCAGAGTCATCCCACTCCACTTCCACTGGAGTATAGGCGACTCAAGGGAGTCCCGCTCTTCTCCTGATCGGCTAGGGAGATGTACCCGCTATAAGTACTGGGTCGGAGCGTTCCCACTGGGGCGGCCCGCCTTTAAATACCACCTTGAAATGGGATTAAAAACATCTTCAATTTATCGGCCTCACTCCGTTGCACCACCTCCCGACTATCGCGTAGGGCCAGGACTGCGTTTCGATTTTGTAGCTTATGCAACTTAGCCACCAGGAGTCTATTGACTCGGTTCCCATTGGCATAATACTGCTTAGTCTTCGGCATCGCCTAAGCCGTCCTGTCAGCAAGATGTTCCTCCACTTTTTACGTGCCATCCTAAACTAGCACAGTGCTGTACAGGGGCCCAGTCTTGTGTTCCTGTTCTGAACCTCTAACCTCCCCCTCCTGCCGCACTCTAAGTTGTCGCTTCCTGGTGCAAGCTGCGGATTTACTGACTAGTTACCCCCCCACCCCTAACAACCGCCTTCATAGCATCCCAAACTACTTCGCATGAAAGCCCCAAGTTACTACTTTCACAAAAATAGTTGGAAATTACCTCACTGAGCTCCCTAGACACCACCGGATCATATAACTTCCACATGCGTTTGGGTCCCTCAGGCCTTCCCACGATTGCCAGGAACAGCGATACTGGGGCATGATAGGATAGCGTCTGCATGCCTATCTCCACCCCCGGGCACACAGGTCCAGAGCACTTGGTAGAAGTATAAGGTCTAATCTACAGAAGCCCCCTCTCCCCCCCATCAACATTAGAATGGAAGGTGAAATCCCTCTCCTCACCGTGAGCCAACCTCCAGGTGTCAACCAGTCCCATTTCCCAGAGAAACAGCCCAAATGCATGTGCATGCCTGAAATCAAACTTGGTGGGAGGCAGGGTCTTCTCGACTAGAGGGTTAGGTACCAAATTAAAATCCCCTCCAACTAAGATTTGCCCTTCAGCGAAAGGGAGTACCTGAAGGAGGAAGTCTCTAAGAAAGCCTCCTGCGCCATATTCGGAACAGAGAAACTAGCATAAACGGACGCTCCCACAACAGGCATTTGACACAGCGATAACGCCCCTCTGGATCATGAAGGACCTTGATTTCAGAGAGGGGGGGGGGGGATCTGCTCTCCCACAAAGACAGCCACACCCTGCTTCTGCCCCGCCACCCCCCAGAGCCCTCACCCCCACCCACGAGGCAAAAACCTGTCGTGGAAATGCTTTAGACTTCATACGCTGCTCATCCCGATCAAATGAGTCTCTTGCAAGTACCCTACCGAAAGGGACATATCCTTTAGTTTACTTAGCACAGATTTCCTTTTAACCGGGGAATTCAGGCCGTGTACATTCCATGTGCCAATCGACATTAGATCCTCACCTTCCCCCTCACCTGCAACAGTAGCCAGCATTTCCCTGAATATCAGGCTGCCCACCTCCCTTCCTCTCAAACCAACCATAAAACCATAAACTATGCTCAGACATGAGCAAATTCCAAACATCTGGAAACCCCTCAGGTAACCAGACTTGGAATGCAGCGAAGAACACGTCACTCCTCTCCCAGCCCATCCCCCTCACCCAGGGCCCCATTCCTAGGACCATAATCGTTTATTACCCCCCCACAGCACCCATCACCCAGTAACCAGAGAGACATCCCCCGCCACCCACAATCCCCATGTTAAGCTCCAGGCCTTTCCGACCGGACCCTTTATCCTCCTCCCTCTACCCTTTTTCTGCCATTTTTGCGATGGCTCTAGGCCACGATTCTGGCTCAGCTCCTGCTCAACGTCTTACACCACCCCTTGTCCCCCCGGCCCATCCGGGTTTAGCAGGCTCTCCGCATCTGTTAGAGTTTGCACCACCCAACGCTTTCCCTGATAAGAAAAGTGGAGTGCAGTTGGAAAAACCCATCTTTAAGACACTTCCTTAGTGCGCAGCCACTTGATCAATGGCCGCAGCGCCTTCCGCTTTGCCAGGGTCGATGCCAAATCCTGGTACAGTGAGAGTGACATTGTGAAAAGAGAGGACAGACAGGGGTCTGGTCGCAGTCATCATTTGCTCCTTTAGTTTGAAAGAGTGAACCTGGGACAATACATCTACGGGTTTGTCTTGGGGAAAGGTAGCCCTGGTTCTGACGCAATGTGTCCTGTCCAGTTCGATCTCAGCTTCCTCAGGCAGTTCAAATATAGATCGGAAGAGGTCTGCCACCAAGGCAGGCAGTTTGTTGTTGCGCACCACTGAAGAGATGCCCCGAATCCGAAAGTTATTTCTGCGGGAGTGATTGTCCCCATCCTCCTGCTCGTCCTCCAATGCCTCGCAGCAGGCCTCCAAGGCCTCACGTCGATTGGAAAACTCACCCATTTCGTAGGACTGCTCGCAGAATGTGTCCTCCACCTCCAACACAGTTTATTGCGCTTCTGAAATCCTTTTATCTAATGCTAGAATCTTATGGGAGAGTTCCTCCGTGCTTTTGTGGATTTCAGAGAGTAATTCCTGTAGGTCAGACTTGGTAGACATCTGCGCGAGCATGTGCACGAGTGGATCGGCTGCGTGCACCTGTTCCGTCACCACTTCAAGACGCTTGCTCTTGTCTGTGGATTGTAGCATTGTGGTGATGTCCCCCTCCTGGACACAGAAGTGAGATGACGGCCAGTTAAGCAGCCCTGCAGGAACTGCACCATTGAAGGAAAGATGCCCAAGATACCCGGGAGGCCCCCACCCATCGCCACCATTATTCAGAGCTGACCAAAGCACACAGCGGGCACAGGATGGAGCCCTCAGTAGACCAAGAGCAGGTCCCCTCAGGTGCAAGTCCAGCTTTGATCCACCGCACACCTCTCGCAGGGGGGGAAGCAAGTCAACAAGCAATCTGATGTTGTGGGTGTTGCCGATACCAGCGCAGCCCCGCAGGCCAGGGGCTCAGTGATTGGGCTGTGCAGGACAATGTTTTTGCAGGCCGGAAGAGGGCACCACTCCTAGGGAAGCCCCCATTTCCACTTGAGGTGCATGCCCATGAGGGAGTTGCACCAAGGTGGAATGCCAGAGATTGGCTAAAAGGTCAGTGCCAGCATAGCAACATTGGACCCTGCATTAGTAGGCAGCAGGGAGTACTATACATCATACCTCGAGAGGGCCTCCTCCGGTGCAGCCGACATGGGCACAATGCTTCATCATGGTAGGGTGCAGGCCAACAGAGCAATTTTGAGCCAACTTTTTGTATTGACCCAGCTTTGGCTTTCAATGCAGAAGTAGGCGCGCCCCCCCCCCCACCACCACTCCAACCATCCATCCCATCCATCCATCCATCCATCTTTGATGGCTCGGGCCATTAGGAGAAGATCCAAAGCATAGCTGGCAGTCCCCGGTGGGTAAAGCCTACTGCTCCAACCATTGCAGGAGGGGGGACTGCAAGGCGGACAAAGCTTATTGCTCCATGCATTGCAGGACCTGGGATTGCGAGGCACCACCACCACCCAAACCCCCCCCCACCCCCCTATCATCATCCCGGGCGCTTTGCTGTCGAGATAAACGCTGCACCAGGGGGGCAGCAGTCCATCCACAACTCACTGCAAGCTCCCCAATGGTCACCAGGAAGTCACTGCTGCCTCGGGGCAGTTCCCTTCAGGGCCCGCAACACTCCAGGCCGGGAGCGCTGCAAGCCGGCAGCAGTCTCCTGCCAGCAGCATTCACTGTGGAACTCGCCACAGCCCTCGGGTGCAGATCGGGGCACCCCAGGGAACACTCCACATCACCCAGGAGCATATTGCGCAGCTCCAACTCCAACCACCAGCCGGAGCCACAAAGCCCCCCAGTACACAGCCTACAGCACGAAGCAGCCCAGAGCCACCATATTAAGTTGAGGCAGTCCTCACACCATCAACCTCTGTCCTCGCATTGTCGGCACATACAGGGTTCGAAAAAACACCCCGCCGTTGCCTATGGGTATCAGATGGATCACTCGTGCATTTTGGACCAAGTTGGGGCACCAGGAGAGGGACACGCTGTGTTCCTTGCCCTCACTTCGCCGGAGATTCTCAAGCAGCCATCCTCCCCCTCCTGATGACTGTTTTACTAGCCTATACTCCAAAAATAATAAAGATTTCACTTGATAAATATACAGTGCATGTGACGATGAAAGGCCTACAACAAAATGCCAATAAGTCACCCATTATGATAGTCTCTTACAAGGTCATACGAAAACCATATTGTTATAAAACCGGTACCAAATAAATAATATAAGTTAATGAATAAGAGTATTTAGGTATTCAAGTCCTGATCAAATATTACAAATGAATTAAGCAAAAACCCGTTTAGGAGGCACTTTAATGCACTGGAAAGGATACATTACTCACCATAGAGACTACTGAAGTCTTAATAGTGCGCCTTTTCCTACAAACCTCTGGGACATGTAGTCCTAATGGTACAGCACCAGAGCGTTTCTGTAGCACCACAAAGAAATGTGTTCGTTATTTTTACGTGGGCCACAGCACATGCACAGAAAAGGGCCCGTCTCCCCATGCCCAGCCTTTGGGTCTTGCCCCCGGCCCTTTCAAGCTGCCAATGTCAGCCTCTTCCTGAAGCCAAGGCATTTCAGGAGCTGGGTGGAGGACGAGCATATGGAGGGAAGTTGACTCTTGACTAGGAGTACAGAAGTCCTTACTGCTACGTCCTGTACCCTTTCACCCATACTTCTGGGACATTCACAAGCACATATCAGCTCATGGATGGAAAGTCCTATTGTGCTAACTGAAAAGCTTTCTGAGGATTGCTTGTCCAAATTGGGCCCTTGATGAGTCCCAGGGGCTGTGTCTTTGAAAAAGACAAAGGCTGTCTTGGCCATCACACCAAGTGTCCATGAAGGCCTCTGGGTTGAGGTAGGTCCCGAAACGCAAGGCTCTCAAAAACACATGATACAATCCAATTTGAGGTAGTAGATTTAGTTGCTGTAGAACCTTAGCTGCTGCCCACAAAGGGTATGAATGACAGCAAGTATTTACCAAAGTGCTTGCTTCTGTCCACATACATTTTCGGGGGCCTGCTATCATCCAATGAGTGAAGGTCTCTTTCAGGCTCAAAGTCCGGGATGGGAAATAACTTTGGAATAGATATTTCCAAATTAATGTGGAACACAGACACCACTTTTGAGAAGGATGGATGATTGCAGAGCACCACTTTGTCCAGTGGAAGACTGAAAGGGGAGCCACTAACGCCTGGTGCTCACGTGTTCAGTCTGACTGATGTTATTGACACCAGGAAGGTGGCCTTCCAGGAGACCAACCTAAGGTATGCTTTATTGTTTCAAGGGGGCGTGGCCTGATGTCCGTGGTGTGAGGACGCGGTTCCCTTGAGCTCCGGCCGAGCCACGCAGTCCGATCCTGTTCTGGGTACCGAAAACCCAACGAAACAACCCATCCTTCGGTGCAGCTGTACATCAGGCGATTAGCTGCACCCCACGACCTGTTCTGACAGAAATCAGAGATCAGGGAACTTCTCCGACGCTTCGGCCCGGCCTCCCCCTGCCCCCTGAGCGAGGTGCGCGAGAGCTGGCTGAGCCGCGCAGTCGCTTCCCGATACAGGCGTTGCGGCCTCCCTGCGGCGCCCAGCCTTCGGTGCAGTCATAAATCAGGCGAGTGGCTGAACCCGACTTCTTGCCCCGACAAAAAACGGAGGTCTGGGGCCCGTTGAGACGCTCCTGTCGGGCTCCCCCTGTCCCCCATGAAAGACACCCAAGATGGCGGCTGTGTCGACCTGACGATCCCGGAGCGACCCCAGAGCGGACAAGGAGCGTAAACCCTAAAGGGGCCTGATCCTGTCGACCCAGACGCCTCTCCCATTGACCCCCACTTCCCCGGGGCGCTACAGGACTCCATCGTTACATCGACCACGGACCGTGGCGGGGCGCTCGGTGCTGGTGCCCGCGCCAACGAAGCCGGAGCGCGACTGGGGGGGGGGGGAGGGAAATCACCGAGTCGGGACTACTGGACTCTCTGGGCCACCCACTGCAACCCTGACCTGGGGCGCCCAGGACGGACTTTCTACTCTACGGAGAGCGGATCTCCCCGCCAACGCAGACCTGCACACTGCGACCTGGACCGGAGGCTGGCCCCAGATCCACCTGAACCACAACGCTCACAGGTGAGACCTTCCCGGGTTGGGCCATTCCCAGAGGACTGGGCCTGGCGGCTCTATCACGGGGTTGTGGGAACTTGCCTGCTCACCCCAAGCAGCGCCGGGAGCCCACGCCGCGGCGCTCCCACTGAACTTCCTACTCCGGCATCCCCCCCCAGCCAGCCACACTACACCAGGCAACGATGTCACCCTGAACGACCCGGACCTCACTCTCTCCCGTCCTACTAAAGGCAGGGTGCGCCCAGAACCACACAGGGCCTAATATCCCTGCACCTCCCGTCCCGCCGAAATCAACCCAGAAAAGACGTGAGAGGCCGCCTGCCCCGACAGGAATCCCCTGCGCTCCCAATCAGGACCGAGACAACCCACCATGGCAGCAGCAAGAAACAAAGCCAAAAATGCCACCCTAGATCCTTTTGTCACGACAAAATCTCACCCCAACCCCCAGACCACATCAGATGATCCAGCAGCACGCGATAGCTCTGACACCAGACACAATCAGCTGCTAGGGGCGATCAAGGCCCTAAAATCATTTATAGACACGAAGATAGGTGAAGTAAAAGCCGACATCCAGCTGATAAGGCAAGACGCTCGCAACCTAACTGAACGTGTCACCATTGTGGAGTCCTCTCAAGAGGACATGGCAACCGAATCGGCAGCCATGAAATCAGAACTCGCAGAACTTAAACACAAGGTAGCCCTGCTGGAGGCGAGGTCCGAGGAGGCGGAGGGCCGCGCTAGACGCAGCAACATTAGGATACTGGGTGTACCG
This sequence comes from Ambystoma mexicanum, assembly GCF_040938575.1. NCBI lineage: Eukaryota > Metazoa > Chordata > Amphibia > Caudata > Ambystomatidae > Ambystoma > Ambystoma mexicanum. The sequence continues at coordinate 1,392,549,200 of NC_090931.1, forward strand.
GAGGGGACAGAGACTGTTGACCCGACGACCTTCGTGGAATCCTTAATCCAACAAGAGATCGGGGTGGCAAACCTCTCACAGGGCTTCGCCATAGAGAGCACACAGATCGCTCCAGAAGAAACCACCCCCAGGCTCCTACCCTCACCCCATCATAGCGAAGGTCCTCAATTTCCGAGACCGGGAGGTGATCCTGAAGTTTTCAAGGGAGGGAGGAGTGATAGAACGAGGCAACTCAAGAATCACGATATACCCTGACTACACTCAGGCGGTACAGAGAGCGAGGAACTCCTTTGTCCCAGTGAAGGCCAGGCTGAGGAAATTAAACCTAAAATACATGCTGCTATATCCCTCCAGGTTGAAGGTAATTTATAAAGGAAAAGCAATATTTCTCGAGACACCAGCCGCGGCTAACATGTGGTTGGAACACAACCTAGCTGAGGTTCCTGTTGAATCCCCCCACGGGAAACTTAAAGAAGGTACCCAAGGATGAGGACCACACGTCCCGACACAGGTGCTTGCACCCTTTCACAAATAACCGAGAGGTCAAGAAACTCCAATCTTAAGAAGCAAAACTACAATGTGAGAAGCTAAAAGACTGCGGAGCTCGCCCGATCTCCCACGCATGGACACAGACCTCGACCCCACGAAAGACCAGTGCAGGCCAGTTGCCAGCACACACCTACTCGCGCCAGACACCCGGATTGGGACAGACAGCGCGGGAGCACCTGAGCACTCCACCGTTGTGTCAGTCGCTGGGTGCACCAGTTTTAATTGTTCTACACAAGTTATTACCGTTCTGACTGCCCTGACTCTGAGGACCTTTGACCAAATGGAACCGAACCCAAAACTAACCACTGGGGCCAACCACTCCACTCAACGAGAACAGACCATGACTCACAATAACAAGCGAACAAGCCCCAAAGAGGTCGTAAACCTCCCCTCGACAATTAATGCAACCAAACAATGGCACCAAAACTTAGGGTAATCACATGGAACGTCAGGGGGATGGGGTCCTACCTCCGGAGAAATCGAATACACTCCTACCTAAAGAGGAAGAAGATATCAGTTGCACTCCTACAAGAAACACACCTCTCTGCCGACTCTGCAAATAAGTTATCAAATTACTGGGGGGGCCAAGGCAACGGATCATCATACTCGAAGTACGCAAGAGGAGTGTACACATGGGTGAGCCCAGACACACCATTTCAACAGCTGGGGGTAGAGACGGATAACGAAGGCAGGTACTTGCTGGTGTGGGGCATGCTGGAGGGCACTCATATATGCATAGTGAACTCGTACTTCCCCCAGCATGGCATACCCTCTCACCTCAAGAAGCTGTGCGCTAAACTCATGCTCCACAGGGACCACACCCTGCTGTGGGGAGGCGACTTCAATTGCGTCATTAATGTGGAAAGGGATAGATCCACCACACCACGATCAAACAATAACCTCTCCGCTCTGGCCCTCCGCAGAACAATAGAGGACCTGCACCTGGTCGACGCCTGGCGAGATCTCCACCCCACTGACAGATCATATTCATATTACTCGGCCCCCCACAACCTGCACACCAGGATAGATTACCTCTTTATAAACGACGAGCTGACCCCTCAGGTCGAGTCCGCAGAGTATCTGGGCAGATCGATCTCAGATCACTCCCCACTAATAGTACAATTCTGCCTGCGACCCCCCCTACCTCCTATCCCAACATGGCGTATGCCAGTGGAGACATTAACTGACCCTGCATTCAAGGACCACCTGGCCGAGAAGCTAGAGGAGTATATAGAGATCAATAAGGGATCAGTGGAAAAATGGAGCACTCTCTGGGAAGCAATGAAGGTGGTGACAAGGGGAGAGGTGATGGCTGAGGTGGGTGGAATCAGGAAGCAATTGAGAAGGGAACTAGAGGCTGAGGAGGAAAAGATCAGGCACCTCGAAAACAATTCCCCTCCCACAATTGAGACAGAGATCAAGCTGAAGGAGATCAGGGAGGAATGCAGAACAGCATGGGAAAGGCTCTCGAAATTTGACTTCTCTACCCGCACCATGAAAGCTCATAAAGAGGCGGATAAACCAGGCAGGATTCTAGCCTGGCTGTGCCGGAAGAAACACCCGAAGCAGGCCCTTACAGAGATCAGAGACGATAATGGCACAATCCACAAAACACAACAAGCAATAAATGAGGTCTTCACTGACTTCTACACAGAACTGTATGCTCACAGTGACCATATACCTGAGGCAGACATAAGAGACACCCTCGAAGAAGTCGACCTACCTAAACTGAACCAGGAACAAAGAAATATACTGGGAGAGGACATCACGATCGAAGACATCACCGAGGCGATTAGATCCCTCTCCACGAGCAAGACCCCTGGAACCGATGGCCTTACCCCCGAGTTTTACAAGGCATACAAAGAGATCCTCTCTCCCATACTACACGAAGTCTACGCGGAGGCATACGAGACAGGCTCGTTACCAGACACCATGAGAGAAACCCTCATAGTGCCGATGCTCAAGCCAGGCAAACCACCTGGAAAATGTGACTCATATCGCCCACTTGCGCTCCTAAACTATGATAGCAAAATTCTTACGACCATACTGGCTAAGAGGCTCTCAAAGGTGATAGGTTCCCTGGTACATGTGGACCAATGCGGCTTTGTCCCCGGACGCAACACCACAGCCAACCTGAGAAGGCTCCAGCACATAATGGCACAGACAGAGGAATGCAAAGAAGACCTGGCGGTACTCTCGCTCGACGCCATTAAGGCCTTTGACTCGATCTACTGGGAGTGGCTAATCGAAACCCTGAAAGAGTTTGGAATGGGCGAACACTTCATCCGATGGGTCAAGGTACTTTATAATAACCCAGTGGCAAGAGTTAAGACAGGGGGCTTGGTGTCGGGGGCCTGGGCTATTCAGAGGGGGACCAGGCAGGGATGCCCGCTCTCGCCAATGCTATATATTTTAGGTCTGGAACCAGTGGCAATATATTTCAGGAAACAACTGTTTGATGCGGGCATAAGTATTGGTGGTACAGATAACATCATCTCCCTGTATGCAGACGATGTCCTTTTATACCTTCGTGACCCCCAGATGAATGCCCCGATAGCTCTAGACATCTTAGATAACTTCTCGAAATACTCAGGCATAAAGTTCAGTCGACAGAAATCATCCGCCTTCCCTCTGGCTGGCCTCAGGAGAAAGAGCACAGAAGAGCTACCCGAGATTGGGATTCAGTGGCAAGCTGAGTCCTTCCGCTATCTGGGCATCACCATCAAGCACACACCAATCTCCACTCACGAATGCAACACTGAAGCCGCATTATCGGGGGTACGGAGATCCGTCATATTTTGGTCAAAACTACCGCCATCAGTGATGGGCAGAGCTGCAATATCTAAAATGATAATTTTACCTAGATTCCTCTATTACTTCACCAATATAACATTCTACATTCCCCCATCCTTCTTCAGGAAGCTAGAATCCCTGATCAGAGATTTTCTTTGGGGTCGAACCAGGCACAGGATCACACTGAACATCCTCACACTTCCCTACTCCACCGGAGAAATCCAGCTACCCGACTTTCAAAGATATTATTTGGCGGCACAACTAACACATGTCGCCAAATGGCTGAGTGATGAGCCCTCGGCCGAGACGAACCTTCTCTGCCAACTGACCTCACCCCTGCATCCTAAAGAACTAATATGGAACAACAAAATAGGGCCTCCTGACCCGCCCATAATAGTGCATGTGGGTCGACAGGTGTGGAAAAAGGTTAGCTCTATGCTGGGACTGCAGCACCCATACTCACCCGAGACTCCCATTCTAGCTGACGTACGTGAAGTCCCCGATGACCTACCAACAATGAGGAGATGGGAGAACTGTGGTGTCTACACGTGGGGAGACATGTTCGACGAAGGGCAATTCAGAGACTTTGAATCACTAAAAGAAAACGACGGGCTCACCCCGAGCCACTACCTATGGTACCAAAAAGTGAAATTTATAGCCAAGAAGAAATGGAATGTGTGGCCCGAGGAGCACGAAACACACGCCCTGATCCAGGAGATGCACGGAGTGAGCGACGGTTGGAAACCAACATCAAGACTATATATCCAAATAAGTGACAGGCCTAACCCAAGAAGTACACGTTTGAAAGAGAAATGGGAATCCGACTTGGGGACCGAAATCACGGAGGGAGAATGGTCCAGAGCCCTAGCATACCCGAAGGAGATATCTAGGAACGCCAGATTCAGGCTAATACAGCTCAATGTCCTCTATAGGACCTACATGTCCCCTCACAGAATATCTACCTTCAACGACAGAGTCAGCCCGCTATGCCCATGGTGCCCCTCTGACCATGCTGACATGATCCACATGTTCTGGACCTGCCCTAAGTCTCAGAAACTATGGTTCGCCGCTGAACAGACCTGTAGGAAAGCTGGCCTGGAGATATATGAATGGACACCGAAAGAGTGCCTCCTAGGCACCTACCCTAGGCTGAGCAAAATCAAGCACTTGGTGAAACTAATGGACATAGCATGCATGCTGATAAAAAGAACGATCGCAATGGCCTGGAAATGGACGACAGCAGAAACTAGAACATGGGAGGAAGGAAGTAATCGGGGTGGGGAAGACTCGAGCACCACACTTGAGGCCTGGAAGACCCTTCTAAGAGACATTATCTTCTCGTCGACCTATAAACCCCCCTGAATCAACCACCCACAAATGACACAACGGCCAAATCCACGCACTGTTGCATCCATTCTGCACACGCTCCCCCCCCCCCCCGTGCACCACGAAGACCAGTCAGAGCCAATGGAATAGAGAATGGGGTTCGCCTCCATAAGCAAAGACCACAATAACTCAGAGATCAAAGGACAGTCACTGTTACTTTTTTTTATTTCTTTTCCCTTTTTTCCTTTTGTTTGTTCTGTTCGCTGTTTAATGTTATCCATAACTTATAAGGCATAAGTGATATGTAATTCATGTATCGACAAAAACCATGATTGTAATGGTTCGGAGTATAACCGTAAATACCAAATGCCAATAAAAACATTTTAAAATAAATGCTTTATTGTTTCAAAAGTTTGACATAATGCAGAGCGCACCACATTCCAATCCCAATTGGGATGAGATCTCACTGAAGCAAATAGACAACCCAGGCTGTCAAAATGTCATTTCAACACCAGATTAGAACTTATCTGGCGCCTTATTAGGCGTGCATTCACAGAGTGCTGTTGTCGCTCCAGGACCCCAACGTCGATTCTAGGACACTGGAAAGTCTCATGGTACCTTAATTAACACGAAAAGAGTGAAAATAATTAATGGAAGCAAGCTCCAACTTTTAAAAAAATATATATAATAATTGGGCGAGCGCTGTTGTGGCTGTGTTGTGGCTTCAGGACCCCAACGTCAATTGCAGGACATTGCAAATCTCATGGTATGAACTTGGACATAATATTTTTGTATTGTCATTTATCACTGTTAGATGCTCACACCTTATTTACGCACTTCCAGGCACCTTCATTCACACTAGAATGGTGAAAATAACTAACGGAAGCTCCACCTTTTTTTGAATAAATTGGGCACGTGTGTGTATTCACCGAGTGCTTCAAGAGTGCTGTTGTGGCTGGTCGGCGGGAGGCCACGACCTTAAGCCGCAGCACACGCTGTTTAAAGGCATACTCTAGTAAAACATTTTATTGTCCCTATGGGTCGGCCATGTTTTTTTAAGGCCAAGTGGGTCGATTTTAGAAAACTTTACTATGGACCATACTCGAGTTTTCGTCCATTAAACGCACGCGAAAACATGCACCTGTGAGCCGCCATTTTCTGATAATCCTATCTTTTCCCCAATCGCCCTGGCTGACCTGCTTTTGCGGCACTAAATCAATTCCCCCGCCCCTGAGCCTGACATCAGCAGACTCGTACCGCCCATTTCCCAACGCCAAAGCACGTCTCGTGTCAACATTCGCTGCGCTTCAGCTAATGACGTGTCGCCATGGAAATGGCAGGACGCCTCTTTCCTCAATAAGTATAAACAGACCGTTTCACAACACACAGCAGCAGATTTTCGATTCCATTCCTCTCTCTGTGTTACTTTGAGTATTCTGTGACTCGTTTCAGTGCTCTGGTCAGCTACCTTCGTCGCTTGTAGCCCGTGTGAACACCTGTACCATCTCGGTAAATTATTTTACTCTGTTTACCACACAATGGCTACAATAATGCCCTACATGTACGAGCCCGAGTATACCGAGGAGGAACTACTGGAAAGAGAAGCACGCGAAAACGATGGGGATTCGGACGGCAGTTGGGAGGACGATTCAACAGATGAAGAGCCTGGGCCTAGTCGCATGGACGGCGTCTCCACCTGGTGCACATGCAATCGGTGCGAGCTAATGCCGACCGAGGACGAGAACTGCTGCTGCCGAGAAAACTCGGGATGCCTGGCCTACATTTCGGAAGGCGAGCCACGCCCGCAATGCATCACCGAGCTGCCAGACTTCAGGGCAGCCTGCCTCACACGGGCCGTGTTGAGAATCTTGATGGTGCTTATGCACGAACTTCGAGCAACTGTTCGTCCTCGTAATCCCAGTAACGAGTAAGTATACTCTGCATGTCATGCCACTCCTATTTCATGTTCTTCTACTATATCCAAAATTACATCTACATATCATTGTAACGCATGTAAGGCGTTGAATAGTGTGCATTGTCTAGATAGCATTTGTCCGTGTAAAATGCCATTAGTTACAAGAATTGTCATTGACAACAAACGTTTATTAAACTTATCTGGGTCATTTAATAACAGTTTGTTTCATTCCTTTTCACAGGTGGTACAGGCTGGTGGCCTATCGTTCCTACACATGGTGGCTTCACGGGAGGCTTGGACACCGCGTTCGACGAGTGATACCCGCCTGTGCCGTTCGTGCCATTAGAGACACGTTCCCGAGTGACAGCGGTCAGTACAGGGGATTTTCTCTCGCTGTGCTGCAACCTGACCTGTATAACCTTTAAAGTCCTCTAATTTTTTTTTTTCATGAAAATAAGATTCAAAATAAAACACCACATTTATTTTAACAACGTTTGTCTCTTTTAAATGAATCACATATCTATACTATCAATTACCATTGGATTATACAGGCCTTCGGGTCTTGGCCACTATAATACACTGGTTGAAGTGTGGGTCTGTGCTCACAAGAATCTGCGCTATGTGCCATTTGTTATTGATAAGCAACGATATACTATCATTCATATAAAGGCGATATACTGTATATTCATATAAAGGCGGTTCGCGCCGGTGGATGCTCGCTGGCATGGGGGGGCTGTCCGGGGCGCAAACGGCCAAGGTGCCAAAGTACATGTACACTTCAAAAGGTGTCCCACGCCAAGGGGCCATCGTTCACATGGCCTCCTCAGACCCCGTGTCTCCAGCCAGGCCTCCCCTTGAAGCAGGCCACCCCCCTGCAATCCACATAATTGTGTCTCCATTCAGCAGTCTTCCTGTGCCTTATCTGCACGCCCCAGGCCCATCCATCCCACCCCCCTCTATCAAAGGCGGTTCGCACCCGGGGATGAGCGCTGGCATGGGGGGCTGTGACAGGCGCAAACGGCCAAGGTGCCAAAGTACATGTACACTTCAAAAGGTGTCCCACGCCAAGGGGCCATTGTTCACATGGCCTCCTCAGACCCCGTGTCTCCAGCCAGGCCTCCCCTTGAAGCAGGCCGCCCCCCTGCAATCCACACAAGTGTGTCTCCATTCAGCAGTCTTCCTGTGCCTTATCTGCACGCCCCAGGCCCATCCATCCCACCACCCTCTATCAAAGGCGGTTCGCGCCGGTGGATGCTCGCTGGGATGGGGGGCTGTCCGGGGCGCAAACGGCCAAGGTGCCAAAGTACATGTACACTTCAAAAGGTGTCCCACGCCAAGGGGACATTGTTCACATGGCCTCCTCAGACCCCGTGTCTCCAGGCAGGCCTCCCCTTGAAGCAGGCCGCCCCCCTGCAATCCACACAAGTGTGTCTCCATTCAGCAGTCTTCCTGTGCCTTATCTGCACGCCCCAGGCCCATCCATCCCACCACCCTCTATCAAAGGCGGTTCGCGCCGGTGGATGCTCGCTGGGAGGGGGGCTGTCCGGGGCGCAAACGGCCAAGGTGCCAAAGTACATGTACACTTCAAAAGGTGTCCCACGCCAAGGGGCCATTGTTCACATTGCCTCCTCAGACCCCATGTCTCCAGCCAGGCCTCCCCCGAGGCAGGCCGCCCCCCTAATACCACGACATACATACGTCATTCATTCACAAACACACCCCAGTTTCTAATACTTTAAAAACCACTCGATATGTCTCATGAGAACATCTTTGTGCTTTGCAACTCAACTCTTGAACGTGCTACCTGGGAACCACTGAGATCTATGCTAATCTACTTGTCGTCGTGCTATCCGTGAACTCTGTGACCAACCGCTTCGAGCATACCCATCAGTGCGCTACCTGTGGCCATCCACCTATTCTCCCGCAACATACTGCTCTGCTTGCTGAACCCAACTGTTTGTTGGTCAAGGTAAGGCCATGTATCCTGGTTATATTTCGCAGATTTTTAAATTTCTATCTATTTTCCAGTAGAGTACAAAATAGTGCAATGTTCATTGGTCTCATTGGTATTGGACTTCAGTTTCCATTGCTATGCTATCAATAGATCTATTTATTATCATCTTTGACTATTGTGATTGAATTGCATCCTTCGGGGGACCAGTCAATAATGTTAGCATGTTTCCTTCTCGTGTAAGACAAAACATCCAAGGGACGAGTCACATGTTCAGATTTCAGACACATCAATTATACATTTCTGCAACTTATGCAAATACTAAGCAGCACATAATGAACTGGAATAGTTCCTGCGACCAAAACAAACCTTGCATTGATCATTGTAAGATTCATTTTCTTTTGTATCAAATCTTTACTCTTGAAGATTGTATAATAATGTCGATATTTACTTTTCAGATTTATCAACAATGCCTGCCTGTTCGATTAGCGGTTGCCCTTCGAAGACCCATGCGAAATCTGAAGGAACTACAATGCATGTATTCCTGAACTGTTGATCGAATAAGAGAATGGGTCAGACATTGCGGATATCCACTGGATGAGCTGGAAAGTACAGTCCAACAAGTCTTAGAGGACAAGAGGGGCGATCGATACCGCATCTGCAGCCGGCACTTTTCCTTGGACATGTACACAACTTCTTGGTTAACAAAGAAGAATAAACGGCGAACTACACGGAAATTGCTCGAAAATGCTATTCCCACTCTATTCGTCCACATTCCGCCACTGGTGAGTCAAGTGTCCGGATTTAGCTTTAGGCCTTGCGGTAGTGTGTAGTCGAATGGACTAATAGATATTGTAGGTGTTCTATCCCTTGTAATAATTTCGATATTGATATGAGTGTATAGTGTTTTGAATAATGACATTTATCAATATATTCTTTTTCGATTTCATAACCCACAAACGCAATGTATATATATGGGAACAGGGAACTGTGCTGTATTGAGCATTTTTCAAGTATTCTGTCTGCTTACGTGGCTATTTTTTATATTGGCATTTCATTATCAATCATTGATTGACCTTTACAACTTCTTGACTATCCCTTGAATCTGAAGCAAGAACATTCTACATCCTTGACGTGGTCGCAGTTATCAACCACTTCTAGCGCGTATCAGGTAATCTTACTAGGCTAATCCGCTACATACTTGTGTTATGCATGTCAAGTAATAGTTTTATTCTATCGTGTAATTATTTTACAGAATGTTTGGTTACTGCTTTCCAATTAATATACACCTTAGTTATCGTCCACTGGTGTTTGTTTTCTGTTATAATTAGTGTTATCCATACTAATGCAAGTACTGTCTTTCAGGGAGATGCTGAAGCGTCCGCCCCATCTACAACGTTTCTAGATGTTCCTCACCAGCAGGAGGTATGTATACTGACAGCTCCATCGAGCGTCATCTTCAGAGCCGGAATTCCTGTCGTTTGATTGTTCTACACAATGTTTCATTTGCGGTTAGCCGTTGATATGTACCTGTGCTGTCGACCCCAGGTGTGTGTTATGTTTCCAATATTGAAAAGCATACTAATGCAAGTGCTGTGTTTCAGGGAGACGACGGAGCTTCCACCACAATCAGAACATCTCATTTAGATGATGCAGATGTAAAGGAATCGTTGAAATAAGTCGATGAAATGTGATCATATTTGGATTTTCCTGGATTCTTTTGGACAATGCATCTTTCGCGGTTATCTCTTTATATGTACCTGTGCGTTCATCCCCAAGTGTGTGTTGTGTTTCCAATATTGAAAAGCATACTAATGCAAGTACTGTGTTTCAGGGAGATGCGGATGCCTCCTCTCCAATACAACCATTCATGGCAGTCCATGCAGAGCCAGAGGTATGGATACTGACAGTTCCATCGAAATAGATCATCACTGGTCGAATACTTGTCGTTTGATTGTTGCACACAATGTTTAAATCGTGTTTGGCTATTGAGATGTACCTGTGTGTCCTCACGTGTTTTATGCGAACAATATTTTGATACATAGTAATAAAAGTACTATGTTTCAGGGAGACGATGGAGCCTCATTCCTTGCTGTCTATGCGGATACAGAAAATATAGTCCTTGCAGCGCAAGCGGAAGGGAGGACAAGCGGAAACGAATCGGAGCTACAGCGTGCAGATGTTGAAGGTCGAGTCAAAAAAGTTGCAAAGAAAAAAAAACAAAAAAAGGTTAGTTACAAACAGTTCATAACTTTAAAACAATTGTTGTGGTGGGGACTATTTTATGTTTTTTTCTATTCAATTCTACTACACTCCATCTTGTGTTTAAACTGAACATCCCTTTTCCAATCTCTCCTCCAGTTACCAGTCGGCGTCAGAACTATACACACACAGACAGTGAAGCGAAAGAGATGTGGCTTGCCAGACCATGTACACTATGGAGGAACTATTAATTGAGGCGAGGCGTGTTCAGGCTCGAGATGCTTATGTCCAACGGCCAGAACATGAATTAGCTCTGTTTGGAGACTACAGCAAAGTTGCATTGGACCATGGCTATTGTGCGACCGGACCACCACAAGAAGATGTTATTGAATGTTTTGGAGATAGCTCAGAAGTAGCAGATCAATTTACACAATCTACACCAGCCAAAAAATTGCCACCAAAAAACATGTCGACATTGTTGTGTTCTCCCATCAATGTTGAATTAGCAGGGGCGTGGCTACGAGAGCCATGTAAGAGGACGCGTTCCAGAGGAGCTCCCGAGATCCTGAACAGATCCGGGCAAATTAGTGCGGTTCGACTGCTTATTGAACACCGACGACACGTATGCCGGCGTGTGAAAGTGCCACCTATGCACTGTGAACTTTTGGGGGACATAACAGATACGGCAGCGAAGATTGGAGAAGAAAAGTCGAGAGACGTTGTGGACAAAGGGCGACTCAAAATGGCCGACACAGGCCCGAGACGGAACGGAACAGAGTAACGGGAAGACTTAATGAGACCAGCGAGTAGTGCGCCTACTCATCATTCGAAAGGCCCGCACAACCCCAGAACCATGTCAAGTAAGGCAGTGAGACCCAAGGCGAGACAGCCCACGCTAGACGACTTCACCAAGACGTCCCCGGGCCCGGACGCCACTAAGAACAAAGATGCATCGGCCGTGGGTGGCGCAACGCCTTCGAGCTCTAATCAAGAAATCCTGGCGGCGATTGCGGACCTAAGAGCAGCCTGGGAGTCGAAATTAGAACTGGCCGTCTCCGAATTAAAAACGGCATTGGACCTCAAAGTTGGGGAGGTCCAGGAGGACGTCAATCTGCTGAGACAGGACGTTAGGGCTCTGGCAGAGCGCACAGAGTCCCTGGAAAAAGAAGTTGGCCCGAATACGGCGGACTGCGCCACCCACAAAGCAAAACTGCACGCCCTAATTCAAAGGGTGGGCAACTTGGAAAGCAGAGCGGAGGAGGCGGAAGGACGAGCCCGTCGCAACAATATCCGAATTGTGGGCCTACCAGAGGGGACAGAGGGCCGTGACCCTACTAACTTTGTCGAGACCATGTTGCTGCAGGAGATATCCGGAGGGGCCTTATCCCAAGGCTTCGCAGTGGAAAGAGCGCATAGAGCCCTAACGAGGAGGCCGCCTCCTGGAAACCCGCCTAGACCCATCATCGCCAAAATTCTTAACTACCGCGATCGGGAAAGAATATTGGAACATTTTCGGAAAGGAGGCACGATCAAGAGAGGAGCAGCAACCATCACGGCGTATCCGGATTACACTTTAGCTGTGCAGCGGAGCCGTATGAACTTTGGGTCTGTGATACGGAGGCTGAGGGAGGCAGGTTACAAATACATGTCGCTTTATCCTGCAAAACTAAAGATCATACAGGCGCATAAAACTTTATTTTTCGAGACCCCAGAGGACGCCATGGAGTGGCTCGATGCACAGGGATGCCCCCAGGAATCGGCGGCTCGGCCCGAGAAGGATCCGGAGGAGCTGCGGAAGGCGTAAATTGGAGTTGCAAGATGGCGCAGCACATAGACTTTGGGACTTGATTATAGTCGGTTCGGAACCTTCGGTCCGGAAGGTCAGTTGATTGTACTGTTTGTCGCAAACACTGGGATTATTACTGAACGGGAGCCCCGTGGAGCGACACTCTTTCCCCACAATAGCTTTAGTTGGGTGGCCATTAGGGCGACCTCACCCTACTGGGCTCCGTGCACTGATCGGTGATTGCGGAACTAGATGTGGGGGTGCCTGAGCTCAGTTGTTGAAGCTGGGCAACAGTTGGGGTGTGTGGTGTTGGGGGGAGGGTGGGGGAGGGTGGGTGAGGGAGGGGAGAGGGAGTTGGGGTTTGGTTGAGTGTGTAGTTAGTTTAGGAAGGAGCATATTCGCGGAGTGGCTGCAATGGGACGCCTTCTGCGTCATGCGGACTGCTGGAGGTTCCTGCAAATGGGGTGGGAAGACATATAATTGCCATGGGAGACCTTAAGATTGCCACCTGGAACGTCCGTGGACTCAATAATTACCTAAAAAGAAACAGAGTCATGTTGTATCTTAAACGACAGAAGATCGACATTGCCTTGCTACAAGAAACGCACCTGACCCAACACAAACTAGACCTTGTAAAGAAGAAATGGGGTGGCACGGTGGTGGGCTCCCCGTACTCGGCCTATGCCAGGGGCGTGCTGATCTGGGTAGCCCCACATGTCCCACTCAGAATTATTCGGGAGGAGATAGACACGGAGGGTAGGCTGGTAATACTAAGGGCACTGATTGAGAACAGAGGACTAAGTATTATTAATACATATGCCCCCAACCAGAATACTGCTGTATATTTCAGGACTTTATGTACACGCCTGGGCCCGTGCGCAGAGGAACCGGTCATCTGGGGGGGGGGGGGGGGACTTCAACTGTGTTCTTGACCCCAAGATAGATAGGTCCGACAGTAAAGTTGATAGGCCCACCCCGGCGGCTAGGGCTCTACGAGTACTATTAGACGATTTTGGACTAGAAGATGTCTGGAGATTGAAACACCCCACTGCCTTGCAGTACTCATTATTCGGCCCCTCAAAAGTTGCATACAAGACTAGACTATTTCTTCGCCACACCAGAAGTGCCGATAGCAACTACTCAGATTGATTACAGAGCGAAGGTCCTGTCGGACCATTCGCCCTTGGTGATGGCTTGGCAATATGGCCGCCCCAGAGGGCGGATACCAACATGGCGCCTTCGTGCTGAGGCGCTCAGAGACCCGGTCTTCAGAGAGGATATTAGAGAGGCGATTATACGGTACTTTGAGGAGAACACGGGCAGTGTAGATTCGGCTAGCACACTTTGGGAGGCCTTCAAGGTGGTATTGAGGGGCGACGCTATTTCCAAATCAAAGGGCCTGCAAGGGGGGATTCTAGCTGAGCTAGAGAAAGTTGAGAAAGAATTGGAGCGGGAATGTAGCAGAGCGGGGGGGGGGGACATGGACCTAGTACTTAAGTTACAGCAACGATGTTCGGAGCGGCTATGTGACCTCAACTACAGGAAGTACGTGGAGAGGCAGCATGCAGGCGGTGACAAAACTGGTCGCCTACTGGCATGGCTTTATAAGAGGGAAACACCTAGGGCCCCGATCATGATGATAGAAAGGGAAAATGGGGAGGAGGTTCACACTCAGGAAGAGGTTAACACTGCTTTCCTAGATTATTATAAAACGCTGTATGAGGACAGAGGGGATGATAATCTGGATAAGATCAGGGACACACTGGAAGATATGGAATTGCCTAGAATTAGTGTAGAGGAAAGAGAGGAGTTAGATGGCCCCATTACGCTAGATGAACTGGAAGAGGTGGTGAAACGGCTGCCTACCTGCAAGACCCCGGGCACTGATGGACTCCCGAGTGAGTTCTACAAAACATACAGCGCAGAGATACTCCCCCCTATGCTGGAAATGTATAATGAATCATTTGAGGAGGGTCGATTGCCGGACACGCTTAGAGAGGCGCTGATTGTGCCGCTTCCCAAGCCTAACAAGCCGCGGCAATACTGTGGGTCGTACAGACCGCTGTCGATGTTGAACCAAGACAGTAAGATCCTGACAGCGGTCCTGGCGGACAGGCTACGCAAGGTCATCGGCAAACTGATACACCCAGATCAGACAGGCTATGTTCCTGGCAGGAACATAACCCACAATCACAGGCGGCTCCACCGGGTGATCGAAGAAGGGAATAGGAGGGATGAGGAAATGGCAGTGATTTCCTTAGATGCAGTTAAGGCATTCGATTCGGTGAGGTGGCCGTGGCTGTTCGCGGTCCTGGGGGAATACGGATTTGGGCCAGGCTATACCAGATGGGCGAGGCTGCTATACAGCCAGCCTACGGCTAGGGTGCGCACTGGATCGGTGACATCCGATAAGTGGTGCCTTAGCAGGGGTACTATGCAGGGATGTCCTTGGTCCCCGATGTTATACATATTGGCCCTGGAACCCTTAGCGGTATATCTCAGACAGCAATATGATCTTGTGGGCATAGAGGTGGGAAAAGAGAGCCACTTGATATCCCTATATGCCGACGATTTGCTGCTGTACCTAAAATATCCGGAGGAGAACCTCCAGTATGTTCTGGAGGTCATGCAGAAGTATGCCGAACTGTCCGGCATAGCGGTCAATCCCGGCAAGTCGTGCATGTTCCCCCTAGGGTGCTATGCGAGGGTCCCCACGGAACGCTTACTGGTACTACCCGTGCCTTGGGCAACCAAGTCCTTCCGATACCTCGGAATAGACATATACCATACTGTGGTAAACGAACATCTGCACAATACTGCAGTTGCTGTGGACAAAATCTGTGCGTCCATGCGATTCTGGGAGAAGCTGCCGCTGGCAATGGTGGGGCGGGGGGCGTTGCTTAAAATGGTTGTCCTGCCTAGACTGTTGCATTTCTTCAACAACATACCGTACTTAATACCTAGGAGGTTCTTTACCAAACTCGACAGTGTGTGTAGGGACTTCCTGTGGCACGGCACTCGCAACCGAGTGGCACTGTGGAAGCTGCAAAACTTTCACGATAAAGGGGGGATCAAATTACCGCATTTTGAGGCCTATTATGTAGCGAGCCAACTGCAATATGTTACACAGTGGCTCTCTGACGAGGAATCTCCCGAGTCTAGGTTGGTTGGGACAGATTGCGCCCCGTTTTATTTGAAGGAGATCATCTGGGTCCCTAGACAGGATTTAAATGTTCGCCCTGGCATGCTGTTACTTGGGTGGAAAATGTGGCGCAGAGCATGTCGGCTATTGGAAAGCCCGGACCCGTGTTCGCCGCAGGTGCCACTGGTCGCTTTGACCGCGGGGGATAGCCAACTCAGGAAAATGATCAGAATATACTGGGAATCGGTTGGGTTGGCCACGTTGGGAGATATGTGGCAGGATGGGGCCATCAAGGATTTTGCAGCCCTAAGGGAGGAGACTGGATTACATGGGGGCCAATATGTCACATACCTCAGGCTAGTACAGATTATCCGGAAATCTTGGCCTGAGACGGTGTTAGCGGAGGACCCGGACGCTCTGATTGACACGATATACGATATATCAGAGGGTGGGCACGAGATTTCCAGATTATATGAGGTGGTGATGTCCCGGGTGGGAAAGGACCTGATGGATTTGAGACTAGAATGGGAAACGGAGGTGGGGACTCAGATGACGGATGGGATGTGGGAACGGGCTATGGGATATCATAAGAAGGTGTCCAGAAATGCTAGATTACAGCAAATCCAACTATATATCACGCACAGAGCGTACATGACCCCCAAAAGGATAGCTAAGTTTGCGAACACAGGCAGACAAGCGTGCCCGAAATGTAACGAGGAGGACGCGGACATGACGCATATGTTTTGGTCCTGTCCATTAATAGAAGTCTTACAGAAGTTAGCAGACAAAGGGGTCCCGATATGTATTGACACGGCTTGGGCTTGCCTCCTAGGGGGGTTCCCCAGACCGAAGAACACCAGACATCTGGGGAAACTGAGAGACTTGGCGTATATACTCGCTAAGAGGAGGATAGCCATGAACTGGAAGCAATGCTACAAACCCAGGATAGAGATGTGGTGGAGGGATCTACAAAAATGGGCGGAAGCTGAAACCATGGTCTGGCAAGAAGCATGCAGTAAATGCGGGGAGGAGGATGTGGGCAACTTAGTAGGCTGGAGGTTGCTAGTCACTGGTCTGTTTGGGATGCAAGGGGAACCTACTGCCCCGGAGGAGGATGACACCAGGCCACTCCAGGTTGATACAGGACTACCCTGTCGATAAGCTCTTGGGGGGGAGTGCAGTGTTGTGTTTTCTTAATTGTTAACTGTCCTATTGTACATAATGCCACAAGCTTGTTTTGTAATGTTTTCATTTAAAATAAAATAAAAATATATTCAAAAAAAAAAAAATGTTGAATTAGCAGATGTTGAAATGAGAGAGAATGAACCAGTCGCAGCATCCATAGACGCAACAATACTTGATAGCAGCGATATTACTTTCCAATGTGTTGACAGCTCCACAACGTCAAAGGCCGAAACAACGTTGACGCAGGATGACAGTCTAATGAAAGAGAGCAAATACATTGTATTCGACAGTTGCTTGATGGAAATTATAAGTATGCTGAAATGTGTGCATTCCGTTAGAGGGAAAGTATGTGGGAAGCCATTCATTGATGTGACTCGTAAAATGAAAGGCAGTAACCTTAAAATAAATGCCGCCTGTAGATTAAATCATAGGTTCTCATGGTCTGCACAACCAATGCTGGGGAAACTGCCAGCAGGCAATTTACTGTGTGCAGCGGCTTTACTTTTTAGTGGCTCAAGTTTTCGAAAGGCAGATGCTTTCTTTCAGTTTGTGGGACTCGAATTCATTTCAAGTGCGCTGTACTACACATACCAACGTGATTATCTGTTTCCGGACATTAGTGATGCTTGGAGAATTGAACAATTGTCTCTTGCAAGTACATTCGAAGGCAAACGATTCAGGCTAGCCGGCGATGGACAGTGCGATAGCCCTGGATTTTCTGCCAAGTACTGCACCTACCACTTTCAGGACATGGATAGTAAGAAAATTGTGAGTTCCGAGGTCGTGCAGGTAACACAATGTACATCCTCAGTGGCCATGGAGAAACTAGGATTTATAAAATCAGTGGAATATCTGCAATCGAGGGGGATGCACATCGACCTCATAGCCACGGATAGACACGTTTCAATTGCCAAGACAATGAGAGAGCAGTTCCCACATATTAAACATCAATTTGACATATGGCATCTTGCCAAATCAATCAATAAGAAAATCTCGGCTGCAGGGAAAAAAAAAGGTTTTGAAAGTATTTTGCAGTGGTCACATTCTATCACCAACCATCTTTGGTGGAGCTCAAAAACTTGCGAGGGGTCATTGGAAATACTACTTGAAAAATGGCGGTCACTGATGCACCACTGTACCAACGTTCACTGCTGGACAGCAAATGAACATTTCCACCAATGTGAACATGGCCCTTTGTCCCCAGAGGAGGCACGGAAGAAGAAGTGGTTGATTCCATCATCACCGACACACAAAGCCATTGAGAAGATTGTTTGACAAACTCTATCAAGAGATTTGAGAGGACTGACAGAATTCTGTCACAGGAGATTTGGAGGTGTTCCACAATATGTGCCTAAAGTACAGGCCAAAGCGCTTGCATTTTAGCTTTCGGGGCATGAAACATCGCACCCTACTAGCGGTCTTGGCCCATAACAGCAATGTCGGACGCGAACAATCTAGGACTAGGGGCAAAGTAAGGCTGCCTCGCTACACCAAGGTGTTTTCAAAACGAAGTAAGCAATGGGTGATCAAACCAGTCTATGATGAAATGCAGTTCGACTTTGTGAAAGGCCTTATTGTTGCTGTGTTAGAGAAGCACAGATCTGGGATTTTGGACGTTTCTGTACAGAGCAGTGATCCATTGCCACCAAACATTGCGACTGTGCCATGCCCACCCGAAGCACAGCTGATTGTGAAGTACAAATCGCTGTTTAAATAATTGCCATAGGATTGTATTTTTGTAAATAAATGTTATTGTACAGTGTACCTGTAAACCTAAGCTGAGTGTCATCTTTGAATTCTCTCTATTCACCTCACATATGTGTATGTATATATTTTTCTCATGTCTCATCTCATGTAAATGTAAATGCTGCGCACTGTTAACGGAGGGGATGCTTGCGTATTGCAAAAAATTAAACAAACAATAAATCTCACTTTTAACTCAACTCCTGTGGTACTTTATACTTTCCCTGACCTTCCGCAAAAAATTTAATGTCTCAATTTGGGCTGCAAAGCTCGCAGACAACGGGGAAAAAATTGGGGCACTTAGAACGCGCCAGCCAAGCAGGCCGTGGCATTTGGGAGAGAAGCCAGTTCGCATTTGCACATTGAGGCGCACTACATAGACGGGTTCAAAACTTCAAGTTCTCATAGATGCCTATACTACGTGATGTTGCAAATAAAGAATGCGAAGGACAGTGCACAGATGAGGCCCACAAGTCACACTGGAAGTATAAGGGTCTATTGTTTTTTTACCTTGAGACAGGGACCATGCAGAAAGAAATACATTTGAAGGGAGTGCGCAATAACTTAAGAGACGATAAGGCAGAAAATTCAGAAACTAGACCGAGTTTCAGTTTTAGGTCAGTATACGAAAAATCATTGTCAAGAGCACGGTCCGTTTTACAGACTGCATTACGAAGAGACACAATGGAAATTTCAAATATAATGTAAGTAAATCTTTACACGCTTTTACACCTGAATGAAGATTTAATGAATGGATGCATGAATAAATGAATGAATGAAGAGCTAGGAAAAGCAAGTAAAACTATTTGAAGTGGGCACATGGGCATGCCAGGATCACTGGTGTCACCGATCTCGCTCCTTGGCCCAGCCACTTTTCCCTGCACTACGGGCCTGTCTCTGTATCCTTCAGCCACTTCTCCCGGCATTTACCTTGCACTTGCCACCAGCTGGCCCTATTATTTAAATTGTATTCAACTAACCATGTACAGCCCTTCCCCATGCGCGATCAGAAAGACACCTGGCCCAGTAGGATCGTTGTCTGTCTGCCCTTGTTCCCCCACCTGCCTCGTCACGCCTAGAAACACTTGAGTATACGCGCGTTACAAATGCCATATCATATATCATATCATTCCTCATGCATGTAGAGTGTCGTTTATCATTGTGTGTTGCCCTCGATTTATCTCGTTACTTTTCGCATTTATGTTAGAGAGGAACATACTCCATTGAACTACCCTTGCAAGCAAATAGTTTCTGATCGGCCATAATAAATGAAATGAGTAATATTAATGAAGTTCGGCTAGCGAGACTAATTATCTTTTATTTGTTTTCTTAACAGGTATTTGATCCCCTTCTGCAACTGCCACCTGTTTGAGACACCGGCGGACGGATTCTTCAGCAGACACCTGCAGCTTCGTGTCAACAACTGGAGCACGATCACCATATTATGGGACGATCGCCAAGGGCCCACATGCCCTTACGCTGTACTAGTGGCTAGAAGTAACATAACGAACTTTAGGCTGGACTAGTGCCTAGTTGATGGAACAGCCTTGCGGTTCACCGTGCTTACAAAGTGATTCTTTTTACGAAAATGAACACCCTGTGTGCCATAATGGAACAGCGCGTAACAAGATTAAACGGAACAGTTATTGCGGATACAGATAAAAGAAAATAAATGGCTTTCGGAGTTCATATGCAAATTGATGAATATTCTCTAAACATTTAATGTCAAATAAATGTACTTTACCAAATGTACCGTGTTGCCGTTTCATTTTAAAGTACAGTTTCATATTCCGAATTGTGGCGCGCTGTGTTGTGAGTTGATCTGTGTTGGTTTCCGGGTTGTGTGGGGTCGCGCAGAAGACGACTGGGCGCGTTTGCCTATGCAGCACAGTAACGTCACGGGGAGAGGCGGGGAATATGAATGTTTTGATAATGTCAGGCTCAGGGGCGGGGGAATTGATTTAGTGCCGCAAAAGCAGGTCAGCCAGGGCGATCAGGGAAAAGATAGGATTATCAGAAAATGGCGGCTCACAGGTGCATGTTTTCGCGTGCGTTTAATGGACAAAAAGTCGAGTATGGTCCATAGGAAAGTTTTCTAAAATCGACCCACTTAGCCTTAAAAAAACATGGCCGACCCATAGGGACAATAAATGTTTTTACTAGAGTATGCCTTTAAGCACTTGGTCTTTTCTGAATCCAGTCTTTCAACACGATCCAAATCTTTTCGTATACCGTCTGGCAGACAGTTACTGCTTTAAGCAGTCCATGAGACGATCCCAGGCTTAAAAAAGGTAAAACAGCCCATGCTGGGTAAGTAGTACGAAAAGGATATATACACTGCTAGGCGCTAATCGAAACAAAGGCTCCCTGCTAGAAGTAACAAATTAGCTAATTAATGGCTTCACTAATAGTTTTTGCACGGCCCCACGGGTGTTGTAGTGAATAGATCTAACAGGGCAGACGCAACGAGGAGGATTGGACCGAACGTCGCTTGACTGATAGATAAAGATTACATCAGCAAGGCTGAACCTACAGTGGCAGCTGTTTAGACTTTAAAAAACAGGCATGTTTTCTAAAATTAGCATGCTGAAATTAATAGATCGACTAAAACGCACGCCTCTAAAAGCACCAAAGGACGATTCTCATAAAAAACTGGCTGCAGCCAATTCTATTACAGCAGATGTAAGATCATTTTGCGTGACTGAAGCAATAAGGGATACTGCAAAAGAAGTAAATATAATGAAAATAGAAAGATAACGGAAAAAGTGCAAAGAGGGCCCCTAGAGGGCGATTTGCTAATAGACTTAACAAATCTGTCTCAGATCCCCATTGTTAGGGACGAGAATCAAACAAAGGAAAACGTCTCAAACACTGAACAAAGGGCACAAGCAAATGGCAAGGCAAGTGTGTTAACAAACAGAAATCAAAACACCAAAAAAGAACAACTGTTAGCACAACAAATGTAAATCACTGCACAAATTCATAAGAATAAGAGACTCAATAACAGACAGCTTCATAATGGAACAAACAAATCTGGCAATAATTGCAAATCAGGAGCTAAAGAAATAATTTATTAGCAAAGGGGAAAATCCAGCCCAACTTCCAAATAGAAGCTGAAGTTGTCGGGCATTAACAACATCCACACCGGACAACGGCAAAGACACACATTCAAACTTGTCACAGTCTCCTTTGATGTATGACGCCTCTACATTATCAATCTCATTCACCAATCAATCACCTGACGAGCAGCCAAAATAAAAGATACAAAGTCTCAAACCAAGCTGATAACTTGTTGGAGGTCACGCTTAGTGCCATTAATAAGTCTATAGCAGTGCTCACTAGACTACCTGAGATTATGGACAAGAAATTAGGTGACCAATCGACTGATCCAGAAATTGTCACAACAAAGACCTACGGTTTGGGAACAAGATCCAGCAAATAAGGGCTTGACCAATCAATCAATGTTACAATCTAATCCAGTCCATAGAATAAAAGAAACTCCCAATACAAGAATCACGCAAGATTCGTAGAGACCATCAATGTCGGAAATGTCCCCAATAGAATTGGATATCAGGAAAACCAGAGAGGAAGCGGAAAAACATTTTTTTTCCCATTTTTAAAAAAGCAAAGCAAAATTGAAACTATGCAACACAAAAGAAAAAAGGAATATAAAATCTATGAAATTACCAAAACAAAGAAGCTCCAAGCAGTTTATTAAAATCTTAGTATCAACAACAAAAAAACGAACAGAGGCCATCAAAGCAAAAACTCACAAATATAAAGAGCCATATTGAAAAACAGTAAAAGGGAGCCAAAGCAGTGAGAGAGGTTGCAACCACAAGCGAGCAGGAACCATTAGGCCTTCTATTGGAACAGATAGAATTTCAAAAAGCAAAAGGAGGAGCAACACAGTACGACTGACTCAAGCCAAAAATAAATGCTATCAGAAAAACAAAGTAGAAAAGGAAGGAGATATAAAATTGCAAAATCGATAACGAGTTATATGTCCAATTACTGTCAAGCTCCGAAGGAACTGAATCATAAATACATAACAGAATCAAAAGGAAGGACAACATTTAAACAAGGAAAAGCCTCAAAGTAATCAACGAACCGCAAAATTCACAAAGAAACAGTTGGGTAGAGACACTAAATAAAGACAGACATCAACTGTCACAAAATTATTATTTTGTGCAGAGCAGGTGCTTATCCAATTTATGATTTAAAATCGATCTTCCATAATCAATATATTTAATGAAATTCCAGGTTTGGACAATTTTCCCTCTACAGATAGATTATGTAGAATTTCTTCACAACACTGATTTAACAGCAGCAAGACTTCATATTAGATCTGGATTGGCACTAAATGCTATCTGGCTGTCAAGACAACAAATGTATGAGTTGGGATTTCGGATAACACGAAATCAAGATGAAATAGGAAATACACACGAAGAATGCCATAGGATGGGCCAATTGGCTTTGGTGAGAGGTTCAGAAAGCAGCGAAGAAATTGAAAAATGTAACATCAAAGAAGAGATAAGATCTAATATAAAAATTACAACAAAAGCCATTGTATTTTCATTGTGAAACCCAGGTAGCAAACAAGCGGAAGACTGTGCAACAAGAATGACATACAAATAATACCAAACAATCAAAAACGGAACAGTTCCAATTAATGTCTTTGGTCAGCTGGAATACACGTGAGCATAAACATTTGATAAACACAGTGATGAACGAACTTCACAAAGCGGACATAATAGCCTTGCAAGAAACATGACTAACAGGGCTTCCGGTCTGGAATGATTTCAAAGTCATAACACCGCTGATACTCAAAGGTAGACCCATGGCAGGATTGTTGGTGGCAGCAAAAATAACAGGCTGCAACATAGAAAAATGGGATCAATCAAATGATTATATCCTACTAGTGAAAATCACCACACGAAAGAACTATTGCCGTGATGAATATCTATTGGAATCATCAAGCGATCGCCATGGAAAGATTTCTCGGAACTATAGACACACTAATTGAGAAAATTGCTATTGACACCATCATCTTGGCAATTATAATAGCTGTTGGTCTTAATATTCACTGTTTTTTTAACAATAAAAAAAATACACACCTGCGACTCGAAGATGGGAGGGGCTGATGTCTGATAATGTTAAATTGAACAACAGAGGCAGATTGTCCACCACGGAGTACATGGAATAGAGCCAACCAGCAAGCTATAATAGACTATATCTATAAGGATAAAAAGTTCCTTTTTCTTGTAGAAACTTTTGAAATGTGTCCACAAAAATCAAGTGATCACAATCATTTGGTATTGATATGGAAATGGCTGAGCATAACAAATATAAAACAACATCCCAAATGTAATCAAAACATCCCAGTCTCTGGAGGATGTAACTGGCTGAAGAGGTCAAAAGAACAATTGATAGACCTGGGGGAAATCATTAGAAGCAGGCCCCAATTAAAAGACACAATGGACGGATATTACGTAGCAGCTCTACAATTATTTAGAAAAACATCTATAAATAAATCAAAACCGTTTTTTAAACATCAACATAACTATGATGTTGACATTTGTGAGCAAAAAAGGATGATGCGTAGAGAAGTCAGAATGATTCGAAAGCTAACGCACATTGATGAGCTAGAAAAAACAAAACATCCTTAATGTACCAGAATGACAGACAAGCAATGTTATTTTCATTGCAAACCAAAAATACGAAACAAATATGGGATCATATTAACCAAGCCACAAACAATACGCAAATACAGCTGCAGTTCAATGCTATTTCAGAAGCTGAATGGACAAAATATTTTACCACCTTATACGCATCAATAGAGCAGATCCAATATATCAATCAAATTGGAAAACACTAAATACGATTAAATTCGACCAGGACGATATCAAATTTATATAACAAAACTGAGCATATCCAGGGCCCCGGGCCTGGACGGGCGACACATTTTTTACTCAAAATGCAGTGGGCCGAGATATTGCATACAATATTCAAGGAAGTAATCAGTACCAAGAAAATACCGCCATCCTGGCAAACTTCAATAATTCTTGTGCTTAAAAAAGGAAATAGACAAGAGGCTTGTAATTATCGCCCAATAGCCTTGTTAAATGCGCCAGGGGGGTTATTTGCCAGGCTGATCATTAGAGTGAGATACCTACAACTCTGGCTGAGGGAACAAAAACGTACACGACCCGAACCAAACCTCATTTGTTCCTTCTATGGAGACTTCTGTTAATTTGCTTACTATTGCTTACTATCACTGCTATTCAATTACAAATGCAAAAAAAAAAAAACACATATATATATATATATATATATATATCTCTCATACATCGACTTTAAAGCGGCATTCGACTCTATATCACGGAATAAAATGTTGAATAAATTGAAGGATGCAGGTTGTCCGGGGATTCTTCTACTTTTTATTCATCAATTACATTCAAATACCACTATACAAGTAAGATTAACTTTGGAGGGCCTACTGACTAAGACGCCAAGGGGCCTTCAAAACGTATTATCCGCATTAGAAGTATGCAGCAAGACATTATCTAGAAATCAATGCTCAAAAAACAAAAGCGATGTACTACCATCCAATAAGAAAAAACAAAAATAGTCTTATAATGGCACTTACATAAAGCTCTGCAAGTGGTTGATACCTACAAGTATTTGGGTGGTGTCAATATAAACAATCACAATAGTGACTTATTATGAAGAATTACGAAATAAGTTAAACACTGCAATATCACATGCAAAAATTATCCAAGCAAGATATGGAACATTCACGTCAAGACCTGCTATAACATTTCATCTACAAAAAGTTTAGTTTAGTGGGAAACTAATCGAATCAGTGCAGCAACGTTTTGGGAAAAAATTGAAGGCGGCTATTGCAAAGCTATTGTAAATGTCCCCAAATCACAGCCAATAGCAATACTGAGGTATGAGCTAGCAATCCCGTCACTTTTCTCGATGTACAAATGGAAGATATGTGCCCTATATAAAAAATTGCTGGAATAGGATATGGGAACAACTCCATGCAAACGTCAAACATTAAAAGAAGCAGATATAGGAGAAGAGCCCTTGGTTCAGAATCCCAAACTAGCTAAGAGGAAAATGGAACAGCTTGACTGGATCGAAACCATTACAAAAAGCAAGCTATATAAAACAAGTGATTCAGAACTTTGTAAAGAGAAAGAAAGGACCCAGATGGCTGATTATCAGTTGAAATTTCCAAATGCTGCCTATAGACAAGCCTTTGAGATTTTGGCTGAATTTGTAGAACACGAGTGAAATAAAAGTAAGAAGGCACGCTAAGCCAGAAAGTGACAATTCTTGTAGATTCCTATGTCATCCCAAACAACCAGAGACATTGCAACGTCTAATGGCAGACTGTCCGAACCTCCTGGAAAGAAGGATACCTTTTTTTTAAAGACTTTATTTAAAGATTTTAGGGAATTGACTCCCAAATCTTTGTGGCTTCAAATATTGCACTCAAAGATTAAAAGTACAAATAGCAACTATAAAATGTATAAACAGTATGGACCTTAAATATAGAATGTATTTTATTGTCTGAATCATTTTTCTTTGCCACATCTTTTAATTAACTTGATTTATAAGGTGAATTTGAAGTCTCAATTTATCAACTGTAATATGTCTAAATAGCTAAATCATTAATGAATATTCATAGTATTTGTAAAGGTTTTGTACAGAAGATCAAGGACCCGGTAGAAACGTTCACCTGGTCAGAAAACTACAAACTAGCTCGCCACGAGGGAGGCGCAAAAATGAGAGAGTATGCAACTGCTTTCCTGGTTTTCCAAAGAGCATTGCGGGTCATCGGTAAAAGAGGATATATTTATGCCACCATCCCATTCCACGCGATCTACGCAGCATCCCTAGAGAAACTGCTCCCAGGTCCTCCTTTGAGGCATAGTACTGGTATTGTCCATTGACTGTGGCAGAACAAATCCACCTGTGCATACCCCAAGTAGAAAAGAGACTCAGGACCGCTTTCTGGTGCAATTGCCATTTGTGATTGGCTACGAAAGGCAGCTCAGATCTGCTTTTGTATGGTTTGCTCCTAGCAGATTAACTACTTGAAGCCAGATGCCTGCATTTTCCCAGATCTGTAAGGCCAGGAGCGTGAGTTGCATCAGCATTGTGCCCCCTCTGCTTGCTTACATAGAACATTGAAGCGAAGCCGTCTGTCCTTATGGATACAGACTTGTTCTAAAACTTGTCAGGAAAGCCTTCAGTGCTACAAAAACTGCTTTCGGTTCCAGAAAATTGATACTTTTCCAATCGTACGAAGAAGAGGGTGAAAACTGCCAGGTGATTTATGGTAGCTCCCCAACTAAGAAGAGAGGATTCAGTGGTAATGACCATCTGTTGAAAGGATTCCTAAAAAAGCAAACCTGGCGTAGGATTGTGTGCGCCTGGCCACCAAATTAAGTCCTGAAGCAACTGCAAAGAAAATCTGAATAAGTCAGTATTGCGACTCAAGCTTGGGGCCAGGCCTTTCTCAGGATTAGTTGGTTTATGGACATTTTGAATCTGGACAGATGTGCCGCCTTGGCCCATAAAGCCATGAGTCCTAGGAGCCCCTGGAACCACTGAACACATACGCTGGAGGAGCTGAGGAAAATCAATCATGTGCTTTGAATTTCCATGATCCTTACAGACATCAGAAATATCCGGGCCAGGCGAGAGCCTATGAAGATCAGGTCCGGTATATCCGTCAACATGGACTTCAATCTAGGCATATAGGTAAACTGGACAAACAGTTGTGCTCCTGTCACCACCGAAGTCCAAGCCAACAGGCAGTCGTCCACATATGGGTATATATGTAAGCCCGCGAGAAAGGGCATGCGCGTTGTGTTCCACAACAGGCTTTTTTTCTGGCCCAAGAGGGCCTCCATACTCCCGGCACCGGAGGCCACACCCCCCACCCCAACTTCTCCACCAGCCAGGTGGGCTAGGTTAAAGCCTGCGGAAAAGGGAGCACATGTTGCGTTCCCCTCCCGCAACTTGCTGCTTTCTGGCCCAGCAGGGCCTTCATACTCATGGCACCGTAGGCCATGTTGTTCTGCTCCCGCAGGGTATTTGGTGCCCGCGGGGAGAGGGGTGTGTGAGCACTTAGAGCCTTGCAGTGCGGCATAGAGCATAACCCAAAAAAGAAGAGTGGAGAGTGTCTCCAGCAGACAAGGTGAGGAGCCGCGGTAGGGAGCACACAACTGTCAGCAGAATCTCCCTACCCTTGTCTCCATCCATCAATGCATCATTTCAGCATGACATTCACAACTGCAATGGCGCTCTTGCCCAGCCCCCCCCCCCCTCAAACCCTTACAGAGTATCCCTGTGTTCAACAAACCTAAGATAAAAATATTAACTGTAAAACTGAAAATGCTGGTGCTACCCTCTGAATTAGGCGCCGACCTTGGTAGAACCAAGATGCAGTCCCATCAAGCTTACAGGCGATCCCCTACCAGCTCATAAAGGAGATAAACGATTTGCTTGGGAGTACTCTGGATGTCATGGGGAGCAAAGTCTACGATTCATATGCAGAGGGTAACTTATGCATCAAGGACAGTGGCAGAAATGACAGCAACCACGCATAGCACGGGGAGTTGTGGGCGTGATCGCCTCATAGCCTGTCCTGTCACTTGTCCGGTCACCCATAATGCTATAATTGAGAATTTATCTAGCCAAGGGGGGCCTGAAATGTGCAAAGACTATTTAGGGGGTCACGAGCCACTATATACACCACTACAGCCACAATTCCAATGAACCTCATTAAGAATGGATCCCAGCGAACTGTATCGATAATGCTAACTCTGACCTGACCCACAGCCTGATACTGCTAGAGTCCCAAATCCTGCCATAGCTTGTTTTGATGGAGGTGATGCCCTACACCCTGCTCAAGTGGTGGCATTAACATCTCAATCCAGAACATAGCACCAAGACCCACTTCAAAAAGGTTGCGGGGGGGTGGGGGGGTGGTCCCATCACCCAGTACCAGCACCCTCACACTTATCAGGAGACCTCAAAGATCAAGACGCAGGTCATGATTGCCAAAAAAAAAAAAAGGGACATCAGCCGGGTGCCAATCCTATTTTCATATTATCCCCAATCGAAATGGTTGTCACCCCCACCCATGTTAATGAGGGACCTCCAGCAGGATGTAAATGCACCCTCGTTCTAAGTGAACTGGCAGCCATAAATAAATTGATTATGCTCATCCTAGAAGATCATAGTGGAAGTTGCAACACAGGGGAGAAAAAAAAAAAAAAAAAACGAGCACGGAAGACACTACAAGGATCCCCCAGCCAGCAGTCGAGAAGTCATACAGCCCCCGGGCAATGGACACATTTGACTGAGAAGAGTGCTGAAATGTCAAACCAGCAGTATACATCTGTTCAAAAACCACCACGGGCTGGGTGTAGGCAGTCTGCGTGGGGGCCCAGAAGCACGCCCTGGGGTGACAAGGGTGGTTGAGCAGGTTATGTAGCACTTATATAGCACCCAACGACACCAGCTACAGAGGTCTTAGACTCTAACGAGGTCAAGTAAAGGAGCAAGAAAACATTGGAGGGTCTCATGGGGGTGTGATATTTTTGCACAGAGTCAAAAGGTCCTTGCAATCAGCCTGAATCCAGGGACTCGTTGATTAACAAGTGTACTCACTGGCTTCAAACGGTATGTGGATGCTGCTCCCTAATCCAGGATGACATTATAAGCTGTACAAGAACTCACTACAAAAAGGGGGTGGGGGGGGGGGATGCTCCTTTGACTTCATTTGTATAGAACTGAGGGGACAAAGAGTGGCCATGGGTATATTGGGAATTGCCACGAGACACTGTTTATCACCACGCAGTATGATTGAAATTAGTGCCTTTCCCCCATCACAACAACGCCCCATCCACTGGAACTGTGTGCCAGCACCCTTCACTCTAGGGAGCTAATGCAGTCCCAGTGGTGAACAGATTTGAGGGGCTAATGATATATGATAGTTTATTTATATAGTGCCTATACACAATGTATTTCAATGATGGAAGTGGGGTAGTTGGCCGCATGGCTAAATGATCAGACGCCAACAGGGTCATGGGACGTTGACTATTGTAGATCTGGTTTGGCTACTGCCTGGAGGTTTGGATGGTAATTCGAGTTATGGTAATTGTACCAGAGTAGTGTATGTATATGTTGTACTTTGATGGCCCTGTGTCCGAATAAAGTTAATAAATGGCTAAGTGGTATACGTACATGCCCTTGAAGTGGAGGAATGCTGAAACCGCCAAAGGGAAGCACCCAATGAAGAGCACACCTAATCTGTGCCACAGTGATCATCTTACATTTTTCTAGGGGCAAATGCAGTTTGAAGTCTGCCAAATCCAAAATATGCGTGTAGGCCCACCTGGTCGACTTTGGCACTACACACCCGGGACGAAGGGCTCAGTTTTAGAGTTCTCCTGCCTCAATGAGGGGGGCTCAATTTGCTTCAAAGGAGGACGTGAGGGAGGAAGGGGGGTGGCCACTGAAATCATCCCAGGATCTGAGGATCTGGTCCGCAGGGTCTCAAAGTGAAGGGAAATCTTCCTTCTCCACAGGAGTATCATGGGACCAAACCGTACCATTCCTTGGTAGGCTTTTCAGCTGCAGAAGAGGAACAACCTGCTGTGACAACGGCTAGGAGGGAGAAAAAAAAACCTTGCTGAGATCTTTTACTGTTTCTTCCTCTGAACACTGGGTAATCTGTCCGGTTTGGGCATGACAACAATTACTTTGCAGTGAGGGTATTCGTCTTTTTCTTATTGAGTGTCTCATTGATCGTGTTGAGAAAGGTTGCCATCATCACAATTTAGGTACAGCACATAATCTCTTACGTGCTTCATGAACTTCCCTGCATGTAGCCATGCTCGTGTCCAAGTGTTGGCGCCAATTGTCACCCCTCCAGTGGTCGACATGGTGTGCCATCGCTTCTAGGAGTTCCTCGCACAATGACTCTTGCGTTTGTGAGGCCGCCCTTGAATTGTTTGAGGTGTTTGGCAGGAATACATCTTTCAAATTCCGATATTGACAACCAAAGCATTGGATTTGCAGCTGCACAGAAACCCATTGCATTGGCCAATCTCAATTGTAGTGCCGAAGAGGCAAAAACATTCTTACCGAGAGCCTCATGTGCACGGTTCTCATTCAGAACGTGACGGGTTGTAGTACATTAAGACACTGGGTCTGTAATACATGGTGGCTACTGCTACCACGGAAGGACGGCGGAGGACAGGATCCCAAGGATAACTCTTCTGACTGCAATAGCCTGTAATTTACATTGAGCCTTTTTTTTGGTAGCGATTATGGAGTGGGTGTACCCAAAATGTTCCTCTCCAAGGACATCTTTCTGCAGATCTAGAACCAGAACGCTCTGAGGTCCTCATGGGGAAACCTCCCTGCAGAATTTCCGCTAGAGACTGAGGAAGCACCGGCAGCCGGGAGTGGGATCTCCAGGAAGTCTAACTTACTTCTCTCCCTCTGTGGCGGCATCAATAGGACCTGTGGGATGCTCTGAAGGGGCCAATGATTTAGGCTTTGGATCCAAAAGGGGGTCTTTGAAACACCAGGACATCCAGTGATTAAGG
Source organism: Ambystoma mexicanum (assembly GCF_040938575.1). Taxonomy (NCBI): domain Eukaryota; kingdom Metazoa; phylum Chordata; class Amphibia; order Caudata; family Ambystomatidae; genus Ambystoma; species Ambystoma mexicanum. The sequence goes on from NC_090931.1 coordinate 1,392,580,436, forward strand.
AGGCTGCGGAGGAGGAGGAGGAGGAGGTGAAGGGATCTCAGATGGCTTCACCAGGTCCTGTGGTTTAGTGATCAGCTCTGAGAGAGATCTAAACATTAATTTTCCATGGGTTCTAAATGCTTCAGAGCCTGAAACATGACAAAGAAAGTGTCCTCAGACGGCCGACTGCTCCTAGTCTGTGGTGGAGGTGTGGTTTTTGAGGTACCAGAAGCCTGGACCAGGACATCCAACTGCCATGTCGGTCTAGAGTTTGTACCGACCATTTGACACTTGGAGCATAAGTAGCCTGGCTTAAAGATGCACTAGGAGTGGAATTTGGATGTGAGTGACAGAGCTAAAGGCTCTGTAGGTGTGTTGCTTGTGATAGTGTTCAGTTCCACATTTGGTGCAGGAGAAGCGGCTAGGCCAAAGCAATTCTAACTGCATCAACAAGGGTACCTCAAGGGCCAATGAAATTTCAACATGTTTGGTGGGTCCAGAACTCCCACACCCTACACTTCGTAACAGGATTAGCACTCAATGAGGGAGCCTCAGGTTAATTCACAGTACTTTTAGCCACCACTTTGATTAGCCCTCACACTGAGGGGACCTCTGCAGACACTTTTTTTAAGCCCCCAAAGGGGGAACCTCAGTCTTACCATCTGAATGACAGAAACCGTAGTAAGATTGTTGTTTGGTCTTCCCTTCCTCGTCTTGTCACGCCTAGAAACACTTGTGTACAGTCATGTTATCATATATCATAGTGAAGCAGTAATCATATCCTTCACTCTTAACTGCCAAAAGCCTCTGTGGGAGTGCTAGGCAAAAATATGTTTTTCCTTTTCAAATAATACTTGCATGAAGCTAACTATATCCTGTCTGGCATAGAACAGCATGTGTTAATTTTGAAATGAAATTCCATTACTAAAAATGTAAGGTATTGCTACACAAACACTGCATTGTCTCCATGCTTTACATTAAAGTTTAAGTTAGTGTATCTAAATCTCAGTGTCAACTACATTTAATTTTTTCATGGGGAAGATGCATCATGTAGGCGAGTGAACACTTGAAAATGTACATGATCACACACACGGCCAAGTGCTTTTGATGGCAAACCTAGTTCTCTAACTTGCTAGTTACATGCATCTGTGCAACTGGTGCTCAACCCATGAGCTGATCCCAAACTCTTTGACATTCTATCATATCACCCTGTTGCTTTATACCAGCTACCCTGAAAGTGAGATGGCAACAAACTGTAATATTCCACCTAGTTTGCCCAGATCTCTGCCTGATATTTCTTTCTTCTTACATAATGAACACACAATGTTAACTAGATATTTACGCAAAGTAGTGATCAATAGTTCCATCCAGTCTGTACATCTACTGATCTACTATACAGCGTTAGCCTCGAGAGCTCGCTTTGATCTAGGATTATGATTGCATTATACATTCGCACCTCTGGGAGAGAGCTGGCCAAACTGTTTCAGAGCCTTTTCATCACATCTATTTGTATCCATTCATGCAGCTAACCTTTTACATTTTACAGACACTCATCCAGGGTTTGTTAAGTCTTTTCGCCCACTGGCGTAGTCTAGTAGATTTTATGAAGCGGTAGTACCATTTGCAGGGGATGTTTGACACGTATTTAACATTTACTTTGTTTGCAGTATGTCAAATAAAGCTTTCACTTAGCATTGCTGGCCTCTGGGTGGCACCAGTGTGCCAAACATAGTGGGGGTTTGTGGTGACACCATTTTACAGAAAGCTCATTTAAATTGGTCAAGTAGGTAAACTAAGTGACAATCTGCATTTCTAGCAGAAATTGCAAGGCATGACTCATCTCAATGTCTTACTTAAGCAGCACACAAAACCGCTGTATTGCTACTTTTTTATGTTTTGGGTACAAAATATTAGCACAACATTGCTAATCAAATGTGTTTGTTGGCTAACTGAGAACATTTTAATTAGCAAACTCTGCAAAGCAATTTTTCAAATGAATTCATGCCTTGCCTCAGAGCACAATACAGTATTACGTTTAGCCCCTGATTGGGGAACCTCAAGGCACGCTCCTATCCCCATGTCTGCCCCCAAATTGGAGGCCTGATGACTAGTCCGGTGACACTAGGACCTAGTCTGCGCCTCTCGTGACCAGGGATAACCAGGTTACTCAACATAGTGACCACCTTACTCCTAGTCCATAGTCCCCTTTCCTCCATACTTATGGACATCTCTCCATCCTGTGGGACGGGACCGGAACACTTTGTAAAAAGCATCCAAAATGTTTTCCAAAAAGGTGTCCTTCCTCCCTTTCTTTTGCGGGACCCGGCACATGGCCATAACCCCGCCCATCTTGGTTCCGCCCCACACATCGCCCATCAGTCCTTTTCTATCGCCAGGTCAGAGACCTATTAGCAAAAACAGAGGAATCTTATTAGGGGGGACGGCGGGCGTATGGAGGAAAGGGGACTATGGACTAGGAGTAAGGTGGTCACTACGGTGAGTAACCTTGTTATACTCCCACGTTCCGTCCCCTTTCCTCCATACTTATGGGAGATTCCCAAGCACTCCTAACAGGAACTACGGGTGGATGGAAATAGCCCTTACTGAAAAAGGTTCTTCAGCACAGTCTTACCAAACTGAGCATCAGTTCTTGAGCTCATGTCAAGACAATAATGCTTACAAAAAGCAGATGGGGAGGCCCAAGTAGCTGCCCTAGCGATGGACTCCCAGGGGAGATATTTCTGAAAAGCAACCGCGGCTGCCTTGCCCCGCACCAGGTGTGCATGAATACCCTTAGGAGATTTCACCCCTTGGACAGTGAAAGACTGATGCAGGCGGCGATCCACCGAGAAATAGTCGCCTTAGATGCCTGCTTACCCTGAGGGTTAACGAAGGTCACAAAAAGTTAAGAACTCCTAAACTCGGAAGTCATGTCAAGGTAGAACTTAAGAGCCCTTCTGAGAGCAAGACAGTGCAGAACCCTTTCAGCCTCTGAGGCAGGGTTCGGAAAAAAAGACCGGTAGGGAGATCGACTGATTCAGATGGAATTCAGTTACCACCTTCGGTAGAAGGGCGGGGTTTGTCCGTAGGACTACCTTGGCCTTGTGAAAGACCAAGAAAGGATGCTCCACTGACGAGGCCTGGAGGTCACTCACTCACTCTCCTCGTTGACGTAACGGCGACCAGAAAGAACACTTTCCAGGATAGGTACTTGAGGTCCACCGTGGCCATTGGTTCAAAAGGTTCATGGCACAGCGCCGTCAGGACTACATTTAGGTCCCACGGTGGGTGCGGACTACGAACTGAAGGGTAGAGGCGTGTCAAGCCTGCAAAATGCCTCTTAACCACTGGGTTACTCAGAGAATAAGAGCATTGGTCTGTAGAAAGATGAGCGGAAACCGCTGAAAGGTAAGTTCTGCATGACAGAACGTGAACACCCGACTGCTAGGAAGGACACGAAGGACAGCACCGTGTCAATCGTAGCCACCCTTGGATCCAACTGCTTTTCCAAACACCAATGACAGAACCTGAGCCATTTACTCCTGTATTGGGATCTGGTCGAGGGTTTCCTGGCTGCCTGGATAATGTAGACAAGTTAAGATGCTTTAAAGACTTGAACTCTGGCACCATGCTGCCAAGCTGAGCGATTGCGGGGAGGGGTGCCACATCTGCTGTTCCCCCGGATGAAGAAGATTGGGGGTCACTGGTAACCTGATCGACAGATACACCGACTGGTGTTGAAGTTCTAAGAACCAAAACCTGGCCGGCCACCACGGGCTATGAGCAGAAGGGAACAGTTCACCAAGTTCTTCAGCTTCCAAATTGCTCGATGGACTAGAGGCTGAGGCGGGAAGGCGTAAGCTCTCATGTTGTGCCAAGGAATCTTGAGAGCATCCCCCAGAGAGGAGGCTCCCAGCCTCCCTCTGGAGGCATACGGAGGAAGCTTCTGGTTTACCACCATAGCGAAGAGGTCCACCTCCGGTGTGCCCCAACGCAAGAAAATCCATGAGAGGACCTCCGCCTTCAACTCCCACTCATTGCGGACCACTGTCCGCCGGCTGAGGGCATCCACTGTGACATTCAGCTGGCCCAGGATGTGCACTGCAAGCAGCCAGACACCATGAAGCAGGCCCACTCCTAGATCTGGATGGACAGGTCCACGAGGGGGTGAGGGGGTAGACTTCGTTCCCCCTTGCTTGTTGATGTAATACATTGACACCACATTGTCTATGCGTATGCGGACCACCTTGTTGGCAATGAGCGGTCTGAACGCCTTGAGCGCTAGGAAGATCGCCAGAAGCTCCAAATGATTTATGTGCAGGAGCTTGTCCTGAGGCGACCAGCGGTCCGAGACCTGAAGATCTAACGTCGCACCCCACCCCAGAAGGGAGGAGTCCGTCGTGATCGTCACCGTGGGGGCTGGGTCCTGAAACCCCGCACCCACCGACAGGTTGCTGAGAGATGACCACCAATCCAGGTCCACTCTCATGGAATCCGGAATCATCAGCTTGGAATCCGGGTCCACAGCCTGACGCCAGGAACTCTGAAGAGCCATCTGGGTCCGTCTCATATTGAGACGAGCAAGAGGAAGAGCCAGCACACACGAGGCCATGAGGCCCAGAAGCCTCTGGAACCACCAGGCCAACATGCTCAACCGACTGCGCAAACATCTGACACGTGACTAACAGATCCGCCATTCTGTCCCCGGTCAGGTACACTCTGCAGTCGATCATGTTCCAGCAAAAACCTAGGAAAATCAGGTCCTGCGAGACCGCCATGGAAGATTTCCGCCAGTTCACCGACAGCCCAAGATGCAACAGGAGCTGAAGGAGAGACTGGAGATTGCCCGCTGCTGCCAGCAGACAAGGGCTGCGTAAGAGCCAGTCGTCCAAATATGGATACACATGGCTACCCTGGAGACAAATATTGGCCGCACTCAACAACATCATCTTCGTGAAGACACGTGGCGCCGAGCTGAGGCCAAAAGGAAGCACTCGAAACTGGAAGTGCTCCTCTCCCAAAGAGAAGCAGAACCATCTCCTGTGTGGGTTCCAAATCAGGATATGCATGTACGCATCCTGAAGATCCACGACGCTGAGCCAATCGCCCATCTGCAAGGAGGACCGTATCTGGCTGGGCGTGATCATTTTGAATTTCTCTTGGGGTAGGAAAAGATTGAACTGGGAAAGGTCTAGGATGGTGCGCAGGCCAGCCTGGTTGGTAAACAGCCGGGAGTAGAAGCCCTCCCCTCGCTCTCCAAGGAGCTTCGCTTTGAGGGAGGGCAAGCCCGACCGCTGAATGGGGTAGGGGTAAGCAGAAGCCCACTCGAGCGACTGACAAGACCCATCTGTCTTCTGTGATGGCCTGCCACACCTCCCAATGAGACGCAATGCGTCCTCCCACCGGGGTCTCGTGCGAGCGCGGAAAACCCTCATTTAGTAGGTTTATCAGTGGTAGTGCCACCTGAACCTGAGGAGGAGGCTGAGGAGCGGGAGAAAAACTGCGTCCGTTGTTGCCTACGGCGGTTATTCCCCGCAGGGGTATCCACTCTGCGAGATTTGCAGTCGAGGAAGCCCCTAAATCCGAGGAAGGTCGACTTTGCAACAACGGTCTCCGAGTTTTGAAAGAAGCCTTAACCAGGACAGAGAAGGACTTAGCTGTCTGAGTGCTATCCTTCGTCTTGGTGAGCTCTACGTCTGTTGTAGCATGAAAGACCTCCTTTCCCATCAAACGGAAGGTCCAACACCTTGTCCTGTACTTCTTTTGAGAATTTAGTTGCATGCAGCCACGCCTGCCGTGAGGTATCAACCCCCAGCATAAGGCCCTGAGCCGAGGTGTCTACGTGATGAGCCGCTGCTTCCAGGAGATCCTGTGCCAAGACCCTGGAGTCGGAAAAGTCTTCCAGCTTCTCGACTGGGATAAACTCCTCAAACTCCGACAGACCTTTCCGCCTCCGCATGTTAACTCCCGCTAATATCAATTCAGCGTTGGCCTGCCTGAGCTGCAAGGCCGAGTTAGCGAAGATTTTCCTCCGAGGGAGTCGAGGAGCTTGTCCTCCTTTCCCAGAACCTGAGTAGCCGTCGTGGAAAAGGATGCTGCAGGTCTGGACTGCAAAGTGGCCGCAGCCACCACTGTGGATTAGGGGGGCGGACAAGACGACAGGGCCACCTCTTCCAAAGAATGCAGCCTGTATCTCGCGTCAATTTTCTTGTTGACAAAAAGTCCAGAGTGTGGCTTTTCCCAGACTCTGCGGACCTCAGCCAGAACGTCCTTCTGCAAGAACAGGCCGGTACGCTCCAAGGGAGACAGGGTGAACGCCCTAGAAAGCACGCCCTCCTGCGGAGCGGGTGCCTCGGGCACTGAACATCTAAGAAGTTCATCATGTCCAGTACCCGGTCATGAAAAGCTCTGATAGAGCGGGGAAGGTCCTTGCTGTCCTGATCGCCTTGTGCGTCATCCGACAGATCAGGATCCTGCTGAACCGTGTCAGGCGTTGCCTTGGACAATGGGGGCAAAGTCGGAAGAGTCGGGGGAGGCACCGTAGGCAAGGGAGGCGCTGCGGCACCACAGGAGGAACAGGTGGAGCCGGAGGCGCGGGAGGACATAGCTCCCTAAAAAGCCCTTTGAAAGACTCCCTCATGGGGTCGGTATGCATAAGCGTTTGAAATGTACCGAAAAAAAGCTTCCTCCGGAGACTGCTTTGGAATCTGAGGAGGCCTCTCATGAGGTGGACAAATCCCAGGACGTAACGGGGACGGGTGCCACACTGGCCCCTCCACTGACGTATCCACATAAATCAACGGTGCTGACCCTGCAGGCAACGAAACATTGTGCGGAAGAGGCATCCGAGCGTTCCAGTCATAAACTGGCCGATAAGGATGCACACAAAGGACTATGTTCGCACAAAGGGCCGAGCCCTACACCCGAGGCCGATAGCGTAGTTGTAGGGGTAGAACCCAAAATGGCTGCCGCGGTTGTGGCGGAAACGGCGCCCTTTTATCCTCACCTGAGGGGAACTGCGGCACGTGAGGAAGTGAGGCAGGGGTCCCAGTCGATGGATCAGGGGTCTTAACTTTAGCCTTATCATAAGGAACCTCAGCAGAGCTGGTACTGTGAGGCCTGGAATGTTTTTGTGACATACCAACCACCAAATTAGCCTTAGAAGGAAGGACCTCGGCACTGCCGGTAAAATAAGAACTTTGCTTCTTTGCCCCCTCAACAGGTCTGGTGTCACCGCAAGAGCGGGAACGGTGAGAAACAGCTTTCACCGACAAGGCCTTGTCAGGCCTCTCAGAACTGTTGGTAGCTTTAGCCTCTGGACGAAGGACCTCGGACCCAGGTCCGGTAACAGCCTTATCTGCGCGGGCCTCGAACATCCGTTCGGTAACAGCAAGCCCCAAGGCCTCGGGGCGCACCCCGGTCTTATTTTTGAGGGAAGCCGACTGAGGCGTCAGAGCGAGCTCCGGTACCCCATGACTTAGTAGAACTGGGTCACAAACAGCCCCCACAGGAGGGGCCTCGGTGCATACTCCGGTATCCACAGGCCCCTTACGGAGACCCTCAGAATACTCTGGTACAATTATTAGGCCCAACGGGCACCTCAGGGCGAACCCCGTGGCAGAACAATCAATGCCCCTCCCGGCCCGAGAGGAACCCGGAAAGGTATCCCCCGGCCGGGGTGCTCTGAAAAGTAAAGAACTTACCGGGCATTTCTTCTTCTCATCGATGAACGCCTGAAAATGTGAAGGAGGAGTTCGTCCGAACACCTCCTCCCACCGCTCCAACCGACGTTGAAGTGCCCGGACCGAAAGGGATTCACAGTAAAAACAGGAGTCGCAACGGTGTTCCGGACCCAAGAACTCTAAACAAAGAGAATGGGGATCCGCCCTCGCGAAACGATGGTGACACCATGAACAATCTGGAAAGTCTAGTTTGAACGACAGACTAGTACACGATCGCTAGCGAGAGCCAGAGAGGAAAAAAGGGAAGAAAATCTTCTGAGGATGCAAGTGCATCCAGTCCCGAACGAGCGGAGAAAAGGACTGATGGGCGATGCGTGGGGCGGGGCTAAGGCGGGCGGGGTTACGGCTGCGTGCCAGGCCCCGCGCAAGAAAGAGGAAGGACACATTTTTGGAAAAATGTTTTGATGCTTTTTACAAAGTGCTCCGGTCCCGTCCCACAGGACGGAGAGATGTCCATAAGTATGGAGGAAAGGGGAACGGGACATCCCTGGGAAAAGATCCCTGAACTGAGGTGCTCTGTAAAGAAACTCATTTACCAGCTGTTGTCGCTTTTCGATGAAGATGCAAAGTCTTCCCAGCATGTGAGCAGACAACTGAGTGTGGGGGTCGTATGTATGTTACAGAAAAAGTAAGTTTCCCATTGGTCAACAAGCCCCAAGCAATCTAGACAGCGCGAATGAGAGTCCAAAACCGTGCAATGACACCTGCAGGAATCAAAACAACCCCTTTTTATCCCAGAATAAATGATAGGAAAAGGACTGCAAACCCTGAGAAAATACAAATAATGACATAGGGGGGGAAAAAAGGGCAGGAAAAGGTCTGCTCGCCAGATCCCCGACCATGCAGCGAAAAAGGACAGAGGGAAGGTCCCCTGGCTGGGCCAATGGCCACGCATGCGCCGGACGCAGAGTAAACATTTAAAAAGGACAATTTTAGGGTGCGACAAAAAAAAAGAAAAAAATAATACACTTTGGTCTCATCCCTGTAAGGCAGTATGTCCCATGGGTATGTTGGAAAGGATACAGGACAGAGGTGTATATGAGGTTTGTTTTAATAAGAATGGTGATGTTTTTGAAAGCGCTTACAAATCCTAAAGCTATTTCCTAAAGTACAGTCAGGATTTATGGTAGACTGCCCATACAGATTTTACCTTCTGGGTTTGCCAGTTGAAAAAGGATCTACTTTTGCTGAATTTGGCTTTGGACCATTGCTTGTTTTCATTTAATAAATCCTCTTCGAGCTGCAAAATAACCGAAATATGCAACGGAGGAATTGCTATGTAAACGTTGTAATATAAGTCTTAATTGTACATCATGCATACATGGTTTACAACCACGTTTAAATCCTGGGCCGTGATGCGGTGGCCACCTGCAGATAAGGAAAGCATTGGGTCACTCCTTCATCCTTTCTGTGTCAAAACGCTAGAGACCACAAAGCATTATTTCTTTGTTCCATGCATGTGGCTGAACATATGACATTTCTGTTGCCCTTATTGCATAAACTTAACTCTAGACAACACTGCAATGTCTTATTTTTACTCTGGGTGCACGATTTACATTGCCATGGGACCTTATGTACTTTATTCAGAGAAATATTTCCAAAACGTCTAGGCAACGGAAGTTAATTCTGCCCTCATTGGGATTAATTTTATGATTTTTGTATTCCTTTGCATGAATGCATTTGTTTTTTAATTCTAACATATGTATTGCGAGTGGTTTTATTGGATACTGGATTAATGTTTTACTATCTGAAGAGGTCGGTTGCATTTTGAAGCTTTAGACGCTTATGCCCAAAATAAAAGTTGACTGAACCAGATACTTTTTTGTTATGCAGTAAGCTTTGTTAAGCGACCCCTTATTGACGGAATGCTCCATCAACTGCCACCTCTATTGGTCAAAATAATGGCAGAAACACTGTGGGAGCCAGATAACAGAACAAAGGCCAGTAAGCTTGATAATCCGTCCTTTTTGTTTTATTATCGGACAATCGACATTCAGTTAATCGGAATGCTCGATTGTCCAGCAGCATTGGACTCAATGGTTCAGGATTATGAAGCCTTTAATGTAGATGGTTTTTCAAGGACTGTCCTCCTCGGCTTACTGTGCCAATTGTCGATGGGTACTGCTCAAGAGGAGGGCCATATCCGATGCATAAAAACAAAATGTATTTAAGTATCCACATCTAGGTGTATTCCATCGCTGACACCACTATATTGGGGTGGGCTCTGGAGCCCTGGAGAGTGACCAATGGCTGGTGGGGTCGGAGAACTGGAGCCCGACAACCTTTATAAGACGGAAGAAATAATTGCTGTTAACAGTAAAAGATATTACCCTCCTGGTGCCATACAAATTCTGCTGGGTTTCCAACGCAAAGACTGGCCACAAAATTTGCAGTAACCATTGGCTAGTGATAATGGACTTTTGCAGAGTAAGAAATGGTGTGATGTGTGCCTTTTTAAAACTGAGGGGGCACTATATTTTTGGCTAGTTACTTGCAGCTTGAAATGTTTACTTCTGGCAAGGAGGAATAAAATGCTCTTGCTTTTAGGGCACCCTTGCCCAACAAGCAAAGACTCGATCCAAAAGGAGACGTCAAGCGACCCAGGAAGCATACCGAGCACTATACACCTGGAACTGAATGAAACACTTGTGTATGAGCGCGATATAAATAAAATATCATTTCATTTCAACAGCACATGGACATTAGGTCCTTTTTCAATTATAGTGCGCTTTTGGATTAAAATAAAACCTTTCAAACTATGTACATATATTTCCCTCAGCAGAATAGCAATTAAAAAAGAACAGTTAATACAACAAAAATACTATAATCCCATAAAAAACATGTGCATCCATTAAAATCACAGCAGCTGCATTTTTCCACCAAAATTGAAGGCTATCCAGAGACAAGAATATTAGTCTCCCAAACATCACACTTTCTCAAAATGAGTGCATTTTTCTTTTTTAACCACAAATCTAGACCAAAAGAGCCACGATAATCTTTTTACAATAAAGGACCTGCATAGATCGCTACAGGGTCGATATCTTGCTTCGTGTTAGGCAGAAACCTGTGCAGTTCCCTCTGGGACCACTGCAAAAGATTTAATACTACAGGTGTTTGGCAGTAAACCCACTTGGTAGCAGTCTGTACCACACAGATTCACTTGGTAGCTGTGGCTGAGCAGTAAGACTTCCTTCAAGAAGAGCTAGGCAGTATACAGAGTATTCACAATAGGTCAAGAGAACACAGTAGAACAAGTAAACAATGACCAGGGCTTGGTGTAAAAGAAATATAATTATTTCTTTAAAACCACATCTAGAAAAACACACAGGCACTAATAGTAAGCAATTCAAAAACAAGGTCACTAAAAGATATACACTCCCTTAAAAGAATATTAGACAAGTCTTAAGTAAAGCCCCACTTATTTTATTCAGTTTAAAATGGAGAGAAAAGCAGAGAACAAGTTGAAACAGATCCCAACACTTTTACCAGAACATAACAAGAGAGGAAGGCAAAGTGGAACCGTGAAGTTAGAGTTCAAGAGGCCGGATCCGCTTTAAGAGGATCAAACTAAATGTGTCCAAGGTCACACGGTTGCAGTGCACAAAAGTCTTGTAAAGGTTCAAAAAAGGAGTTGGACCAAAGAAAGGGACCAGTTAGAGGGTCAAGGCGGCCAGCCCAGTCCAGAAGGTTAAGGGGTTATTATTACCTTGTAGCAATCTTTAGAAAGGGAGGCCTGGCGGCAGTTGTCCTGGCAGCGGGTGCAAGTCGGTGCTTCGTCCGGGGGAAGAGAGGATCTCGTCGTGGAGGAAGACAGGAGTCCGTTGCACTGCCAGGGAAGAAACCAGCCGCGGAGTTTCTCAGGTACAAGGAGCGGTCCGGTGATTCGCGGTTCAGTGGTGAATGGCTATCCGGCTGCCGGGGTGCTTGGCACGGGCAGTTCGACCACAAACCGGGCTGGGGTGCGAAGAAAGAAAGGTAAACTGGTTGTGCCCACCAGTCAGGGGAAGAAGACTCTCCAGCCGGGAAATCTTCTCCGTCGTCGGGAAGTGGTGAGTCGGTTCTGCAGGGCTCCACCGGTGGTGTCGTCGTGGTAGGTCGGCTCAGCTTCTCCCTCGTCGGATTCTCAGGTCCTGTGGCGACTTCTGAAGTTCCAGTCCCCAAAGCCCTGCTTTTATGCAGAAAACCCCCATTCACTCAGCCTAGCTGTCACTCAAACATGCTAAGTGGTGAGCCGGCCTGGGCCAATCACACAAGAGTGCGACCTGAGTCACCAAGTTAACTCAGTCCAGGGTGCCTAAACCCCCTTCCACATCCCCTGTGGTACCCAGACAGAGTGGCACCACTTTTGGAGGCTTCTGTGGAGAAGCCTGCCAAAAAGTGGAACAAAGGGCTCGACTTGGGTTGGAGTCACAGAAGAGAACACAAACACCATTTTAGAATAGAGTCTTGGCAAAAAATACCAACCGCCGAATTAATATTAATTAAATAAACCTGCGGTATGTTCGAGGCTTTGAGAATTAAATAATTAAAGTTGGTAGCCTCGAACAATGGGAAAATCCCATAGGAAAATATTCGCGGTCGAATATAAAAAGTAGTTTCCACTGCCACCAGCCAAAACTCGATCAGGGGGGACGGAGACGTGCCCCCTCGACTAACAGACCCCGGGGCAATCGAATTGCCCCGACCAGTACGTCCACAATATGATGGTTTGTACTGGTTTCTGTTAATAATTTGGGACTAGTAAAGCCAATGGTGACTTTACATGCCCTGGGAGACAGTAGTCAGTCCCAGGGTATGGAGTCTATGGTGGGGTGTCACTATGACACCCCTGTGTTACTGCACGGAGGGTGCTGTGTAACACACATAGGAAAAACACATGAGACCCTATGGAGTGAAGGACCCCATAGCCCATAAAACACATTACCAGTCAAAGGAATACCATAAATCATGTCCAAGAGTGGGAGAAAAACAGTCTCACTCTTGGCAGGAGGAAAAAAAACAAACTCCAGAAATCCAGCAAAGCTGCTGGGGGACTCACTAGGTTAGGAAATTCAGCCTAAAGAGAGAATTCTCCCTAACACTTAGTCCATAACTTCTCGTATTTGCAACATATCGAACCGGAACATAAATTCCATTCTCTTACACCCGTCTGGAAAAAAGGTTGTGTAATCTTGTGAAGGGCTAGGCTTCGGGAGCACACTATCCTACTGAAAGCTATGAGGCCAAATTAAAATTTAAGTGCCACTCCCATACATAAGGAAGCCCTTTTTTATTTTTTAAACGCACTTGTTAGAAGGGTCAATGTACGTACCTATTTGTTAGCCATAATTCACTGCCTGACTGAAACCTTGCTAATGCTGTTATTTTTCCCTTCGCTCCAGCATCCAATACAGTGCACCGCAAAGCAGGGGGTGCCTGTTGTATACTAATTTAGACTGTAGCTTTTTCAATTAAAAATATGTTACTTAAAGATATCAAGCCTAGTTCTGAGCAGATTAGCTGGATCTGCAAACTGGCTGGTAGGCCCAAAGCGTTCGGCCAGAATCTACCCTCAAGCTGACCCAACTAAGCAGTCAAGAGATTGATGCAACACTCTAATCCATACAGAACAGTAGAGCACAGGTTGTCAATGTAATGGAATATATGAAAACTCTCCATCCTCATAATCAAAACGTAGCAGGGCTTTCAGCGTTTTTGCTTTCATATCCTTAAGCTTGTACAGACAAACAACTTGCTATAAAGATACAAGTCAAGATAACAGAAAATCTCCGTTTCAAGAAATTGCCCTTCTAGAAACTAAGATAGCCTACTCTCCATTGGAGAAATAGGGAAGCACATTATCTGTGTTTCAGATTTACTGATTTGTAAATTCAGAGGCTTGGAGTAGCTTGCAATCATCCAAGCTTCGTAAAGCCACTTTAATATTGAAAATCGCAATATCAGCCCCATAAGTGATGTTATCTCCTAGGTTAGGCAGAACGTTTCTTTGTTCAAAAGCACAAAGATGTCTGCTGTATACAAATTGAAATGGGTGTCCAAGTAAACAGTTACAGAGGTTTTAGAAGATAGAAGTACGATTACATTTAGTGCACCCCAGTCAATACTCTATTCTTCAAGCAAGCGTCCATCACAATCGTGTTAGTTCCACTTTATCGAAAGCAGAGAAGTCCAAAGAGACTACAGAGTGGGGGGCTGCCTGGCTCGCTAGTCTGATTTATTTCTGGTTGCACAGAGGCCATTATGAATGGTAGAGGACTCCTACCTAAAACATGTTCAAAATACAGGTAAAATGTCCAGTTCCTTGGTCCAATCGTTTAGAGCTTTAAGAAGCATACTTGCAAATATGTTAATGGTAATCTCTCACAGTAATAAGACTGTAATGTCTGTCTTTCTTTTTTATGTAAATGGGTACCAGTATTGCCTCCAGCGGTATAGTAGGAACTATGTTCTTTAGCAATATCTACAAATGGAGGGGGTCAATATTGAAGTAAAACGTCAGTCTAGGGATTCAGTAAGGTCCCATGTGTCTAAAGACAATCATTGTATTCATTACTTCCATTAATAGGTTCTCCTTCATTGCCCCTAACCACAGGGGCTCCTGTTAGATGCACAGACCAAACAATATTATCTTGCTATAGAGATACAAGTCAAGATAGCAGAACATTTCTGTTTCAAGAATGTGCCCTTCTAGAAACCAAGATGGTAAGAGATTTTCTTCTCACTACTCCATAATCTCCACATTATTTTTTCTTTTTTTTGTATTTGGTTAAAATAAACCTTTACAAAAAAAAGAAATCATGATCAACAGTAAAATTCTATAGCTTTACATTTATACACAGTCAAATAGTTTTAAAAGAATTTCATTAATAAAACAATACATAACAAAATGATTGCATTGGGTAAACAAGGAAAGAAAAAGCCCCTAACTAATTCATACAATTTATCTACATTAGTCTGACTATATAGAAGTTGTGGTCTAATACAATATCCAAGTCATGGGTATAAATTTAAACCACTGCAATCCCGAATATATATTACGATAGTATCTTTCCTATGCATAATTGTTTACATGTTACTTCCAATAACATCGGCAGTGGTTACAAGAATAACACCAGATCAGATTCAATGATCCTAAGTAGACGTACTAGTGCAAAAGTAAGTGGGTTGTGGTTTCCAGTCATCATCCTTTGCCAAAGGAATTCTGTACAAGCCACAAAATTAAGGTTAACACATTTTCTTAAGAGGTTAGTGCGAGCTCATCTGAATTGAGGACATTCAAGAACCAGATGCTTAAGGGTTTCGTATGGCTCTTTGCAGGGAGGAAATATGCAGTGCGTTGATAGCAAATTCATTGAACAGTCAGACCAGTGTTTACAGCGTTCCCTTTTTCGAAACGGATTGAAATTGAAATGCATAATATACATGTGTGAGCATTCAGGGAAGAATACTAATATACTGATGACACAGCAATCTTCTATGCGTGAATTTAGCATATTCTGAGTACATGCTATACTGCTTCAATTGATCAAGTGTAATGATCCAATCTCTCTCGAACAGTTTTTTCTTTACAAGGGCAGGTCTTCATTAGATACAGAAAGATAATCAAGCACCCCTTGCATGCGTCTTTGAAATATGTTGAGGGATTCTACACATTTGGACTCAAGTACTTCTTGCAAATCCTTATATAAACAATTTTTCGGAGGGTTCAGCATTCTTGCATAATTCGACAGTGATCGCCATAAAGCCCTGCATGAAAGAGATTAAACCTAGTTCATTGCGAATTACGCAGTTCGGAACCGATTGATTAAAGGTGCCTTGCATTTAGCTCTAACACCCCTGGAGGGTGTCCAAGTGGAGACTTAAGTAAAACAAGCACATGTCCATGGTGTAAATTAACACAGCCTGGACTTTCATTATAAGAAAGTCACGCAAGGTAACCAATGAGAAGCGGCAGTATTTGGCAAAGATCAGCTTTAGTTGACTTTCCAGAGGGCGAACTTTCCGAGTCAGCCTTTCCTTCCGCAACTTCACAGAAAAGTTGCTGCTCAAGTAATAGCCTAGGTAAGGTATATTCGGCTGTTGTTGGATCACAGCCCCCCGCCCCCCCAAGCTTCCATTTGTAAGCCTTCAATTTCCTTCCAGCATCAAATACAATCATACTTGTTTTTGTAACATTGGGAGATAAATTCAAAGAATGGGCATAGATCTCAAATGCATAAAGCTTTGCTTGGAGCCCCGAAGGGGTGGAACCCAATATGAGAAGACCGGCAAAAGCGAGCCAATGCAGTCGCAGCTTGCCCATTCTCACAGGGTACATTCCCATGCGGACTAAAATCGCAAATATTTTGGCAACGGTATCAATTAACGAAATGGGTCGATAGTTGTTTGGATCGTTAAGATTACCTTTTTTGTATACGGGTGTAATTATAGAAGTTCCCCATTTCTCAGGGGTGTTCCCTGAGTGCAAGATTATGTCAAATTTGTCTTGGAGGATATCAGCTCATAAAGGTGGATCCGCTTTGTATGCACAAGGCGGTATCCCATCGGGACCAGGCGCTTTAGAATAAGAAAGCTTATTTATTGCCCAAAGAATGTCATGTTTGGACCATGAAAAGCATTCCCAGTTCACCATTGCAGCGTGAGGATATTTGATGTCAGTAAAACCCAAGGGTAAACAAAATTTCTCAGATCTGTATTTCTCCCATACCGTAGCAGGTATAATGTTCATTGTTTACACAGGATGGTGAGAGTGGATTACATATAACTGAACATATTGATTTTAAATCATGCTTACAGATGTCTCTAATAAGGCCACAATTCATTTTATTTAGCTTAGTAATTCGAAGAAATCCAAGTTTGGTTTATACAGCTGAAGTATGGGCCTTTTTAAATATAAAAACTGCCGATAGTTCTCTGTTACCAATTTAAGAGAACAAAGTTCCTTATTTTTATTACGTTTTAGCACTTTCCCCATCTATATCACATTGATGCTTTAGTAGCAAACGTTTAGGGTGGTGTTCAACCTAGATGGATCTAATAGCATGAGAAACAATATCGCTTACTACGTTTTCCTTCACACAGCGGCAAAAAAATCTCGGATGCATGATATCATCAGGAATGCTATTGAGTCCTATCCTCACCCTTTGTTATTTTGCAACAGAGTGCAGGGCTCCATCTGAGAGAGATGTAGGGGCGATTGGTTTCTGTTAATGGCAGTAATTCATTCATCTTGAGACTAGAATAAGTCATTTTCAATGTCAGTTGGATGGGAGCATGGTCACCATGGGTAATCGGATGTATAATTACTGGGTCAATACGATGAGTCAGAGTATTGGATATTGCAAAGACGTCAATCATGGAAACTGAGAATCCACAACTCCAGGTATAATTAGGACAGGACTCTAGGCAAGTGGCAAAGGAAATCTCGCAGTTGTCAAAATATGACACCCATTTAAGACCTCTGCGCTGAGACTTACAACTACCCTCAGATTGTTCACCTACAGATCCCTTATTGCTGACCAAACGCATGTAATCAAAATCACCAGCAATAATGATTTTATGACTAACATTTTGAGTCAGTACTCTCTCAAAACAATGGTCCAAATCGTCAAACATAACATCCAGGGACACTTTCAATGGATTCCAGTGTAATGTAAGTAACATGATTGGATCCCGTTTTACAAAAGCATCTAATTCAACTGCAAGGATACATGACACTTGAGTTGCATTTAATATGATTATTAATCGCAATTGCCAACCCACCCATCGGACGACCCTAATTGGATTGCATTGCTGCAATGGGTACTAAAACCTTCCAGCAGTATATCCCTAGTGCTCATAGTTTCCTGCAAGAGTAAAATGTTTAAATTTTGCTCGGAGGGGAAAGAAGCCGGCCATTTATTAAGGTTCACGTGGCCACATGAGTTCCATGAGATGATAGCCAATCCATGTTGCATCGCTTGCTAATTCACTGGCTGTACAGTTGATAATAATTGACCGCAATAATGGTTCAACCCAAGCCAGTTAATTTTTCCCTGCCGCTAATGAGAGCAATTGCATTATACACAGTTGCTCAGCGGAAGTACCACCTGATCCACCATACAGGGGAGCATCTTCCCTCTTAGGCTGAGGAACTGGTAAAATCAAGAAATTCCTTTGCTTCTGAAGCCCCAGATATATTTCAGAACATTAGCGTTTGACAAATAGCAAATCATCAGTGATTGTTTTAAGGCAATTCCATCAAAGTCCATGCTAGTGAGAATTCGCAGGGAGGCAATACGGGCAATTGGGTCCATAAGATATCTGTGATTAATGCTTGCTCCATACAGAATATCCGGATTACCGTCTAAACCGATAATATACTCATTTTGTGCTTTCTCTACATCTTTAATATTATCTGTTAGATTTACCAATGACTCATGATTAATCTCATTTGTTGACAATAATTGGGGAGAGGAGCGGCCATGAGTAGCAGACATGTCCTCATAACCTCCTTTTACTTTGGGTTCACATTTCGATTCCTGCAGGCCAGCCACTTGTTCGAGTGTAGTTATCACTCCCTCTGACGTGTCACTGCTTACGTTCGGTTCGTGCAGAACAACTCCATGATCCGAAACCGGCACAGCCCCTATTCCCCCGTTTACATTAAGTTCCTTAGCTAATGTTTCTACATTAAGTACACCACACTCCACAGCTGAATTCAAAGATCGTATAATGGTTGCATAAGGAGATGGGTTGGTCGGGGGACAATTTGCATTGTTATTCAATGTTGGGGCCAAGTAAACCCTCTGCACACTGCTATCGGCTTGCAAATGATCGGGCATAGAGTCCGTCAGATTCCCCACATGATCATGTGAATTGGGGATTTTACATTTAGACGTCATCAAAGCTTTTAACTCTAAAATGGAGGGCCGACCACTCTTTCCTAACACAACAGAAGACGACATATCCTTTGTATAATTGGGGGTTTAGTTTTAGATAGCACGTGTAGCAGACTATATGCTTCCGTGTATGTAACACCAACATTTACTCCCAAGAGTTCTACATTCATGTTTGCCATATGATTTCCACTCGACAAACCCCCATGGTAAAGATCAAGATTCCATACTGAGTTCGGTGTCGTAGTGGATCGCTTAATACCAACCCTGGAGAAGTAATCACTCATTCTTTTGTGCTTTAACAGAACCTAAGGTGGAAGAGGCGCTTTACATAACCCCACTAGGATTGCCTTACCCTTACCTCCTATCTGAGTAACAGTGTTTGGAGGATGCGTTTCCTTGTCCATTTCCACTTTGATTGTGATGTCAATAAAGGCCCGCACAAACGTGTCCGGCCCCAAAGGAAAACGATTAGGTAACATGAGCGCCTGACTCTTCTCAGTGAGTTGTTCAACATCAATTATGTCATCCTCAACAATAGGTTGAGCAGGCTGGTTAACATCTGATTCCACAAGTGGGTTCACATACTGAGCTATTTCTTTTATATATCGATAGTTTGCTTGTTAATCCCCTTTATCGAATTTATACTTTCCTTCCTACGTTTCTCCGCACGTTTGACTGCTTTGAGATGCATTTTTTTCGAGCGTCTCAAAAGATACCTGTTTTTTCTTTTGTTGGTGAACCTGACACCTCTTCATGTTCCATCCGTTCAATTATATTAGTAAGAGCAGAGGGACTATCAGAGGGTACTTCCTCGTGCAACAAAGGAGTGGGTGTCCGAGGAGCAAAAGATGCTACGAGGTTTAACTTAATCTCATTGATTTCATTTTGAATGAGACCAATGTCATTGAACAAGCGTGCAAGCTTAGAACCAAATACAGGTCCAGTTAAAGCATGCAAGTCCACTTTTCCCCTCTGAAGCGTCCTCAGATACCACTATATCACAATACTGTGTGCACTTATCCACAAGGTTTTAAAATTTCATATGATGTCCCTGTGCAATGTGTGTCTAAAGACGGAGAGCATCCCGAATGACAGTCCAAATCCTTTGCCATCATAAAGCCTTCTTAACGGTCGAGTTTCATGAGCATGTCATTAGATGCTCATTTTAATTCACAAATTTCTAAGTGCGTAAAGTTGTGGCCCTTATCAAGTAAGTCCAAAATTCTAATAACAAGCAAAGAATATTGACTGGCAGGATTAGATTCAGGCTATATATTTGCACTCTCATCCTCTCCCTGCAATTTTAGATCAAGGCCATTATTTGGTGAGGAAGTCGAGATGGCATCATGGGCAGGCACATTGGATTTCACAATTGCTCCATTATCCCCAACATCATTGTACTTAACCCGATTTTCTTTTGACCTGGGCTTAGCGGGTCGTAAATGATGTGCACGGTCACCAGGGGATACTGGAGTAGATTGTTCTGGATGACCGTTGAGACCCCACTTACGATGTACCAGTGGGGTCAGTACGCCTTTAGTGGCTGATGCGTTTATTTAGTTCTTCCATTGCAGCAGGACCCATTCCTATTATATCGTTGTCAGATCCACTACAATTCAAGGAAGAATTCTGTGAGCTAAAGTCAGGAGGAGAAACTCCCTCCAAATCCAATAGCTCACCACACCCATGAATTTCCTTTTCCAAAATCTTGTCATGCATCCCATCTTTATAATTATCAGCGTGAACCCGAGCAATATGCATGCCAAGATTGCTTTTCAATGCTAAATTAGCAATTTCACCATTTGCCACAGCAGCTAAGTTTATAGCGGCCGGCGTGGTTTGCTCAGAGACTATGGTGACATTAGCAACAACATTCAAATTAGGATGAGTCATAACATCGTTAGAATCCGCATATGTTGGATTACCAGGACACACAAGAGCATCAATATTCAAAATGCTAATAGTCGGCACCTCAGTAAGTCGCCACTACGAAGACCGGAAGCCATTCACAGTGATTGAGCTCACCTGTAATAGTTGTTACAATCACACGGCGAGACAAACTTTTTGTTAAAGACAGTCCTCAAACAAGCACCCACACCCCCACCTAAGAGCCCAACAGACAGCCACATTCCTGATTGTACTTCAGGATGCACACCCGAGATGCGCGAACACCAGTGCTTAAGGGGAAGTAACTGCGGCTTGGGGGTGGGGCGGAGGGAGGGCTGACGAGAGGTGCTGGAAAAAAAAAAAGCAACTTTAGCGCCAACAAAGATAAAAATGTGCGCTCTCTTTCAAATACACAAGACCCGCGGGAGACCTGCGGTCTTGAAAAGAGTCACAACAACAATATCTCGTGTCAAAAATTACATTTGCGATGAAAAGAATGGCAAGAAAAGTCCTTGGGCACAATGCAGCGTTTCCACTCCGGGTCGAACTTCCTCTCACAGACAGCACCAGACAATATCCAAGCAGAGACACCATGGGGATTGCAGCGCAACAGCCACACTTCTGATTGCACTTCCTAGGTGCATACAGTGCTTGAACATATGAGAAAGGTTGGCCTGTGGAGATGGGTAGAGCCTCTACATTGGCCCAGAGGGATCTTCACCGGACGAAGTACCAATTCTGCCCTAGATATTTACATTTTAATAATGAAAATGACAAATGGCAGATTTGCTTGCATTTATCTTTAACCTCAAGTGCTTAATATAGGAAGTGTGCGTACCCAATAGGAGCTGCAAAGAAGTAGGAGCTCTAGCTAGCAGTGCGCAATTACCATTGTAAGCAAACGGGGGAAGAGAAAAACGTTGAATCATGAGGGACATCTGCACTGACTGTGCAAAGACAATCCTCTAGATCATTTGTAAATAAAGGAGGGTGGGCAGGAATACACAAACCCGTCTGCCTCCGGCACACATGAAAGGGATAAGTGGTATGGCCATCAAGGCAATAATATAAATTACACAAAAATAACGTTTACAAGTTAATTACCATTTTATAAATATCCCAGGAAGGCCCATTCTATCCAGGACTAACCAGAGCTTGGAATGGTCAGTCAAATGCGGTCACTGGGTCCATAAAGGCAGCCTGAATTGTCTTTCTTCCTGCATAGCGATGAGCCCATCAATGGATATAAATCCAAACCTTGGTCTTGTGTTCCTGCACATTTTTATAAACCTATTTCACCAGAGAGAATTTGTCATTGATTTCAGCCCATTCAGTCAGCTTGACTAAAATTCGTTTACCAAATATTTTAAAAGAACAGTATAAACATGAAATGGTCCGATAACTGCCTGGGCACATTGTCAACTTTTTTTTTATAAATTGGAAAAATTATAGCACACTTGCTAGAGGGTGGATATGTGTGTGTATGTTATGTTAATTGCGTTTGTAACGTGCCAAAGCCCGCAGGCATCCAGGCGCCGAAAGATAGAAGTAGGATAGAGGCAATGCTGGAGTTATTCTATTTAAACAGAATTGTCTTCAACTGTTTACGGAAGGCATGATTCTCCTCTATCTTGCGTATCTGTGGTGGAAGAGAGTTCCAGGCTTGGGCACCTCGGACAAGGAAGGCCCGCCCTAAACCACAGGATCTTTTTATCCGGATCAGAACCAACAAAGAGCCAACCGAGGATCATAAGCTTCTCGTCGGTTGATGAATGCTAATCTTCTCCTTCAAACACTAGGTTTTCAGTTCTGACCATCACTGAAAGTGGGGGCCGGGGAGGGTTATCCAACACTATCAGCACGTTATTAACCAGCATGGTTTTGAGGTTTAGAATTCTGAGATAAACATTAAAAAATAGAAGATCAAATTAAATGATTTTGCCATGGTGGACTCCAATGGTTTTACCTCGGTCATCTCCATGACTGCAGTAGATAGGGAGGTCTTCAAGATTATATGGCAACATTGGTTTATAACCTTTCAGGTTGTTCCCCTTTTGTTTACTTGACAGTTTATCTTTTTCGAAGGATACAAATGCCTCTTGCCCACTGTTGGAAGTTAATGACTGAGTAGCTAATTTGGCACTATAGATTTGCCATTTGTCGCTCTATTTACCCTCCTTAATTTAGTCATCTTAGATAGTATAGGTGGGCTTAAAAGTTGGGAAACTTGTTGGATTTAGATAGTTCATGAAAGCGTTGGATGTTTCACAGATTTTCCTTGCGTGACGCTCTGGGAGCTAAGGTGAGCTCCACACACAATTGGAAAGAAGGGGTCAGAGGAGTCTGGGATCTCCAGACTGCCCTTCAACAGGTCACGCTCAAGGGGACTTGAGGTGCTGTCCACTAGAGAAAGTGGAGTCTGTTTCTGACTGGCCCTTATGGATATGGAGTTCCACTTGCCAATCCACACCACTAGCACCCGTGCTACTTTATTTTTGTTTAAATAAATGTCAAGTGGGCCAAGTTTGCTTGCGGGCTGGTTTGGGAAACAATTTGCTTTTTGCTTCATTTTATTTTTAGGATACCAAAAAGGGGGGGGGGGGTTGGACACAAAAAGCCTAGTCAACCCAAAAACTGGCCAAGCAATAGATAGGCTATTACCAAATATACCTCTCTTAGGTGCAGCCACCACCGGACTACCTCATGAGATGGAAGAAAGCGAGAATCCGGCAACACTATATTTCTCTTAGGGTTTTTCCCGGACTTGAAGACTCCCTATGGCTTCCCCCTTCTACTAACATATCCCGAACGAGCAGGAATAGCAGTTTGTTTTTGTTACGAGCAGGAGGCCATGACCTCAACTGGAGCCTTAAAAAATTAAGATTAATGGAATGGCAAAGAAATAAAAAGGCACAAATTTCTAAAACTTGTATAAAAACAACGAACCCCATGCCGAACGCCAACTCTCCGGGACTCTGAGGCTAACGGTTTTCACACTTCAGCGCAACAATGCCCCATCCTGTCTAGCTTCCCATCACAGATGCCGCTTCCTGCATACGCGCCTCCATCCTCACAGGGAGGAATGCCTCAGGCATTGGTTCAGACCATCAAGTCACACAGCAACGCACTCTACAGCTGCTTCCACCGGTTCAAAATACTTCATACAGCTGGACTAGCTTATTCAACACAAAGTGCAAGACTTCTAAAGAGGACAGCAGTGATTTTTGCTTCTTAGTTATTGACCGATTCGTAGGAGGGTTAAAGTAGTAGCTGTAGTCATCACATAGGTTAGACAAAGTACTAAGGTTTGAAATTGAGGGGAGCTATTTAGCGCCTGCTTCTAGCATAGTATAGCCTGGTTAGCATGAAACCAACAGGAGCTACTTTTGGCTGCTAGGGCCAACTGGTGCCTTCCAAACATGTAAACGTGACATTAACTTAAGTATTTGAGAATTAAAGACTTATAACACATCTAATACACACTTAAACACAATGCTTCATACAACATGGACAAAAGGTTAAAGGAGCACTATGGTAGCTCCTGGTTCCCCTGCGGTAGCTCCTGGCTACAGGGGGATGCCCAACACACAGGAGCTAGTTTTAGCTCCTGCTCATTGAATCTCAATTTCAAACCCTGTGGTACTGTTCCCTCCTATTCGATTCCCGTCTCAAATGCCGATTTTACAGATGGTGTCTTCCTTTGGTGACCATTCATATTAGTGTCATCAATAGATGATTCTACCCCTTCCAACTTATCAAAACGCCCACATACAAACAATAGTTTCCAATTTCTGCGTTGGTACACTCAGAAGGGGTCACTAAAAACAGCGGATCATTTTGGCAAACCATATTATCTTTTATTTTAGTGTTAGGCACTTTTTGTAGACTTCAAATATGAGGATATTTTGCAATTCCTTGGCAGTTCCTCATTTTTACTAGTGTTAGGTGGGGGTGGATTATTTTGCAACGAGTGCATCAGCTCTACCTTGGTTCACAAAATGCAATTGTTCAGCATGAACCAGAGTTCGCTCATGCTCCACTGCCATTTGAAAACTAGATACTTTAATTTTGCTCCTTAGATTATAGTTGTTGCCTATTCACTTCCATCTCACTTGTCATGGAGCCTGCCCTAGGCGTCCCCCGATACCCATGGTCATGTGAGTCTTACTAAAAGCCTATCTCTAGAACTGTACCCTTGGAAACTGAAGTGAGTAGTGTTGATTATTTTTCATCGTTGCAATTGGATTTAGTGGCAGTGTAACTTTTTTTGAGTGAATTATTTCTATAGCATTAATATACCTTCTGTGCAACCCGGTATGTTTCTTGTCCCAAAAAAGGGAGGAAAGCTGTAAGGGATGTTATTAAATTGGGGGTCCCAGATTCATAAAAAGAACTGGATTAAATAAAAGAAAATTGTGCACACCTGGTTTGGAGTGGGAAGTTCCCCTGAAATAGATATCTAAAACAGCCTACTAAAGTGGCTTAAACAGTAAGAAAAATAAAAAGACTCGTACTATCTCAATACAAATTAGTAGACTGGCATGTGGATGTGCTATTTATTAAATAAAAATAAGTAAGTTGTGGGCCTTCACATTAAGTTTTTTTTTTTTTTTTAAAGAAGGGGCCATTGAAATAATCTTAAACCTTCAAAAGAACCAATTTCTCACAGCTGCAGAATATCGGACATTATGAAAGAGGGAAGAAAGTTTCTCCGACGCCAAATGCTCTTACTAAATAGATTTAACATTTATTTCAACAGGATAACTTAGTTAAAAACAAAAAGCGGCTTTGTATCAATGCACTTTGCTTCAATTCATACAATGGAGGGCTTTAAAATTAGTTTTTTCTATAGTATATTAAAAATATAAATCAGTCAATAAAACTGCAGAATTTGCACCCTCGGGCGGAATGTAGCAACGTACTCTGTGTAGCAATAGTGAGATTTACACTGCGCTCTCAACCCTGGAGCGATGTAAACGTGCCAAACGAGTGACTGCAAGTAACAGCGGGTGCCTTGCTCAATAATTGCAAAATGAACAAGACACGGCGTGATAACACTGCATGTAATTTGCGAAATCAATGTAAAATGTGCTGAACACCACCGAATACTGTCACCGAAACTAGATACTTTATTTCGCTCCAGTCACCATGTAAAAAAGACAGACTGAAATGCATGTGTTTTACACGTGCCTTTTAAAAAATGGCATGAATACGCGTGAAACTCTTCTGCGAGACCCTGTCTGCACAGCACAATTGCATCCCCAGCAGACATTACTTCAATGCCGTCCTACAGATTTACGAAAACGTGGCATGCGGATTGCTTGTGTTCGCTAGGCACACTCGGCGAATGTCGCAAGAAATTATTGTTTTGCATACCACACACTGACCAACATCCCTGCCTGCCAAACTCCTATCACGAAAATAATCTTGTACAATACCAGTTACCTACACACCATGTGCAAATCCAACGGCAATGGATTTAGGCATATACTGTCCTCTTTGTGCACTGTTAACTTCCCCAACTACATTCAAATGTGCCCAGCTCTGGCGAAAGGCATGGGCATTATGTACGGCCATCCAGCGCCCTAGAGCTAGTGGGGCCTGGTCTAGGCATTTTTACATAATCATTGTAATACTCTATGGCAGGCTCATAGTGTAAATAATTATTGTGCATACCATCAAAACAATGAAAGGATGGTATGCAATTCTTTTTTGCCTTCCCTTTGTTTAGGAATCCATGGTTGAGACAGGTGGAGATATTCAGGCATTAGGAATTAGTGACCTGCTTAACTTGCCTGCTTTGACCGCTTAGCCCCATGAGAACTGCAACAGCGTATTATGTTTTAAAGGCATGGAGCCAGCGTCCTAGGCATCTTAAGTTTGCACTAGAACATTTTACAGCACTCTCTTTATAAAACTGTTATTACTTATCTGCGTTGAGAAAGTGCAAAAAAGGACAGTCTGCTTCCGCCTCGGTCGCACTTGAAGGAATTGTTGAAAGAGTGGACCTGTGAAGGCAGCACAGGAGTGCCTAACAGCAGCGTCAGCCAACACCCTCTGCTGAGATTCAAAATGTATCCAATGTGTGATTTGCGCTGTGGTGAACCAGAAGAAGGAATCGGACTACATTGTGTCAGTTAACATGTTTATTAAAATAGAAACAAAAAACGCCAAACTAGCCCCATCGCTGGGAGGAATGTTCCTTGAAACTAAAGCGAAGGGTGCTCGTCAAGTCAAAATTAAAAGTCTTCTGTCCGAATGCTAACCAACCAATTGCCCCTACCACTTTAGAGAACACCGGACTAAAAGGAAAAAGAGAGGGTTGAACAATAGCCTAGGTATGGGTTCCTGCCTAGGCCAACTTGTAACTGACTTGCTCTCAGTCTCAAAGTTCCTTTAGAACATAATGGTAGTCTTCCCAATCTTCATATCGTGTTCTTTGGGTAAAACTATAATTCTGTTCTGTATTGATTTCACTCTCCCTTTGATAATGAAAACTTTATTTTTAAACGTTCCAATCCTTCCAGAATTACGAAAAGACACGTATTCCTTTCCCAACTTCGTTACGCTGAAACTTACCAGATTCTGTGGCTCTGTGGTAAATATCTTCTCTCTCAAGCACAACATTTATCTTCGGGTAACTGACCAAAGCTTTGTGCGGCCTCATGCACTTTGCTATCCGTGTTTCATAGCATTCACCTTCACTCTGTTTCAGCATAGGACTTATGGCTATCTCAAAACTAACACCCTGCCGATACGTCACACGGGACCCACTGGAATGCTCTTAAAGCGGTAGTTAGGGGTAACATTATTTCCAACTCAGCGATGAAGCATTTAAGGAGACAGAAAGAACAGGTGAGGGAGACAGATAAGGGATATTGCAAAGCTCCAACCAGAAGGAATTTTAAAGTGCTCACCACAACAAGGAGTCAACTGAAACTGCTTACATCGGCTGCAGCACAGGTATTTCGAACAAGGCAATGTGCCAGAGAGGCTTGTGGCTCACCTCAGACAGACTAATCACTCATTCAAACTTTGAATGACTCCCAGGGCAAGCAATGCAGCGAAGAAGTTAAAAAAGGGGAACACTTCCATTTTTTTTTTTTTTTTAGTACACTATACTCGTCAAGCGAGCCCAACTACCAGGACCAAATCTCTTATCTGGGTGAGGTCGACTTGAAACAAGTTTCCCAACCAGACAGTGACCGCCTAGATGCGCCGATGGATCCCCTAGAAGTGATCCAGGCTATAAAGGGTCTGTAGACAAACAAGGCCACTGGCCGAAACGGCTTCACTGCTTCAATTTATAAATTACTTGATCAGTTATTGGCTAAACCATTGGCAGATGTTTTTAATGCCATGAGAGGGAGGAGGCCTTCCGGATTCCATAGGCCTTCCGGAGGCTGAGGTGGTTCTTATACCCA
Source organism: Ambystoma mexicanum (assembly GCF_040938575.1). Lineage (NCBI taxonomy): Eukaryota > Metazoa > Chordata > Amphibia > Caudata > Ambystomatidae > Ambystoma > Ambystoma mexicanum. Next base: position 1,392,608,348 of record NC_090931.1, read on the forward strand.
AATCAGGGAAAGGCCCCAAACAGTGCTCTTCTTACAGGCCAATAGCCCTTTAAAACCTAGATTCTAAAATATTCACTAAAATACTTACGGCAAGCTCGAAATGTTAATGCCAATTCTAATGAACCCAGAACAGTCCGGATTTAGCTGGGGAAGCAGCACGTCCGGCAACATTAGAAGAGTCCTAGATCTTGTAGACAAATCTGGCAGAAACCTGGGGGTGGCGCTGTGGAGCAGCCCAAGATGGCTGCCTAGCCTTTAAGCTCCGTGCGGCCTCGGTGTTCATCTGCTCCCATCTGCGGTTCCCGACATTGTGAAGGACTATCGGGCCGAGCTGTTTCTGCCACTGCACTGGACATTTTGTGCGATGTTGGTCTCGATCGGCCCACCTGGGACCTGGCCGACGGCCCTGCCGGATTTGGGCCTAGTACTCCACCCGGCCCCGGCAGTTGCCTAACATCCGGCCCTCCCGCCTGGCCTGCCTGCCTTCCCGCTCCTGCTTCCCGCCGCTCTGTGTAAATGCGGCGGGTGCCTGGGGGTCCTGCTGCAGACACCGCCACACTGTGGATGCCACCTGCTGCGTCAGTGATCATCGCGACTTCCCCGGCACCGACAACACGGAGGATCTTCTCGCCCCGCTGCAGACCAGGTGAGTGGGAGCTGGAGCGGTGGGCGTCGAGACCTCTGCCCGCTGTGTGCGACATTACGGGCCAGTACTGTCATAAGGAAGCGGCCCTCACCATACGGTCTGCCCACTTTCCCGCTGACAGTGTCGCCGCCTCTGCCCGCGCCCTCCTAAGAAAGATCCCGCTGGCACCCCCACGCAACCTGTACACATAAGGAGGCCGCGATCGCTTGCCATCACAGCCTTCCGCCCCACCGCTGACTCTCTGCTATCCACGGTGGCCCCCCACCTGCCCTCAACCGCCTACCGCCACCGAAGGACACTGCGTTTGAGCCTGCCGGCCCGGCCCTTCTCAGCTCTCCATCCTACCCATAAGTGGGCCCTCACTGCAACCGGGCCCACCACAACGACAATGCCTAGCAGAAATAAGGCGGTGGCCCAAGGAGGTACAATGGACAAGTACACTAAAGTGGTCCCTCGAGATGAGCCAGTCAGCACGTCATCGCCCCAGGACGACCCAGACTTGACCCTGCACCGAGCGGTCGGAGCCCCTGACCTCACCCTACTAATGGAATTTATGGTTAAAAACTTTGCCTCCTTCCATGAAAAATTAGACGACATTAATGCTAATGTCGCCTCGCTTAAGGCTCGAGTGGAGCAGGTGGGATCGAGGATCACAGAGGCTGAAAATAGGATCTCGGTGAATGAAGATGGCATCACCGCACTCCAGGACACTGTGGCCTCCCTAACGCGCGACATGAAAGGTGTCAAGGCGAAGTGTGACGATCTGGAGTCGCGCTCCCGTAGGAACAACTTGCGCATCATCGGGGTCCCTGAGAATGCCCTTAAGGGGCGGATGGAAGACGCAGTGGAGAAACTCCTCAATGACCTACTGGACGACCCTGCCCTCTCTCCGTATTTCACGGTCGAGCGGGCTCATCGGGCCCAGTCTCTGTGCCACAGACCCGGCGACATCCCCAGACCCATTATCGCCAAGATTCTCAACTACCACGACAGAGATCTCATCCTCCGCCTGTCGCGGGAAAAGGGAGACCTGCAATTTGAAGCCCATACTTTTAGAATCTTCCCGGACTTCTCGCTGGCGGTGCAGCAGGAAAGGCGCCAGTTCTTAGGCGTCAAAAAGTTGCTCAGGGAGCGCAACGTCCCCTACGCCATCCTGTTCCCGGCACGACTAAAGATTACCCATGATGGCAAGATCTTCTTCACTGTCCCTGACGAAGCGGTGAAGTTCATTGAATTATATATACACCTCTTCCCGGGCCTCGAGACGACCACACGCCATAGACTACACAGCCCACGATGTTATAAAAATGTCCATGGATCCATGACTTTTGATGTGTTGGTGGCAACCCCACCGTGTCCACTCAGTTACTGCGGCCTCTTGCCATGTGTATGCGGGCCACAGGCTAGCTCCTAAACTGCTTCTTTGTCTTCTCCCCCACTTGGCTCCTGGAGCTATCCCTGTGCCCTGCTTTCTCTCGCGATGTCAACTTGCCAGAGGGTACTCTCTGGTCTCAGAGGCTGTCTGTGATACCTGTTTTACCACAGCAACACATTCGGGACAGCATCTTCTCCACATCAAGCCACAAATGCCGGCTGCATGGCACAAGCGCTCTCCGTTGCAGTTGCAATGTTTGCTTTCGCTTTTATTTTGTTCTTTCTATTGACTGGCCTCTGTTGGGCTAGGATGTGGCCCTATCCACGTTGCACCTGGTCCTCCGACCTTTGGTTTCCGGTCGGAGCAGGCCCTATGGGCTTCGGGTGTGTTCTGGGGTGGGAGGGCTGCACTGCATGTTGGGGTTGGGCAGTAAGGGTTGGGGGTGGCGTAATTGGGATTGGGAAAACATGGCTGAGAGACGCATGACTTCAACTCAACACTACTGTGCACACGGCAAGTGCATAAGGAAAAAGCCTAACGAATACTACCACTGGGATGTTCCATAATATGTCGCTATGGCTCTAAACATTGTCACATGGAATATTCGTGGCCTAAGCAATTTCAATAAGGCCCGCAGGATATCTGCCTATGCCCAGCAACATGGCGCCAAAATCCTCTTTCTCCAAGAAACCCATGCTCTCGGGCGCCTAGCAGCATGTCTCGCCCCCACGTGGGGCAACAACAGATTCTACACGAAGTACTCCACCCAATCCAGGGGGGTCCTAACTCTAATCCATCATAAGTCAGTCTAGTTTTCCCTGTGCTCCAGCCATATTGACCCTGAGGGTAGATACGTGATCCTCCATTGCTCACTCGCTAATATGGAATGCCTCCTAGTGAACACATATGCCACTTACTTTGATGCCCTGCCCCCCCCGAGTTCTTTGATGCCATCACCACCACGCTTCTGAAATATATTGGGATTCCCATCATATGGGGCGGTGACATGAGTTTGATCCTAGACAGAGCCCCATCACGCGCAGCCCATAGGTTACATGCCCATATTGACACACTAGATCTCAGGGATGCACGGAGAGCTCTCAACCCACAGGTTAGAGAGTACACTTTCTACTCATCGGTACACGATAGCCTCTCCAGGATCGACCTTTTGCTCATATCGAGTTGCATGATGGGCAGGGTCACAGAGACCAACATATTACCGCGCACACTATCGGACCATTCACCGGTAACACTCCAGATAACACTGGGAAACGACCAGCCCCCCCGCTCCTCCTGGAGATTTAAGTCGGAGGCCCTGCTAGACATTTAAAGCCGATATACTAGCTGACATCAACACCTTCTTTGAGTGCAACAACAGGCATGACACCTCCGATAGAGTGCGCTAGGAGGCATTCAAGGTCTTCATCAGAGGGATGTGCATATCTAGAGAGGCTGGGTTCCTCAAGGCCATAAAAAATAGCTTGCAACAGTCAGAAGCGAAATTAAAAGAGCTTGAGAGGGCATACCCCCCTTCATCGACCACACTGGCACAGATTAGAGTGGAATTAGAAATGTTCGAGTCTCACGCCCTAAGAGAAGTTCGGTACTTTGCCCGCCCTGTGGCGGCCAGGAAGTATGGTGAGGGGGATAGGCCGGGTAGGACACTGTCCAGATTGGACCGAACTGAGGGGGGGCAGGAACCACATTGATTGCGTCAAGGACACAGGAGGCAACATGTGCTTGTCTGACCAGGATATCCTTGGGACATTCACCACATTCTACACGACCCTGTATGGCCCCCAGCAAGAACACAGCCTGCAAGACACGGACACCCTGTTAGATCAAATCCCCATGACCCTCCTCTCCCACGTGACCAGTGACCTCCTTGAGGGCCCCCCGCCCCCTCAATCACCCTCGATGAGATAACCACGGTCATCTCGAACTGCCCTAGGGGCAAAGCGCCAGGCCCGGACGGCCTCACCTCGGAGTTTTATCGGGAGCATGTAGCCATTCTGGCACCCAGACTCCTGGAGGTGTGGAACGAATCCCTAGAGTTAAAACATCCTACCCCAATCCATGCGTGAGGCGCTTATAACTATTACCCAAGCCAGGTAAACCGTTAAACGAATGTGGGTCTTATAGGCCCCTTTCTCTGATCAACACTGACACAAAAATATTTGCTAAGATCATTACCAATAGGTTTCTCCCCATTATGCCCCACTTAGTCCACCCAGACCAGAGTGGCTTCGTGCCTGGCAGATCCACCGCCCTTAATATCCGTCGCCTGTTCAATGTTCTGGCTAGAATTGACCCCAAAGCACAGGCCTTGGCGGTCACCCTTGATGCCCAGAAGGCATTTGACATGGTGTCCTGGCAATACATGTGGGCAGTGCTCCACAAAATGGAAATTGGCCCACGCATGAGGTCGTACATTAAACTCCTCTATACAAGCCCCGCAGCCAGAGTCCTGGTCAACTCCACGGCCTCGGCCCCCTTTGCTCTCCACAGAGGTACCCGCCAGGGCTGCCAGTTTTCTCCGATACTCTTTGCGCTCGCTATAGAGTCCATGGCTGATAACGTTAGGGACAAACATACGCATAAAGGTATAAGTCTCCGTGATACTCCCGAGATCATTTCTCTATATGCCGATGACGTGCTCCTATATATTAGAGACCTGGCTGCCCACCTAGACCCGATATTGAGAGACATAACCAAAATTGGCACTTTCTCGGGCTTTACCATAAATTATTCCAAATCTGAAATCTTCCCGCTCACCCAGTCCACTACACAACCGTCCTGCGAATTCCCCCTCCGATTGGTCACCGAGGGGCATCAGGTACCTTGGAGTGCAGGTGTCCCTCACTAAAGATTCACTGTTGGCTGACAACTATGTGGCTGTGGCGCAGCTTGCTGAGTCTCAAATGTTGAAATGGCGAAGTCTCCCACTTTCTTTGTCGGGTAGACTATCTCTAATCAAAATGATTATGGTCCCTAAATTTCTCTACGTCTTCACAAATGTGCCGATCTGGCCCGGAAAGCGATATTTTAGGAACTTACATGCTGCGTGTGCCCAATTTCTGTGGCACTCGGGCACGGTTCGTAAGAAATGGCAACACATGACTCTTCCCTATGGTAACGGGGGTTTCACCGCCCCCGATTTTGCCAAAAATTGGACAGCTGCGCAGGCCCAACACGCCACATACTGGTACACGTTCTCCGACCCCCTCCGCATGTGAAGCTGGAGAAACTAGCGAGCGAGAGCGTTAACACCCTCTCCCTCATTCTCCATCACACACACATCACGCCGACGCCCCGGCAGACCCGGTAGCGGCCACCGTCAGGGCCTGGAAATATATCTTGCAGATACAACCCGACCACCGCCCATACTACAAATGGCTGCCCATCTGGCAGTTCCCGGGCCTCAGCCCTACACACGATAAGCTTTTAATGAAACACTGGCATGATCTGGGCGATCGGGCCCTGACCAACTTTTACCCTGATGGGAAGTTTATCACTCCGCAGACGTGGCGCCCCAGACACCTGGGTACTGCATTGGAACTACTACAATACTACAGGCTGAGGGCGGCGTTCCGCGCCTGGTGGCCCTCATACCCAGATGGGCCCCCAGACTCACCTGAGATCCAGTATATATACAACTCGGCTGGTGCTAGGGGGATAGTGTCCACGCTGTATAAATTGTTGATGGCCGACTCCACAGACATGCCAGTCAAGGCGCGAGATACGAGGAGCTGGGCCTTCCCATCACGGACGCAATGTGGGGGAAAATGTGCACACACACTCGAAACACCTCTCTGAATGTCAGGCATATGTGCATGCAATGCAAGCTCCTTAACAGACTATATTACACCCCTCAAAGACTGGACAGGTTTGCACACACCCAGGCCCGCACCTGCCCTAACTGCGGTTCTCCTGCTGTAGATCACACTCATATGTTCTGGTCCTGTGACGCGCTGGACCCATACTTGAAGGCCATAATTGAAGCTCTCTCGGACATCACAGCGTCCCGTATCCCTTCAGAACCCCTAGCTGTACTGTACGGCCTGTTGGATAGCCCGGAGTTGAGGAAAATGTCTAGGTTTCTCAATGTTGCCACCATAATAGCCAAAAAATGCATATTACAATGTTGGAAGCGCCGAGCCCCCCCCCCCTCGTTTGAGATGTGGATGAGGGCCCTCACCTGGACTCAAACGTGCGAGGAGGACTACAGCAATACCCTCCCGCCGGCCTCCCGTCCCAGGAATGTGTGGATGGAATTTTGCACATATTTAAATAACAAAGATGACTTGGAACTATTGTCCTCCCCTCCCCCTGGTGATGTAAACTAATCCACTGCTGTGCCGCTTGGATCCGAGCAATGGCCCCATCGGTACCTGCCTAAAATTCCCAGGTATTGCACTACCATGTATGTATCTGTTACTCTTGCTATGCTGTACAGTGTGTTGATTGTCTGTTCTCTCACCATGCCAATAAAGAAAAGTTTAAAAATCTGGCAGAAACCAGGCCCACTCACTCCTGCTGGCGCTAGACGCCGAGAAAGCTTTCGGCAGGGTAGAGTGGGAACTTTTACAGGAGGGGTTAGTGAAATTCAATATGGGCCCTAAAATGCCCCACATGATTCTATCCAATTATGTTAACACGACAGCATGCTTGCTGGTGAGCAGGGCTCTTACCCCACGGATTTGTTTAGGTAGGGGTATGAGGCAGAGTCCCCCCGCCCCCCATCATTCCTGCTTTTTGCGATTGTCACGGACCCCCTGGCAGTACATATAGGGGCTAACGTTCACAGCTCGGGCATAAAATTTGGAGGGTCCAACCATAAGATGAATTTGTTTGCAGACAATTTCATCCTGTCTCTTACTGACCCTCTGTGCTTCTTAACGCATGTGGAGGATGAACTCTGTCGATATGGTCTAGTTTCGCGGTTTAAAGTAAACTGCTCCAAGTCTGAAATTAGGACTCCACATTCTACCCCTCCCTCCACCCCTTCAAAAGGCTGAGCTGGAGCAGAAATTACCATATGTCTGGGCAAGCGAAACATTGAGATACTTGGGGGATCAATATACTGAGTAACCTGACCCCACTTATATATTTGTATTTCATTTATTTATTTCATTTGTTGATAGCGCCCAAACACGGAAGTATCACAGCGCTAGGTTACATTGGTTGGAAAAAGACAGTTGAAGTAGAACAGTTGCTGTGTTACATTACACATTGGTAAGAACAAGACAGTTGAAAATAGAACTAGTACTAGGTTACAGAATTAGTACGGTTGCAGCAGTAATGATAAGTAGGATACAGTTAGGCGTATTTGTTGAACAGAATGGTTTTTAGTTTTTTTTACAGAAGATCAGATAAGAAGGCTTGTCTTTGATAGATGGGAGAGCATTCCAAAAAGTGGGAGCGATAAATGTGAAGCTGGCTCCTCCCGCTGTTTGTCTGGTGAATCTGGGTGTCGTAAGGGAGGAGGATCTCATGCTGCGGGGATTGCGTTTTTTTAAGCTGCGCGCAGTGTGTTAAGTGAGTGCAGTATTGCGGATGCAGCAGTGGGTGATTGAGAGGATTTTTAACTCAATATGTGCCTTGATGGGCAGCCATTGAGCTTCACGTTTCACTAGAGATGTGGACCGATCATTTTAGGCCCCAGACAGCTTGAAGAGTGTTACTTTGGATCAATTGCAATTTAGTTCGATCTTTGGTGGCAGTTCCAGCGAATATGGCCTTGCAATAATCCAATTTGCTGCCAATAATGGCCCTCGCCAGAGTAAGGTAGCTGTTCGGGGAGAGACATTTACTGGAGTGGTTGATAAGTTTAGTGGCGTAGGCGGCGGAAGAGGAAACTGCTTTTACATGTTTGCACATGGTGAGTTCAGAGTCTAGGTGGATTTCCAGGGTTTTGACAGAGCTGGACACGTGGGTGATGTTTCCATCAATGGAGAAAGCGGCAAAGGCAGGATAAAAGGGTTTGAGACAGTGTGTGGAGCCTATGAAGAGAAGCTCGGTCATGTCATCATTCAGGCATAGGTGGTGGGTAGCCATCCAGGCCTGAATGACGCTGTAAATCTGTTGATGTTGGCTGAGTTGAGGCAGTGATTACAAGTGAGAGAGAATAATTTGAGTATCGTTGGTGAAGGGGAATTCAAGGCAGTCCAAGTGGTCAAAGAGCGTCTTAATATACATATTATACACAGTGGGAGATGGGCATGATCCCTGAAGGACCCCCCCATCGGGATAGGGTCAGCCGCTTCTGTTCCAGTGAAGATCCTGGAGGATCTTTCACTCAGGAAAAAAAGATTTTCAGTTGGTTGCTTTATTGGAAAGATTGAAGATGGAGGAGAGATGGTGGCACAGGATATCGTGGTCAACAAAGTCAAAGGCCGCAGAGAGGTCTAGAAGGAGGAGGAGGAGGTGGGCGAGGTACCTGTGTCCCGAATGCCGTCATGCTGAATCTTGACATCAAGGAGAGCAGACTCTGTGCCATGTCTTGGTCTAAAGTCAGATTGGCGTGTGCCCAGAAGGTTATGGGCTTCAAGGTAGGGTTGAAGTTGTGTGTAGACTGTGCAGTCCAGTATTTTAAATAGGAGGGTACCTTTGTGATGGCCCGGTAGTTTGTGGGGAGAGGAGTGTCCCACGCTTTTTTAATGGACGTTGGCGCCGTATTGGAGTTGAAAAAGGCGTTGATACATTTTGGAATTATAAGAGCGAGGGGTTCTGCACACATTTTGATGATATGGGATGGGCAGAGGTCTCCTTTGCAATTGGAGATTTTTACTAGATTGCTGGTAGTGATTACTTCAGTTGAAGATACAGGGGAGAAGTGGAAGGGAGGCAGGGACGGCTCAGGGTGAGCGAGTAGGCCTGTGGCAGGCACAGCATAGAAAGGAAGCAAGGCTTTTTTGAGGGTGGTTTTCTCTCTGAGGTTATGGGTCTTGTTGGCGAGTGCGGACTGGAGCAGGGAGCACCATGCTTTAAAGTTTTCTATGGGCGATGCTGGGGATTCGAGCTCTTTGAAGATTTTAAAAGGTCCATTGGCGCTGGCCTCAATGATTCTGGTGTTGTAAATGCTGGCTTTCGTGGCAACGATGGCAGTTTTATAGGATTTGGCAGTTGTAAAAAAAGGCCTCCTGATGGGGAATGGATGGGTTTTTTCTCCTTATGTTTTCTTGTGCACGTTTCAGTGTACAGAGGGTGATTACTTCCTCTGTAAACCAGTTGTGGTTGTCTTTTTTGTTGTAGTTTTAAAGGGTGCATGCAGGTCTAGGGCGTTGAGGGAAGAGTTGTGCGCAGCGAGGATAGTGTCTGGATCTGTGTTTTCAGGAATCAGAGCTAGGGAAGCACTAATGGCGGGGACCATTATTACGTTTTTTGGATGCGTCTCGCAGTGATAGGGGGATGGATGTTGGTTATGCGTGGTGTGTTGGGGTTGGTGGGTGTGTTAAAGAGGATCAGAGAAGAGTCCGTCCAGGGGACGAGGCCAATTGCTGAGATCGTGCTGGGCAGGTTGCAGTTCACGATCCAGTCGAAGATCCTCCCTTTAGAATGCGTGGGGACTGCGACAGCTGGAGTAAGGTTCATCTCAAGGAGAGTAGTAATGAGAGATGTGGCTTTTTGGTCAGAGGGGTCATTAAATCCTAAATCGAAGTCTCCCAGGAGTAAGATCTTCGTATTGGGTTTGAGGATCACTGCAATGGGGATGTCAGTTTCAGATGTGTCAAGGTTGTTGGTTTGGCGTTAGAGCAGGATGATGTTCATGGTGATTTGGGGGCTAGGTTCAATTTTGGCAAGCAGTATTTCAGAGCCTGGTAAGGGAGGCAGGGAGGAGGTCCTGACCGGGACTGAAGTCTTGGTAATAATCGCAACTCCATTTCCTATGTTGGATAGTCTGTCTGCTAGAGTAGCCATCTGGTATGGCGAGGGACAGAGAGGGTCCTGCTGGGTCATGTAACCATATTTCAGTAATGGCGAGGAGGTAGAGATTGTGTTCCGGTATGAGATTGTGCATGTCAGGGGCATGAGCACACAGCAAGCGTGGAGGAGGGCGCAGGCGAGGTGCTCAGGGTGAGAGGCTTAAGTGTGAGGGCTGGCTGGTCTGTGTGTGAGGCTGGATGGTAGTGGTATGTGAGATGGGAGCAGCCGCTCAGGGAATAAGTATTTCTCAGGGGCTTGGTGATGAGCAGGTGTTTAGGGGTGTGGGTCCAAGATTGTAGATGTCGTAGTGTAGCTAGCACTGTACAGGGTAGGGAGCAAGTGCTCTGTTGGTTGGTGACTGTTCTAGGTCAGAGGTGTGGTGGCTTTGGTGTTGTGGGACGACTAATCTGGGGAGTGGTGGGGTGGTGGGGGCTGGCAGTGGATAGCTTCAGGATGAATGGGATACCCAACAGGGCTGACAGCAGGGGAGCTGGCAGGGCTGATGTAGCAGACAATTGGTGGGGGCCTATGGAGGTGCAGGGTGAACTGAAGGGCATGACGCTGGGCAAGGTCCTGAGCCAAGGGACTACAAGGGTAGAGGGAATGTTCTCTGACCGTTTGGAGGGTGGCGCAGGGGAGCTTGGGGCAAGGCAAGGCTCACTAGAGATGAGCGTGAGGGTGCCAGGCGGGTGACCTTGTGGGCTAGTCAGTTTGCTGGTCAGTTCTGGTAACGCAGTTAGTCCTGCTAGGTAGAGGGAACAAGTATGGCTTGGCAGGCAGCAGGAGCGGTCCCCCGGCCCCAGAACTCTTGCTCTACTAGCAACAGGAGTGGGGTGGGCCGGCAGAGGTCAAAAGTGATGGACAACAGGAGTGGAACAGTCAGACACAGGGTATAGGTGACTGGCATGTCCCCTCAGTTACCTGGCATGACAAGCACTGCATGTGGGTTCAGGGCACAAGTATGGCGGCATGGCAGTGGGGGTGGACCATGTTTTGGGGTTGTCTCTGGCTCATACAGGGCAGCAGGTGCATAAGTCCCATGTGCAGGGATTAAGTGTGGTGCACACCTCTCAGAATGTGCGGGCACTAGCAGGGTGATAGTCTATCACTCGCTAAAGGCGGCAGGTAGATTTGCACGATGTGCAAGATTAGAAGTCAGGGAATACATATTCACAGGGGAGGGCCCCATCAACATAGCATTAGGCGTAGGCAACATAAGCATATCATTGGGTGCAGGTATCACTAACATAGCATTAGGCGTAGGCAAGGCGGCATGGCAGTGGGGCACAGGCAACAAGCATATTATTGGGCATAGGCAAGGCAGCAAGTAGTGTGCATGCACATAATTAGCAGGTTGTTCGCGAGTGAGCGATTCAAAATGAGCATGTTAATGACACACAGTAGATTGGAGACAGCAGAGCTGATAGAAGAGAAGGTCTGAATGCCTTTGGGATGCAGGTTAGCGCCATGATTGTCGGCACTGCACACACTTTCAAGTGTGCTTGCATTGATCATTGCAGTGTAGGCAGCGGAAGTCTCGGGTGGTGTGGGCCACAGTGCGGACGGGCGTAAGCTCGTAGCAGAAAATTATGCTGCGAAGGAGCGTGGTTCGAAGGCATGTGAATTAAGGGAATGCGAGGGTGTTGCGGGGGGATCGGGTGCAGTAGCAGGGTGTGGGATAAATGCCTTTGCAAGTAGAGGCAGTATCGGTTTGCGGTCAGGATTGCATAATCAGGTACATAAGAGTGATTTTCCAAGGTCGGGGTCACCTGTGCAGCCGCATAGAGGACTGGGAAGCGGTCTCATTCATGAATTACTGATCGGGCAGGCAAGAGTTTATGGCCATGCATCCAGCCCCGGACAGGCTCGGACAGGAATCAGCCTTGCTTGTGGGCCTTCTTGAGATGGGCCTGCTGGCTGTTGTTGCTGGCAGCAGATAGGTTGCTACTGGTCTAATCACAGTGGTGCTGACGCGGAAGAAGCGCAGAGCCACTCAGGGAAGGCTCTCCAGAGCACATGGCAGAGGCCATCTTGGAAAAAGTATATTCACCTTCATTTTCAATGGAAGCATCACAGGCGGGAGTTTCGTTTTGTGCTGGGCACGGTTTCATCTCAAAATGAGCACATGTAGGCACAGTGGTTTTCTTGGCTGTGTGTAAAATCGAATTTAGAAGATTTTTTTCCACAATGTTGTCGGTCTCCATGGGGTATGCAATTAGGGTACCGGCATCCTGACGGTGTGGGATGATGGTTCCTTCCTGGAAATGGCTGGAAACAGAGGCACAGGGGGTGCTGTGGCCCCGACAGGAATCAGCCTTGCTTGTGGGCCTTTCTGATATATAGATACAGATCCAACTATCCCGACCAAGCGAGCGATGTTAAGGAATTGGATCGGTGGAACTCCATTCACCTGCACTAGTTTCATAAAATGGCCATGATCATGATCAAAATGAACATTCTCCCAAAATGCCTATATATTTTTCAGTTAGACCCCATTCCTGACCCTAGAAATACCCTGGGTGGATGAGATGCAACGGTATTACAATTCCTGTGTAGGCGAGCATGGGAGTTCGGGGGGGAAAAATCACCTAGAGTCAATAAGCACACATTGTACACTCCGAGGAGCCCGGGAGGCCAGTCTTTTCCCCAGACTTGGAACTATCAGGCAGCACAGATCAGACCATTCATTGACTGGGTTTAGAGGTACTCCGGGAAGATATAGGGGTCTATGGAACAGGCGGTGGCAGGACGCCACTTGTGGACCCAGCCGTGTCTACCAAGATGGAGGTGTGGGGGGAGCGCAGGGGCTATACATTAACCCCATCACTAAGGCCTCCCTGGGGCATGGGACAACTTCAGTACATTTGTTGGGGCGTTCTCCTTCCCATCCCCCTTCACTCCACTAATCCACAATGCCTTTACGCCTGGTAAGACTGACAAGGGCTTCACACAATGGTTTGGCAACGATTTGTGAAAGATAGGATATCTCTTTATGAATGGGAAGATTAGATAATTTGAGGACTGCAAGACCGCTATAGGGCTTACTTACTGAGACCGATCGCTTTCGTCATCTACAAGCCAGGAACTGGATCCTTCACCCCACCATTTTGGGGTTGGCGGTTAGGGTACTTACCTCACTGGAATTGGTATTTCAGGAACTGGCCGAGTCCAAAGGCTGATCTCTTAAATATAGGAAGCCATTAATTTGCTCTCAGTGTCTAACCGAAGAGCTCCTCTAGAGTTCTGTGATGGCTGGGAGAGACGATAGCCCTGCAGAACTGGGACAGGATATACAGGGGGGCTTTTTCTACACTCTGCCTGCGTCTGGCGGAAACGCAAGCTAAAATATTGACACAGTGGTACCCTCTCCCGCCTCCATTATTCTCACCCTAACAACTCTAGGGTGTAGGGTGGAGGGTACACTCGTAGACATCCAAATTGAAGGAAATAATTGACACTTAATATTGGTGGACAAACTGTCTTTCTTTGTCTTGGGAGGATAGCTCAGCAGCAACGTGCTCGCCTTGGAAGCAAGAGGACACAGAGCAACATGGGTTTGATCCCCGGGTCTGCGCTTTCGAAACCTCTGGGTATTAAGCACGTTATAAATAACCTATCATATCACTCTTCATCTCTGGAGGAGGTCTGAACCACCCTCTATAAACGTATGGCTGGACAAAGTATGGAACATTCTTTCGATGGAGAAAAGTACAGCTAACATGAGAGGCTCTCTCCTGTCCTTCACGGCTACCCGAGCGCCGTTCTTGAAGTACGTGCAAAAATACTTCAATTCCCTAACGTGCCCAACTCGATTGAGAGCCCTTAACCTGGCGGAACTACCCTAGAACTTACTTCTTACTGTTTGGATTTTACATGTTTTCTCGATAACTTGTTAGAACATTTTCGATACGTGAATGTACTCCGGGGGGTGGGGGGATTGAAGTTATGACACGAAATACTTTGAGTGCTGGGAGGTCCCGGACTTTTTAAACCCACCATAACTTTCTTGGTATACAATTCTTTTATAACGCGCTTAATACCGCAGCGAACAACTGTCTAAGCGCAGACCCGGGATTCGCGCCTGTGTTACTCTGCGTCGACTTGCTTCCAAGACGAGTTTGTTTCCCCCGAGATCTATCTATCCATCTTTTTCAACAAAATTCTACATTTAAAAAAAACATATGGTGCAGAGCACATGTGAAATGGTGCAAACGGAGGCTAGAAGAGTGGAGATTGCTGTATTGCAAAATAAGTATGTTAAGTGTGGTCACGTGAGGAGCTCGAGATGTGCTTGGACTATCCAAAGTAGAACGTGGGCATGGTTGACCAGGTTCATAACGGATGATCCATGAGTTTTAAAAGGTCTAGATAGGAGGCTTACCTGCTCTGCACACTTTATTTTCATTTGAAGAGATGAATCACTTCCTGTAGCTTTCACATCCCTTTCTAATTAGCTTAACATACCATTTAGGAATCCAACGTATTCTGTGCCTACCCTATGAACATCCCAAATTCGACCAGCAACAAGAGTCTCAGGATATATTGGAAAGGGTCCCTGAGAATGTCCCCTTGGCTCTGCTCACGAATTTTGAAAAGCATTCCCATTCGACTTCTGGATCCACTTCACCCGCCCTTTGAGCAGCCTGGAGCCATTACCATGATGTACTCTTTGCTGCTCTAGACAAAAGCTCCAGAGAAACATTCAGATTAGATCAATCAAAAAACTGTTAGAGGTGTGGTATCCGAAAGACCTTGTTGTGGTTAGATAAACCGAGAAGAATGGTTTAAGCTTGGAATAACAGTCCTACTTTATATATTACTCTATAAAAATCAGTACCCAGAAAATGTATCTTTAGTATTGAACAGACCTTTTACATCAGCGGTGTCTGCCAGGCAAGTGATTTTCATGTAATGACATTACAAAAGCAAGAAACAGTTCGGTCATATTCAGGTTATAGTCTATGAAATGGAGCGCAGCAAAGATCCTGGCTGGGTACAAACACCACCATATGACTCCTAGATTCCATCCAGTCTCATCCAGCCAACACAGACACACAGAAACAGGACTGGACGAAATTAAAATTCGGTCTGTGAAACTGTACATTTCCGGATTTCTCACTTCGCTAGTTTACCCTTTCCTCTTGCACAATATCATGGCATTTTGCTACAACAATGGTTTACGCCATAGCTTCATCAAATCAATGTACGTTTAAAGAAAGCACTAAGAACTAAAGTTCTCACACCAAGACGTAGCTGAAAAAACTTAGATGCCCAATTAATCCACAAGCAACGTGCGATTGTACATGTTACTTTTCTCATGTATGTTACTAGAAATATCAAATCCGCGTAAGAACCTTTAGCAGCAGTATGGGGACTCATTTAGGACTGCTGAAAATAATGCAACCAGAAAAAAAGCTTTTTTTTTTTTCTTTTTTTTTTTTTTTTTTAAGTGCTGCATTTGAAACTTTCTTATTGAGCTTTTCCTTTCCGTCGAGATATTTTCCTAGTCTCATTTTTATAACCCCCTGATCTCGTCCCCTGGTTTTGGCAGTGCCGAATTTCTCTTGGGTGTATAATAACTTTTTATTTGAAAGTGAGGACCTGGGAGCCAGATTATATTGTTCTGGCTAAATTACAGGAGCCAGCGAACATGCTCAGGAAAACTGGATGTCATATGCCTTATCCGGTTAATTGCCCATCAACTTCCCAAGGCCCACCCAGGACAAAACAAGTTAAGTGGATGCAGCTTGGTGTGCGGCAGGCCCAGCACTGCTGGAATGAAACTATACACAAAGCCAGAGATGCAACAAAGCCTGCATATTGAGGTGCATACCAGACTTTCCCAATCAAACTGTGTTCTGGCAGTAGGACGTGGTCAGTGTATTGTGGCTAAAGTTAAAAAGGTGGTAAGGAAATGGTTGACCAAGGAGGCCAAACATTAAAACAGGATGCATTTTCAAATGTTATGCTTCTAGACAGGCACAAGAGTCACTTGCCAACATGTATGAACGTAGGTCGTTCAGCAAACACGTCAGTGACCTACAAACATTTCATGCACTTTCAGCCAGTTAATTGAACATTTCTCGACATGTGTCCTCCTTCCAGCCCAAGTATTTCTACGTGCATGACTTGTCAGGTAACAGCACGAAATATGCCCCCATCACAGGGGCAGCTTTCCTAACTATTTTCACATTGCACACTCCTAGATACCATTCGGAAACGTGGCGTGCCAAATATTTCTGTCACTTTAGTTACTCGTATTCTTCCTTTTCGATCACACCGCTCATCAGCAACAAGGCGAGTGTTTGCCTACTGCATATGGATCATGGCACACCACAGATAAATGGGATTTCACCAAACCTAAGAATGTTTCATGATTCGGCTAAGAGAACAAAGTAATAAAACAGTTTCCAAACTGAAAGTTACATAAAAAAGGTCTGGGAGCCACTCTACCGAGAACGAACACAGCCAAATAACCTGTTCTCTGGGTAGGTTCCCACTTGGGAGGGTTTACAACCACGTTTTAGCTCGCTGTACTTTTCACAGAGGAGAAATATCCATTTGCATATCAGTCTGGTCCCACCCACTTGGGCAGTGCAGCACGCACATGCTAGGCAATTCTCCTCTGAACAAGTATACCACCAGCAACCCTAGACACGTGTTTCGGCCTATTCGGGCCTCATCAGGATCTTTAATGCATTGTCCAAATACAGGAAATACTTTCACTCTGCCTATGTTCAACAACATTTGGCATCATCTGGCACATCAAGTAAAGGTTTGTGATTTCTTTTGAACTGTTATGTATAAGAATATTGCATATTTACTGTAAGATCACATTAACCGCCCCCCACCAACAGATGGCACCAGTGATGGATGATTTCAAGCAGTAACAATGACTTCTGAGGAGCAGAACATGAACGCGGGTAAAAGATGGGGAAATACCAGCAAAGTAAAACGGTGGTGAACTTGGATTGCACCGAGACAACCCAAGGAGAGCAGCTCACCTTGGCTAAAGCTGCCTGGGTCCAAGCAACCCATTGTTCCTACTGTTACGGGCGAAATTACCAGGAAGGCAGAAGGACCAGAATTTAAATATGCCTTCAGTAAGTCCCAACAAGAAATAGTCAAGACATGGAAACACTGTAATTATAGGCTGCACAATGACTGACTGCGAAGTATGGCAAACGCAGAGGTTACATTCCAGAGAGGTTTTATTCATATATTTTTGAACTCCCACCTGCAGGTCCCCGATCTGTTTTTACATTGCAGGGTTCGAACTGGAGGGGAGCTGGGAGCCATTTAGCTCCTGCTTGAAGACCAGAAGTGCCTGGTTAGTGCGACAACAGGAGCTACCTTTGGCTCCCCCAGGTCAACTGATGACAAACAATCATATTATGTTAACTCTGTGCATTTGGTACAATCTTTAAATTAGCATTAGGGCACAGCTATCCAACATTTAAAGCATAAAGGGTCAAACAGAATGGACAAAATATTAATTTACATTTGCAGAACCATATGCATTAGCTCCTTGTTCACCAGTGGTTGCTCCTGG
The DNA here is from genome assembly GCF_040938575.1 of Ambystoma mexicanum. Lineage (NCBI taxonomy): Eukaryota > Metazoa > Chordata > Amphibia > Caudata > Ambystomatidae > Ambystoma > Ambystoma mexicanum. The sequence continues at coordinate 1,392,625,847 of NC_090931.1, forward strand.
TGACGGGTTACTGCTGGATACTGTGAGAAACCTGAAGATGTCTCCCTAGCTAGTCACCGCGATCTGTCATCCAGGTGGCCAGGACACAGCCATCGCTATTGGATCCAGTTCCTGGAGGTGGACCAGTGAAGGAGGATCACCTGGATGGGGGGGGGGTCCTCGGGGAGTGGGACTCCTACAGGTGAGATAAGATAGGTCAAAGTGGTCATACAGGAGGTTGAGCAAAATCCCTGTACAGTCAAAAGCCTTTGCCATAAGAACTATAAGGAAAGCAAGTGAAGTGAACCCCGCAAACATTGTAACAGTAAATGTGAATATGAAGTTGGCAAGAGTGAAACTAGAAGAGGGATGCCGACGTGAAGGGGGCTCGTCTAAAGTCCCAAGAAACAGTGTGTTGACAAAAGTGAACCCAGCTGAGGGATGTCCACAGGAACGGTTTAAAATAGACATTAAGATTTGTGAAGGCAGGAAAACCCATCGTGAACTCGGTGGAGGGAGGCTGGATGTTAAGAAGGAGGGAGGCTGGATGTTAAGAAGGGTCTGTGCCCAGAAGAGGTGGACCCAGGGGTGAAGAACCCTCACCCTAAGTGAAACCAAGAAACAAATTTAGGGCCCAGTACGCTGCAGCGTACTGGGCCCCCTATTCGTCAGCAATATGTTGCTAGTGCACAGCAAGTAGAAAGTGCGGTAAGTGATGAACCTCAAAAAGCTCAATGGCTGGGTGGTCTACAGGCACTTCAAGATGGCACCAGGTAAGAAATATTCTCAGGAAGGACGACTGGCTAACAAGGATAGATCTAAAAGACGCTGACTGACAGCGAGTTCCACCCTTTCCTGGCGTTCTATTGAAGGGCAATTCAAAACGCTACCTTTTGGCCTTGCGTCGGCCCAATGGGCTTTTACCAAGCTTTTACCAAGCTGATGAAGCCAGTGGCAGTGGCCTTCAGAGAAAAGGGTATTTGTATAATTTCCCTAGACGATACAGGACAAGAGAAATGTTAATGTATCAGACAAGTTGGGTAAAGAACCTGCTGTCGTCTCTAGGCTTTCTAGTGAACCAGGCGAAGTCAGTCAAGTCCCCGTCAAAGAGGATGGACTTCCTGGACTTTGTGGTAGATACGAGGAGAGCGATGCTAGAACTTTCAGGGAAGATACGAGATATAAAAAAAAGAGCTCAGAGCATGCCTCGCCAAAGAGGTCCTTTCTCTCTGTTCGATGGCAAGAGTAGCAGGACTATTTGCGGCTTCCATACAAGCTAGATTTCCAGGGCCCGTGCACTACAGAGCACTGCAGAGGCAGCATCTTCAGCAGGGTCGGAGGTACCACCAGTCAGTTCCTCTCAATCATGAATCATGCACAGAACTGCAATGGTGGCAGGAGAGCATGGAAGCGTGGAACACGCATTACATCTTCTAATACAGACCGGACTTGGATTCAGACTCCAGCAGGGCAGGCATGTATGTATGCTCAGTGCAGAGTCCTAGAGACAGGTGGAAAATGGGCACCAGGAAAGCTGGAGCTACATAAACTGTCTAGAACTATTATCTGGGTCTTGCGTGATCAAGGCTTTTATAAAAGACAGGACAAACTGTTGCATCTCCCATCCGACATACACCTGCTTAGAGACCCAGCTAGGTCATTTCATCCTCCCAGAGCAAGGAACGAGCTCCAGTTAACCGCATGCAGGGTGTCTGGAGAAGATTGGCAGTGCCAGCCATTTCAGACCATGCTGCCCAACTCCTCAAACTCCTGGGCCCCTTCCACATGCAGGAGCTACGACATGGCGTGGAGAAAGTGGGAGGGCTGGTGTGAAAGGAGAAGTATTGATCCCGTTTCTGCCCCTGTAGTATCAGTCCTCAACTTAGTAGCTGCCCTGCTGGATTAGGGCAGGGCCTTCAGAACAGTATGCGTTTACAGATCAGCCATGGAGGCGCTAGAGAGCCCGACCGTGATGGCAGCTCCTCCTTGAGATCAGTGAAGAGCTCCCGGAAATCCTGAAATAACAGCGGCAGAGACAGCAATAATTGGAAGAGTCGAAACAGCCCCGGTGCCAGTGTAGGAGTAGGGTTGCCTGGGATACCCTCGGACGTCGCGAGGACAGCTGTGGTGCTAGCGCAGGTTGGCAGACGTGAGAGCAGCAGAGGAAAGACAATGTAATCGCGCTGAGCCGACCCGTGGACGTCCTGGCGAGCCCGAGAGAAAGGCACGACCCACCGCCCCCTGTGGCACTGCAAGATTGGGCCAGCTGGGGACTCCTTCCCGCACTACCAGGGTAGCGAGTCGTCAGCCAGAAGGCATACACAAGGGAAAAGTGGTGGTAAGGGCAACAACACTGCATCAAAAAAAAAAAAAAAAAGCTAAAAATAAAAAAGCTCTCCGCTGCGGCACAACAGTGAGACTGGCGTACAAAAAGGCACGCTTGCTGGCCGGTGAAAGAGGACACCCACAACACTGGGGGCTGAGGGAGGTGCAGAGAGCACAGAGCAAACCCAGGAGCCCGTGGCCTCGGCCCGCTTCCCTCAAAGAAACCTGACTGGGGAGGAAGCAGCTGCAGAGAGCAAGCGGGAGGAGGCGGCCAGCTCTCCCCTGCTGCAGCCCAGTCCTGCGGCCCCCATACAGGCAAGAGACTCACACTGGGAAGCAGTGCAACGTGGCCTATAAGCGGAGGCAGTGTGGAGCCCACTCTTGGCCCCTGACCTGCGGCACCCATAGTTGGCGCGGAGGGTGATCCAACTGAGGTCTGTGGACTGGCTGAGGGATGGGGACAACGAGACCAGACCGACAATCACAACAGCCCGCCGATCCGAGATACAGCTGGGAGTCGGAGGCAGTTGGGAATCTGTCCCCCAGTGGATAAGACAGTGTGGGCTAATCAACGAGCAACGACACCACCGGCAGAGGGCCTTGGGAGAAGGCCCAGACAACAGAGGTGTACCCCAGTCTACCGCTGAACAGTAAGAATGTGAGAAGCTGGTATAGGGATGGTGGGGTTGGGTGAAAAGCCACTCAGCACACGCCTTGGTGAGCAGTATGCCCCATCAGCAGGGAAGAGCACTGTGAAACACCCCCCCTCCCACCCGAGGAAGGGGCTGAGAGGAAGAGACCGTGCCAGAGTGCACCACGCCTATTAGCTGAAGTCAGAGGAGGTCCCCAGGTGGGCCAGCCCAGCAAAAGACTACACCGGTTGCTCCCCTCTGTCTGAAGAGAAAAGTGACTTGGTGGCGGCCAATCCCGACTGTCTGCAGCTACATCGCAATGTCCTGACCCACCGGTCCCATCGACTGAATCCCACACCAGCTTGGCTCGGGGGCTCTGCCCAAAGAGGACCGTGGGTCAAGACTGAAAGAGGGCAATCCTCCTTCACCATCACAATTTCTCCTGTGAGACGATAGCTGCAACGGAGAAGACGACCATTGAGCATGGGAAAGTCAGACGAAATGCAGCGGAAGCTCAATGTCGAGGGGGGCCACTCTGCCAAAAGACCCAAACCTCAGCACCATACAGAGACACCTGATCCGGTGGGGGAGATGACAGAGGGTGCTAGCCAAATTCCAGAGGTGGACATCAGAGAGATTCTGCTAGATCTCAAGGCAGGCATTGGCGGTCTCGACTCCAAGCTGGTCTCACTTTCCTCCAAAGTGGACCTATTGCAACACTGGCTAGACAAATATGGCGACAGTCTAGACGAGGTGGAGCAGAGAGTCTCTGGGTTGGAAGATGGAACCACCTTGCTTGTCGCTAGAGTGTCATCGCTTTAAGTCCAGATCAAATCAGTGACAGCCAAAAACAAAGATTTGGAGGGGAGAGCCCGCCGCAAAAAAATGTGCCTGGTAGGCATAAGAGTACAACAGGGACCACCCAAGATAGAGAAATTCGTCCCTGTGCAAGGAATTGTTTGGGGGATCCATACTGTTCGTGGTGAAGAGAGCCCACTGCATACCAGCAACTGGTCCTATACCCGGGCGCCCCCCCCGCCCTATCATCGCCCGCCTTTTGAACTATATAGACCGCGACATGATCCTTCGGCTGCCTAAAGGGAAAGGGGAGCGCCAATACGACGGTGACAAAATTCAAATATACCCACATTTTTCGGCGGCCGTACAGGCATCACAGCGATCCTATACAGGGGTGAAGAGGCGTTTGAGACACTGCAGCATCCCATACTCCATGCCCTTCCTGGCGAACCTCGGATCCAACACGCAGGAAGAACACAATTCTGTGTGGCTACCTAGAAGAGGTTGAGCTGTATTGGGTAGAGACATCTACGGGAACCTCTCAATGGGCCAATTTCCTTGGACGAAATACTAACAGCAATTAAGTAACTCCCATGGTTCAAATCCCCAGGACTGGACGGCTCAACTGGAGAGTTCTATAAGGCTTTCGCCCGCATTCTAGCACCGCTCCTTCGAGTTTACGAGGAATCAACAGCGAAGGAGACTTCACAGACAATACACGAGGCAAATGTGGTGCTACTACATAAACCCGAGAAACCCCCTGAAGACTGTGCCTCGTTTAGGGCAATCTCTTTAATAAATGTGGACAATGAGATTTTTGCCAAGATACTTGCGAGAAGGGTACTCCCACTGATGCCCGGCCTGGTGCTGGCGGATCAGGCAGGGTTTAGAACACCACATTTGGCATCCACCGTTTTTTTGGGATCATCGAGGCATTGACCACTTCGTCCCAGGCAGTCGAATGGCCCCATCTATTTGGAGTGCTCCAAAAGCTAAGCCTCAGCCCCCACTTCATTAAACTGGTTTCCCTCCTGTATACCAATCCCTCAGCGAGAATAGTGGTGGGGCTAATAAGATCAGCGGGCTTCGAGATGAGAAGATGGACACAACAGGGATGCCCTCTGTCATAGTTACCGTTAACCTTCGCTATGGAGCCCCTTGCGGCAGGCCTGAGAGAACGACACATTGAGAGGGGACTCAATTTAGAACCACACAGACTGATCGTATTGCTATATGCGGACGATGTGGCACTCTTTATCCAGAACCCGGAGACTAACCTGAGCCCTTTAATCCAAGAGATCCTCAGATTTGGTGTCCTCTAGGGCCTAAAAAAAAAAACTTAAAAAAAAAAAAAAACTATCGCAGTAAGTCTCTAGTGTTCCCTCTCACAAAAAACGAGAGTATTCCAGGATGATTTTCATCTCAGGTGGGAGTCCTATGGGGCCCGGTACCTGGGGGTGGTGATACCCCTCAGTGGCGAGGAGCTATTCCGCGATAACTACGGTGGGACCATTGAGAAGCTTTGGGGAAAATGTGGCGACTCCTTTTGTTTATGCTACTGGGGTGCATCTCAACCGTCAAAATGATCAAACTCCCCAAACTATTGTCTCTCTTCACCAATGTTCCTTTACTATTATGATGCAGCTTCAGTTGACGCCTGCGGGGGCTTATCCTAGCTCTATTATGGGCTGGGAAACCAGCAAGAGTAGCGTATGCAACACTAGACCAGCCAACAACAAAAGGGGGCCTAGCCTTGCCCGATTTTGAAAAATACTACTGGGCAGCCCAGGCGCAGTTCCTAGGGCACTGGTACACCACTCATTTCGTGCGACCACATGTGCAGGTAGAACTGGCGTTGATGGCCCCCTGCCTACTACGGGCAGCAATTATTGGAGAGCACTGGGTGTCGCCTAATACGCTACATGTAGTCACGATCACGTATGAGGTTTGGAGGAGGATGGCCGCGAAGGCAGGCATCTCCAGACCGTACTCACCTATCCTGCCAACGAAACACATTCCAGGGCTGGCCATAACGAGTGAATGAGTATACCTTCAATGGGCACAGGTGGCTTCAGGATGTCGCTTACTGTTATGTTATTTCAACTTATAAAGCGCACGGTCGCCCAAGGGCATCATGGCGCTAGAGAGGAAGACTGCTCAATGAAGAAAAAACTGGTGGAGAAGCCAGGGACTAGAATAAATTAGTTTTCGAAGCTCTTCTAAAGCACAAGTAGTTAGAAGTGGCCTTAAGTAGCGGAGGGAGATTGTTCCAAAGTTTGGCTGCGGCAATAGAGAAAGCTCTACCACCGAGCCTTTTCCGGTTAAATCTAAGAACGATGAGTAGATTAGAGGAAGTAGAACGGAGATCCCGATTCGGGGAGTATCGGGAACATTTAGACTGCAGGAATTCGGCTCCATGACCGTGGATTGCCTGATGGACGATACACAGTGATTTACAATGAATTCGCCGAGACACCGGAAGCCAGTGAAGTTAGCAAAGCACTGGTGAAATGTGAACACCATAGGGAGAGCCAGTGGCTAGCCTAGCTGCAAGGTTCTACATACGCTGGAGTCGATGAATAAGAACGATGGGCTGCAACAGATACAGCGAATTACAATAATCTAGCCGTGTAAGGACTAGCGCAGCCACCACGGGAGGGCGGAGGGCTTCCGGGATCATAGTCATGACCCTCTTAAGGACCCGGATCTGATGGTTGGTGGACTGGCAGATGGCCGTAACCTGGCTGGACATGGACAAAGAGGCAGAGAGAATAACCCCTAGGTTCTTCACTTTGCTGACTGGACCAGGTAAATGGCCCAGGGAGGAGGGTCAAAAGGCAGGGGTCCACAGTAGGGGGCTGGGGGGACATCCCACCAACAGTACCTCCGTTTTATCTCCATTTAGCTTTAGCCAATTCTGATCCTTCCAGACCCTGACTGCCATAAGTCAGTCATGGAGGCAGACTGAGACCTCAGATTGCTCCTGATCCAAACGGATCAGGATTTGTGCGTCATCCGCCTAAGAGTAGCAATTAAGCCCATAGGAGCGGATGAGACAGACCAAGGCCCAGATCTATATGTTAAACAAAATTGGCGAGAGAGGATCCCTGAGGGACACCGCAAGTGAGGGGACAAGAGGGGGAGAGAAAGGGTGGCATGGCAAGGGTCTGTGTGCGATCTGAAAGAAAAGAGGTAAACCAGGCAAGAACAGAGCCAGATATTCCAATCTGTGACAGGCGAGCGAGGAGGATGGAGTGGTCAACCGTGTCGAATGCAGCGGAAAGATCCAACAGGATCAGAGCCCTAACTCCGCCTGCATCGACTAATCTGTTCACAACACTCAGACTGCATTCATCAGGACACTGCCCTTACACGCTTGCACCTACATTCAATATGTAATCACTATTGCGGACTGATAAATTCAAAAGGAATTGGTAACTATATCCCATGCTTCATGTTTTCGTCAGTATTTTTTTTGAGACTGCGCTTTCTATCTGCTAGTTGAAATTACACAGCTTAACTATCCCTTCAAGCAACAAGGCTATCCTGCTTCAGCAATATCTAAACCATCACATAAATATCAATCTGTCAAACAGGCGGACTTGTTAAGGACTAAAACTCAGATAGTCAGCAGAGACCTGTTTATTTAATCACGCAGTACACTAACGATTCTTCAACTTTATACAAGTTAGCTTCCAAGCATTGGCATTTGCTTAAACTGGACACAGATCTTACACCATATATCTCAGACAGACCTAATTTTATTTTCACTAAGGCTAATACTCTCCGCAATAAACTTAGTCCTTCATTTCTGGATTTACCTGATACTGACAAACAACCTGGTTGCAGAACAAAAAAGGTTTTTACAAATGCAGCAATTGTAATCAGTTTCAATATGCATACCAAAGCTGTCAGACATTTGTATATTGCAATGATATTCAAATTACAATTAGAGATTTGATCAATTGTAAGACCAGATTTGTAGTCTATGCAATCATTTGTGTTTGTAACAAATTATATATAGGAAGCACGATCAGGCAATTGAGAATACGCATAAGGGAACATGTGTCAAATCTTAACAAAACCGGTGTTAACCTGCCTTTAGCCTTACATTGGCAAACAGAACACCAGTTAGCCAAAAAAACAGACATACGGTTTTTGGGTCTGGCCAGGGAATCTACTGGTAAACGTGGTGGTGATCTTTGTGTGAAATTAAGGAGAGTAGAATGTAAACTCATTTGTCATTTTAGATGTAATTCACTTGGACTCAACTCAGACCATGAAATGCATGTTTTCCTATAATGTTTTATTTTCTCTATTTACATTATGCTTGCCTTGCCAATGGATGCCTTTACTCTAATTGCCACTCATTTTTGGTGATTTAATATCCTTACTATTGTTCCACACTGTCATTTTGTTGCAGCTTCAACGTACTATTGCACATTTGGCTTTAAACCAAATACAATGTATGTGATTGAACTGTGACCATTTTGAATTGCGTAAATGCTTAATTGTATACTTTACTACTTGCTTATCCCTGCTTACCCTGCGGGCAATCAACTCCAAATATTGTCTTTGTGAGCACAGATGCGATATGTTGTGGGAACTTGCACACTGCCTTTCCGAAAGCTTACATTCACCTTCATTATTTATATATTCAATCACAGCAACATACCACCACTATAATCAGCTGCATCAATGAGGCGGATTAATGTTTTTGCGGCATGCACACGTATTACGTCGCACGCAAAACGGGCGCATGACGACACGCGCATGGCCCTACTCTTACTTTGTATTGCCATTCAGACTGAGTCTGGCGCTCACCGCCAATGTTAATATACTTGATAGGGTTTTGACCCTGTTATTACTGTTAGCTTTCGGCATTAGGTGCAGTTTACTCTTTGAACCGCAATAATTATGTGGGATGACGTCACTGCGGTGCATGCGCGCATGACGTCACTCGCAAAACGTGTGCATGATGTCACACACGCAGCCTCATTTTCACTTTGCTAGATCTACTTACACGGAGCTTGCCGCACGGGTCCAGTGCAAATACTTCTATTAAAGTTCTGGAGAGAGATTTGACCCCGTTACTACATTGAGCTACCAGCATCAGGTATAGTTATAGGCATCTCTTTGGATATTGGTTTGTTATTAATTGTTTCCAAATACTCTGCAGAGATTTTACACAATTTCTTTATATTGTAGACATATCGTTTCTTGCACAGAGTGGTATACCCATTGAGGGTAAGTCACCTTTTTGTATTGATTAATTTGTATATTTGCTCATCATTAGTTTACAGACAGTAGAGACATCTCTTAATTGGTTACCTTATCATTATAGGTAGCAATTGTGCTGTTCAACACATTACCCTGATCAATATTTTCATTGGAATCATGGTATGTTGCAACTTCCCACATACATATTGTGTACTGCAATGATTTATGCTTTTTTCTCACGCTTAATTAGCATGCCCTAATTTTTGTTTTCTTTTATTTTACCTTGGGTTTACATTGGCTACATCCATACATTGAAACACTGGTATGTGAATTTCTTTTTCTATTTATGTCATCATGTTTGAATCTTCACGGTTTGATTATCTTTATACATGCTTACTTTTATTTTGAGAACGACCTGAACAGGTCTAAACACGTGTCGGCTGTTTAGTGAACAATAAATTGGATTTTCAGCCTATTTCTGTATTAAGCTTTATGGACTCTACACTTGGAATTTTGGGATCTGTGCACTGATGATATCTTCCGTATTTAATCCTAGTTGAAATTACGTATATCCTTTGTTGAGGTTGGTGCTGGGGGAAAATAAAATATAAAAAAAAAAAAAAAAAAATCAGACTCCATGTTGGGTTTTTTGTTGATGAATGCAAAAGTACTAAAAATAAAAAAAAAAAAACAGTTCAGCCATCTGGTCCAGACACAACTGTGGACGGCACGCCAGTGGGAGATGAGCAGGCAGTAGTCGGGCTCCTGAGAGGTGCGCAGTTCCGCACTCCCCGGCACCAAAGTACACAAGCTTATGGGACGTTACCGTAATATTGCGGTTTCTGTCAGACTGGCTGGTGAACAAGTATCTCTTGACGACACAGCTATCGGGGAAGTTAGAAATGCTGCTTTGCCTAGTGTCATGTAGGAGTCTCTCTAATGTCAGAGCCTTGGAAGTCGAAGGGAAGACTTACGGCCCAGAGAGCGTTACCTTTACGCTGGCAAGAAAGACCAACTCCACTTCCATCTCGTACCCTTACATGCCCGAGCACCCACAGTTGTGCATGCCAGCTTGCATCAAGGAATACGAGATCAGGACAGCAGAATGCAGAAAGCTGGTTAAGGCTGTGGCGCCAGGTGGGTCCACGATTTTATGCAGAAAGCGAGGATCGATCTAGCCCGATTTGGAGCGCACGCAGTCAGAGGAGCCATGGCATCCAAGGTGTTTGCTGCGGGATCCCGCTTGCTGACATCCTACAAGCAACAGACTGGTCGAGTGACAGTGTGTTTAAGACTTTATATTTTAAACCAATCCCATCCATTGCAGAGGCAGTAAAACAGAGCTTTGAACAAGCATAATGCTTGCCTTCGGTCTTTACATCGAATGAAGATTATCGCGGCTTACAGCACAGGGAGTCTTGATTCTATTAAAGATACAGAGGCAAGCATTACTTTCCCGCCCGGCACTTGCACTCTATGTTAACAATGTATTAACTCGATTTCTCGTTTACGGAGGATCAGGGAAGTGCAATCGCCCTCCCTAATGGTGTCCTCATTGTACAGGAGACAACCAAAAGAACGGCTGAGTGGCCGAACGGACGTACTCTTTTCATGGGAAAAGAGGAGAGTTTGGTGTGGCAAAGTTCATCCCCAGTTATTCGGGGACACTATTGCTCTGAGTGGAACTTTGTTTCTATGGCTTAAAGGAATAATGCGCTCAAAAATAGTATTGTCCTGAGCGTTCGGGCATGATGTTTTAAGCATACGTTGATCAATTGTAAAAACATTTCCTATGCACCATACCTCAATTTTTCTCGCTTACACACATGCAAAATCAGGCAGCCGGGCGTGGCCATCTTGTGCTAATCTTATCCGTTGCCACATCGACCTAAGGTGAACTGCCCTTGCTACACAAAATCATATTACAATGCAAATGCACGTCTCGTGTCAACGTTCTCTGTGCGCCAGCTAATGACATGTCCCCATGGAAATGGCAGGACGCTTCTTTCCTCAATAAGTATAAACAGACCGCTTCTCATCAGACAACATCAGAGTTGCTTTTTCAATTGTTTCACTCTCTTTTTTGTGTATCCTGTGGCTCGTTTCTGCTCTGTTCAGCCATCTTCGTTGCTCGTAGCCCGTGCAAACAGATACTAGTAATATCATTACTATCTATTTTAATTTTGTCGTATAATGGCAACAATACAGCCCTACCAGTACGAGCCGGAGTATTCTGAAACCAAATTAGTCGAAAGAGAAAGATGTGGAAATGATGGGGCTTCGGACAACAGTTGGGAGGACGAATCATCAGATCAAGAGCCTGAGCCTAGTCGCATGGAAGAGGTTTCCACCTGGTGTACCTGCAATCGGTGCAAGGTCATGCCAACCGAGGAGAACTGATGCTGCAGAGAAAACTCTGGATGCATGTCCTACACATCGGAAGAAGAGCCACCGCCGCTATGCGTTACCGTTCTGCATGACTTCAGGGCAGCCTGCCTCACAAGGTCCGTGTTGAGGATTATGATGGTGCTTATGTACAAATTTAGTGCAACAGTTTGCCCTCGCAATCCAAGTAACGAGTAAGTGTATTCTAGATGTGAGGTTACTTAGGCCACTAACATTTCATGTTTGTCTCCGATATTGTCGTAAATTTGATCCATCACTATCATAGTGGTCATCTTATGTGTCTTTCACGTACAACCAAGAAACAATATTTCTCTGTGCCCCAAACTTTATGGAATGCATAGTTCACTTTTGTAATGAGTCTACACTTTAAAGCCCAAGTTGATTGATCCATGAAGTAAAATTTGTGCTGGCAACTATGCCATAGGATACAAGATTGCATTTTCAAATAAGGTTTGTATGCTTATGTTCATTTAAATACAGTTTATATATGTTTCTCTTCCACAGGTTGTACAGGCTGGTGGCCTATCATGCGTTGACATTTTGGCTTCATGGGAGGCTTGGATACTGTGTTCGACGAGTAATAACTGCCTGTGCCATTCAAGCCGAATTCCCCAGTGAAAGCGGTCAGTACAGGGGATTTTCCCACACTTTGCTGCAACCCGAAGTATACAATGGTTAGTACATTTATCCCGTCAACATCAGCAACAAAACAATACAACAGAACTTTACTGAATAGTTGTTTCAATTTTTCAGTGAATCATGGTAACGCTCACTTGTCCTGGCAACGTGGGAACGGCCAAGGTGCCAACCACCATGTACACTTCAAAGGTATCTTACGCGCAGGGGCCATTATACACATGGCCTCGCCAGACCCATTGTCTCCAGGCATGCCCCCCCAGAAGCAGACCGCACCCCTGCAGTCTGCATAAGACGTCATAAACAGGTCACTCATTCACATACACACCCGCTTTTCTAATTCTTTATAAACCCCTTGATATTTATCATGTGAACATCTGTGAGCACTGCAAGTCAGCTTGTGATCGTGCTACCTGTAAATATCTGTGAGCACCGGAAATTAACTCTTGATCGCATTACCTGTTCTCCTGCTACTAACTACCCTGCTTGCTGCATCTAATTGTTAGTCAAGGTAAGGGCAGGTCACCTAATCATCTCTTTTCTCTCTAAATTTCTATCTATTTCGAACAAATGTACCCAGTAGTGTAATGTTCATTCATCTCATTGCTATTACCATTGTCTTCTATTTAAATTTGTTCTTTTCTCGATATATAGTAAATGTCATCAGTGTCAATTGGGATAGTGCATCCTACGCGGACCAGGTCTATAAGCATGCTTCCTTTTGATGCATGAAAGTACATTCAACGGACGAGTAACACGTTACGATTTGCGTCACATCAATCAATTCTGTATGAAAGTTATCCTAGTGTATATTCGACTACAATACAGTTTTTGCTTCTGTGACCAAAACAAACATTGCATAGAAAACTTTGATATAATTCCATCTTTCTCACGCATTCATGTAAAAGATTTTTTGTAACCAGGTGTACTTTTTTTTACAGATTTTTCAAGAATGCCTGCTTTTATTGTTTACGGTTGCCATTCAAGACCCCTGACAAACCTAAGGGCACAATAATGCATACATTCCCCGAGGAATATAGATCTAATAAGAGAATGGGTCAGATATTGAGGATTTCCCTTGGGCGAGCTTGAAAATAGAGCCCAGGATGTCTTGGGGGACTTGAGGGCCAATCGATTCCACAGCCTGCACTTTACCCCGGATATGTACAACCAATCACAGTACACTAAAAAGAATCGACTCAGAACACCTCGTAAATTGCTTCCAAATGCAATTCCAACTCTATTAATGCACACGCGGGACCAGGTGAGTTCCGGATGATGAATTAGCTGTAGGTCTTGGGGTACTGAACAGCTAACTACATGAACGGATTGGTGCCTTTGGTGAAGATGCTTAATATAATTTTGCATATTTACCAGATTGTATTACTTTATAACTATACCCCATTTTCCTACACATCTGTCCCTGGTTTTAGGAGCATCATAGAAACTAATTATGAACTAGAAAACTATGCCATAGTGCTCTTCGAAATAAGCATAATCTTTTCGTAATTGGTTGCTTCACATATCAAATCTTTTAGATGCGCATATTGACTGAAGCACAGACCCTCGCTAGTGACTACATCACCAACACGTCCAGTATACCAATGGTGAGCCATACAGACTTGCAGAAGAACAAGTTACTCTTACCTGGTAACGTTCTTTAGATGGGATGGTCCGATGAAGTATTCCATATCTATGACAGTAATCACCACAGCTGTGCTGCTTTGGAAAATCTTTCGGCGTCTGCGTCCTGCGTCGATGACGTCAGTACGCCGCCCTAGAGGACCGCTTCCGACGGCCGACGTCACTGGATGTTAGAAGTAGGACGCACGATGCCCGTAGCCTCAGTTGTAGTTTTTCCCAGAACGTGTACCACCAGTCTTCTGCCAGTCTGACACACAAAGCCTTGCGGAAACGTAAGCTGCAATCGCATAACAAATTCTGTAGCGGGGGGTGGGGGGCGCTGTTGAGTGCCGAACAAGATGGCCGCTTGAAAGCCACTCTCCGCGGCAGGCAGGTCGCAGGGTCCTTTTTTGGCACCTTCTCACATCTCCACTCGACTTTGAAGGGCACGACGTGATCACTGATGCTGCGGGCTTCATCTGGCCCGAATCCCGACGTGAAACGGTGTCGGGGGCCCCGACATCCCAATATCCCCGTGCCCCTCCCCCACCAGCGAGGCGGCATCGTGCCGGCGTCCAGCCCCGGCTGTGGGACGCGCCGGGCCTCTACGCACACCAGCACCGCCATCCACTCCAGCGAGGATCCCCACCCACCCCTGCTGAGGCTCGCCGCTTGAAGAGGCCTCCCCCGGAGCCCTGATCCTGCATTCTTCCTTTGACTGCTCCCCGCCGCCGAGGGGGGGTGGCACATACGGCTACGGCGCGATCCAACGCCACCTGGGAGGGTGCCCTCGGCGCTGCCGCGGCCCGGCCCTTCCTGGACCGTGGTCGCCGGGGGCCCACTGTTGGAGGCCCTCCACCCACCCCCCCCTCAAGGAGACTCTGGAGAAGGGGTTGAGCTGCGGCGCACCCCTGTACACCTGGTGCCGCGCTCCCCAGCCGACGCACACCGCGGGGCCCTGGGCCCAATAAGGTGCGTGGAAGGGGGCTGCTGCTTCACCCCCCCCCCCTGGGTCGCCCCGCGGCCTGAGCCCTGCCGGTGCCCGACTCTGGTTCATACAAGGCATGCGTTGGATGCTGGTTACTCCGCCCGACACAGTCGACTCAGGTGTCCCCCTGCTCCGTTGATTGGACTGCTTTCGTGAGACTGACGCCAACCACCCACATCTCTACTCTGGGGGGTCTCCTAGCCTGGGGACTCCCGGGGCCTGGTGCGTCCTACATTGCTGGTTCTGGGCCACGGTCTGCCCCATTTCATCGGTGGTATACAGGGCCGGGTGGTGCTCTTCCCCACCTCTCCTACAGATTCACCGGGATAACCACATCTGGATTACTGTTCCCATAGCGGCCACTGGGCACCACCACTTTTAGCCTCTACGTCATCTACACCCGAGGTCCTCGGACTGCACCTTCCACGCCACCTGGGGCAGGCTGAACCTCCACGGGCTGCACCAGCAGCCACAAGCCTCACATACGGGCCCAGTGTCGCTGGCCCCCCTGGAAAATTACCTGCTCCTCGTCACACCTTGTATACTGCCCTGCGTGTCGTAGGGTCTGAGTTCCCCCCACCTCCCTTTCTTGAGCTGCTGGGTTTCCCCCCTTACTCCATTGGAACTCCAACATCGCCAGGATGACCAAGGGGGCCGCAAAGAAACAGAGCTCCATCAATATATTTGCGAAGACGCCGGTGAGATCGCCAGAGGAAACCACCAAGCAGACTCCCACTGCGTCATCCGCCACAGCCCCGGAGTCTCAAAACATGATGGACTTCATCCGGGAGGGCTTCACCGCACTCCACTCAAAACTAGATGACATGAACCGCACTATATCCTCTATCAAGGCCCACATTGAGAGGACAGACAGCCGGGTGGCGGAGGTCGAGACAAGGGTGGGCTCCGCTGAGGATGCATTGGGTACCCTGCGCTCTGAGGTCGTCCCTCTATCCAACCGAGTCCTTGATGTGGAAAAGAAGAACGAGGACTTGGAATCCCGATCAAGGCGCAACAATCTCTGCATTATCGGTGTTCCCGAGAATGAGGTCCATGAATCAATGGAAGACTTCGTCGAACACACATTACTGACGCTCCTCGATTCACCCAAACACTCCCCGCAATTCACCATAGAGCGTGCACACCGAGCCCTGACAGCTAAACCCAAGCCTGGCGCTCCTCCTCGGCCCATCATAGCCCGTGTGCTGAATTTTCGTGACCGCAATGCCCTCCTCAGGGCCGCGAGACTCAAGGGTGAGCTCTTACTGGGTGGCGCAAGGATCCAGCTTTACCCAGACTTCTCGATGGCCGTCCAGCGTGAACGCAAGACTTTCCTAGCGGTAAAGCGCAGGCTGCGTGACCACTCAATTAAATCCGCCATGCTCTACCCCGCCAAACTCCGCATAGAACATGCCAACCGGGTGTTCTTCTTCACACTTCCAGAAGAGGCCTCCAAGTTCCTGGACGAACACTTCCCAGGCTGATTTCCCCCACCCCCCCTCTGTTCTCGGCTCTACAGCTATCCTTCAGCCCCGTCGGGGAGGGTCCAGGCCCGGCCATCTCCCTGTACTGGAGTGACACTGGTTTTCTATTCTGTGACCTGCTCAGATTGTTTCATTTTTACGAATATGTGCCACGTCAACATGTGCAAGATCTCCGTCCAAGTTACGTGCAAACTCCCACAGCCGGCACCTTTTGTTTCACTTGGACCGGCCGCCGCCCGGAGAGAGGCGGCCAATCCGGCCTACAGGCCCCCAGGCGCTGATGCCTTTGGTTTGGTTTTGGTTGAGGGGTTTTGGGATTGCCATCCCTCTGTTTGGGGGAGGGATGTGGGTGGGGGTGGGACTTGTTGGGGGTTATGTTACAAAAAGCTTGGCGTTGGCAGCAAGGACGGACCGTGAGGCGGTACTCAATGACTGTTACTGCAGGGCTGCTAAACTGGCCCATTGGTTATTGACATTTTCTCCGATACAATCGCCCATGCATCAATGTCTGGGAGTGACCTAACTTTCATGAGCTGGAATGTACGGGGGTTGGGTAATTACAAAAAGATGAGGCAGCTCCAGCTGCAGGCTGAACGTCATGGGTCCAAGGTTCTTTTTTTACAGGAGACACATGCCCGCAAGGAACAGTGTATGAGATTTGCCAAATCATGGGGCTCCCACAGATTCTCCACCGATTTCTCTTCCCAAAGCCGTGGGGTCATGACTCTCATTCATAAGAGTCTCAAGTTCACTCCTCACCTCCCCCTCACCTACTAGACGTAAAATATCTAGACTATACACTATGCTGCAGTCCAGATCTATTCCAGACTTCACCAAACTGAAGCGGACGTGGGAGGCGGACCTGGGTGTTGAAATGTCTGATGAGCGCTGGGCACATGTGTGAACGCATACACCGGGTGTCTCTCAACTCCCGCTTCAAACTGATTCAGTTTAAAGTTCTACATAGGTTCCACTACACCCCGGTCAGATTGCACCGCATGTCCAATGATCACCCCTCTGGCTGCCCTAGATGCGGTCAGGATGCTGCCGATTGCATTCACATGAACCGGTCCTGTCCCCACCTTTCACAGTTTTGGGAGGCAGTCTGTTCGACGGTGTCTGCTATGCTCGATCACCTCATCAGTCCCTCCCCTGTGGTATGCCTCTTCCACGACCTCCCGGGTCTCCCCCGGAATTCCAAAAAACTAGCTGGCCACTGCATGCTCCTTGCGGTACGATCCATCCTACTTTGCTGGCTTCGCCCCTCGCCTCCCACACATGCCCAATGGTTAAGAGCGGTCACGTGGGCCTCAGACTCCGAGGAAGCCTGGTCTCACCTACAGCCCACCCATTCTAGGCCTAGGAATATCTGGCTCAGTTTCCGATCTTATATGTCAGACCTGAGTGCGACTCCAGACACATCTCCCCCAGCTACCTCTCCCCATCGGCCCGGGTCCTCGCCCCCCATCATAGCTCTCTGACACTCTGCTCATGTTATATAAATGCCCAATGGTTGTGTTTACCTGTGATGTAACCCCTGTATGACTATATTGTGTATATCTGTATTCATATTGTACCTGCCTGGCGCTGTTCGCCTATGTTTTTGCTGCCACGCTGATTGAATAAAAAGAAGTTTAAAAAAATAAAAAAAATCTGTAACTGGGAACGTAGGGAGGGAGCGATATGGAATACGTCGTCGGACCATCCCATCGAAAGAACGTTACCAGGTAAGAGAGTAACTTGTTCTTCGAGGGGATTGGATCCTCCAACGTATTCCATATCTATGACAGACTCCCAAAGCAGTACCAATGCAAGGAGGTGGGAAAAGAATTTAGAAAACAAATTTGGCATGCCCAATCAAATTGCGGAGTAAAGGACCGCCTTGCCAAAGGCCAGATCCTGCCCCCGGATGCAATCGAGGGAGCAGTGACGTACAAAAGTATGTACAGAAGCCCAGGTGGCTGCATCACAGATGTTACAAATAGGAACATCCCTCTGCAGGGTAGTAGAGGCAGCCATACCCCTGGTAAAATGGGCCCGTAAGCCGACCGGTGGGTCCTTACCCGCCAAGCGGTAACACTCAGAGATAGTCAAAATAATCCAGCGAGACAGTCTGTTTCGTCACAGCCTGTCCGAAACGCTTTCCAGCGTAACCAATGAAGAGCTGATCGTCCACTCTGACCCGGGACATGCGAGAAATATAAAAGCTTAACACTCTCCTAGGATCAAGCCTATGAAGCCTCTCCTCTTCCTTACCAGGATTTGGAGGAGGATAAAATGCTGGAAGAACCACCTTCTGGCCTAAATGAAATTCCGACACCACCTTCGGAAGAAAAGAAGGACGAACTCTAAGGAGAACCCTGTCCTTATGAAACACAGTGAAGGGTGGCTTAACTGAAAGTGCCTGTAACTCACTCACTCAGTCTGCGAGCGGAACGCAACTAAAAATACAGTCTTAAGAGTTAACAGACTCAAAGGGCATGAATGCAAAGGCTCAAACGGAGCACCCATCAGAAACTTGAGAACAAGGTTCAAATCCCAACCGGGCACCTGGAAAGGTGACAGAGGGAACACATTAGTGAGCCCTTTCAGAAACTAAGAAATTAAAGGAATTTTAATAGGAACACTCTTCAGACGAGCACTTAAATATGGACAGTGCCGCCAGGTAACCTTTAAATGGTACCCACTTGAAGGCCCCTGTGGGCCAAAGAAAGCAAAAAAGACAGAACCATGGGAATTTGACATGCAAAAGGATCCACATTCTTAACCCTGTACCAGTCGCAGAACTTTCTCCAACAGCAACGGTACAGGGACTTTGTTGCGGGCCTTCTGGCCGAAAGCAACACCTCCATCACGTCTTCAGGGAGGTCCCAATCCTTATACCTCAACCTTTCAGAAACCAAGCGTGAAGGTTGAGGGATCTGACCTCTGGATGGAGAACCTGACCACCCCCTCCCGTGAGAGCAGATCGTCTTGGTAGGGAAGACGACGTGGAGGGCAGATGGACAAGTCGAGAAGGTCCGGGTACCACGTCCTCCAGGCCCACGCCGGAGCAATGAGGATCATCCGGGAACCGAACCTCCGTAACCTCTGCAGTACTTGCGGGATGACGGGGACTGGAGGAAACGTGTACAGCAGTGGGAATGCCCACTCCACCACAAACGCGTCTCCTAAGGCTCTGTTTGGAGGAAATTCCCGCAAGCAAAACCTTTCGCACTTCCGGTTGACACTGCAGACGAAGAGCAAAGATCTCCAGGAGAATCTCTTGAGCCAGCTCCCACTCGTGAGAGATCGCGTTCTGCCTGCTCAGAGCGTCTGCCGTCTCGTTTTCATCTCCTGCCAGATGAACTGCCGAGATCGAAACTTCCTGCTGGATTGCCCAGAACCAGAGCTGCATTGCCTCCCTGCACAGAGGAAGTGAACCTGGCCCCTCCCCCCCCCCCTTTTTGTTGAGGTAGTGCATGGCCACCGTGTTGTCCGTCAGGACATTCTTTCCTCGCACAGTCGGCAGAAAAGTCTTCAGGGCTAGCCTGATGGCCCTCAGCTCCAACAGATTGATATGGAGTCTGGACTCCGATGGAGACCAACGACCGCTGTCAACTCGTTGGCATGAGCTCCCCATCCCGTGAGGGATGCGTCCGTCACGATCGTCACCTCCAACAAGGGCAGCCAAAATGGAAGCCCCCCTCATCAGATTGCCTACGTCGGCCCACCACAGAAGGTCCTGGGCGACCGAAGACGGCACCTGAACAGGGTCCAACATCCTGCCGGAGGACTGAGACCACTGGAGCTGGAGTGCCCATTGCAAAGATCTCATCGGCAACCTGGCCTCTGGCACCAGAAGAATGCAGGATGCCATGAGGCCGAGCAGTCTCAAGAACTCGACCGCTGGGAGAGTCTGGGCAAGTTGAAACTTGTGCACCATCTGCTGAATGTCATGAGCCCTCACCTGGGGAGGAAAACACTGCCCCAGGGACGTGTACTGGAGCCTCTGAGTTGGCGTCAAGTGGGACTTATTTAAGTTGAGGGAGAAGCCCAGCTTGTGGAGGGAGTGGCAGGTGACTGACAGATGATCCAGGACTTGCTCGGCAGAGTGCGCCCTGATCAACCAATCGTCCAGGTAGGGGTAGACGTGAATCCCCCCTTTCCTGAGCTGCGCTGCCACCACTACCATGAGCTTGGTATAGACCCCCAGGGCAGAGGTCAATCCGAACAGCAGGACCCGAAACTGTGAGTCGCCAACCACGAACCTCCGGTACTTCTTGTGCTTTGGATGGATCGGCACATGAAAATAATCGTCCTTGAGGTCGAGAGACAACAACCAGTTCTGAAGTTGAAAGGCCTGGAGTACTTGAGAGTACCCATCTTTAACTTGTCCTTCCTGAGGAGTTTGTTCAAACCGCGCAAGTCCATGATGGGTCTCAATCCCCTGTCTTTCTTGGAAATTAAAAAAATAAGGGGAATACCATTCCTTGTTCCTCTCCGCTACAGGCACCAGTTCTATGGCCCTTTCTCTAGCAGGGATTGAATTTCCTGCGCAAGCAGCGGATCCGTACTCTTCAAAGAGAGATTCCCCGGTGGATTGTCTTGAGGCCGCTGCCGGAAAGGAAGACAGTAGCCGTGGGTTATGATCTCCAGAACCCACACATCTGAAGTAATGGCACACCATTCTACAAGATGCTGCGCCAGCCTTCCCCCAACTGGCGAACCATGGGACATGGCCTCATGACTGAGCTGAAGCGGCTGCGGCGTTGCCTGAGGACACCGAGGCAACAGCCCGAGCGGCCTTGGCACCTCGAGTACCTTGTTTTCCACCTCTGGCACTCCTACGGTGGCCCCTTTGACTGGCAGCTCCTCTCACTTTACCAAAGGATGAGTAATAACGAAAGAAACCTCCCCTCCATTGCTGTCCCCTAGGACGAAAAGGCAGAGGTTGTCGAACTGCAGCACCCAACGACTTCGCTGCAGCTTTTGAGGTCTGCAACCTCTCAAGGCTCTCGTCAGCCTTGCTGCCAACAAGATGTTCCCCATCAAAGGGCATGTTGAGGAGCCGGGCCTGCACATCAGGAGCAAACCCGACTTCCGCAACCACGCAAACCTGCGTATCACGGTGCTCGCCGCCATGGACCGGCTGACGCAATCTGCCATGTCCAAACCCGACTGAACAGCCTCACACATGGCATCCTTGCCATCCTGAACCATGGCAAGGAAACCATCCCGTTCGTCCCCTTCGGGAATATGTTCAGCCGCCAAGGAAACACAGTTCCAGAGAGTGTGCGTGAAACGAGACAAGGCACATATGGAGTTGGCCGCCTGAAGCGCCATACCCCCTGCAGAAAAAAATTTCTTACCCAGCCGTCAAAACGCTTGTCGTCCCTATCAGTAGGGATGGTAGGGTATGATGCCTGCTATGCCGGGGCCATAGCCGCCTGCATCACCAAACTCTCCGGAGTAGGGTGCTAGGACAAGTAGCAGGGGTCACTACTGGCTGGGTGGTATTTTCGCAGCAAAGACTTGCCCGCTGCCGGGAGACTCCCCGGAGCAGTCCAAGCCTTCACCACCCTCCTCTGTAGAGCCATATGAAACAGCAGTATCTGGTCAGTTGGTGGACCAATGTCGAGGATATCCGTAAGGTCATACTGAACAAACTCCTCCGGGGGAGCAGACCATCCCAAGTACTCTGTGACCCTTGACATAAGGCGCCGGTACGAAGAATCGACACAAGTGTCGGGCTCAGGCCTACAAAACTCAACCTCCGGAGAGGTGTCCAGCCCACTAGCATCATGCAGGGACTGCCTCAGGTCCTCAAACTGGCTATGGCCCGAGAGAATCTCGTCTGGCACCGTGTCAGGCACCATGCCATCATCAGAGCCCTCATCCACCTCTGAAATAAACTCCAGATGGTGGTAAGAAGGCACAGAACTTGAACCAAAGACATGCTTGACTTGGCAGAGCCCGTCTAGGGGGTTCCACCGAGCCTCGGGGTACCCCCGTCGACACAGCCTCGAAAGGCGTCGAGAGAATCGGCGTTGACAATTGCAGCGCCGACAGCATCGACGGTGTCGACACAGGCCTCAAAGACGGAGCTCCGAGCTCGTCCTTCGACATCCTGGGCACCGATGGCGTCGACGACTTCCTCGGAGGTGGAGCCTCGAGAGAGTCCGTCGACGACCTCAGCGCCACAGGCGTCAATGTCTTCTTTGAAGACTTCACAGGTACACGCGGTGTCGAGCGGGTCGAGGACCGGGACCTGGAACGGGCATGACGAGAACGATTCCCCTTGTCCGAGCGGGACCTCTCCTGCGAATCGTGCCGACCACCCGAGCCCGAAGTTGTACGAGCAGTGTCTCTCGACCGATCACGACCGACCCTACTCGGAGACGCGGACGGACCGGTGCCCTGCGATTCGAGAATCGATAACATTTTCTTCCCGAAGGAATCCCATTCCTCCGGTGTTGCATGCTTGGTGGGATAAGCAACCCGCCGACGGGCAGAGTCCTCGGATGAGGACGGGGAAGGCGCCCGATGCCGGCGCTTCCGGGAATGCCTCGAAGAGGCAGAGCCGTGGCGGGACTGCCTTCCGGAGCGAGAACCACTGGACTTCCGACAACGAGGCGGAGAGGCACCCCTCGAATGGTCCATCAAAAGCCCCGCAGACCACGACTTCCGGTGCTTGGACACCTTACCTACCGACAACTTCTTCTTGCGCTCCCGCAAGGCTTTGGACGTGAGCGACTGGCAGTCGACCCAGTCATCCCCGTCATGGGCCTCCCCGAGGCACCAGAGGCAGGCATCGTGCGAGTCCGTCACCGACATCTTGGACCCGCAGTCCCCGCACTTCTTAAAGCCCGGACGTGGTGTGGAAGACGAGGTAGACATCTTCACGAAGAAATACTTCACAAACACCAAATAGGTTCGAAGAACCGAGAAACAACAGAAACTTCAAAGAGTCGAGGCGTGCCGATATTCCCGAAGCGAACACGTTTGCGGAAAAAAAGGAACTGAGGCTACGGGCGTCGTGCGTCCTACTTATAACATCCAGCGACGTCGGCCATAGGAGGAGGTCCTCGAGGGCGGCATATAGACGTCATGGACGCAGGACGCAGAAAGATTTTCCGAAGCACCAGAGCTGTGGCGATTACTGTCAGATATGGAATACGTCGGAGGACCCAATCCCCTCGAAGTTCATATTATTGAGAGTTGGATCTTCCCACATATCTAATGCAAATCTAATTTTCCCCTTTTACCACTTCGTGACAATGCACTGAAAATGAAGGAGCAAGAATCAGCATCCATTTCTTTTCCAGAGTCAACTACAACTTTGAGCGCCTATCAGGTTGTTTTATTTTGCTTTTCGATTACACTAATGTATTATGCATGGAATTTTAAATGAGATGAAAGTTTACGTATCCTGTTTGTTTACATAATGTTTCATTATGGGTTTCTATTTATATGTACCATCCGATTGTCTCTGTTCAATTACACTGCTGTTTTCATCCATACTAAAACAAGTACTGTGTTACAGGGGTATGCTGGTACTTCGACTACAATTACATCATCCTTTGGAGCTGGTCCAGAGTTTGAGGTATGCGTACTGACAGTTCCCTTGAATGAAAGAAAGTAAATCCTACATCGGATAGTATTAGACAGTGACATTCATATAAACATGCAGTGTTTCAAACTCTTATCATTTCTGTTCTAACGTTTTGCAAGGTGATCTCTGATTGAGTAGACTTGCCATCAATCAGGCAAAATTTCAAAATGTCTACGTTGACAAAATGATGTACACTGTTTACGAGCGTATGTATGTAAGCGATGTGTGCGATGAGACTTTCAGTTCAAATATGATTGACTTTAATGAGTATTCTATTCAAGGAATTTATACAAGGTTGGGAATTAGAAGAGGAGGCACATGGATCAGAGGTGGTGGACCAGCTTGCTGGTGCGGCCGTTGCAGTGAAGAACACAGTTTCACAGAAAAGCAAGAAAACAAGGGTAACTTAAAAACAATTTTGTTTAATAAAAGCGTTTGTGCTGGTATTCTCTTCATAACATGTTTACCTAAAGTGCTATATACTGTACGCTGGATTTACATTGAACATGTTTTTACAACCCATCTCCTAGAGAACCCAGAAGGAAAAGAAGTACAAAGACACAGACAACAAATGAAACCCAAGAAGCTGCTTTCCAAACAGATTTCACCATGGAGCAACTATTATTTGAAGCGCAGCATGGTCCAGTCAATAAGCAGACTACAGATCCTTATGCCCAATAGCCAGAAAATGAATTGAATGTGACCGGCGAAGCAAGCAAAGTGTAGTTGGACCATTTACACAATGTGAGAACTCGACAAGATGAAGATGAAACTGAATATAAGGAAGATGCTTTTGAATTACTCACCGACCACTTCACACAATCTACACCCGCAAAAAAAAGGGACACCCAATAAACAATCGACATTGATGGTTTCTCCAATTTGTGTGCAAATAGCGCAAGCGGAACTACCACCAACCGAAGCTTCTATGCAATTGACCGAGGAACTCGCCAAAGATTGACTTCAGTGTGTCCAGTTTGGCCAAATTGTACACATCAGTTGAGTCACAAACCACATTCATGCAGGACGATAGTCTAATAAAGGAGCACAAATACATTGTATTCGACAGCTGCCTGGTAGAGATGATACTGATGCCGAAATATGGCCATCCGGTAAGGGGGAAACTATGCAGGGAGCCATAGGTGAATGTGACTCGTGGATCACAAGGCACTAACCTGAAACTCCAAGCCACCTGTGCCCAGCTCCATGGTACGTTTTCATGGTCCGCTCAACTGATGTTGGGCAAAGTGCCAGCTGGAAATCTACTGTGTGCAGCAGCTTTTCTTTTCAGTGGCTCTACTTTTAGTAAGTTGTCCAGTTTCTGTCAATGTGTTGGACTTCAGTTCCTTTCTAAAACGCAGTACTACAAATATCAAAGAGAATTTTTATTCCCCACTATTAGTCAAGTCTGGAAAATTGAACACATGTCTATTCAAAGGACATTCTCTGGCAAACGGTTCAGGCTAGCTGGCGATGGACACTGCGACAGCCCCGGATTTTCAATAAAGTACTGCACATACCACTTTCAGGACATGGAAACTAAAAATATTGTGAGTTTGGTGGTAATGCAGGTGTCCGAATGTAAATCCTCAGTGGCCATGGAGAGACATGGTTTTATACAATCCCTGGAAGATCTCCAATCGAGGGGAATGCAAATAGACCTCATAGCCACCCACAGACATGTTTCAATAACCAAGGCCATGCGAGAGCAGTTGACAAACATTTGCCATCAATTTGATGTATGGCACGTTGCCAAATCAATCCAAAAAAAAAAAAAAAAAAAAAAAATCACAGCTGCTGGTTGAACACATTTTTTTCAAAAGGATTCGGAAAATATTTTACAGTGGTCTCAGTCTTTCAGCAACCATCTTTGGTGCAGCTCCAAAACTAGTGATGGATCTGTGGAAATTCTAATTGAAAAATGGCACTCATTGATGCACCACTGTTCCAACGTTCACTCATGGACAGAAAACCTACATTTTCAGCAATGTGCACGTGGCCCTTTATTGGAGGAACAGGAACGCAAGAAGAAGTGGTTGGTTCTATCCACACAAAGCTCTTGAGAAGATCGTGTTTGATAAAACTCTTTCAAGAGACCTGAAGGGAGTCTCAGAATTCTGTCACACCTGAGATTTGGAGGTGTTCCACAATAGGTGCATAAAGTACAGGCCCAAGAGATTGCATTTGGCATAGACGGGATAAATATCGAACATTACTAGCGGTATAAGTGCATAACAAGAACATAGGGAGACATCAATCAAGAACTGTGGGAAACAATGGCCTTTGCAAAAAGAAGCAAAAAATGGGTGGTCAAGCCAATATACCAGGAAATGGAATTCGATGTTGTGAAAGATCTCACTTTAACTGTGTTGGACATGCAAACTCATGGAACCGCTCATGATTTTGTTCCTAGGACACATACATTTCCTCAAAACATTGCAAACGTGCCCTGTCCACCGAAAGCAGGCCTCGTAGAACAGTTCACTTCACGGTACAAATGATTTATATGTTCAACAATGTTTATACATTGTACAAGACCAATGGAAATCTATTTAACTTGAATTTCAAAGCTATTAAAAGTATAAAGAAGTATTAACTGTCCAAATTGTCTTTTCAAATGTATCCCCTGGTTCATAGTGATAATACCGAATTTAAAAATCTCGAAAACCAAAATCTCGAATACAAAAGGCCGAAAAATAAAATAATATCGAATTTTTTTTTCAATGTGTTTTTTTTCAAAATGGGGGGTTCCCCCCCCCCCCAACCTCCCTTTTTTCATTTTTTTTTATTTTACCCCTTTTTTTTTACTTACCTGACCCCAAAAATATATATAAATAAATAAATAAAAATTCAATTTATTTTTTTTTTCGATATTTTATTTTTCGGCCTTTTTGTATTCGAGATTTTGTTTGAGATTTTGACTGACCACCGTATCCCCTTTGTCAATTTATTTTTGCAAGAAGTGCCTGTTGGAGGATGCCATACAGTGCATCTCGGTGCTTTCCCCCTTCCCGCTTTCGGCAAGCTCTTGTGCGTCCTTCACTGATCGGGGGAGGATCAGATGGATATCAGCATGAAAGCAACTGCGGGGTATGCAGTTGCCTTAGCAAGCACATGTACAAACAGCTCAATAAATACGCGTCTCACTAAGGAACGAGACTTAGGCTAGATAACAAACTTGGCATGCAAGAACTTCTGACTAAGCAAAACAAAGCATGAAAGGGGGCTGTTGGTGTGAAATAGGTGTATTCTGACCTATATTTTTTATAGGGGCATGTGTTAGGGGTCGTTGCTATCGGATGCCTTATCAGAAGTCTTACGATTTCAAACACATTGGGGATAGGTGTTAGTGTTACCAAAACATATGACCACTAGGGATGTAACGGTATTACGGTATACCATTAAAGATACCGTGAACCACTTAATTGAACAATAATAACCGTCACATTGTTTATACCGGTATACCGTTCATACCGTTAAGTTTATTTTTTTCAATCTGATTTAGAAAGGCAGCAGTAAGCAACTGCTGCGCAGTCTTGGTCTTGCACTGTTGGATGTGCCGTCTGCCAAGTAGTTTGAGTTGGAGCAGTTTTTAATGCCATTCCATAAACCACACGTGCCTGACACAAAATCAATATGTTAGCAATAGGAAGAATAAATACAGTGCCAAGAAGGAAAAGGGTTTACTTTGGGTTGGCGGTTTGGGGTTTATATATTTATAATGGATAATGTTTTCTAAACATATGACAATGGGGGATTTCCCTGGTTCCATCATTGAATTTACATATAATAAGTCACAGTGCAAAATTTACTCATCTCTGTGGGTATTCCCTGCTGCCATACCAAAGTGTAACATGTCCGTGATTACTGAACACCTTTTGGCCTGCAAGTAAACTAAAGGCTGTAACGTAAAGAGAGAGTGCGTGTGTGTGTGTGTGTGTATGCGCACAAGCGTATACTACCATCAGACTCCATTGATCTGTGGCATGCAGGTTATCAAGATGGCAACATGTTCATCTTCACCAGTAGCCAGTGGGGGGGGCTAAAAGCCGAAATGACCACTTAAGAAAAGCTATTCAGTTTGCTTTGCCAGTCGCAGCAGGGCTACCCCCGCCCCTCCTCCTCTCCACACGTGTGTTTGTGTTTGGTGGAAGCAAGGGGTGGCATTTCAGTGGAAAGTATTTTGAAAAGCCCAATTCTGGCCCTGGGTTCCTGGTTTTGTTTGTGATGATAAATCTGACAATTTATGACCTTTTAGAAAATATTTGTTAAGATTAGTTAACTCCACCTGCTATACCGCGATAACCATGATATACCGTCATTTGGCAAGAAGGTTATTGTATCGTCCTAAAACTAATACTGTGACACCCCTAATGACCACTCCTGCTTAGGTATATGGGTGGTGAATTTGAGGTGGTGCAGGGTAGGCTGAGGACCAGATGCATTCAAAGGGAACCGGGGTCATGGGTTCAGGGGACCACGGCCTGGCAGGAAGGGGTTGGAGATGGCATGAGTCAGTCAGCAGAGACAGATTGGGCACCAAGGTTGGAGCAGGGCTTGGTCTGACAATCTCGCACAAGCACATTTTGTCAGGGCTCGCGACTCGCTACTTGCAAACATGAATAGCTGCGTTATTGTGAGAACAGGGTGAGCTGACAGAGGTGGTGGGGGTTGGCTGTGCGCGGCGCTGGGAGAGTGAGCAGTGGGGCAAAGGCCCTAGAAAAATAAGGCATTTGAAAGTAAACAAAATGAGGTTCAAAGCATACACATTAGCACAGCGTTAATACACTTATATGAAACATGGGTGATGCAAATAGGTACAGGAGGGGTGGAGGCGTCTCCCACCTTAGCTTAGACGTCATTTGACCGGCACAAGAATGGTTCAGGGGGTGTGATATACCGCCTCTAACAATTGTTAGTGCGCAGGAAGTTCAGTGGAGATGAAAGGGCACTTGTATTTATGACTTGCGAGTGTCTCACGTTATCAGCAGAGTACATTCCTTCTCAAAAACAGGGCGCACGCAGATGCAACAATGGGGAGGACACTAACTGGAACTGTTTTCATAAAATAAGTAAAGCACTATAAATTTCAAAGAGTAAAAAAGTATTCACGATCGTGCGGCATTGGTTTTTGAAATATTTTCGAAAAATAGTTTGCTTTTCGAAAATATTTCAAATGCCACATTGGTCTTCAGGGCTAATCGCTCCCATGGGAGTGAAGGTCACCGCGTTTGATTTTTGCTTGTGAGCTGTGCATACCCATGCATCCTACACAGTAGGTTTTTGATTTGTGGCTTTCCTTCACCAAAAGCAAACTTAGCATAGGCACTCCACAGACGGTTTGATTGTTTTTCATCCTTGGAAGAAAGGGAGGATTCGGAATGGAATGAAGGGAGGGAGGTGTGTAATACCGTCAAATATGATAAGGTTCACCATTCCAAAACTGGGGAAAGGAACATGTAATTTCATTTTATGAAAATTAGTTGATCTGAACGGACACTGCGTTACGCCGACAGAATGGAAATGCTGAATATTATGTAAGTTTTACTGTAGACGGGTTTATAGACGAACGAGTCAAGGTTTCATTTTCTGACCGCTATTGCTGGCTTCCATTGTAATGGGTTGTTGTTTGTGGCATATTGCAACGACACGCAAAAACAACGTGTGTACTTGTCTTTGTCCCGGGCACATGGGCAGTCCAGCACCGAAATGCATGTAGTCCACGTCTGGATTCCACCAACGCCAGATTCTATGCTAATATTCTGTTAAAATGCCGTCTGTGTTCTTCGGATTAATCCGTCAGCTTCTGCATCCGCATCCCATTGCGAGCTAAACATACTCCATAGCACAAACCTCTCAAGCACATCGTAGACTCCAACTTTCCACAATGTTTTCTCTGTGTTTCCATTGTTTCACGTATGTGTTCATCATTAGTTTTCACATGGTGCAGAATGAATGGGTAAATTGACAAATTAGAATAAAGAACGGCTACTGGGACACATTTCTGTTATGTTTTCTACAAAAATACATTCTGCGAATGTCATCGTTTCCAGATACCAATTGATGGCTTCTTCAGCCGGCTATTGCAGATAAACCTAAATGGATGGCTTTCTATCATGCTTTTGTGGGACGATCACCCCGGGCTGATATGCCGTTTACGGTGGTCTAGCAACATGCTGATATTTGAAGCCTTGCGATTCACTGCGCTTCTTATACCCAAAGGAACACTGTGTGTAACTCACGATAAAGATTTGTGGATTGAAACAAAGAAAGAAATTTCCAATTTGGTTGAATATGGAAATCAGAGGATGTTCTCAGAGCGTTTATCATTAAATAAAAGCACATTATAAATTACAGAGTGGTGCGGTTTCCTTTAAAAAAAGTGTTTTGTATTCAGAATTGGGATGCGCTGTGCTGGGAGAGCATGTGTGTTGATATTCCGGGTTCTGCGTCAATTGACGTCAAGACGTAGGTGATGACTGGGTGCGTTTGGCTACGCTGCACAGTAACGTCATGGAGATAGGCAGAGAATATCGCTGGGAATGGTAATGTCAGCTTCAGGGGCGTGGGATATGATTTAGTGCCGCAGGGGCACTTGAATTTAGGGCGATGGATAAACGGATAAGATTAGCACAAGATGGCCGTGCCCTGCTGCCTGATTTCACATGTGTAACAATGAGGAAAACTACGGTAAGATGCAAAGGAAATGTTTTTACAATCAATCTACTTATGCTTAAAACCACGTGCCCGAATACTCGGGACAATAATATTTTTGAGGGCACTATTCCTTTAATACAGTTCAGAGCAACCAAAGAATAGGTGGAGCCAGAGGCAGTAAGTAGCTCTAAGGGCTACATACAGGAATTGTAATGGACTATAAGTACAGATCAGAAGAAAGGGAAATGTAGTTTTCAAACAAAAAAAATTGAAATTAGAAAGTTTTGTTTGTTTTCTGTTAAAAGTGTTGAGACTGCTGAAGAGTAGATTAGTTGAAGCATAATGCTTGCCTCTGTGACTTTAATAGAAACAAGACTCCCTGCGCTGCGAGAAGAGGCAATCTTCATTGTTCCTGACCCCATTTGTAACCAAAGTGTCTTGGCTTTTTTTAGACCAGTGTACTTTGGGACTTTTTTCTTCAATGCACTTTATTTTACACAGTACCAAGTATGTACTCTCTCATTACAGGTTGGTGTACTCTTCCAAAGTGTCATGTTTCATGCTCCATGTGAATGTACCATCTTTGTATTTAGACTATCACAGAGCGTGGATAGTAAAAGGATGTGATGAATGGGTAAATCCCAAATTAATGTGTGTGAGAGCAAGCGCAATTGCAAAATAACATTTCTATTATGGATGACAACAGGCTGAATCACGGTCTCTTGGATGCGTCCAAGCTTTAAAAACAAATTTCGATTGCTTGTGAAGCCAATGGGCTAAACCAGTACGCATTTTCTGCAGGAAATTTGGCAGATGTAGTCACTGTGAACAAGGAATAGAAGCATACACTTTAATGCTCCAGAAGTAGTTGTTGGTAGTCAGAATCGGAGAAATTACACTTTTGCGGTCTTGAAAACTATCCACTTTTATGAAGTACAAAAATAGAAAAAAATGACCTTTTGGTTCAATTTGTGCGTGCATGATGTTCATCTCTACAACAGTGAACAATTCTTCACGGTGTCCCTCTTGTGTCAGTCTTCAACTCAGAAAGGAACACCCACTTGCTCATCCAGGGCATGGAGCAGTTAGTATGGAATCATATACATGTGTAGGGAGCAGATGTTTGATCTTTGGCTTGTGCATAGAATTGTCAGTCTCAATATTGCCAGTGTACAGACCGGCCCTTCATTCATTCATTTAAATTTGGCCCAGCCGCACAAAAGACATTCTGAAGATGCACCATTTCTAAGACGCATCAAGTACTAGCTAGACTGCTCAATTCTGGCCAACGACCCATATTCCCAGTTCATTAGCGCGAAGGATTTTGGTTTAGAGGCCACTCTACACGGTCATTGATATACTCCTGCACTGCTGGCTTATTTGTCTTGGTTATTACCAGGAGTTGCTTTCGGCTTGGCTGGGCCCCAAGCTTGCGGAGACACTAATTGAGTTTGGCTTTCTTTTTGTAGTAGAAGATTACGGAATACCACCATGCTTGGAAATTCTCTCTGAAGAGGTTTTGGAAGAGAAAATTGCTCCTGTTGCATGGCCTCCGTAAAGCTGAGATGACAATTCGTTTAGGCTCCACTCCCGATATTTATACACATCTTCAAAGTGCATCACAAGACAATCCATTTGTTTCATGGACCCAAGATGCTGACACAGATTGGTTACTCACAGGATACAAACGCCATTCAGGAGGCAAAACCTTTGACCAAGGTGGGAAAAATGAAGTTCCAAGCCACTAACCAGCCATACAAAGTCCCTCGTCACATCTGTTCTACATATGCACAAAGCACACCATTTCTTACTTAGTCAAGAGTCAAATATCACTACCAAAATGCTAATTAGGCGTGCAAATGTTGCACCTTGCTTTCAGTATGTTAAATCCGTCACCATCTGCTGTGGCTGCTCACAGAGTATATCTGACATATAATACAGTTTAGGGATTCTGCCTCACTGCCTTTGTGGCATACTCCAAAAGGGGAAAGAATTTGGATAACTTAATTAATCGCACTCTCGTGTCGATGAGACCAATGAGCGGGAGACACTATAGCATATACAAATTTAAGTGTCATATTGTTAACTTTGATAACTCAGTGTTTGGGTAGTCCAATCTTCTACTTTAACTTGGAGAAGTATTTCTGGCTTTAAAATGGTGACTAAAGAGGGGCGTGGCTTGGAGCACCGATAGAACGGTCGACTCTGAGAGCCTCCGTGGGATCCCGAGCCCGAATGGCATTAACTGATGGCAAATTGAGTCGCGGACTCCCCTGTTCGGGGGCATCTACGGCGGAACCCTAGGTGAGCAATCTGTGCCGCATCCTGAGTGAAAACAGAGCAGACAAGCCGGCTAATTGCCTCGATGCACTCCAACGGCCGTCAGCAGGTTGGCGGCACCCGCCGGGCCTGTTGGGGGAGGGGAGGCGTCATGCCCCACGCTCCGCTAACAGCGTTAACATAACGTACAACTGCGAAAGCGGGCCCGACATCTCCCCATGGCAATAGTTGAAGTTGTGGAGGTGCCCTGGACGTCCCACCAGCCTGTTCGCTAAGGAACCAGACGTACGGAAGCCAACAGTGGGAAAGTGGCAGCCAGCCCTTCTATAGCCCAGCAGCCAGCTGCCAGCTCCGGAGCTGAACTCGCTGACTCCAGGGAGAGCCTGGAGACAGAGGGAAGCGAGACAAGACCCCCAGCAACAGTGTATGCCTCTCCCTCCTCCACAGCGCGCCCACACAAACACATCCGAGGGTGAGGAGAGGGCAAACACGCGCCTGCGTCTCCACCCCCACACAGACAGTTGGGCAAAGAGCATCGGCCCAGAGGAAACTAGCGCCCCGAGCCAAGCGACAGCTACTCTAGCTCCACATAAGCTACCTACAAGCTCCTAGAGGCAAACAAGTCCTGGCTCCACCAGCCACCCAGGTCACAAATAAAGGACCCGCCACGAGTCAGACATCGGCCGCATCTCAGGTACTCCGGGGGGGACCAGCACCCGTTATAACCAGCAACAGCTCCCCTGCGCCCATACAGGACCCCTGCAGCACTCAATACCCAACAAGCCCTGCACACTCCATCCACTAGCTGCCCGAGCCTCCAGTGAAGGTCCTGCCACAAGCCAGACAAGACCCAGCTCGAGCACCCCCAGAAGCAGGAGGTGAGCTACCACACGCACCCCGCACCCCACAAGCAAGTGAGAAAATCCAGGTACTCAACAGAAGTGCAGAACAAAAACCCAAACAGCAGCTCACCCCTACCCCGTGGCTAAGGAGACAACACCCAGGTCAGGCATCCAGAAAGGCAGAAGAGCCTAGAGATATCACGAGGAGTAGGAAAAGAACCAGGCTAGCCCCAAGGCCCTACCCCCTCTCCCCCGAGAACTTCAGCGGACAACAAGGAAGCAGATTCCACCTCGCCCCCTCCAGAAGAAAATGTCAAAACACCACAAGCCCTCAAAGTCAACAGACATAGCCACCATGCTGCTATCACAGGAAAGGGGCAAAAAAACAGGACCTCGGAAGCGCCAAAACGCACTCCGCATGGAGACTTGCAGGCCCATGGGCCACAAAAGAAGATATCCAGTCTCTATTAACAGACATCAAGTCCGAATTCCGGAACTGCATGGCAGAGATGAGCAACAAGGTGGAGGGCCTAAATAATCGGATGGGGGAATTTGAACACAGAATTAGCAAAACCGAACACCAAACCCTACACCACACGACCCAGCTGACTGAACTAAGAAGGAAACTCCAGGCCATAGAAGGGAAAAACAAGGAAGTGACACGCAAGCAGGAAGATCTGGAAAACAGGGAATGCAGGAACAATGTGCGGATCAGAGGGGTTCCAGCCACTATCTCGGACAAAGCCCTACAGCCCTTTGTAAGAGTCTTCTTCCAGACCCTCCTCCCGGACTGTGACAGAGCAATGCTGCTGCTGGACCAAACCCACAGGCTGAGAAGCCACAGAGGAGCCGCCGCAACCAAGCCGGCAGAGGTAATCACCCGGGTTCATTTTTTTCTCAAGCAAGCAAGAGATCATGTCAGCCAGCCGAACACAAGGAGAGCTGACATTTCAGGGGACTGCACTGCAGGTATACCAGGATTTGGCACCAGCAACAGTCCAGAGACGCAGAGCCCTCAGACCACTCGCGTCCTTCAAGACCACAAAATAAAGTACTGCTGGATATTCCTGGCAGCCCTACGATTCACATACAAAAGGCCACTCCCGGGAAGATCCCTCGAGGAGGCAGGCAGTATTATTTGGGGGGGGTATCATCCACCCCAGATGAAGATCTGAGAAGCCACTCCCCAACTGAAGATGGGGGAGAAGCCAAGAAACCCCAACGGTAATCTTGGACTCGGCTCATGAAGGGGAAATCCATATACTCCCTGAAGAAAACATAACAGGGCCCGACTAAGCACTAGCACAACCGTTCCACTGGGACCCACCGTGCAGGCGATCAGCCTGACTCACATTCACACACCACATCGGGAGCTCAGGACTTCCACGGTTCACCCCAGCCACAAGAGAGAAGTCTCTCATGGGCCCAAAGGCCCCAAGGCCCAGTTTGAACCTAGTTTTGGGTTTTCCTGCAGTTGGTTTTCCCCACTGGGAAAGGTTTTGCCAGTTCACAAAAGTTAAAACTCTGGACGCAGCGGCCAAGCACTAACCCCAAAACACTGCATGGCAGATGACAGTGGTCAAGTCACCCCCCCCCCCGCCCTCGGAAGCTGAGGCGCCTCCTCAGGAAGACTTTCCGCCACATCAAAAACTTTGTGACCCTGAACGTCAAAGGCCTCAACTCACCTAGTAAGCGGAAAGCCACTCTTCGACGCCTAAGCGACCTAAACAGCTCATTGGTCTTCCTTCAAGAAATGCACCTGACAGAGAACGATTTCCCCAAGTCTATGGGCAAGATCTTTCCCAAAGCAATACATGGCAACAGGCGGCACAAAAAGGGCGCATGGCTGTAATGATTGCAAGAGGGGTCCCGTTCGTGGAAAGAGAAACATTACTAAGCCAGGGATGGCCACTACATGGCGGGGAAAGGGGGTCTGTTTGGCCAACTATACACCCTGGTCCCAGTTTATGCCTCCAACGAAAACCAGGAAAGATTCTTTACCGAAGTTGAAGCCGCTCTGCTACCCTTCCTAGAGGGCCAAACAGTGATAGGAGACTTAATGGTGTTCCAGATCCGCTGATGGACAAGTCAGGTCCCCCCCACGGCAAGAGACAACAAAATAGCCATAGGGCTGCAACAGCTCTTCAAAGTGTTGCAAGTAGTGGACACTTGGAGAGTGCTAGCGCCAACAGCTAAAGACTACTCCCTTTTTCTCCCACATACACCGTACCTCATCCCAAATAGACCTACTTTTGGCCGGCCGGCAACTGCTCTCCTTCACAGACTAAGCATGCATAGGCACAAGGGTGCTGTCGGACCATGCTCCGGTAAGCCTGGCAGCACGCATCCACAACCCGGAGCCACCCCCAAGACCACAATGGTCCCTCTACGACCAGATCTTCCATGACATGGCTCTCTAAAAACTTTAGTCACAGCCATTCGGCATTACTACAAAGAAAACTCGACCGGCCCCACCTCAATTGCTACAAGATGGGAAGCAATGAAAGCGGTCATCAGGGGTGACCTGATAGCTCACACGTTGGCCTACAAAAAACGACGAGCCGCCCTATGGGAACAACTGGAGAAGGACTTAGCCAAAGCAGAGAGGAATCACAAAAAGGGGTGGTCCCACAAAGCCGTTCGGGCACTGCGAATCACCCGTAACAAACTAGAAGCACATTATGCGGAACAGACTGCCCAATCCCTATCCCAAACTAAGCAGAGCTACTACATACACGGCAACAAAGCCAACAAGTTCCTAGTTAGGAAATTGCCCAAAACCCGATGCCAGAATTAGATAACCGGCCTGAAAGATCCCAGGGGGGGGGGTGGGAAGGGGGAAATCGCCCAATACGTTGAAGCAACTAAATTACAACTAGCATCCGCACACCTAACCAACACCATGACGGCCACCCCACAGAATCCAAAGTTAAAAGAGCAATACATTGAGGAGGCTGCCCTCCAACACATTCTGGAGGCAGATAGGAGAGTCTTGGAGCTCCCCATCTCAAGGGAGGAAGTGGAACACGTGATGAAAGCCCTGAAACCCAGAGCCCCGGGCCAATACAGATTCTCGCCTACATTTTATAAACTCTTCAGCTCTCTCTTCACGGGCACCCTGACGGAGATCTTAAACTCCTTCCGAGAAACAGGCTCAGTGACCCAGTCAATGCAGAAATCCACTACCATCATGCTGCTCAAACCAGGAAAAGACCCAAGGGACTGCACCTCATACAGACCTATTTCGCTCCTCAACATTGATGCGGATATCTATGTCAGGGTGCTAGCAAATAGGCTAGCAAGGATTCTCCCTATACTTTTCAATGCGGACCAGACAGGCTTCATTGCGGGGAAAAGCACTAGAGACAACATCCGCCGAGCCCTGAATCTAGTGTATATAGAGACAGAAAACCACCAAGAACTGGCCATACTCACCATGGGCTCAACCAAGGCCTTTGATCGGGTCAATTGGTCTTTCATGGACCCAACACTGAAGGCATTTC
This sequence comes from Ambystoma mexicanum, assembly GCF_040938575.1. Taxonomy (NCBI): domain Eukaryota; kingdom Metazoa; phylum Chordata; class Amphibia; order Caudata; family Ambystomatidae; genus Ambystoma; species Ambystoma mexicanum. The sequence goes on from NC_090931.1 coordinate 1,392,662,814, forward strand.
AATTTGGCCCCAACTTCTGGACCATGGTACTAGCCAACTACGTGGCCCCCAAAACATATCTAAGAATAAATCAACCTAAATCAGCCCACATTCCACTCACGATCGGAACGAGACAAGGATGCCGCTCTCCCCGCTGATTTTTGCCCTAATCATGGAACTCTTTGCCCAGAGAGTCCGCAACAACAACGCCATTGAAGGAATATAGCTAAAAGGGTAACAGTACAAGGCGTCTTCGTACGCCGATGACGTGATGTTGCCGCTCATGAAAAGCCAGAGCTTGTTACCGGCAGCCTTGACCGAGCTGGAAGCCTCTGAACTAGTGACAGGCTTCTCCATCAACTAGACCAAGTCGGAGGAACTAGGAGTGAATCGAACAAAGGAGACGCTGCACCTCCTCCGCCCGATCTGCCCACTGAAATGGAGCACCACAACGACCAAATACCTGGGAGTACATATTGCGGCCGACCCAAAAAAAAAACATTTTTTTAAAAAGCGTTTTATGCAGCATACTTTCCCCACCTATTCAGCTACCTAAAGGCAGACCTCAAGAGATGGGAAACCCAGGAGATCTCACTCCTGGGAAGGGTGACAGCATGCAAGATGAACTTACTACCAAGATTCCTGTGCTTCTGTGCAGCGCTGCCAGTGGAAATCCCCCTAAAAGCCCTCCTTCAATTACAGAAAGAAGTTTTCCGATAAATATAGACGGAAAGCGCAGATCCCACAGAAAGTAATGACTGGAGCAGCTAAATGGGAGGAATGGGCGAACCTAACCTCCGCAACTATTACATGGTGGCCCAGCTGACAAACCCCCTGGCATGCACTGACCTCATGGAGCCCAAAATGGGTCAAGATCGAACAAGCCAGAAGCCTGATCCTGCTGAGCAACCTTCTATCCACCTCAACGGCAGCACGCAGGAAATGGCCAACAATTCTCTCATCGACCAGGGCCACCTTGATGATCTGGGATAGCGCACTACAAAAGAAAAAGATCCCCCCCCCTCCAAGAGGCTGGGCTCTCTTGCCCCAGTCATCCACAACCCAGACTTCACCCCGTGACTGCAAGCGGCGAACTTCCACTACTGGATCCAAGGAGGACTACAAACTCTCTCACAGCTATTCAAAGACTGATCCCCTCCACCCCCCACCCCCTAGACTTCTTGGAATGCAAGACCCGCTTTAACCTACCGGAAACTGATAGGTTCACTTCCGAACAACTGCGCCACTGGATCGCCCAGTCAGCAACCAAACAGAAAACCACCAGGGCACCCATTCCCCTGTAACTCATTATCGGCCCCAGGAGAGGTCACATCACTAAACTATACAAGTTATTGCAAGAGAATATGCTGGTCCCGAGACCGGCATGCATGGCCAAATGGGAAACTGACCTAGAGCACAACATCGAGGACCAGACATGGGTCGACATCTGTTCCAGAAACAACTCCGCCTCCAGATGCTTCACCAACAAAGATGGTGCGCTCAAACTACTCCATCGCTGGTACTACCCACTGGAACGTCAGCATCACTTTAAAAGCTTTTTGGATCCGAAATGCTGGAGGCAGTGCGGCACCCAAGGAACATACTTCCATATGTGGTGGGAATGCCCATGGGCACAATCCTTTTGGGAGCAGGTACTCCAGGCAATAGAAGCCATCACCCACTGCAGGCTGCCCCCGACACAAGAGGTGGTTCTTCTGGGCACCCCGCTCCCGGACTCCTATCCAAGATCTGGACCTGCCACAAAACTGATCACCCAGCTGTTACTAAGGGCCAAGATCTCACTCGCCCGCAGATGGAAATCCAAGCGAGACTCACCCTACGGCCCTAGGAGCAGTTGGAAGGGCCTGTGAGAAGGGAAGGACTCCGAGAAAAAGGGACCAAGTCGCCAGAACGACGGCATAATGGGTGGGGCGATGAGTGGAAACTATGGGGTTAAAAATAATATAATTGTCACTGCACAAATACAAAAACTGTAGTCTGCTGCCTCCAGATTTAAATAAAGTTGTTAAAAAAAATGGTAACTAAATACCGACACATTCTTTGACAAACATCCACTTTTACAACGTCTGGTTCATTTTTCAGAAATTCCTGGGTGATGAGATTCAGATAATATGCAAAACAGGTCACTAAGGAAGTATGTGCCATCAGTCAGTGCACGTACCAAGTTTCCATCATGATAGAAAACAAAAGACGCTCAAAGCCCTTTGTCCAAGCCATTCCATAACCTGTCACCAGTATGCTGTGTGACAAATACAAATATTTCATACAGTCTTCCCAAGGATAAGCCACCCCCTTTGAGACTAGGGAGGAGAGCCCACTATGCAATATCCTCCTTAGGGCTCAGAGCAGACGGGATCCCACTGGGGGTGCTCCCTCTGGGAACAAGGAACGCCCAAGTCAGGGTTCCATTTGCCCACCGCACCACACACTCGTGGTGCGGCATGGGTGTCAGAGGTCCACCTTTCCAATGCAGTTTTCTGTGTGCAGCTGCATGAATCACCGACCATTTTTGTGGACCATTGACGCTCCCAGAGTCTTTTCACAGTGCTATTGGCAGAAAAGAGGAGCTTTACCTTTCATTACACTGTTTAGCGGTGCACAGCGTGTGCTGCAGTGTGTTCTGTGGGAGAAGGAGCCTAGCTCATACCAGCGATTTACAAACGTCCCCGCTGGTGCTGTAACCGTGCAGTGGTCGCCTAGCTGTGTGCGCGAATTTAATAGGCCTATGTAAATACACAAGTAATATCAGGCTCGGCTGTCTAAAGAAAGGGAAAAGAAAAACAAAAATAATTTTGTGCTGAACCGATAGCCTTTATAAAGATTATAGTAGCGTTCCGGGGACTAAACCTAAATACATCAGAGGATTTTCTACAAGCTGTAACTGCCACCGCTCCCGTAGATCGTAGCCTTTATTACTAGCCTGTTCCGTTTATTTGTATCGGACTTTCCATTTGCTTTTACCTATTCTTCGTGCATTGATACACGGTCACATATATAAAAAGGAGAAAGGAGCTGAAGTTGTTCCATTTATGGACTGCAGCAAAGTGTGGGTACAACAGTAATTGGACATCAACGGCTTCTTTGGACCCTGGGTTACTTTTGGAGTTTATCACTAGCACTTTTAAAAGGAGTTTGAGAACTAGAGGCAGAGCCTTCTTCATTTGGGGTGGCTGTGGGCTTTTAACTTTGAACTCCCGTTCTATTAAATTGTGTTTATTAGTTTTTTTTTATTTTTTATTCAGGGGTGTCTGTGGGCCACTGGGCCTTTGAACCCTGGCTAACCATCTGCAAAGCAGGTCAGAGTATAATTCTAGAGAATCCTCCCAAGTACAAAGTTATTGTTCTCCATCTGTGTGGGATTAAGCGTATGGGCCCACAAAGCCAGGCTTTTCTTGAGACCAATTAAGTATTGGTTGGCCGGGTTCTGCTTGAATACCTGGTTTTGGAGCCGGGTGTGTTTATATAGTTGCCTTCATATACCAAACTTTGCACCATAAAGAAGGGCCCCTTTTAAGTGGCTAGTGGTTGGTGTGAGTGGACCATAATAATGAGTATGGGTTGTATCGTAGATCCTTTGATAACGGACCAAAGAAACGAAAGTGCCACAGAACCACAGGTAAAACGAGAGGGTTCAAATCTGGAACAAATAATAGTTCCCCTCCTACTTTGGCCTCGGCCAGAGCGCCTGTGGTAGAGACTGTTGAACCTTGTTAAGATCCCGCTTTTGGTCTAAGAACCTGTGTGGATGTTGAAGCCCTGGAGTACGTTCCACCTCTGCAAATTAAACAAGGGGATACTGTTTTGGGGGTTATAGGTGACATGAATCAAGTCCTGTCCAACATCGAAGGCAACAAAGGTAGCAGGCGCCCCTCTCTCGGAAGAACAAGGCATGATAACCTGTTCAGTGGTTGTTAACCACATTGAGAGTTCGCAGCCATCTGCTTTTTGCTCACTGCACCTTTCACAGATGTGAAATATCCATTTGCATATCAGTCTTTGTCCCGCCCACATGGGCAGTCCAGCACCGACATGCTATGGCAATTCCTCTCTGAACAAGAGTACCAACAGCAACCCCATACACGTGTTTCAGCCTCGTTGGGCATCATCAGTGAGGTGAAGCTGAGCCTCTCTAAGCACAGTGAGTCCACGTCTGGTTGCCCCCAGGAATATAGGAACTATTGTCTCTGATAGTATGTTAAATGAGGATGACTTGCATGAGGATGACTTGGTTTCCGATGTCTCAATTTTGGCGTCAGCCATCTCACATGAGTTGACCAAACTAGTCCGGCTCTCATTGGACTTTAAAACCAATCAATGGTCCATTCCAGAATCCCCTGCTCGCAAGGTTGGCCTCACAGAAATAATGTTGCACCAGCATATTGGTAAAGTCCTGCTAATTGCAGAGGCCCGTACTACAGTACATTCGCCCATTAGGTCAGAACTACAGGGATATAATTGGGCTGCAGAAACTGCTCAAGGTAGCAAAGCTCAGGGTGGAGAACACAAGGAACAGGCCTCTGGGGGTGGGGGGACAGAGGGGGAAAGCTGGTAGGGTGGAGGATTCAACAACAGTTGTTGATGAGCGGTCTTTCCTAACCCTAGACCGGCTTCTCGACTCAATGGATAGAGGGTATGCTTCCCTCAATTTTGAAATTCGAGATCTTAGACAGACCTTGACAGTAGAGAAGGAGCACTTTCTGGAAGGGTACGTAATTGCCATCACTAACCAGAACGCAATACTCAATAAAAGGGAAAAAACATCTCAGGAAACCAAAATCTGGGTGGGCCCGGAATTAGAAATAGGGGCAGAAGCGTACCTGGCCAATCAGATAGCTGTAAAAACTAGCCAGCCCCAGCAATGTAACCCCCTATTTGAGGCCCTGTTACCACCAGTCTCCATGTTGGGGCTGCCCCCTGAGCAGGGAGATGCTATGGTATGTAGCAGTCCAAAAGTGAAACATCCACTATTAAGTGGCCCTAGTGTTAGGAAAGATTTCATAATTGTATGTAATTTTTCCTCCATGTGTGAACCCCCAAACATTTTGCTGCTGTTTAGACACCATTGACTGACTTTGCCAGAGAAGCACAGCCTTCAGCTGCACTCTTCTGGGCTTTCGCTCACTTTTTATGGGGAAACTGACATGCCCTTAAAACAGTCAGTCCTGGGAGACTGTTTCCTTTAGTCCTTTCATCATGATGCAGCTTTTGTGCAACATGTAACAAGTGTGCAATGTATCTTATCATACAGCACACTTGCGTCTATAGTCATTTCCAAAGGCCCTATATATTCTCGCTGGCCTTTTTATGAACTATGCAGATGGGTCATGGACAGGACTGGTGGCAGCTATCTTTTCGCATTATTTCTAACCCTTTCCTGCCATGTCAACCGCGTTTGGCACAAATAGGTGGCCTGGCTCCAAATTGGCCATGCCACGAGGTTCTTTGTCCTGTCCTTTGGCCATCTTGCCCTTCACCTTCCCCAGGTAGAGTCGACACGGGTCAGTTCTTATTTGGTCATGCACTTTCCCGCAAATCCCAATGCTTTTGCGGGCTTCTGCATGCCTTGTGTGTGCCTCCAGGATGTGGGCTGGAATGTCCGCCTCCAATACACATCCTGGGTGCCACAGAGTCTGGAGTGCCATAAATGCCTGGGATCACCGTGGTCCATGATTGGTCCACGTATGGAGTGTGTGTTTGTGATAAGATCTCCCATTGGGTCCTCTGTTTTGGCGCGAAGGGAACGTCGGATAAGAGGAGGCTGAAAATCCCACTACCACGTCGATCTCCTGAGTCCTCACTGAATAAAGGATAGGATCCAAGTATGCTGCAACTACGAAGCTGAGTCGAGGAACCGCTGGTGACCCGCTGGAATGTTTGGCACCCTCAGCCCGCTGTCGTCCCGTGGGACCCCTTTGCATCTGGTCGTCCTAGAAGGTCTGCGAAGAAGCTTCGCACCATTGGAATAGTGGGACCAACTATTCTCGGCATCTTCATCAAACCCTGCAAGTAAGCTTTCTCGGAAGTGTCCCTGGGCCAACTAGTGGCCTGCTTACCAAATTGCTTTGCTCGGTCACTGCCGCCGTTTCGAGGAGGCCCTCGAAACTTGGTATACTGCTAGCTCTGTGTCTCCGGCACCCTCACACCGAATTTCGCACACTTGGTGTTCCCAGGGCTGAAGTGAGACAAGTGCGCCAGGACCGGAGTAAACACGGTTACCGTGTTGCCCTGCCGCGGCAACGACCTATACAAGTTCGCTGCATTTGTGACCCTCTTGCCCCTGAAGCCTGCTGCAATGAAACTGGGCTGATTCCTCCACCTGGAGCGGAGAAATCGTCACTGTCCCGTTTGGGAATCATTGCTGTATCTTAGGAACTAAAAAGGTGCGGAGACGTCCTTTTTGCCGCATTCGAACCTGCCAGCAAAGTGGACTGAACTGGCGAAGTTTGGGTCTGCTTGCGTCGGGGACCGGTGAGTACTCCTTACCCCAACCAGTGGCCCCTAGCTCAAGAGCCCATTTTTATGCACGAGTGGCCCCTGGGGGCCCCTCTCCTTTCCACAGCTACTGCAAAATAGCGACTCCATCCCGCACTCTCAAACTGCCTCTGCCCTCAAGTGGAGGTCCTTCTTGAATAGTGGAAACTTGTTCTACATCGTCTCATCCACCTTCCCGAGCTGCTAGAGACCCTGTTCTGCCCATTGGAACAACCGTGTGCGTTTGCATTGCATGTACTATTGAGCACAAGGCTCCTCTCTTCTTAGGGCTTGGACTGCCTCTTAGTCAGGTGTACTGTCAATGTCGAACTGGGCCTAAAATCTGCACTGCCGGTTTCCTTCCAATCTAGGTTGTCGACATATGTTGTGCATTTAACCCTTTAGACCCCAATGGTCTTGTATATATATTGTATTGGTTTACTTAGCGTTACTGTTATTCTTTTACTATGGTCTATGTTACAAAGGCCTTGTAATAAATGTTTCTATATTTTTAATATAACACCTGTCTGGAGTAATTTGTAAGTGTCCTTGCTCTGTGTGCTCATTGAGGTCCTTCAGTCACCCTCACCCCTCCTGAGACCTAGTCTTGACCGCTTGCCATAGCTACCCTGATTGGTCTGGCTTGTCTAGAAGTTACCCTGTTCCAAGAAACTAGGTTGGCCTTCTGAACCTCTGCTCCTCCAGGTCAGAGTTCAGAAATCCTTAACACAGTGACCCCTCGATCAAGAAGCCCCCCCCACACCCCCCCTCCCCGGCACCAAAAACAAAAAACTGTAAGCTACCCCCAAAACAAAATAATAGGGGATCCCAAACGTTTCTGAGAAACCCAAGATGAGAGGTGGAGATAAGCAAATGGTAGCAGATAGGGCAGATCTTGAACAAAGGAAATGGGATTTCTTTAAGTCAAATAAAGCCAAGAGCCCTAAAGTACCACTTAGGAAGACAAAACAATGCAGGGAGTCGGGAATCCAGGTCACTGAGCCATTGGAGGACAGTCCTTTTGACTTAAGTAATATTTCAGTGCATCCATTAGACAGGGAGCCCCAGGAAGCTCCAGGGGGTGGGGGGGAGAGCATGTGAATGAGGGAAAATTAGAGAAAACAACTGGGCTAGGGAGGGGGGGGGGAGGACAGGAGGGGTGCTGTGTTTTAAGGGACTTTATCCTGACACCACTTCTACGGCCTACTAACCCAAAGTTAGTGGAGTGGGGAAAACCCAATGTGTGCCTAAAGATGGGGGAAGTAAAGGAAAAATGGTTTGCTACGTTCTCAAAACTGGTTGTAGTGAATGAGCAGGCTCAGGGTAGGGAGAACTGGGACGCCCAATGTTAAATTCCTGTGCCCCCATCCCGAACAATAGAAGAACAGAGTTCGGGTATGCCAAAGTGACAACAATTGAGGGTGGATAGGGCAGCCGCCCCTTATATTGACTATAACGGGGAGAGATTTAAATCACAGCCTAGATTATCCCAAAAATCTCAAAAAGCAAAAATGCAAGAGATCAGATCTGTATCTATTTGAGCCACTTATTTGAGAGCTCCAATAGGTAGCCGCTGAAAAGGCACTACATCTGATCTCTCATGTATGAAATTCCAAACTTGAGGTTGGTAACAGGAGATATTAGTACTGTCGAGTTCATGCACGATGATTGCTTGTATGTAGTTAAACTCCAACTAAGGTCTCATTATTAAAGGTGCAATTTTTGCAGAACACAGTGTTTTTTAGCTTTGGGCTTTGAAGTGGCTGATGTAAGGTTATCATTTTCAAGTTTAGCCCCAAATTACCAAGAAAAGCTCAGGGCAGATTGTGGAGATTTCCCCGCCCAACAGGTTGATACGATTAGGCCATGGGGTTATACATAAGTGGTCCCAGGAAGTCAATTAAACACTGGTTGGAGTGAACGCCAAGAATAGAGGAAGTAACTATGGCAGGATACGACTTGCGATTGCCCAATTGGGTACTGGCCTCTTGGAATTCCAGAGGTTTTAATATATTAAATAGCCAGGATTTGTGTCCTTTGACATAGTTTGCCTTCAGGAAACTTTACTCCTTGATTCAACGATTATGGAAGGCTTTGATTCAGTATACATCAAATCGTTGCGTGGCGAGAAAGGCTGGCCGTATGGTGGGTTACTGACAGCAATTAAGCAGCACCACGGCCTAGCCCTCCGTAAAATTGTACTGGGTTGGAGTGCTGTGCTGGTGGCTCTGCTGGAATGGAACCAAATACTGCAGGTGTCTGTACTAAATGTCTGCTGGTAAATGTATATTTAAATCCGGATTAAAAAAAAAAAAAAAAAAAAAAAAAACACAGTTGGAAGAGGCACTTGCCGCCTTATCATTCACCATTTTTGGGGGGAATTACCCGATGAGGGAGCTGCATTGATTGTTTTAGGAGATTTCAATTCAGAATACCTGGATGATCCCTGGTATTTGGTACCCAATAGAATAAGAACCTCCAAGGAATCACAGAATAGGGGTAAGAGGATTCGCCAAGAGTTGGAGGAATGGTATCTCGCAATTCTAAATGGGCATTTCCACAGGTATATCCCACCCAATTTTACATGGCAAAACAGGTTTTGGCAATCTACTATAGATTACATTTTTGTCTCCTCAGACTTGCTCTTGAATGGTGGCAGTCTTGTGGCAAAATAATTGGAGTTAAGTGACCATCTATTGATCACCTGCAAAATAATGCACCCTCCAAAAAATACAAAATCAGGGGTAAAATATGCCTTTCTTGGTAGAAATAACCCCAAGAAACCATGAGGTTAAATGGTTACCAAAATTGGCAAGTGCCTTTGATAATGAGATTGCAGGGCTAAGTGCAAAGGGGCTGGGCTTCCTCTGCTCCCCGGAAGGGATTTCTTCTTCCATGGCGGAACTATTGGGCAGTCGCACTACAGAAAAAGTCATGAATAAGGGGGTGTTCAAGGTGGGGGGGGGGGTATCCAGGGTTTTGACGCTCAGGTGCAGGCCCGGAAAAAACAAATGCTGAGGAAGGCAAACCCGGGAGGCTGTGTTAAAGAGATACGCAGAGTACCGCAAGATTATAGGAATTGGGTTAGGGGTCGGAAATTTTTAATGAACATCAATGATGCTAAAAAAATGCTGCCATGTTTGTCGGGTAAAACCTTCATTGTTGGATGTTTCTAACAGAATTTTGGGCAAAATGATGTTGAAGGAACGCCAAATTTGGGCACGTGATTCTGAGTGCCTGGACCCATTTCAGACTGGGTTCAGGAAGGGGATGGGAATCTCCCGAAACAGTTTTATCCTGTAATTACTGTCACAACAGGCTCAAGGTATTCCTGTATTTTTGGCGCTTTTGGACATTAGCAAGGCTTTTGATCAAGTAAACAGGCCATTAATATGGAAAAGTTTATATGAAAATGCTGTCCGCTTCCTTTGGTAGGGATTTTGGAGGCGCTGCACGTGGGCACGAGGATTAAAGTGAGATTAGACACCCACAAATCCTACAGGTCTTGAATAGAGACAAATAGGGGTTTGCCCCAAGGTTGCGTCCTGGCACCTTTCCTATTTTGTTTCTAGATCAAGGAAATATTAGATAGTTTGAGTCGTGTAAAAGACAAACCCCCCCCACTCCCCAAGATTGGGCGAGTGCAAAATTCAGCAACTAATGTATGCAGATGATATAGTCAGCTGCGACTTGACGCAGATCGGTTTGCAGAGAACCTTGCACGCTGTGGAGGATATCTTGGGAAATTTGGATCCGTCTGTAAATAGAGTAAAATCTAATGTATTGGTGTTGAATGGAGGTAAAAAATAAATTTTAAAAAAGGGAGTACTTTCTCTTGGAAACTGAAGGGCAGCGGACTTGAAGTGGTAAACAAGTTCCAGTATTTAGGATCCCTCGTTTATGATAATGGGAGAGGGCCTGACTTACTGGACGTCTCAAAGTCAAGTTTATGGGGGCAATAACGCAGTTCCGTCAGTTTTATTTTAAATTTGGTAGATTTTCATTCCTCCCTGCTCTGTTTAAACAGAAAATTGGACCAAAATTAATCTTTGCAGCACAGACCAGGGGTATTCCAATTGATTGGTCAAAACTGAAGGAGACACTCCGGAGAGGTGTCCTACGTCTCCCGCAATCAGTACCCTTGGTGGGGATATTGTACGAATTGGGGCAGCTCCCTTTTCAGACCATGATCGGTTGGGGGAGGTGGCAAATTTTGTTGAGTATATTACCCCCCCTCCCCCACCACCCACCAGCTGCAGCTGCCTCAATCTATGAGAGATTAAGTGTATTATGGCAGAAAGGTTCTTTTAAGGTCTCAACGGACTGGGGGGCAGATGGTTTGAAGTTATTGTCAATGATCGGGGCCTCAACGGAAGACCTTATAGTGACATCTTACTTGGTAAAACAAAAACATTTCAGACATGTGTGGATCACTCTTAGAGAGAACCTAATGCAATACCAGTGCTTTAGAGATCATTTTGTCTGGACAATCAAGAACTATAACACTGTCGCTCCATACTTGAAAAAACATCCTTCTAGGCAGCCTCAAGTTAATTTTGCTGCCAACCCAAGAGATCCTGGGCAGACTTTCCAAGGTGCAGAGGGATCAGAGACTTTGTGGGTACTGCCATAAGGGGATAGAGCCCTTAAAACACTTACGTGTACAATGTCCTACTTTGTGCATGTTATGGGGGGGGGGGGGGGGGTTCACATTACGCCTATGAATTTTAGAACAACGGATTTGCGATTAGGATTTGAAACACAAATTAAATTTCCTCATCAATTAGGCTTTCAGAGTTTTTGATGGCATGCCTCGTGGAATATTAATGTATTAATGGTATATGGGTTTTCCTACTAATGTTAGGGGTTGTAATATGGATTGTAGTTTTATCTTGATGATGATGATTTTTATTATGTGGATCTTAGGGGTGGATATGAATTTGTTAAATTGCGTTTAAGGAATTTTGTAAAAACTGCTTGTTATTTTGTTTGTGTGAAAAGTGCATATTTATACTATAACGGACAATAAATAAATGCAGTTTTCTAGGCCCAGTTCCCCTCCTGCGGTTTTGCACTCTCGCCAGCCCCCTCTCTGCACATTCATGGGGCGTACAGCTTGCATGCTCCGCCCCCAACTTGTAGCCCCAGTAAGCCTCCCCTCATTAGGCCTTGGGCTCTCAGCTGCCTTGCCCCACTTTGTGCAGTCGCTTTCCCTTCGCGCTCTGCATCCACTCGATGGGCTACCCCCCCACTCTTCCATCCCATTTGTTATAGCCCAGCATGACTTCTCTAAGTCTGGGCATAGCTTCTTCTCTCAACTCTACCCCCAAGCTCCTCCACCCCCCCCAATGGCCGCGTTGCCTGCACATCCATTTTGGCCCAATGTGCAGCTCCAGGCCTTCCAGGCCTTCCTGCACGTCACTTGGGTAGTCTTCTTCACAGTCCATCCTTTTAGGGAGCAGTTCACGACCCTCCGCTGGTATTCCTTCTTTCCTTTGGCATTTTGTATAGATCTGTTGCGTCCCCTTGGGAGCAAGAGTGAGATGTGGGTGGGGAAGGGACATGCAGCAGAAGACAGTCCTTGTAGTGTTGAGCTGAATTGTACCCTCTGTTCATGCGTGTTCGGAACAGATGTGGAGCAGCTTCCCACTGGGTCATGCCTGGTTTGAAAACATGCAAGTCAAGTGACACAGTTGGCAGGGATAACTGATTAAGAGATCAGGCTACAAGGCAGGGTGGTTCCCACATGCAAACATGGGTTTGGGTATCCCCAATTTTGCCATACATGGGCATACAGGTGGACTACTGGTGTAACTTCACAGACTCGATGTATACTTGAAACTTAATAATAACCACGAGAACTCCTTTGGCGCGCTCCAAAATTAAAATGTATCTCAACTTCGTTCATGCAAATAGTAATCATTGTTCCACTACCTGTAATGTAATGTTCTACTAAAATATGCGCCTGGTTGCCCTTGGGCCTGGTCTGCGCTATACAAATAAAACAAATACAAATAAACATGTATTCAATTCATACTTCAAATCAAAGCGCATTTCATCATGTCATTACTTGTTCTTTCCCTCTACACAGGTTTCCCCATCCTTTCAGGTGGTTCCTCAGGAGGGATTCCTTATTTTAATTTCAATATTGTTGTCTATAGTAATGTATTTGGGAATACTTTCAATTTGAGATTGTATGTCTCATGGCTGTGGGAACAAGAATATGCATGCCATTGACTGTTACTATAAGGGGTCCGTGTTTTGGTACTGCATAACACATAAATGTAGTTTATGATATATACTTTCTTTTACTGATTAGTCAATATCTTTGTTTATTTTCATTCCATAATTTATCATGTTAGGTTCCACTGATTTATTTTTAGTTGATGCCATTTCTTTTCCAATTACTTTTTATGTATTTATAATTTCACCATGTGGTTTTACTCCATTAGTTATTTTTTTTTGTTATCTGTTAAAAAAGAAATTGAATATGATGTATAGCATCCCTTTCTTTGTAATACTCTGGTTATGCCTGTCATTTTACTCCATTACGAAATGCTTCTTTGAAAAGTATTCATTTTCTCTTACCTTGTTTAAATCTGATGATTTTCTCAGTAGAATTCAAAGACCGCATGGAGAGTCGGATACGATCGTCCGACTGTGGCTTCAAAATGGCCAACTTTCTATGTGCGTCATTTACGCGGTAGTATGACGACGTCATGGCGTACTGGACGTAAATTTACGTCCAGGTCGCCATTTTGAATTGGGAAGTTAGTTTCACAGACCCAATATGTATCATATTTTAAGTATGGAGAATTCTAAATATAATTTTAGGGGCCTGAATTTAAAGATTGTTAATAAGGTGCAGCAAACAAAAACTACATAAGCACTTAGGAAACTCGCCATAGTCGCCACAGGCTGAACGAAATATATAGTACATATCTACCAAGACAACAGTGGCTGAGTCCTTGAAATCAATAATAACGAAAACAAAGACAACAAACAATAACATGAATCAATAGAGTTAAATAAAATAACTAGACAACTAAACATTGAACCATCGTAATTCCGGAAATGGAACAGCGCTTTAAAAAAAGGGAAGAAGAAGAAGAAGATTTTTTGGGGACACAGATTCCCAACACAGATAAAGGCAACAATAGGAAAATCTTTGAAAAAAGCTTTTGAACAATTGGAAATATTATCGAAAAAAAAGCGCTCACACGCTGGTGGGAGATAACATTGGATAAATATCTAAAAGTAGGCAGAATACCTACAGGATTACGCATTTGCATGTTCCCGGCATTTGAAGAAGAGGATGTAGATGATCTAAAAGATTGGGAAGAACTTTTGATCACAACATCAAGAGAGATGATCCATAGGATTAAAATGAACACGAAAAAGGCACATGTCAAACTATTGCAAGAAATAGATATCAAGGAAACTATAGAAAATATGAACCTACCAGAAGCAACGTTTAAAAATTATCAAATACTAGATGAATATCTATCGAAATTTGAAAAAGAATTAAAACTAAAAAAGAAACAGACCTTTCTACGCGATGAATTAATTAGACTATAAATTGAAAAGGGTGTATACATTTCAAAACAAATTCAGAACGAGACAAACACCAACAAAAATCTTCCAAAAAAACATCAGATCCAAAACAAACATCTTTGGAAATATTAGGATCATCAGAGGTAGAAAGTGAGACTGAAGGAGAAACAGAACCACAACAGGCAACCAAAATTGTGGCAGAAACAACTGCATCATATTCTTTATTAGAAGAAAACCAAAAACACAGACAATCGAGAACATACCCACTTTATCAAAGTACACAACAATTAAGAAACCAGCATCAACAACATGGAAACACAAATGGTGGCCAACAAAGAGGGGCAGAAGGAGTAAGAACAGACCAAATAGGAGAAAATCAAAACTCATGGAAGCAAAAAAGATTGAAAAATCCCCACCAGAAGAGAACCTAGTACTCAACCTAACCAACACAGATCTACCTAAAGAATTGGCAATGGCACTGAACAAAGGACTATCCTTTAGCCCAACAAATCAGTCAAATTTCTTTCAAATGAACTTAGATCTCTTCAAATTCAGTAGACTTTTAAAATTGAAAACATTCCTTGCCTCAGCAACAAAACTGAACAAACCACACATTGAAAAGCCACAACCATTAGAATTAACAGTGTTAGATACAGAACATGCAGCCAATCTACTTAATATTGGAGAAACGGAAGATATACATACAATGGAGACAGTTGCGATCTGACGCATCAGATTAATAGAAGCATCAAATTTAAAGCCAAAATCAAAATTCACACCAGAAATATCAATGGAAAATGCAATTGACATCTTTGTACTAGCAGTGCAGCAAGACCTAAGAATGAATCATACATTTAAGAAGCCAACCAAGTGGAATAAATAAAACTTGAATGTCAAAGAAAGAAAAGCCATTTATGATTTAAGCAACAATGACAAAATAACAGTAAAAGAGGTGGACAAAGGAGGCAAGATAGTCCTAAAAACAACAGATGACATACAAATGGCAGAAATACATCTAAATGATCAAACATGGTATGAAAAGCTAAAGGAGAACCCCTTGCCAAAAAATACCGATTAATGGAATATCATGAGCATCCACTGGTATGAGAATGGATTGTTAACAGATGATGAATATGATTACATGAGAAATAAACACCCGGTACTTGCAAAGATCTACTTCTTACCCAAAATACACAAAAAAATACCATCCAGTGGACCGATTATCAATGGAATTGGACCAGTGAGCGAAATAATATCAGCGTACATAGACCGACACCTGCAAACCCTGGCAGCAAGTCTGACATCATATGTGCGAGACACAAAAGAACAAGTTACTTCCTTACCTGGTAACGTTCTTTCGATGGGATGGTCCGACGACGTATTCCATATCTATGACATGTAATCACCACAGCTGTGCTGCTTCGGAAACTTTTCCGGCGTCTGCGTCCTGCGTCGATGACGTCGATGCGCCGCCGTCGAGGACCTCCTCCGACGTCCGACGTCATCCGATGTGATAAGTAGGACGCACGACGCCCGTAGCCTCAGTTGTAGTTTTTTCCCCCAGAACGTGTGACCTAAGTCAACTGCCAGTCAGACACAAAGCCTTGCGGAACGGAAGCTGCAATCGCAAAAGAAATTCTGCAGCGGGGAAGGCAGGGTGGGAGCGATATGGAATACGTCGTCGGACCATCCCATCGAAAGAACGTTACCAGGTAAGAAAGTAACTTGTTCTTCGAGGGGATTGGGTCCTCCAACGTATTCCATATCTATGACAGACTCCCAAAGCAGTACCAGAGCAAGGAGGAGGGAAAGAATTTAGAATCAAAATTTAGAATAGCCAATCAAATAGCAGAGCAAAGGACCGCCTTGCCAAAGGCCAGATCCTGCCCTCGGATGGAATCGAGGGAATAGTGACGTACAAATGTATGTACTGAAGCCCAGGTGGCTGCATCACAGATGTTGCGAATAGGAACACCCCTTTGCAGGGCAGTAGATGCAGCCACACCCCTGGTAGAATGGGCCCGCAAGCCAGCCGGTGGGTCCTTACCCGCCAAGCGGTAACACTCCGAGATGGCTAAAATACTCCAGCGAGACAAAGTCTGTTTCGTCACAGCTTGTCCCAAACGCTTTCCAGCGTAACCAATAAAGAGTTGATCGTTCACTCTGACCCGGGACATGCGTGAAACATAAAAGCTTAAAGCTCTCCTAGGATCAAGCCTATGGAGCCTCTCCTCTTCCTTACCAGGATGCGGAGGAGGATAGAATGCCGGAAGAACAACCTTCTGGGCCAAATGAAATTCCGACACTACCTTCGGAAGAAAAGAAGGACGAACTCGAAGGACAACCCTGTCCTTGTGAAATACAGTGAAGGGTGGCTTAACTGAAAGTGCCTGTAACTCACTCACTCTGCGAGCGGAAGTAACCGCAACTAAAAACACAGTTTTCAGAGTTAACAGCCTCAAAGGGCAAGAATGTAAAGGCTCAAACGGAGCACCCATAAGAAACTTAAGAACAAGGTTTAAATCCCAACCGGGCACCAGGAAAGGTGACGGAGGGAACACATTAGTGAGCCCTTTCAGAAACTGCGAAATTAAAGGGATTTTAAAGTAAGAACACTCTTCAGACGAGCGCTTAAAGATGGACAGCGCCGCCAGGTAACCTTTAACGGTACCCACTTGCAAGCCCCTGTGGGCCAAAGAAAGTAAAAATGACAGAACCATGGGGATGTCACATGCAAAAGGATCCACATTTTGAACTCTGCACCAGTCGCAGAACTTACGCCAACGGCAACGGTACAGAGACTTTGTTGCCGGCCTACGGGCCGAAAGCAACACCTCCATCACGTCTTCAGGGAGGTCCCAATCCTTATACCTCAACCTTTCAGAAGCCAAGCGTGAAGGTTGAGGGATCTGACCTCTGGATGGAGAACCTGACCCCCCTCCCGTGAGAGCAGATCGTCTCGGTAGGGAAGACGACGTGGAGGGCAGATGGACAAGTCGAGAAGGTCCGGGTACCACGTCCTCCGAGCCCACGCCGGAGCAATGAGGATCATCCGGGAACCGAACTTCCGTAACCTCCGCAGCACTTGCGGGATGACGGGGACTGGAGGAAACGCGTACAGCAGCGGGAATGACCACTCCACCACGAACGCGTCTCCTAAGGCTCCTTTTGGAGGAAATTCCCGCGAGCAAAACCTTTCGCACTTCCGGTTGACACTGGAGGCGAAGAGATCCACTTGAGGGGTCCCCCAAAGGGCGAAGATCTCCAGGAGAATCTCCTGAGCCAACTCCCACTCGTGAGAGATCGCGCTCTGCCTGCTCAGAGCGTCCGCCGTCAGGTTTCCGTCTCCGGCCAGATGAACTGCCGAGATCGAAACTTCCTGCTGGATGGCCCAGAACTCGAGCTGCATCGCCTCCCTGCACAGAGGAAGTGACCCTGCCCCCCCCCCCCTTTTTGTTGAGGTAGTGCATGGCCACTGTGTTGTCCGTCAGGATCAGGACATTCTTTCCTCGCACAGTCGGCAGAAAAGCCTTCAGGGCTAGCCTGACGGCCCTCAGCTCCAACAGATTGATATGGAGTCTGGACTCTGACGGAGACCAACAACCGCTGACTGTCAGCCCGTTGGCATGAGCTCCCCATCCCGTGAGGGATGCATCCGTCACGATCGTCACCTCCGGCCAGGGTAGCCAAAATGGAGCACCCTTCATCAAGTTGCCTTCGACGGCCCACCACAGAAGGTCCCGGGCGACCGAGGGCGGCACCTGAACCGAGTCCGACATCCTGCCGGAGGACTGCGACCATTGCGTCTTGAGTGCCCACTGCAAAGATCTCATCCGCAGGCGAGCCTCTGGCACCAGAAGAATGCAGGATGCCATGAGGCCGAGCAACCTCAAGAACTCGAACGCAGGGAGCGTCTGGGCATGCTGAAACTTGTGCACCATCTGCTGAATGTGAAGAGCCCTCACCTGGGGAGGAAACCACTGCCCCAGGGAAGCGTCGAGCACTGCTCCGGTGTACTGGAGCCGCTGTGTTGACGTCAAATGGGACTTCTTTAAATTGAGGGAGAAGCCCAGCCTGTGAAGGGAGTGGCATGTGACGGATAGATGATCCAGGACTTGCTCAGGAGAGCTCCCCCTGATCAACCAATCGTCCAGGTAGGGGTAGACGTGAATCCCCCCTTGCCTGAGATGCGCTGCCGCCACCACCATGAGCTTGGTGAAAACCCTCGGGGCGGAGGTCAATCCGAACGGCAGGACCCGAAACTGAAAGTGCGAGTCGCCAACCGCGAACCTCAGGTACTTCTTGTGCTTGGGATGGATCGGCACATGGAAGTAAGCATCCTTGAGGTCAACAGACACCAACCAGTCCTGAAGCTGGAGGGCCTGGAGGACTTGAGAGAGAGTAACCATCTTGAACTTGTCCTTCCTGAGGAGTTTGTTCAAACCGCGCAAGTCCATGATGGGTCTCAATCCCCCGTCTTTCTTGGAAATCAAAAAATAAGGGGAATACCATCCCTTGTTCCTCTCCGCTACAGGCACCAGTTCTATGGCGCCTTTCTCCAGCAGGGCTTGAATTTCCTGCGCAAGGAGCGGATCCGGACTCTGCAAAGAGAGGTACCCCGGTGGATTGTCGCGAGGCCTGTGACGAAAGGGAAGACAGTAGCCGTGGGTTATGATCTCCAGAACCCACACATCTGAAGTAATGGCTTGCCACTCTACAAGATGCTGCGCCAGCCTTCCCCCAACCGGCGAACCATGGGACATGGCCTCATGACTGAGTGGGAGTGGCTGCAGCGTTACCTGAGGGCAAAGAGGCAACTGCCCGAGCGGCCTTGGCACCACGGGTACCCTGTCGTCCACCTCTGGTACATCTGCGTTGGCCTCTTTGACTGCCAGCTCCTCTCGCTTTACTGAAGGACGAGTAATAGCGAAAGGAACCACCCCTCCACTGCTGTCCCCTAGGACGAAAAGGCGGAGGCTGTCAAACTGCAGCACCCAACGACTTCGCTGCAGCTTTTGAGGTCTGCAACCTCTCAAGACTCTCGTCAGCCTTGCTGCCAAAAAGGTGTTCACCGTCAAAGGGCATGTTGAGGAGCCGGGACTGCACATAGGAGCAAACCCCGACTTCCGCAACCACGCAAACCTGCGTATCACGGTGCTCGCCGCCATGGACCTACTGACGCATTCAGCTAAGTCCAAACCCGACTGAACGGACTCACACATGGCATCCTTACCATCCTGGACCATAGCAAGGAAACCATCCCGTTCGTCCCCTTCGGGAATATGTTCAGCCGCCAACGCAACACAGTTCCACAGAGTGCGCGTGAAACGAGACAAGGCACAAATGGAGTTGGCCGCCTGAAGCGCCATACCACCAGAAGAAAACACTTTCTTCGCCCAACCATCAAAACGTTTGTCGTCCCTATCAGGAGGGATGGTAGGGTACGACGCCTGCTTTGCCGGGGCCGTGGCCGCCTGCACCACCAAACTCTCTGTAAAGCCATATGGAACGGCAGTACCGGGTCAGTTGGGGGACCAACATCAAGGATGTCCGTCAGATCATCCTGCATAAACTCCCCTGGGGGAGCAGACCATCCCAAGTACTCAGAAACCCTAGCCATAAGGCGCCGGTACGAGGAATCGGCATGAGAGCCAGGCTCAGGCCTACAAAACTCCACCTCCGGAGAGGTGTCCAGTCCACTGGCATCATGCAGTGCCTCAAATCGTCAAACTGACTATGGCCCGAGACAATTTCATCTGGCACCTGACTAGGAACCAGGCCATCAGAATCCTCATCCGCCTCTGAAATATACTCCAGGTGGCGAAAAGAAGGCACCCGAGAGTGCTTGCTCTTAACCAGAGCCTTCCTAGGGGGTTCTCCCGTGACACGGGGTACCTCCGACACGAAAGGCGTCGAGCGAATCGGCGCCGACGTCGAGAAAACCGGCATTGGCGCCGAGAGGATCGGCGTCGACGTTGAGGAAATCAGCGTCGACGTCAGATGCAGCGCCTCCAGCATCGGCGGCGGCGACACAGCCCTCGAAGCCGGAGCTCCGAGCGTGTCCTTCGACGACTTGAGCGTCGACGGCTTCGACGACGTCCTCGGAGCCGGAGCCTCGAGAAAACCTGTCGATGCCCTCGACGCCTCAGACGTCGATGTCTTCCTCGAAGACCTCACAGGTGCACACGGTCTCGAACGCGTCGAGGACCGGGACCTGGAAAGGGTACGGCGAGAACGAGCCTCCTTGTCCGAACGGGACCTCTCCCGTGACTCGTGCCGACCACTCTTGCGAGCGGCGTCTCTCGACCTCTCACGGCCGACCCCACTCGGGGGCGCGGACGGCTTAGTACCCTGCGACTCAAGAATCGCCAGCATTTTCTTCCCGAAGGAAGCCCATTCCTCCGGCGTCGCACGGCTGGTGGGGTAACCGACGTGCCGGGCAGAGTCCTCGGAAGAGGACCGGTGTCGGCGCTTCCGAGAATGCCTCGAAGAAGCTGAGGAGTGGCGAGACCGACTCCTAGAAGGAGACCCACGAGACTTCCGACGATGACGCGGAGAGTCACCCCTCGAATCATCCGTCGAAAGCCCCGCAGACTTCGACTTCCGGGGCTTGGACACCCGACCTACCGACAACTTCTTCTTACGTTCGCGTAAGGCTTTGGACGTGAGCGACTGGCAGTCGATACAGTCATCCGTGTCGTGGGCCTCCCCGAGGCACCAGAGGCAGGCGTCGTGCGAGTCCGTCACCGACATCTTGGACCCACACTCCCCGCACTTCTTGAAGCCCGGAAGCGGGGTTGAAGACGAAGTAGAAGACATCTTCGAAGGATTTTCACAAAACGAACAGGTTCGAAGAACCGGGAAGAACAGAACTCCAAAGAGTCGAGGCGTAGAACCGAGAAACACGAAGCAACACGTTTGCGGAAAAAACGGAACTGAGGCTACGGGCGTCGTGCGTCCTACTTATCACATCGGATGACGTCGGAGGTGGTCCTCGACGACGGCGCATCGACGCAGACGCCGAAAAAAGTTTCCGAAGCAGCACAGCTGTGGTGATTACATGTCATAGATATGGAATACGTCGGAGGACCCAATCCCCTCGAAGGTGGGTGGCAGTGATGGAGTTGGCTTGGCCTGAGGGGTAGAGATGATGAGCTGGGAGGAAAGGAGAAAGTGATCACTCCCGGTGAGAGGGATAGAAAGGGGAAGGTCTGAGGAGATCAGAACATCCAGAGTATGCTCTGCAAAGTAAGCCGGGCCAGAGGGGAGAATGGAGAGAGAGAGAGAGTCGCAAAGGTTGTGAAAGAGTCCAGAGGAATGGCAGGAAGCATCCAGGTGGATGTTGAAGTCTCCAAGAAGGAGGAGTTGAGTAGTCGAGAACAGGAGGGAAGAGGAGAGGTCCGACCACTAGAGAGGAAGGAGGAGATCTGACCAGGTGGGGGGAGAAAGAGAGAAAGAAAGAGAGAGAGAAAGAGAGAGAGAGAAAGAGAGAGAGAGAGAAAGAGAGAGAGAGAGAGAGAAAGACTACAGACGAGGCATTTGAAAGAAGAGTAGGCCTACGTAGGAATGACAGAGGCAGGAATCCACTCGGGAAGATCAGGGCTACACCCCCTCCGAAACGGTTGGACCTGGGCGCAGAGAGGATCTTGTATCCGTCAGAGAGGAGAGTGTCAAAGCTTGTGACAGAGCTGGCTGTGTACCATGTCTCGGTGAGACTGAGGACATCGAGGTAAAGTTCCTCCAGTAGGCGGCAGATGTCAGGAGGAGTGGTTGACAGCAGAGCGAGAGTTGAGAGTGACAATATGGAGAAGGTTGCCATCCTTGAAAGACTTCCGGGGAGGGGTACAAAAAAATCAGAGGTACTCCCTGCAGAGGTGTAGAAGCCACCAGATGGGGGCAGAAAGGGAAGGAGAAGAGGGCAAGTAGCCAAGCAGGAGACAGCAGGGGAATGCGAGGAAGCCCTGGAGGGAAGAGGATGGGCAGCAGGAGAAGAAAGGAAATTGATGAGGCGCAGTAAGCATCTATCTAAGAGGAGAAGGTTGGCCTGAGGGCCTTCGAACAAGACGGTGCCATTCACATAAATATTAACGATGACCTTGGAGGAGTAAAAGGAGGGCCTCCCACCGGGTGCCACCATTAATGGGAGAAGGAGAGAAAGGAGAGAGCACAGAGACCATATGTAGGGTCCATGGGTCTGGTGAGGGAACGACAAAGAGGATGTCGGTGACAGTTTACCTGGAGGAGGAACCGGTATAGGTGTCAGCGAAAGATCGGCCTGGGTTGGAGACCAGGAGTTCCTTTTTAAACATCTTCCTACCAGATTTAGTGAGAGCAGGACAGTCGAAAGAGAAAATAGGAGAGACAGAAAGCACCATAGGGTAAGTGGTGAGAGGAGAGAAGAGAAAGGGGGAGGGAAGGGGAGAACACTAGGGAAGGGTGCAAGCAGACGAGACAGCGAGGCGACCCAAGATGAACAATTGGACAAGACGACAGACACTCAAATTGAAAAATTATCACAAAGCAATTTTAGGGACAGAAGAAAAAAGCCCCACCTAAGTTTGAGAGTCCTAATAGAGGGCAGATGCATAGATATACACAGTCACTGCCGTGCTCACTGTTAATATATATGAACTCAAATCCTCCTCTGCTACTATGTACAGCCAGATATTTATTGATGGCTAAATACGGTTTCTATATGGCGACCGCTATTGCGCACCACTTCCTGACATGGCCACTTGTGAATGCCAAACAAGCTGTTGACGCCCAACCTAAAAATGACTGTTGCATCTACATCATGCACTGCAGCTTTCCTCAATTGTCACTGGTCTGCCTCTCTCACAGTATATGTGTGACAAGCAACAGGATGGCTAGATTATTTCACTGCACAGTACTTGCTTTTGTCAGCTGCTGGGAATTCCTCGCTCCCCGTCAAGCCGGCCTGGCGCGAGGTAATATGCCTGTAACAGTCGTTTGGATTTCATGACCACCTATCACTCAACATCGGTATGCCTCACCTTAGTCAACTTCCACAGCCTACCATCTCTATGGACTCGGACTGACGCGCCATCCAGCACGGTGCGGCACGCCACATCTCGCTCAGACCACCCGCCAAGACGCCCAACACCTCGCTCTAGACTTCCCGGCTTGACAGTCGTCCACCGTACCTGGAACCAGAGACTTTTAGCTGAGATCCATCGCTCACCAACTCGTCACCAATATAATTTAGTAAGTAATACAAAGCAGCATTGGTGCAATATACCAATTTAATTAGATTATCGATATAAATAAGGACTCCAGCAGAGGTCTGCCTGGAGTGCCATGTAACAGCTGAATAACGGTTCCCTTAAGCTGCGCGTGATGACATCACATGATGAAACACTGGAATGTAATCACACGCACATACATTAAAATACAACAGTGCTTTTGGGTGGTGTTTGAAAGTGTAGATTTTTCATATGCCTGCATACACCTGGTCCTGCATTGCCATGGCACATTTTCTGTTTTTTTAGTGCATGTGGTCAGTCAAGATAAGTTGACTAGTGCGACTTGTCGAGATAAAATGCCAAGTTGTTGCAGAGGACGAACAGCCAGCTGACAACCCATAGATTTAGATTTAATACCCATGACAGTACCACAGTTGCACTCTTCCATTATACTATTCCCTGAAAAGACAAAAAGACCTTGGATACCCAGTCTCAAGTTTCTTTGCACTGCATGAAGAACAACCGAAATAAGCATCGATCAACAAGAACTGACTTTCATTAGAACCCAAAACTATTCAATTAACATGTAGTCTTCTATAATACTCACAACAGAAAGAGCCAGTAAGCACAGCAGGTCTGCCATTGCCACTGCCACGGATATAGCATTAACAGAAGTAGTAATTGTAAATTTGTAAAGCGCTTATACACAAGTGAAGTGCTTCAAATCTCTTCAAGGCAGGAAGGGAACAAGGGAATACAGTTGTCATTCTTAGCCTTGTAGATTTCAAATGATCGAACAACAATAGCTAACATAATAGCAGCGGGACAAACAACATCCCGTCAACAGGAAAAATAAAATAAAAAGGACTGTGGTTGGTATTTTAATGGTCATGCAAACAAGCATCTGACGAGTAAATATGTTTCTATATGGGGTATGAAAGTGCCAAATGAAAGTTATATTGTGGGGGTGCAAATAGAGGGAGGAGACCATTTTTGACTATCTGTTCTGGTGAATTGTATGGAATATTGTTTGGGAAACTCATTTTTTATTGCACTTCAAAAATATCACATCTGACAAAATAGATTACCAAACATAACTTAAAATGACATGAGAAACAATACAGTTAACTGACAAGACACAACGTCCCGGTCTTTAGCATCAACTCTGCTCTTTTCAGGCCGACTAAAGACAAGACAGTCTCCAATATACCCTTGTCACCTCATTGCTTCTCTACGATAAGACTCCAGAGTGTGTCCGATTTCCCTTCTCAGGACATATAGCCATATAAACAAGACAATACACAATAGGATTACTGCCCAAGTAGTGGATCCAAGCACACCATTACATCCCTACAACCAAGAGTCCATATCCGAAACCCCACCAATTGTCCAAGAGTCAACGACCCTCGTAGGGAGTCCTACTGTTAATCCCTTGAGGGTTGTTCCCCAGTTATGTACCCCTCTTCACCCTTCAGTCTGTCCGGCTATCGCCTAGGATTCTGCAGGGTAGGATGTCCTCCCTCTTCCGTACCATATTTCATTATAAATCCTCAATCCTGCATGACGGTAGACAGATCATCATGGGTCATGTATGTTCAGACAGTCGCGTTTGTCTGGTAATGTGGGTTCTCTCCACTTCTGAGCCATTGCTATCCGACCTGCCTGTAGAAGGGCCTCCCACATCTTTGGAAATCAACAAGCGTCAAACTCCTTTGGTGGAATACTCGGGAGAAGTGCAAAGGGTTCCAGCTGCAGGGGAGCCCGTAATGTCTTCTATCCAACTTAAAAGCTCTGTTCAGAAAAAAAACGAACGTGGGGACAGTCCCACCACATGTGCATTGAGCTACCCAATTCTCTGCACCCTCTGATAGAGCGGCAAGACCACCTGGAACATCTGCGATACACAACCAAGGCAATATACAGAGAGATTACTCTCTAGCTGTATCCAAGAATGCAACTGCAGAAAACCTGAAAAGAAACAACTACTTACTTATAATGTCAACAGACGAAACAAACCCAGACTTCCAGCCTCTGCTCCTGGAACACCAGAGGCTCCCTGCACTTGTTGGAAACGAAAACAGTGACCTCAAACTAGGAAATAGTCTGCCTTCAAGAAACCAGGCTCTCTAAAGTTCCACTATGTGATGATATCCGAGTCACATGACCCCAGCTAAAAGAGGAACAAAAGGACGTCCCCAATCTGGCCTTCTTACGCTCTGGAAGGTTGAAGCCAACTATGACCTAATCGAAATGTTGTCCCCCAACCACTGGTTCCAAATAACTATCCTTAAACAGAACCATTCTGGGAACCCCACAAATCTTAAAGCGAAAGAATCTTGCTTACTGGCTATTTTTAACATCTATTGGAGCCCGTCTCTTCCATCCAACGAGAGATTCCAAGACGAGATATTGACTTTCATTGACAATCTCTACATAAAGCATAAACACCTGCAATTAATTATCTGCAGCCACTTAAAACTCCACTTGTTTCAGGAAGGTGGGAACAAAATCCCCGATACCAATTTAAGCCTGAAAGCCGAACTGTGGACCGCTGCTCTACGGAGGCGCAATCCCATACTCCTAAACCGGGAACATTTCAGGAGATATACCAGCCCGGAGGCAGACTGGCATAGCAGCAATTCCAGCGGCTACTTCAACTACATTTACATCTCTCTTAACTTACAGTCCAAAATTTTAGAACTGAAAATTAAGACTGATAAGCACAGCGACCACGCCAAACTTTCAATGACTTGGCACGCCCCATACCAATCTTTGAACAAAATGAAAAACCCGAAGATTTCCATGAACTCTGGCCTCAATCGACTACGTATACCAGAAGCCAAGATTGAAGGACTGGAAGACATATTAAAACATTTCCAAAAGAGGCGACAAGGAGAAAATTAACTACCAATGGCTACTGACACCATATTTCCAGAAAAATGTACAGGGCTGCCCACACCAGTCAGCCCACACTCAAGTCTACTACGAGACAATCACCCTTGCCAAGGAACAACTAAGGAAATATCTAAGAACAGTCAAGAAATCTGACTCCATAGACAAAATGAAAAAAAACGAAAAGCACAAGACAAAAATATGGAAACTGGCTCAAGACCATCAATGCAACCGGTGCTCAAAACGATAGCGAATCCATGCTGAATGCACTGAACAAAAGAAACACCAGGGACCTATGGTCATTACTCAACCCTATCCAATCCATCCAACAGCGATATATCGTGGATGTGCCTGAAGACGCTTGGATAGACCATTTTCGATCTTTATACAGTAAGAATCTGGATCAAGAAAACAATAACATCTCCGACAACAAAGCCTGTTATAAGCAATGGGACTATGACGAAATCCTTCTACATAACAGACGATTAAAAACGTCGAGAGCCCCGGGACCCGACGACTTACGCAACAACATCATTAAAAGTCAGCATGAAGCCTGGGCCAAATTATGTGTGCAAATATTTACACTCATTCCCGAAAATAATGACATACCCAACACCTGGAAAACGGCGATTAGCATTCCTGTCTTCAAGAAATGCTATAAAAAAATGTTTTTAAATATACAAAAATCAGCCCCAAAACTATCGTCCATTGGCGATGTTCGATCCGCTTGGAAAGATCGTTGCATCAATTTTGGTTACAAGATTCACCGAATGGACCATAAACAATAAACAAGATCTCATCCAACTGGATTTGCCAGGAATGTTGGTACCAACATTAACCTACTAATCCTTTAAAATGCTGAAACAGGAATCGCTCAGAACTCGGACCAATACTCACGCTATTTTTGTCGATCTGCGAATGGCTTTCGACAGTATCAACAGAAACAAACTGTGGAAAAAAATTCCAACAACAGAACTGTCCTCACGAGCTGCTGGAAGCCATCAAAGTGCTCTATAGCGACACCACCATCTGAGTCCGACTAACCAACGAGAGTTCTGGCTTCTGCAATCAACACGACCAACAGACTTAAACAAGGGTGCTGGCTGGTACCCTTTTCAACATCGGTGAAACTCAACCTATCCCCACATCCAATCCGCCGACACTCAATGCAATACCCGCCCCATACATACTATATGCTGACGATATTGTAATCATGGACAAGACACAAGTTAGTCTCCAAAAAAAGGCTGAACAACCTCGAAAACAAAGAACAACGGCATGGAAATCATGTGTCTGGGCCATTGCTCTAATAAGCAAAATGCTTCCCTACAATTACATCTAGCGGGGCAAAAACTTGAAGTAGTTAAGGAGATCAAATATCTTGGTGTCTGCCTTTCCCAAACAGACCTGGTCCACATATCTAAGGAACAGAGCACTCACCTTAGCCAGACAAGCCCGGATTATCCACATAAAATATGGGCAATGTACTATGAAACCAGTCTTAGCTTTCCACAAGCAGAAAGCTAGTGCAATATTATTGTACGGAAGCAAAACATCACTCAATATATCTTGCAACATTTGGCCCTTGGTGGAAGGCCTATTCTGGCAGAAAATACTCTTAGAGGAAAATATTCTCCTTAGCTCCGTCCTTCCCGATGCACAGAATGCGGTATGAACTGGGACTCAATCACTAGTCTCAATCAGAAGCTGGAAACAACTGGCTGTCTAGAGAAAGATCAGCGACGACAAAATCCCGGCAATCAAGATTTTCACCCAAGCAAAGGAAACACTGAACCCGACCACCCTATGGAAAGAAGCACGTCTACTGCTCCTCAACCAAAATCACACCACAGCAGAGTTGCTAATAAAAAGACCTCTGAAGGTGAAACTGAAAATTAAGGACAACGACTAGATAAAAACATTAAGGACAAGGCCACATACAAAATGAATATAACTTCTGATATAGAATCCAGAGCTCTCAATGAACTACTGTTAGGGAGATTTCTCTGTTAAGGCCAATTTCCCAAACCTAGTGAGTCCCCCAGCAGCTTTGCTGGATTTTTGGGGTTTATTTTTTTCTCCTGCTAAGAGTGAGACTTTTTTTCTCCCACTCTTAGACATGATTTGAGATATCCTTTGACTTTGTAATGTGTTTTATGGGCTATGGGGTCTTTTACTCCATAGGGTTTTCATGTGGTTTTTGGTAAGTGTGTTACACAGCACGCTCAATGCAGTAACACAGGGGTGTCATAGTGACCCCCAAACAAACTCCATACCCTGGGACGGACTACTGTCTCCCAGGACATGTAAAGTCACCATTGACTTTACTAGTCTTAAATTGGGAACAGAACCAGTACAAACCATCATATTGTGGAAGTACTGGTAGGGGTAATTAGATTGCCCCTGGGTCTGTTTTCCGAGGGGGCCCTGTGCAGTCCCCCCTCGTCGAGTTTCTGGCTGGTGGCAGTGGTTACCACGCAAAATATTCCACCGGAATATTTTCAATGGGATTTTCCTCATTCATTTTTTTTAAACGCACCACTTTTTGGTGCAATGTTAAAGATACCGCCGGGTTATTTATTTAGTATTTATTCCCCGGTTGGGTCTTTTTGTCCGAACTCGGTTTTAAAATGGCGTTTGTGTTCGCCTCTGTAACTCCAACCCAAGTCAAGCCCTTTGTTCCACTTTTTGGCGGGCTTCTACACAGAAGCCTCCAAAAGTGGTGCCACTCTGTCTGGGTCTACAGGATGTGTGGGAGGGGGGGTTTAGGCTCAGACTCAAGTCGCACTCTTGTGCGATTGGCCCAGTGGTCAGCCGCCCGGCTCACCACTTAACATGTTTGAGTGACAGCTAGGACTGATGAATGGGGGTTTTCTGCATAAAAGCAGGGCTTTGGGGACTGGAACTTCAGAAGTCGCCACAGGATCAAAGAATACAAAGAGGGAGAAGCTGAGCCGACCTGCAACGACGACACCACCGGTGGAGCCCTGCTGAACCGCCTCACCACTTTTCCCGACGACAGAGGAGATCTTCATTCCGAGGAGTCTCCTTCCTTTGACTGGTGGGGATAACCAGTTTGCCCACCTTTTCGCCTTCCCAGATTATCTCGTGGCCGCCTTGCTTGTGCAAAGCACCCCGGCAACCGGGATACCATGTTTTACCACTACCACGAATAAAAGGTTAGTACCTTTTAACCGGAGAACTCCGCAGCTAGTTTCTTCTCTGGCAGTGCAACGACCTTCAGCTTTCCTCCACGTCGAGATCTTCTCTTCCTCTGGACGACGCAGCGACTTGCACCCGCTGCCAGGAACAACTGCCCCCGATGGAGGATCCTCTCCATCTTAAAAAGGTACTGTGCCGGCCTAGCCTCCCTTGCAACGGTCTGTACAGGGTGACTATTAAATCCTCGACTTACTACCTGGGCTGACCCTAGGCTGGCTAACTGAACTTTTCTAAGCTGAACTAATTCCTTTGTGAACTCCCTGCAAGACTTTTTAAAACCTCTTAAACTGTATGATCTTGGGCGCATTGGTGCTCTGCTCTCTCCAAGAGGGAGCCTGGCCTCTGAACTTTTTGCTCACCAGTAGACTGACTTTTCTGCCTTGCTGGGTGCTTCTAAAGTATTAGTGTTGTGTGCTTTTCTAATTTCTGCCTTTTCCCTCCCTTTTTTGATAACTTATTGGAGTGCCATCTTCAGTTAAGCGCTCACCTCTGTCTGGAAATAAGTGGTGTTAACTAAGACTTGTCTAATAAGGGATGTGTATATTATATATATATATATATATATATATATATATATATATATATATATATATATTCATAGCTCTGGTCAGTGTTTGCTTGTGCTACTGTATTTTGGTACGTATCTTGTAAACTCTATATACTGTCTAACTCTTCTTGAGAGAGGTCTGGCTGCTCAGCCACAGCTACCAGGTAAATCTAGGTGGTACAGACTGCTACCAATTGGGTTTACTGCCAACACCTGTAGTCCTAAACCTTTTGCAGTGGTCCCTAAGGGAACTGCACAGGTTTCTGCCTAACAACTACCTCCTTATCTAGAAAGATTTCCATCCAGAACAACGCACGACCAGTATCTCAGACTCACATCTTACCTTCAAAAGAATATTTAGCAGCAACTAAACAAATAACAGATGAAGAAAACTTATGCAGATTCTGCAAAAAAGACATCCAAGCCGAAACGTTCCATCACATCTTGATGAAGTGTCCCATGCTATCTGGACAAAGGAATCAATTTGCCAGCATGATGAACCCACAGAGAACAAGCTGCGGAGAAGAGGACATGTGGTTCCAGATAATCTCTGGTAAAAACAGGAAATTAATCACCACGATTATCCAATTCTGAACTTTCATCACGACCATCATCATGACCAAAGAAAACTGCTAAATAAGATAATATAGCGCAGGTTTTTAAAGACATTTCACATTCCAAAGAAAGCGGATGAATGTCTTACATGTTGAGAAAATGTAAAAGTTTGTAATACAAACTAGAACATTATTAATATAAAAAAGTATATAAAAAAAAGAAACTCACTGGGTGCCTATGCTATCCATGGAGAACCTTAAATTCAAGGGCATGGATTGAGAGGGAGATTACCATGAAACGTTCCCACCCCAAAGCTCTTCCGCTACTAGGTCACCCAAGGTGTGGTCATAGTAGGACTTACATTTCCCCTTCCCTTTTATAGTAGACTTCACCAGAGTCTTAAACGTTTTAGCTATAACACTTTTCCTAGATTGTGACGTTTACAAAATCTTTACAAAAGGGGGCGAGGTTGCGTGTTTGTTCCTCCCTCCACTTAGGGGCTGAATGGACCCCCCACCCCTTAAGTCTAACATACTCAAATATGCCCATATTTTCCCCTCACAGCATGTTGTGAACCTCCTCAAAATCTTTGTACTTCCTAGTCAGAGAGAGGTGCACCACCCTTTCCAGTGCCAAGTCTGACCATTAATGAGCCCCTCCACAAAATCCTAGACTCCCAAACAAAAGAAGAGGTCCCCACAGGGGCCCCAGGTGTGAGGGCCAGGAGGACAGCTCCCAGTTAACCTTGTTATTTCGCCACGGAGTCTATAGGACTCCCAAAGTGGGATGATCCCGAAACTCTTGGGGGCTGAGCTTGTAGGGCGTACATAGATGCATACCTAAAAAAGTCAGGGCCTAACGCAATCCTCCAAATACGCCCAAAAGGTTCTCAGCTCTTACGACTATGTTCAAGCAGCACTCTAAATTGGGCCGCTAAAAGGCAAAATTAGGAAACTCAAACCCTCCCTCCTGTTTTGGTAGAACGAGGGTCTTGCGTGCTCTAACACAAAATATTGTCTGCAAAGAGGGAAACCTTAAATTCCAGCCCTTCACACGCAATCCCTTGTTTCCTGCCATTATTACCAGGGCAAAGAGGTGCAGGGATAAAAGGCAACCCAGTCTAGTTGGCTGGTAAAGAGGAAAATCCTCCAACAGTACCCATTTCACTACTACCCTCACCATCGGCTCTCTATACAATGCCTTCACCCATGCCTGGAGAAAAGAAAAAAAAAAAAAAACCTTCCCCACCCCGAAACCAGACTGCAACAAGTGTTAATTGAGGAACTTCCATTCCACCCTATCAAAGGCCTTTTCAGAGTCCAAGGACACCAAGTTAAATTAGGTTCAATGTTTTCCTAATATCGCCACATCCTGTCTCCCCCTGACAAAGCCCACTTCAATATGAGAGAGGAAACTTATACAACCGGTTAGCCAACATTTTTGTCAGCATTTCACATCAGTGTTAAGCAGAGAGATCAGCCTATAGGACATGCACTTCGTAGGATCTTTATACTCTTTAGGAATTACCGTAATGCGGGCCCTAAGCGTCATCTTCTGCAACAGGTTCCCACTTAACACCCTTAAAACCCTGTTAAAAACCCTTGACCAAATGGGAGCCAGGGTCAAGCACAACATTTTATAGACTCAACGTGAAACTATCCGCACCCAGAGACTTGTCGCTTTTCATTCCCTTAAAGAAGATCACATTCTCCAATTCAATGGTTGGCTCCAACACCCGACATCACCTGTCGATACCCCCCCGAGAGATCAACTCCCTGTAGGAAGTCTCTGCACCCCACACTATCTCCAGTACATTCAGACTTAAAGCATAGCATAGAAACTACCAAACACCTCCAAAATATCTCCATTGCTTTTCAGCAATGCCCATTCATCGGTCTCCAATACATTAAAAGACCTAGATCTCGGTTGCACCCTCAGCCTCTGAGCAAGAAGTTGATCAGCTTTCACCCCTTTCTTGTAGTACCGCTGCTTAAGGTATTTTAGCACCCGCTCTGTCTTATGAGCTAAAAGAGCCTTAAATTACGCCTTACACTTCAGCAGTTCGTTCAGCCTCTCCACCCTCACACTCTTATCAACTCCCCTAGGTTGTAGCTTATTAATCCTCCGCCTCAGAGCTGCCTCCATCACATTTAGCCCGTGAACCCATCCCCATCAATTCCCCGAATAATCGCTTTAAAGCCTTAGCATAGAATGTCTGTGCTCACCTACCCATTATAATTGAACAGGAAGTATTTGTTAATTTTCCCAAGAAGGGATTTTCCTACTCTGGTCACCTTCATGAAACCACTGCCCCTCTGGGGGACTGCCCTAGCACCCACCACAGCTATCATCATGTCATGGTTAGACCATGGAATCGCTCTGGTATCCATACCTTTGACCCAGGGGAGAGAGTTGGAATCCACCAGCAGAAGATCAATCCTTCAGAACGGCACATGTACCACTGAATAGTGCGTGAACGGTGCCTGGGTTGGGGTCCCTCCCACACAAATCTGTGACTAACCCCAGCCAATCATCGGTCTCTCAAAATGTAAGTTACTATTTCTATCAGAGTCCCCCCCGACCCTCCCCCCACCCTTAGCTCTCAATCCATCTGATTGAGGGTACAGTACCATATTAAAATCTCCACTCGCACTGCTCCAACGAACCGTTGTAGGAATGCAAGCTCACCTCCTCCCAAAAATGCCCCTGCCCAGTGTTTGGGCAATAAATGGATGCTGCTGTCATTTTAACTCCCTGAAATAAACCCCTAAGGAAAAGGAAACACCTCTCTCCATAACACTCGGTTGCCTCAACCCTGAAACCACAGGCTACTCCCACCAATATAGCCACACCACTGCGTTTCTCGTGCCCTGAGGAAAAGTAAACATCAGAAACACTACCACCCTTACGGAGCAACACCTCCCCCTTCAGAAAATGAGTCTCCAGAACAAACAAAATGTCAAGATTCTAGTTTTCGAACTCCCTCTTCACCAGGGATCTCTTATAAAGAGAGTTCAACCCTCTTACATTCAACTAACCCCACCTTCAGAGACATTGCCTTCACTACCATCTCTCTCCTATACTACTTCCTACCGTACCCACCTCCCTTAATGTAGTCCCCCCCCCCCCCAAAACCAATCTTGACTGTCTACACCAATTATGCTCAGAATCCCAGGGCAGAACACAGAAAGACAAGTGCAAGGGAAAACAAACACACAATCCATCACTTGCCATATACATAGCTTCTCCATCCCTTCATCCCAAAAGGCGCTCAGCCTCTCCCCCGCCCACCCATTAAAGAGGACCAAACAACCAAAACCATACACCCTCCTTCAGGTCACCTCGTGGAAAGGATAAAACCCATTATTCCCCTAAAACCTTCAAGTCATACTTAAAAAGCAGGAATGGAAACCCAACGGGTGACGAGAAACCATCTTCCTCAGGTGGTCCCCTTTCTTGGCGAAGGTGGGTTGAGCCTCCTAAACTTCTGTGCACCATGAATTCTGCAACGTTCAGACTTTGCAATCCCCCTGGTGTTGTCGCCTCTCGTCCTTTCTGCAAAGTCACTGAGGAGTTTGCCTCCGCCAGTCAGTTCCTTAGTAACTCTGTGAATGTCATCTTCTGTTACCAGCCGACACTGCATGCCTTCCCATTCGAAGTACAAATCAAAAAGGATAGCCCCCACCTGTACCAAGCCCCTTTGTGACGCAGCCACCGAGTTAATACATTGGTTATGGCCCTGCAGTTTAAAGTATGTTG
Organism: Ambystoma mexicanum; assembly: GCF_040938575.1. Lineage (NCBI taxonomy): Eukaryota > Metazoa > Chordata > Amphibia > Caudata > Ambystomatidae > Ambystoma > Ambystoma mexicanum. The sequence continues at coordinate 1,392,697,017 of NC_090931.1, forward strand.
GCATATCTGTGGCCTGGGGGATTTTACCAAAACACGCAAGATAAAATCATATGTACACAGACAGAGGGAATCTGCTATTCCTGCAAGAAACCCATGCCAGAGAATGCACGTCGGAATATGGCCCCTGCGTGGGGAAGGAGCAAGTATTTCACCTCTTACTCCTCACAGTCTAGGGGAGTCATGATACTTATTCATAAGGGCCTAAAATGTGTCTGGGGGGGGGGTGAGTATGCGTCGATCGAGAGGGGAGGTATGTGGTAATCCACTGTATACTTGAAGGTACCGAACTAATACTTGCAAAAACATACTGCCCCAATATAAATTTACCTCATCGGTACGCTTATGGCTGGGTGCTGATGAATACCCATGATATGGGGGAGGGATACTAGATTGCGTACTTGACATAACTAACCAGACACCTAGACCCCAGCCCAGGGCCGCCCGTCAACTGTGGTCCCTTACACAGACACTAAACTTACGGTATGCATGGCGCATAGTACACACACTGTTAAGGGAATACACCTTTTACTCCTCAGTGCACAATATGCCGTCCCGAATTGACACATTCTTGATCTCCGACACGTTAATGGTGAAAGTTTTTGATGTAGACATTAGACCTCGTACACGGTCTGACCGCTCCCCAGTAATTTTGACATTGAAGTTTGGCAACATGCACACAGGTTGCACTTGGAGGTTCAAGTCAGCTGCTTTGGAAGATAGTGTTTCGAGCAGAGATCATGGCCGACATACATACTTCTCGCCTGCAATGCGACTGATTCTACCTCCCAGGGCATCAGGTGGCAGGCCTTTAAGGTCTATATAAAGGGGGAGCTAAGTGGCAGTCGGGCAGTCAGAGGTGCTGCTCAGTTGGAGAAAGGCTGCTTTTTGCTTTTGTGATTCGTGAAATCCATGTGCCAGGAAGCACTTACACCAGGGAAAGAGACTTGGCTGCACTCAGGCACCTGTGCCTTTAATTGTACAGCAACAGCAACATGGCGAGGAACGCAGTCTGAGCTCCGCCCCTGACATTATCAAAACCTTGCGAGACCGCAAAGTGGATTTAAGTGGCAGGCAGGCAACGGGTGAGTAGAATTTGAACTTCTCTCCCCCTAGCCCTTTCCCTAGGCCTCGTTTTGTGGAACTTTGTGCGCCTGCTTCTTGAAGATACCAGGGGCAAATTCAACTTTAGGGCCATTTTCAACAACGGTTCCTTCACGATCCAACTTCAGTCTTGTTCAAAACACTGACATTTACTACACAGAGAATAGAGCAGAGACTGTGGGGCTTAGAACCTTTGATCCGCTACTAGCAAAGTTGTCGTTAACACCAAGTGTCGGTTGGATACTCAGCGACAATATGACAAACTGTCGGTGAAGCAGTGGCCGTGGCCAACTCAAGAACATTGCCAAAGGCTACGGCAACGCACTATCATATTGATATACACGTTGAAATTGGCACCACAACGAAATCTCACCTCAATATTCTTGAGGGCCAACCGGCACGTGAAGATCCCTCATCCCTGACCGATACTGGCACGCCTAGTGAGGAAATAGTGGACAGGGACTTAGTGGGCCCCTCTACACCATTTGAAGTTTTAGAAATCCCCATTCAATCACCAGTTCGCCCTGCCGGAAGAGGGACTCAGTCTTTGGGTAAAGAAGAAAATAGCCTTGGCACGACAGAAGGCCTTGGGACCCCAGAACCCAAACAGACCTACATCTTTGGAGTCGTGCCCCAAAACAAATCCCATAATTACATAATCCAACTCTGGGGCCCTCCACGTGGAAACCCAGGGGGCCGACGCCAGTGACATTACAATTTACACAACATTTATTTTTACACTCGACCAACAACAGCTTCTGCCAAGAGCTGCAACGATGTCGTTGTGGCTTTTGCTAGCTCGCCCCTTCATGGAATATCACCCATTCAAGCTAAATCCTCTACACACAATTTAAATGTTTTCAAGGAACCATCAAACTTGACTATTTCCGATCAACAACAGACGGTCATTCCTGCTTGCAAGAATTCTAGAGCAGGACTGCCACTCCAGGGTCCGACACTTCACAACAACCTGAAAGAGAGCGAACTGTTGGCTGATCAGGAAAGAGGTGCGGTATTGAGACCCATAGCGACCTCCTTGTCTGGACTGAATCCTGATTGAGTTACTAGACAGCTCTCGAGTCCCCAGCCATACCATGCAAGTAGCTTGAAAATAATCTGATTGCCCCAGACAAACTGATGCACAAAGACAATCTTTGCGTAATACGACTAATGTAAGCCTACCTCATATTCCATGTAAGCGGCGCAGGCTAACTTCCAACAAGGAGAATCTGACTTCGACCCCAGTTCCAACTATGTCTGACGAAGACCTGCCACTAGATCTCGTGGCAGCGCAGGTCGAGGAAAAAAACGTCATCAACACCAGTCAGACGCAAACATGATTGCAGCCTTCTCCTTAACTAGGACACCTTTTATGAAGTTTACCCTTTGAAAGACCAAACACGCTTTTGCCCATGATACATTCGAAAATGATTTTCGGTGAGGGATTTATATCAGCCCTGAACCTGAACAATAGTCAAGAGAACATAACATTTCTTCAAAGCATTCTGGAACCTATTATAAATGAAAAAGACAAAAGAAGATTAACCACAAACTTCAAGAAAGGAAGTCTTTTGACCTATGACACCGTTGATAGGGACTCACGGGCGCGCCTGCATGAAGACTTACTGACTTCTTGTTCTACAACAACTCTACCAAGGAAAGATATAGGAATACACTCCGAACAGGTGGCCCCAAAGGACATGGCCGCCAGTTCTCAGGACACATCACATAGTAAAGTTCCTGGAATCATAAAAGTATTTTCGGAGCAGGAAATTGAAAAAAAGCAACCAACCACTTGACAGTTCGGAAATTTTTGAGGTTGTTGATCTTCTAATTTAGACCAAAGTGGGCTAATTCTTCAGGAGTTTTCACGTCACCCAAAACCTAGGACGACATCTTCTCTAAATTTCCGGACTTTCGAACCTACACTAAGAACGTGGCTTTAGCTTTACCCACAAAAAGTACAATTGGGAACAAATCTATTAAGATACAACCAAGTACAACTAAGAAAAATTTAGTATTGTGAGCAAATCGACAGGTATCAATTATAAAGAACATCAAGGCACCGGAACTCCCGCCTTCCAACTAAACATCAAGGAAAAAAACAAAGCTGGTCCTCAAGGCATCAAACGTGATCAACCTAGTACCACGCTAAAGGATAATCCACAGGACACTATGAAGTCAGCATTTGAGCGTCGGACCGTGCAATTGGAGCAGGATCGGGCTTGCAAACTAAGGAATTACAGCAACATCTCAAAACAGGATTATTTAAGTGAGACAGACAAGCTAATGAACCTCTCTACCTAATCTGAAGAGTGGGAGGAGGGCGCAAAGACTGAGGTATCACTTGCTGAACATTTGGTTATTGTTAAATCCAATTACGACCAAAATGTTAAAACTGACAGAATCGGGGGAAGAGAAAAGCAATAAAGATTTAGACAATATCATCGAATGGCAAGGGACCCATGAGGATTTAGAAACTGCTCCATCATCATGGGCACTCTTGATGAACCCCAAGGTGACAACTATGTTCCCCAAAGGGGCACCCCTGGTACGGCACTTTCAGTTGGAAAAGCAGTGATCTTTGCCCCAGCCCCTTCAGCCCCCAAGAGACCATTATAGAACAATGGCACTAAGAAGTAGGGACTCTGGTGGGCAAGGAGCTTGGTGTGATAAAGAGATTAAGGCCAGGGTCTCGAGCTCTGACAATTTAAGTAAAACCTCTACTATACAAAGAGTAGAGAAAAATAGAGGAGACGACACAATCCGCATGTCACTAGAAAGAACATTACACAAAGGATGCCATGAACCTCAATAGAGTGAACGTTCTGAGACTGTTTCATAGCATTAGATCACTCGTAAACATCCAGTCTGGGGATCTTCACCCGATTATCTTTACTGGACTCCTCAAGAAAGTCAAAGTGGTCATATACTTCTCCTCAGCCGGAATCAAGCAACTTCTCGAAAAGAAAGTTCCCTTATTTAACACCATGGGATTCACACTGAGAGATGTCACACACTCTGAGCCGAAGGAAGTAAGGGAGCCCAAAGGCTTGAACAAAAGATCTACGAAAGGTTGGGACGACTCTATCACCAGGCCAACTAGTGTGGCCCGGAGGACCATCTTGTGGAACACTGCCCGCAAGATCCTACATTCTGACGAAATACAGATGTAAGCAGAAAATATCAAAATTGTTGTGGACAACTTTAATGGGTCCCCGAATAAGAGCAAGCCCAGACGTAGTCTACAGGTGAAGGAGGACGCTGAAGATTGGCACTGGACGATGGGGGCCTTAACACCTCAATCATAATGCCTAAAGACTGACAACATTGACACAGTGAGATTTCACCTTAGGTTGTTGGAATACGAGAGGCTACAAGCACCTATTAGGTGTAGGCCCAGTGAAATTTGAAGATTTTGATGTGGTGCATCTCCAGGAGACCTGGCTAAGAGACACCCCTTTTAAATGGTTTTGCCACATTCTTAAATCCCGCAAAAAAGGGCTTACTGGAAGACCTACGGCTGGGCTGCTCATATTAGTAAATAATCTGAGCGGTCTGAGAGACACGTGCACACAGAATATTTCGCCCCTTATCCAAATCACACTTCTGGGAAGAAAGACCTCCAAAAGCAATTCTGCAGGCGAGTTGCTTATCTGTAACTTATACTGGAACATCAAGGCAGCGTATTCCACTGACTTTTTACAGCAGGTCATGGATGAAGTGGACTGCTTTAACAGCTCAATGAATCTTATACAGAGGCCGGTTACACACGTGCAGGAACCTGAACTCCGAGGGTTGAGTTGAAGAAAATAACTCTTCAAGAAACATCTGGATAACCAACGCCACAGTTTAGGGCGATATTCCAGCTACTGTAACCTGGAAACGGGGTGAGGATACTCAGATATTGGACTACATCTACACCTTGGAGAATTTGCACATCGGCTAAAGGAGATGGTGGTAATTCACACCACCCTGAGTGACCACAATTTCTTGACGATGCAGATCTCACATGGAGGCAATAAAATCAGCTCAATGGAAACAGACGCCATCAAAATCCAGCCTGGGAGAAACAGACCCAGAATAACCAGCACAAACGTTTAAGCCTTAAGAGTGGCTATGGGTGAACTGGGTGAATATGTGGACATAGATCACCCAAAACAGCTGTTGATGTATGAAGAAAGAAGAGCGACTGGCGGCAAAAAATCTTTCATAAACAAACACAAGTTTGACATGGCTGTATTTGTGAGAAAGAAAGCACTGATCGAAAACATCTCTCTCCTCAAACCCTGGATGCCTTCAAGTAAGGTACTCTAAATTTCCAGGGAAATATGGCAACTTTTGAACATGGATGCCCCTCATCCAATTCAATCCCTGCAGGAGACTGGGTGACCCATTTTACAGCTCTTTTTTTTTTTTTTTTTTTAACAAGTGCGGCTGACCCAGTATATGGCCAAGACTTGAATCTACAGAAATGGTCATTCGAAACTTACAGAGATGATATACTGGACCCAATTAAAAAGTCAGGCAACTCTAGAGCGGCCGGCCCGGACGGCCCGACTAATATAATCCTTAAGAGACATCCTCAAAAATGGTCCGATTTCATCTACAGCTTGCCGATTACAGTGAAAACCAAGAGAAAAATTCCTGCATCTTGGACCACCTCAATTGTGGTTACGATCAGCCCTGATAGAGACATCTAGAGTGTCAAACCATTGAGAGTACAGGCAGGTGGGTTTTGAGAAGGGCACAGGGACTGCATTAAATCTGTTTCTGATTAACCTACTGAAGATGAGAACAGTAAAGATCAGTAAGATGCTTTATATGGCCTCAGGTGACCATTCTCATGCCTTTGACAAGGTAAACTGGAAGACCTTATGGTCAAAGCTCAGAGCGTGGGGTTGCCCCATAGACCTGCAAGAAGCTATTGAGGCGCTTCACTCAGAAACAATTCAAATAAAATTCAACAAACAGGGTGACATGACAACCCCGATTAAGATTTCAGTGGGCCTCAAAGAAGGTTGCCACCTTGCACCGTCAATTTTTAATTTGGACACATCGGACATGGGTGACGCCTTTAATGGTATCAGATGCTTTCCACCATCCATATCTGGAACCCTGGTTAATAGCCTCTTATATGCAGACGACGTGATCATCATGGAGGAGACACCAATAGGCCTCCAGCGTCAACTAGAGGCAATGGCCTCTTTTCTGCTGGCCAATGATCTCCAAATTAACACCTCAAAATCAGCAAAATTAATTTTTGGAAAAAACTGAGGGAAAGGTGCAAAAACTTACAGCTGGTACATAAATGGTGACAAAATACCGCAGACAACACAAATTACCTATTTGGACATATCCATAAATAATAGCTCAAATGACGCCCCCAGGAAAGCTGACCTAAAAAGAAAAACAAAGATCCCATCAGTACAGGCAAAACTTAGAAGATTACGGCACTGCAAATTTTCACTGATCCTGGCGATTACCTTTTAACGTATGAAGGTCATTCCAATCTTAACGTACAGAGCAGATGTGTCACTAGCATTGACCTGGAAAGTGTGGCCGTATCTGGAAGGAAAATTCTGGAGACATGTCCTCGATCTTCCCAACTGTACTCCAGCGACAGTTATTCAGAAGGAGTTGGGTCTTACCTCTCTCCTGGCAGTAACTGTCCGGAAGACTTTGTCGTTCTATCGTAAATGTCTAATGCCGCCAGCAATAGGAGGGTTCTGTATGTTGAAAGAGGCACTCCAGATTAGACACGATCGCATACTGGTGCAATGGAGCGAGAAATGTAAAGAACATCTGAGGTTCATTAATGTATCAGAAAAAGAATCCTGACCTTGCGAAACAAATTCTTTACGATCAGGACTGGCTAGAGACATTAGACTCAATTTCCAACTACAAACTTTATGGCAAACATTTTATTGCGCCGTGAAGGCGTGGATCTACTTTACCTTACCTAGTAAAATTCCCTTCGGATCACCTGCACAGTCAAATGCTAAGACTGCGCTTTAACTTCCTACCAACTCAGGAGGTGCTTGAAGTAAGGAAACCAAAAGGAAGCAAGGGATTATCACTGTAGACGGTGTAACTTAAAAAAAGAATCAACGTTCCATCTGGTTATGTCCTGCCCTGCTGTTTCTGATATAATATCCAATCTGTTGGGTAAATTATTTGTTGATACTCGAACTTTAACAAAAGGTCACATCTGGCTTCTCCTTATGCAAGGGACCCGTCTATCCCTGACTTTTGCTTTGCAGGAATTTGTCACAATAATTTTACAATTGCTCGATTCTGGATGTACTGCTTAGCTTGTCTTTCAGGAAGACTGATTATAATGTTGAATATGCTCACTTGTTGTGAGGACTACGGTAATTGTTTGCAAAAAGCTAAAAAAAAGGTTCGAATTTGAAACCAAATGGTTAATTTAAAAAAATAAAGAAATTTAAATAAAGAGGGATGGCGATCTCAAGGGAGGATGGGGTTCTTTAATCCATACGGAGGGCACAACCATGATAAGTTATATTAAATGACTGTACGCACAACCACTGGCTAGGGTGCTAGTCAACGCTTGCATATGTGAGCAATTTCAGTTGGTTAGAGGCATCCGGCAAGGTTGCCCCCTCGCCCCTATCCTTTTCGCTCTCGCCATTGAGGCCATGGCGGATTTCATCACAGCGCCACGGAAGACGTGAGATCAGACTGGCTGGTCTTCCAGAGATAATCTCGTTATATGCGAATGATGTATTGCTATATGTCAGAGACCCACACATTAACCTTTAACCCATTTAATCGGATATTAAACGAATTGGTGAATTTTCCAGTTTCACGATAAACTGTTCCAAATCTGAAATATACCCACTTACAGATAGAACCTGCGATTGCCGGGGAGTCTTCCCCCTCCAACGGTCTTCCGACCGCATTCAATATCTGGGGGGTGGTGATATCTAGGACACGTTGAGGACAAACTTAGCCAATGGGAAACTCTTCCGCCGCCAAAATCTCCAATTAAAATGACATTACTACCCAAATTGCTATAATATATATATATATATATATATATATATATATATATATATATATATATATATATATATATATATATATATATATATATATGAACATGCCGATATGGTCCGGGAAACTCTACTTTGTTAAACTGCATGCTCTTCTCACGCAATTCCTGTGGCACTCGGGGCAGTTTGGAAAAAATGAGTTGAATTAACTTTACCATATGACGAAGGGGGGTTCGCAGCACTCATCTAGAACTATACTGTATAGCTGCATAGGCACAATTCGCCTCCTTCTGGTATGTTTTGGAACATCCCCCACACATCAAGCTAGAAGCACTAGCAGCAGGACGTACAGACCTTAAACTAATACTACTTGACCGATGATATAAAGACTATTGCCCATATGACCCAGTCACATCCACACTTAAAGCATGGCAGTTCATTTTTACCCTCACAGGGGCAGAATTCCCATACTACCGCTGGCTCCCACTGTGGACGTTTCCTGAGCTAAGACCAACGTGGGACAGAGAAATTCAAGCAAAGTGGGTGGGACTGGGCTGTGGACCCATTTCCAGATGGGAAATTCGTTACACCTACCACCTGGAGGCCTAGCCACAGGGTAGCAGCAGGGGAACGACTCCAATATTACAGGATCTGCTCTGCAGTATCGGCTAGATGGCCGGGATACCCTTGCGTACCCCCTGCAACACCTATACTGACGTACATAGCCAACTCTGGGGACTGTAGGCACATCCTCGCTACTCTTCACAAAATGATACGAGATAAGGTGGTCCCACCGCTTCGCAAGCCCGCGCTCGTTGGTCCAAGGAAATGGGTATAGACCTCTCCGACGCTCAGTGGCCAAGTATGCGCACCCACACCTGGAAGATGTCCCTAAAATTCAGGTTTAAGTTTATGCAATTTAAAATTCTGAATAGACTATACTTACCACTAAGATGTTCCATCCCACAGAACACTGCTGCCCCAGATGCCATCATATCACCTACACATGTTCTGGGAGTATCCACAGCTAATAGAGTTCTGGCACAAGATACTAGACACTTTGTCTGGGGTGGTGAACTCCCAGCTAGAGCAGAGTCCACTTGGTGCATTGTTTGGTATATGGGCTAACATTCAGTGCAAAAGTCACTGTGCATTTGTAAACACAGGCTGCATGATTGCCAAAAGATCCATCCTGCTGAAATGGAATAATAAGATCCCCCCAAATGAGAAAAAATGGGTACATGCATTAACTTGGGCTCAGGAGAATGAAGACCAATATGTGAAAACCCTTCCCCCCCATAGCGAGACCACGCGATATCTGGTCGTAATGCTGCTAATGCTTGGCTCTAAAGGCATCTCGAGACTAAGAGAAGAACAAACTTTACTGGGTAGGGAGCTTAAGGGGATACGTGATAACGCAAATAGTGTGATCAATCTGCTGCAAGATGTCTGTTGTACTCTTTCAAGTGCCAATTAAAAAATAAAGGTAAAAAAAAAAAAGAAAAAGCCTTGAGATGCAACTCGCCCTCCTGCCTTTCTACCTCCGAGATCCTCATGTTCAGTTGGGTTTCCAGAATCTCTACAGAAGACTGGTTTGTTTCCGGCCCCACAAGACGCTCTCCACCATAACCTTCACCGTGGTGGACAACAATGCCACCTTAGCACTGATGTCAAACCTCATCCCCAATTTCCTCTAGGATCGCATGGAGGTCACCTTAGGTGGCCCCCACCTCGACATCGAGGGTCTTACCCACATCTCCATCTCCTGGAATTTGCATCTGCTTAGTGTTTCTTTCCAGCTCATCCACCCTCCGCCATCTTGGTTCAAGTATGGCTCGCTATCCACTTTTCCACTGGCACTACCAGATCCCAACCCGAACGGAACTTGCGTCTCCCTCACCAACCTTGCAATCACCATCACACTTCCCAGTATGGCTGAGGCTGCCAACACCACACTATATAAAGACAAAATGGACCAGTGGAATGGGATGACACATAAAATCTTAGCTCAAATATAAATTCAAATTTTAATAGTTCATCAATACAGATTTCACATAATTAATACATGTATGATATAAAATCATGAAACCAAATTATTCATTTCATCAATTCCACATTTGTATCTCAAACGATCATTCTGAATCCCATACTTTCACATTCAAACCTTCAACAGTAAAACCAATTAGGCATGTCAAGGCAGTGTGAACTACTACTGCTCATATAATCATCCTTAGTTTTGACATATATTCATGACCCGGTCCAAAGTATCAGGTGTGAAATATCTGGTGTTTTTTGTTAGTCCAGATGCACACTATGAATCGTCGACACGTGTTTCGGTCACAAAGCCCTTCTTCAGGACGTAGGGCACCAGAACATTACTCTGCCCTTCTTAGAAGCGTATAGGCCAATGTTAGTTCTAAAAAACATACATATACATTCATCAGAAAAGTGTCATCCCAATTTCATTTAAGCAGTGACTTATATTGTCACAAAAGTGCATCTATACAATAGAATCACCAGGGTCTACTCACCCCCAAGAGCCTGTTCGAGGCTAAGCGAGTTGACCAGCGGAATAAATCCTCCACGGGACTCTAAATCATTCTAGACGTCCTGTGGATAAAACAAAAATTGCTACTTGATCCATTTCTAATCACCACTACTAAGTGCTTCTCCATCACTTAACCAATCTAAAAACAATAAAAAAGTATCAAAATGCACTCACAGTCACTGCTGATTAATGTGATAAGGAATCCGCACGCCTTCGGCACAGTCCACAATTATATTCCAATTGATGTGTCTGGATGATTTAGCTTTGAATCCATCCACAGACCTGAGCCAGGTCTACACCACTATAGGAAAATAGAAGACCTCCCAGTCAGTACCTTCTCAGATATACCCAATCACACTACTTAATGGAGTAATTAAGGGCCGGCCCTTAGTTATAACGCCTACAATCCATTGTGATACAAATGATGATGCCTGCGTCCCGTATAATATATTCTCCCCCTACTTTATCATGAAACGTCCTAACCGGCTCACGTGTGTTCTCTTGTGAGGTCATGTGGCGTCTGCAACGTGCAGACTTGTGTACCAAATATGACCATAACATCCAGTGTGGCTAATGTAACTCTGGATTATGGGACAGGTTTCAAAATATCTGTCAGCCGTTCAGACCCGTACTCATTCCGACGGCACCCTCCCATGTCAACTATATCAAAGCTGTAATTTGTGAGACAAGTTACTCATTCAGTCACGCGTGTTCCACCAACCCGTGCAGTCTGATACCACTATTAGGACTATAGATTCATTAGTCCTGGTAGTGCCACCGGCACTAAATGTCAACATTTAGATAAAGTCCACACACAATGAATGCAAAGCTAAAGCTTATGCCGGCAACAGCTCGTAACGTTCAAGACAGTCCACACACAATGAATGCAAAGCTAGAGCTTATACGGGCTTACCGGCAACAGCTCGTAACGTTCTCGACACTCCGGCGGCACGTCTCTCCTCTTATGAGAAGTTGGTGGCTGACACCCACTTTAAGGTTACAAGATGAAATAAAGAGCCTGACGAATCATGCAGTAGTCGAAGAGTGGATTAGCTCTGATGAAGGCCGCTTTTTGAATAAAATTGGATCTAAAAAAGCGGCGTTCTATATACTCCCTAAAATCCACAAGAATCAGACAAATCCCCCAGGCAGACCTATTGTGTCTGCCATTGATTCCTTGTTGGAACCCCTATCTGTCTATTCTGAGCATTTTCTCAAGCCTTTTGTCCTAGAGATGCCGTCATATGTTAGGGACTCAACACACATGATTAAGATTATTAGTGACATTTCAGTGGAAGAATCGGACATTTTGGTCACAATGGATGTTGAGTCCTTATATACGGCAATTCCGCAGCTAGAATGCCTTCAAGTTTTGGGGAAATATCTGAATATGAGAATGAGACCACACCAACCCCTGACAGAGTTTATCCAGGAGTGTATAAGACTAGCAATGACGGAAATCATTCTAGACGTCCTGTGGATAAAACAAAAATTGATACTTGATCCATTTCTAATCACCACTACGAAGTGTTTCTCCATCACTTAACCAATCTAAAAACAATAAGAAAGTATCAAAATACACTTAGACGCGTTTCCTTTTCAAGAAACAACTTTACAAGCAGGAGAAGGGGGTCAGTATGGGGGCGACATTTGCTCCAGATGTCGCCAACCTATATATGGCCGATCACGAAGACAAGTTCATTCTGGGTCCCAATAATGCTTTGAGTACCCACCCTACCTTGCAATTCCACTTAATATTATGGAGACGATACATCGATGATGTCTTTTTAATCTGGAGAGGTTCTGTGGAGTCATTGAGGGAATTTCACGTTTGGGTAAACCAATGTGATATAAACATCAAATTCACAATGGAATATAGTGGATTTAGTAATTAAGAAGTCTGGGAACCAACTTATTACTACTCCTTTTTATAAAACCTACCAACAAGAATTCTCTCCTTCATTTCGATAGTTTTCACCCGTCCAGTTTACGCCAGAACCTTCCTTACGGGCAGCTTATGCGCATTAGGAGGAACTGTGCAGAAAAAGACGAGTTTAAGGTACACGCAGAACAGAGACTTGCAAAGAGAGGGTACCCGAGGAAACTGATTAAAGATCAAATGAAAAGAGCCGAATACACCAATCGCGATATATGTCTCACTACTCAAGAAAAGCAAAAGAGGGAACGTCTTGTATGCGGGACTACATTTAACCCTGTAATTGGCGATATAAAAAAGATTATAAACAAACATTGGAACCTGATCAAACAACCAGGGTCACTTACACAAAAACCTATGTTCGCCTTTAAGCGTAACCAGAAACTTAGACAAAGATTGGTACACACGTATAGGGAACCAATAAAAGATCAAACTATTGTTCGCCAATGGGGATTGTCACTGATTCTTGGCCACTATAAATGTGGCAAATGTGTGGCCTGTCCACTTACTGAAACTACACGAGAGTTCAAGTATGGGGATACAGTTTGGAAAATGAATGGTCATACCAACTGCCTGACTAAAAATGTTATCTATGTCATTAAGTGCCCGTGCCAACTGTTGTATGTGGGGAAAACGACACGGGAAGTCAGAAAACGAATTTCGGAACATCGAAGTTGCATTTGGAATAAAGTGGTTGACAAACCCCTAGTAGAGCATTTTGTCAAATTCCAGCATAAAGACACATATTTGCTTTGGTTCGTTCTAAAACACCTTAAGAATAATATGAGAGGTGGTGATGTGGGGGTAACACTACATCGCATTGAACAAAAATGGATCTACACATTGGACACGGTCCAGAATGGATTTAACGTTACAGTAGAGCGGAACAAGCTGGTTGTGAATAAATAAGAGGGAGATGAGAAAGTAGAACTGTGTCCTATCTAATCCATGTATACAATTATGTGGTGTATAGTTCCACCACGCTAATGCATAATGCAATGAAAAAAGCATGTAAGTAATAGGAACGTTGAAATACCTTATCTTTGTTAAACACTGGGTAGTTGGTTATGACTTAAAGCCTATTATTAGTTAGTCTGGCATACCCACACTTGAGCATGTAGTGTTGGAAAGGGCAGACCATAATAGTAAGATGAATATTGGTAACTGTGTGGAAATATTGATGACCCCGTTCAGATTATCAGGCAGTCCCCTTTTCCCTTTATATATATTTTTTCATAGATTTTTTTTATTGAATCAATTTCACGGTTTTTATTATTTTTTCCATTATTTTTAGTTTTGAGTGAGTGCAGTACGGATGGTTATTAGCCGTAGCATAATATGCCCCGATTCATCCTTTTTCGAATTGATATTTATAAGCACGGCTGTTTACCCGACATTCACGGGAGTCCTTTGTCTGTGTCCATAGCGTAACGCAAGACGTTTGTTATCGCTGACATCTTGGGTTCAATTTTGGTCCCTTTTCTATGTTCCTAGCCCGCGCAGTGACGTTCGTGTGTTTATATCGAGAGGGTTTCCGCTCTCCATGTCTGTTACTCATAAGAGGAGAGACGTGCCGCCGGAGTGTTGAGAACGTTACGAGCTGTTGCCGGTAAGCTGGTATAAGCTTTAGCTTTGCACTCATAGTGTGTGGACTTTAAATGTTGACATTTAGTGCCAGTGGCACTACCAGGACTAATGAATCTATAGTCATAATAGTGGTATCAGACTGCCCGGGTTGGTGGAACACGCGTGACTGAATGAGTAACTTGTCTCACAAATTACAGCTTTGATATAGTTGACATCGGAGGGTGCCGTCAGAATGACTACGGGTCTGAACGGCTGACAGATTTTGAAACCTGTCCCATAATCCAGAGTTACATTAGCCAAACTGGATGTTATGGTCATATTTGGTACACAAGTCTGCACGTTGCAGACGCCACATGACCTCACAAGAGAACATACGTGAGCCGGTTAGGACGTTTCATGATAAAGTAGGGGGAGAATATATTATACGGGACGCAGGCATCATCATTTGTATCACAATGGATTGTAGGCGGTATAACTAAGGGCCAGCATGTATTACTCGATAAAGTAGTGTGATTGGGTATATCTGAGAAGGTACTGACTGGGAGGTCTTCTATTTTCCTATAGTGGTGTAGACCTGGCTCAGGTCTGTGGATGGATTCAAAGCTAAATCATCCAGACACATTAATTGGAATATAATTGTGGACTGTGCCGAAGGCGTGCGGATTCCTTATCACATTAATCAGCAGTGACTGTAAGTGTATTTTGATACTTTCTTATTGTTTTTAGGTTAGTTAAGTGATGGAGAAGCACTTAGTAGTGGTGATTAGAAATGGATCAAGTAGCAATTTTTGTTTTATCCACAGGACGTCTAGAATGATTTAGAGTCCCGTGGAGGATTTATTCCGCTGGTCAACTCGCTTAGCCTCGAACAGGCTCTTGGGGGCGAGTAGACCCTGGTGATTCTATTGTATAGATGCACTTTTGTGACAATATAAGTCACTGCTTAAATGAAATTGGGATGACACTTTGATGACTGTATATGTATGTTTTTTAGAACGAACATTGGCTTATACGCTCCCAAGAAGGGCAGAGTAATGTTCCCGTGCCCTACATCCTGAAGAAGGTCTTTGTGACCGAAACACGTGTCGACGATTCATAATGTGCATCTGGACTAACAAAAAACACCAGATATTTCACACCTGATACTTTGGACCGGGTCATTAATATATGTAAAAACTAAGGATGATTATATGAGCAGTAGTAGTTTACACTGCCTTGACATGCCTAATTGGTTTTACTGTTGATGGTTTGAATGTGAAAGTATGGGCTTGAGAATGATAGTTTGAGATACGAATGTGGAATTGATTAAATGAATTATTTGGTTTTATGATTTTATATCATACATGTATTAATTATGTGACATCTGTATTTATGAACTATTAAAATTTGAATTTATATTTAAGCTAAGATTTTATGTGTCATCCCATTCCACTGGTCCATTTTGTCTTTATATAATGTACTTTACCTGAAGGACCAGGGATTATATTTGCAGGTCTACCCCTTTATTACTTGCCAACACCACACTACCTGGAAGGCTGATCTGCCACCTTGAGCTGGGGGCCGATTTCATTCCATGGGGTTGGACACCAGGCATGGCCACCAGTCACCCCGATTTATTTATTTTTTGCATTTATTAAGCGCGCTAAATCCAGAGGCATCAAGGGGCTGGTTACAACATAGAAGAAAAAATTAAAATTTTTAAAAAAAAACACAGAACAATGACGTTTCAGTCCATTGTAAAAACAAGCCATGCAATAACAGTCCATAGCCAAGAATGGCATGCTTAGATCAGAGTTACATTCAGAGAAAAAAGTACAGTTTTAAGAGGTTTCTGGAAAGTCAATACGATTGTCCCGATCTTAGTGAAGAGGGTAGAGAGTTCCAGTTTTTGGAGGCGATGACCAGGAAGCTCAACCCTGCAGATCTTTTTTGCCTAAAACTCGGGATGAGTCGGTGGAGGTAGTGCAGGTAGGTGTATCCAATTGTGCTTTTTTTTCGTTTTTGAGAGAGGAATCTGGGGACCATGTCCACCAAACATTTGTGTGTAATGGCCAATGTTTTCAAATAATTCTCTCCCAAATCGATAACCAGTGTGCACCTTTTCTAGCAGCGGAGATGCGATTGCGCCTTGGGATGTTTAATGTGGCTCCTAGTGCATTGTTTTGGAGGACCTGTAGTTTCTACAGCACCCATTGACACCTCAAAGACACCCCAAATCTAGTGTCACTCAGTTTTGCATGGGAATATTGTACACTGCAGAAGGACACGGATCATGAACTAGTAATTGACAAAGCCACCATTTGAAGTATTAATCTATCCTCAACCCCGGATGTTTTGGCTTATTATGCCCATGGCAGAAGGCATGTCAAACAGTACGCGGGTAGCTATATCTCACAAATCCCAGCTATCCAGAATTGTTGCAGAGGATTTTTTGATGTGCAAAGGTTGTGTGCATGATGCATACCTTTTTCAAATAATGACTGCAAGCAAATGGCTTTATCACAAAGGTTCTTCTGGGGGGTGTTATACGTCTTGAACATATTAAGACATGCAGGACCGTTTAAGGTGGGATCTGCAACATTTAGGTCTCCAGGGGTTTTGGGCAACGAATACCACCATCCATTTCTGTATAATCTAGGGTGAGGAATCTTGTGAGTCAGACTAAAATATCTGGAGAGATGCAGGTTGCAGACCCCAGGTTTAAGGAGATCTCAAGTTTTCAAAATGTCAGTAGTGAAATAATTAACCATGCCTGGCATTTAGGCTCATAAAAAATAAAACATGTTTAAAAAATATTTGTTTGTGTGAATGTGTTTGTGTGTAAATGAATGTAATGTATGTATGCAATTGGGTGTATATGTGTTTGGGGCAAAGATGAAGTTTGTGGTCACCGAGAGCCGCATAAGCATGAAAAGTGGGCAGTGTGGAAATATATTGTTGAGAGAGATCGCTTTTTGGGTACTAGCAGCATGAAAATGTGTTTCATGGAGACATTGCTGGCATGTATTTATTCAAGACCAACCTAATTACTTTCTTTGGATACAAAAAGCCTGAAAAGAGGGTCAGGGGGGCGACATACATCATGATCTGGTCTGGGCAGAAGCTGCTTGAAAGTGGGGCAGTGCTGGCATATATTGTTGAGAGACCTAGGTTTTCTTTAGGGACAGCCAGCATCAACACCCGTTACAAAATGTTCCTTGTACTGTTGGAGTGTTTAATATATTGCCCTGCAGAACCAAGTGGAAATCCTACTTTCCGCTTTTTCACAACCTTTTCCTGTGAAATGCACGGTTGCAGCCCATTATTTTATCAAATGTCAACGGGGAAGCAGCGGCCAAAAGCTTACCGTGTTATGTATAGGTGTGCATTCTTGGCAAAATGTTGACGGCAAAATGTTTACACGCATAAATAATCACCATATTGTAACCAATTTGCATTCATTTTGACAAAACCAATACTGACTGAAATATGTTGTTGTTTATGCCGTAAAAGTGCAAGGTTAAATAAATACATTTATTAGTTCTGGTCCGCCAGGCAAGACATTTCTTCACAAATACATCCTTGCAATGAAAGTCGGCATTTGACACAGTGCCACGTGATTTGTTGCGGGGTGGGGAGGGAGGTGGGGGGCGGGGGAGGATCTAGGAATCCCTCCCACGTTGCTAATGGTCACATAATGCCATACTGGTCGTTTTGCATCACTACGGTGGGGGCCTGGATGCAAAAGAACGCAAACATTTCTAGTGGTAAAAGGGGTGAGGCAGGGTTGTGTGCTTGCACTGTATAAATGAGATTGCATGCAAAATCACTAAAGTCATGGAAGAAGCTCCGTTATGTAGCAGTGAAAGAAAAATCAGTCTGCTTTCATTTGCAGACAGCGCTACACGAATACCTAAAACCCCATCTGGATTGCCGTGCCAATTCACCTACTTCAAGGATAATTGCTTTAAGGAAGGGCTAACGATTAATTGAAACAAGAAAATATGGCATGCAATGCTCGACATTTCCGCAGACTTTTCTTTAAGCCGCAAGGTGAAAACCAAGAACAGGTTAATAAATGTGATTATGTGGTGGTGCGATTAAATAAGTATGTTAGATCGGGTAATTGCCTAAAACTACTTCGGAAAGGTGCAGTGATGGGACCAATATGTTTGCTTGGAGGTCTGGAGGCAAAGCTGTAAAACCTGCAAAGGTAAGATACAGAACCCAGGCGGTTTCAGCTGCCTTCCATGGGTCAGAGATGTGGCACCATGAAACAAATTCAGCTTTGTGGATAGGGGCAGTATGTTCTGGGATTTAAATGGAGGAGGATTGCCTTGGCAGCATAAAGGCAAGGGTTTTCTCAAGGAATGGCCGATCTATTGGTGACCTCAGCCACGTACGAGGACATGATGAGGGAAAAGGGCAGAGAGGATACGATGAAGGATCTCTGGACACCATCCTTTTAAGTGTAAAACGTTTCTAAATGTCTATAGCTGCATGTGCCTGCACCAAGAAACCTTTCTGATGGGCATTTTCACCGTTTACGTTTGAAGAACGTTTGCGGTGAACCTTAATTTAGTGGATTGGGAAGGAGGGTAGATTAGGTTTGGGGAGATGGTTTTGCTTACTCATCTCAGCAAAAATTTGCTTTTTACCGTTACAAACTTTGGAAAATCAAAATAAAACATGTTCTCAAAAAGACCTTGAGGTTTCACTAAAGGGCCTCCTTCGACACCATTGTTGTTGGAGATGGGCTATTTGAGGATTGAAGCTAACTGTGTTGCTGTATTGGGTTAAGCTCTGGACCTTGCATGGTTAACAGAATACATGAGTACACTAGAAGATGTCAAAGTTGCAGTGCATAATTCTCTCTCTGGCCAAAGGATCTGAGACATTTACTTGGGTTTCTAAATCTAAGCGTGCTATGGCATAGTCCCGGCAGGATGAACAATCAAATAGAAGTAGAGTTGAAAATTGCACTTAGGGAATGCTATCTGAGAGATATGGTAGCTCACTCCAGATTTGGATTGTGTAGATCATTAACAAAACAGGTTGAGGTGAAGGAAATATTGTTTTTTGAACATCTCAACAATATTAATCTATCCCAACAATGAACACTGTACAATAAACTGCACCTGGCTATACTAGCTTTGGCAACCTTCACTTGAATGTGGGAAGCCAAAACACCCATTTTCATTCATACTCAAAAAGAGAAGTTGGTCAATTTCTTCCGTTATGTCCCCTATATAAAAGAGCCTGAAGGTTTTAGCTAACACCGATACTGAAGAATTCTATCACTCCTGCATTCATTACAGCATTCTTTCTTAGTAGATCCTAGGATTTCTCCTATACAACTATAAGGTGCCTAAATATCTTCAGTGGGCATGGAGGTTAGGATCCAGGAGGTTACTAACGTGTGTATAAGCATGTCATA
Source organism: Ambystoma mexicanum (assembly GCF_040938575.1). Classification (NCBI taxonomy): domain Eukaryota; kingdom Metazoa; phylum Chordata; class Amphibia; order Caudata; family Ambystomatidae; genus Ambystoma; species Ambystoma mexicanum. The sequence goes on from NC_090931.1 coordinate 1,392,716,624, forward strand.
GGTTATGGTAAAAATATAATTAAATTTGTTATGATTCAATATAGGCCTGCTGGTTTAAAGAAAAATAAAAAAAATAAGCCCATGCAGCACTCATACCAGTTCGATTCTCAAATACCCAGCTGCCCGTTCAGTCACACGAGGATTAAAAACTGCCAACATCCACAACTAAAAAAAAACAGTTAGTGAAGTTACTTCTGTGATGACCAGTGGGCCCACCTCTCCATTAAGTGCCCCGAAGAGGGCTTCCAGTGCCTCACCCCTGCCTGTCCAATGGGGGTCTCGCCAACACTGCTCGGCACTATAGTGGTGCCTGCCATGCACTACAGAGCTTTCCTCAGCCCCCAGGAGCCTCTACTCTGCATAAAGCAGACCGCAATAGTCGGTGGCTCCTCCTCACCCCTTCACGTGCCTCCTCCGTTCCTCGTTACTCTGTACAGGGTTGTGTGTTACTCCCCTTCACTGGGAAGCCTGGCTGCTCACCTCACTCCCATGCTATGCCATGGGTTACAGATGGCTCCCAGGGGAGGTCTGCGCTCTGCATTAATGTCTTCTTAGATATCGTCACCTGCTGTATAGCGGGAGGTACGATGGCCGTCCATTGCTCCAATTGGTCCTCTCTGATGCTCGTTGGGGGTGGGGGGATATCCACTGCTGCACAGGACCGCAACCCACGCTGCTGCCTGCGCTCATTGCTCCCCACGTCCGGTCCCTGCAGAACTCTTCACTCCAAAGGCCCCAGTGATCTTTGCTCTCATTACGGGTGCCAATGACGAGGTAACAGCTTGAAGGTGGGTTTCTGTATGACCCCCCACCCCCTCACTCTATTCATTCGAAAACCTCAGTTGTTCATCAGAGTCACTTTCAACACCACAGGAAAAGGAGGGAAGGGACTGAACTTTAGTCACAGGCTGACATCTTGCCCGCACCCCCTGGTGGTCTCTCTGTATGGGGTATTTTTTGGGATGTCTGTATAAAAATGTACATGCATCAAACCTGCAAAAACCATGCTGATGCTCACCACGTGTAGTTGTCTGAAATTATCTTGCAAATCCCCAATTAAATAAAACAAATATAGTTTTGTAGCCTAGCATTCCTAAAGATGAAGCGTATCATCTATATCAGAGCAAAGTCAATTCAAAGAATTACTACTGTGGAACAGCTAGCTCTTCAGCCACAGGTCCTCCACACTTTGACAAGAGGCAACATGTGATTGCCACGGCTTCCAAGCTGCGCCTGCAAAAGCACTGACAGATCGGAGTGCTCAGGACATACTGAAGTACGGACGAAGGGTTGTAACAGGCGTTATGGGCCCTGAAGACCAAGGTAACTGCCCATGTGCATGAGGTTTACTGGCCCATACCGCAGGCACGACCCATGGGTAGACTGCATACAGTTACTATATTCCACATTATTTAAAATATGTGGTGCATAAGTGCATATGGAAGTCAATACAATAATCCAACAGTGTGGTTGCAGGGGATTGGCTGTGGGTATGCTCATCGCTACTGGTACCCTTGGAATACAGTGTTCAGAATTATATGCCATATAAACTGGCTCTTATAGCCCACAGACTGTCCAAGGAGTATGCTCTCTGAATATTCCAAGGGTTATAATTGAGCTCTAAAAGACCAGCTCCAAGGTCCCCTCCCCCGCCAGTCGCACTCCTGCACTGCCTTCCTGGCAACCCCCACACTTGGGGACTGTTTTCTGTATCCCTACAGTCCCACTACCAGCACTTCACACCTGACGTCAGTACTAACCCTTTCACTTGCCACCTGCTGGCCGTACTTTTACTTATTGTTTATTTATTTTCTTATCCCATGTACTGCACTGTCCTCTCCCCTCCACTTCTCCTCCTCCCCTTCCCATGCACTTGCGCGATCTGAATGACACCTGGCCTAGTAGGATCGTTGGCCGTCTTCCTTCTGTTCCCACTCCCTTGCCTCGTTGTAACTTGAAATACGTGTGTATAGGCGCGTTATAAATGCCATATCATATAGGGAGTTATGGGTGCAGCAAGTGCGTTCCACAAGGTTTATAGGGCAATAATGCCTGGCACAACCCCAGGGTAGGCTCCATAAATCTATTGAAACATGCGCCGCTCTTGATAGTTTAAAACAAAGTATAAATAAAGTTTGGGAACTGAGTCCGTCTGGGATGGGGCATGAAATGTGTGGCAGGGAAGGGGCACGCTGCCGGTAGCCTTACACTATAGCAGTCTGCACAATCTGTAGACTATACGAACCAATCTGCAGACTATACCGGTTCATAGAGCAGATAGATTGGCCAATGAAAACGCTAAGTGAACATTCCAAGAGTTACAGTAGGGCTTTGGGTATACTTGGAGTGTGTGTGCTGGGGAAACGGTTAGGAGGGACCAAAAGAACATGTAATACTCTCACTGCTCTCTCCTGCCACCAAATACTGAGGACTGCATGCTCCCCGGGGCTCGCTCTGGAAACATCTTCAAGTTAAAAAGGTATTTGGAGAAATGTTGTATGCATGAACTGAAACACACTTATCCTTGCTGTCAGAAAAGGTTTAGTCTGGGCATGGGTTAGCAGTGGTGCTCATTAATGTGTTTCCACAGAATTTTATGAAACAGAGACTAAAAGTGAGCTTTGACGGATTTCCCAGTTTATCTACTGACAACATACCCATTTTACTGCTGCTGGGAAAGGGCCTAGGTCTATGAGTCTGCGCAAGCCCCTCACCCCCCGGAACACAGCCTCTACTGCTGCATCTTCCTCTACCTGACCTGCCTCCCGACATTGAGCAGGGCGAATCTTTCGGCCTACCCAGCCTTGTTGCATTCCCCTCACCCAACACTTGTGTGCGAGTGCAAGCCCCCCATCTATTCTCTAATCCTCTCCCGCTATACTGCAACTGATTTACGCTGCCTGCGCACCCTACCATCAACCTCCCCCTCTCGTTTGCGTGAAGGGATTCTTCGTTACCTGCTGCAACTCACTGGCTTGAATGTTTCCTCTATCTTTCTTTTGCATGCCTGGTGTAGCCCCTCCGACCATGAGGCAAGACTTTCCCAGAACTACCTTTATATATACTGACTTAGCAACTTTGGAAGTCAGACAATCCGATGCAATGTACCTTCTTGCACCTTCCTTCCTGAGGCGAGGCATTCCTTGGCTGTACTTATCCATTCCAATTTTGTTTTCTTAGCTGCATTTGCTGGCCTGTATGACTGACGTGGCCCACATTCCATAGGGGGAGGCTTTTCCAGGTTTAAGTCACTCGCACCAGTTCAGTCTCTTTTGCTTGCCTATTTTCCTGACTTAGTCCCTCATTCCATGAGGTGAGGCTTTTCCAGGAGGCAGAACCTGCTCGTCACATAACCTGCTTGTCGCATATCTGGTGTCCCTTTATGCAGTTTTTCCTAATTGTTCTGCACCTGTTAACTTGTTGATTTTGTTTGTATTTTATGTACCCCTCTGCTCCCCTCCTTGCTTCACCCTTCCTCCCCCTCCCCGTTCAGGACTTGCACGTTCCAAATCGTCTCACGTCTTAGAACGCTTTGTTTTCTTACCCTCGACCCCCTCCTGCACTTCATCTCCTCCCCCTCTCACCTGTACTCATGGTATAGCACTTGCACGTTCCAAATGTTTCAAGACAGTTTAAGAACGTTTTTTGTTTTTACCCTTTTCCTCTTCCCTATTAACCCCTTGTTTTGATGCACATTGAAACAATTCTGCTGTATAGTGCGCATTACAAATAACCAATAACTAAAATCTCTAACTCACTACCTGCATCTGCAAATTCCTTCCCGCTTTTCCTCCCTCTTACTTCACCCTTACCAATGTTATTCTTCCCAGCAGACCAACGTCGGATTACCTCCTTGAACAATGATTTGGCTCTTTGAAACTACTACGGTTGTGATTCGGCACAGTGAAAAAGCATAGTTAAGTAACAACATTAAACAAGTGTATTAAGCAAGCCATGTAACTTACAGCCCTCCTGCACAGGAACCCCAAACTTTGTAGCAACTGTACTCGGAAACAATATGCCATCAAAATATCACACCATTTCCTCCCCTTTTCTGAGTGACAGATTTGCAACCTATTATACAACGTTTCAGATCTACAGCAGCCCTTTCTTTGCATTGTTCTCCGACTACATTCACCTCTGAAGTCTATTCTAGAACAGTCCACATCTGGTTACAGGTTTGTAGGCCCCAAATTATATTTCTGAAGTTTGCCCCAAGGAAATAAAAATGTTTTAAAAAAAAGAATCTTACGTCAAATAGCCACCACCATTCAACTGGGGTGTTGGAACACATCTCAACGCCATCATGCAGCAAAACACTATTAACTACCTTATTGCTTCTCTAAACTAGTTCACAAGAATTCCAAACACGTGTTAAATATAATTTGCTTTCTGAAATCATGATCTATGGTCCACTCTAAGGAACCACACACACAACAAAGCCATCACAAAACATAATTTGTCCTTCAACATCAACCTATGCCCAGGTCTATGGCATGTCACCCGCTTTCAAATCCTCTTCTCCTTTTCTTCCACAGTTTAAGGTCTGGATACCTCAGCAGAGGCAAAAGATGCCAACCACCAGACAAGCCAGGCACTAAGACTGCTAAAATTGTGATTTGGAGCAGTATAAAAAGTGTTGCAACATAAACAGGAACAACAATTCAATGAGCTATAATGTCTCAGAGCTGAAAAAAAATGAAAAGAGTATGTCCTCCAGTCATAGATCTTTTTGTTATGGATAGTATAAAGGCCATTGCCCACAGTTAGCACAGTCTTCTCGTTCATCATAAGCTTCCTGAGAATTATGGATACATAGTGCCTACAAACGATTTCCACAAAAGCATATTCCTAAAGATAACATTGCCTGTCACTCTTGCTGTAATCTATGGCTTGTTTGGATTTGTTTTTACACGTAATGCACATCACATTCAGAAAACGTAATTCAGTAAAGAAATGGGTTATCAACTAGTAAATATTCCCATCCATTGAGTCTACAGTAGATAATGGCTATAAATGGCTCAATGTTAGGTCAAAAAAAGCATTTTAAACACCTGTATTCATGTGCCTAATATCAGTAGCTAAAAAGGGAGTTCTGTAGCCCAAAAATATAATTTGGTAAGTACGCAAGTCATTTGTGGTGCAAGTATTAGTTACCCTATTTATTTTTAGCTTAGTACATTTTGTTTTACCTACACTAAATGTTTAGCTTAGTCAATCAGCCCCATGTATAAATGTATATGCATTGGGCTGATTTACTATACTCAACTTACACCGAAAAATGGCTTCATTCTACTTACACCATATTTTAGCTTAGTACACTTAGTCTTACTTAAACTACTTCTTTGGCGAAAACTTGGTTACTCTGCGAGCAGGAAATTAATTTGGTTATTCTTCAAATAAAAAAAGAGTGCCTGTCGAAATATAAGCTTGAGTAAATCTTTGGGGCAATCAAAGCTACCAATTCTTCTGCCAGCTGCTCTTTCTTCTTTAGTTACTGCTGGCCCTCACAAGTGCTTTTATTTAAGCGAAGGGCATGCACGTGACTTCACAAGTTCATCAAATCTAACAATGACATATCAAATTACAGGAAGGTAAAAGCATATTCTGGTTTACCCCAACCGCGACTTAATTACTGTAGAGAATGCATATGCTATGTGATAGAAGAAATATAAAGATCCATTGCAACCAACATTCCTTAACTTAGCTTCAAATTAGTGCAAATAAACGTAGTCTTCACACTGACATTCCACACATTGGTCAGAAAACAAAAAAACAATGCAGAATTAAAGTGGCATTGGATAAATCGCGCCTTGAAACACTTGTGTATAGGCGCGTTACAAATACCATATCATATCATATCATAAGAGGAATTTATTGATGCCGAAAAACTACGGTCTCTCCATTTATTGCAACGGATAAACAATGTCCTTGACCACTGCGTTCTCTGTTCGAGTTGGCCTTCCTTTGTGCACTGGATGTGATGCTTACAAATGAGAGCCATTACCAGTTACAAATCGGAAGTGCCCGATTCATAGAAATGAATTATAATGGAGCAATGCCATAGGAAAATGTTCTGTGAATCAGGCCCCAAATATGTTCAAGATAGGTTTGTTTTGCTAAGCATGTGAGAAGTGCATTATAAAATACAAGTTTCCAATTCGCTTGAAACAACATTTTGACAGTCAACATGATCTCGTAACAAGGGTTGGTAAATAAGATTACATTTTCAAAAATGGGAAGAATAGTACAATCAGCAAATTGTGGAAGCAAGGCATTGAATATGGCGATAATGCTCTGGATAGCCTTCTTAGCATAATTTTGCCTCCGCTCTGGGCCATTACAGAAGGAAACCAGTCCTATGTAAATCAGTCTAGGTCCTGCCAGTAAAAGGAGCAGTCCAGTTTAAACTACTACTACGTTGTGTCACTGCTGCAAGGGGGCACAAGGATTCCTACTCACGTTTCAGCTTTGTGGTCTAATAGTTCAGGTCAGACTGAATGCTTACATTGGTGACAGGACCAAGAATGCTTGAATAGGATGGCATGGAAGATTCCCCCAAAGAATGCCAGTAGTGCTGATTGATTCAAAACCTTCCATCCATCACTTTCTGGTTTTAGATGGTCACCTTAAGTAATGGTTAACTCTCCCTGCCCCATACACATTAAAAACTATCATGCTTTCACACAGATCCGATTATATAATTTACTTCACTTTTACAGAGTTACACATAGATCCGAAATTGCTTTCCTCTTTCTAAATGGCCTTATTCCATTCTTGTATTTATTGATTTCTATTCCTTAATGTACTCCATCGCTCGAGATATACATTTTCTTCCAGTTTCTTATTGATACCAATACATTATTATTTTTAGGGACAACCCTTAACTTTTTTTGTGACCCGAGTACTAAAAATACTGCTGCCTTGTTGCTTCTCATTGAACTTTATGCTGTGTCCAATTCTTCTAGATGCCATTGCCTCTGGGTCTCTTACTGATCCTTTTTGCATTAATTACTTTTGGGGTTATCATTGACTTCTTTTAGTTCCTTATCAATTGTTTAGGACTTTTCAAGTCTGATACTTTTTATTAGAATTATTTGCCCATGTTACTTATTGACCCTCTATCCATTGTGCATTCCTAGGGATAGTGTTGTCTCCTTATTCCTTAGCGATTTTATATTTGTATTGTAATCATTATTTATTTCCTCCATGTAAACTTGAGAAAATTATTTGAAAAAGTATAAAGCGCGGAAGGCCCACAGGCATCTAGACGATAAAAACGGCAACTGCGCAGCAAATGATCTATACTCATCACCTGCAGAGAACTGAATTTAAAAGAAGTGGGTGTTCGCTCTCCGGAAAGGAAGATACTCATCAATAGCTCTTAAAGAAAGCGGGAATGCATTCCATAGACTTGGGGCCAGGATTGAGAAGGAACTGCCACCCAGTCGCTTCTGCTGGTATTTTGGTATCTTAAGAAGTAAGCGTGACGCAGAGCGTAGTTGTCTGGCTGGGCAATACTGCTCTATCTCACCTTTTAGATAATCCGGGCCAGCATTGTGCACAGCCTGATGGACGCAAAGTGTCTTAAACTCAATCTGCGTCGTCACTAGCAGCCAGTGCAAGCGATGCAGAAGATCTACTGAAGGGGTCAGACGTGGTGCCGTAAATGCCAGTCTTGCTGCTGAGTTTTGGAGTATCTGCATGCGTTGGATCTGATACTTGGGCTGTCCCAGACACATCACATTGCAGTAATCCAATAACCCCATTATAGTTGCTGTAACCAGTGTTGTTCGGTTGGCTGGGGGAAGCAAGGGAAGAATCTTCCTCAAGACCTTCAATTTTCCAAAACCTGTACTGCATTGCCAGAAATCTGCACCTCACGCGAGCCATTGGGGAGGAGCTTAACCGCAAGGCTATTTACTGACGCACAGGGCACTGGGCCGGGGCCCAGCGAGTCGGGCCAGTACTGCGAATTCCAGAGGTAATCTGCCTTTTATAGCCCGAACACCTGGACCTCAGTTTTGCTTCAATTTAGTTTTAACCAGTTTGCCGACATCCAACTGCCTATTTTCTCTAGGCAGTCCTGAGGTTTTTCAGGGGGTGGTGGGGTCTGTTTGCGAGGAGTTCAGCCGAAAGACCAACCGAGTTTCGTCGGCATAAGTGTAAAAAAAGGACTCCAGATTCAGTAATAAGATCAGCCAGTAGACGTACAAACAGATTAAAAAGAAGGAAGAGGGGACAGAGCGGACCCTTAAGAAACTCCACAAGTCAGTTCTAAGGAGGAAGAAAAACAGGTTTGGAAGGAGACAGTCTTAGAGCGTCCTTCAAGAAAAGACTTGAACCATGCCAAAAGAGGTCCAGTAACCCCTGCTTGCTCCAGCCAGATCAATAGGATGTCATGATCCACTGTATCAAAAGTCGCTGAGAGGTCGGGGGGATTAGTACTCCAGCCTCTCCACAGTCCTGGAGCGAAGCTAGGACATCTAGCAATGAGATAACTGACTCTGTATCCATTGTAGGTCGAAAACCAGATTGGGAAGGGTGCAGACAATGATTTTCTTCCAGGAATTTCGAAAACTGGAGTGATTACAGTTTCAACCAGCTTCATCATGGCTGGGAGAAGAGAGATGGGCCTATAATTGTCTAGCACCAGTGGATCAGAAATTGGATTTTTTCCAGGAGTGGTGTCACCACTGCATGTTTCAAAGCAGCAGGTACTTTGCCCAAGGTAAACAAATGCTGTAAAGCATCTGTGAACATACCAAACAAATGGCCCTCTGTGGAAGAGCTTTCAACACAACGAGGTGAACCGCATGCAAAGGAGAGGCCGATTTCAGGCCATGGAGAGCCTTCAGTGTAGCATCATTGTTTAAAGGCTCCAAACTGAAAGGATTTACCATAATGGGAGAATGAAGTTCCCTCGTGGACAGCTCCTGGGGCTGTTCCACCTGCCCATCCGTTTGGCTGCCACCAATAGCTTTACAAATATCTTGGAGTTTATCCCAGAAAAAAAGCACTAATGGCATCACATGGCAGTTGTGCATCTGGCATTTTAACTTGACTTCCCAAGGGGCAGACTGACAGTTATTTTGCCACTAAAAAAATTCCCTAGAAGAGCAGGATGCTTCTGTTATCCAATTTGCGTAGTATTTTGATTTCTCAGCCCGAATCATCTTATGGTAACATAGCACTGCTCGTTTATATACAATACGCATAGCCACATCTCAATGCAGCTGCCATTTCCTCTCGAGAAAGCGACACAACTGCTTTTGAAATCTGAGCACTGGAGAAAACCAGGCCTCAGTAGGTTTTGTTCTCCCAAAATTAGGTTTAATAGGGGCAGCGCATCAGCCACTTTAGCCAATGTTCTGAGGAGAGAGGAGCAGGGATCGTCTCCCTCATCCATAAATCTATTATTGGCCTCAAGTAGTTGCCCAATCATCACAGACATATCCACTTTGTGCCATAATGTACGAGTCTGCACACCATGAGAAACCTTCGGAAGGCCAAAAAGGTATCCTAATCATAAAAAGGTACCAGAAAGTAATTGAACGAAATAACCGACACCAGGGTGAAACATGTGACCAGTGCTGGTTCTGAAAAGTCCAGCAGATTACCACTTTTATGAGTGGGAAGATGATTGCAAAGACCTAAAGAAAGGTCTAGTAAGCTGGTCGCCAAGTTACTGGCACAATGATCAGACAGATCCTTATGGTGGAGGTTAAAATCTCCTAACACAACTAAATTGGGGTGTACCAGGCCCAGATTGGCAACCAACTGGGCAAAACTGAAAGCAAAGTCTGTTCAGCCAGATGATGGAGGTCTATATACCAACAAAAAAAAGTGGACAGTCATGTTAACATTAACCTGTACTCTGACCAAGAAGAGTTCAAGTAGCAACGAGTGTTCCACAGGGATGTGTTAACATTAATATGATGCGCTGTGAATTATTGCCAGGCCACCACCTCTACCTGGCGGGGGCCTGACTAGGCACAGTGCCACGTAGGATGCTGACAGCAACTGACATAAGTCAGGATAGCAGTTAGCAGAGAACCAAGTCTATGCAATGCACATAAAATCAGGGGCTGTGTCTATCTGCATGGTATGCAAATTGTATCGGTGAGCTCCCACTGATCTTGCGTTAATCAGCAGACACTTCAGGGTGTTCTTAGAATCGCACGACTTCCTTCCCATCCGTATCTTTACCCTAAATGTGCAAGATCCAGATGCGCTCCCTTCTTGCCCAGGACACCGAGCACCCTCATAAAGCAATGTCTCCTCTGGTGCCATTTCGACCATTGATGAATCTCTCATCGTTATAGAAAACAAAGTCTACCTTACTGATCTTAAGTGGCGTTTTAAGCAGCCCCTAGACTTAAGAGACATAGCTTTCCTGTTATTTAGTGATTCCTTTCAGTTGCTCGATTACTGCGATTCAATGGTCATGCAGGAATTCCTTATTAAAATTAGATAAAAGCGGAATTATTCATATTTGTTTTATTCCTGTAGCATTGCCCCTGATCTTTATTAACCTTTCACCTGCTGCACCTTTCACCTGCTGGACCGAGTGTAAACTTGACCATACTGTTGCTTTTTGATCCTATATGTGGCACTGTTCCTAGACATATTAAAATTCCATTTCTTAAATGTCTTAAGGTTTATGTATCCCATAATTCTTAGATGACATTGCCGTCCGCCTTTTTCTCGATCGTTTAGTCTGCCCTCTTTCTAGCTATCGTTGCCTTTCTGTTTGTTATTCCGTGGTACCCTTGGTATTATACACTATAATAACCCCACTCTTCAAAATTATGAGCGAAATTACATCCCTATTCATAAAGACATCGCTGATTCCGTGTTAATATTTCACCCACCCATTAGGTTTAGATAATAGTTACCACAACGCGTCTTATTGATCGTTTACCAGGTTCAATCCCAGCCTCAGTCTCCTTCCTGTTCCTCAATTACGATTCGCAGGGCCTCCATTTTTAAAAATTGTTTAAGTAAATGCCACATTCCTGTTGATATCAATACCCCCCACTCCCCTATATATTGCACGGCAGCACCCGTCCGTACAAAGGCAATTTCTCCAATTCCTGGTATTTGTGTGTGATGCCGTTGCCCTTGCCTGCTTGGAAGTGTCACACTGTCAGACTTGCATTACTTGGCACCCACCGCTTATGAACCCACTCGCCCCCGCTATTCTTGCGCCTTCCCTCACCTGTCCGGTGGGTGTAGAGCGGTTCCAGCTCTAAGGGTCCTCCTGAGGTGGCATCATGCGACGTGAGGAGGCAAAGCGACCACTATCCACAGGCCCTCTCCATAAAGTCCAGCAAAACGGGCCACAGGCTCCTCTGACAGCTGTAATCAGCAGCGTGGAGCCCAGGCTGATGGCACGCTCCGTCCCCCACCTCCAACCTGACTAAGGTGGGTAATGAGCAGCGGATCACCAGTGACACTTATGACTGTGGCTGCAGTGCAGGCTAACCCTGCAGCACTTTTATTCCCGGGGGCGTTCTCCACTGGCACCATAAGAAAGCGGAGGGCCAGCTGCTTGGGACGCGTCACGGGGTCTCCCCAGCTCTTTGCTCCTACCCAGCAGACTTGAGGCCTCGGCTCAGCCAGCAGCAGCAGCCCAGGAGGCGGGGAACACAAGCAACATCTCTGCTAAGAACGTCTCACCGTCCGCCCCCACCAACACAGACAGATACCGAATCTGCGCATGCGCTGCAATGTCGCGCAGAGCGCGCTTGTGTCACCTTCTGTCAGATACTGGAGCGAGCATGCGTTTCAAGCCTCGATTCGGAGCAGGGACTTGTGGAATTGGAGAACTGGAGAAAGTAATATTTCTTGATTGACAGGATTGTGTCGGACATTTTGTAACCAGGGCAAAGTAACCATGGTACAAAGTTAAAAGGAACACTGCTTTTTCTTGTACCCCCTTGATCATAGACAGGCAGCACAATAATAGTGATTTGGGGTAGTCTCGTGTTGCCCGTAAACCCTACATACCGATCTTCTTAGTTGAAAAGAGCCACATGAACCCTGATATCTAATATGATAATGACGATGTGTTATTTCTATAGCGCCTTAATCCAAAGCGCTTTACAGAGCACATATTTACATACAATATCATCCAACCGAAATTGATGATTTGACCAACATCATATTAGATATTAGGGTTGGACTTGAGCCAAACCTCTCAACTCAAGCGTCAGCTACAAATACCCGGCCTTACTGCTGGGGCGGAAAGTCGCTGGGCTATTTGGGCTTCAGCCGAAGCTCTGAAGGCGTCAGAGCTTGTCATTATTCGCCGTAAAATTCTCTGGCATTTATGGACGTTTAGCACCTCCAGAACTGACAGTAACGGTAACATTTTTCCAAATATCGCATTTTTATGTATTTACTTATTGATTGGGATATGGTTGCAAAACTTTCATAACATGTAATATAGTAATACTTAGTCCAAATATAAACAAGCATTGGCAAAGACAATCGTTTTGGCATTTACTGTTCTTTGCATTTTGCATTTATGGGCACCAGGTTGCAAGTAGGAGACCACAGTAAGAAATGGCCCGTGGCCACACCACATGCCAGTCTAGCCACATAATAACATTTAACATGTTTTTATTTTTTTAAATCATAGTTGTCTGGAAGGTGCCCAAACTGGTGGTGGGCAGAGCAGCTGAGTGGCTGGTCCTGGTCGAATGACCAGCTGCCTCCCTAATGCATTACTGCCTGTCTTGAGCTGTCCTGGACTCCTTAAGTAGCTTCCTGGAAGGCGGGAATACTGGTGGTGGGAGGAGCAACTGAGTGGCAGGGCCTGCAGAAGTTACCAGTAGCCTCTTCAATGCTGTCACAAAATATCTAAAATGTAGACCCTACGCAGAGCCCTATGTTTTCAGATCTGCTCACATCAATATTCTAACAAAGCAACCTTTCCCTGATCCCCCTTTTACTAAATAGGTCCCCTACCTCATGTAGATCTTAAAGCTCTGAGAAATCGTGAAAATTCACAAGGTATGCTGTACAAGATTTAATAACATAGCAGGGTGTTACGTTCTGGCTCTGCGCTGCGGCACCTGGGGAGACAGAACGTCGTAGACCTCGGAAGTAGGCTGCAGCGGCGCAGCTCCGGCAGGAGCGAAATAAGACAGGCCACACCTCGTTAGTATCTCAGCCCGGAACTGCCTCCCATCCGCGGGGGCGGGGCTTTTATTTAGACGCCCTGCGTCACCGCGTTGCGGGACGCAGGGCGGATACAACATTCCTCCTTTATTTTAACTTAACTCAACATCAAACAAAACATGTCATATTTATTTATTTATTCGCATTTGTTAAGCGCACAGGCAGCCCAGAGGGCATCGTGGCGCTTGTTACAGATATGAACATGACTTGTTATACATACAGAAAAGTCATGACTTAGTTGCAAGAGAAAAGTAGTAGCTACAGGAGAGGAGGAGAAGAGAGGAGAGGAGGAGGAGAGGGTCAGAAGACATGACGTTGGAGGAGTTAGTTGAACAAGGTGGTTTTCAGTTTTTTTCGGAAGGCAGTGAGAGAGGTTTCTGCTCTGAGCGTTCTAGGTAATGCGTTCCATAGCTTAGGGGCGATGTAGGGGAAGCTTATTCCACCTGCTTTAGCTCGTTTGATGCGTGGGACCCTAAGTTGGTTGGTGTGGCATTGTCTCGTTGGTCTAGTGGAGTGAGATCTGACTAGCGTGTCAGACAGGTATGAAGGTGCAGACAGGTTAATACATTTGTGTGCGGTGGTAAGTATTTTGAATGTAATGCACTCTTTAACAGGTAGCCAATGTGCTTCCCTTCTGGTTTGCGTGATGTGGTCCCTTTTAGGTATATTGAGGGCTGCTCTTAGTGCATTATTTTGTGTTGTTTGGAGTTTATTGAGATTGGAGTTGGAGGTGCCAGCCAATAGCGCATTACAATAATCTATTTTGGCTCCAATGGTGGCTCTGGCAATGGATAGGCAATTATCTTTAGTTAGGAAAGGTTTGATTGCATTAATGAGCTTAGTGCTCAGGGCGGAGGCAGAGACAATGGAGTTGACTTGCTTGCCCATGGAGAGTGATGCGTCAATGTGGACTCCTAGTGTTTTAACAGAAGGTAGAACTGGGATGACACAATTTGGTGAAGAGTGGGTCGAGGTTCGTGAGAGTGGATTTTTGGCCAAGGATGAGAATTTCGGTCTTATCTCCGTTAAGACATAGACCGTTTGTGGCCATCCATGCTTGGATGGTGACGTATATATTCTGGAGGGTGGCTGCGTCCTGGTGGTAGAGTCCTGTGAGCGGGAGGAGTACTTGGGTATCGTCAGCGTAGTTGGTGTATGTGATCCCAAGTGCGTCCAGTTTATCAAAGAGAGGTTTGGTAAAAAGATTATAGAGGGTGGGAGCCGTACATGAGCCCTGAGGGACTCATACCTGATGGTGGTAGGCTCTGCGTTGGCTGTATTGGAAAACACTTTCATCACTCTACCTTCGAGGAAGGAGGTGATCCAATTTGTGGCTTGTTTGGAGAAATGTGCGGCCTGAGTGAGATGGTTCGTGAGGATGGCGTGATCGACTAAATCAAATGCCGCCGAGAGGTCTAGGAGGAGCAGAAGGGCCGGCTTGCCTTTATCTAAGATCAGGGTAATTTGATTCTTCAGATCTAGTAAGGCGGTTTCAGTGCCATGACCTTTGCGGAATCCGGACTGCCTTTTACCTAGGACAGAGTTGTTTTCCAGGTAGGCCTGTATCTGCATGTGTGCAGCTTTATCTAGGATTTTTAGGAGAAATGGAACCGTAGTAATGGGCCGATAATTATTAGGTTGGGCAGGGTCCATGGTTGGTTTCTTTAAGAGTGGGCGCACCCACGCCTCTTTAAGGCTGTCAGGGACTTTGCCCGTCTTGAATGAGGCGTTAATGAATGCCGTGATGATTGGTGCGAGGGGTGCCGCACATTCTTTAATGATGTTGGGGGGGCATATATCTCCTTTGCATTGAGATGGTTTGAGCTGTTTGAGGATGTGGAGAGTATCCGACTCGGTGATTGGAGAGCAATCGAATTTGGAGGTGTGCTCATCATTGGCGGTATTGACGGAGAGGGTCTGTTGGGGGTGCAGAGCCTTAAAGTGTTCTGCTATTTTATTTTGAAGAAGGTCTATTTTATTTAACATTGCTGTTTGAATGCTGTTGCACCAGGCCTCATCCTTAACAATCTCATCTGTGCAGATTGGGCGGATAGTGAGCTCTTTAAAGATGGTGAAAAGCTCTTTTGAGTGGGAGTTGGCTTCCAAGATACGTTTATTGTAGGTTTCTGATTTCGCCTTGAATATGGCATGTTTGTATTTTTTAGAGATACTGAGACAGTCTACTTTGGTGGCATCACAGGGATTGGCCTGCCATGTTTTGAGGGCTTGGCGCTTGCATTGGCGAAGATTTAATAAGTCCTCTGTGAACCATGAGTTGGAGTGAAACGATTTTTTTTCTTTTTTGTTTTCAAGAGGGGCTGCGGCGTTGATGGCATGGGTGAGGGTGTCTTTGAAGATCTCTGCTAGAATGCTGGGGTCGGAGGAGAACGGGGGTGCTAGGCAAGGGATGTTGAGAAGGGGACGTATATTGTCTGCTGTAAGTTTTTTGGCACTTCTGGCTAGCATGGCCGGTGCTGGTATAAGAGGTATGGAGTAGGAGGATATGGGGATGCAGAATTGAAGGCAGTTGTGATCAGACCATGGAAGGGCTGTGTTGGAGTTGAGGGTGGAGCCACAGTTGTGATCAGCCACCCAGTCTAAGATACGGCCTTTATTATGGGTCGGGGCAGTGACTATCTGTGTGAATCCTAGATCTGTGAGGTTTCTGGTGAGTGTGGTAGCTTCTTTGTCAAGTTTATCATTATATCCAAGGTTTAGGTCTCCTAGAAACAATGTTTTGGAAGTTTGTTTGATGTTTTTTCCAAGAAGATGGTTGACTATGCCTTTGAAATTATTGGTGGGGCCTGGGGTCTATATATGACATGAATGTTTACTGTGTCTTTGGGGGAGAGGGTAAGTTTGGCTGAGAAGATGTCAATGGAGTCTTCCCCTGTGGTGGGAGTCTGTCTTAAGGCTAGGGTGTCTTTAAAGATTAGTGCGACTCCACCTCCCATTTTAGTTAATCTGTCCTGTCTTAAGATCGAGTAACCTGATGGTACAGCTAAACTGATAGTCGGGCCAGAGGCAGGGTGCAACCATGTTTCTGTTATGGCTAACATGTCTAGGTCTTGGTTGGTAATAATGTCATTGACTTCTAAAGCGTGGGCGTTGAGTGAGCGAACATTTAATAGAGCACATTTAAGGTGTTGGAGCTTTTTTGGTTGTGGTGGCTTGAGGTTGGTAATAGGGATAAGCTTTTTGGTAGCGTGAGTAGGCTTATTAGTCTTGAGGTTGGTAATAGGGATAAGCTTTTTGGTAGCGTGAGTAGGCTTATTAGTCTTGAGGTTGGTAATAGGGATAAGCTTTTTGGTAGCGTGAGTAGGCTTATTAGTCGAGTGATGTCTGACTTCACATTGGTCATATGAGGTTGGAGCGAGCGTCGGAGACCTGTTAAGGTGCTTGCGGGTAATAGTGTATGGTGGGCAGCAGGTCTTGGCGTGAGTGCGAGAGCCTAGGCGTGAGTTCCTAGGTGTTACCTGCATGGGTGTGGAGAGGAAAGTTATAGGGAGTGTGCGTGTTCTAAGTCTGTACTGTCTGAGTATGATCTCGGGAGGAGTAGCGTGTGTGGTGGTGTGTCTGAGTTCCATGAAGTGGCTGTTGGGTTGCCCTGAGGGCACGGAGTAGTCAATAGTACTAGTCAGTAAGGTGTAGACTAGACCTGTGAGGAGGTACAATGTGTGGCAGGTGTACATGTTGAGATAAGTTAGCAAGAGCTGGTGGGTTAAGGTCTCTAAGCGACCATAAGGCACTACACAATATCACAGTGGTCAATAAGCGACCATAAGGCACTACACAATATCACAGTGGTCTCTGGGCGACCATAAGGCACTACACAATATCACAGTGGTCAATAAGCGACCATAAGGCATTACACAATATCACAGTGGTCAATAAGCGACCATAAGGCACTACACAATATCACAGTGGTCTCTGGGCGACCATAAGGCACTACACAATATCACAGTGGTCAATAAGCGACCATAAGGCACTACACAGTATCACAGTGGTCAATAAGTGACCATAAGGCACTACACAATATCACAGTGGTCTCTGGGCGACCGTAGTGCAGATGCAATTATCAAGTGGCAGCATACAGCAAGGCAGGGCCAGGGCAGCAAACAGGTGAAAAAAAACATGTTGCTAATATGAGGCAAGAGTGGGTTGGTTACTTATGCTTGTGCAGTGTGAGAAGCCGCAGTGGAGGTTAATTATGGTTGCGCAGGAGTAGTGGATGGTAGGTGGTTAAATAGATACAGATTAAGCATTGAAACATGATGTTGCAGTTCGAGAGCACAACGGTGCAAGTGGGACCTTGGACGTAGCAATGTTGGGAGGTGCATGTACGCCGGGTCCGTGATGGATGGGAACAGTTCAAGGTCTCTGGCTAGAGGGTTAGGATTAGTTTGTGGAGGGGGGCAGTATGCTTACCCAGTAAGCTGGAGGGCAAGGGGTCGTGGCTCTGGGCTCGACGGTGGAGACAGGCTGGAGACAGGCACAGTGCCTTTGTGTGTGCCGGCTCCAAGCCTGCCGGCTTGTGGTTGGCTCCCAAGTAGGGGAGAGGAGCCAATCACGACGCTTGCAGGGCTGTGGGGCCGAGTGGAGGGTTGAGGCGTGACGGTCGGCCCTCTTGGAGTGGTGCAGACCTCGTGGGTCCCAATGGTGGCTGGATGCACTCCGAGTGCAATAAGGGGGCAAATCCTGAGTAGAAATGGGCCACTGGGCAAAGCAAGTGCGGCGCTGATATAGTAATAAATAATCCGCCGCGAGTTGACTATAATAGGCACACTCGCGCTCCGTTTTCCAAAATGCACCTGAGGGAGGCTTGTGGCATACCTGGAGTTAGGCAGGGCTCGAGGGCATCAGTGCAGGGCTGACTACTGCTCCAGCAGTAGATGGAGGGAGCTCCTGCTCCTCCAGGCTCAGCAGACGATCAGGCTGGAGACACCTGTCGTACATCTTTGCAAATACTTCCAACTACAAATAAGGGGCCTCCCCCTCTCATAGTTCTCGTGGGGCTGACTACCACACATAGTCTGTCAGCCGAGTTGGTGGCGGTTCTCAAACCATATCTCCCACCCCTGGAGCTGGGCCCCACTGTCTCATTGGGTGTCTCACCTTCCATGTCCGGCTCACCGATGTCAGGTTCGCTCCACTGCTCCCACGTTCTGTCACTCACTTCATCTTCTTCCTGAGGGTGATCGGGTTCTCCTTCGTTCGGCTGTGGGTCTTCATCTTCTTGGAGACATTCTCCATCAGTCCATAGGTTGCGTGGCACAGCCTTGAACCACGATGCATTTCGTGTCACCTGTCGGTGTCCTCTTTGTACAGTTATCATGGTCCCCTGTTTCTCACTGACAGTCCATGGGAGAGACTCATAGCGGGAGTCCAGTTTGGACTTTGTCGGGTTTCGCATCATGAGCACCTGGTCTCCCACCTGGTGGTCGGATGGTTTCAACCTCCTCTTGGCACTCATGTGTGCATTGGTTTCCATTCTCCTTCTTTCGGTGCGCTCAAGTCAATGCTTATTGCGTCCCATCTGCCAAGTCCACGTTCTGCTGACTGGATGGGTTCAGGGTCAGGTGGAGCTCCGGTTATCTGGCATGGTAGACAGGTGTTGATTAGTCTTTCGACCTTCTCATCTATCTGTGGAAACCACACTCGGTGCCGGATTCGAGCTTTCGTCCGGGCCATGCCTTGGTGGCCTTCGTGGGCTAACACCACTATTCTGTCCTGAAGGCTCGGCGGGATGATGATGCGACTTCCCCTGAGTAGTAACCCTTGTTCTGTTATGGATAGGTCCTGCCGTATGGTGAACATCCCTGTGAGAAACGCCTTTGCTTCCGCTGTCCTGTTGTGGGTGTTCTTCATGAAGGACTTCCAATCGCCTGAGATAATGGTGTCCTTTACTAGGTCACAACACAGGTTTTTGTGTGTTTCATCTGCAATGTCATTGATGCTGATGGCCTTTGGTCTCATGGCACGCACCACCTGGCAGATATGTTCCTCAGTCTCTTCGGCTACTTGAACTTCTTGTCGAGTCGCCTCTCACGGGTGTCTTGAGAGGAAGTCTGCCGGGTTCCCACTTCCCGGCTGATAGGCCAACTCGAAATTGTACTGTTGGAGATGTAGCAGCCATTTGGCTATTCTGGCCGGCGGGTGGGAGGATGTGCCCATGAAAATTGGCAGCAGGGGTTTATGGTCCGTAAATGTTGTGAATCTTCTGCCGTACAGATAGAGGTGGAAATGACGACACCCCCAAAGTATGGCAATTGCCTCCTTCTCAATGTGGGAGTATCGTTGCTCCGTCATTGTGAGAGCTCTTGACACGTATGCAATTGGCCTCTTCTCACCCTCTTTGGTCACCTGCATGAGGATGGCCCCTAGGCCTACGGGGCTGGCATCCACATATAGTTCAATTGGGAGCGCAGTGTCATAGTACGCCATTTCGTGTCCGCCGACAGCGACTCTTTGATGTTTTCAAAGGCTTCCTGACACGCTTGTCCCCATTCCCACTTTGTGTTGAGTTTGGTAAGTTCTCAAAGGGGTTCCGAGAGTGTGGCCAAATTCCGAATGAATCTCCCACAGTATGTGGCCATCCCCAAGAAACTGCGCACTTCAGTGGGTGTCATGGGCGGACTCGCAGCCTGGATGTCTGCAACTTTCTGGGGATCCGGTGATATGCCCGTGCTGCTGAACTTGTAGCCAAAGAATGATATTTCTGTTTTGAAGAATTCACATTTTTCTTTGTGAATAGTTAGTCCAGCTCCTTCTAGTCTGCCCAGGAGCATCTGTAGCCTCCTCAAGTGTTCTTCACTGTCCTGAGCATGGATCAGGATGTCGTCACTCACATTTAGGACACCTGGTATGCCCCGGATGACCTCCTTAATTGTCTGTTGAAAAACTTCGGCAGCTGAGGAGATCCCAAAACTCAAACGCTTATATCTTCGCAAACCCATGTGTGTTGAAAAAGTGGTTATGTAACGAGATTCCCTGTGCAGATTTAGCTGGTGGTATTCTGCTTTCAAATCAACTTTGGAGAAAACTTTTGACCCTGTGAGATCAGCCACAATTTCACCCAGGGTAGGCGTGATGTGGCGCTCCCGCTTGATGGCAGCGTTTTGGAGACGCATGTCGATACAAATCTGGACTTTTCCAGGCTGTTTGTTTTTTTTTGTGACTACCATCGGTGAGACCCATGGTTTAAGTCCTGTTACTTCTTCTATTATGCCGGCTTCTTCCAGCGCTTTGAGTTCTTTTTCCACTTGTTCGCGCATGTGTAATGGGGTTCTCCTGTTTCTTACGGCCTTTGGCTGGACCGACTTGTCAATGTGGAGTTTGATTGCCTTTCCTTTTAAGCACCCTATTCCTTTTTGCAGGTTGGGATACTGTGCCAGGATCTTCTCGACTTCTTGTGCCTCCTTTACTTGACAGATGAACTTCACTAGCCCCAGGTCTTCAGCCGCATCACCACTTAGAAGACATTCGATGCCCGCATTTACCACGTAGATTTTTGACGGTAAAATGTTTTCACCATGGCTGAGGGCAGTGCGGAATCTGCCAACCACCGGTAGGGGTTTCCTACAACCATATGCAAACAGCAAAGTGTCTGTGTCCTTCAGGTCCGGTTGTGGCTGCAGTGTTTGAAATGTGCTTATGGGCATAACATTTACGGATGCTCCAGTGTCTATGGTCATCCATACCTGTTGGTTTTGGAGTGTGACCTGGCACTTGCGCCTCCTGGGCCCTTTTTTTGCGTGGCATGTCCATGATTCAGGGCTGATACCAGGTAGACCTTTCTCCCTTTCTTCCACTGTTCCCTGCTACGCTCCTGTTGGGTCCCGGTCGTGTCATCTCCTTCCTCCTCAGTCGAGGAGTTTGTCGTTTCCACTCGCCGAGCACTTGCTTGCTTCTTTTTCTTGGTCCCACTCTTCTCTTGAGGATTTTGTGGTGGTGGTTGTGGGGTGCTCGATGACCGGCACACCTTAGCATAGTGGTCCTTCCTGCCACATGCACCGCATGTTGTCCCTTGCGCCGGGCAGTTCTGCCGTCCATGTCGCGGTCCACCACACCATCTGCACTCCATGGGTCCGGGGATTCGTGGCTACCATCTGGCATGTGTGTAATTTCCGCCCGTCTCATCCCTTGTCGACTGTCTATTGGTGACTTGGGCTACCATGGCTGTCGTGAGGGCAGGCTGTACTTTTTGAAGAGTAGTGCCCATGTGAGCGGCCCTAGCGTGTGCCAGTTCTCTTTGATGACCCAATTCCAGAATGCGTGTTAGGGAGATGCCTCTTTCACTCAGTATCATTCTTCTCAGTTTCTCAGATTGGATGCCGTTGATGAGCTGTCTTCGGATTTCTTGCTCGACATTCGTGAACGCGCACAATATTGCCAGCTTCCTGAGTCGGGTGTGGTAGGCATCTAAGGTCTCCTCTACTGCTTGAATTGTGGTGCAGAATATAAAGGTTTAGTAATCAGGGTTGAGTTGTGGGAGAAAATGAGCCGTCAGAGCATCCTTTGCTTGCTGGTATATGTCCTGGCCATCATCAACGGTTAGCGAGTTAAAAATACGTAGCACTTCGTCCCCCACATTTAGCAACAGGTGTGATGTCATTTTTCTGTCGGTGGTTATGTCCTTACATTCAATTGCCATTTCAAATTTTTGAATCCATAGCTGCCACCGGGGGCCAACTGATGATGGATCCGTGAATGGGTCAAATGGCTGTATCATTACAGAGGAGCCCCCTTGTGGGCGAGCTTGCGGTGATGACATCGATAGATTAGCTGCAAGTCTCGAAGGCGTCCCGGGCCTGGGGGTGGACGCGCTTGTCGCCATAGCAGGGCCTCACTGTCCCCTGATGGGGTTTATTCGCCTCACCTTGGCGCGTAGCTTCAGGCATCTGTGGTCCCCTCTGTGGCTGAATTCTCGAGCTGTGGTGGATGGGTTTGCTGCCTCGATCCAGGTGCTTACCACCTCTGGTTGCCATGATCACACGTGCATGCCGCGTGTGTGGCGTCTTCCTACGTTGTGCCGTGGTGCATTTGACCCCTGGATATCAGTGGGTGGATAATGCAGTTCCTTATGGCGATGTGTAGAGACTACTGGGGCTCGTGTAGAGAATGAGATGACAGAGAAGAGAAAAAAAGAATTCCTTTAGGAATAAAAAAAAAAAAGTTTTCTTTTTTGGGCGGGGGGGTTTTGTGTTTCCCCCCCCCCCCCACCGGGTGTCCAAAAATGTTGCGTGTCGCTGCAATTGTGAACAGCTGACAGGGCGTTGAACGCGTGTGCTGGGTCCCGTTTCCCTCGTCGCCAGTGTTACGTTCTGGCTCCGCGCTGCGGCACCTGGGGAGACAGAATGTTGTAGGCCTCGGAAGTAGGCCGCAGTGGCACAGCTCCAGCAGGAGCGAAATAAGACACGCCACACCTCGTTAGTATCTCGGGCCGGAACTGCCCCCCATCCGCAGGGGCGGGGCTTTTATTTAGACGTCCTGCGTCACCGCGTTGCGGGACGCAGGGCAGGTACAACACAGGGCATAGAAAAGAGTTTCACTTGGCTTTGGGGCCTGGCTCTGGACGGTGCAAGCATGTTCGGTGACTGGCAGCAGGGGACAAAGCTAATGTTGGTTCTGCCGCTGTCCCCCTTGGTGCACTGAACGGCTGGTGATACTCTATATCTGCCAAATGAAGTGATATGGGCCAATGCAATTTTAGGTGAATGGATCAGGGGCCACTAACAGGAGACTGAGGGTACACTATTTTGTCTTGTAAATCATTAAATATGCCCCATTGTTAGGACAGCTATTTTCCTACATTATGAACTTTATCATTAACAAGGACTCTAATATGTACAGTTAAATGACAGTGATCTTAAAATTATTCGGCCATGATCCCACACTTTGGCTAAACAGTGAAGTAGGGATTGCACCCTGATTCTGCAATTTAATCACTTGACCACGCATGTTCAAAGCTTTCCTTGGTACAAATATTTAAGTTTGGGATTTTAAAGACAACAACAATAGTATATGATAGAGCTTGCTTGCAAAAACACTAATTGCAGAAATCTGACAACTTGTAAACCCTTGAAAAAAGATTTCAAGCTAGAACATATCACTCTATTCTTAAAGGAAAACTATGGTCCTGATTCTGATGAAAGCGCAGTGAGCATGGAAAACACCAAGCTTCACTTTCCAGTGCTTGATGCCTTAGTATGACCCTTATTCTCAAGGGGTCCTGGCTGTCAGCGCATAGCGAGACACATCTGCATCACAAACTGCCTGAAATCCACCTATTTTTCTGCTTGGCGAGCAGATTGCAGACTGTCGACAACATTTTCGTACAATTGCATGATAATCCCATTCTTGTGAAAGAGTTGCCAAAACACCTGCTGGCACCCGTAGTATTCCTGGAAGCAGGGGCGTTGCTAGGGGGGGCGCTAAGGGGGCTATAGCTCCTGATCTTTTGGTTGTAGCCCCGGATAGAATCTCAGGAGCTACAGCCGAAAGGCTAGCTAGCCCCCAGTCCCAACAGTTCCAACATCAGCGTAGCCCCGGGTCTTTTCCAGACCTAGCAACTCCCCTGCCTGGAAGCGTATGGAGAGAGAAAGCAGTGCCAATGGGCTGGAAAGATCACTAAAACCCTGTAAAACAAGCCGCAGACACCTTTCACTTTGTTTAACTTACATTGCAACTAGGTCCCGACTGCGGGTTAACAGCATGAATCCGCCGCTGAGACATATTTTCAACTTTAGTAAAACCTATTGAAAGTCGGCAGCATCGGGAAAGCCAAGCCACCGCCGGCATTACATTTATTTCACTAACATTGAAAATAGGTGCCAGCGGCGGGTTAGCAACATTAATGCGCCGCCAGAACATATTTCTAACATTAGTAAGAAGAAATTCAATGTCGACAGTGGCTTAAAGCCACCAGCACGAATTAACAAAAATGAAGAAATGCAAACAAAGCACATAACTTTCAGCTATGGCTTACCAGAGACAAAATGGATTACACCACTTACGGCATAGCCAATCAGGTGATCCTTACATCAAAAACATTTGACCAATCCCACCACAAGTCACTCGATGTACATTTTCACAGACATTTTAAACCCAAACAAAACTATTACAGTACCTTGTTTATTTTTAATTAACATTGCTGTAAAATGTGTAACATAACTTGAAAGCTGCAGTAAATATATTTTAAAGCATCAATCAAGTCACATAACTTTAAAATAACATTAACAGATGGCGGCCGCCATTTTGGAAGTAAAAATGGCTGACGAATTCACCACACAGTAGAAAATCGGCGATAGAGTGCAAAAAGAGGTGTGTTGTGGGAGAAGATGGGTGGGAATGGGTGGAAAACCCTACAGATTTCACTTGGCGATGGGCGTTAAATGGGTGGGACACATGGCCAAACTACATAATATCCATCCTCATATGTCAACCTGCATTGAAAAGCATTACAAACCTGCATCAAAACCTCTATTTCAAGCTCTCATGTTAAACCTCTTATTTTAATGACAATAGTTTCGGCTCTATAGGTAGCGCTTTCAGCGCCACCTAATAGCCAAAGCTAAAAAGAGTCAATACCATGATTAGGCTAACATAGGGCCTCATCGCAAGTCTGGCGGTAACCCTTAAAAGTGGCGGTAACAGAATAAGCGCCGCCAATACTGCTCTGCCGCATCATGAGCCAGCGCAAATACTGCTGACTGTAAAAGCAGCCGCCGCTATTACAGCCGACGCTATTACAGACAGCACAACTTCAGCCGGCCACACAAGGCACAAACACAGCCGCATCACAAGTCCACGGTCAGCGAAAAACCAGCACTAATACTGCAGAAAACACGGCACAGTTATCTCCAGCTCGCAGCTTGAGGTAAATGAACACAGGTGCCTGAAATGAAGCCACAGGTGATCCGAATCTACCCCAGAGTGCTACATAAGGCACAACCCAAACACTGTTTCCATCACCATCATGCTGCCACTAGCCACTGTGAGCTGGTACAGGCAGCTGCCCATGCTGTGGCTGAAAGTAGAGAGGCAGGACAACCAGGCCAGGGCACAGAGAGTACTAGGGGGGTTGTGTTGTGGGGGAGGAGGAGAGCCCAGGTATGGCGTGCACCAATCCCCAGGGTTAGGCCCTCACACTGGACACTCACCGACAGCCAGTTGGTCACCCTGTACTGTCTCAACAGTGAAACCATAACAGAGCTGCTAACCACAATACAGGATGACATAGGGAGCAAGATTAACATACTGACAGCTGTGCCCCCACTGTTGAAGCTAGTCCCCATCCTACAATTCCTCTGAACTGGCACCTTCCAGCACTCTGTGGCCATAATGCATGGCATGGCACAGCCCACATTCTGCGCAGTGGTGGGCCAGGTGCTTGAAGCCCTCCTGCGGCAATTGCAACGCCACATCTTACTGCCTACCAGCCCAGCTCAATGCCATGAAGGCACCGTTCTATGCCATTTCCCAAATGACATTTGTGATTGCTGCCTTGGACTGTACCCCTGTTGCGCTGGTTGCCCCACAGACCCACGAAGCAGTGTTCAGAAACCACAACACTATCACTCCCTGAATGTGCAGGTGACCTGCGATCCGAATCTGTATATCACCCACTGCTGTGCCCGCTACCCTGGTTCCACTCACGATGCCATGGTCATACGGAACACCACACCACCAGGATAAACGGAGAGGCACAGAGAACAATTGACCTGGATAGTGAGTAGAGAACCCAGCACACATGTGCCGCCAACTACATGCCCAAATGGGAGGGATGCAAATGACTACACAAAGGTTGTCATGACAAGTGAATGGGGGGCAATCTGTACTACACCTCCTCCTGCACCATTGTCACAGTACAGGCCAGGGAGTATGCACATGTCAGACTCACCTTCATGGTGAAGCAGCAGTACACATACAGTAGCAACCATATACACCACCAACATGACTACAGGTACCACAATGCAACATGCACCTACCAAATCAATGCTGACAAATGGCCACATAGCCCCACACAACAACCCTACCAGTACCACAGCCATGCACCCATGTGTGCCGAGCCCAAAATGTCCCCCCGTTGGCATCAGATGCCCAGGGAGGGCACATGGGGAACCCAGCATGCCACATGCACAGTGGAAAAATACTGCCACATGACAGCCACCACGTCCACTACACATGTCACCGACAGACACCTTACGTAAGATATGCTGCAAGGGAACAGGGTGCATGTGAAGCACCAACACTGCATGACACGAGTGACACTGCATGCACAGACATGGAATAAACACATGCTGTGAAATTAAGGTTCATGTACATGCACAAGTAGTACATTGAGCTGATTTTGTGTAACTCCACCCCCATCCTCTATACTGTATCTAATGCTTGTGCCTCCCCCATGCAGGTGACTCCGGATACCCACAGATGCCTTGGCTAATGACATCTGTGCGTGATCCACAAACACCACAGGATATTGCCTACAACCACACACCCAGCAGTTTCCGCTGCCTCGACCGTACTGGTGGAGCCCTGATGTACGCAACAGAGAAAGTGGGTAAAATTGTGGTTGTGTGTGCCATGCCGCACAATATCTGCCTGAGGAGAAATGTCCCACTACCCCCTGACCTGGACATGCTACCCCCAGGGCATGAGGAAGCAGTGCCTGTGGATGAGGCAAATGCAGGCATTTCCAGAGATGACGTGAGGGTTGGGAGAATGGCACGCCAGGGACTGATCGACAATATCCTTTGACACTTTGACTGGACACACTCATGCACCACTGTGTGATGCCACCCAAACAATAAACACAACAATGACACAATCAGGAATGTCCTTGCAGTGATGAAATGTAAGGGTTTTTATGTCATGAAGTGCCCCAACTATCCCCCCACCACCAACTCTCCATCACACAATCCCCCCTCCCAGCACAAACTCCCCATCACACAATCCCACACCCCTCTCTCACCACCAACTCCCCATCACACAACCCCTCATCCCCCTCCCACCACCAACTCACCAGCATGGCCACTCGTGGAAATCAATGTCCCAGAATCCTTCACAACCGTGGCCTCTTTCCCTCTGCTGACCGCTGGCGATTTTGGGTGCAGAATGTGCAGTGACTGTCGCTGCAGTGTGTCCTGCTGTGACCCTCAGCTCTGGTGGAGGAGGATGCGACGTAGCCTGTCCCCAGATTCTGCTGCCGTTGCACCTCTGTGCTCTGCCGGATGACTTCTGCTAGTGCAAAGACGCCTTCAGTCATTTCCCTGTACAGTTGTGCATACAGTGTCAGGGTGGATGTGTTGGCTGTTGTCTTGGCCTTGTTTCATGCCATGACACGCTCAACCATGCGGATAGCCCCATGGATACTGTCCCAAATGGCCTGCAGGTTTGCAGAGTCACAGTGTGGCCAATCTCCTCCATCTTCCGCTGTCTGCGCTCCATGTCCTCGAGCCTCCGCAACAACATTCTGTGTGTTGGACTGCGCTGTGGGGGTGAGGGGCTCTGCAGTGGCCTAGGGCTGAATGCAGGGGACCATATGATGGAATGTCAACATCCAGCTCTGGTGACTTTGTGCGCTGGTGGCGTGGAGGGCTCTCTGGAGAGTGTGGCCTTTGCCAGGTGGTGACACTGGGCTGGTATCCCCCTGTGGCTCCTCAGTCGCCCTGCCAGCAGGTGTGGCCTCAGTGTCCATGCGACGGCTGCAGGTGTGGGTACAGTGTGCCCTGCACTGCTCCTGGTGGCCTGTGGCATGGGCGTTGCCTTGGCCATGCTCTGCTGCAGCATTATGCGCCGGGACATCTGCCTTGGTGTGGCCTGTGTTAACCTTTGCAGGGTGGTGGTGGTGGCAGACCTTGAGGGCCTGGATCATCCTCCTCCTCCTCTGACGCCTCTGGCGATGCCTGAGTGCCTGTAGGGGACATAGGAAATGTCATCAGGTATGGATCCCCCCGTTTGTTTGTTTGTTTATTTATTTGGTATAGCGCACCAAACCCGAAGGTAACTGGGTGCAAGCAGTACAAGTAGGTGTTAAACTTAGGTTACAGTAGATACATTTGTGGCAGTTTTACTTTACAAGGTTTATGAAGAATACAAGAAGTACTTAAGCAGCAGTGGTATACAGTTTGTCAAATTTCAAGTACATGATTTGCATATTTACATGTTACAGTGGTTACATAATAGTCAATGACAGAGAGAGCAGATAACATTGTGATATATGGTATAAAACATCGGTGAGGTAGATTGGAAGGGATATTGAGGCAATAGGGACGAAGCACAATGGTCTTGGATTAGGTCCCAGGTTGGATATCCTTGGTTCTTAGCCATTTCTGAATGTTGCGTCTGAAACTTGTGTATGTTTGGTCAGTACGGATTGTGAGAGGGAGAGAGTTCCATGTTTGAGCTGCCATAACTGGGAAGCTTCTCCCACCAGACCTAGTTAGGTTGAATCGTGGTACATTGAGGCAGAATGAGTTGGCAGTCCTAGAGGGGCGATTGGAGGCTTTCCTGATTATGCCGTTGGTGAGGTAGAGTGGGGTGGTGTTATTCAGACATTTGAAGGTCAAGGAGGTTGTTTTGAGCAGCATTCTGTCCTTGATTGTCAGCCAATGGTTTTGTCTTCTGAGCTCGGATATATGATCTTTATTTGGGATATTTAATGCTGTTCTTAAGGCATTATTTTGTAAAGTTTGAATTTTATTCAGGATTTATTTGTTGGCACCCATGTAGAGGGCATTACAGTAGTCCAGTCTTGAGACTATGAGGGCATTTGCTAAGGTGATACAGCTGGGTGGGGATAGGTATGGTCTACAAGCCCTAATTAGCTTGCATGTGTAAACTGATGAAGAAGCCAGAGAGTTCACTTGTTTGTTCACTGATAGGGTGCAGTCAAGCTAAAAACCCAAAGTTTTTACTTCTTTTACAACCTTGATGGAGTTGCCATCAATGTCAAAGGATGCATAGTCAGGGTTGAGTTTTTTAAGGTTGGCCGTGTTTCCAAGGATCAGGAGTTCAGTCTTATTGTCATTCAGGCATAGGCCGTGGGTGGCCATCCATGCCTGAATGAGTAGGTAAATGCTGTTCACAAGAGCCGTGTCACTGAGGTAATTGCCCGAAAGGGGTATGAGGATCTGGGTGTTATCTGCATAGTTAGTGTAGGTGACACCCAGTCTATCCAATTTGTCGAACAACGGCTTTGTGAAGATGTTGTACATTGTAGGCGAGACACATGAACCTTGAGGAATGCCACATGTTATGGGGATTGGTTCTGCCGAGTCTGATGGAGAGAAGACTCGCATAGTTCTGTTGTTTAAGAATGATGGGACCCAAGCTATTGCGTCCTTAGAGAAATGAGCAGCCGAGGACAGGTGGTTGCACAGGACTTCATGATCCACCAAGTCGAAAGCGGCTGACAGGTCAAGGAGGAGTAGCATTGCAGTTTTCCCTTTGTCCCTGAGCTCCTCAATTTGAGTCTTTAGGTCAATTAGTCCGGTTTCAGTGCCATGTTGTGGCCTGAAGCCTGATTGTCGGACGCCTAGAAGGTGATTTGTTTCAAGGAAGTGCTGTATGTGGAGATACACTACTCTGTCAAGTATCTTCAGAAGGAAAGGTACCATCGTAATGGGCCTGTAATTAGTTGGAATGGAAGGGTCTAATGTTTGCTTTTTGAATAGAGGTACGACCCAGGACTGTTTCAAGTTACTTGGGACCATGTTGGTTGAAAAGGACAAATTAATAAGTTTAGTGATAAAGGGAGCCAGGTCTCTGGTTGCGTCTTTGATTAGTTGTGCTGGGCACTTGTCGCCTTGACATCTTGATGGCTTTAGCGAGGAGATCATTTTCTCGACATCAAAGGTATAAACATTGGTGAATTTGAATTGATTTAATGTGTTGATTGAGTCCCCCTGGATGAGGTTTTGATTTTCCTTCTTGGTTAGTGTGGATTTCTTTTTGGCTATCTTGTCTTGGAGGAGTACTATTTTGTTGGCTAGCGCGTCCTGAATATTTGTGCACCATTTTTTGTCTTTAGTTATATTGTCTACTAGGGATAGGGGCCTCCATTTCTCATAGGATGATAAATAGCTCCTTTGTATTAGATTTGACTTTAGATATCCTGTCATTATATAGGTCTTTCTTTGTACGCATTATTTCTTTTTTTTATAGTTGTCTGCACATTTTGTTAAGGTGGTTTTATTTTCAACTGTGGGAGAGGGGTGCCATATGACTTCCAGTTTTCTCTTTTCCCATCTGAGGGTTTTTAAGTGTGGGGTGAATCAGGCATTCAAGTAAGCCCAGAGGTTTACTTTTTTGAAGTTTGACGGGTGCAATGAGGTCTAGGGCTTTGGACAAGGCGTTGTAAACTTCTACTAAGGTGTCAGGGTCGGATACAGATGAGAGTGAATTTAGGGATGGAAGGATGAGTGGGAGTAGTCTATCAGATGTGATATTTATTTTGTTCCTTGTGAACTGAGGGGGGGGGGTGCTATAGCTAGAATAGATTGTGGGCGTGTATTTATTGCTACCGTGAAGGTAATCAGATGGTGGTCAGTCCATGGTAATGGGTTTGAGGCATTAACGGATAGTTTGCAATTCAAGTCCGCCACCCAGTCAAGGGTCCTGCCTTTGGTATGGGTGGGCTGGGTCACTTTTTGCGTGAATCCTTGTTCTGAAAGCATGTTAGCGATGGTCTTGGCATCTTTGTCTATTGGATCGTTAAAGCCAAGATTGACGTCCCCCAGTAGGAGTACATGTGATGTTTCTTTAGTATTGTTGGAGAGAATACTTCAGATGTCGTCCTCAAAGGAGCCAATGGGTCCTGGAGGCCTATAGACTAGATAGATTGTTAGGGTGCTGGAGTTGGATATATGTATTTTGGCTGTGAGAATTTCACAGGAAGTAATTGAGGGAGAGGGTGTTAACCTAACTGGTAGATGAGCTTTGGCGATCAAGGCAATGCCACCTCCTCTTGCATCGGGTCTGTCAGCTCTGTTAACTTGGATGTTTCTGGGATTGCTAGTGCTAGGGTTGGGCCAGCTGCCACATTTAGCCATGATTCAGTGACTGCTAGAATGACTAGGTTGTTTATGGTAATTAGGTCTGCTATTTCTAAGGCATGTGCCACTAAGGATCTGGCATTTATTAGGGTGGAATTGATTTTGATGGAGCTGTCTGGATTATGGATATTTGTAGTTTTAGCAGCACTACATTTAGTCTTAGGTAGTTTTTTATAGGTGGTACATTTCTGGATGGGCAAGGACGCTACTTCTTTTATATAGTAAAGAGGGTTAGCTTTAGAGCGGTTGTTGTTGCGATGGTGATTAAGTAAGTGACTATTTCTGGGTTTGTAAAGGCATGGTAATCTAGCTCGAAGTTTGTTGTTACTCGCGATAAGTGGGCAAGGTAAGGACGTGTGTTTGGCCATTTTTGGGGTAGGTGGGACTGTGGTGAGACAATTTGGGCCTGTGGTTCGTTGGCAGATCGATCGCGGTTAGTGTGATTACTAGTGCTATTTGGAGGATGGTCCTGTTAGTAATTTTTCAATGTTTGCTCTGTTAGGGTTAGCTGGCTTAGTAGACGTTTCTGTGGCTAGTTGATTGGTGATAGATATGCAAGTGAGGCTGTAGTAGCTGAGTTGCCAGCAGTCTGTCTCAGTTAGACAGGATAGCTATGGATATGGAGTACATCATAGTGAGAGGCTAGGGTGGACAGTGGAGACGGTGTGATAGTAGGTGCAGAAATAGGCAGTCTCAAACATATGAATATAGGCAGATTTTCACATAACTGGGCAGTTGCATTTATGTAGGTACGGCAGTTGAGCAGGCAGATAAACAATAACAGAGATAGTGTGCCTAATGAGGCAAGTCCATTCAGAGTACGGTCTCTGTCATGCTAGCACGGTCTTAGGTGGCAGAGAGGTACCGTGTGTTGGCATGCAAGACACAATTGATATGGTACAGAGTGTGACCCCACAAATATGGGCAAAAAGGCATGGTTGGTCATGGGAGGATGCATGTGGGCCCAGCGTCATGGGGATGCTTGTAGTGATGTGTGTGACCCATGGCCTGTTGGTCATCGGCCTGTGTTTGGGTAGTGGTAACTAGAGGGACAACCCTAAGACCGTCAGAGCTATGGGCTGAGAATACCAGGTATACAAAAAGGGGGTTTGCTCTGAGGTCTGAAGTTCTGTGGTCTACTTATTGACTGCAGTAGGCCTAGACTTATTTTATTAAGTCACATGCATGCAAGAACACTCTAAATATAGTAGTACTTTGGAAATTGAGAAAATCAGGCAATAATAGATGTAAATCATACAGCTTTTATTTTATTTTGCTGTTGGATGCATTTTAAAATCATGCATTTGTAATTTTTTGATTTTATAGAAAATAGAAGGTACAATACATTAAGGATAGTTAGTCTTTAGTCTTCACAAGATCCTCAATGTAACTGAATTAGCAACTGATTTGTAGATATACATTGCTTAAAACATAGTAGTGCTTTAATATCAGTGTGTAACCACCACCTATAGTGACAAGTGATAGTATAGTATAGGTACTTAATACAGAACAACCAGGCTGAAAACAGTACATTTTATAACACTAGGTTGTATGTAGCCAGGCTAGAGGGTGACCTAACATGTGGTCGACGTCTAGATCTGAATCAGGAGGATGGACGGACCAGGTTGAGTATGGAGTAATGGTCCTTGGACGTTTCGGCAAGATGCCTTCATCTTGGGCCTGGAATAGGTCTCCCTTGAAGAGAGATAGGGGGACTCTATTAGTGCCTAAAGTGGGGGTTAAAAAGTTTATGCACATGACATAACTATATCCAAAAATGTGGTACACCATTAGTACAATTGGGATAAAATTGGGATAAAAGCATTGCCGTCCCACTGGTCAGTTCCGTGCATCCCTTACTTTTATCCCAATTTTATCCCAATTGTACTAATGGTGATGATCAGGAGGGAGGAGCGGAGGAGTACGTGGACCTAGCAGATGATCAGGAGCTGGACACAGTGAGTGTTACGCTGTAGGAGTGCAGAATAACGCGAAGCATGTTCTGCTGTTTGGGTGTGGTTTAAATAGCCCAGGTAAAGTAGTTCCAGGCCAAGTAGTTCCAGGCCCAGCCACACCCAAAGCACTAGACCGCATGGCTTGGTTCTAAAGAACTGAGCTGTGTAATAGGCCTCCATGTTGGATTAAGGTCCAAAACTGGTATTGCTTTATTCCTGATAATGAGCCTGGTGCCAAAGGAGCCAGGACTGACTCCATGTATGTTTCTGATGGAGTTTTAAGGCCCTTGGGGCCAGTGTGAAGGGTTTTAGCCCCACTGCTGCCAGGGGGCTGTTATACCTGAGGGGGTCAGGGGCATGGATCGTGACAGAACTCCCCCCTAAGGCCCCTCTCAAGGTATTTCCTCCGTCCGGCTCTGGTTTGGTCAGATGGTTCTGATGAAATTGTCTTACCAGGCGTGGCGCATGGACGTGCTCGCTAGGCTCCCATGTCCTGTCCCGACAGCTGTATCCCTTCCGGTCCACTAAGTAATATAACTTGGACCTGGTGAGTTTAGAATCTAGGATGTCCTTGACTTCAAATTCGGGTTCTCCGTTAACCAGTGCCGGATTTGGTGGTGTTTTGACCCGAGTTCCAGGCTGAACAGGTTTTAAGAGTGACACGTGGAATACGGGATGGATCTGCATATTTGGTGGTAAAGCTAGTTTTACTGCCACAGGATTTATAATAGCCTTGATGGTATAGGGATCTAGATGTCTGGGATGAAATGTTCGAGTTCCTCTTATGGGCACATGCCGAGACACCAACCAGACTTCATCTCCGACTTGGTAGTCTGGGGCTTTTCTTCGGTGTTGATCAGAGAATCTTTTCTGTGTTTTTTTGGCTTGGATCAAGTGCTCTGCTGTCTTTTTGAAGGCTTGAGTGATGGTCGTATGTAAAGTCTTCACCGCAGGCATTTCCAAGGCCATGGGGGTATCTAATTCGGAAGTACGTGGGTGCCTTCCATATACGGTATAGATTGGACTCTGTCCGGTACTGGTGTGTAGCGAGTTGTTGTAGGCATATTCGGCTATCCATAGCACATCCTTCCAGCTTTCTTCCACTTGAAGTAACATGCACCATAGGTACTGCTCTAGTGTCTGATTCGTCCACTCCGTTTGGCCAACAGTTTGGGGATGGTGACTAGTGGACAGACGAATATCGATTTGGACAATTGCACAACTCTTCCTCCAGAAGTTAGACACGAACTGACTCCCTCGGCCAGAAATCAGGACGGAGGGGAAACCATAAAATGTGGCCCATTATCTGACCATATGACACGAGGCAGCCCGAACCTGGGAAAATACTCCTTTAACATGGATTTCGCTGTTGACATAGCTGAACAATCTTTCAGGGGGTAGGCCTCTACCCATTTACTAAATACACAGACCACTACAGGGACATATTTATAGTTGTGGCATCTTTCCATTTCTATAAAGTCAAAATGAATTACCTCAAATGGCATAGAGGGAGGACCAAAACTTCCTACTGCTGTCACTGTCCCTTTTCCAATGTTATGTTGTAAGCAAGTCATGCAATTCTGAACCAATTTCTCTGCAGTTTTCTTAATGTTGCGGTTGTAGCATACAGAATCAAGATGCTGAGACATCTTTCTCGCACATACATATGTTGGACTATGGGCCATGGTAACCATTGCCATAACATATGCATTTGGCAACATCCATCTATTATTTTCTTTGTCCACCCAACAACCCTCGGGATCTAATTCTGCTGGACCCTCGGACCATTGTTTTATTTCCTCTGGAGTGGCTTCTGCTTGTATCTCTTTAACTGTCTCAATTCCATCCTCTATCATGCAGGACACTCTCTCTGTTGTTTCAACATACATTTTTGTGTGCAAATCAGTGGCAGTTTGTTTCACGATTCAGTCTGCAAATGCGTTTCCCTTTCCTACATTACACATTATTTTTTTATGTGCGTCGCATTTCATTATTGCTAACCGCTTGGGAAGTGCAAGTGCTGTCCACAGTCTCACTATCAAAGTGCCACGTTGAATCTTAGTTCCATGTGATGTCAGAAAGCCCCTTTCAGCCTATAATCGACCAAAATTGTGGACCACCCCAAAAGCACATTGGCTATCAGTGTATATGTCCTCACTAAGGTTTTCAGAAATTTCACATGCTCTAGTTAACGCTATTATTTTCGCAGCTTGTGCTGAGTATTATGGGATTCGTTTGCTCTCTACAATGGTTTTTAGTGTAGTAATGGCATAAGCAGCAGTTGATGTGTCATTCGGCCATTTAAAACAAGATACATCACAAAACAGTTCTCCATCTGGCTCTTTCAAGGGTGTATCAGTTAAATCAATTCTCCCTTTTGTCTCCTGCTCAGTAATAATTAAGCAATCATGTGGTAATCCTTTCTCACTCCCTTTTTCACTGGGAGGGGCAATAACTCAGCCGGAACATCTCTTAATTTGAATATGCAGTGCAAATAGGATTATTTCATACCTCGTTAGTCGTGCGGATGTGAAATGTTGTGTCTGTGTTCTATTTAGAAGAACGTCTACTGAATGGGGTACCATCACGGTTTAAGAGTGACCTAAAACCATCCCCTCGGTTTGTTTTACTGACGTGGCAGCTGCAGCAACAGCTTGCAAGCAACGTGACAAAGCACATGCAACAGTATCCGGGGTGGAAGAGAAATAACCGCATGGTCTATTTCTGCCCCCGTGTTCCTGAGTCAAAACAGCCAAAGCACATCCATCATTTTCATGTACAAATAATATAAAACACTTCTCATAATTTGGTGTACCCAAAACCGGAGCTGAGCATAGCGCAGCTCTGAGCAGGTCAAAAGCTTCTTGACACTCCATGTTCCATAGCAAATGTAAAGTAACATTCTTCCTTGTCAATGCCACTATGGGTTTCACAATCATAGAAAAACTAGTAATCCACTGCCTACAATATGAAGCCATGCCAATTAAAGCCCTGACTTCCTTTTGCGTGTTTGGAATAGGCATATCAGAGATGCTTTCTATGCATTCTAGTGTCAACCTTCTTCCCTCCTTCGATAGGAGGTAGCCCAAATAGGCCACGCTTGTGCCACCACGCCACTCTGCCCTGTTGGCAGGCCCAGCATCTGGCTCTGCTGACTTGTGTTGCTGTCCACTGGGGCATTTTATGCTGGGCTATCATTTGTGCATGCATTTGTTGGCGGGGGTTCAATCACCTCCTGCCTGTTGGCACCTGCCTCCACACTGCTGACTACCTCTATCCCCTTGAGGACCAGCACCGTGCTGCATTTCTCCTCCCGGGACAGGTGGACAAATCCTAATACCCGCTTCATTTCTATGGTGTAAAAATGTTTAAAAAAGGCCTATTGTAAATATGGCGCTTTCTCTCATTAGAATATATTCATATCAGCTACTGTCACCAAAAAGGGGGTATGAATTAGAACAACAGTGGATCTCTGGATTGGACACTGTAAAAGATGGGCATAACGGGCCTCATTAAGAGAATCCCGC
This sequence comes from Ambystoma mexicanum, assembly GCF_040938575.1. Classification (NCBI taxonomy): domain Eukaryota; kingdom Metazoa; phylum Chordata; class Amphibia; order Caudata; family Ambystomatidae; genus Ambystoma; species Ambystoma mexicanum. The sequence continues at coordinate 1,392,753,350 of NC_090931.1, forward strand.
TAAAAACGGGGTCATTACCAGCCTGGAGGAAGTAGCGGGTCCGTGCTCCTTTGACACCGCTAATAGCAGCTGATTACGAGTACGCGAGCATGCGCAAACCCCCATGCCGGTAATGGCCATACCGCCATGCCGCTAAAGGGCCTCCAACCCCCCGATAGCGCCCTCACGGGACCCGCTGATACCGCCTCCGCAAAGGAGCAACCCCTTAATAACGACCCAGTAATAACAACATGCTAATACCGAGCTCGTAATACCGGACCCGGAAATAACATCATTGCGTCGGAACAGGAAATGCACCGGCAGCCATCTTTAAAAACACAATCCATTGCAATCCTCCCAAACCACCACTGCTACAGAGGAGAGACCAGGGCCATTGTTTACATCATGTCCAAGGCAACCCGTAAAACTACCCCCCGCCTGTGCAAGAAGCTCTTCTCAGATGAGGAATTGAATATGTTGGCAGATACCCTTGCTGCCCATGCCGATGAGGTATTCACAAGTAACCTCAAAAGGGAGGTGCAGCTGAGGAAGAAGGAACTTTGGGAGGAGGTAGCATGCAAGGTGTCTGCGGTAGGCACCACCCCCCGGACAGTCAAAGACTGCAAAAAAAGATGAGACGACCTCCGTCTCAGGGTCCGGAACATCCTGGCCAGCAATCAGAGGGAGAACATGGCCACAGCCAGGGTGCGCACTCACAGGTGAAACACATGCGCTGGGAGGAAACCTGCAGCACAACCATCCAGATGGAGTTGATAGAGGGCTTCGGGGAAATGGAGACGGGTGCTGCAACATCTGGAGAAGGAGGTGAGCGACCCTGCAAACCCCAGTAGGCCAAACCATGACGTAGCACAACTGATGTGAAAGTGAGCCGAGCCAAGGCAATGCATGGCCCATCGTACACACATTTACAGATCGATGTCCAGATGGAGGCCCAAACCCTGCCACACTGAAATGCATGCTGTGTGCCAATCCCATAACCAACAGACACCCAACAAACAGGGACCATTTGCATGTAACACATCACACAAAGCCCAATTCAATGGCATACCACCTGGTACGCCTCAGTGCCTAATGGAGATTCCACAGCTAATGTCAACATGCCCCCGAAACTACCCTGTGTGATACACCTATAAGATTGCAATGCATGAGAAATGAAATACTGTACAGCACCATCTCATGCTTCTTGCATGTAACACCATCACTGATGCCTTGCATCTCTTCCTCCCCCACAGGCACTGATGGAGAAGGTGTGAGTCAGGACCCTGCCACAAGGCCATCTACGTCCAGGGCCAGACCGCCTGGCACTGGTCAATCCACCTCCGGGGCAGCACCGCGGCCCACAGTCCAATCCAGGCCATGCAGGCACAGGAGGACACCACAGCAGCGGACGTGACTGCTACCACCGAGCTGCCAACTACAGCTGAAGGGGAGGCTGATGGCACCCAGTCCGCTGCCACAAGCTCAGTGGGTGAGGCAGCAGCCACAGCCCCACTCAGTGACGTTGATGTAGGAGCGGAGGAGTACGTGGACCTAGATGGAACAATCCATGTGGAATGGCCACACACCCCAAGCCCCCCGTCCACCCCCAATACGCCACTCAGGGCACACTCTCCAGCCCCATGCTGGATTCTGCAGTTCTACTGCACAGTTCCGACCTCAGTACCACCCCAGAGGCCAGCCCTGCAATGGCACACCCAGATGCAGCACCCTTAACCTCTGCTGCTCCCACTGACTTGGAGGCACGGCCGTCAAGGGTGGAGGCAAGGCAGGACTCCATGATTGACCTTGTGCACCAATATGTGGCTGACAGTGGGGAGACGCGGCGAGAGATCCGTCAGGCCATTGCTGGGAACACTGCTGCCATTAATGCCTGTGCAGTCATGATACGTGACAGTTTGGGGGCCGTCACACAGGTCCTGAGCAGCATGCTACAACACATGCAGCGCCAACAACCTGCGCCGGCTATGCCAATCCCAACTGCATCCACCTCACCCTCCACACCTGCATCCTCTGCACCCTCCAGCCCTGTGCGGATGACAAGGCAGAATGCAAGGCAGACCGAAATGCTGCCGCCGGACACAAAAAAAGCCTGCAAATAGTGTGGGATGACAATGGGTGAGGGGGGAGGTGGTGTTGGTGTGTATAGGGGATTAAGGGTGTGCTCATTGGGGGTATGGGGTGTTCATTGGGGGTATGGGGTGTTATTTGGGCGGTATTGGGTGGTCATTGGGGTATGGGAAGTTTTGGTGTTTTCGAGGGAGGGGGTAGGGCATGTGAGTGGTGGAGGGAGGAAGCATTTTTCTGTAATTTTCATTAATACACCCGTTGTGTGCAAAATCATTTAATGCCTGGACATTGTTCATTTCGTGTGTGTTCATTCTATTCATCACAGTGCCCAACTCCCCACATACCCTGTGTGCATGTCCACATGGACCCAGTGCTCAGTGTAGCACTGACACATATCCATCAATGTCCCTGTGGTTCAGAAGTATTCGTCAATCAGTGATTGGCGTACAGCACGGCCATCTTGTGTATCACGTACTAGCAGGGCTGCTGCTTCTCCTCCATCATCATCCTCATCATCCTCACCCGGTGCATGCATGTCAATGTCAGGTGGCAGTGGTACATTTCTCCGGATGCACGTGTTGTGCAGCATGACACAGGCCATGGTGATCTTTGCCACCTTCTCAGGGCCATAAAGGAGTGCTCCACCAGACCTGTTTAGGCAGCGGAACTGCACCTTCAACAGGCCAAAGGTCTGCTCAATCACGACACGGGTACAGGCATGAACCCGATTGTACTCCTCTTCGTGCCTGTTACGCGGGTTCCGCACAGGGGTAAGTAGCCACGGCTTTAAGGGATAGCCTCCATCACCTGCATGGGAGCACAAAGAGGTATGTGTGAGTCATTCTGAGCTGCCACCTTTAGGATTCACGGCCATGGCCGTAACTATTTGGTGTTGACATGCACATGTCCCTGTACGTATGCACACAGATTAATTGGATGCATTGTGTACTGCAATATGGTCTGCTAGGGTGGATGCGTTGTACAGATGATGCAGGGTGTTCACTTGCATGCTGATGCGGATGTACTGTGGATGCAGAACGATATCTTGCCTCCCATAATTGCAGTGTATGCTACTCTGTGCCTAATCACACTAGCGACATTGGCACAGTTGTAATCATGTTTAGTCATGCATCGCTTGACATACCCATGGTGACCTGCTTGTGCGTCTTGCATGTTGTCATTAATGTACGGCATTGGTCTTATGTGTGGCATTGATGTGTCATGTTCGGGTTGGGAGGTTCAGGTCAGAAGTGTTTAGCTCGGAGTGCATTGTCCACTCACCGCCCATTCCCACCCAGGTAGAGTATGCATCTCCCCCCCCCATTCCTAACTGGGTGGAGTATGCATCCCCCCACCTCACAACCCTGATACACTGCCATGGGCCAGTCAGGCAACTCACCAAGCAGCCAGGCACGTCATCCAGCATGTCGCTCCATGTGGCGGGGTAGCGTGGAGTTACGCAGCACCATGGCATCATGTGTAGATCCGGGATATCGGGCATAACAATGTGTGATGATCTTGCTGGAGTCACATACCATCTGCACATTGATCAAGTGGTATTGCTTGCGATTGCGGTACACCGCCTCTGTTGCATGAGGGACGACCAATTCTACATGGGTGCAGTCGAGGGCACAGATGCAATTGAGCATGCCTGCCAGTGCAAGGAAGCCTACTTTAGTGTCGGCAAGCTCCTGGGCCGTCCATGGTAGGGATATGTGGGTGCTAGCGTGCTTCAGGAGGGCATCCAGCACTTGGGTAAGCATGCGTGAAAAGAGTGGTTGTGATATGCCATGCAGCTGGCCCACTGTGTGCTGGTAGGTGCCTGTGGCCAGGAAGTGGAGCACAGGCACCACCTTTAGTAGCAGGGGGGTGGCAGTGCGTATTTCTAAGAGGCTGACAATGTCGTCGTGTATCATGTCCACTATGGTGTTGATGGTGTCCCGGTCCAACCGGTGATGGGTGTGGATCTGCTCTGGGGTTAGATTGAATGGACTGGGTCTGATGCGAGGGATTGGTGGCTGCCTATATGGTACCACTGGCTGCACTGGTGGAACTTGCTGGCCTGTCTCACCCTCCTTCTCCTCCTGCGTCTCCTCTGTGCTGCCTGTTGTTGTAGCTGTAGTTGTTGTTGTTGCTGTAGTTGTAGCAGTACAGGCATGTCCTCCTGCCCCATGATTGCAACAGCTAGTGGTATCATTTTGGGGTGGGAAGGGGTGTGGTGTGTGGGTGTACTCCTTTTGTACTGGGACAGGCTCCATTGACTCCACCTGTGGTGATTGTGTGCACCTCTGGCAGTTGCCTACACTGCAGTTTGCTATTTACAGGTGGTCCGCGATGCCTGTGTTGCCGCCGTCGTGCAGGCCCTAATTACCGTCTTCGGGATGCCAGTAAGTGCATGCCCCCGTAACTTGTGATGTCCTCCTATTAGCGGCATCCCGGTATTTCCGCCACAAAGGGGCGCGTGTACGAGTGCATGCCGGTATGAAGGGGCACGGAACGGGCGGTGGCGGTATTGGCGGGTTGTCGGGTCGTAATGAGCCGGACCAATTAACAATGCTGGTAATACCATTCTGCCTTCCTATTTTCATTACATCCATGCTCGTAATGAGGCCCAACATCTCTGTTGAATGGAATAATTAAAATTTTGATACTTAATTGTCGACACTTGACAATGGCCTTCTTGCCATGGTGAGATAGGCATTTGTTTAGAACTTCAACACAAGAGGAAGACATACTGGGCCTCAGCGGGGCTGTGGCTGCTGCCTCACTCACTGAGCTTGTGGCAGCGGACTGGGTGCCATCCGCCTCCCCTTCAGCTGTAGTTGGCAGCTTGGTGGTAGCAGTCACGTCCGCTGCTGTGGTGTCCTCCTGTGCCTGCATGGCCTGTGCACTTGCCCTGGATTGGACTGTGGGCCGTGGTGCTGCCCCGGAGGTAGATTGGCCAGTGCCCGGCAGTCTGGCCCTGGAAGTAGATGACCTTGTGGCAGGGTCCTGACTCCCACCTTCTCCATCAGTGCCTGTGGGGGAGGAAGAGATGCAGGGCATCAGTGATGGTGTTAGATGCAAGAAGCATGAGATGGTGCTGTAAAGTATTTCATTTCTCATGCATTGCAGTCTTATAGGTGTAACACACAGGGTAGTTTCAGGGGAGGGCATATTGGCATTAGCCATGGAATCGCCATGCGGCACTGATGCTTACCAGGTGGTATGCCATTGTATTGGGCTTTGTGTGATGTTTTACATGTAAATGGTCCCTGTGTGTTGGGTGTCTGTTGGTTATGGGATTGGCACACAGCATGCATTTCAGTGTGGCAGGGTTTGGGCCTCCATCTGGACATGGATCTGTAAATGTGTGTACGACGGGCCATGCATTGCCTTGGCTCGGCTCACTTTCACATCAGTTGTGCTATGTCATGGTTTGGCCTACTGGGGTTTGCAGGGTCACTGACCTCCGTCTCTAGATATCGCGGCACCCGTCTCCATTTCCCCGAAGCCCTCTATCGACTCCATCTAGATGGTTGTACTGCAGGTTTCCTCCCAGCACATGTGTTTCACCTGTGAGTGTGCACCCCCGTCTGTGGCCATGGCCTCCCTCCAATTGCTGGCCAGATGTTCCGGACCCTGAGTCGGAGGTCGTCCCATCTTTTTTTGCATTCTTTGACTGTCCGGGGGGTGGTGCCTACCGCAGACACCTTGCGTGCAACCTCCTCCCAAATTTCCTTCTTCCTCAGCTGCTCCTCCCTTTTGAGGTTATTCATGAATACCTCTTCGGCATGGACAGCAAGGGTATCTGCCAACATATTCAGTTCCTCATCTGAGAAGCGCTCCTTGCGCAGGCGGGGGGTTTTACGGGTTGCCTTGGACATGATGTACACAATGGCCCTGCTCTCTCCTCTGTAGCAGTGGTGGTTTGGGTGGATTGCAATGGATTGTGTTTTTAAAGATGGCCACCGGCGCATCTCCCGTTCTGACGCGATGACGTTATTTCCGGGTCCGGTATTACGAGTCCGGTATTAGCATGTTGTTATTACCGGATCGTTATTAAGGGTTGCTCCTTGGCGGAGGCGGTATCGGCAGGTCCCGTGATGGCGCTATCGGGTGGTTGCAGGCCCTTTAGCGGCATGGCGGTACGGCCATTACCGGCATGGGGGTTCGCGCGTGCTCGCGCACTCGTAATCAGCTGCTATTGGCGGCGTCAAAGGAGCACAGACCCGCTACTTCCTCCATGCCGGTAATGACCCCGTTTTTTGTGGGATTCTCGTAATGCGGCCCACTGTGTTAGCAATCACTAGATGTAATTGTGAAGCTCCAGCAATGTAGTATTTTAATCTGATGTACTAATTGATGGGTTGATCCAATGTAAAAACCAAACAAAGTTACGCACACTATCATGAATGTACAAAACCAACTAAATGCAATTGTAGCTACAGATGTTTTTTAAAACTCTTTTTTTATTGATTTCCAACAATACACAACAATATTCCCCAACCCACCCACCTAAAAGCCCTCCTCCCTTTGCTCCCCACTTTCCCCCGAACCCCCTGCTTCCCTTGGAGTCCATAAAACCTTGCCATAATCTCCCTGTTAGTTCAAGTCCAAGAGTCTTAAGTGCTGGGGCCACCATTGGGCTCTATAATTCTCCGATAGGAAAGCCAGAACCTCCCTCCAGTCCCTGGGGAAATGTGATAAGTTATTGTTCATGGTGTACGTTGCCCATTCCAGCGCCAAAAAGTCCCAGATCTTGCAGATCCAATCTTGGGTCGTGGGGGGTCACCTCTCCTTTCCATCGTTGGGCTATGAGCAACATTACTGCCAAGGTAAGTATCACCCGTGCCTTCGTCCTTCCTCTGCGCTCACAGTCCTCTGCACCTCTGTCCACCCCCAGCAAGACCTCCAGCGGGGGCCCTTTGCCTCTTCCCGGAACACCTGGGCTTGTGACTCTTGCACCTCCCTCCCAAATGATTCAGTCTTAGGGCACCTCCACCATATATGAGACCCTCTTCCAACTCCCCCACACCCTCTCCAGCAGTCTTGCACAACCTCAGGGAAGATCTTATGAAGATGAGCTTGGGTATAGTGCCATCCGAATAATACTTTATACCAACATTCTTGCAGTTGGGAGGCCCTGGCCACCTGTGGTATCAATTTCCACAGTCTCTCCCATTCCTCCCTGCTAATTCCCCTTTCAATCACCCTCTCCCAGCGGTCCATATATGGCCATAACTCTCGTGGGGGTGGCTTCTCTCAAAATCCTGTAATGTTTCGACACCATGACTCTAGCCCAGTCATGTGTTATGAGGAATTTCTCAAAGGGGGGGGGGGGTTGTCGGGTGGCTGCCATTTTTACCCACGTGTTTCATAGCCAGTGCGGTAGCTGAAACTAGTGCAGCCTCTCATTTCCCCCACCCCAAAGCTTTCCTTGCATTCTATAAATTACCTGATATTTGAACCCTGAAAAATGTTTCGCAGCACTTGGCACTCTCATTCCTGCCATTTGCCATATGCTCCCTTCCTGGTGTGAAATCTGTGATGCCAAAAATGGGGGTGAATGGAAATGGGAAGGTTGTAATCCCGAATTTTCCTACAAGCCTGTCCCACGTATCCGCTATCAGTCTTGTGATCACACTCAGGTACATATGCTTTGGTCTGTGCTGGCGTGGACGCCACAGCACCTCCCTCAACTTGTGTCTTGCTACCGCTCTGTCCATGACCACCCACTGTTTCTCCTTATGCCCGGAGAACCACTCCCAAATTATACGCATTGGGCCGCTTCGTAGTATAGCTGAAAGTTGGGGAGCGCCATCCCACCCTCCCTTTTCGGGGCTGTCAAAAGAGCATGATTCAACCTCGGCCCCATCCCATCCCATATGAAATCGCTTGCCAGCTTTCCCAGTTCCTTGAAAAAACCTGGGGCATTGCTTGGAACAAGTATAGCAGCCTCAGGAGTGTCACCATCTTGATTGCCGCCATTCTACCCACCCATGAGACCCTAAGATTCTTCAATTTTTGTAGGTCTGACTTTATCGCTGATAATGTCATGATTTGCCGTTTCCGCCCCTTTTGGACTTCATGGTCCATCACGCACCGCAACATCGTACCTGCTATCCTACCAACAAGGCCGACACCAGAGAAACGCTGCTGTCTAGTGTTTATGCAAGACTTGTTGCTTCCTAGAAAAGAGGCACGCCCCCGCGGCTCTGCGCGTCTCAACGCTACCTTTCAGAATACCCGGCAAGTGCGTTCCTAACTTCCTTTCTTCTTCCGTGCCACTTCTCCGATAGTTATCGGTTTCTATATTCCTTCCTGGTGTGCTATTGTGTTGCTCCTTGTGCTCCCCCCTGAGGGTCTGCTCGGTCCTCTCCCTTCCCGAGCCTTCAGTCCAGTCCTTCCGTGCTCGCACACTGCCTTCTGTATTCCGCAAGCATCGTGACTCCTCCCTGGTTCCTAGATCCATCCCGGACATTGACCGTTACTCACCTTACCTTCCTGGAATACTGAACGTCTACATTCTCTCCAAGGCTGGTGTCCGGTCTACACACTGGAGGCAGAGGATACCCGTCCATACCTGTATAAGTCCCGAACGTCCAGGAATAAGGAAAGACCTCCAAGAAAGAAGACATCAAAGGACAAACAGTTGAGACAAGGGGCAGAGTGTGACAGTTTGAGACGCCAAAGTCTTGATATAGAATTCAATATGGGGGCTTCTGTCCAGGACCTCATGAGAGGAATGCAAGAACTGACAACAGAGGTCCAGAACCTCAAAGCCGAAAATGCAGCACTAAAACAACTTGTGCTATCCAAAGACTCAGCATTCCAGGGATGTGCCCTGGTAGGGGGCATAGTGGACAAATACGACCATTCCTCTAAGGCACTGAGTTCCTTCCTCGATTCCTGTCTGGTGCATTTCACATTTACACCCTTCTATTTTTCCACACCCAGGGCTAAAGTGGGGTTTATAATCTCACACCACTCTGGAAATGCTTTATCCTGGGCAACTCCCTTGGTGAATGCGGGTGAACTGCTCCTGGACAATTATGACGGATTTGTGGAGGCCTTCAAACCATGTTTGATTGCCCTGAATATGTGTACAGTGCTCAGGAAAAGCTGCTGGAGTTCCAACAAGGAAATCAAGACATGCTGACTTATGTAATCCACTTCAAGCAATTGGCTAAGGAGGCAGACTGGTCTCAGGAGGCATGCTTTACCTTGTTTCGTCGAGGATTAAACGATGAAATCAAGGATGAATTGGCTAGAGTAGCCCGTCCAGGTTCCTTCCAGGCTTTGATTGATTTGTCCTTACAAATTGACTTCCGAAATTCCAGAGAGAAAGGCAGAAAAAAGAAAGACACGGACAGTCCCACCAAAGGTTCCCGTGGATTATCCTAGCCCTAATGAAACAACCACTCAGCACTCTCCTGATCCTGAATTTATGCAACTAGGCTCCTTGCGGGGTCCAATCTCTCCACAAGAAAGGATCCGTAGGATCAGCACTGGACTCTGTATGTATTGTGCTTCTGATAAACATCTTGTAAGAATTGTCGGATAGCTCAACCTAGGCATTCGGGAAATGCCAGCTCCAGATCTTGAACGGAGCCCAGCTTCGGGAGAAAGGTACTTGCTCCGCTTCTTCTCCTTCCTTGAACTGTCTTCATCAGAACTCCTTGGTGGTACCACAAGCATTCTTGTCCTCCACCAATAAGGAGACATATTCCATCCTGGCCTAGTGGATTGTGGTGCTTTGGGAATATTCTTGGACCACGAATGGGCCTTAAAGCACAATATCACTCGAGAATCCAAAGAAACAATCCAGGCAGTCGAAGGGATAGATGGGAAACCACTGTCTTCTGGACCCATAACCCAGCAAACCACGGTGCTATTACTCTCAATAAACAACCATCAGGAGATGCTTCACTTTGATATCATAAAGGCAGCTCATTACCCAATGGTTTTAGGCATGCCCTGGCTTCAAAAACACAACCCATACATCAACCGGACGGCCGGATCCTTATTTCTAGGTTCCGAATTTTGTCTGTCTCATTGTTTATCCCAGAATGTGATGCAGACCATGTCCATGAAATCCCGGATTCCTGAACAACCTACTGTATGTGTTTATAACATTATCCAAGGGCCTGAGATTTACCAACAATACTCAGATGTTTTCTCGATGGCCATTGTTCAATCACTGCCTCCCCATCGACCAGAAGATTCTGCTATCGATACTGAAGTCTCTGCAGTTATACCATTTGGAAGGATGTTTATTCTTTCTGAGCAGGAGAAAAGAGCATTATGTGAATACTTGGACACCAATCTCGCCAATGGGACCATCCGTCCTTCTAAGTCTCCTGCTGGAGCCTCTTTGTTCTTTGTGCCCAAAAATTACACCAAGGAACTCCGACCATGCCTGGACTATAAGGGCCTTAACCAATGCACCCTCAAGGACGCTATCCTTTACCACTGATTTCGGACATATTGGAAGCAGTACGTGGCGCTGTAATCTTTACCAAACTTGACTTACACGGCGCTTACCATCTCATCCGCATAAAGGAAGGTGATGAATGGAAGACCGCCTTCAGGGCACCCTTCGGACACTTTGAATACTTGGTTATGCCATTTGGCCTTGCCAACGCTCCTGCGGTTTTTCAGCGCTTCATGGACAGAGTCTTTTCAGATATGCTGTTCCTCTTTGTCATTGTTTACCTGGATGACATATTGATATATTCCAACGATCCCAAAGTACATCAAGAGCATGTGACCTTGGTTTTACATCGTCTACGAGAAAATAAGCTACTGGCTAAACCAGAGAAATATATCTTTCATGCCCCTACAGTCAATTACCTGGGTTTTGTTTTGAGTTCCAAGGGAATAGAAATGGATCCTGCCAAGGTTGACTCTATCCTTTCATGGCCAGCCCCTACAACAGTAAAACAGATTCAATCATTCCTGGGACTTGCAAACTTTTATAGGTAATTCATTCCTACATTCTCTGCCATTTGTACAACCTATAGTTGCATTGTCAAAGAAAGACATTCCTTTCAACTGGTCTGTCACTCAAGAGACTGTTTTTCAGGAACTAAAGCAAAGGTTTACTCAAGGCCCCGTCCTGGCTCAACCGGACATCAATAAACCCTTCCTGGTGGAAACGGATGCCTCAGATTACGCTATTGGGGCAGTGTTGAAACAAGAGTCTGTGGACAAAGAAGAACATCCCATTGCTTACCTATCTCGAACTCTGAATCCCAGTGAGACCCATTACTCAGTTGTAGAGAAGGAATTGCTTGCCATCCAGCAGGCCTTTACTGAGTGGCGTCATCTGCCTTTGGGTGCCAAATACCCGGTACAAGTGCGAAGTGATCACAGGAATTTACAGGTCCTGTAATCCCTGGAGTGCAGGAACAGTCGTCAGGCTCGTTGGGGCTTTTTATTTGCCCAATATCAGTTTCACATTCGTCACGTACCCGGAACTACCAACATAATCGATGATGCCTTATCCAGACACCCTGATTACGAACCAGTTGAGGCACATGCATTTCCTAAAATGTTCCCCGGCACTGTTTTCGTGGCCCAGGCCAATTCCTTATTGGATAATGTCCATGCTGAGACACCACTTTCTGATCTCTGGAAGGATTACACCAAGACGAACCAATGGTCCCTGGTTGCTAAAGATGGTTATCTTTTTAAAGACAAGAGATTGGTGATACCTACTCAGACCCTGAGAACCAAGATTATAAACCTCTGTCATGATACCTTCCATTCCGGCCATGGGGGCATTACAACCACTCCCCATTTCATCCAGAGACATTTTTGGTGGTCTAGAATGATTGATGGGGTAAAGGCATATATCCAAGCCTGCGCTGTCTGCAGTCAGAACAAGTGCGACAATAGAAAACCTGCAGGTCTTCTCCATCAACCCACATTGCCAGACCGTCCTTGGGAAATAATTGCCACCGATTTTATCGTGGAATTACCTCCTTCCAAGGGTTTCACTACCATTACAGTTACCATCGACCTGTTCTCCCATATGGCCCACTTCACTCCCTTGTACAAGTTACCTTCAGCACAAGAGATGGCAGGGATATTTTTGAACCACATCTTTAGATGGCTTGGTCTCCCTTTCAAGATCATTTCAGACCGCGGGCCTCAGTATATATCCCAATTCTGGAAGTACCTGTGTCAAATGTTAGGTATTCAATGTGCCTTATCTTCAGGCTACCATCCTCAATCCAACGGGATAACCGAACGAGTAAATCAGACCGTAGGAAAATATTTACGATGTTTTACAGCCAAGGTCCAGGATGATTGGTCAGTGTTAATCCCAGTTGCTGAGTTTGCATACAACAACTCTGACCACTCTGCTATCAAGACAAGCCTTTCTTTTGCAATCAAGGGTTCCATCCATCTGTCCTGCCAACACTCCTACCTCATTCCACCCAGTTCCTTCGGTTGATTCCTGGATTGAATATCTGGTCACTGTACATAAGGATGTGTCATGGAGGGGCGTGGCTAAGAAGCCATGTAAGAGGACGTGTTTCAAAGGAGGCTCCTAGTGATCCTGAAATGATCCGAAAAAATGACACATTGAAACCATCCTGGTCTGTATAAATCGTTTGCCTGGTTTATGAACTGTCACTGCCCAACCGGAGCTGGAGGTGGTGGGGATCGGCGCTGTGATGCGGGCGAAATCAGCTGGATGAATTTTGTGGCGGTGCGTTCGCGTGGAATTCAAAATGGCGATCCGCCAACAACAAAGAGATGAGGAGGGAAGCTGACTCGTGAGCAGCCCGTTGCAGGAGAGCGAGCTGCGCTCAGATTGGGACTGCCAGAAGGGGCCGGGAGTGGAGCGGTACCGTCAAGACTCCCTGTGGCCGCAACGCGGGGCCCGAATGAGAAGCCCGACGTTGGAGTAATACGGCGGACGAACAGTGCCGTCATTGAAAAGCACATACTCGGTGCATGTCGGAACGGGACTGGAACCCCGTCGAAGGAGGGGGGTGTGCAGTGGTTTAAGTTGGGGAGAGGAGGGTGTTGTTGGGAAAGGGTTGGGAGGAGGGAGGGGAGGAAGGCGGGGAGTTTGGTGTGTATATAGTTATGGGGAGTTTAAGTCCAAATGTGAGCCTACATAGAAGAGCTAGATGGTTGTATCTGTATTGCGCAGGCGGGAGGGATCGGCTGGAGTTAAGGGAGAGGAGCATTAACGAGCCATGGGAGACCTTAAGATAATCACATGGAATTTCAGGGGACTTAACAGCTATTTGAAAAGGAATAAGGTCATGCTGTATCTGAGAAGGCAAAAGATAGATATTGCACTGTTGCAGGAGACGCATCTGACGCGGAAGAAGATGGAGTTGGTAGGGAAGAAATGGAAAGGGATTGTAGTGGGCTCGTCATACTCTGCTTATGCTAGAGGAGTGTTTGTCTGGGTGGCGCTGCACGTCCTGTTCCAGCTATTGCAAGAAGTGGTGGCGGTGGATGGGAGGATGGTCATATTGAAGGGGCTGGTGGAGAATAAAGAGGTATGCATTGTAAATATGTATGCCCCCAATCAAAACACGGCGGCATACTTCAGAACTCTGTGCACCAACCTTAGTATGCGTGTGGGTAGTGCAGTGATCTGGGGCAGGGATTTCAATTGCGTTATGAACCCCAAGATAGACAGATCTGATTGCAGGATTGACAGGCTCACGCCAGTGGCTAAAGCATTGCAGACACTGCTAGATGATTTTGGCTTGGCAGATGTGTGGAGAACAAAATATCCTCAAGGGAAGCAATATTCGCACTACTCAGCCCCGCAGCAGCTGCATACATGACTTGATTATGTCTTTGCCACGCCATATGTAATGACAGAGATTATTCAGATAGAATATAAGGCGAGGGTCCTCTCGGTTCACTCGCCCCTGGTCCTCGGGTGGCAATACTGCCCCGCGAGGGCGCGGATTCCTACATGGCGCCTCCGAGCAGAAGCGCTCAAAGATCCAGTCTTTAGAGAAGATATAAGAGATGAGATTACTAATTATTTCGAGATGAATACTGGTAGCGTTGACTCAGCGGGTACATTGTGTGAAGCCTTTAAGTTAGTGATGCGGGGGGTTGCCATAGCTAAGTCAAAGGGCCTACAGGGCGGGGTCCTGGCTGACCTACAAAGAGCAGAGGAAGAACTAGAGAGAGCATTAAAAAGTGGAAGCGTGGACATGGAGCTAGTACTTAAGCTACAGCAGCAGTGTGCAGAACACTGGGAAAGGCTCTGCAACCTTAATTATAAAAAGTATATAGAGAGACAGCATGCGGGAGGGGATATAACGGGATGGCTCTTAGCGTGGCTATATAAGAGTGAAACCCCTAGGCCCCCGATAAGAACGATAACTAGAGAAGATGGTGGGTTAGCGGACACCCAAGAAGGAGTCAACAAGGAGTTTGCGGATTACTACAGGGTGCTATACGGGGACAAGGAGGGAGGCAGCCAAGAGGAAATAACTGAAACACTAGAAGATATAGGACTGCCCAAGATAAGTGGAGAGGAAAGAGAGGAGCTTGATGCACCAATTACTTTGGAGGAGTTCGAAGAAGTGGTGAGGCAGTTGCCTATCAGTAAGACCCCAGGAGCAGATGGGTTCCCTAGTGAGCTTTATAAAGTATATAGAGAGGAAGTGCTCCCCTCAATGCTGGAAATGCTTAATGAAGCGTTTGAGGTAGGACGGTTGCTGGAGTCGCTCAGAGAAGCGATCATAATACCGCTTCCCAAACCCAACAAACCGGGGCTTAGCTGTGGCTCTTACAGACCTTTGTCGATGCTGAACCAGAACAGCAAAATATTGACGGCTGTCCTGGCAAACAGATTGCAAAGAGCAATTAGCAAGTTAATACACCCCGACCAGACGGGCTATGTCCCGAATAGGAACATAACTCACAACCATAGGCGACTCCACTGGGTGGTCGAATGGGGGGATAGGACTGAAGGCGAAATGGCAATTGTGTCTTTAGACGCAGTAAAAGCTTTCCACTCGGTCAGATGGCCATGGCTGTTGGCGGCCATGGGAGGGTACGGAGTGGGGCCCGGTTACATCAGGTGGGCGAACATGCTATACAGTGAGCCGCTAGCCAGAGTTCGAACAGGATCAGTGATATCTGAGAGATGGCAACTTAGTAGAGGCACCAGGCAGGGGTGCCCCTGGTCCCCGATGCTTTACATTCTAGCCCTGGAGCTCCTAGCAATATACCTCAGGCAACAATATGATACGATAGGTATTGAGGTAGGGGGGGAACGACACCTAATATCCTTATATGCGGACGATTTGTTATTATACTTGAAATACCCGGAAGAAAATCTCCAGTATATCCTGGAAGTGATGGAGAGGTATGCGGGGCTGTCCGGAATAGCGGTGAATCCTCAGAAATCCAGCATATTCCCGCTAGGTAGCTATAAGGGAACCCCTGTGGAAAGGTTACCGGTGCTACAAATACCATGGGCGGTTAGTTCTTTCCGTTACCTTGGAATAGACGTGTAGCACATGGCAGAAGAAGAACATAGGCACAACACCGAGATAGCCATTGAGAAAATCGGGAAATGCATGAAGTTTTGGGAGAAGTTGCCCATAGCAATGATGGGACGAGGGGCAATGCTAAAATGGTGGTCTTACCTAGGCTTCTACATTATTTTAGTAATATTCCACATATGATACCCAAGAAATGTTTTGCTAAACTGAACAGTATGTGTAGGGACTTCCTGTGGCACGGTACACGGAACAGAGTGGAGCTATGGAAGTTGCAGAACTTCTATGAGAAGGGGGGGATCAAACTGCCTAATTTTGAGGTTTATTATGTGGCGAGTTAGCTACAATATGTAGCTAATTGGCTCTCCAATGAAGCGACCTCTGAACTAAGGTTGTTTGGGCAGGGTTGTGCCCCGTTTTACTTATGAGAAATGATCTGGCTGCCTGAGTCAGAAATGAATGAGCGCCCTGGGATGATGAGGCTTGGGTGAAAAATGTGGCGTCAAGCATGCCGGATGATGGAGGACCCATTCCCATGCTCCCCGCAGGTACCGCTGGTTGCATTGGCAGGGGGAGATAAGCAGCTGAGGGTGATTATCAGGACCTACTGGGAATCAATGGGGCTGATAACGTTAGGGGACATTTGGCAAGAGGGGACCATTAGGGATTTTGAGGGACTTGGGGAAGAGGCGGGATTACATACGGGCCAATATGTTACGTATCATAGGATGGTGCAGGAAATTCAGAAAACGTGGCCTGAATGTTAGGCGATCCTCTGCACACCAGGCCACGACACATCAGAACACTGCTCACATTCCCCCAACATCCCCTCCCAAGCTTCGAGGCTCAAGTGATTCGGTGAACCCACAGAACCGAAAACTCCGTACCAGCTTTAGTGTACGGGCTCGATTGCAACCCTTTCTGCATTGGCAACTGCCGTGGAGAACATATAGCAGAAGGGGCGGCGTTACGTCTTCACGCCGGTCACGTGATACACTATGGCGTTCCTCATGTGATCTTGGTGGACGTCACATGACCCAGAGAAGTCACATGACCCAGGGACGCTCAGTATAAAGGTCTGAGAGACAGAACGCTCATTGCTTCTCAGCTGTCTTCAGACCCTGTTTGGCGTTACTACTTGCTCCTTGTTACCTTGATCACGGAACTCTATCTTGGACTCCCTCGGACACCCCTTTGTACCTTCGCTTGGAACTGTTTACCTGTTGCCGGATATTTGGACTGCACCTCGACTTGTCTTTGGATCATCCCTTGGTACCTTGCTGGACTTCTACGCCCTTTCCCTTCTGGGGATTCAAGTCAAGCCCTGACTCCCACAGGTGGCTACTCTTCATCCACGCTAACCTGCGGTTCTTCCATTCCAGGGACCGCCGCATCTAATGAGCCTCGAACCTCCCTACTAGGTTACCTGGGTCTCCATTACACCAGATAGGTAAGACACTTAGATACTTTTGTTTACCTGACTGTATTGTGATTGCCTGGTACTTAACCTCATTCCCTCTTGACAGCAGCATCGGTGTTCCAAGAGGCTCCGTGGATCTGAGAAGACATCTCTCACCTGTGGCCTCAAGGGTCGCACAGCGGGTTTCTATTAGTTCCCCTGTGCGTCACTTGGGGACGGAGGTCTCATCGGTCTACACGACACTCAAGTCAGAACAGACTGAGAAGCCGTATAGTCGTGTTAGACGATGCAGGGATCCACGGATGAACCCATAGCTGCTTTGGTTCAGGCAATTACAGTATTAAGGGCAGATATGGCCGCTGCAAATACAGTGATCCATCAAAGGTTGGATTCCATACAGAGTGTTCAGCATTCCCTTCCTGCAGACCCTGAGTTTGGAGATACCAGCTCCTCCACTACACCCCCTCCCTTGACTGCTTCTACAGTCCCAACTCCGATGATACTCCCAACTCCTTCCCCCTTAGCTGCTCCTGAACGCTATCAAGGTGATCCCAAGAAGTTCAGAACCTTTATTAATCAGTGCAAGTTACACTTCTTATGCAGACCTTTGGCTTTTCCTACATCCACTGCTAAGGCTGCCTTCGCCCTTTCCCATTTAGCCGGAACTGCAGCCGCTTGGGCTAATCCCCTGTTAGAGAACAATAGTCCGGTACTTTATGACTTTGATTTGTTGGTCCTAGAAATGTCCCGAGTATTCGATACCCGACACAAGGCACAGTCTAGGGATTTGGAGTTGTTGGAATTGACTCAGGGAAAAAGGACTCTGATAGATTACATCACCCGGTTCAATCAGCTAGTTGCGGAAACATCATGGCCAGAAAACAAGCGGGCGGTGGTCTTCTATAGGGGGTTGAGTAACACCATGAAAGATGCATTAGCAGTGATCCCTTCTATGCCTACTCAGTATCAGGAATTGGTTGATCTCGTCTTGCAGGTAGATGCACGACGATCGGAGCGTAGAGCTGAATTAGGGGCCTCTTCCCCTCCCACTCTTGTTAGCACTCCTGCTTCCAGTGCTGAAGAACCTATGCAAGTGGGAGGGTTACGTAGTCCTATTACAACATCTGAGAGGGAACGTAGAAGGGTGGATAATGCATGCTTTTATTGTGGCACCACTGGACATTTCGTGAAAGAGTGTCCTCGACGGCCCAGGAAGAGTCAGGTTTTTCGGACAGCTCGACCTTAGACCCGGAGAACAGGTCGAGTGTTCCGTCGTCTTCTCCGGGTACCTCCCTTGCCTTTACTCGTGTTCAGCCCATTTCTGTAAAGGCTACCCTATGTCCCTCTACAGGCCTTCTTCATGCAGTCAATATCATTATTGATTCAGGTGCCACTGGTAATTACATAGATATTGATTTGGCCCATTCCCTCAACCTACCTTTAGTGGTAAAAACACGACCGGAACATGTCCAAGCCGTAGACGGCTCTGCACTAGTATCTGGTCCTGTTAGACACCAAACTGCACCCCTCTTGTTGAACATACAAGAAATACACACAGAAACCTTAAGTTTTGATTTGATCACCACACCCCAATTCGGTATCATACTTGGGGTTCCATGGTTGCGTGAACATAATCCATTGATCAATTGGCAGTCAGGCACTGTAATCTTTGAATCTGAAATCTGTCAGAATTATTGTCTCCCGGTCCATCAGGCCCCTGACACACCTTCTCGGGCCTTGGGGGCCTTAGCCCAACTCACATTGACTGTCGACGATCCAGAGCTTGTGCATTCACATACGGTTGGGGGGTTGGTATCTGGGATTCCGCCAGAATACAGTGCATTCGAATCAGTGTTCGATCGGGGCTCGTCTGAGGTACTACCCCCACACAGACCATATGACTGCCCAATCGAATTGCTTCCTGATTCCACTATTCCTTCGGGCAGGATCTATTCTTTTTCCCCTTCGGAGGAACTGGCGTTGAAAGACTATGTACAGAACGCCCTACGATTAGGACACATCCGCCCCTCCACTTCACCAGCGGCAAGTCCTATCTTCTTTGTACCCAAGAAGGAGGGGGATTTACGGCCTTGTGTGGATTATCGGCGTCTTAACGCTATCACTAAAAAGGATAGGTATCCCATCCCGTTAATCACTCCACTCCTAGACCATTTAACACATGCTTCCATTTTTACTAAGCTTGACCTACGCGGCGCATACAATTTAGTACGCGTCCGCGAGGGAGACGAGTGGAAAACCGCTTTCTGTACTCGTTATGGCTTGTACGAATATCTAGTCATGCCCTTTGGCCTATGTAACGCCCCGGCCACATTCCAACGATTCATGAATGACATATTCAGGGATATTCTGGATGTTTACATGGTTGTGTACTTAGACGACATCTTAATCTTTTCTCGTGATCTTGATGAACATGTAAAGCATGTCCGAGAAGTATTAACCCGTTTGAGAAAACATTCCTTATTTGCCAAACCTGAGAAATGTCAGTTCCATAAAACTACTGTTGAGTTTTTGGGTTTTCACATCACCCCTGGAGCGTTATCCATGAACGAATCGAAGGTCAAAGCAGTGTTAGATTGGCCAGTACCTCAAACACTCAAATCCTTGCAGGCCTTTTTAGGATTCGCCAACTTTTACAGACGTTTCATTTCTTCCTTTTCCACAATTGTAGCCCCGCTTACGGCCCTGACTAGTCCTCAGGTCCCATATCAATGGCAGAGAGAACAGCAGGAGGCTTTTGAGGCTTTGAAAACCGCCTTTACTACCGCACCGGTACTCCAACATCCCAATCCTGATCTTCCGTTCATAGTGGAGGCGGATGCCTCTTCCTTTGCCCTCGGTGCGGTACTATCACAAACGTGTCCAAATACAGGCAAATTACATCCAGTTGCATATCATTCCCGTAAGTTTTCCAGTACTGAGTCTCATTATACCGTTACAGAGAAAGAACTCTTGGCTGTCATGGATGCTTTCCGTGTCTGGCATCATCATCTTCTGGGGGCTAAACATCCCGTCACGGTTTACTCAGATCATCGGAATCTACAGGATCTGGCTTCTCTGAAATGCATTAATAGCAGACAGGTCCGTTGGCATCTTTTCTTTTCCGCTTTTGATTTCCATATCATGCACCGTCCTGGCACTTCACATGGGAAGGCTGATGCCTTGTCCCGTTCCCCGGGGGGGGTCCAGTTGCCTACATTCCCCGACACTGTTCTCGGTAAGAGTCATGTGATTTGTCTCTGTACTCCCTCATTGTCACTATTAGATTCGGTCCGATCCTGGACTAGCAATCATTCTGACCAGTTACGAGAATGGGATCCAGTATATTCTAATGGATTACCTTTCGTACATGAACGTCTGTTCCTTCCTACACCTGACACACGTAATCTAGCCCTTGAGTGGTCTCATGACGCTCCCTTTAATGCCCATCCCGGACAAGAGCGCACTTTAGATCTTCTCAAGCGTTGGTGTTGGTGGCCTTCTATGAAGCGCGATGTGGAGTGTTATGTCAGATCATGTGCGGTATGTGCTCAGGCTAAACATCAAAGGGGTCGACCGGTTGGGTTGTTGTTTCCGCTTCCGGTACCTCCTAGGCCCTGGCATACATTGACAATGGGTTTCGTTACCGATCTCCCCAAGTCGAAAGGCTTCGATACCATCTGGGTAGTGGTGGACACGTTCACAAAAATGGCCCGTTTTGTTCCTTGTAAGGGCATCCCTTCGGCCCCTGTCTTAGCGGACTTGTTTTTTGAACATGTGTTTATGCTATTTGGCCTTCCTTCGGTCATTGTGTCCGATCGAGGATCACAGTTCACCTCTCGGTTTTGGAGATCCTTGACGAAACTATTGGGCATTGATACGAGGTATTCTTCGGCCTATCATCCTGAGACCGATGGACAGACCGAAAGGACGAATCAATCGATGGAACAGTACCTTCGTTGCCTTATATTGCAACATCAGTCCTCTTGGTTGTCGGTTTTGCGGCTTGCGGAGTTCGCGTATAACAATGCGGCTCATTCAGCTACAGGTTATTCTCCTTTTTACGCCCTCTATGGCCAACATCCCAAGGTTTTGCCGGTCCCTGATGCTTCTGGTTCTTCGAATCCTGCGGCCACGACATGTCTTAGGGATCTTTCTGCTATTCATGCGAGTACAGTGGTTCATCTCACTGAGGCAAAGGCCTCTATGAAGGCCCGTGTGGATGGCAAACGTCGTGCTGCTCCCCCTCTGGTGGTGGGTTCTAGGGTCTGGTTGTCTTCCTGGCATCTTCGTCTAGTGGGTTGCCGGAAGTTGCTGCCTCGCTTTGTCGGGCCGTATGTGATCTCGCAGGTTGTGAATCCGGTGGCTTTTCGGCTCGTACTCCCCAGCTCTTGGCGTATCCATCCTGTGTTTCATGTCTCCCTCCTCAAACCCTGTCCTGACTCTGTCCGTCTTCGTACCCCTGTTGCGCCGGTGTCCTTGACCTCTCCTGATGTTTTTGAGGTG
Organism: Ambystoma mexicanum; assembly: GCF_040938575.1. NCBI lineage: Eukaryota > Metazoa > Chordata > Amphibia > Caudata > Ambystomatidae > Ambystoma > Ambystoma mexicanum. The sequence continues at coordinate 1,392,774,824 of NC_090931.1, forward strand.
TCGGCCATTTTGGGTTCTAGGTGGTTTAGGGGTAGGCTCCAGTATCTGGTGGATTGGACAGGTTATGGCCCGGAGGAGCGTTCGTGGGTTTCCGCCTCTGATGTGAACGCCCCGCGGTTGGTGGCCCGCTTCCATAAGGATCATCCGTCCTGCCCACGGGGTCATGGGCCATTGGGGGGGGGCTATGTTAGGCGATCCTCTGCACACCAGGCCACGACACATCAGAACACTGCTCACATTCCCCCAACATCCCCTCCCAAGCTTCGAGGCTCAAGTGATTCGGTGAACCCACAGAACCGAAAACTCCGTACCAGCTTTAGTGTACGGGCTCGATTGCAACCCTTTCTGCATTGGCAACTGCCGTGGAGAACATATAGCAGAAGGGGCGGCGTTACGTCTTCACGCCGGTCACGTGATACACTATGGCGTTCCTCATGTGATCTTGGTGGACGTCACATGACCCAGAGAAGTCACATGACCCAGGGACGCTCAGTATAAAGGTCTGAGAGACAGAACGCTCATTGCTTCTCAGCTGTCTTCAGACCCTGTTTGGCGTTACTACTTGCTCCTTGTTACTTGATCACGGAACTCTATCTTGGACTCCCTCGGACACCCCTTTGTACCTTCGCTTGGAACTGTTTACCTGTTGCCGGATATTTGGACTGCACCTCGACTTGTCTTTGGATCATCCCTTGGTACCTTGCTGGACTTCTACGCCCTTTCCCTTCTGGGGATTCAAGTCAAGCCCTGACTCCCACAGGTGGCTACTCTTCATCCACGCTAACCTGCGGTTCTTCCATTCCAGGGACCGCCGCATCTAATGAGCCTCGAACCTCCCTACTAGGTTACCTGGGTCTCCATTACACCAGATAGGTAAGACACTTAGATACTTTTGTTTACCTGACTGTATTGTGATTGCCTGGTACTTAACCTCATTCCCTCTTGACAGCAGCATCGGTGTTCCAAGAGGCTCCGTGGATCTGAGAAGACATCTCTCACCTGTGGCCTCAAGGGTCGCACAGCGGGTTTCTATTAGTTCCCCTGTGCGTCACTTGGGGACGGAGGTCTCATCGGTCTACACGACACTCAAGTCAGAACACTGAAACAGTTTTGGAAGAAGAACCAGATGCCATCATGGGGGCAATATATGACATATCGGAAGGGGGGCATGATATTTCTAGATTGTATGAGATGGTGATGACTAAGGTCGGAAAGGAGCTGACACAATTGAGACTAGACTGGGAAGCGGAGGTAGGAGCCCCAATAGAGGATGGGATGTGGGAACGTGCCCTGGGATACCACAAGAAGCTGTCAAGAAATGCTAGAATAAAACAAATACAGCTGTATATAACGCATAGAGCATATATGACTCCTCTGAGGATATCTAAGTTCGAAAACGCTGGGCGACAGGCGTGTCCCAAATGCGATAAGGAAAACGCTGACATGACACACATGTTCTGGTCATGCCCAGTAATTGAGCGTTTCTGGGGTGAAGTGGCACAAAAACTAGCGGAAAAGGGGGTCACGCTCACTATAAACACGGCTTGGGCCTGCATGCTGGGAGGGTTCCCCAGATCACGGAAACTTAAACATGTTGGGATACTAAAAGATTTGGCATATGTGCTCGCAAACCAAAGGATTGCCATGGGATGGAAGACGTGTCACAAGCCACGGGTGGAGGTATGGTGGAAGGAGTTGCAGAAATGGGCGGAGGCTGAAACGATGGTATGGCAAGAGGCGAGCAGCATGAGGAGGGAGGAAGAAGTGGGTACCCTGATGGCGTGAAAATTATTAATAGCAGAACTGTTTGGAGCAATATTGGATCCAACAGAATCCGAGGGAAGCGAGACCCTGCCACATGCAGCAGATACGGAATGTGAGGAACAAGTAGGCTCATAAAGGGGGGTGGGATTGGGGGAGCAGTGATCAAGACTAATTGGTGAATAATGGAACTGATGTAAATTGCACTGCGTGTTTGGTTTGTATTGCTGTTTGGTTTGAATAAAAATTAATAAAAATCTTTAAAAAAAAAAAAGGATGTGTCATGATTCCTGCCCCTCATGTCCCCAGCCCTCCAAGATGTCAGGATGGAGCCAGGTCACGATCACCTACATGTCCCTCAAGGGCCTCTCCATCTCTCCAAAGACCCACTTGGAGTCAGACTTGGCGCTTGTGGCACCAGACTCATTCACTCCCATAAGATAACATTGGGGATTGGACTTGTAGTGCATTGATGGGGACAAGATGGATGCCCCCACATATTTCGGTTCCCAGAATTGCATGTGCGGTCTAGTCTTTTGGGTGTGGTTCAGCCCAGAGACACCTGGGATACCCAGAGACTATTTAAGCCACACCCAGGCTGAGAAACATGCTTTGCGTTTTCTGCACCTGCAGCGTGACACTCACCGCGTTTGGATCGGTCTCCAGTAGGCCTGCATCTTTCTTCTGCGCTGCAAGAACAAGAACACTGTTAGGAACAGCCTCACCTTGCGGCGCTTCTGCCCATCATTCATCGCTCCTCCTGTTCTGTGGACTTCTTCGGCGGTGTCATTCCCATCCCGGCACGCCGCTTCTTAAGGAAAAGGGAAAAGAACAGAAAAAAGGCTTCAAACGCTTACCTGAATCCCAGCCGCTCTGGGGGAACTCTGTCTCCGGAACTTCTCATCCATCTGCGAGAGGGAAAAGACACTCCAGGTTAGCGTGGAAACATCTAGAGGCGCCGCATACCGCGCTTACCCACCGCATTTGTTCTTCATAACCGGCATCCACGCTGAAAACGTTGCAGCACCTAAAAGACACAGAAAAAGAACTCAGTTCAATGCAAATACAAAAGGGGAGCATCACGCATCGCGCTCTCACTCACCTTCAGCGCTACTCATCTCATCAGCACGGCGCCATCCCCGGACGCCGGCCATCATGTAAGGAAGGAAAGGAACGAAGTTAGAGAACTGTTCAAAAGACTCATTATACTTACCTGTCGGACTCTTGCCAGTGAAGTAACTAGGCAGCAACGAGCCTGCATCAATCAACGCGCCCCTGCGCTGAAAGCAGGATGGAGAGCACACTATCCAAGAAAACAAGGTGAGCTGTGGATCAAAGGGAAGGGTTGGACCCCGGGGAAGGACAATACGGAGTTAAACTCTACGAATCCTGTGTTTCAGGACCAGTCTCCAGTCAAATAGCCTCCAGGGAAGGGTTTGAGGTCGTAAGAGGTCAGAACAGGCTGAGTGACGTCCCAGTGGATACCAGGTGAACGTTACAGGATGTTAAGAATCATTTGGAAAAAGCCAGAATGGATGTTAAAAGACATGCTGATACCAGGAGGAGACCCGGTCCCGTGTATGCCATTGGGGACAAGGTCTGGCTTTCCTCTAGACTCTTGCCTCGACACCTGCAACCCAATAAGTTGGCCCCTCGATTTTATGGGCCTTTTTCCATCAAGGAAATCATTAACCCAGTGGGGTTGCCATTCCAGTCAACTGTCAGAATTATCCGTGCAACCCTGCCCTTGATTTCTAGTGCTAGCGCCATCTCTTTAGTAATTTTGTTTTGTGTAATCCTAAACCATTAGTCCTATTTCAAGTTATCGGATTGGTTTCCGCCGGGGTTGGGCGCTGGCGTGACAGGGTTGAAATTGCGAATCAACCCTGGCTGTTACTGTGTCCATCTTTGGTGGCCTAGCCTGAAAACTCTAGTGTAAAGTAAAACTGTTCTTGTCACAAATGATTTCCTTTCCTATTTCACAGCTCCATTTTACTCAAAGCGCACCTTTTTCTATCTTCCATAACTCATCCAATTTACCAGCTAGAGACTTAATTTCAGTTCCATATTGTTCCTGTGATATACCTCTATCCCCCAACCAAAAAACCTTTTGGGTAATTTCAGGCAGGAATTGAAAAATGTGCAAAGTTTCCAATGTGTCATTTTGCTGCAATCTGTTTTAAACGTTCCACTCAATTTCGAACTGTATGCTTTTGGTAATCCATTCTTTGTGATTATTATTGTTGTTGCATTGTTCCTTTAGTGAGGAATTATATTTGCTTCAAGGTTTTTAACACACATTCATTATTTATTTGTCCATTTCCGAGTGTCATTTCATAAAATTGCAAGGGGTTTTTCTCTCTTTTTTGGGGAGGGAAGGTCAGATTTGGATTCCGTTTCATGTTCCTTATTCCTGATTACCTGCTGCTTCTGTTTATCCACTCAGAATTGATTATTTGTCGGTTGAAGGAACATTGCAGGGGGAATTCTAACTTTGGTGCTATCTTTCCTAAATCAAAAAGTGCTCCTATTGCGCTGTGCTGTGTATATGTTCCACTAGAAGGTTAGACCCTGTGCATTGCTCACATTCTCATTGTAATTTTCACCCACTGGTGATTGCTGCCCCATATTAGTGAATTTTAAAATAAATAAATATTGTATTGTACCACCCCACCTGGTTCATGGTCCATTGAAAAAGGGGTGTGATATAAGTGGTGTACCATCTCAATATTGAACCTATATCATAAAAAGAGATAAGCATTTCAGTTGTGCGCTGCATACTAGGCCGAGACCAAGGTGTGTGGTGCCTGATTGAAATCCTTAACAGGAGGAGCGTGCACTCATCCCTGGGACAGGTGGGGCTCGGCAGGAACAGAACGAGGTACAGTTACCAGTGAGGCCCAGGCGGGCGGAGAAATACAGATGAGCCAGATGGCCCTCCACGGGGAAGCGAGCAGTGGTGGTGGGGAGGCTCCCGGCGAAGACCAGAACCGCCTGGGGAGCCAGAAACAAAGGAGGGAACTGGAGAGGAGGTGAGTCCCAGGGAGCTGGGAAGGCCCTAGTGAGAGTCAAGGAGCGACCTTCAGGGATCTTGACGCCTGGGAGAGCTTCAGAGCTTCAAAGACTATATTGCTGGGCCGGCTTAGTTAAACCCGCCTCTAAACAACTGGATTGGACAATTAATATTGGTTGCCTTCCCTGGGATGTGACTCATTCAGGAGGGTGCATTTTATGATGTAAAAAGACTTCCCACTGACCTTTTTGCCAAAAATCTGTCATACCAGAAATTACACATTTGTACAGTTGTGGCATCTTCATAAATGACATATTCAGGTTACATATTTTATGTAGAGCACAGCTGTGCATTCCTTCAGTTTGTGAGACATTGTTTGTCCTTTTATACTTTTTTGGTCATTTTCAGTGTGGAATATTCGGCCTAAAATCCCATAACTTTATACATGGGTGCGGATGAGCATAAGGGATCTATGTACAAAACTTTTCATTTGCAATATGGATGCTTTTCTTGTAATCCACAATACTTTGCCATTTCTGTCCCCAAAGTGTCCGTGAATTCTACCACGTCTTCAATAAAAGCCCATGAAATCATATTTAAACTATAACATTTTCACATTTTACAAATTGTTGCTGCGAGATTGAAAGTCTTTAAAGATTATTTATGAAATAGTCTTTGGAAGCAAATGGCAATCCTTTCTCTGTCACTGGACCATTTTTTTCTTTATTCAGCTGCCAACAACTGTCACTTCAGCCCTGTGTTGGGTGGGGGTTCCCAGTTTGATTGAAGGTTTTATGGTGCCCTCCACTTCACAGGTTAGTGTCCCAGGACTTCTATTGTCCCAGCCTCGAGCACAGATGAATGTCTGACGAGCGTGTGAACTTTCTTTGTCTTGGTCCATTCAAAGTTTTTCAAGTTAGCAATTATCACTTTCGTGTCCTGGATGTTTATGGTGTGGCTCCCTTCCTAGGGGGAAGCTTTAACTCTGCCAACCGGAAAACCTGTTTTTGACAGCTTGCAAATCCAGCCAAGGTGGTTTAAAACCTTTATTTTCTGATATTTGGTCGTGAATTAAAACAAACCTGTGGAATAAAATAGCCCATGTATGTATCTTCACTAGCCACACACCCCTTCACATTGCTAGGTAATGGCAGGCTTTCCTTCAACAGTTTACTTTTTAAACGGGCATTTTCCTCCTTTAGTTTTGTAAAAGCCCATTTTTACACATGTGTTGAAAACTGCTAGCATTTCCTTTCAAATTCGATTTTGCCATCTGACTTCCCAATATTGCCTTGCAGCCGTAGTTATTTTCTTCTAGGCAGTAGTTTATTTGAAGCACAGATGCATTGAAACTGACATGACTCACATAGCTGGAGTCTCTTTTGAACTACTGAGCTTTGAAACATTTGTAAAGAAATGAATGTGTTTTCCCATGCGAGTAAAAGTGAGGTTCCTTGTTGATTTCTCTCAGAGTTGGTTTGACAGGGCCTGTCATTCAGAAATCATGCCTGGCTTTGCTGAGGCACAATGAGATACTGGGCATGGCATGGCCTTATTAATCACAGTGATTTAAGGAAGAACAGATGGAAATAGCATCAGCAGCATTATTTTAAAGGTGAAATGTTTCCTTTATAATGGAGATCTTGGGCTTTCAGCAAAGCAGGGCTGCCTTTTCACTCCATTTCTTTTGTACTGGTAAGAACACACTGGCACGCTCCCTTAGTGTGTCCCCTTGTTCCACCCTGCCCCTGTGTGCTTGGCAAGAAGGTGCAGCCATCTTTGTGTTGTGCAATTTTGAGGCCGTAGCATTCACATGAGCCAGCACAGCCAATTTGCTGTTTCTACGCATATGCATCTTAGTGATGTGGGGAAATACTGTTGAGTGGGTCAATATATCCCACACCCCTCACTCCTTCTCCCCCAGTGGATGGTGTCGTGATCCACGACCGTTCAGGGATCTGCTCTTCGAAGGAGCTCCCTCAGTCCCATATGGCTCTTTGTCCGGGGCTCCACTTCTCCCCCAGACGTCCATGTAGTCGATAGGGGCGGGGGTTGGCTCAGCACTAGCAAGCGCACCTGTGGTCCCTTGCTCCTTCCTGTCGGTGTTGCCAGATGACATCTCTGAATGGTCCATGATGCACCGCGGTATGAACTCCGTGATCCTTCCAACATGGCCGACAGTTTCGAAAGACTGCACACCAGCCCTTGCACGTTACGTTCGACTTCCTAGAAAACTGCTACGCCCCCGCAGCGCCACGCGTCTCAACGCTACTGCTTGGAGTAGTTAGACGTGTGTTGTCAGAGTCCGCTCCGTGCTCTTTTTTGATTCCTTTGTTTTCCTCCTTCCTATTCCTGGTACCCATTCGTTCCCTTCCTTTACTCCTTCCATGGTTCATTCCTGGATTAATCTAATGCTCGGTCCTACGGTGCTTTGGTTCCTTCCGAGCCTGGACTCTATCTCCCTCCAGGTTCCACGTCCTGGATACTGAATGCTTCCTAGCGAAGGGCAACCAAGAAGTCACACTGGAATCCGAAGACCCGCGCCCAGAACTATACAAGTCTCGGACAGTACGAAAGAAGGAAGCCACTTCCAAGAAGGTCGCAAGTAAGGAGAAACAGGTGAGAAGGGGAGAAACTTGTGACAGATTGAGACGCCTGAAACCTGATACAAGGGCAGATATGGAAGCCGCAGTTCAAGACCTCATGAGAGGTATGCAAGAATTAACCACTGACGTCCAAAACCTCAAGGCTGAGAATGCGGCATTAAAGCAGTTAGTCTTATCTCGTGACTCTGCAGCCAAGGAAAGTGTCCTGTTAGGGGGAGTAGTGGACAAATACAACGGATCATCAAAAACCCTACGTGCCTTCCTTGATTCTTGTTTAGTACATTTCACCTTCAAACCGTACTATTTTTTCACCCCACGAGCAAAGGTTGGATTCATGATATCTCATTTTACGGGCAATGCCTTAACCTGGGCAACTCCCTTAATCAATGCGGGTGATGCTCTCCTGGATGATTATGATGGGTTTGTGGAAGCCCTTAAGGCCATGTTTGATCGCCCAGAACTCATTTATAGTGCACAAGAAAGACTGCTTGAATTCCAACAAGGAACTCAGGATATGCTCACTTATGTGACTCACTTTTAACAGCTAGTAAAAGAAGCCGATTGGTCCCAAAAAGCTAGCTTCACCCTCTTTCGAAGAGGTTTAAATGACGAGATAAAGGATGAATTAGCTAGAGTAGCTCGCCCAAGTTCCATCCAAGCTCTTATGGACCTCTCCCTACAGATTGATTTCTGGATTCAGGAAAGAAAGGCAGAGAAAAGGAAGTCTAAGTCAACATCCCCAAAAGCAGCCACAGGTTATCCCTGCCCAAAAGAAACAACTGCTTTGCAAGTATCAGATCCAGAACCCATGCAACTAGGCGCCTTCCGAGGACCAATTTCTCCCCAAGAAAGGATCCGTCGGATTAATACAGGACTGTGCATGTATTGTGCCTCTAATAAACACCTTGTAAGAGAATGTCCTATAGCGCCACCTCAGCGTTCGGGAAACGCCAGCTCCCGATCCTAAGTGGAGCACAGCTTCGGGAGAAAGATGTCTGCTCCTCATCTATTCCTTCCTTGAAATCTCCAGGACAGAACACTCTTGTGATTCTACAGACATTCGTGTCCCCTTCCAAAGAAGAATCCTACCCCATCCTGGCCTTAGTGGACTGCGGTGCCATGGGCATTTTCATAGACCATGATTGGGTTGTCAACCATCACATTCCTCGAGAAACCAAAGAGATAGTACAACCTGTTGAAGCCATTGATGGCAGTCCCTTGTCCTCTGGACCCATAACTTACAAGGACTTACTACTTTCAATAAACAACCATCAGGAAATACTTAGATTTGACATCATTAAATCTGCTACGGAAACATAATCCATACATCAATTGGGCAGCTGGGCCCTTGTTTCTCGGTTCAGAACATTGCATGTCCCATTGTTTATCTCTTGCCACATTGCCAAGTCCTTCAGCGGACTTCCAGGAGCTCAAGCAACCATCCGTTACTGTATCCAACATTATCCAAATTCCTCAGGTGTACCAAACATACTCAGATGTGTTTTCAGCAGCCATTGTTCAAGCTCTCCCACCTCATAGACCCGGGGATTGTGCCATTGATACAGACCCATCTGCGGTGATTCCCTTCGGAAGAATGTTCATTTTGTCTGAATCAGAAAAGAAAGCTCTCCGAGAATATCTGGACACCAATTTGACAAACGGTACAATTCGACCTTCCAAATCCCCAGCTGGTGCTTCCCTCTTCTTGGTTCCTAAAAAAGACACCAAGGAACTTCGACCTTGTCTGGATTACCGTGGCCTCAACCAATGCACACTCAAGGACCGCTATCCATTACCACTTATTTCGGACATTCTGGAGGCAGTGACGGGTCCTGTCATTTTCACTAAACTTGATCTCAGGGGTGCTTACCATCTCATTCGCATAAGGCAAGGCGATGTGTGGGAAACAGCCTTCAGAACTCCCTTTGGCTACTTTGAGTATCTGGTAATGCCCTTTGGTCTCGCCAATGCCCCTGCAGTATTTCAACGCTTCATGGATCGGGTTTTTTCTGACATGCTGTTCCTTTTTGTCATTGTATATCTGGATGATATACTAATTTACTCCAAGGAACCCCTGGCCCATCAAGAACATGTAAAAGCAGTTTTACAACGCCTACGTGAACACAAGCTCCTGGCCAAACCTGAAAAATGCCTTTTCTATGTATAAACCGTTAATTATCTTGGATTCGTACTTAGTTCCAAAGGTATCCAGCGCTCCTTCCAAGGTTGATTCCATCCTGTCTTGGCCCGCTCCCACTACTGTGAAACAGATCCAATCCTGCCTGGGACTTGCTAATTTCTACAGAAAATTCATACCCGCGTTTTCTGACATAGTACATCCCATTGTAACACTCTTAAAGAAGGACACTCCATTTCAATGGTCCTCGGCTCAAGAGACGGCCTTTCAACAACTAAAATAGGAATTCACTCGAGCTCCAATCCTAGGTCAACCTGATATAGATCCACCCTTCTTGGTAGAGACAGACGCATCCGACTATGCCATTGGAGCAGTCTTAAAACAAGAACTTGAGGACAAGATGGAGCATCCTGTTGCATATTTATCCCGCACCTTCACTCCCAGTGAGACTCATTATTCTGCCCTGGAGAAGGAGCTGTTAGCCATCCGACAAGCCTTCACCGACTGGCGTCATCTTCTTTTGGGTGCTAAACACCCAGTACAAGTTCGTACGGACCATCTAAATGTACAAGCCCTACAATCCCTGGAGTGCAGAAACAGTCGTCAGGCCCGTTGGGCCTTCTTTTTTGCCCAATATCAATTTCAAATTCACCACTTTCCTGGGACACATAACATCATAGCTGATTCCTTGTCCAGACATCCTGATTATGAGCCCCTCGAAGCACAGACCTTTCCCAAGATGTTTCCTAACACCGTGTTTGTAGCTCAAGCCATTTCTCTCCTTGAGGACATTCGTGCAAAGACCCCTTCTTCCGAACTCTGGAAGCAATACAAGGGGAACAATCTAAGGAACCTCATGATGAAGGACGGATATCTCTTCAAGGAAACACAGCTGGCAATACCCACACAAGAACTGAGATTACAAATCTATGCCATGATACACTCCATTCAGGACATCGAAGCATCACCACCACCCTCCATCTTATAAAGAGACAGTTCTGGTGGCCAAGGATGAAAGACGACATAAGAACCTATGTCCAATCCTGTGCAGTTTGAAACCAGAATAAACATGACAACAGAAGACCAGTAGGCCTCTTACACCAACCAGCAATGCTAACACGACCTTGGGAAATCATCGCCACAGATTTTATCGTGGAATTACCCCCATCCAGAGGATACACAACCATAATGGTTACCATCGATTTGTTTACACATATGGCTCACTTTACACCCTTGTTCAAGCTACCATCCTCATCTGAATTGGCTGGGATTTTCCTGGAACATATATTTAGGCTTCATGGACTACCTTCCAAAATCATCTCCGACAGAGGACCCCAATACATATCCCAGTTTTGGAAACAACTGTGTCAAATATTGGGAATCCAGCGCGCGTTGTCCTCAGGATATCATCCACAGACCAATGGAGCAACTGAACTAGTCAACCAGACCCTAGAACAGTACCTTTGCTGTTTCGCCACCATAGTCCAGGATAATTGGTCACTTTTGATTCCTGTAGCTGAATTCTCTTACAACAATTCGGATCATTCAGCTATCAAGACCAGTCCATTCTTTTGTAGTCAGGGATTTCATCCTTCAGTTCTACCATCTGTTCTTCCACATCCTACCCCAGTTCCTGCGGTCGATTCCTGGATTGAAACACTGGACAACGTACACAAAGACGCCAAGGAACGACTGGAAAAGGCCAGAAAAGATGTCAAACGATATGCAGACACCAAAAGGAGACCAAGTGGGAGATAAGGTTTGGCTGTCTTCAAAACTCCTTCCTCGACATCTGCAACCAAATAAACTGGCCCCCAAGTATTATGGGCCCTTCTCCATAAAGGAAATCATTAATCCAGTGGCCTACCGACTCCAACTTCCAGAGTTGTGGAAAAGGATTCATCCAGTCTTCCACACTTCCTTGTTAAAACCATTTGTACAATCCACCCAAACTGCTCCAAGACCCACTCCAGTGATCATCAATAATCAACTTGAATTCGAGGTCTCCAGGATATGTGATTCCAGATACGGACGAGGTCAACTCCAGTATCTGGTTGAATGGAAAGGATATCCTCCCAGCGAGCGCACCTGGGAACCTGTCCACAACATGAATGCCCCCTGTTTAATACAAAGATATCATCGGATCCACCCAGGCAAACCACGAGGTGCAGGGCTTAGGAGGAGGCATACTGTCATGAACCGCCGAATTCGTCCATTCTGGACTTCATGGTCCATGATGCACCGCGGTATGAACTCCGTGATTCTTCCAACATGGCCCACAGTTTCGAAACACTGCAGACCAGCCCTTGCGCGTTACGTTCGACTTCCTAGAAAACAGCCATGCCCCACGGAGCCGCGTGTCTCAACGCTACTGCTTGGAGTAGTTAGACGTGTGTTGTCGGAGTCCGCACCGTGCTCTTTTTTGATTGCTTTGTTTTCCTCCTTCCTATTCCTGGTACCCATTCGTTCCCTTCCTGTCCTCCTTCCGTGGTTCATTCCTGGATTAATCTTGTGCTCGGTCCTACGGCGCTTCGGTTCCTTCCGAGCCTGGACTTTATCTCCCTCCGGGTTCCACGGCCTGGATACTAAATGCTTCCTAGCGAAGGGCAACCAAGAACTCACGCTGGAATCCAAAGACCCGCGCCCAGGCCTATACAAGTCTCAGACACTACGAAAGGAGGAAGCCACTTCCAAGAAGGTCGCAAGTAAGGAGAAACAGGTGAGAAGGGGAGAAACTTGTGACACTATCAGCAGGGGGGGGTAATCCGATGCCATCAGGCGGGCCTCCAAGTACTCGCACCCTCCTGGTTATACTGTGGGGACCCAGTCCTCCAGGCACTGGAGACCTGTGTTACGGCAACGGTGCGTGTACAGCCCTGTCCCCTCAGCTGCGCCTCCGTCTCCGGCCATTACAGCAAGGTCTCCTCCAGTGCTCGTGGATGGGTGCGGATTCATTTCGGGGTGGTGGGAAGTGTCTTTATCCTCCAGGGGCAATCGGAGCAGCCGTCGGTACATCTACTGGGTGCCGGCGGCCATCTTGGAATTCACCTACAGATGTTACTGTAAGAAACTAGAGAGTATGATATTGCAAATGTTGTATTGAAAGCCTGCTTTTGTTTTGTTTTGTTTATTTTTGATTTTAAAGTATTGTATTCTACTGTTGATGGGTTGATCCAATGATAAAAACAAACAAAGTTATGCACACTATCATGAATGTACAAAACCAACCAAAATGCAATTGTACCTACAGATGTTACTGTAAGATACTTTAGAGCTGGGGTGCACAACATACGGCCCGCGGGCCATATGCGGCCCACGGTATTGTGCTTTGCGGCCCCCTGAAGAACAGGACTTTCATAATGAAGTGCGGCCCACTTCAAGCAAAAGAAAACAAAGCTGGCCGCACTTCATTATTAAAGTCTTTGAAGCATGACATGTTGCTGGCATAGGCGAGGCATCCCAGGAGGGGGGTAATTGCCTTTCTAATTGATGGCCTGTTCCCCTCCTCCCAGACTTCCGGCAAAGTACTCTTTGCAAGGGCCTTAAAGGTGCTCCTTAGTCCAGCCATCATTCGCACCTAGCAGCCTCCATTTGCACTGCCTGTGTTCTTTCATCTGGCCTGAAAGGGACACCACAGGAAGCAATGGGCCATGAATATCACTGGGGTGGGGGCTATCACTGATAAAAGCAGGCTATGTACATGGTGGGCACACTTTAGTTTACCAAATGTGCAACTTACACTGGTAAAAAAAAACAACAAAAGACATTTCCAAACTGAAACATGCTTCTGGAATTTACATTCATTTGTGTCCTTTGAAATGTGTTTATTTTTTTTGTCTGTCACAAATACCCTGTTGTTTTTGTCCTTTCCTTTGTGTTTTTTCACAGGATACATTTCTAAAGCTGCTATATGCTTGTCAAGCTGCGTAATCACAAATAAATGCTTCTTTTGCACTGACAGCAGTTATCAGGAAATTAAACGGTGGGTTCATGGGTGCCAATTTTTGATATTCACTGCGCGAGCAAAAATTCCCCCACCCTCACCCTGAATATAAGCAAGCTAGCAGCCCAACATATCCCCTGGCTGCATACATTTTATAGCACTTATTTTTATAAGGAATTGCAAAGTCATAGGATTTGCAGCCAGTTTTAAATATATAACATCTTAGCAACAGTCACTCAACCTGCTGAGCTAACATGGTAGCTTTCTTCTGTAGAACCTGTCTATGAGTCATTAATGTATTCAAAAATCACTATTACCAACAGTGCAGTTCATGTCCATGACTTCAAAGTCAACAGTATTTCATCTCCATCCACACCGACCCTGTGCATACTTTCTTTGACGGTGCACCAGTGGCACTTCTCCATAATGGGCAAGGTTGCACCAACCCACAGCTCTAGACAGAGAGGAAGGGAGAGGCTGTTCCAGAGTAGGGAGCCAGCCGAGGAAAGAGATCGGCCACCAGCTTGCTGTTTAGAGAAGCGCTTGACACGCAGAGAGTTGGCACTGGAGCAGCATAGAGATCTGGAGGGAGAGTATTTGGTGAGAGCCTATCGTAGATACCGTGGTCCCCAGCCCCAGAAAGCCTTATGGATGATGCAGAGGGATTTGAATTTAATACTTGCAGCAACAAGGAGCCAGTGGAGACATTTTAGGGCTGGAGAGATGTGGTCCCCGGGGTTGAGGCCAAGGATAAGTCTTGCAGCTCATTGGATTTTATCCAGTGAGCCATGTAAAAAAGGGGCATTTTGCTTCCCCAACCTTGCATGGCCCATTGGGGATGCTGGCTGATGAACTGCATGTGTGTATGTATGAGGGAGGGGCTCCTGCGCCTCCTACCACATACAAAGGGAGATGGGCTCTTAGTCATCAGCGCTCCGGCTCTTGGGTTCATGTGCGCGAACCAGGAAGCGCTCTTTGCTTCTTTTTTATGCTACGCAGGAGCTGTAGCACTGGGAGAAAACATCAGGACCAGGGCAGAAGGTACTTTAATTTAAATTATGTATGTCATTGTGTGTGCTTGCGTTTTAAAATTATTCCCGGGGTGGTGGGGGGGGAGACCCCCTGCCACCCCCAACACCTCTTGATTGGTTTGGGCTCCCTTGCTACGCTCCATCACACTGGCATATATGGGGGAAATATTTACACCCCTCCAATTTAGTACACAATTTTATCAACACTAGTGCTATAAAGCATGGTAATAAGCAGTATAGAAAAAAAACTATATTGGTTTTATTTTCTTTCCATGGCCTGTACACACCACCTTTGTATGATGCTTCAAATAAAAGTATTGTAAAGAGAACATTCATTTATTGCCCCGGTTACAAAGCAATGTTGATAGTGGGTATTGAAGTCTTTTGTGGCATTACTTCTGAAAGCAGATGTGTTTTGTGGTGGTGTGTGGAGTCATGTAGTCAATGTGGGCAGATCACTCATCAGCCACATCTGCACATCTCTTTTTCACCTGCAGGGCAGCCAGTTCTGTTAGGTTATTGCTGCTGGGCGTGCGGGATGATTCTGTTCTCACACTATTGATAACATGTTGAAGCCCAGGGCCAATTCAGTTTTTCTTCTGGCTTGTTAATAACGTGTACTACAGAATTGAAAGCACAAATAGCAATAAAGACAAGAAGTACACCTCAAAATGCCCATTTGTTCCCCCACATACTTACTATAAATGTCTTAGGAGGGGTCGTAAAATTCACCACGTGCCCCGCCCGGCTACCCCACACAAACAATCTGGCCCCCGGTAGATAGCTTGTAAGGTACATGTCGCCCTCTGGCAAAACTAGTTGTGCACCCCTGCTTTAGAGTATGATATGGCAAATTTTCTATTGAAAGCCTGCTTTTGTTCAGTTTTGATTTAAAGTATTGTATTGCACTTTTCCATCAGTGGGACTCTAGATAGGGTCCCTTTAAGTAGGAGTCCTTTGATACACTATGCATATAGATTTAAACTATGCCGGGTAATGGACAGCCTACCTCCAGCCTGGGTTGTGTCAACGAGCATCTGTGTAATAGAGTACTTTTAACATTATCTGTGCACTATTATTTTGGTGTTAAACCAGATTCTCGCCTTTTTCACAAGGCATTTTGATAGGTTACGGCTATAGTTGGCTCCTGGGTCTATTTTGCTTGGCCCGAGTGGGAAGTGCCCACACATGATACTTTCATATATGGTCAGTTGTCTCATTCGGAGGCTGTATTATAGGCTTGTCAACATGGCGACTATCATCGAGGTATGGACCCAGATAGTCCTTCTTCCATTTTGAACCAAGCTGCATGGCTCGTGACTGCATAGGTTACTTAGCAACCGGTCACGTTGCCTGGCCCATGCTCAAACGCATTACAGACATTATGCTGGCGGCTCCTGGGAAGATTTAGTCCATGATGGTGAGTTCTACCTACTCTGATCAAATTGATGTGCAGCCAATACCCTTGGCCAAGATTAGATCTCACATATAGGTGTAACATGTTGGGCCGGGGCAGCAGCGTGACCAGTTCCCATGGCAACGGCCCGTCTGCATGTTAGTCTACTAAACTAAATGCGCAAGTCCTCCTGCTTAATTTTTATTATATTTTATTTGCTGCAGTAGTAGCTTTGTGCCCCTTCTGGAGACAGGGCAGATTAATTTAACCTAATGTGCCTGGGTTAGCTCATTGACTAAAGACGCATAGTTGTTCCCAGGCACTTTTCATTTGCTGCAGCCCTTCTTCATTCACATTTTAGTTCTCTGTTTAATGTATGCTATATCATTGTAGAGATGGCATTTGGATTTGTTTGGCCACAGTAATGAGTTTGTCATTCCCATGCCCCCCGGACTAAGTTACCTTTAGTACGTCACTGCAGTGATTGTGCTGTAATACTGAGGAGCGTGTTATTGTTTGTATGTCTCCTCATGCAGGCCTCCTGGCTACTGCCATAAGGTAGGGAGTTCAGCATTGCATTAAATGATAATTGGAACAGCCAATGACGTAATTAGACGTCCTATTAAAATTACATCTCACACTCCACTGTTCTAGAATTGATGTACATATGTTTCATTTCATTTGTAGACACAGGATACATTTGATTGTCAAAAGAACTGGTTATGGCCTGATGAAGACCACAATTGGCAGGAGCACCACCTAATGTTCTGGGCACTGGCACGCTCCCTCAGTCAGGTATGAGTCCTTATTCCATCAGTTAACGAACGTCCCAACACTCTCGCTGTCTCTCGTTGGAGCGTGGAACGACACCCCCAGCTTTCTCTTGGATCCTCCCTTATGGTGTTGAGCGACAACCCCAGACTTCCTTGGGTTTCTACTTTCCAGGTACCCGAGGAGGTCCTCCTTGGTATGAAGGTGCAGCCAGTACAAATCTATGAAAGAGAAAACAAACCGGTTACTACCATTTCCCACTAACTACCCTCCAATTGGGTTGACAGCAGTGGGATACGCAGGCATTCAATGATGACAATTGATAATGAAGAAAAATACTCCCTGTTACATAATTATACCGAAAACTTTATCTGTTCCCTTCTGGTTCTTCTTTTCCTTATTCTCATGTTTCAGATGTCTCTTCTATTTGATTCTCTCTGGGCTCCTCAATTTGTTTCAAAGTGAGCCTAGGGTGACAACTCTTTAGCTGATTAATATGGACCCATTTCTCTTCTGTCAATTCGCCTTTGGGGAGGCGGATTCTGTAGGCGACAGGTGAAATTGTATCTACAATTTCAAAAAGACTGCGCCGACTGGGCAAAAATGTGCGCACTTTGGTCTGGTTCCTTTGGAAATTGTGCAAGTTGACCCTGTCTCCTACTTGGTATTCCTTTTTGGTTGTTTTTAGGTCATATTGAGACTTCATGCCCTCTGCAGATCTTTCTAGATTCCGCTGAACGTATGCAAAAGCATGTTGAAGGTGTTTTCTTAGATTTTCAACATACTCATGAGTTGTGGAGGCGTTTATCAGTGTCTGCTCCTGTGTTCTATAGAGCAAATGCTGAGGTAGCACCATCCTTCGTCTGGTCGTCAGCTCAAATGGAGACATCTTCGTTGCAGAAGAAGGTATAGATCTGATGGCCATCAGGACAAGCGGTAATCAGATGTCCCAACTTGGCCTAGAGTCTGCCACAAATCTTTTTAGAATGCTCACAATGGTTTTTTTGTACCTCTTAACTCCACCATTAGAGGACGGCGGTAGGCAATGTGAAGTTTCCTTTTTACCCCAAGTATCTCCCACAACTTTGTCATCACTTCACTGGTGAAGTGACTACCTCGGTCTGACTCAATCCTTTGGGGTAGGCCATAATGAGAGAAGATGTGATTGATCATCAGGGCAGCTGCTGTTTCTGCCTTGCAATTTGGGGCCTGGAGACATTCCACCCATTTGGTCAAATAGCATGTTACGGTTAACATGTACTTGTTCCCCCTAGAGGAGCGAATCCTGGGCCCGATGAAATCTACTTGTAAATCTGACCAAGGCAGTGTCACCCCCCTCTTCTGGAGGGGAGCTCGGTGTGTGAGTGATGTTGGCTGAAATTGTGCACATACAGAACACCCCTTCAAGTATTGGTCGAGGTACTGCCCCACATGTGGCCAGTATGCAACCTCTTGCAAGATTTCTAAAGTGGTATGAAACCCCTGATGACCGGCTGTGGCCACATCATGGCCGTGACTTAGCATCAGGCTTCGGAATGAGGTAGGGACCACCCACTGGTCACAGCCAGATATGGATCTACTTACCAACAAACCATCTTGGATTTGGAACATTTTTGGACATTTCATCAACACTCTGAGGTCCTCTTTCCCAATGTAATCGGTATCCATCAGAGGTCATGGTTCTCGATGTATTGATAACATTTACCAATAATTGGATCCCCTTTTTGTGCCGTGATTAAATCAGCATCTGGGGTCTCCTTACTTCATTGGGCAGTTGAGAGTTCATTGTGAGCATTTGTCTGGGACCTAGTGATAGCATTGACTTGCATTTCCCCCAACAGGGACTCAATCTCAAGGAGATCCCTTTAGATGGCTCCGGTTTTGGCCAGCTGATCAGCTAGGTCACTTGCAGTTTTGTCTGGCCCCTCTATTCTGGAATGACCCTTGATCTTTTTCCAATAGATAGTCATCCCACTAGAGGTGACCAGATCATCAATATTTTGGTTAAGCTTGCCATGTTTAAGCGGTTTGTTGTTAGCACATAGTATGCCTCTGGTTTTCCAATTTACCTGGTGCTCCACGAACCCGTTCCAGACATAATCTGAATCAGTGATTATGACCAGTTCATGGAGTTGGTGTTGGACGGCAGTGAGGATGGCATCATTCCGGGCATCATTCACCCAGGCATACCCAACGCCTGCCACCAGTTGCTTTTCCCATTGTTTTTTATTTTTTATTTCTTTTATTGATTTTATACAAACAAAAACAACGAAAACCAAACAAGCAGCATAATCATAATGGTTCAAATGCACATCAAGTGATCGTAGTCACTGCTCCCATTATCCCACCCTCCCCCCGTGAGCCTATTTGTCCATCTCTTACAGTGTTTGGCACATGCGGCTGAGTTTCGTCTTCTCCGGAGTCATTTGGGTTTGATGTCACTTCAAACAATTCTGTTATTAGCGCCTTCCAGGCCAATAGGGTGCCCACCTCCCCCTCATCGGCCCGGATGCTCGCCTCTTGCCATGCCACCGTTTCAGCCTCCGCCCATTTCTGTAGATCCTTCCACCATACATCCACCTTAGGTTTGTGGCATTTCTTCCACCCCATGGCGATCCTACGTTTCGCCAGCACATACGCCAGATTTCTTAGTTTCTCAATATGTTTGAGTTTCCGCGGCCTAGGGAACCCACCCAGTAAGCAGGCCCAAGCCGTGTCTATAACCAGAGTAACCCCTTTATCAGCTAGTTTCTGCGCCACATCACTCCAGTAGCTTATAATAATCGGGCAAGACCAAAACATATGTGTCATGTCAGCGTTTTCTAGGTTACATTTAGGACACACTTGTATGCCAGCGTTTCGGAACTTAGATATCCTCAAGGGGGTCATATATGCCCTATGCGTTACATACAGCTGAATTTGTTTTAATCTGGCATTTCTAGATACTTTTTTGTGGTAGCCCAGGGCACGCTCCCACATCCCGTCCTCCATTGGGGCCCCCACTTCCGTCTCCCAGTCCAGTCTCAGATGCGTCAAATCTTTCCCCACCTTAGCCATCACCATCTCGTACAGTCTCGAGATCTCATGACCTCCTTCAGACATATCATACATTGTTTCCAAAACTGCATCTGGTTCTTCTATCAGAACTGTTTCTGGCCAGGTGCTCTTAATCAATCGCACCAATCTAATGTATGTGACGTATTGCCCCGTGTGTAGCCCCACCTCTTCGTTGAGTTCTATAAACTCCTTAATGGATCCCTCCTGCCAGACATCGCCTAACGTCGCCAGCCCCACCGATTCCCAGTAGTTCCTAACAATCACCCTTAGCTGATCATCCCCCCCTGTTAAAGCAACCAACGGTACCTGCGGGAGGCACGGGTATGGGACCTCCATTAGGCGACAAGCCCTACGCCAAATTTTCCGCCCCAGCTTCAACATCGCAGGGCGCCCCCTCATGTCAGTTTCGGACAGCCAGATAATTTCTTTCAAATAAAACGGGGCACAGTCCTGCCCAAGTACCCTGTGCTCAGGGGTCACTTCATCGGAGAGCCACTTAGCCACATATTGCAATTGTCCTGCCAAATAATAAACCTCAAAATGGGGCAGTCTGACACCTCCTTTTTCGTAAAAGTTCTGAAGTTTCCAGAACGCCACCCTATTTTGGGTACCGTGCCACAAGAAGTCCCTACACATGCTGTTCAATTTACTAAAAAACGTCTTGGGTATTATGTGTGGGATATTGCTAAAGTAATGCAATAGCCTGGGCAGAACTACCATCTTGAGCATAGCCCCCCGCCCCATCATCGCTAAGATCAATCTTGCCCAGAACTGCAAGCTGTTTCTGATTTTCTCAACGGCTACTTCCGTATTGTGTCTGTGTTCGTCCTGCAACGTGTGATATATATCTATGCCCAAATAGCGAAAAGAGCGCGTTGCCCACGGTACCTGTAGCACCGGCAGACCTCCTGCATGGATCCCCCTTATAGCTACCTAATGGGAACATGACAGACATTTGGGGGTTTATCGAGATGCCCGACAACTCTGCATACCTTTCCATCACTTAGAGTATATATAAGAGGTTTTCTTCTGGGTGTTGTAAATATAGCAACAGGTCGTCCACGTACAAGGATATCAAGTGTTGTTCCCCTCCCACCTCAATGCCAATCGTCTCGTATTGTGCCCTAAGGTATATTGCCAAAGGCTCCAGGGCCAAGATGTAAAGCATCGGGGACCAGGGGCACCCTTGTCTGGTGCCTCTGCCAAGTTGCCATCTTTCGGATATCACCGCTCCAGTTCGGACCCTGGCGAGCGGCTCACTATACAACATCTTGGCCCACCTGACATAGCACGGCCCCATTCCATACCCTTCCAAAGCAGCCAATAGCCATGACCACTTGACCGAGTCAAAAGCTTTAACCGCATCTAGAAACACTATTGCCATCTCACCCTCGTTTTTGACACCCCACTCGACTACCCGATGAAGTCGCCTATGGTTGTGTGTAATGTTCCTGTTCGGGACATAACCCGTCTGATCAGGATGTATGAGTCTACCAATAACTTTCCGCAATCGGTTCGTAAGAAAAGCTATGAGAATATTGCTGTCTTGATTGAGCATCGACAGGGGCCTGTAGGAGCCAACTCTGTGCTCCGGTCTATTGGGCTTGGGCAGCGGTATTATAATCGCCTCTCTAAGTGACTCAGGCAACCGTCCTATCTCAAACGCTTCATTCAACATATCCAGCATGGGGAGGAGGATTTCCTCCTTGTATACTTTATAAAATTCGCTGGGGAACCCATCTGCCCCTGGGGCCTTACAAGTGGGCAGCTGCTTTACTACCTCTTCTAATTCTTCCAACGTGATTGGCTCATCTAACTCCTCCCTCTCTTCGTCGCTTACCATGGGCAGCCCTATGTCTTCTAACGTTTCGTTTATCATGCGCTGGTCACCTATCTCATCATCTCCATACAGCAATTTGTAATATTCCTCAAATTCTTTGTTAACACCCTCTTGCGTGGCCACCTCCTCTCCGTCCTCCCTAATAATGGTCCTAATCGGGGATTTAGGGGTCTCGATTTTGTATAGCCAGGCCAAAAGGCGGCCCGTCTTGTCTCCCCCTGCGTGCTGCCTCTCGACATATTTTTTATAATTAAGATTGCAGAGTCTTTCCCAGTACCCTGCGCATTGTTGCTGTAGTTGGAGTACCTGCTCTGTGTCTACCTCTTCGCTCTTCAGCGTTGTTTCCAGCTCAGTTTCCGCCCTCTGTAGGTCAGCCAAAACCCCACCCTGTAACCCTCTTGACTTAGCAATGGCCGCTCCCCGCATCACCACCTTAAAAGCTTCCCATAGTGTGCCCGCAGAGTCAACACTCCCAGTATTTTCTACAAAAAAGTTGGCAATCACCTCCCTTATATCTTCTCTAAAGATTGGGTCTTTAAGCGCCTCCGCCCGGAGGCGCCATGTAGGGATTTTCGCCCTCGGGGGGCAATATTGCCAACCGAGGGTCAGGGGCGAATGATCCGAGAGGACCCTGGCCTTGTATTCGGTTTGGGTAATCTCGGCCATCACATCTGCTGTAACAAAGACATAATCGAGCCTAGTGTGCAGTTGGTGCGGGGACGAATAGTGTGAGTATTGCCTCTCAGTGGGATGTTTCATCCTCCACGCATCTGTAAAACCAAAATCTGTTAGCAGCGTCCGCAATGCTCTCGCCGCTGGGCTAGGCTTATTTACCCTGTCATCTGACCTGTCCACCGCCGTATCCAACACACAATTGAAGTCCCCTCGCCAGATCACCGCGCTTCACATACACACACTAAGATTGGCATTCAGGGCTCTGAAATATGCTGTTGTGTTTTGGTTGGGGGCATACGTGTTTACTATGCATACCTCCCTGCCCTCTACCAGCCCTCGCAATATAGCCATCCTTCCATCCGTTTCCACCACCTCCTGTGTCAGTTTGAACGGGACATGCGATGCCACCCAGATTAGCACCCCCCGGGCATATGCAGAGTATGGCGAGCCCACTACGGTCCCTTTCCACTTTCTCTTAACTAGGTCCAACTTCTCCCGCGTCAAATACGTTTCTTGTAGTAATGCAATGTCTATTTTCTGCCTTTTCAGATACATCATGATCTTGTTCCTTTTCAGGTAGCTGTTAAGGCCCCTGACGTTCCACGTTATTATCCTGAAGTCCCCCATAGGTCGTTAATAAGCACCCACCCAATCCTCCATCGATTATGTCCCTTCATGCACCGCGTGTGCCGCAAGCTGGTTCTCCCAAATAGGCTCAACTCAAAACGTATGCTCCCCATAACCACACACACACTCAACTCCCCATCCCCCAACTTTCTGCCCTCCCGCCCCTCCCCCAACAGTAACCTCCCCAACAGTTGCCCAGCTCCATTCCTGGATCTCAGGCATCCCCACATCTAGCCCTGCCGAGCACTAGCCTCTACTCAGGGCTCAGTAGGATATAGCCGCCCTAATGGCCGCTGAAACTAATAGTCTATTGGGGTAGGTCGTCCGCGTTCTGTTGCTCCTCCCCAAAAAAAAATGACACAATCGATTGCCAAACCGTTACCGATTACAGTTACACTCACTATATTCCAGTCTGAATCGAGCACCAGGCTCGGATCGTGTAAAAAGTTCAGTTAGGCACAGCTTCTCCATACAATCAGGGTCCTTTTCCTTACTGAATTTTCATTTGGTGTGATCCTGCCGATCCCGATCTGCTTCTTGTTCCGGGCAGCCCTGCAGGTCCAACCATGTGACAACATCCTCGGGGGCATCGAAAAAGAGCCCTTTGTTCATATGTAGCACTTTCAATCGTGCCGGGTACAGAAGCATATATCTGATTCCTGCTGCCCTCAGCCTCCTTTTGACGGCTACATAGCTGTCCCTCTGCCTCTGTACCAGCATCGTGTAGTCCGGATACGCTGTGATGTTAGTGGATGCTCTCTTGATCGTGCCGCCCTTACGAAAGTATTCGAGGATCTTCTCTCTATCTCTGTAATTTAGGATCTTCACGATGATCGGTCTTGGTGGGGCCCCCGGCCGGGGCTTCATCATCAGGGCGCGGTGCGCCCTCTCCACCGTAAATCCCTGCGAGAGATTACCAGCTCCGATCTCTTGCAGGATCATGTTTTCAACATAGTTTGTGGGATCTTGGCCTTCTTCTCCCTCCGGAAGGCCAACCACGCGAATGTTGTTTCTCCTCGCTCTTCCTTCCGCCTCTTCTACCCGATTTTCCAAGTTAGCGACCTGTTGTTTTAAGACATGGATCTCCTTCACATTGCTCGTGCTAACATCTGTATTAATCTTCACCCCACTTTCCAAACCGCTGGTCCTTTCTGCAAGTGCCCTAACATCTTGGCGAAGCAGAGTGAGTTCTGTGCCTACGGCATCGATCTTATTCTCCAGGGCTGTGCGTAGCTCCGCCATTGCCAAGTCCCATTTGGCGCTTAGCCCCGTTATAGCTTCAAGGATCTGGTGCTTGTCCCCTTCGGGGGCATCCTCCGTGGGGGTCTCGATCGCGCTCTGCACAGATGTTGAGGGGGTCCGTTGCGTTCTCGTGAAAGTCTCCATCGTGGGTTGCTTGATCTTAGCTCTCAACCCTTTCGCCGACATGGCGCTTTCTCGCTGCTCCTGTGCGCCTTTGCTTTAGTGCTACTGTCGCACCGTCCTCGGTCCGGCAATGGTCAGGCTATCAGGTCGCCAAGCGCACATTAGAGATGGCACATCGGATTGTCCTGTGGATGGGCTATGGCTTCGCACTCCCCATGCAACTTCCACAGGCCTCGTCACCCAAGCATCCAATGTCATCCCCTCTTACGGTCAGATCGCCGAGGCTCCATTCGCGTATATCAGGCCGGGCGCTTTTGTGGGTTAGACCACTCTGCCATATCACCCAATTGTGTTGCTTCTCCAGGCATTTACCGCAGCCGTGTCCCGCAGGTCCAGGGAATCAGTTTAGTTTCCCCTCGGAGGCCTTTCCTTTGTTAGCCGCCATCTTGGTGTCGCAGCAGCCCCACAATCGCACTGACAAAACCATGTATATCTCACGATTCTCGGGGGCTATGAGCTTCTCCAGCGAGCTTCACGTATCTTGCAGCTTCCGATACCTGACCTTCAAAGTTCTAGGCGCTCGTTGCAGTTTTAGTAGGTAAATTCGGCAAAAATAGAGTCGGATCATCAGGAGCTCCATGACAGATCCCTTATCGTCCTCTCCAAACCCAGATCTTTCCACTCCCTCCTCACCTAATTCACTGGAGTCGGAGCTGCTCTTGGTCAAGCGGCGTCTTGAGAGGTAGTCCTTTTCTTTTTTTGGTGGAGCGGTCCTGCCCCGATTAGAAGCCACAGTGGCTGCCTGTGAGCTGCATCCATGTGGCCCCCTTACAGAGAAAGGCTGGAAATGGGGGAAAAAGCCTTAGAGGCACAAAAACCACACGGAAAGCAAGGATCCGAAAAAAGGTGATGTCCTCCTTGTCCTCCTTGTTGTTGAGCCAGCAATGCCGAATCACCAGGTATAGAAGCTCAACTGGTATCTGTTCGGTAAATACCCGACTGTAGTGGGCCCATTCAGAGGGGAGTGCATGTACGCCTATAGAGTCTTCTGAGAGGGCTACCATGGTTTACGCTTTGCTGTAAGCCATGATGGGAAGGCAGTGTTGCTTACAATAGGACGAGTCGAACCCCAGCTGGTTCTTTGTCCAGTTGATCCGAGGGTTGTGTTTCCTGAGGCAGGTGATACCCTAGATGATAGGAAAATGAGCGGCTCATATAATGTCGAACTTGATGCGTTCGGTATGTTGTGTGATTGTGACGAGCAGGTCTTCGGTGGTATGGATGATGGGACCTGATGAGGGTGGAGTACCATCCTCTCCTTCTACCTTCTGTCCCTCCTAGCGGGCAAGTCTGTGGAGGCCCACCTTGTATGCCCAGACGGTGTCAACAATGTTACCGGCCGCTCCACAATCCAGTAGTGCCAGGGACTTGTCGTTGGTTTATGCAGACTTGGATGGCCACCACCATGAGACTCGTATCTTCTTGGACATCAGTCGAGGAGACCAACAGAGAAACATAGGGACTGATACTCACATTGTACCCTCGGAAACCGGTCCATCCTAGGATCGAGGGCGTCCGTTTCCCGGATGACAAGGTGGTACCTCTGGACAGTCCCTGGGGAGATGTTTGTCTGAGCCACAGTAGGCACAAAGACCCTTCTCCCGGTGCCTTCTGCATTCTTCAGACCCGAGGGGAGCACGCGCAGCTCTGATCTGCATGGGTTCTTCTCGAGGAGATTGCAAAGTGGTGGTGGGAGTGGGTAAGGACTCGCTAAAAGGGAGGTTTCCCCAATGTCTTCTTCTTTCAGATCTTCTCTCCTGGAGCCTGAACTCAATCTGCAGAACGGAGGACAATAGGTCTGTGAAACTCAGAGGCCTTGGTGAGCGTGCAAGCTCGTTCTTGATCTCTTCTCTCAGCCCGCGTCGATAAATGGCATACTGTGTTTGCTCAGGCCAACCGGCCTCTGTAGAAAGGGTCTTAAACATGGTGATGTAGGAGAGCATGTCCATCAAGCCCTGACGTACACCGAGTAGGTCTTCGCAGGCTGTGTAGGTAATCTCCGGACGCTCAAAAGCCTGGTTGAGGAGGGTTTGAAAACCCCCAAAGTCATGAAGAATCGGGTTGGCGTTGGTAACTAGGAGTGTAGCCCAGGCGAAGGCGTTGCCTGTCATATTAGAAATCATAAACCCGATCCGGGCGTGATCTGTAGTGAACGTAGTCAGTCTGAAAGTAAAGTGAACTAAGCAGGCATCTAGAAATTCTTTCACCTTCTTTGGTGTTCCGTCGAATTTGCCGGATAGTAGGGCCATAGAGGGTAGTTCGGAGGGATGGTGGTCCTGTGCAGTTACCAGTTGTCGCAGCATGGTGTTTTCAGATTTTAGAGCCTGGACTTCCTGGGAGAACCCCTGGACCGCAACCAGGAGTTCTTGAACTTGCTCGGCTGTAGCCATACTTTCTTCTTGGCGTTGCAAACTGACAGATCCCTTTTTGTCCTCTCCAACCCCAAATCGTTCCACTCCCTCCTCACCTGATTCACTGGAGTCGGAGCTGCTCTTGGTCAAGTGGCGCCTTGAGAGGCAGTCCCTTTTTTTTGTAGAGTGGTCCTGCCCCGAGAGGAAGCCACAGTGGCTGCCTGTGAGCTGCAGCCCTGTGGCCCCCTTCCCGAAAAAGGCTGGAAATGGGGAAAAAGCCTTAGATCCACAAAAAAACCCACAGGAAGCAAGGATCCGAAAAAGGTGATGTCCTCCTTATTGTTGAGCCAACAATGCCGAATCACCAGGTGTAGAATGAGTCAAACAGCAGGTAATCCGATAAAGAACTCTACTGCAATGGCAGCAGTAAGACTGCGTAAGAAAATAGGAGTGTCCAAAGATGTAGTACGGCGGAGAGAGGCCGCCGCATGGAATCCGAAGGAGAGCTAAAGAAATTAGGACGCAGTGAGATATAGATCAGCCAGAGCAAGGGAGCACAGACAGAGGAGTGAAGGACAAGCTCTGAAAGGAGAAAGGGAGAAAAAAGCTAGACAGAAGCAGAAAGAGAAAACTAGAGAAGCAGAGAGGATGCCCTTCCAGAGATCGA
Organism: Ambystoma mexicanum; assembly: GCF_040938575.1. Lineage (NCBI taxonomy): Eukaryota > Metazoa > Chordata > Amphibia > Caudata > Ambystomatidae > Ambystoma > Ambystoma mexicanum. Next base: position 1,392,802,124 of record NC_090931.1, read on the forward strand.
AAAAAGAAGAAGAAGGAGAGAGAGAGAGAAGGAGTACGGAACCGGATCGAGGCCGGCAAGGAAAAAAGGACAGCCATTCCGTGAGAGGAACAACAAAGAGGAAAACTCACTAGCGTGTGGCCGCAAAAAGAATCTACCAAAGTGGTTGGAACGCACCATCTGCAGGGAGTGTTGGGGCTAAGAACCTCTCTGCAGCGGCCATTTGCAAAAAGACTAGACCATCACCCTGCAAAGCGGGAAGAGCGTGACATAACCAGTCAATGTCAGCCTAACCGCCACGTATTCCATAAGCGCCAGTGGCCTGGCCGCATGACACTCCAACACAGGGAAACTTCAGGAATGCTTTGCCACCTACTGTCAAGAAGTTCCCCCCTTCTCACCTGAGTTCGATCTTTGCTGGATTCCTTGGTCGATACCTTCTTGCGGACTGATCGAGTCTTGAATAAGGCTGCACAAGTTTCTTCTGACTCCAGCGTGTGTTCAAAGTTCCGGAATGCAAGGATCCAGGAATCCGGGAATTTAACAGAGTGTGCTACCAGCACACGAGTCCAGGAATCAAGAAAGGGAGGAAAGGGACTAGGAATGGGGTAGGCTGGATGAAGCAAGGGAAACAATACCGCGAGCTACGGAGCACACGTCTGGTCGCTACTTCGCAATAGTATTGATTCGCGCGGAGCCGCGGGAGGCGTGGTCTATAAATAGAACACGCTACGTCCAAAGTGTAGAGCGACGAAGGTGTTTCACAGTGGCCAGCCATGTTGGAAGTACAAGGGAGTGTAAGCCCCGTTGAGACAAGGACCAGGAAGTCCAAAAGGGGTGTGTTCTGTAGTTCATTACAGCATGCCTCCTCCGTAGTAGTCGAGGGGCCTTGAGGTTAGAAAGTGGTTCCCAGGTTCTTTCTCTAGGGCAGAGGTCTTCAAACTGTGGGGCGCGCACCCCCAGGGGGGCGCGGCCGCCTCCTAATGGGGGCGCCAGAGCCCAGCATGAAATGTGTAAAAAAAAAAAAAAAAAAAAAAAAAAACTTCTTTTTTTTTTTTTTTTTTTTTTTTTTTAGATTGGAGGAAATGAGAGGGGGAAGATCACATGGACCATAAAACGGTCTTAGGCGCCAATGAAAACATGGCCAGCAGTTGCAAATGGATATTCAGTCCTTTAGTCACAGACTGAATAGTACCCAAGGGGTTGTTTTTTATTCAAATGTAAACAAATTGTGATATATAAAGAATATTTATTCAGCAACAATGGTCAAAACTACTAGCTGCATAGTGAAGCAACTCCTCAAACTGGCCCACATTGGCCAAAAAAGTGGCCCATTTTGATTGGCCTAGACTAGCATTTTGCATTTTTGGTACAGTCATCGCCCTATTGCCCTATAGGCCAGTCCAAGCCTCCCGACTCATCCATAATGGGTGAGGAGGCATCCACCCACTGGCCACCTCACCCATTATGGAGGAGCCGAGGAGCCAGCGCAGTGAAACACTGAGCACTCCCTCAGCTGCTTTATCCAGCTGAGGGAGTGCTCCTGGGCCAGCTGAACTGTCAAAGGGAAACACTGTTTGCCTTTGACAGTTAATTTCCCCAGCCGCACATGACCACTGAGCCATGCAACGTTGGGGGTGTTTTGCTTCGCCAGCCTTGCATAGCTCATTGGAAATGCTGGCTGGGGCACTGCATGTATGTATGTGCGAGGGGGTGCTCCTGTGCCTCCTCGCACATATGGGCAGAGCAACCTGGAGCGGGGCATTATAGCAACCACGCGCAGGCCCCTGCAGAAGGTACGTTTATGGCGATTTATTTTTTATTTAAATGTGTATGGATGTGTGTATGTTTGTGTTATGGGACTGTGGTGGGAGCAGGATGGGCGGCAGCACTGGGATAGTGGTGTGAGTAGGGTGGGGGAGAGCCCAGGGTCTGTACTGGGAGTAGGGTGCGGTGACAGCACGCAAAAGTTCATAACGATTTCTACATACTGTCCATCCAGCACTTTTAGGGGGGCCCGGCCTGCCTAAACTTGGCTCTGGGGGGGCCCGAGCCAAAAAAGTTTGAAGACCACTGCACTAGGAGGATATCCTTTCCATTCAACCAGGTATTGAAGCTGACTCCGTTTATACCTGGAGTCACATATTCGGGATACTTCATATTCCAATTGGTTGTCGACCAGCAGAGGAGGAGGTCGGCAGGATTTCCGGGAGGATTGGGTGTAGGGTTTTATAAGGATGTGTGAAATACTGGGTGAATTTTCTTCCAGGAGTCTAGTAGTCTGATCCGGTATGAAACTGGATTGATAATTTCCTTGATGGGAAATGGACCATAGTACCGAGGGGCCAACTTGTTTGGCCGTAGATGTCGGGGTAGTAATTTCGAGGACAACCAGACTTGATCACCGATTGCATAAGAAGGACCTGGTCTTCTTTTGAAATCTGCATACCTCTTAGTCTGTGTTCTGGCCCTCTCTAAGTTTTCTTTGGCCTCCTGGTGTACGTTGATGAGGGTTTCTATCCAGGAGTCGACAGTAGGTACTGGTGTAGGATGAGGGAGAACAGAGGGTAGAACCGATGGATGGAAACCTTGGCTACAATAAAAGGGGCTGGTCTTAAGTGCTGAATGATCGGAATTGTTGTAGGCGAATTCAGCCACGGATATCTGGAGCGGCCAGTCATCCTGAACCTTGGTGGCGAAACATCGAAGATAGTGCTCCAGGGTCTGATTAGCACGTTCTGTGGCCCCGTTGGTTTGGGGATGATAACCAGATGAGAGGGCGCGTTGGATTCCCAAAATGCGACATAGATGTTTCCAGAATTGAGAGACATATTGAGGTCCTCGATCAGATATGATCTTGGAAGGAAGTCCATGTAAACGGAATATGTGTTCCAGGAAGATTCCAGCAAGCTCGGACGAGGATGGCAGCTTACACAGGGGTGTAAAATGAGCCATATGAGTGAACAAGTCTATGGTAACCATGATGGTCGTGTATCCTCGGGAAGGTGGTAATTCCACAATGAAGTCTGTAGCAATGAATTCCCATGGCCTTGTTGGCAGTGTAGGTTGCAGTAGAAGACCCGCCGGTCTCTTGTTAACATGTTTATTTTGACTGCAGACAATGCAAGCTTTGATGTACTGCTGTACGTTGGTCTTCATTCCAGGCCAGCAAAACTGTCTTTGTATAAAACGGAGGGTGTTGGTTATGCCACGATGTCCGGAGTGAAGGGTATCATGACAGAGGTTTATTATTCTTTGTTGTAATTTCTGTGTAGGAATGACCAGTGCATTGTCCTTGAATAAATATCCTTCCTTAACTCTTAGGTTCCATGGATTTTTCCTTGAAATATCCTTCCAGAGGCCAGAGGATTGGGTTTGCACTCGAATTTCTTCCAGGAGGTTGACTGCTTGAGCTACAAAGATCATGTGGGGAAACATCTTAGGATAGGCCTTGTCTTCAGTAGTTACATAGTCAGGACGTCGAGATAAGGCATCAGCAATCATGTTTTGTGATCCGGGAACATGAATGATTTGGTTTTTGGTACTGGGCAAAGAAGAAGGCCCAATGCGACTGACGACTGTTCCTGCACTCCAACGACTGTAGAATATGAAGATTCCGATGGTCTGTGCGGACCTGAACTGGATAGCTAGCACCCAGAAGTAGATGTCACCATTCAGTGAAGGCTTGGCAGATGGCTAACAGTTCCTTTTCCAGGACGGAATAATGTGTCTCACTGGGAGTCAGGGTTCGTAAGAGGTAAGCAATGGGGTGTTCCAGTTTATCCTCAAGTTCCTGCTTCAAGACCGCTCCTATGGCGTAGTTAGAGGCATCCGTTTCCACTAGGAATGGCCGATTAATGTCGGGTTGGGCCAAGATGGGGGCTTGTGTGAACTCTGTCTTTAAACGTTGGAATGCCTTATCTTGCGGTGTAGACCAGACAAAGGGGGTGTCTTTCTTCAAGAGGGAACGATCGGCTGAACGATCTCGGAAAAGTTAGAGATGAACTTCCGGTAGAAATTGACAAGCCCCAGGAAGGATTGAACTTGTTTCACTGACGTGAGAGCGGGCCATGCCAGTATAGCCTTTACCTTTGAAGGGTCCATACCAATTCCTTCTGGGCTAAGGATGAATCCCAGGTAGTGAACAGAAGTAACGTGAAACAAGCATTTTTCGGGTTTGGCTAAAAATGTTTGTGTTCACGGAGTCGTTGTAATACTGCCTTTACATGTTCTTCATGCTTTAGAGGATCCTTAGAAAATATCAATATGTCATCCAGATAGACAATGACGAAGAGGAATAACATGTCAGAAAACACCCTATCCATAAAGCGTTGAAAAACTGCGGGGGCATTTGCTAGACCAAAGGGCATGACTAGATATTCATAGTGACCAAAGGGTGTTCTAAAGGCTGTTTTCCATTCGTCTCCTTCCCGGACATCGATCAAATGGTAGGCACCGCGGAGATCCAACTTCGTGAATATTACGGCGCCTCTCACAGCTTCCAGGATATCCGAGATCAAGGGCAGTGGGTACCGATCTTTGAGGGTGCATTGATTTAAGCCACGATAGTCGGGGCAAGGTCTAAGTTCCTTGGTGTCCTTCTTGGGAACAAAGAACAACGAAGCACCCGCTGGAGATTTTGAGGGTTTTATGGTGCCGTTTTCAAGGTTGGTATCCAGGTATTCTCGGAGGGGCTTTTTCTCTGGTTCGGAAAGGATGAACATTCTGCCGAAGGGAATCACTGCTGAGGGATCTGTATCTATGGCACAATCTTCCGGTCTGTGAGGGGGTAAGGCCTGGACTATGGCAGTTGAAAATACATCAGCATATCCCTGATAGGCCTCTGGGACTTGTATGATATTGGAAACCATGAGTGGTGTTTGCTGGTCCTTGGTGGTTCTTTAGGGGGTGTCGAGGAGGGATCCAGGAATAAACAGTGGGACATACAAAACTCTGAGCCTAGGAATAGTGATCCTGCTGTCCAATTGATATACGGATTGTGCTTCTGTAACCAGGGCATACCCAATACCATGGGGTAATGAGCTGACTTAATGATGTCGAATGTAATCCGCTCTTGGTGATGGTTTTGGAAAGCTGAATCTCTTTTGTCTGCAGGCTTACGGGTCCTGAAGTGAGGGGTCTTCCGTCGATTGCTTCCACCGGCTGCATGGTGCTTCGTGTCTCGTACGGAATATGATGACTAACAAACCAGTCTTGATCAATGAAAATTCCCATAGCTCCGCAGTCTACCAAGGCCAGAATGGGATAGGTCTTATTCTTGGAGGGCGACAGGAAGGCCTGTAGTATCACCAAACTGTTTTGTCCAGGAGAGTTCAAGGAGGGAATTGATGTGGAGCAAACATCTCTCTCCCGAAGCTCTGCTCCATCTAGGATCGGGAGCTGGCGTTTCCCGAATGCCGAGGAGGGGCTAGAGGACACTCCCTAACCAAGTGTTTGTCTGAGGCACAATACATGTACAACCCCTTATGAATCCTTCTCATTATTTCTTGCGGGGATATAGGTCCATGGAAGGCTCCTATCTGCATGGGTTCTGGTTCAGAGACTGAGCCTGGGTTTGTGTCCGTCTTGGTGGTACTCTCAAAGGACAGCTTCGGAAGATTACCTCTGGATTTCTTCTTCTCTGCCTTCCTTTCCTGGATACGGAAATCTATTTGCATGGCAAGGTCCATTAGTGCCTGGAATGAGTTTGGGCGAGCCACTCTGGCCAACTCATCCTTAATATCCTCATTCAGTCCTCTCCTGAAAAGGGTAAAACTCGCCTCAGGGGACCAATCAGCTTCCTTGACTAATTGCTTGAATCGAGTAACATAGGTGAGCATATCCTGGTATCCTTTTTGGAAGTCTAACAGGCGTTCTTGGGCACTATAGACCTGCTCTGGACGGTCAAACATGGTCTTAAGGGCTTGTATGAAGCCATCATAGTCATCTATGAGAGCATCGCCGGAATTAACGAGGGGCGTAGCCCAGGTTAAGGCGTTTCCTGAAAGGTGGGAAATTATGAACCCCACCTTAGCCCTGGGAGTTGAAAAGTAGTAGGGCTTAAAAGTAAAGTGGACCAAACATGAATCCAGGAATCTGTGAAGGGTTTTTGCTGACCCATCGTATTTGTCCACCATGCCGCCCAACCACACACTTTCTTTTGTGGCAGAATCACTGGATAGAACTAATTGATTGAGAGCTGCGTTTTCCGCCTTTAGATTCTGCACCTCGGTTGATAGCTCTTGCATACCACGCATCAGGTCTTGGACGGCCGCTTCCATGTCCATATCGAGTTTGGTCGGTGGGCGTCTCAAACTGTCAAGGAGGTCCCCCCTTCTCACCGGAGTTTGATCTTTGCTGGATTCCTTGATCGATACCTTATTGCGGACTGATCAAGTCTTGAATAAGGCTGCACAAGTCTCTTCCGACTCCAGTGTGCGTTCAAAGTTCCGGGATGCAAGGATCCAGGAATCCGGGAATTTAACAGAGTGCGCTACCAGCACAAGAGTCCAGGAATCAAGAAAGGGAGGAAAGGGACTAGGAATGGGGTAGGCTGGAAGAAGCAAGGGAAACAATATTGCGAGCTACGGAGCACACGTCTGGTTGCTACTTCACAATAGCATTGAGACGCGCGGAGCCGCGGGAGGCGTGGTCTATAAATAGAACACGCTACGTCCAAAGTGTAGAGCGAGGAAGGTGTTTCACAGTGGACGGCCATTTTGGAAGTACAAGGGTAGTGTAAGCACTGTTGAGACAAGGACCAGGAAGTCCAAAAGGGGCGTGTTCTGTAGTTCATGACACCTACTACATAGTTCTGTATAAGACTCAAAACCCACTGAGCCAGCACCAAATAGAATTTCTGGAGGGAATTCAACTCCCCTCGGTGAGAGGGGAGGCAAGAGAAATACTTGGACGGGAGGTCACGCAGGCAAAGGTTGAAAGGTCATAGAAGGCCTTCCCCCAAAAAAGGCACCTGGACTGGATGGCTTCACAGCAACCTTTTACAAAACATACGTGGGAGTTGTGGTCCCATATCTCTCCGGCCTATTTAACCACTTCCGGGAGACAGGGAGAATATTGGCCTCTATGGAGGAAGCAATACTAACTCTAATCCCCAAGCCTACTGAAGACCACACCAAATGCACGTCCTACCGATAGCACTGATAAATGTCGATGCCAAAATCTACACTAAAATTCTGCAGAGCTGACTAGAGGCATTTCTTCCAAGTCTGATCCACCCAGACCAGTCAGGCTTTGTACTCGGACGACAGACACTCAATAATATTAGGCAGGTTGCACACTTACTAGAGAAGGCCCACAAGACAGAGACACCCTCGATCCTTCTATCCCTGGATGCTGAGAAGGCTTTTGACAGAGTGGAGGGGACATTCTTTTTTAAGGTAATGGAAAGGATGTGGATGGGAGGGGACTTCCTATGAATGGTGCAGGCCAACTATAAGACACCGAAGGCACGTCTCCTTATAAACGGGTCCACATCCTGGGTCATTCAGTTAAGCAGGGGAACTAACCATGGGAGCCCCCTTCCCCGCCTGCTTTATGTAGTATATTTAGAACCCTTTCTACAGGCCCTGCAAGAATTGAGGGAATGTGAGAAACCAGAAGGTGTCTCACCTGCTAGTCCCCGGGGGTCTCTCTCTCTCTCAGGTGACCGGGGCACAGCCATTGCCTTAGGATCCAGACACTGGGGGTGGACCAGTATGGGAGGAACACCTGGGTGAGGGGTCTTCGGGGAGTGGTACAGCTGATGGCGAGACGCAGTATCCCCCTCCCTGTAATACCTTTACCACATCCTACACTGTAGGATAGTTAGGATTTTAACCCCCACCCCTTTTCCTTCACAAACACTTTCACACGGACAACTGGCTCTGGGAGAAAACAGACTCACACCTGAGCATTGTACATGACATGTCCCATTACTATGGTCAAGCAAGGTCAGGCAATTACTGATAATTACTAACACCTGACTTCAATTAAACTTCCACACACGGATAAAAGGCAGAGCACGAGAGCATACTCTGAGCAAGGCAAAGCACACGAAAGAACAGTGGTCTTCTGGTGGCAGCTGAACAAGGGAAGAAAGACGGCAATCCAAGAAGGATGCACAAGGAGGGTGTCATGCCTGTCAGTCCTCACGTACCTGCTTCTACACGTAAGTCTTCCTGAACTGTAATGTTGCCTGTCCACACGGCCAATAGAACAGCCAAGCCGTTTTATACTCAGTGGAGACTGTTCGGGAAGTTACCTGGGAAACGTTTCCATTAACATTCAACACTTGCATTTGTAACACTCGGTTTCATTGACAATCAACACTCGCAGTGGGGACATCATGTGGTATGTGAGTGGTCACATGTTACTAATGCTCTGGGAACGTTATGACATCACGTGGTATGTGAGTGGTCACGTGTTGCTATTGCACACATAAAGCTTTGCGTGTCACTGCATTCGCTGCTTCTGATCATAATTGATTCCTGGCGTTCCAGAGCTTCACCCGCTTGCTGTGGACATTTTCCTTTTCGGTTCCTACCCAAAGTGTTCTTTCCACAGCAGTTTGTTCTAATCCTTTGTTTTCATTTCGACTCAAGTCCATTCCATTCCACGCGGAACGGCTGCTTCTTTGTACAATCTGGCATTGAAATCTGTTGGCTTCTCATCATAGCAGTCTATCCGCTAGTATTCTATCAGTTACAGTAGTCTCCCCGCTGTCTAAACTTTTATAGGGGATTATGCTTTAACACATAGGTGGTTATGCTTGTGACAATGGGTGGACAGGGACCATTGTTTCTTTCCCTATTTCATTTTCTATGTGCATTAACCAGCCTATAACTGTGGATAAACCTGTCTCCATTACAAGGGCAAGTCACTTCTTTCAGACACCAAAGACTTGGAACAACAACTGCCAATACCAACGTTAGAACACCCTTGGGCATTTCTCCTTAATTCAGGACACGTGCACTGGACTTATTGGACGCTATCCTGAGTGCACCAACCCGACACCAGTGCGGCCCTCGCTCCTTTCGGGTTTAGTTATCTCTACTAACATGCTTTTTCTTTTCGTTGTTTCCCACTTGGATTACCTGGTGTTCATTGGATTCCTACCTGAGACTGGCCTTATCAGCAGGTTAGTGTTTTACGGAAAAGTCCATATTCTATCCGTAGCATTAGTATAGTCTTTAATGTACGTTTTGTTTCTATTGAAGTCTGGCAATTTATTGTTCCTCACACGCCCTTTCCACTGATTGCTCCCTTTGGCTGTCGGCTTTTACAGCCAGAGAGTGACATCAGTTGGAAGGTCTAACTTTGACTGGAAGTCGTTCTACCTCAGGCCACTCCTCAATATCCAGGAACGATTTCCACTTGTATCCTTTATTGTGTTCCAACCTGTATCCTTTGCTTGGTATACTGTTAGTGATATCACTATTAGTACAGTCTGGTTTATGACAGAATCAGAAGCCGTAGAAATGGAGGGCACTGACCCCTTGACTGTCCTAACTCAGCTAGTGGCAGATTTGAGACAGAAGATGATTACGGCCCAGGATACATTGTGCCATCGCGTGCTGCAAGACGCTATGCATGCATCCCCCCAGGGGGGGGGAGGACCCAGCTCCCGTTGCCTTTGGTTCGGGTTTCGCCGCACCACAACGTGAATCGGTTAAGGTGGTAATGCCAACTCAGTTTCCTTTGGCACCTCCTGAAAGGTTCACTGGTGACACCAAGGCATATTGCACTTTCGTAAATCAGTGTCGCCTCCATTTCCTATGCAGGCCCAATTCCTTTCCGGACCTAACGACAAAGGCAGCGTTTGTATTGTCACATCTAGGAGGCCCTGCTGCAGCTTGGGCGAATCCGTTACTGGAGTCTAACAGCCCGTTGTTGTATGATTGCGATGCCCTCCTGTCGGCCATGAGTAAAGTATTTATTTATTTTGTAAATTCTTTTTATGGTTTTCATCATCATAATTAAAACAGGAGAAAAGAAACACAGAAATGAACACAAATCAAGAGCAGCATCCAACTAAACTAAATCCCCTCCCCCCACCATATCACCAATGGATCCCCCCACCCAGCCCTATCCCCGCCACAGATTATCCATAAATGTCCAAAAGCTTAAGTCTCTGGGGGCACCATTGCTCCCTAAAGTCCCCTTTCAAGCATGCCAGCATCTCTCCCCAATCTGCCAGGAAATTCTCCAGCCTGTTATTTACTGCATAAGATGCCCATTCCATCGAAACTATGTCCCACATTTTCCTTAACCAATCTTGCTCTGTCGGGATCGTGGGGCTCTTCCACTTCTGAGCGATGAGGGCCATCGCGGCCAACGGGAAGATAACTTTTGCCTTGGTTCTACCCTTCCCTTCTTCCTCGCCCCCCAAACCTCTCTACCCCAGGAGAATCTCCCGTGGGTCCTGATTGGCCCCCTCCCCCAGTGTCTGAGAGAGGGCCTGCGCTACCCCGCTCCAGAAAGGCCTAATGACGGGACAGTCCCACCATATGTGGGCCGCTGAGCCCCTTTCCCCACATCCCCTCCAGCATTTCACCTCAGACGCCGGGTACATCGTGTGCAAGCAAGCCGGAGTATAATGCCAGCCATACAAATATTTATACCATGCCTCCTGCAGCTGAGTCTCCCTCGCCACACTTGGGATCAACTTCCAAAGCCTCTCCCAGTCCTCCTGTCCCATGCCGAGCCCTGGTTGCTGCTGCCAGCTCCTCATATACGCCCATGTGGTTACTGGGCCTGCCTGCTCTAGTTGTCTATACAGATCCGAAATCAACCCTTTGGAACCTTCATGAGTGGTAAGAAATCGCTCGAATTGCGTGAGGCCCTGCGTCGCTGCCTTCCTTATTTCCCCAGACATTACCCAGTGTCTAATCTGGAAGTAACAATGCCTCTTCCGTTCCCCCACCCCAAATTCCTGCATGCATTCCTCGAAAGTTTTCACTCTTTCACCACTAAACATATCCCTCAGTGTTCTGCAGCCCTCTCTCTCCCACTGTGCGAACGCCCTTGCTCCAGCCCCGGTGTAAAGACCCCGTTATTAAAGATTGGGGTGAATGGGGACGGAAAGGTTGTGATCCCCCGCTTCTCCACTGCCCTGTCCCAGTTATCCACCACTCCCTTCGTAATCGCACTTAAATATAAATGCGATGGCCTCACTCTTCGTGGGAGTCACAATACTTCCCCCAAATGGTGCTGAGCTACGGCCCTATCCATTTTTACCCAGTGTTCAAGATAGGTATCCGAAAACCACTCTCTGATCACCCTTAGTTGAGCGGCTTCATGATAACGGCGAAAGTCAGGGAATGCCAGGCCCCCCCTCTCTCTAGAAGCCGCTAACAGCCGCCTGGATAAGCGCGGCCTCTTGCCCTCCCAGATGAACTCTTTGGCCGCCTTATCTAGTCTCTTGAAAAAACTTTCTGGGACTGGAAGAGGGATAGCTTGGAAAAGATACAATACTCTGGGAAGCACCACCATTTTGAGGACGGCACCCCTTCCCAACCAGGACAGTCATAGAGCGCCCCATCTTCTTAAATCTTTCTTGATAGCCGACAACAGGGGCTCATAGTTGGCCCCGCACCAACCCGCCAGAGAAGGTGTGATCCTAACTCCCAGGTAACGCAGCCCGCTAGGGCTCCACTTAAATGGGGAGGTCACCTGCGTCTCTTCCGCCTCCTGCTTCCCTAGGGTCAGATTCATGAGCTCCGATTTCAGAAAATTGACTCGCAGGCCCGATAGTTCACCAAATCTGGTCAGTAGTTCTATACTTGTTCTAATGGAAACCTTAGGGTTCGTGAGGGTGAGCAACATGTCATCGGCGAGAGCCGCTACTTTATGCTGCCAAATGGTATTCCCTGAATCTCCTCCGCCTCACGAATAGCCAAAAGCAGTGGCTCCAGATATATTGCGTAAAGTAAAGGGGAGAGGGGGCAGCCCTGCTTCGTCCCCCGCCCCAATCTGAACGCTGGGACATCTCCCCATTTACCAGGATCCGCGTAGTAGGGTTCTTATAGTTAGCTGAGACCATTCGTATAAATCCTATACCCAGGCCCATCCTTTCCATCACCTGAAATAAGAGCGACCACTCCACCCGATCGAACGCCTTTTTGGTGTTGAGCACCAAAAGTACCGCCGGAGTGGACGTCTTGCGCGATTTCTCCACCAGGTGGGCCACCCTTCTGATATTATCAGCGGTTTGCCTCCCCACGACAAAGCCTGACTGGTCCTGATCGACCAAAAGAGGCAGGTGCCTTTCCAGGCGCTTCGCCAGGATTTTGGTGAAGATTTTTGCCTCCGTATTTATAAGGGCAATTGGGCGGTATGAGGTACATTCCTTTGGGTCCATCCCCACTTTGTGAGTGAGAGAAATGTTTGCCTCCTCCATCGAGGGAGTAATACCACCCTCCTCACCAAATGTGTTAAACAATTGCGTTAAGTGCGCAACCAAGAGGTGGGAGAACGCCCTGTAGAAGGAGGCCGGGTAGCCATCAGGCCCAGGTGCCTTGCCGAGGGGGAGCGTCGCTATTATGGCCCTAACCTCATCCTCTGGAATTGGTCGGCCTAAATCCTCGCCTTCCTCTCTGGATAATCTCGGGAGATTATATGTCTTCCTGGTTGGGGTCTCCTGCACGCGTGCCCTGGCCTCTTCAACCTCATTTTCCAGCTGAGTTTCCAAGGCCTCTCAGTAATCTATTTCTCTCTGCTTTCATAGCAATGATTTCCCCCCTCAAGGTCGCTTTAAAGGCATCCCACCTCACACTCTGGCTTGTGTCCCAACTGCTATTCCTCTCGAAGAAGTCCCGGATTCTGTCTCCTAGCTCCTCTCGCAATACCTGATCTCTCAGGAGCTCCCCTGGGAACCTCCAACTCCATACCCCCGGCCTACGCCTCCCGAGCCGCATATTCAGTTGCACCACCTTGTGGTCCGCTATCCCTAGGGGGCCCACCTCTACATCCTCCACCTGCCCCACCAAACTAGCCGAGATCCAGATGTAATCAATTCGGGACTGTGTTCTATGGACATCTGATAGAAAAGTAAATCCCTCTTCCTCGCCCCGTATTGCACGCCATACATCGCACAGCTCGGCCTCCTCCCATTTCCCCCTCAGTTGGGGAGATGCAATGGCGCTGCCTTGTTCCCTTTCGTGCCGGGACCGGTCCCCCTTCCTATCCCAGGCAAGATTAAAATCCCCCATCACTATCACCTGTCCCCTAGCGAAATTCTCTAAGGTGCCCAAAGTATCCCGCAAGAATTGGTCTTGGCCCACATTGGGGGCATACACCGAGGCAATAGTATATTGAGACCCCAATATCTCCCCTCTCACCATAATGTATCTTCCATTGTTATCCCTGAGGATATCATGGGGTCTAAAGTTAACTCCCTTCCCAAAAGCCAGGGCGACTCCCCCCCTTTTTGTGGGGCCCGATGCAAACAGTATCAGTGGGAAGCCCCTCAGGCGCAAGCGACCCTGGTCCCTCTTTAATAAATGCGTCTCCTGCAGCGCCAGCCCGCCTGGCTTTTGAGACTTAGTAAACAGCTCCAACTTAGTGCATTTGAGGGGGGAGTTCAGTCCCCTCACATTATGTGTCAACCACCTGAATGCTGTGTAGAGGAGCAGCTTGCCAACCGTACCCCCATGTTAACCTTAGCGCGCCTCCCCTCCTCCTCTTGGAGAAAGTACCGACCTCCTCCCCTTACCTCTGCCCCCTTCCTTTCCATTCTGCCCCGCCCAGAGCTCCATTCTTCTCCATTGGCAACCATGGTGGCCCCCCACCCCCCCCCTACCCTCCTCTCCACCTGTAAACCCCAACTGTGGGTGAGAACACCCCCTCCCCCCTGCCCAGTCCAACCTTCCCCTCGGTCTGTCTCGCCCTCCCTCCCCAACCTAGGGCTAGGACTCCCGCTCCCTCCCCCCACCCACTAAACCAGAGCAAATGCCCCCTCCGCTCCTTCCCCTTCCCCATACCGGGCCACATTGCCCTTGCTGATCCCAAAATGTTGCTCCCCCTTCCCCGAGCTCCTCTACCATCCTTTAGGGTCCACCACCCCTTGCACATCAAGATCCAAATCAGGTACTCCCCTTGCTGCCGTTTCCTCCCTCCGCCCCACTCCCTCCCCCTTCCCACGGGGAGCTGCTGTTCTCTCTCGTGCCCTTCCTCCTCTTGTCTCCCACCGTGGACCATTCCCACGGCCTCTGCCTTGGCCTGTTGTCTCCGGCTCGCCTTGCACCACTCGAGGGATCCTCCTCGAGGTCGATCCGCAGCAAAGCAGACCCCTCCTGGACAGACGTTATCCGTTTCTGTGAGCCTTCCCATTCAAATACAAGGCCGAATGGAAATGTCCACTTGTAGATAACACCGCGTTCCTTCAATACCTTCAGTACCGGCGCCATCTGGCTCCTCTTGACTAGGGTGATATTTGCCAAATCTTGAAATAAAGCTATCTGTTGCTCTTTGTACACTATTAGTTCCTGTTTCCGCGGGGCCTGGAGAACAGCCTCCTTTTGTGCGTATCTAGCAAAAGCAGCTAGTACATCTCTCGGTCTCGAGGTGGGCCCCTTAGCAGGCCTACCCACCCTATGGACGCGATCTACTTCAATGGCATCCGGGCCCGCTTCTCCTAGAATGTTCGCGAAGATACCCTGAACCTCCCGTTTCAGGTCCCTGTCCGAGACTGACTCCGGTAATTGCTTCACTCTTATATTGATTCTTCGCAACCTGTTTTCGACATCCTCCATCTGAATCTCAAGGTTCTGGGTCGCTACATCAAGGCGCTGTATGGCTTCACTATTGGCGGTGGTGTCCTTTTCTATTTCCTGGAGACCCCTTTCCAGAAGATCAGTCCTTTCCCCCAGTTGCCGTAGGTCCCGCTTGATCTCCCAGAGAGCCTCATTGAGATCTGTCCTCATCAACTGAAACTGATCTTGGAATGTCTTAGCCAAATTGGCATGTAGCACCTGGATCTCGCTCAGTACGTCCTGTCTAGCCACCTTGGGACGGCTCTTGCTGTGCCCCCTCCGTCGCTCTTCCCACTTCCGATTCCTCAGCGCCTCCATCCGAGCCCTCACCCATATCCTGCACCGACCACAATGAACGGAGGGTGCCCTGGGACTCCCGTAGGTGCTGCAATGCCTTCCCACTTTTCCCTTTATGGCGTGTAGCCATCTGTCCAAACTGTGGCCCGCTGTGTGGGGGCTGGCTCCTCCTTGTGCTTGACTCCCCTGTGTCCCTCCGGGGTAATCCCTTCACCCTTCACTGAGCCAGTATCTTGTTCCTAGAAAACAACCATTCTGCTGGATGAATGACCGTGACGTCAGAAGATGCCTTGCGAGAGAGAGCGTCTGCCAAGGTGTTTTGGTTACCGGGAAGGTAAGTGATGCAAAAGTCATATTGGGCAAAGAAGGGTGCACATCGGGCTTGGCGGGAATTAACACAATCCATGGACTGCAGGACTCGAAGGTTCTTATGGTCCGTCCTGATCAGAAAAGGGTGAGTACTCCCTTGGAGAAAGTGTCGCCATTCCTCGCAGGCTAGTTTCATGGCCAGGAGTTCCTTTTCCAGGACAGAGTAATTGCGATGACTGGCTGTAAGAGTTCTTGATAGGTAGGCCATGGGATGCTCTACCCCATCTTCTCCTTGTAGCAGTACTGCGCCTATTGCTGATGCGGATGTGTTGGATTCCACTATGAAAGGCCGATCTTGATCCAGCTGTCGAAGGATGGGCGCTGAGCAGAATAGTTCTTTAAGATGTGTAAAGCTATTGTCCACCTGTTAGGTCCACTGAAACGGCCCCGGGGCATTCTTGAGAAGAGATGTGATGGGTAATACGACCTCTGAGATGCGTGGCACAAAACATCTATAAAAATTTGCTAGCCCTAAAAATCTCTGAACTTCCTTGACTGATGTTGGAGCAGGTCAGTCCAAGATGGCCGACACTTTCCTCTTATTCATCTTGATTCACAGTTCAGATAATATAAAGCCCAGATAAGCTATCGAAGATACTCTGAAAATGCATTTCTCGGCCTTCGCGAGTAGGTTGTTTTTCTTGTAGACTGTTCAGTACTTCTTGTACATGTGAGTTATGGATCTGAGGGTTGTGCGAGTAAACCAAGATATCATCTAAGTAAATTATTACAGAAACAAACATAAGGTCTGAGAACAGTCGGTCCATAAATCTTTGGAAAACCGCTGGGGCATTGACCAGCCCGAATGGCATCACCTTGTATTCGTAGAGGCCAAACGGTGTACGAAATGCTGTATTTCACTCGTCCCCTGAGCGTATCCTGAGCAGATAGTACGCGTTCCTTAGGTCGAGTTTGGAGAATGTCGTGGCCCCCTGCACAGCCTCGATGATGTTGGTGATTAATGGCATGGGGTAACGGTCTTGTATGGTAACCTTGTTGAGGCCCCTATAATCAATACAAGGGGCCTCATTACGAGTTTGGCAGCAGCCATGGAACTTTTAGCTCCATGGCTGCCGCCAAACTGGGCTCCTTTACTGGGTTCCCAGAATGGGGAATTAACAGGCCATTCTGAGTTCGGAGGGCCCGGTAATTCCTCCCTCTGGGAACCCGGGCCCAGACCTTCCCATTCCCATCTGAGCCCCCATAGGGCTCATGGGAATGGGAGAGGGAGCTAACAATGGGCCGATTACGACCTGCCCATTGTTAGCTCTCTCTTCCCCTCGCGGGACCCGGTAACAACGCCTGGTTTTACCAGGCGTCCTTACCGGGTCCCGAGGGGACCTCATAATGAGGCGGAATGGTGTTAACGGGCCTGCCACCATTAGCGGAGCCCGTTAACCCATTCCACCTCACTTGTAATGAGGCCCAAGGTCTTAATTCAGCCGAGTCTCACTTGGGAATATAAAAGATTGATGCCCCTGCTGGGGATTTAGAGGGTTGGATGAGTCCGTTATGTAAATTAGCATCCACATATTCAGAAGGGCCTGTTTCTCAGCATGAGAGAGAGAGAACATGCGACCGAACGGAACCAGTGCATTGGGTACCAGGTCAATAGCGCAGTCCTCGGGCCTGTGTGGTGGTAGCTCAACTGGTATCTGTTCGGTAAATACCCGCCTGTAGTGGGCCCATTCAGAGGGGAGAGCATGTACGCCTATAGAGTCTTCTGAGGGGGCTACCATAGTTTACGCTTTGCTGTAAGCCGTGATGGGAAGGCAGTGTTGCTTACAATAGGACGAGTCGAACCCCAGCTGGTTCTTTGTCCAGTTGATCCGAGGGTTGTGTTTCCTGAGGCAGGTGATACCCTGGATGATAGGAAAATGAGCGGCTCATATAATGTCGAACTTGATGCGTTCGGTATGTTGTGTGATTGTGACGAGCAGGTCTTCGGTGGTATGGATGATGGGACCTGATGAGGGTGGAGTACCATCCTCTCCTTCTACCTTCTGTCCCTCCTAGAGGGCAAGTCTGTGGAGGCCCACCTTGTCTACCCAGACGGTGTCGACAATGTTACTGGCCGCTCCACAATCCAGTAGTGCCAGGGACTTGTCGTTGGTTTATGCAGACTTGGATGGCCACCACCATGAGACTCGTATCTTCTTGGACATTAGTCGAGGAGACCGACAGAGAAACCTAGGGACTGATACTCACATTGTACCCTCAGAAACCGGTCCATCCTAGGACCGAGGGCGTCCGTTTCCCGGATGACAAGGTATTACCTCCGGACAGTCCCTGGGGAGATGTTTGTCTGAGCCACAGTAGGCACAAAGACCCTTCTACCGGTGCCTTCTGCATTCTTCAGACCTGAGGGGAGCACGCGCAGCTCCGATCTGCATGGGTTCTTCTCGAGGAGATTGCGGAGTGGTGGTGGGAGTGGGTAAGGACTCGCTAAAAGGGAGGTTTCCCCGATGTCTTCTTCTTTCAGATCTTCTCTCCTGGAGCCTGAACTCAATCTGCAGAACGGAGGACAATAGGTCTGTGAAACTCAGAGGCTTTGGTGAGCGTGCAAGCTCGTTCTTGATCTCTTCCCTCAGCCCGCGTCGATAAATGGCATACTGTGTTTGCTCAGGCCAACCGGCCTCTGTAGAAAGGGTCTTAAACGTGGTGATGTAGGAGAGCATGTCCATCAAGCCCTGACGTACACCGAGTAGGTCTTCGCAGGCTGTGTAGGTAATCTCCGGACACTCAAAAGCCTGGTTGAGGAGGGTTTGAAAACCCCCAAAGTCATGAAGAATCGGGTTGGCGTTGGTAACTAGGAGCGTAGCCCAGGCGAAGGTGTTGCCTGTCATATTAGAAATCATAAACCCGATCCAGGCGTGATCTGTAGTGAACGTAGTCGGTCTGAAAGTAAAGTGAACTAAGCAGGCATCTAGAAATTCTTTCACCTTCTTTGGTGTTCCGTCGAATTTGCCGGATGGTAGGGCCATAGAGGGTAGTTCGGAGGGATGGTGATCCTGTGCAGTTACCAGTTGTCGCAGCATGGTGTTTTCAGATTTTAGAGCCTGGAATTCCTGGGATAACCCCTGGACCGCAACCAGGAGTTCTTGAACTTGCTCGGCTGTGTCACGCTTACTGGGAGACCGGGGTTCGCCACACGTGCTCTTCCTTCCTGGCGCCTATATCCGCGCTTTCGCGCTTGGGGAGGCGCCGGAGGGAGAGCTTCGGGGACCAGGGCTGCAGCTCCTCGGCGCATGCGCGGGAGACCTCGGTCACGGTTCCGCGCATGCGCCGTGGAGTAGTTACCCGGGATTGGAGCGGCTTGCTGTCCAAGCCTCGCTCTGGGTCCGCCGGTGCCCGGCTACCATCAGGCTTGCGTTCCAAGCCTCGCGGGCGCCGGCGGCCCATAAAGGGAGAGTGAGGATCGGGAGCAGATCGCGTCTCAATGCGTTCTGTTCCAGATGGTGCTACTCGCTCTTCCTTGTGTTCCAGCGCCTAGCCTCGTTCCTTACTGCAGCCTGGGGATTCCCTTCCCTGTTCCTCCTCAGCCTGCCTCCTGTTTTCCCCTTGTGTTCCCCTGGATCTTCCCTTGGTTTCCTTTGGTTTTCGCTGGGGTTCCCTGTCTTGCAGTTCTCCTCTCCTAACCTGGTCCTTGTTAAGTTTCCCCATTTTTTCCCCGAGTTTCTTCTCCCTTTGCCTGACTAGTATTCCCTGCCTTCTCTTACCTCTTCTCTCCAACCTTGCGCCAGCCTGTGCCCTGTGGTCTTCTCCCAGTGCCTTCCCTGGTGCTTGCCTCCGCCATCTTTGGACTCTCAAGCATCACAGCATCCAGTGTCTTCTTCTGGAGTACGGCCCTGTCATCTTTGGACTCTCAAGCATCACAGCATCCAGTGTCTTCTTCTGGAGTACGGCCCTGTCATCTTTGGACTCTCAAGCATCACAGCATCCAGTGTCATCTTCTGGAGTACGGCCCTGTCATCTTTGGACTCTCAAGCATCACAGCATCTAGTGTCATTCTCCGGGAGTACGCCTTTGTCTTCTTTGGACTCTTGTGCCCCTTTGCTTCAGCGTCATTTCTTGGGATCGCCTCTCCCATCCTTGGACTCTGGAGCTTCATCACTTCAAGAACTTGTTCCTTCAACCTCACCTGCCTGTGCTTGCACAGTCCCGACGTCACAGGAATCAGGAGAGAGCAGCTTGTGGCGTTGGGAATCGGTCCATCTTTTACCCAGTACCCATTCTGGGTGGAGGAGAGGCTGGTTTCTTGGGTCACCTATTCTTCTCGTCAGTCTGGCTGCCCCATCGAGATCAACCAGATATTCAGGTATGCAACTTTCCCGCGACTCCAACCTTAACAGGCTGTAGCCATACTTTCTTCTTGGCGTTGCAAACTGACAGATCCCTTTTTGTCCTCTCCAACCCCAAATCGTTCCACTCACTCCTCACCTGATTCACTGGAGTCGGAGCTGCTCTTGGTCAAGTGGCGTCTTGAGAGGCAATCCCTTTTTTTTGTAGAGTGGTCCTGCCCCGAGAGGAAGCCACAGTGGCTGCCTGTGAGCTGCAGTCCTGTGGCCCCTTCCCGAGAAAAAAGGCTGGAAATGGGGAAAAAGCCTTAGATGCACAAAAAACCCCACAGGAAGCAAGGATCCGAAAAAGGTGATGTTCTCCTTGTTGTTGAGCCAACAATGCCGAATCACCAGGTGTAGAATGAGTCAAACAGCAGGTAATCCGATAAAGAACTCTACTGCAATGGCAGCAGTAAGACCGCGTAAGAAAATAGGAGTGTCCAAAAAGGTAGTACGGCGGAGAGAGGCCGCCGCATGGAATCCGAAGGAGAGCTAAAGAAATTAGGACGCAGTGAGATATAGATCAGCCAGAGCAAGGGAGCAGAGACAGAGGAGTGAAGGACATGCTCTGAAAGGAGAAAGGGAGAAAAAACTGCAGCTAGACAGAAGCGGAAAGAGAAAACTGGAGAAGCAGAGAGGATGCCCTTCCAGAGATCGAAAAAAAAAGGAGAGAGAGAGAAGGAGTACGGAACCGGATCGAGGCCGGCAAGGAAAAAAGGACAGCCATTCTGTGAGAGGAACAACAAAGAGGAAAACTCACTAGCGTGTGGCCGCAAAGAGAATCTACCAAAGCGGTTGGAACGCACCATCTGCAGGGAGTGTTGGGACTAAGAACCTCTCTGCAGCGGCCATTTGCAAAAAGACTAGACCGTCACCCTGCAAAGCGGGAAGAGCGTGACATAACCAGTCAATGGGCCTCATTACACGGTAGGCGGTAAAAAATGCGATTTACCGTCATGGCGCTATTAGCGCATCCGCCATCGTAGGAGACCGCTAATAGCGTTCCATTACGAGTAAGCGGACACGCGCATAGGGCCATGCCGGTAAATGACCCTACCGCCATGGCGCAAAAGCACCTTACCGGCTCCGACCAAAGTGCTGATAGCACCACCGCCCTCATGCTGCATGCTATTAGCGGTCACCGCTATTAGCGGTCACCGCTGTTAGCGGTCACTGCTATTAGCGGTCACCGTAAAAGACCGGAACCGGAAATAGCGTCATCGCACAGGAACGGGAAAGAGCCCGGCGGCCATCTTGAAAAACACAATCCATTGCCATCCCCTGCACTCAGGACCTGCAGCAACACCACGACTGGCAAAACCACATCCCACAAGAACAAACAATGCCCAAGGCCCTAAAGAAAGCCGATGCGCGCCAGCGCAAAGAACGCTTCTCAAACGAGGAATTGAAAATGCTGGCAGACACCCTGGCTGCAAATGCAGACGTAGTGTTTGCTAGCGACATGCGGCGCCCTGCACTCCTGAGAAAAAAGGAGATCTGGGCTGAGGTGGCGCAGAAAGTCAGTGCGGTGGGCTCCACCCCCCGCACCGTAAAGGACGTGCGCAAGCGGTGGGATGATCTGCGCCTCCGTGTACGCAGCATTTTATCGGCCAACAGGAATCTGGCCATGGGCACAGGAGGCGGAGGAGGATCCCCGATGAAGATGCAGGAGTGGGAGGAGACATGTGCCAGCACCATTGGCATAGAATCCATCGAGGGAGTGGGCCGAATGGAGTGTGGTGTGGCAACAACGTCAGACGGAGGTGAGTGACCACGCTAAACACTGCAATGCTAAGTATGAGTCCCTCCCCCAAATGTGAAATGGGAATTAGCTAATGGATGGGGTCATCACACACACATGTAGACAACCCTGCATATATGCCGTGCACATCCCCACACAACCACATGCATGCAGCACCTCACACACGTGTCACCCTGACTCATGTCCGGATGACCCACCCATCTGGCCAACAACCTGCATGCCCAAACTAGATGTCCAAATCCAAAGAACTGCAGCAACAACAACATATGCATGATGCACGTTGACCCATCATTGATGCTATCCCTGTCTTGCTCCCCCACAGGGTCACATTCTGACAGTGAGGAGCTGGACTCTGCAACGCAGGCCCCACCACCCAAAAAGCAGGCCAAGGGAAAGGATGCAGGCACCAGGCCCAGTACATCGAGGGGCACTGGGATATCTGGAGTGGCCCAGCGTTCAAAAGCCACACACGCACCGACCACACCAAGGGTCGAAATGCCATCCGACACTGTGGTAGCACCCCCACCACCCACCCCCACCACTCAGGAGCCAGTGCCAGAAGGCACACCGTCCGCAGCCAATAGCTCCGTCGGGGAAGCAGCAGCCACGGCACCTATGAGTGATGTGGACGACCCATGTCCGACACCGGAAGGGCAGCGTACACCCATCACCCAGCTGTCCCCACTCCACAGCCCATGCAACACATCCAATGGCAGCATCCATGAGGTGCATGCCGGAGATTTAATGGATGGGTCATTCAGTCCCGTGGCGAGCTCACCTGATGTCGGCCACATGCAGCAAGCTGCGCCGAGGAGTAACAGGGGCAGGGCCGCAGACGACAGCATGAGCCTGATACGACAGCGCCAGGAGGAGCTCAATGCCCTGGTTGCCCGGCAAGTGAGCGAGGCTGCCTCGACCAGGGAGGAGATCCGGGGGTTGTCAAGGGACATGAAAGCTGCCATGGACAGCAACACGACGCGCCTATGTGACGAGATGGCCGCTGTGAGGCAGGTCCTAACGCGCATTGCTGAGGCGATGGAGAGCATGCGTCACACACAGGGAGCAGATCAACCAGCCACCCCCTCGTCTACTAGCTCCGACCAAACAACCATCCTGCGCAGGTCCAGCCGGTCCTTGCAGCGGTCAGACTCACAACCCCCCAATGGTGGTAGTGGAGGAGGGAAGTAGGGTCAGCCTGTCCCTGTTGACACTTGGAGACTAATGCAGCACTGATGTGCACACCATGTTTGGTGGAGTTGTGGGGGGAGGGGGGTGAGGGTGTTTGGGGGAGTTGTGGGGGGAGGGGGGTGAGGGTGTTTGGGGGAATTGTGGGGGGAGGGGGGTGAGGGTGTTTGGGGGAGTTGTGGGGGGAGGGGGGTGAGGGTGTTTGGGAGAGTTGTGGGGGGAGGGGGGGAGGGTGTTTGGGGGAGTTGTGGGGGGAGGGGGGTGAGGGTGTTTGGGGTGGAGGGTACATGCACGTTTGAATGTCATAATGCTCAATACACACGTAATGGCATGGATAATCACATGACTGGACATTGATTATTGTGTATGTGTGCTTTATTGTTGAAGGGTGCACTGTGTTTATGTCCTCCATACACCCCGTGCCCTGAGCTGAACATCAATTGCACCCTCCTAATCCATGTGCATCAGAAACAATGGTCTATCAGGTGCTGCCGCACAGCACGTCCCTCATGGGCATCGCCACCTGCATGACCTGCAGCCCCCTCTCCTCCATCCTCATCCCCGTCATCATCCTCAGACGGTGGTCGCAGTTCAATGTCAGGGGGCATTGGCACATTCCGTCTGATACACATATTGTGAAGCATGACACATGCCATGGTGATCTTGGCCACCTTCTCATGCCCGTACAGGAGTGCCCCGCCCGACCTGCTGAGGCACCGGATGTCACGACTCGCTCCCTTCGCTCCCGTTCCCGCCACTTGGGGGCATGTTTTGGGACTTATTCCTTGCTGGACATTTCCTCCGAACCTAATGCCACAATGTTGTAATGAATTGAGAGCGCTAAATCCCTATTTTCCAAACTACTTCCCTTCCGGATCCATTCCAGGTTTTTGGCAGCCAGCATGCTTCTTTAACCAAATGACTGTGCTTCCCAGAATGCCTGGCCCACTGCTCCACCTCCACCCTTGCAGGACAAGGTTGGGTGGAGGATAGGCAACACCTGTGGCTGCAGGTGCAGCAGTCAGCACACCTGAGGCGTGTGCTCGTTAACAGCTTTAAAAGCCTCAGTCTCACTTCAGTCCAGCGCTGGTCATCGTCTGCAGTGTTCCTGTTTTGACTAGTCCCTGGTTCCTTGCTCCTTGCCATTGTACCTAGTTCCTAGTTCCTGTTTTCTTGTTCCTCCGCCCTGAATCTGATTCATGCGCTAATTGATTTTCTGCTCCCTTGATCCCCTTTTTTGTCTTCCTCTGTTTGCAGGCAGCATTTCTCAGTGCTTTCCCCTTTTAGAAGCAGCCCAGTTTGTCTGTGTTCTATATTTCTTTGACTTTGTCCTTTGCTGCTGTAAACCTTTATGCCTTAGCCTTCCTTTTAGATTAGCTTTCTATCTTTTGCTTGGAGGAGTGGGGGAGGTTTGCCTTGGTTATTTCGTTTTTCCCTGCTCCTGATCCTTACTTTCTATTGTGATCCATTCCATGTTTTCCATTGCACTTCTGCATTTATTTCCCATTTGATTATTAGGTGTGGTGTGTGGTTGTAGCTAGCTCCTGTGTGAATGCTTAGGTTTTCCTCTCTAATTTGTAATCATTATTCCAACTTAGGTATTTAGTTTTCCTCCCATTGCTGTTATAGCCTTTCTGGGTCCCAGTTTCATCAACAGGATTCGTGGGCTAGCTGACATTCAAGAGGTTTATTTTCGTCCTCGTGAGTACAGTTCTTTAGTTTCCTTATTTAATACCTTCAAGAGTGTTAGTCCACAGATCCTGTCATTGCTTGCCCTCCACGTGGGTTTAGCGCTGTCAGTACCTGTAACAGCAATTGGGGGTAAGGCGCTTGCCGACTTTCCTCGCGGTCAGGTGCTTACCCCACATCCCTTTTCACATATTAGTTTTGTTGTCACACTCTATTTGCAATCCTGGGTGTAGTATACATGAGTCTTGGTTCCTGGGTGCACATTTCCCTTGCCATATTCGCTGCCTTTGTACTCGCCTGACTAATCTTGACACCGGAAGCGTTCCTTCAATAGGCCGAATGTCTGCTCGATCACCACGCGGGTACGGGTGTGTGCATGATTGTAGTCCTCTTCGTGCCTGTTCTGTGGGTTCCGCACAGGGGTAAGGAGCCACCTCTTCAGGGGATAACCTGCATCACCTGCATGGGTGCAACAATGGGTATGTGTAAGTGTCTACATAATGTGGAGCGTGCACATATCACACAAACAAACATAGCATTTTCAACGACATCCACTGATCCAAGCACGCATGGCAATCAGGGTAACTGCAATGTGGGAAGGTGAGGTGGTCCTTGCAAGTGGACATGCACCATGCATGCATACGGCAGGGATTGCCATGTCCCACCTGAGTTTAAGTGATTTGTGTTTCCTGGCCCTGGCAACGTTAGTGCCACACTGCTAGTACACTGCCATTCCTTAGTTGATGTCCCCATGCTGTTCTATGGCAATTCAGTGGTGGGGTACGGGTGTGGCTCACTACAATGGCTACAGGGGATCCATTTGTATGCACTCATGTGCACGGACCATTTCTGATGTTGTTCAGCGTACATTTCAGATGTGATTTTGATATGCATGTTGCTGATTTGTGTAATGGGGGGAATGGTGTGTTGTGCGGTGTGCATGTTGTTTGGAATGGCCTGTTTGGCGTAATGGATTGATATGTTTGTCGTGGCACTCACTTCCAGCATGTGGTTTTGTGTCTGGTCCATTGTGGGCTGCCTCACTGTACAGTGCTGCATATATGTATGTCCATTCTTCTCATGACACCAGTTCACGCCCAGTTGGAGTATGCATCTCCCCCCCCCAATCACGCCCAGTTGGAGTATGCATCCCCCCGCCCCCCCAATCACGCCCAGTTGGAGTATGCATCCCCCCCCCCAATCACGCCCAGTTGGAGTATGCATCTCCCCCCCCACTCACAATCCACATCACACTGACATGTGGTTGGCCTGCTACTCACCAAGTAGCCACGAACGTTGTCCAGCATGTCGCTCCATGTATCGTGGTATTGTCGAGTTCCGCAGGACCATTGCATCATGGGTTGAACCGGGATATCGGGCACAGCAATGTGTGATGATCTTGTTGGAGTCACATACCATTTGGACGTTGATGGAGTGGTATTGCTTTCTGTTACGGTACACTGCCTCATTGGCATGTGGGACCACCAGTTCAACATGGGTGCATTCGATGGCCCCGATGCAACTTGGGATGCCTGCCAGTGAATGGAAGCCAACTTTGGTGTTGGAGATCTCCTGGGCAGTCCGTGGCATGTATATGTGTTGACTTGTGTGCTTCAGGAGGGCATCGAGCACCTGGTTCAGTGTGCGTGAGAATACTGGTTGTGATATGCCATGCATCTGACCTACCGTATGCTGGTAGGTGCCTGTGGCCAAGAAGTGGAGCACTGTTACAACCTTCAGTAGAGGGGGGATGGCAGTACGGATGTCAATGAGACTCACAATGTCGTTGTATATCATGTCTACAATGGTGGTGATGGTATCCCAGTCCAGACGGTACAGGGTGTGTATCTGCTCAGGGGTTAGGTTGACTGGACTGGCTCTGATCCTGGGAATTGGTGGCTGCCTCTGTGGTATCACTAGGTGCACTGGTGGTGCTTGCTGCGCCTGTCTTGCCCTCCTCCTCCTCCTCCTGCGTCTCCTCTGTGCTGCCTGTTGTTGTAGCTGCTGCACTGCAATCATGTCCTCTAGCCCATGTAATGCTGCTAGTATTGCATCCATCTTGGTGTGGGAATGGGTGTGGGGAGGGGTGTGGTGTGCTCTTCTGTGCTGCCAGTCTCCATTGCCTCCACCTGTGCTGATTTAGTCCACCTGTGGCAGGTGGGAACTCTGCTGTGCTCTTTTAATGTGTGGTTCGCAATGCCGGTATTAGCGCCTTGCCGGTAAGGGGTTTTTGGGTCTACTACATGCCGGTATTGGCATGTACGCATGGCTCGTGATGCCGTGATATTAGCGCTATGCCGCTATTTCCGGTCTGAGGGGGCGCGCGCTCACGGACTTGCCGCTAATAGTGCCACCGTACTTAGCGGTGCCGCTAATAGCGGTATGTCCGGGTCGTAATTGGGGAGGGGATTTACCGATACCGGTAATCCCTTACCGGTAATGGTATGTCCCTACCGCCTACCGTGTAATGAGGCCCAATGTCAGCCTAACCGCCACGTATTCCATAAGCGCCAGTGGCCTGGGCGCATGACACTCCAACACAGGGAAACTTCAGGAATGCTTTGCCACCTACTGTCAAGGAGTTCCCCCCTTCTCACCTAAGTTCGATCTTTGCTGGATTCCTTGGTCGATACCTTCTTGCGGACTGATCGAGTCTTGAATAAGGCTACACGAGTCTCTTCTGACTCCAGCGTGTGTTCAAAGTTCCGGGATGCAAGGATCCAGGAATCCGGGAATTTAACAGAGTGCACTACCAGCACACGAGTCCAGGAATCAAGAAAGGGAGGAAAGGGACTAGGAATGGGGTAGGCTGGATGAAGCAAGGGAAACAATACTGCGAGCTACGGAGCACACGTCTGGTCGCTACGGAGCAATAGCATTGAGACGCGCGGAGCCGCAGGAGGCGTGGTCTATAAATAGAACACGCTACGTCCAAAGTGTAGAGCGAGGAAGGTGTTTCACAGTGGACGGCCATGTTGGAAGTACAAGGGAGTGTAAGCCCCGTTGAGACAAGGACCAGGAAGTCCAAAAGGGGCGTGTTCTGTAGTTCATGACAGCATGCCTCCTCCGAAGACCCGTTCCTCTGGGTTTGCCCGGGTGTGTAAGGTGAAATCTTCTGAGTAGTCGAGGGGCCTTGAGCTTAGTAAGTGGTTCCCAGGTTCTTTCACTAGGAGGATATCCTTTCCATTCAACCAGGTATTGAAGCTGACCCCGTTTATACCTGGAGTCACATATTCGAGATACTTCATATTCCAATTGGTTGTCGACCAGCAGAGGAGGAGGTCGGCAGGATTTCCGGGAGGAATGGGTGTAGGGTTTTAATAAGGATGTGTGAAATACTGGGTGAATTTTCTTCCAGGAGTCTGGTAGTCTTATCCGGTATGAAACTGGATTGATAATTTCCTTGATGGGAAATGGACCATAGTACCGAGGGGCCAACTTGTTTGGCCTTAGATGTCGGGGTAGTAATTTCGAGGACAACCAGACTTGATCACCGATTGCATAAGAAGGACCTGGTCTTCTTTTGAAATCTGCATACCTCTTAGTCTGTGTTCTGGCCCTCTCTAAGTTTTCTTTGGCCTCCTGGTGTACGTTGATGAGGGTTTCTATCCAGGAGTCGACAGTAGGTACTGGTGTATGATGAGGGAGAACAGAGGGTAGAACCGATGGATGGAAACCTTGGCTACAATAAAAGGGGCTGGTCTTAAGTGCTGAATGATCGGAATTGTTGTAGGCGAATTCAGCCACGGGTATCAGGAGCGACCTGTCATCCTGAACCTTGGTGGCAAAACATCGAAGATATTGCTCCAGGGTCTGATTAGCACGTTCTGTGGCCCCGTTGGTTTGGGGATGATAACCAGATGAGAGGGCGCGTTGGATTCCCAAAATGCGACAGAGATGTTTCCAGAATTGAGAGACGTATTGAGGTCCTCGATCAGATATGATCATGGAAGGAAGTCCATGTAAACGGAATATGTGTTCCAGGAAGATTCCAGCAAGCTCGGACGAGGATGGCAGCTTACACAGGGGTGTAAAATGAGCCATATGAGTGAACAAGTCTTTGGTAACCATGATGGTCGTGTATCCTCGGGAAGGTGGTAATTCCACAATGAAGTCTGTAGCAATGAATTCCCATGGCCTTGTTGGCAGTGTAGGTTGCAGTAGAAGACCCACCGGTCTCTTGCTAACATGTTTAGTTTGACTGCAGAGAGTACAAGCTTTGATGTACTGCTGTACGTTGGTCTTCATTCCAGGCCAGCAAAACTGTCTTTGTATAAGACGGAGGTTGTTGGTTATGCCACGATGTCCGGAGTGAAGGGTATCATGACAAAGGTTTATTATTCTTTGTTGTAATTTCTGTGTAGGAATGACCAGTGCATTGTCCTTGAATAAATATCCTTCCTTAACTCTTAGGTTCCATGGATTTGTCCTTGAAATATCCTTCCAGAGGTCAGAGGATTGGGTTTGCACTTGAATTTCTTCCAGGAGGTTGACTGCTTGAGCTACAAAGATCGTGTGGGGAAACATCTTAGGATAGGCCTTGTCTTCAGTAGTTACATAGTCAGGACGTCGAGATAAGGCATCAGCAATCATGTTTTGTGATCCGGGAACATGAATGATTTGGTTTTTGGTACTGGGCAAAGAAGTAGGCCCAATGCGACTGACGACTGTTCCTGCACTCCAACGACTGTAGAATTTGAAGATTCTGATGGTCTGTGCGGACCTGAACTGGATATCTAGCACCCAGAAGTAGATGTCGCCATTCAGTGAAGGCTTGGCAGATGGCTAACAGTTCCTTTTCCAGGACGGAATAATGTGTCTCACTGGGAGTCAGAGTTTGTGAGAGGTAAGCAATGGGGTGTTCCAGTTTATCCTCAAGTTCCTGCTTCAAGACCGCTCCTATGGCGTAGTTAGAGGCATCCGTTTCCACTAGGAATGGCCGATTTATGTCGGGTTGGGCCAAGATGGGGGCTTGTGTGAACTCTGTCTTTAAACGTTGGAAGGCCTTATCTTGCGGTGTAGAACAGACAAAGGGGGTGTCTTTCTTCAAGAGGGAAACGATCGGCTGAACGATCTCGGAAAAGTTAGAAATGAACTTCCGGTAGAAATTGGCAAGCCCCAGGAAGGATTGAACTTGTTTCACGGACGTGAGAGTGGGCCATGCCAGTATAGCCTTTACCTTTGAAGGGTCCATACCAATTCCTTCTGGGCTAAGGATGAATCCCAGGTAGTGAACAGAAGTAACGTGAAACAAGCATTTTTCGGGTTTGGCTAAAGGTTTGTGTTCACGGAGTCGTTGTAATACTGCCTTTTCATGTTCTTCATGCTTTAGAGGATCCTTGGAAAATATCAATATGTCATCCAGATAGACAATGACGAAGAGGAATAACATGTCAGAAAACACCCTATCCATAAAGCGTTGAAAAACTGCGGGGGCATTTGCTAGACCAAAGGGCATGACTAGATATTCATAGTGACCAAAGGGTGTTCTAAAGGCTGTTTTCCATTCGACTCCTTCCCGGACATGGATCAAATGATAGGCACCGCGGGGATCCAACTTCGTGAATATTACGGCGCCTCTAACAGCTTCCAGGATATCCGAGATCAAGGGCAGTGGGTACCGATCTTTGAGGGTGCATTGATTTAAGCCACGATAGTCGAGGCAAGGTCTGAGTTCCTTGGTGTCCTTCTTGGGAACAAAGAACAACGAAGCACCTGCTGGAGATTTTGAGGGTCTTATGGTGCCGTTTTCAAGGTTGGTATCCAGGTATTCTCGGAGGGGCTTTTTCTCTGGTTCGGAAAGGATGAACATTCTGCCGAAGGGAATCACTGCTGAGGGACCTGTTCCTATGGCACAATCTTCAGATCTGTGAGGGGGTAAGGCTTGGACTATGGCAGTTGAAAATACATCAGCATATCCCTGATAGGCCTCTGGAACTTGTATGATATTGGAAACCATGAGTGGTGTTTGCTGGTCTCTTGGTGGTTCTTTAGGGGGTGTCGAGGAGGGATCCAGGAATAGACAGTGGGACATTGTTTGGCAGAAACCTGTGCAGTTCCCTCTGGGACCACTGCAAAAGATTTAAGACTACAGGCGTTTGGCAGTAAACCCACTTGGTAGCAGTCCGTACCACACAGATTCACTGTGGTAGCTGTGGCTGAGCAGTCAGACTTCCCTCAAGAAGAGTTAGGCAGTATATAGAGGATACATAATAGGTACAGAGGCACAGTAGTACAAGCAAACACTGACCAGAGCTAGGTGTAAAAGTATATACTTATTTATTTCAAAGGCACACTCATAAATTACACTAGCACAGAAAAAGGTAAGTAAGTCAAAACACAGTCACTATTACTTATATTTACATCCCTAGTTATTTGTTGGACAAGTCTAAGTTAACACCACTTATTTCCAAACAGAGGTGAGCGCTTAACGTTAGATGGCACTCCAACAAGTTAGTTAAAAAGGGAGGGAAAAAGGAGCAGAAGTAATGAAAGCAGCAAGGTAAAACACTTTTCACATAAGGTTAGCAAGGCAGTCTATTGTGGAACAAGGAGAATTGGTTCGGGGCCCGCTTTAGGGAGAGCCAGGCGAAAATATGCCCAAGATCACACAATGTCACAAGTCTTGGCAGGTGAGTAGAAAAGGTTTTACTAAGTTTAGAAAAGTTTAGTTAGGGTGTCCCAGGCTTACCCAGGTTCGAGAGCCGAGGGCTAAATCTACCCCGTACAATCGGTGGCAAGGGAAGCCGGGCGGAACACAGTACCTTTAAAAGTGGAAATGATCCTCCCGCGGTGGCAGTTGTTCCTGGTAGTGGGTGCAAGTCGCGGCGTCGTCCAGAGGAAGAGATGATCTCGACGTGGAGGAAAGCTGAAGGTCGTTGCACTACCAGGGAAGAGACCAGCCGTGGAGTTTTCCGGTTACAAAGGATTTTACCCCTCTTTCCCGGTTGAGGTAAAAAGTGGTATCCCGGTTGCCGGGGTGCTTGGCACAGGCAAGGCGGCCACGAGATGCTTCGGGACGGCGAAAAGAAGGTAGAAACTGGTTGTCCCCACCAGTCAAGGGAAGAAGACTCTCCGGCGGGAGATCTCCTCTGTCGTCGGGAAAAAGTGGTGAGACGGTTCCGCAGGGCTCCACCGGTGGTGTCGTCTTGGCAGGTCAGCTCGGCTTCTCCCTCTTCGGCTTCTTAGGTCCTGTGGCGACTTCTGAAGAACCAGTCCCAAAAACCCTGCTTTTATGCAGCAAACCCCCATTCATACAGCCTAGCTGTCACTCAAACATGCTAAGTGGTGAGCGGGGTGGCTCACCACTTGGGCCAATCACACCAGAGTGCGACATGAGTTGGCAAGGCAACTCAGTCCAGGGTGCCTAAACCCCCTCCCACACCCCCTGTGGTACCCAGACAGAATGGCACCACTTTGGAGGGCTTCTGTGCAGAAGCCCGCCAAAAGTGGAACAAAGGCTCGACTCGGGTTCAGGGTTACTGAAGTGAGCCTAGACACCATTTTGGCGGCGAGTTCTGGCAAAGAATCCCAACCGGTGAATTTATATTAAATAAATAAACCGGCGGTATCTTTAACATTGCACCAAAAAGTGGTGCATTAAAAACAATGGGAAATCCCATTGGGAAATATTCCGGTGGAATATTTCCGTGGTATCCACTGCCACCAGCCAGAAACTCGGCGAGGGGGGACGGGACAGTACCCCCTCGACAACAGACCCAGGGGCAATCTAATTGCCCCTACCAGTACTTCCACAGTATGATGGTTTGTACTGGTTAAGTTCCTAAGTTAAGACTAGTAAAGTCAATGGGGACTTTACAGACCTAGGGAGACAGTAGTCAGTCCCAGGGTGTGGAGTCTATGTTTGGGGGTCTCTATGACACCCCTGTGTTACTGCACTGAGGGTGCTGTGTAACACACATTCAAAAACCAATGATAGCCTATGGGGAAAAAATACCCCATAGCCCATAAGCACATAGCAAGTCACAGAAACACTCTCAAGTTATGTCCAAGAGTGAGGGTAAAAGAGTCTCACTCTTGGCAGGAGAAAAAAAGAAACCCCAAAAATCCAGCAAAGCTGCTGGGGGACTCACTAGGTTAGGAAATTCAGCCTAAACAGAGAATTCTCCCTAACACTCGCCCCCCCAGACTAAGGGACAGGAGGATTTAATCCACTCCTGGATGAACCTCATACCTCTAGTCGATGACATACATCCTAGACAGTCCATCAGCATTTTGATGGTGACACCCTGACCTGTGCTCAATGGTGAAATCAAACCCTTGAAGGCAGATTGACCATCTCAATAGTTTTGGATTTTCCCCTTTCATCTGCATTAACCATCTCAAGGGTTGGTGGTCAGTCTGAATGACAAAAGTAGAACCATACAAGTATGGCCTAAACTTCTTCAGTGCCCACACAATAGCAAAGCATTCTCTTTCTATTGTTGCCCACCTTGTTTCAGGATCCTTCAGTTTTCTACTGATGAAGCAAATGGGGTGTTCCCTACCCTTCTCATCCAGTTGGCTAAGAACTGCACCTATACCTACATTGGAAGCATCAGTTTGTACAATGAAAGTTTGGTGGTAGTCAGGAGCTCGGAGTACTGGAGCTTGGCAAAGAGCTTTCTTCAGGTTTTCAAAGGCCTGATTGCATTCCTCATTCCATTTGACCTTCTTAGGGAATTTTGGAGAGGAGATCACATTCAGAGGAGAAGCTATGGTCCCATAGTTCTCAATGAAATTCCTGTAGTACCCAGTGAGGCCTAAGAAGGCTCTCACCTGGGTCTGAGTAGTAGGTGTTGTCCAATTTTGCACAGCTTCAATCTTGCTGAGCAAAGGCCTTATTTCTCCACCTCCTACCTAATGCCCAAGGTAGACCACTTTACTCTGTCCAATTTGGCATTTGCTTGCCTTTATGGTCAGATTGGCCTGCTCAAGAGCCTGCAAAACATGTCCTAAGTGGGTCACATGTTCCTCCCAGGAGTGGCTGAAGACTGCAATGTCATCCAAGTATGCCATGCAGAAGTCCTCCATCCCAGCTAGAACTTGGTTCACCATCCTTTGGAATGTTGCAGGTGCATTTTTCAGTCCAAAAGGCATAACCTTGAATTGGTAGAGGCCAACTGGGGTAGAACATGCAGTTTTCTCCTTGGCATGGTCTGTCAGGGCTATTTGCCAATAGCCTGACGTAAGGTCCAGTGTGCTGAGGTACTTGGCTGCACCAAGTTTATCCACCAACTCATCTGTCCTTGGCAAAGGGTGGGCATCAGTCTTGGTGACTGCATTAAGAGCTCTATAGTCCACACAGAATCTCAACTCTTTGGATCCTGCCTTTGGTACTAACACCACTGGGCTAGACCATGGACTAGTAGAGGGCTCTATTACCCCGAGATCAAGCATCTTCTTGACCTCACCTTTGATGTGGGTTCTGCCATGTTCTGACATTCTGTATCCTCTGCTTTTGACTGGCAGACAGTCACCAGTGAGTATATCATGCTGTCCCCAAGGGGTCAAGCCTGGTGAAAGTGAGAACAGGGGGGCAAACTGATTTAACATAGCCTTGCACTCCTCCTGTTGCTCAGGGGTCAGATCTGAAGAGAGATTAACTCCTTCAACCTTTTCGTCCAAAGGTAAGCCTCTCAGGAGGTCAGGTAGAGCTTCACTCTCCTCCTCCTCTTCTGATGAAGCTAGAAGCAATGCTCCTACTTCTGGTCTAGAGACATAGGCTTTGAGGCGGTTGGTGTGGAAGACTCTGGGAGCTTCCCTGGGTTTGCCCAGATCCACCAGATAGTTGACCTCTCCAAGTTTTCCCACAACCTTGAAGGGTCCCATCCATTTGTCTTGCAAGGCCCTCTGCCTTGTTGGGAGCATAACTAGAACTAGCTGGTCTTGAGTAAACTCAACCATGTTAGCCTTCTGATCATGCCAATGTTTGATCAGAGCTTGGCCAGCTTTCAAGTTGTCACTTGCTTCTGCCATCATGTGTGACATTCTCCTTCGGAGACCTATCACATAGTCAGTCAGTCTGACTGGCTTGGGGGAAGGAGCACTCTCCAACCCCTCCTTAATCAGGGCCAAGGGGCCTCTGACTAGATGGCCATAGAGAACTTCAAAGGGAGAATAACCTACTCCCTCCTGAGGGACTTCTCTATAAGCAAAGAGAAGGCATGGCAGTAGAAGGTCCCACTTCTTCTTAAGGGGTTCTTCTAAATCACCTATCATGCTCTTCATGGTTCTGTTAAACCTTTCTACCAACCCGTTTGTCTGAGGGTGGTATGCGGTTGAGAACTTGTAGGTGACTCCGCAGGTTTTCCACATGGCTTTCATGTAGTTGGACATAAAATTTGACCCCCTGTCAGAGATCACCTCCTTAGGAAACCCAACCCTGGTAAAGATACCAAGGAGGGCCTTAGCCACAGCCTGAGCTGTAACAGTCCTCATAGGAATTGCCTCAGGGTACCTAGTAGCATGGTCTACTACAACAAGGATAAACCTGTTGCCTGAGGAGGTTGGAGGATCAAGGGGACCAACAATGTTAATCCCTACCCTCTCAAATGGGACTCCCACAACTGGGAGAGGCACTAAAGGTGCCACATTCTTGGAACCAACCTTACCAGAAGTCTGGCAGGTATGGCAGCTCCTGCAATATCTATCTACTTCAGCCACCATTTTTGGCCAATAAAAGTAGAGGGAGAGCCTTTCCTTGGTCTTCTTGAAACTCAAGTGACCAGCCAAAGGAATCTCGTGGGCTAGTTGCAAGAACTGTTGTCTGTTCTCTTGGGGCACTACCAGGCGTTGGTAGGCTACAGGTTCAGATTCAGTTGGTTCACTGTAGAAGAGGCCATCTTCCCAGTGTAACCTATACTTCCCAGGCTCTTGCCCATCAGCCTGAGAAGCTGCCTGTTGGCGAAGGCCCTCCAGAGTTGGACATTCTCTTTGTCCCTTACGAAAAGCTGTCCTGCTGGGTCCACCTTCTGCCAGTAAAGACTGCAGCTCAGGATGGTCAGCCGGGTCCAGATCTCCAATAAGTTCTGGGCCTCCTACTAGCTCTTCTTCAGAGTCTAGTTCAACCAGACAGGGTTGTACCTCTCTCTCAGCCTCAGCTGGAGGTGGAGTTACAGGTGTAACTTTGGACAACCTCAGGGAAGTCCTTGTTGGAAGCACTGGAGTGCTTGCTGTAGGCTTTTTCCTAGGAGTCTTGGGTTGCCCCTTTGCTCCTGTTCTGGTAGTTACTGCAGTAAGTTGCTCCAGTGGGAGAGGAGTGATTTCTGTCATCATCTCCTGAGATAAACCTCGCAGGGTTTTCTCTCTTGCAGGTTTTGTGAGCTCCTGTAACCTTTTACTAGGAGGTCTGGGGGTATGTGACACAACTCCAAGAGCTTTCAGGTCATTACCCAACAGAACCCTTCCTGGCACTTCACATTGTATACTGACAGGTATCTTCACAGCCATATCATTACACTGGATGAGAACTGGTAACTGGGGACACATCTGCACAGGCCCTCCAGCTAACTTGGTGAGGCATTTGGGTGCCTTAGCAACATCCTCTGCCTTGAAAAATGATTCATCCACCACAGTTATGCTGGCCCCAGTGTCCCTGATGGCAGGAGTCTCCTGACCATTCACGTGGACACTGTCCTTATAATACTCTTTAGTATTATCTGGGATAGAATTATACACATCTAAGTTCTGTTGTTCCCACAACCCCAGAGAGACTAAAGAAACACTGG
Organism: Ambystoma mexicanum; assembly: GCF_040938575.1. Classification (NCBI taxonomy): domain Eukaryota; kingdom Metazoa; phylum Chordata; class Amphibia; order Caudata; family Ambystomatidae; genus Ambystoma; species Ambystoma mexicanum. The sequence goes on from NC_090931.1 coordinate 1,392,838,227, forward strand.
CTGAGACTCCAGTGGGTTCATCAGCCAGTAGTAGAAAGTTTCCACTTGCCATAGTGACTTCCTCCTCTGGAGCGAAGGCTAAGGAGACAAGCTGGACCCCTGAAGGTTTACCCTTACATCTGGGATCTCCTTTCACATGGTCAGTAGCCTTACAAACATAACAGGATCCAAAGGTCCTTTGGAATGGAGGCTTGTTCTGACCTCCTTCTGGTTTGGCACCAGAAGGTATGCTACTCTGCTGTGGTTTCCCAGGTGGCTTACCCTTATGGTTTGGTTTGGGGCCCTCTTTGGAATTAGAATTATTAGAATTCTCTTTGGAGTCTTTCTTAGGCTGTCTTCCCTCATCCTTCTTCTGAGTTACCCCAGAATCCTTGTGAGTAGCCCTGTTGGCAACCCACAAGTCAGCAGCCTTAGCTAGCTTCCTAGGATCTAATTCCTGTGAATCAGCCAAGTGCTGTCTGAGCTCAGGAGAGCAGGCATCATAAATTGACTCCATCATTACACGATTTCTCATTCCTTCATAAGTGTTCACTTTGTAACCCTTAATCCATCCCTCTAAGTTTTTCAACCCTTCACACACCCAGGTAGCCCAAGGGGCACCATCATGATTTTTGAGGCTTCTAAACCTCTTAAGATATTGGGAAGGGGTCTTCCCAAACCTAGCTATCAAAGCTAGTTTCACACATTCATACTCTTTCCTATCCTCCTCCCCCAACTCCATTACCGCATCAGTTGCAACAGGGGGGAGCCTAGAGAACAACCAGGTGAGTAACTCATTACCTGTGATGTTCTGGAGCCCATGATTATACTCAAACATAGACAACCAATCCAACACATCCAACTTAGGCTCATACATACCAATCAATTCCTTAGGCATCCGGGGTCTTTTAGGACTGGAACTTCTAGAGGAGCCAGAGAGAGAAGCATTCTCAACAGACAATTTCTTCATTTCTAGCTCATGCTTGAGCTCCATTTCCCTTAGCCTTAGTTCTTGTTGCTTGTGTTCTGTTTGAGCACTAATCCTTCTATGCTCTAATTCTAGTTTCATTTTCTCTAGTTCAAAGTATTGAGGGTTAAATGTGGGACCTGGCAAAGGTCCAGTAGGTACAGCTGGTAGAGCAGACAGAGGCCTAGAGGGAACATCTACAACAGTTTCATCTTCCTCTTCTGGTTCTGACCCAAGATCATCAATACTTTGTTCAATATCAATATCATTGCTGTTCTCTACATTTGCTGGAGTGATAGGTTCCTCTGAACCATCATCCAGACTTTGGTTTTCTAACAACCTTTCTATTAGCTCCATTTTCTTTCCTTTAGTCATGAGATTCTTATGCTTACAGAGAAGTCTTAGACAATCAGCAGTTTTTGTAGCAAGGGACTCTTGACTATAACTTTCCATAGTAGACAGGTTAGAAAATGACTTTTTTTCTTTCTTGTGCTTAAGCTTTGTGGTTAGTTGCACTAAGGTATCTCAAAAGTACACTAAAGTGTATACTCAATACAAATCCCACCGCTGTACACCAGTGTTAGGCAGAAACCTGTGCAGTTCCCTCTGGGACCACTGCAAAAGATTTAAGACTACAGGCGTTTGGCAGTAAACCCACTTGGTAGCAGTCCGTACCACACAGATTCACTGTGGTAGCTGTGGCTGAGCAGTCAGACTTCCCTCAAGAAGAGTTAGGCAGTATATAGAGGATACATAATAGGTACAGAGGCACAGTAGTACAAGCAAACACTGACCAGAGCTAGGTGTAAAAGTATATACTTATTTATTTCAAAGGCACACTCATAAATTACACTAGCACAGAAAAAGGTAAGTAAGTCAAAACACAGTCACTATTACTTATATTTACATCCCTAGTTATTTGTTGGACAAGTCTAAGTTAACACCACTTATTTCCAAACAGAGGTGAGCGCTTAACGTTAGATAGCACTCCAACAAGTTAGTTAAAAAGGGAGGGAAAAAGGAGCAGAAGTAATGAAAGCAGCAAGGTAAAACACTTTTCACATAAGGTTAGCAAGGCAGTCTATTGTGGAACAAGGAGAATTGGTTCGGGGCCCGCTTTAGGAAGAGCCAGGCGAAAATATGCCCAAGATCACACAATGTCACAAGTCTTTGCAGGTGAGTAGAAAAGGTTTTACTAAGTTTAGAAAAGTTTAGTTAGGGTGTGCCAGGCTTACCCAGGTTCGAGAGCCGAGGGCTAAATCTACCCCGTACAATCGGTGGCAAGGGAAGCCGGGCGGAACACAGTACCTTTAAAAGTGGAAAGGATCCTCCCACGGTGGCAGTTGTTCCTGGTAGTGGGTGCAAGTCGCGGCGTCGTCCAGAGGAAGAGATGATCTCGGCGTGGAGGAAAGCTGAAGGTCGTTGCACTACCAGGGAAGAGACCAGCCGTGGAGTTTTCCGGTTACAAAGGATTTTACCCCTCTTTCGCGGTTGAGGTAAAAAGTGGTATCCCGGTTGCCGGGGTGCTTGGCACAGGCAAGGCGGCCACGAGATGCTTCGGGACGGCAAAAAGAAGGTAGAAACTGGTTGTCCCCACCAGTCAAGGGAAGAAGACTCTCCGGCGGGAGATCTCCTCTGTCGTCGGGAAAAAGTGGTGAGTCGGTTCCGCAGGGCTCCACCGGTGGTGTCGTCTTGGCAGGTCGGCTCGGCTTCTCCCTCTTTGGCTTCTTAGGTCCTGTGGCGACTTCTGAAGAACCAGTCCCAAAAACCCTGCTTTTATGCAGCAAACCCCCATTCATACAGCCTAGCTGTCACTCAAACATGCTAAGTGGTGAGCGGGGTGGCTCACCACTTGGGCCAATCATACCAGAGTGCGACATGAGTTGGCAAGGCAACTCAGTCCAGGGTGCCTAAACCCACTCCCACACCCCCTGTGGTACCCAGACAGAATGGCACCACTTTGGAGGGCTTCTGTGCAGAAGCCCGCCAAAAGTGGAACAAAGGCTCGACTCGGGCTCAGGGTTACTGAAGTGAGCCTAGACGCCATTTTGGCGGCGAGTTCTGGCAAAGAATCCCAACCGGTGAATTTATATTAAATAAATAAACCGGCGGTATCTTTAACATTGCACCAAAAAGTGGTGCATTAAAAACAATGGGAAATCCCATTGGGAAATATTCCGGTGGAATATTTCTGTGGTATCCACTGCCACCAGCCAGAAACTCAGCGAGGGGGGACGGGACAGTACCCCCTCGACAACAGACCCAGGGGCAATCTAATTGCCCCTACCAGTACTTCCACAGTATGATGGTTTGTACTGGTTAAGTTCCTAAATTAAGACTAGTAAAGTCAATGGGGACTTTACAGACCTAGGGAGACAGTAGTCAGTCCCAGGGTGTGGAGTCTATGTTTGGGGGTCTCTATGACACCCCTGTGTTACTGCACTGAGGGTGCTGTGTAACACACATTCAAAAACCAATGATAACCTATGGGGAAAAAATACCCCATAGCCCATAAGCACATAGCAAGTCACAGAAACACTCTCAAGTTATGTCCAAGAGTGAGGGTAAAAGAGTCTCACTCTTGGCAGGAGAAAAAAAGAAACCCCAAAAATCCAGCAAAGCTGCTGGGGGCTCACTAGGTTAGGAAATTCAGCCTAAACAGAGAATTCTCCCTAACAGACATACAAAACTCTGAGCCTAGGAATAGTGATCCTGCTGTCCAATTGATATACGGATTGTGCTTCTGTAACCAGGGCATACCCAATACCATGGGGTAATGAGCTGACTTAATGATGTCGAATGTAATCCGCTCTTGGTGATGGTTTATGGAAAGCTGGATCTCTTTTGTCTGCAGGCTTATGGGTCCTGAAGTTAGGGGTCTTCCGTCGATTGCTTCCACCGGCTGCATAGTGCTTCGTGTCTCATACGGAATATGATGACTAACAACCCAGTCTTGATCAATGAAAATTCCCATAGCTCCGCAGTCTACCAAGGCCAGAATGGGATAGGTCTTATTCTTGGAGGGCGACAGGAAGGCCTGTAGTATCACCAAACTGTTTTGTCCAGGAGAGTTCAAGGATGGAATTGATGTGGAGCAAACATCTCTCTCCCGAAGCTCTGCTCCATCTAGGATCGGGAGCTGGCGTTTCCCGAACGCCAAGGAGGGGCTAGAGGACACTCCCTAACCAAGTGTTTGTCTGAGGCACAATACATGCACAACCCCGTATGAATCCTTCTCATTATTTCTTGCGGGGATATAGGTCCACGGAAGGCTCCTATCTGCATGGGTTCTGGTTCAGAGACTGAGCCTGGGTTTGTGTCCGTCTTGGTGGTACTCTCAAAGGACAGCTTCGGAGGATTACCTCTGGATTTCTTCTTCTCTGCCTTCCTTTCCTGGATACGGAAATCTATTTGCATGGCAAGGTCCATTAGTGCCTGGAATGAGTTTGGGCGAGCCACTCTGGCCAACTCATCCTTAATATCCTCATTCAGTCCTCTCCTGAAAAGGGTAAAACTCACCTCAGGGGACCAATCAGCTTCCTTGACTAATTGCTTGAATCGAGTAACATAGGTGAGCATATCCTGGGATCCTTTTTGGAAGTCTAACAGGCGTTCCTGGGCACTATAGACCCGCTCTGGACAGTCAAACATGGTCTTAAGGACTTGTATGAAGCCATCATAGTCATCTAGGAGAGCATCGCCGGAATTAACGAGGGGCGTAGCCCAGGTTAAGGCGTTTCCTGAAAGGTGGGAAATTATGAACCCCCCCTTAGCCCTGGGAGTTGAAAAGTAGTAGGGCTTAAAAGTAAAGTGGACCAAACATGAATCCAGGAATCCACAAATGGTTTTTGCTGACCCATCGTATTTGTCCACCATGCCGCCCAACCACACACTTTCTTTTGTGGCAGAATCACGGGATAGAACTAATTGTTTGAGAGCTGTGTTTTCCGATTGTTTGATAGCTCTTGCATGCCACGCATCAGGTCCTGGACGGCCGCTTCCATGTCCATATCGAGTTCGGTCGATGGGCGTCTCAAACTGTCAAGGAGTTCCCCCCTACTCACCTGAGTTTGATCTTTGCTGGATTCCTTGATCGATACCTTCTTGCGGACTGATCGAGTCTTGAATAAGTCTGCACGAGTCTCTTCCGACTCCAGTGTGCGTTCAAAGTTCCGGGATGCAAGGAACCAGGAATCCGGGAATTTAACAGAGTGCGCTACCAGCACACGAGTCCAGGAATCAAGAAAGGGAGGAAAGGGACTAGGAATGGGGTAGGCTGGATGAAGCAAGGGAAACAATACTGCGAGCTACGGAGCACACGTCTGGTCGCTACTTCACAATAGCATTGAGACGCGCAGAGCCGCGGGAGGCGTGGTCTATAAATAGAACACGCTACGTCCAAAGTGTAGAGCGAGGAAGGTGTTTCACAGTGGACGGCCATGTTGGAAGTACAAGGGTGTGTAAGCACCGTTGAGACAAGGACCAGGAAGTCCAAAAGGGGCGTGTTCTGTAGTTCATGACACCTACTACATAGTTCTGTATAGGACTCAAAACCCACTGAGCCAGCACCAAATAGAATTTCTGGAGGGAATTCAACTCCCCTCGGTGAGAGGGGAGGCAAGGGAAATACTTGGACGGGAGGTCAAGCAGGCAAAGGTTGAAAGGTCATAGTAGGCCTTCCCCCAAAAAATGCACCTGGACTGGATGGCTTCACAGCAACCTTTTACAAAACATACGTGGGAGTTGTGGTCCCATATCTCTCCAGCCTATTTAACCACTTCCGGGAGACAGGGAGAATATTGGCCTCTATGGAGGAAGCAATACTAACTCTAATCCCCAAGCCTACTGAAGGCCACACCAAATGCACGTCCTACCGATAGCACTGATAAATGTCGATGCCAAAATCTACACTAAAATTCTGCAGAGCTGACTAGAGGCATTTCTTCCAAGTCTGATCCACCCAGACCAGTCAGGCTTTGTACTCGGACGACAGACACTCAATAATATTAGGCAGGTTGCACACTTACTAGAGAAGGCCCACAAGACAGAGACACTCTCGATCCTTCTATCCCTGGATGCTGAGAAGGCTTTGGACAGAGTGGAGGGGACATTCTTTTTTAAGGTAATGGAAAGGATGTGGATGGGAGGGGACTTCCTATGAATGGTGCAGGCCAACTATAAGACACCGAAGGCACGTCTCCTTATTAACGGGTCCACATCCTGGGTCATTCAGTTAAGCAGGGGAACTAAGCAGCGGAGCCCCCTTCCCCGCCTGCTTTATGTAGTATATTTAGAACCCTTTCTACAGGCCCTGCAAGAAATGAGGGAATGTGAGAAACCAGAAGGTGTCTCACCTGCTAGTCCCCGGGGGTCTCTCTCTCTCTCTCTCAGGTGGCCAGGGCACAGCCATTGCCTTTGGATCCAGACACTGGGGGTGGACCAGTATGGGAGGATCACCTGGGTGTGGGGTCTTCGGGGAGTGGTACACCTGATGGCGAGACGCAGTATCCCCCTCCCTGTAATACCTTTACCACATCCTACACTGTAGGATAGTTAGGAACTTAACCCCCACCCCTTTTCCTTCACAAACTTTCACATGGACAGCTGGCTCTGGGAGAAAACAGACTCACACCTGAGCATTGTACCTGACTTGTACCATTACTATGGTCAGGCAAGGTCAGGCAATTACTGATAATTACTAACACCTGACTTCAATTAAACTTGCCCACACGGATAAAAGGCAGAGCACGAGAGCATACTCTGAGCAAGGCAAAGCACACGAAAGAACAGTGGTCTTCTGGTGGCAGCTGAACAAGGGAAGAAAGACAGCAATCCAAGAAGGATGCACAAGGAGGGTGTCATGCCTGTCAGTCCTCACGTACCTGCTTCTACACATAAGTCTTCCAGAACTGTAATGTTGCCTGTCCACACGGCCAATAGAACAGCCAAGCCGATTTATACTCAGTGGAGACTGTTCGGGAAGTTGCCTGGGAAACGTTTCCATTAACATTCAACACTTGCATTTGTAACACTCGGTTTCATTGACAATCAACACTCGCAGTGGGGACATCATGTGGTATGCGAGTGGTCACATGTTACTATTGCTCTGGGAACGTTATGACATCACGTGGTATGTGAGTGGTCACGTGTTGCTATTGCACGCATAAAGCATCGCGTGTCACTGCATTCGCTGCTTCTGATCATAATTGATTCCTGGCGTTCCACAGCGTCACCCGCTTGCTGTGGACATTTTCCTTTTCGGTTCCTACCCAAAGCGTTCTTTCCACAGCAGTTCGTTCTAATCCTTTGTTTTCATTTCGACTCAAGTCCGTTCCATTCCACGCGGAACGGCTGCTTCTTTGTACAATCTGGCATTGAAATCTGTTGGCTTCTCATCATAGCAGTCTATCCGCTATTCCATCAGTCATAGCAGTCTTCCCGCTATTCTATCAGTTACAGCAGTCTCCCCGCTGTCTAAACTTTTATAGGGGAATACGCTTTAACACATAGGTGGTTATGCTTGTGACAATGGGTGGGCAGGGACCATTGTTTCTTTCCCTACTTCATTTTCTATGTGCATTAACCAGCCTATAACTGTGGATAAACCTGTCTCCATTACAAAGGCAAGTCACTTCTTTTAGACACCAAAGACTTGGAACAACAACTGCCAATACCAACGTTAGAACACCCTTGGGCATTTCTCCTTAATTCAGGACACGTGCACTGGACTTATTGGACGCTATCCTGAGTGCACCAACCCAACACCAGTGCGGCCCTCGCTCCTTTCAGGTTTAGTTATCTCTACTAACATCCTTTTTCTTTTCGTTGTTTCCCACTTGGATTACCTGGTGTTCATTGGATTCCTACCTGAGACTGGCCTTATCAGCAGGTTAGTGTGTTACGGAAAAGTCCATATTCTGAATGTAGCATTAGTATAGTCTTTAATGTACGTTTTGTTTCTATTGAAGTCTGGCAATTTATTGTTCCTCACACGCCCTTTCCACTGATTGCTCCCTTTGGCTGTCGGCTTTTACAGCCAGAGAGTGACATCAGTTGGAAGGTCTAACTTTGACTGGAAGTCGTTCTACCTCAGGCCACTCCTCAATATCCAGGAACGATTTCCACTTGTATCCTTTATTGTGTTCCAACCTGTATCCTTTGCTTGGTATACTGTTAGTGATATCACTATTAGTAGAGTCTGGTTTATGACAGAATCAGAAGCCGTAGAAATGGAGGGCACTGACCCCTTGACTGTCCCAACTCAGCTAGTGGCAGATTTGAGACAAAAGATGATTGCGGCCCAGGATACATTGTGCCATCTCATGAACGGTGTCCAGTCATTTGGTCGAATAAAAACTGGTCGAATGACATTTGGTCGACGCAATTTGGTCGAAAACCAAATGGTCGAATTTTTATTTTTTATTTATTATATATTTATTTTTCGGGTTTTCGTTTTAAAAAAAAAAAAATTCGACCATTTGGTTTTCGACCAAATTGGTTCGACCATTTGTCTGGTCGACCAATTTTTTTCGACCAAATGTCTGGTAACCCTCATGAACGTGCTGCAAAACGCTATGCATGCATCCCCCCAGGGGGTGGAGAACCCAGCTCCCGTTGCCTTTGGTTCCGGTTTCGCCGCACCACAACGTGAATCGGTTAAGGTGGTAATGCCAACTCAGTTTCCTTTGGCACCTCCTGAAAGGTTCACTGGTGACCCCAAGGCATATTGCACTTTCGTAAATCAGTGTCGCCTCCATTTCCTATGCAGGCCCAATTCTTTTCCGGACCTAACGACAAAGGCAGATTTTGAATTGTCACATCTAGGAGGCCCTGCTGCAGCTTGGGCGAATCCGTTACTGGAGTCTTAACAGCCCGTTGTTGTATGATTGCGATGCCCTCCTGTCGGCCTTGAGTAAAGTATTTATTTATTTTTTTAATTCTTTTTATTGTTTTCATCATCATAATCAAAACAGGAGAAAAAAAACACAGAAATTAACACAAATCAAGAGCAGCATCCAACTAAACTAAATCCCCTCCCTCCACCATATCGCCAATGGATCCCCCCACCCAGCCCTATCCCCCGCCACAGATTATCCATAAATGTCCAAAAGCTTAAGTCCCTGGGGGCACCATTGCTCCCTAAAGTCCCCTTTCAACTATGCCAGCGTCTCTCCCCAATCTGCCGGGAAATTCTCCAGCCTGTTATTTACTGCATAAGATGCCCATTCCATCGAAACTATGTCCCACATTTTCCTTAACCAATCTTGCTCTGTCGGGATCGTGGGGCTCTTCCACCTCTGAGCGATGAGGGCCATCGCGGCCAACGTGAAGATAACATTTGTCTTGGTTCTACCCTTCCCTTCTTCCTCGCCCCCCAAACCTCTCTTCCCCAGGAGAATCTCCCGTGGGTCCTGATTGGCCCCCTCCCCCAGTGTCTGAAAGAGGGCCTGCGCTACCCCGCTCCAGAAAGGCCTAATGACAGGACAGTCCCACCATATGTGGGCCGCTGAGCCCCTTTCCCCACATCCCCTCCAGCATTTCACCTCAGACGCCGGGTACATTGTGTGCAAGCGAGCCGGAGTATAATGCCAGCCACACAAATATTTATACCATGACTCCTGCAGCTGAGTCGCCCTCGCCACACTTGGGATCAACTTCCAAAGCCTCTCCCAGTCCTCCTGTCCCATGCCGAGCCCTGGTTGCTGCTGCCAGCTCCTCATATACGCCCATGTGGTTACTGGGCCTGCCTGCTCTAGTTGTCTATACAGATCCGAAATCAACCCTTTGGAACCCTCATGAGTGGTAATAAATCGCTCAAATTGCGTTAGGCCCCACGTCGCTACCTTCCTTATTTCCCAAGACATTACCCAGTGTCTAATCTGGAAGTAACAATGCCTCTCCCGTTCCCCCACCCCAAATTCCTGCTTGCATTCTTCGAACGTTTTCACTCTTTCACCACTAAACATATCCCTCAGTGTTCTGCAGCCCTCTCTCTCCTACTGCGCGAACGCCCCTTGCTCCAGCCCCGGTGTGAAGACCCCGTTATAAAAGATTGGGGTGAATGGGGACGGAAAGGTCGTGATCCCCTGCTTCTCCACTGCCCTGTCCCAGTTATCCACCACTCCCTTTGTAATCGCACTTAAATATAAATGCGATGGCCTCAGTCTTTGCGGGAGCCACAATACTTCCACCAAATGGTGCTGAGCTACGGCCCTATCCATTTTTACCCAGTGTTTAAGATAGGTATCCGAAAACCACTCTCTGATCACCCTTAGTTGAGCGGCTTCATGATAACGGCGAAAGTCAGGGAATGCCAGGCCCCCCCTCTCTCTAGAAGCCGCTAACAGCTGCCTCGATAAGCGCGGCCTCTTCCCCTCCCAGATGAACTCTTTGGCCGCCTTATCTAGTCTCTTGAAAAATCTTTCTGGGACAGGAAGAGGTATAGCTTGGAAAAGATACAATACTCTGGGAAGCACCACCATTTTGAGGACGGCACACCTTCCCAACCTATGACAGTCGTAGAGCGCCCCATCTTCTTAAATCTTTCTTGATAGCCGACAACAGGAGCTCATAGTTGGCCCCTCACCAACCCGCCAGAGAAGGTGTGATCCTAACTCCCAGGTAACGCAGCCCAGTAGGGCTCCACTTAAATGGGGAGGTTGCCTGCGTCTCTTCCGCCTCCTGCTTCTCTAGGGACAGATTCATAAGCTCTGATTTCAGAAAATTGACTTGCAGGCCCAATAGTTCACCAAATCTGGTCAGTAGTTCTATACTTGCTCTAATGGAAACCTTAGGGTTCGTGAGGGTGAGCAACATGTCATCGGCAAAAGCCGCTACTTTATGCTGCCTCCCCCCAAATGGTATTCCCTGAATCTCCTCCGCCTCACGAATAGCCAAAAGCAGTGGCTCCAGATATATTGAGTAAAGTAAAGAGGAGAGGGGGCAGCCCTGCTTCGTCCCCCATCCCAATCTGAATGCTGGGACATCTCCCCATTTACCAGGATCCGCAAAGTGGGGTTCTTATAGTTAGCTGAGACCATTCGTATAAATCCTATACCCAGGCCCATCCTTTCCATCACCTGAAATAAGAACGACCACTCCACCCGATGGAATGCCTTTTTGGCGTTGAGCGCCAAAAGTACAGCCGGAGTGGACGTCTTGCGCGATTTCTCCACCAGGTGGGCCACCGTTCTGATATTATCAGCGGTTTGCCTCCCCACGACAAAGCCTGACTGGTCCTAACCAAAAGAGGTAGGTGCCTTTCCAGGCGCTTCGCCAGGATTTTGGTGAAGATTTTTGCCTCCGTATTTATAAGGGCAATTGGGCGGTATGAGGTACATTCCTTTGGGTCCTTCCCCTCTTTGTGAGTGAGAGAAATGTTTGCCTCCTCCATCGAGGGAGTAATACCACCCTCCTCACCAAATGTGTTAAACAATTGCTTTAAGTGCGCAACCAAGAGGTGGGAGAAAGCCCTGTAGAAGGAGGCCGGGTAGCCATCAGGCCCAGGTGTCTTGCCGAGGGGGAGCGTCGCTATAATGGATCTAACCTCATCCTCTGGAATTGGTCGGCCTAAATCCTCGCCTTCCTCTCTGGATAATCTCGGGAGAGGGAGGCCCTCCAGGAACTCTCTCTGCGGCTGAGTGTGTGGGCTCTGTGAAGAATACAACGCCCCGTAAAATTCTACCCACCTCCCCTTTATCTCTTCAGCCTGGGTAAGCCTCTTTCCCCTCGTATCTTTAATTTCTGTTATAACCCTCTGCTCCATTTGTCCCCTCAGGAGGCAAGCTAGGAGTGAGTCTGCCTTATTGGCCTTGGCGTAAAAGTTTTGCCTGACCCTGAGCATTGCCTCTTCTGCTTTTTTAGTGCGCAAGATCCCCAGCTGGCCCTCTGCCAGCCTATATTTCCTATATGTCTTCCTGGTTGGGGTCTCCTGCACGCGTGCCTTGGCCTCTTCAACCTCATTTTCCAGCTGAGTTTCCAGGCCTCTCAGTAATCTACTTCTCTCTGCTTTCATAGCAATGATTTCCCCCCTCAAGGTCGCTTTAAAGGCATCCCACCTCACACTCTGGCTTGTATCCCAACTGCTATTCCTCTCGAAGAAGTCCCGGATTCTGTCTCCTAGCTCCTCTCGCAATACCTGATCCCTCAGGAGCTCCCCCGGGAACCTCCAACTCCAGACCCCCGGCCTACGCCTCCCGAGCTGCATATTCAGTTGCACCACCTTGTGGTCCGCTATCCCTAGGGGGCCCACCTCCACATCCTCCACCTGCCCCACCAAACTAGCCGAGATCCAGATGTAATCAATTTGGGACTGTGTTCTATGGACATCTGATAGAAAAGTAAATCCCCCTTCCTCGCCCCGTATTGCACGCCATACATCGCACAGCTCGGCCTCCTCCCATTTCCACCTCAGCTGGGGAGATGCAATGTCGCTGCCTTGTTCCCTTTCGTGCCAGGACCGGTCCCCCTTCCTATCCCAGGCAAGATTAAAATCCCCCATCACTATCACCTGTCCCCTAGCGTAATTCTCTAAGGTGCCCAAAGTATCCCGCAAGAATTGGTCTTGGCCCACATTGGGGGCATACACTGAGGCAATAGTATATTGAGACCCCAATATCTCCCCTCTCACCATAATGTATCTTCCATTGTTATCCCTGAGGATATCATGGGGTCTAAAGTTAACTCCCTTCCCAAAAGCCAGGGCGACTCCCCCCCTTTTTGTGGGGCCCGATGCAAACCGTATCAGTGGGAAGCCCCTCAGGCGCAAGCGACCCTGGTCCCGCTTTAATAAATGCGTCTCCTGCAGCGCCAGCACGTCTGGCTTTTGAGACTTAGTAAACAGCTCCAACTTAGTGCGTTTGAGGGGGGAGTTCAATCCCCTCACATTATGCGTCAACCACCTGAATGCTGTGTAGAGGAGCAGCTTGCCAACCGTACCCCCATGTTAACCTTAGCGCATCTCCCCTCCTCCTCTTGGGGAAAGTACCGACCTCCTCCCCTTACCTCTGCCCCCTTCCTTTCCATTCTGCCCCGCCCAGAGCTCCATTCTTTTCCATTGGCAACCATGGCGGCCCCCCAACCCCCCCTCCCATCCCCCTCTCCACCTGTAAACCCCAACTGTGGGTGAGAACACCCCCCCCCCCCTGCCCAGTCCCTCGTTCCCCTCGGTCTGTCTTGCCCTCCCTCCCCAACCTAGGGCTAGGACTCCCACTCCCTCCTCCCACCCACTAAACCACAGCAAATGCCCCCTCTGCTCTTTCCCCTTCCCCCCTACTGGGCCACATTGCCCTTGCTGATCCCAAAAGGTTGCCCCCCCTTCCCCGAGCTCCTCTACCATCCTTTAGGGTCCACCACCCCTTGCACATCAAGATCCAAATCAGGTACTCCCCTTGCTGCCATTTCCTCCCTCCGCCCCACTCCCTCCCCCTTCCCACGGGGAGCTGCTGTTCTCTCTCGTGCCCTTCCTCCTCTTGTCTCCCACCGTGGACCATTCCCACGGCCTCTGCCTTGGCCTGTTGTCTCCGGCTCGCCTTGCACCACTCGAGGGATCCTCCTCGAGGTCGATCCGCAGCAAAGCAGACCCCTCCTGGACAGACGTTATCCGTTTCTGTGAGCCTTCCCAATTAAATACAAGGCCGAATGGAAATGTCCACTTGTAGCTAACACCGCGTTCCTTCAACACCTTCAGTACCGGCACCATCTGTCTACTCTTGACTAGGGTGATATTTGCCAAATCTTGAAATAAAGCTATCTGTTGCTCTTTGTACACTATTGGTTCCTGTTTCCGCGCGGCCTGGAGAACAGCCTCCTTTTGTGCGTATCTAGCAAAAGCAGCTAGTACATCTCTCGGTCTCGAGGTGGGCCCCTTAGCAGGCCTACCGACCCTATGGACGCGATCTAATTCAATGGCATCCGGGCCCGCTTCTCCTAGAATGTTCGCGAAGATACCCTGAACCTCCCGTTTCAGGTCCCTGTCCGAGACTGACTCCAGTAATTGCTTCACCCTTATATTGATTCTTCGCGACCTGTTTTCGACATCCTCCATCTGAATCTCAAGGTTCTGGGTCGCAACATTAAGGCGCTGTATGGCTTCACTATTGGCGGTGGTGTCCTTTTCTATTTCCTGGAGACCCCTTTCCAGAAGATCAGTCCTTTCCCCTAGTTGCCGTAGGTCCCGCTTGATCTCCCCGGAAGCCTCATTGAGATCTGTCCTCATCAACTGAAACTGATCTTGGAATGTCTTAGCCAAATTGGCATGTAGCACCTGGATCTCGCTCAGTACGTCCTTTCTATCCACCGGGGACGGCTCTTGCTGTGCCTCCTCCGTCGCTCTTCCCACTTCCGATTCCTCAGCGCCTCCATCCGAGCCCTCACCCATATCCTGCACCGACCACAACGAACGGAGGATGCCCTGGGACTCCCGTAGGTGCTGCAATGCAATTCCCACTTTTCCCTTTATGGCGTGTAGCCATCTGTCCAAACTGTGGCCCGCTGTGTGGGGACTGGCTCCTCCTTGTGCTTGACTCCCCTGTGTCCCTCCGGGGTAATCCCTTCACCAGGTGTGTCCACGTGGGACGGCCTTCCAGCACCACGCCTGCCATGACTAAATACCCTAACGGGCCTCCTTCCCCTCCTGCCTCCTGTCGCGCCACCAAGCTGCCGTGCTCCAAAAGTATCTCAGACGGGTGTCCACACCAGGGGGCAAGAGACCACAGGAGAGGCCCAGTGCCAGTGATCTTCAGATACAGGAATCAGTAGGGATCAGTGAAATAGCCCCAGGTGGCACCCCTCCCGGGTGCAGGCATGCACCAGGGCTCACAACAATATATGGCTCTCCTACGCAGAGGGCCCCCGTCTGCAGGTTCATATGCTAATATAGTCACTGAGGCAGAGGGGGTGATCTCAGCCCGCAAGTCTCCCAGAGGGAAGCCGGGCTTTCTAGGGCTGTGACTACCGCCGCTTCATGGGCCACCACATCCAAAAGAGCAGCCAGAGCAGCTCCCGCCTCCCGCTCCTTCTCCTCTGCTGCTGGAGGTCTAGGGGCCTGCCCGCGCCCGTGCCGCTGCTGCCCCCACTCACCGCTGCTTTCGAGAGCTCCAGGCAGCCTCACTCCTCCTCTCCACGCTCGGGCCGCTGCCCGCCGTCCTCCTGGACCTCTCCTGCCTCTCTTCTTGCGACCGTCGGGGGGAGGGAGCCCGCCCGAGGCCGCGAGGCTGCCGGCGGTCACCTCCCGCGGTGGCGCCCCCTCCTCTGGCAGGGCTAGTATTCGGCCGAGGCCGCAGGGCCACACCGCACCCGACCCACTGCCCACAAGCCTCCACGGGGTGCCGAACCCGGGCGCTCGCCTCCCGCAGTCCCCGCAGGCGAGCAACTTCCACCGGGGGCCATCCAGCACCCCCCTCCTCCGCTCCGGCGTCACTCGGCAGCCGTCAGGCGGGCGCATTGACTCTCTCCCTTTGCTGGTCTGCCAAACCGGCCCGGGGCCACCACACTACGGGGCACAGCCTTTAAGAACCCTGTCCTCTGCGTGCCTCGCAGTGCACTCCCGTAGGCGCCGGGAGCTTTGCCGCTCCGCTCAGGAGTTTCTCACAGTTAGCGGGGTGGTGGACCGCTCTGTGACTGCTCCGGAGTCGGGAGCGTCGGACAGCACGTCTACTCCCTACTGTCCGCCATCTTGGAATCTGCCATGAGTAAAGTATTTGATATGCGATATGCAACACAGGCAACCGATTTAGAACTGTTGAATCTACTACAAGGCAATCAGTCCTTGTTGGCTTATCTCGCCCGATTCAACCAGTTGACAGCGGAAACCCATGGCCAGAAGACAAAAAAAATGTGGTTTTCTTCAAGGGTCTATCTGGGGTCTTGAAAGATGGCTTGTCAATGGTACCCGTGGTTCCTGCAGGTTTTACCGAACTACTGGACTTCGTCCTTCAAATAGACGCACAGAGATCTGCCCGAAAAGGCGTAAAGAAACCCTTCTTAACAGTCCCTGGGCATTCTGATGTTCCCCAAAACACCTCCAGTGACCCAGAATCGATGCAAATAGGGGCTATTCGCGGTCGCTTGTCATCTGCCGAGCGGGAAAACCGTTGCAAAAACAATCTATGCATGTATTGTGGTTCTGCTGAACATTTATTGGTTTCATGTCCAAAGAAACCACTCAAAAGGGCGGGAAATGCCAAAGCTCGGCAATAGTGGGGGTCCCTCTGTTGAGTGCCAAACTGGACTCCACTTTACATATGAGCTCCTCCTCCATAGCGGTAGCTGTGTCATTGGGTTTCAAAGGCATAACTATTCAAACCAAAGCTATGGTGGATTTTGGTGCATCCAACAATTACATTGACGTTACTTTTGCCAGACAATCGGCCATTCCCATAGTAACCAAACCAGTCCCTGAAATGGTCAATACTGTCGATGGGTCAGCCTTGTCTTCTGGTTTAGTAATGGAAGAAACAGTTCCTATCAGGGTGTCTTTACCGGATGGCCACTCAGAGGATATGGTTTTTGATGTGATCGCAGCACCTCAATACAAGTTCATATTGGGTCTTTTCTTGGCTCAAGCTACATAACCCAGTTATAGATTGGGTGACAGACCATATACAGTACCCTTCTGATTATTGTAATGAAAGATGTTTTCTAGAACCAGAAGTGTTCGAACGCACACCTGTCCTGGCCTTTCTTGATGGAGTTTCTAATATAGGTGCGGTCCTTCCAATCAAGGTGTCAGTACCTAAGGAGTATATCGGCTATACAGATGTATTCGATAAAGGCAAGGCGAAACATTTACCACCGCATAGACAATATGACTGTCCTATTGAACTGGTTGGCTAAAAACGAAAGAAACATTGTGTGTAACAATCACGCTACAAGAATGCAAGATCTGATGATCTCCATCGATGGAACTGTCCGGAAACGTACCTCGAGCATCTGAGTGACATCTACGGTTGTCGTCAATGCGTTGGACTCCTCAGCATCTCCCTGAAAGACAGTACTTGCATTATTTTGGATAACAATAATTATAACTGAAAACAAAGACTAGAGGACGAGTACTGTGGTGTACCATTAGGTAAAATAATTACACGATAAATTAAAACTATTGATTTACATGCCTAAAACAAGTCAGTGGCAGAATAGCTAAGTAAGATTACCCGATAGGCGCTTGAAGTGGCTGATGACTGCAATAACGACACGGATGGAGAATCTTCCGCCTTCATATTGAGTGGAGACATAAATGGGGAAATTATGGTTAGCTAATGCTACTCACACTACCGCAAGGCCGAGAGCTAAATCCGTAAACTTGACTCACCAGTGGAGGGATGTGGACGAATAGAGTGGGGATAGCGGTTGAGAGCAATTTTCGCCTCGCTCGCGGTGTTTTCTTCTTTATTAGCAATGATGTGGAGTACATGTCTGAGCTAAAGTGCCTGCTGCAGATGCGGTATCGATCACCCCTCTTGTCTGCAAAGACTTCTAGGACTCTACTTTCTAGCTCAGACGGTGGATATCCGCAATATCGGACCCATTCTCTTATCTGATCTATTGTCTTAGGGAAAACATGCATTATAGTACCTTCAGATTTATTATGGGTCTTCGAAGGGCAACCGCCAATGGAACAGGCAGGCATTGTGGAAAGTTCTGAAAAGTAAAGATCAACAATTCTCTATGAATACCAATGTGTTAAAAAATTAAATGACACATAAAAGGTTCGATGCAAGGTTCGTTTTGGTTCTTGGAACTATACACGTTATTCACATGCGGATAAGTATTTCAATAACTTTAAAAAAATAGAAAAATATAATTTGACTAAACTCAGAACATGTGACTAGTTCCTTGCATGTACTGTCGTGAACGAAAAGAAAACATGGATGCAATTTGATGACTACTAGCAAATAGATATAAATTAAAAAATTGGACGCAAAATGATTATGGTACATGGCCTTACCTTGACGAACAAACAGTTAGATGCAGGGATCAGAGTAGTTTCTTGTCGTAGAACAGGGAGCAGTTCACAGGTTGCACACTGACGAGTTTGCTCAAAGTGGTCACGGAAGTTCACAGAGACGAAGAGCAGATAACCAGCACCTTCACGGGTTGACTAGCAAAGCGCAAAGAAGTTCTCATTAGAAATATGAAGTGGGTTATAAAGAATTCGAAACAGGGGTGTGTTTTTGAATGAATGACGTGTATATGTCGTGGCATTATGCGGATTGCAGGGGGGCGTCCAGCGAGAGGGGGGATGCTTGGCAGGAGACACGGGGTCTGGAGGTAGACATGGGAACAACAACCCATGCTCTATAGACCACTTTGAAGTGTACATGGTCTTTGGCACCTCTTGGCCTTTATCGCTCCCTGACAGCTCCACTTGCCAGCAGCACAAGTACCCTGGTGCGAACTGCCTTTGATAGGGCGGGGGGGGGGATTGGGGCGGTGGTCGTGCAGACAAGACACAGGAAGACTCGTGAATGGAGACACACTTATGTGGATTGCAGGGGGGCGTCCAGCGAGAGGGGGGATGCGTGGCAGGAGACACGGGGTCTGGAGGTAGACATGGGAACAACAACCCATGCTCTATAGACCACTTTGAAGTGTACATGGTCTTTGGCACCTCTTGGCCTTTATCGCTCCCTGACAGCTCCACTTGCCAGCAGCACAAGTACCCTGGTGCGAACTGCCTTTGATAGGGCGGGGGGGGGGATTGGGGCGGTGGTCGTGCAGACAAGACACAGGAAGACTCGTGAATGGAGACACACTTATGTGGATTGCAGGGGGGCGTCCAGCGAGAGGGGGGATGCGTGGCAGGAGACACGGGGTCTGGAGGTAGACATGGGAACAACAACCCATGCTCTATAGACCACTTTGAAGTGTACATGGTCTTTGGCACCTCTTGGCCTTTATCGCTCCCTGACAGCTCCACTTGCCAGCAGCACAAGTACCCTGGTGCGAACTGCCTTTGATAGGGCGGGGGGGGGATTGGGGCGGTGGTCGTGCAGACAAGACACAGGAAGACTCGTGAATGGAGACACACTTATGTGGATTGCAGGGGGGCGTCCAGCGAGAGGGGGGATGCTTGGCAGGAGACACGGGGTCTGGAGGTAGACCTGGGAACAACAACCCATGCTCTATAGACCACTTTGAAGTGTACATGGTCTTTGGCACCTCTTGGCCTTTATCGCTCCCTGACAGCTCCACTTGCCAGCAGCACAAGTACCCTGGTGCGAACTGCCTTTGATAGGGCGGGGGGGGGATTGGGGCGGTGGTCGTGCAGACAAGACACAGGAAGACTCGTGAATGGAGACACACTTATGTGGATTGCAGGGGGGCGTCCAGCGAGAGGGGGGATGCGTGGCAGGAGACACGGGGTCTGGAGGTAGACATGGGAACAACAACCCATGCTCTATAGACCACTTTGAAGTGTACATGGTCTTTGGCACCTCTTGGCCTTTATCGCTCCCTGACAGCTCCACTTGCCAGCAGCACAAGTACCCTGGTGCGAACTGCCTTTGATAGGGCGGGGGGGGGATTGGGGCGGTGGTCGTGCAGACAAGACACAGGAAGACTCGTGAATGGAGACACACTTATGTGGATTGCAGGGGGGCGTCCAGCGAGAGGGGGGATGCTTGGCAGGAGACACGGGGTCTGGAGGTAGACATGGGAACAACAACCCATGCTCTATAGACCACTTTGAAGTGTACATGGTCTTTGGCACCTCTTGGCCTTTATCGCTCCCTGACAGCTCCACTTGCCAGCAGCACAAGTACCCTGGTGCGAACTGCCTTTGATAGGGCGGGGGGGTGGATTGGGGCGGTGGTCGTGCAGACAAGACCCGTTTGCCGCAGGGCCTCACCAAGGAGAGGCCATCTAACTGAATGTAAGAGGATGGCTGCAGGATCTACTACATGGAAGGCAGGGGGGTGAGTTTATAAATACCTCACCCTCCCAGGAGAATATATGGGGGTCATCTCTGTACCCGGTGCCCAAAAAGAGGATTTATTATGATCAACCATATTTATTATTTACCTATAACCATGTTTTGTATCAATAAAATCCAACGGCATTTTATTGCCAACGCTTGATGCCAACCCACAAAATAATATATGTATGACTGCTGCATATATGGGTTCAACGGTTATGTGGCTTGAAGGTGTGCGGCCAGCGTGAGGGAGGATGCTGGCCGGAGACATGTGGTGTGACAAGACAAGGCACTGGAAGGCTATTCAACGGAGACACACTAGATTCATTTAAAAAATCAAAACAACCATTGTTGAAATATATGTTGGCCTTTATTTTAGATTTTAATTAAACATAAATAATAAACATTACACATTGTAAAGTTGAGGTTGCAGCACATCGAGGGAAAACCCGCGGTATTGTCCACTGTCACTGGGGAAATGTTGTCTAATGGCAAGTACCGCACAGGCAGGTATTACTCTCCGAACGCGGTGTCCGAGCCTCCCGTGAAGCCACCAAGTGAAGCAACGATAGGCCACCAGCCTGTACCACCTGTGAAAAAGAAAGATGCAAACTGTATTAAACTGACAAAACTTTCTTATCAATGTCGATTCAGGTAAAACATGTCATTTTGCTTAGAAAAAAATTATATCTAGAAAATGCACAATATGGAACCAATTTACATGCGTTCGAATGATATGTAGATGTACTTTTATATGTGGGAGACGACCATGAAATAGTAGTGGCATCACTGACATCACAAACAGAGTATACTTACTCGTTACTCGGATTACGCGGACGAACAGTGCCGCGAAGTTCGTGCATAAGCACCATCATCATCCTCAACACGGTCCGTGAGAGGCAGGCTTCCCTGAACTCTGGCAGCTCGGTGATGCATTGCGGACTTTGCTCGCCTTCCTGCAGACTTTGCTCGCTTTCCGAAATGTAGGCCAAGCACCCGGAATTTTCACGGCAGCAGCAGTTCTCCTCCTCAGTGGGCATTAGCTCGCACCGATTGCACGTGCACCAGGTGGAGACGCCGTCCATGCGACATGGTCCAGGCTCTTCATCCGTTGACTGGTCCTCCCAACTGCCGTCCGAATCCCCATCGTTTCCGCGTGCTTCCCTTTCCAGTAGTTCCTCCTCGGTGTACTCAGGCTCGTACATGTAGGGCATTATTGTAGCCATTGTGTGGTAAACAGAGTAAAATAATTTACCGAGATGGTACAGGTGTTTACACGGGCTACAAGCGACGAAGGTAGCTGACCAGAGCACTGAAACGAGTCACAGAATACTCAAAGTAACACACAGAGAGGAATGGAATCGAAAATCTGCTGCTGTGTGTTGTGAAACGGTCTGTTTATACTTATTGGGGAAAGAGGCGTCCTGCCATTTCCATGGCAACACGTCAATAGCTGAGGCGCAGCGATTGTTGACACGAGACGTGCTTGAAATGGGCAGTACGCGTCTGCTGATGTCAGGCTCAGGGGAGGGGGATTTGATTTAGTGCCGCAAAGGCAGGTGAGCCAGGTCGATGGGGCGAAATGATAGGATTATCACAAAATGGAGGCTGATTTCGAGTGCGATAATGGGCGAAAAGTCGGGTAAGGTCCATAGGAAAGTTTTCTACGATCTACCGATTTATGCTTACAAACACATGGCCGACCCCTAGGGACAATAAAAAAAAATTCCCGGAACTATCCTTTAAACACCGACCGGTCGAGTGTACTCACTGACTCAACAGGAGGATGCAGTCCTGAAGAAGTACATTGACAAGGCACTTAAGATGGGCTTCATACGTCCTTCACAATCCCCTGCGGCCTCTCCTTTGGTTTTTGTCCCCAAAAAAGAAGGTTATTTAAGACCCTGCGTAGATTACAGAGCACTCAATGCTGTTACTGTAAAAATCAGTATCCTTTGCCATTAATTAATGTTCTATTGGATCAGTTGGGCACCTCTGTCATTTTCACCAAACTGGACTTGCGTGGGGTGTACAATCTTGTACGCATTATGGAAGGAGACGAGTCGAAGACCACTTTCAAGATGCGGTATGGTCTGTTGGAATACCTCGTCATGCCTTTCAGTTTGTGCAACACCCCGCGACCTTCCAATACTTTATGAATGACATATTTGGGGACTACATTGATCAGTTTGTTGTTATCTACTTGGATGACATACTGATTTATTCAGCATCTGTTGAGGATCATATTGAACATGTGTCCAGAGTTCTACAAAGGCTGCATGACAATCATCTTTTCGTCAAGGCGGAGAAATGTGTGTTTCACACTCAGGCAGTAGAATTTTTGGGTTATGACATTACCAGTCATAGAGTGAGGATGAGCCATTCCAATACCTAGTTCCATCAAATCCTTGCAATCCTTTCTTGGGTTTGCAAACTTTTATAGGAGGTTTATCCAATCCTTTTTTAAGGTGGTGGCACCACTTACAGCCTTAACAAGTCCAAAGACCGCATTCCTCTGGACCCAAGAGGCTCAGGCCGCATTTGAGTTATTAAAGGAGTAATTTACCACGGCCCCTGTCCTACAACATCCGGATCCAGACATACCATACATCGTAGAAGCGGACGCTTTAGGTGCTATCCTTTCGCAGGAATGTAAAGATACTGGGGTGGAACATCCTGTTGCATTTCTTTCTCGTAAGCTGGCCCCATACGAGAAGAATTATACAGTGACGAAGAAGGAATTGTTGGCTATCAAGGATGCATTCCTGACATGGTGACATCATTTCCTTGGGGCTAAGTATCGGGTGTTTGTTTATTCAGATCACCGTAATCTTCAAGCAATCAAAACAATGAAGTGTCTTACTGCACGTCCCGCTCGGTGGCATTCTTTCTTTGCCCATTTCAATTTCCACATCACGTATCGACCTTCCAGGGAGCATATGCACTGTCCCGTCTCCATAGTAGTGCTAATGAAGAGTGCAGTAAGAAACTTCCGCTCTTGGCGGATAACGTGATTTGCAGTTGTTCTGTACAACCTTCTCTAAAGCAGGATATTCAGGAATGGGTTTCCCAGAATCCACAGGAGGTGCATACTCTCAATCTAGAACTCAGAAATGGCCTCCCTTTCATGCATGGCGTTTTGTATCTACCTAACGAGGAGACCCATAAAAAGCCATTGCGTTGGGGACATGACTCTTTGGTAGCCGCCCATCCGGGCCAAAAGAGGACCTTGGACTTGCTTCAACGATGGTGTTGGTGGCCTAGAATGGCACGGGATGTCATAGACTATGGGCCTCATTACAACCTGCCAGTCCGGGACCGTGCAAAATCCGTGACGGCAGTAAAAACGTTTCCGTGTCCGCAAGGGTGCGGAAAAACCGTCCGATTACACGCTGTCGGTCGCGCGCTCCACACGGACTCGGAAACGTTGTTACCGCCGTCACGGAAAACCCCACGGAAATGGAAATAACGAAGCCACAAGTGGCGCAAAACCCGTTTCCGCCTCCGCCGCCACGGACACGGAACCGGAAATACCATGATCGCCAAAACAGGAAACAGAGAGGCGGCCATCATATAAAAGCACAATCCATTGCCATCCAGAGCCAGCACAAGCACAATCCTGACTCTGAGAAGCCAAAAGGGACCACCAGCATGTCTGCCAGGATTCCTGCTCAGAGGCAGCGCAAACAGCGCTTCAGCGAGGCGGAGCTAACCGTCTTGGTGGAGCACATTGTGGACAATGCTGAGATGCTGTTCAGCGCCGACCAACGGCGTGCCACACAGCAGCGGAGGAAGGAGGTGTGGGCCGAAGCTGCACGCAAGTGTACCGCCGTGGGCGTGGCAGTGAGGAGCGTGAAGGACTGCCACAAGCGTTGGGACGACCTGAGGCTGAGGGTACGCAACCTCATTTCCACGCACCGCCAACGCAGCAGTGGGACAGGCGGAGGACCCCCTTCCCCACTGAGGCTGCAAGCATGGGAGGAGCGTTGCAGCAGTGTCCTCCACCTAGAGGGAATCCATGGGATTGGGCAGGCTGAGGCAGGAGTGAGCCCACCTGCAGATGCCGGTAAGTGCCCAAACATGAATGCCACATGTAAATATGCAGTTGTGAGTACTGGGCCAAAGGACCCATTAACAACCCCCCCCCCCCCCAGGCAGTGCATGTGTGGGCCAAAGGACCCATTAACAACCCCCCCCTCCCCCCAGGCAGTGCATGTGTGGGCCAAAGGACCCATTAACAACCCCCCCCCCAGGCAGTGCATGTGTGGGCCAAAGGACCCATTAACAACCCCCCCCCAGGCAGTGCATGTGTGGGCCAAAGGACCCATTAACAACCCCCCCCCCAGGCAGTGCATGTGTGGGCCAAAGGACCCATTAACAACCCCCCCCCCAGGCAGTGCATGTGTGGGCCAAAGGACCCATTAACAACCCCCCCCCCCCCCAGGCAGTGCATGTGTGGGCCAAAGGACCCATTAACAACCCCCCCCCCAGGCAGTGCATGTGTGGGCCAAAGGACCCATTAACAACCCCCCCCCCCAGGCAGTGCATGTGTGGGCCAAAGGACCCATTAACAACCCCCCCCCCCCCCCGCAGGGGACCCATCATGATCCGTATGGCAACCAATATCACTGAATGCAGACACCAGCAATCAGATGCATGTGACTAACACTAATCAATGTACAATCTTAATGACGCATGTGATGCACCCATCTGCCACCACAACAACACTAATTGCATGCCCTTTGTGTCCCCACAGCCGTTTCAAGTGACAGTGATACTGCACAACAGGCCAGCCAATCAGCATCGGCAAGCACACTAGCCACCGCCACCACACAGGAGGATGCTGCCGGCAGTTCTGCACCTCTGGTCACATCACCAGCCACTACAGATGTGCGGCACACCACCACCACCACCAACATCCCCACCGTCTCCACACTGGCTGAGTCCAGACATGTGCCACGGGAACCTATCATGGCCACCCAACACAACACCGAAGGCAGCAGCACTGCAGAGGGGGCGGCCTGCAGTGATAACAGTGCCCCGCAAGAGCACTCGGAAACGGGGCCACAGGGGGAGATGCCCACATTGGAAGACCTGGGCTCCTTCCATGAGCTGGGGTTCAGCCCCACTTCACTGGGGAGTCCCATGAGGTCGCCCACCCCATCCATGGCCGAACTGAATGCCCGCATGCAGCGGATGGAGGACCAGCAGGCTACCCTCACCCAGCTGGTGGAGAGGCAGCTAGAGGAATCCAGGCTGCAGAGGGAGAGCTACAGCGCCTCAGTGCGTCGCCTGTCGAGGTCCATTGGACGCTTTGCGAGCACCATAGTGACCCTTGCACGCCATGTGCGGGAGGGCAATGACCACACCTCCAGGCTTGTAGAGGCCATGTTGGTTGGCCAACAGGCAAATCTGGCATGGATGCCCTCAATCCCTGATTCTGGCCAATCAAACACTACCACCCCATCCAGCTCCACTACTGCCAGTCCGAGGAGGCGCTCGAGTAGGCTAACGGGTCCCTTGGGCAAGGTTGCACAGAAGCGCACACGGAAGTGATGGCATGTGTGTGGGGCAGTGCAGGACACATGTGGACTACAAGGGTGTGAGAGGGGTGGGCACGTTTGGGTGGTGGGGTAGGTAGTTTTGGGTGTTTGGACAATGGGCTCTGGGTGGGGGTGGGCACGTTTGGGTGGTGGGGTAGGTAGTTTTGGGTGTTTGGACAATGGGCTCTGGGTGGGGGTGGGCACGTTTGGGTGGTGGGTGGCCCCGGGTGTACAGCTTCCCTAACCAATCCACCTTCTTCCCTGTTGTAATTACATCAATACATCACCATTTCAAATCAAGACATACATGTGTGGACATTGATCATTTATTTTGCAGTGCAACTATTAATTCATTCTCGTCGCCATGTTTGTGCATTACTGTGAATGTGCTTTGACTCAAAAGTAAATGCGAATCAGGGCATCCCGTGCTCTCTGGCCATCATGTGGACCCCCAGGGGGAGGCGGTGCCATCCCATCCCCATCTCCATCTCCATCCCCATCCCCATCCCCATCTTCCTCATCTGCGTCTGGTGGCATTGGGATGTTCCTGCGCAGGCATATATTGTGCAGCATGGCACATACGAGCGTGATTTTGCCCGTCTTCACTGGGCTGTAAAGCAGTGATCCGCCAGATCTGCTCAGACAGCGGAAACGGGCCTTCAACAGTCCAAATGTCCTCTCAATAATTCCACGTGTGCGGATATGTGCCCTATTGTATGCCTCTTCATGCCTGTTCCTTGGTCTCCGTACAGGTGTCATCATCCATGGCGTGAGTGCATATCCCGCATCACCTACATGGGATGTAGATGGGGGAACATGTCAGTGTTTGTGGCATCATGTCCTCATCTGCTGCTGTGCATTCTTGTATCATCATTCATTCATGCATATGTGCCATGCAGTGTCTGGAGGTATGTTTTGGCCATCACGAGGTATGTCGCTGACTGCATATGGGCCTACACATTAACGTGCATGTTTGCTGTGCCCTGAGGGTGACATTTGATTGTGTGCATGTCATGGTGCAGTGCTGTCCACACATGGCAGAGTGACTCCACTGTACGGAAGTAGTAAATACACGTCGTCTCATTCACACGCCTCTCGTGCTTTTTGGGGCAGTGTTTCAATTGAGGGTGGGTGTCTGCAGTGGCACAGGGTTCATGGGACAGTGACGGGATTGGCTGTGGCAGCGTGTGCACGGGCACATTGTGGTGCCCTGTCATGTCTACCTTCATGATGTTTGGCATCCGCTGTGTATTTGGTAGATGGAAGGGGGGTGATGCATGTGCGGTCACAGCGGCACACTCACAATGCTCATTGGCCTGGACACACACACACACACCACTCCGACAGGGTTGTAGCATCATCAGCTGTACTCACCCAATAGCCATGTGCTTTGTCCGGCATAGCGTTCCATGTACCGTGGCAACGTGGAATTCCGCAGTACCATTGAGTCATGTGATGAGCCTGGGAAACGTGCACAGCAGTGTGTAATCAGTTGCATGGCATCACAAACCATCTGGACATTCAAAGAGTGATACTGTTTCCTATTGCGGAACACCGCCTCAATTGCATGTGGTACTGTCAGCTCGACGTGGGTGCAGTCAACTGCGCCTATGCAATTTGGCATGCCTGCTATGGCATGGAAGGCCAACTTGGTGGCAATGACCTCGGGGAGGGTGCGGGGTAGGGCTATGTGTTCCGACACATGGCGCAGCAGGGCATCCAGTACCTGTACCAGGATTTTTGAGAAACACGGTTGTGATATGCCGTGCAGCTCACCAACCGTGTGTTGATAGGTGCCAGTGCCAAGGAAATGCAGAACTGAGACAACCTTCAAGAGGGGGGGATGGCGGTGGGGGTGTCAATTAGGCTGCTGATGTTGTCCTCAATCATGGCGGTGATGTGCAGGATTGTTGCACGGTCCAGCCGGTATAGGGTGTGGATCTGTCCTGGGGTGAGGTTCCAGGGTGAGGCCCTGATGCGTGGTATTGGTGGCTGGCGGCGGGGTCGGGCTGGCTGGGCAATGGGGTTTGCCATAGCTGCAGGGTTGGCTGGTTGCCGCCTGCGCCTCCTCCGCCTATGCCTCCTCCTCTGCGCCATTACTGCCACCATGTGCAGTACTGCCTGTTGGTTGAGTAGGCCCAGTCCCAGTGCTACTAGCCCTGCTGCCTGCATGGTTCTGTGTTGTGTTGGGCTGGGTGTGGCCCTTTTGTAGGCTCCCAGTGGCCTGCTAGGTCCAGCTGGGCTGATTTGGTGCACCTGTGCCCTGATTCAGTACAGCAGGCAGTGTATAACGCCATGTTCGCGGTGGCGGCGGTTCCGCCACCGTGATCACGGTATTTCCGCAATTTTTTTCCCGGTATTTCCGTGTCCGCGCTAGTTGTGATGCTCACGGTGTTTCGTGTTGCCGGTAACGGAGGGGTTTCCGTGCAGGCGGAATTAAGGGGAACCCTATTTCCGCGGTGGCGGTTTAGGGTGGTGCTATTACCGGGGCCGCGGGTCATGATTGCGCGGACATGGAAACGGTGCCGGTATGGTTTTACCGGCAGTGTTAATTCCGGACCGGAGTACTTGTAATGAGGCCCTATGTCTCTTCCTGTTCAGTATGCACACAGTGCAAAAACACACCAGGCAAACCTATGAGGCTGTTACGTCCTCTACCAGTGCCACATAAACCATGGTACATGGTTTCCATGGATTTCGTAGTTGATTTACCTCCGGTCCATGGATACGATACTATATGGGTAGTGGTTGATTACTTCACTAAGCTGGCCCTATTCATACCATGTAAGGGAATCCCTACTGCAAGTGTCCTGGCAAATTTATTTTAGCAGCATGTTTTTTGGTTTTTTGGATTACCTTCTGTGGTGATTACAGATAGGGGTTTGCAATTCGCATCCCGTTTTTGGAAAGCCTTGACTTCAGCCCTTCTTATGGATGACCGAATGTCAAGTTCTTACCATCCTCAAACTGATGGACAGACAGAACGAGTCAATGGCACTATGGAACAATATCTACAATGCTTGTGTCTGCAATACCAGTCTACATGGTATTTGGTATTGCCAGCAGCAGAGTTTGCATACAACAACTCGGTGCATTCTTCAACTGGCACCATCCCGTTCTATGCCCTGTATGGACAACATCCGAGGTCCATTCCATTGGATTTGGAACCTTCTGGAGCGATTCCTGGTACGGCCAACAAATTGATAGCTCTCACTGAGTTGTATACTAGAATTAGGAAACATCTGGTGAGGGCTCAGGCTCGCTCTAAATACTATGCTAATAGACATAGGGCTGCGGCTCCTGTCTACAAGACAGGCATGTCTGTCTGGTTATCCACCAGAAACCTGAGGATTCCCAGGAAAAAGAAACTCCTGCTGAAGTTT
The DNA here is from genome assembly GCF_040938575.1 of Ambystoma mexicanum. Lineage (NCBI taxonomy): Eukaryota > Metazoa > Chordata > Amphibia > Caudata > Ambystomatidae > Ambystoma > Ambystoma mexicanum. The sequence continues at coordinate 1,392,867,012 of NC_090931.1, forward strand.
ATTGGTCCTTACAAGATCACTGAGGTGCTCAATACTGCAGTGGTTCGTCTGGAATTGCCCTTACTTTGGCGGGTACACCCCGTTTTCCATGTTTCTCTTGTGAACCCTTGTATTTCCATGACTCGGTTGCCCGTCCGGCCTTTGGCGGTTTCTGTGAGGGGCTCCGACGAATATGAAGTCCGGGCCATTCTGGTCATGAAAATACATGCTGGTATCCCTTACCACCTTTATAGAATGGAAGGGATACGGACCGGAGGACCGGTCGTGGGAGCCTTTGGTAAATATCCATGCTCCGACTTTGTTGCGTCGCTTCCATGCCAGCAGAGTGGTGGGGTGCTCTTTGGGGGATGGCACTGTCATGCCTTCAGTCCTCGCGTACCTGCTTCTACGCGTAAGTCTTCCAGAACTGTGATGCTGCCTGTCCACACGGCCAATAGAACAGCCAGGGCGTTTTATACTCAGTGGAGACTGTTCGGGAAGTTGCCTGGGAAGCGTTTCCATTAACATTCAACACTCGCATTTGTAACACTCGGTTTCATTGACAATCAACACTCGCAGTGGGGACATCATGTGGTATGCGACTGGTCACATGTTTCTATTGCTCTGGGAACGTAATGACATCACGTGGTATGCAAGTGGTCACATGTTGCTATTGCATGCATAAAGCGTTGCGTGTCACTGCGTTCGCTGCTTCTGATCGTAATTGATTCCTGGCGTTCTGGAGCTTCACCCGCTTGCTGTGGACATTTTCATTTTCGGTACCTACCCGAAGCGTTCTTTCCACAGCGGTTCGTTCTAATCCTTTGTTTTCATTTCGACTCGAGTCTGTTCCATTCCACATCCATTCCACAAGGAACGGCTGCTTCTTTGTACAATCTGGCATTGAAGTCTGTTGGCTTCTCATCATAGCGGTTTCTCAGCTATTCCATCGGTCATAGTGGTCTTCCCGCCATTCTATCAGTTATAGGAGTCTCCCCGCTGTCTAAACTTTCATAGGGGATTACGCTTGAACACATAGGTGGTTATGCTTGTGACATTGGGTGGACACGGGCCGTTATTTCTTTTCCTGCTTCTTTTTCTATGTGCATTAATCAGCCTATAACTGTCGATAAACTTGTCTCCATTACAAGGGCAAGTCACTTCTTTCAGACACGAAAGACTTGGAACAACAATTGCCAATACCAACGTTAGAACACCCTTGGGCATTTCTCCTTAATTCAGGACACGTGCACTGGACTTATTGGACGCTATTCTGAGTGCACCAACCCGACACCAGTGCAGCCCTTGTTCCTTTCGGGTTTAGTTACCTCTACTACCATCCTTTTCCTTGTCGTTGTTTCCCACTTGGATTACCTGGTGTTCAATGGATTCCTACCTGAGACTGGCCTTATCAGCAGGTTAGTGTGTTATGGAAAAGTCCATAATTCTGAACGTAGCATTAGTATAGTTTTAATGTACGTTTTGTTTCTATTGCAGTCTGGCAATTTATTATGCATGTGAAAATCCTGATAAGAAATTAACTTTGGTGCTTGTTTGTTACCACATGCCCTCTGCAGTAAGAGACTGTTATTGGAAAGAAGGCTTTGGCAGAAAGCCCTAATACCTATGCTTTGAACTGTATCCTCGTGGCAGAGATGCCAGAGTGTGTGCGAAGCTCGAACGTGCTGCCTTGCCCCGTGCTGAAAACCTGGGGAAGGGAAGCCAACTGCTCAACTATGCTGACATATTATTTCTTGAAAACGTTTCTTTTTGCATACATTATTGTCCCACACCATTTTGTATTTAGAAGCAAGAATTGGCAATAGGTCTATTACTATAGGCCCTTTTATTTTGACAGACTCGACTAGGACGGCGTCATTATTATTTGATGGTCGTAGCTTGCTCCCATCCTTAGATTTAGGTTTAGATAGGCGTTCAACCAACCCATTGAAGTTTAATAAACACCCTTGAACTGTGATCACTTGTGGCTGTCTTCAAGTGTTTGATACCATGCCTTCCTTACAGCAGAAACACAAGGTACCCTTTGGTGGGGTCCAACATAAAGGTGCTGCCTTTGCAGACGACATGCTCTTAACATTATCGAGGCGAGAGAGTCACCGAGGGCATGAAGGGAATTACTAGAGAGCTTTGGGAGAGCCACATCTTAAGATCAGCATTGAGAAGTCAGAGCTGCTCAACGTCACAGTGAGGGGCAATGAGGTAATGGAGCTAAAAGCATCTTCACCTTTTTCATGGAAGTCAGGAGGGATAAAATATTTGGGAGTTCAGAACAGGCCATGGCTATCGGAATGGGATGCATTCAGTTACCCATCTATGTTATCAGAGATAAAGTCGGACTTACAAAAATGGAAGAATCTTAGGGTCTCATGGGTGGGTAGAATGGCGGCAATCAAGAGGGTGACACTCCTGAGGCTGCTATACTTGTTCCAAGCAATGCCCCAGGCAGTTCTGAAATGTTTTTTGAAGGAACTGGCAAAGCTGGCAAGCGATTTCATATGGGATGGGAAGGGGCCGAGGATGAGTCATGCTCTTTTGACAGCCCCAAGAAGGGAGGGCGGGATGGCACTTCCCAACTTTCAGCTATACTACAAAGCGGCCCAAATGCGTATAATTCAGGAGTGGTTCTCCGGGCATAAGGGGAAACAGTGTGTGGCCATGGACAGAGCAGTAGCAAGACAGCACAGACTAAAGCATATGTACCCGAGTGCAATCACAAGATTGATAGCAGACACGTGGGACAGGCTTGTAGGGAAATACAGGATTCCAACCTTCCCATCGCCCTTCACCCCCATTTTTGGCAACACAGATTTCACACGAGGAAGGGAGCAGGGAGCATCTGGCAAATGGCAGGAAGGAGGGTGCCAAGTGCTGAGAAACATGTTTCAGGGCTAAATATCAGGTCATTTATAGAATGCAAGGAAAGCTTTGGGGTGGGGAAAATGAGAGGCTGAGCTATTTTCAGCTACAGCACTGGCTACAAAACATGTGGATAAAAATGGCAACCACCCGACAACTCACCCCCTTGAGAAATTCCTTATAACACATGTCAGGGCTAGAGGCATGGTGTCGAACCTTTACAGGATTTTGAGCAAAGCCACCCCCGAGAGTCATGGCCATATATGGACCTCTGGGAGAGGGTGATTGGAAGGGGAATTAACAGGGAGCAATGGGAGAGACTGTAGAATTTGATACCATGGGTGGCCAGGGCTTCCCAACTGCAAGAATGTTGGTATAAAGTATTATTCGGATGGCACTATACCCCAGCTCGTCTTCATAAGATCTTTCCGGAGGTTGCGCAAGACTGCTTGAGAGGGTTTGGGGGAGTTGCCCTAAGATTGAATCATTCCGGAGGGAGGTGCAGGAGTCAAAAGCCCAGGTGTTCGGGGAAGAGACGCAGGGCCCCCCGGAGGAGGTCTTGCTGGGGGTGGACAGAGGTGCAGAGGATGGTGAGTGCAGCCGAAGGACAAAGGCACAGGTGATACTTACCATGGCAGTAATGATGCTCATAGCCCAACGATGGAAAGGAGAGGCGACCCCCATGATCCAAGATTGGATCCGCAAGATCTGGGACTTTGTTGTGCTGGAATGGGCAACGTACGCCATGAACAATAACTTGTCATGATTCCCCAGGGACTGGAGGAAGGTTCTGGCTTTCCTATGGGAGAATTATAGAGCCCAATGGTACCCCCAGCGCTTAACACTCTTGGACTTAAACTAACAGGGAGATTATGGCAAGGTTTTGGGGGGTTAAAAGGTTTCATGGACTCCAAGGGAAGCAGGGGCTTGGGGGGAAAGTGGGGAGCAAAGGGAGGAGGGCTTGTTGGGGGGTGGGTTGGGAAATATTGTTGGGTATTGTTGGAAATCAATAAAAAAAGTTTAAAAAAATCATCTGTAGGTACAACTGCATTTAGTTGGTTTTGTACATTCATGTGTAGTGATACACAAAATTGCAACCTTGCCAATCAGGGCTTTAGATGACAGCAGTAGCCGCTGAAAGCCAATAGTGTATTCAAAGTATGTGCTACAAATACTGACAGTAGTCTGTTGTAGCACTTCCATTATGCAGTAGTGAGCTACAAGGAATATGCAAGCCTAGTATGAGTGATAGGTCACATTATGCATTGTTGATAGACAGGCAGGGAGAGGGCCCTAGCTCTGTACCTAATAGGTATTTTTGGAGTGTTTGGAACATTATGGCACCTATATAGCGCTTAGATAGCCAGTCTTAAGCGCTATAAACACTAAGCTATGAGTGCATGCCTTTTAGAGCTTGCAGATGGGGTTAATACATCCCTGCTTCCCTTAGAATATTCTGCCTCACTAACGGTAGCCCTGCATGGCCCCAAGCTAATCTTCCTTTTCTCTGGGAAGGCACTGATAAGACATTCCTGAGCTTTCGCAGATGGGAGCCAGGAAGGGGCTCAGAAGGAGCAGTGGAAATTAACAGAGTTGGGTTTTTTCCATGAGCCAGCCTATATTTTGCACAGGGAAAGTTCTGGAACTGTGCGTCATGGACGGGCAGCACGAGATTATAAAATATCCATGCTCCCATGACTCGGGTGGGAGATCGTCCTGTGGAATTGGTTCGTGCAAAATCAAGTGCCCGGAATTGGAGCTCTGACGGCATCCTGCAGCACGGTTCTCTGAGCGGGGCTTGTTACAGCTAGCTTATGAGGGCCAGGGTCTCCCAGTGCTGATTAAAGGGACGTAAGACTATGTTTCTCTATATTTCTCTATGTTTCTCTATGTTTATCTAAGTTCCATGTTTCTCTATATTTTGCATTTGTCTAAGTTTTATGCTTTGTAATCTTCTCTAACTTGAATCCCAAATGTATATGAAATTCACTGCTTAGAATAAAAATACTAAAACTTATTGAAGGTGTCATTTGTCACTAGCATGAGATCACTGCTCAGCACAATAGAACCTGTATTTTGGGCTGAATTGGGTATTTTTTGCTCTCAAAGGGCTGGCCCCGAGGAAGATTTTGCCCATATCAAGACATTTGGTGGCAGCTTTGTGGGATTTGTGAAGAGCAGTGCCTTGCTGTGAAATGACAAATTGTGTGAGAGAACACAGTGTAGAGTGGGGAGCAGGCTGTCGCATTTCCTTGGTGGTCTCACTGCAGCTCTGAGACTTCAAAAGACAGCAATGTTGTGTCGGCTTGCCGTGGCCGATAGCTTGTGTGGTTAAGACTCCCTTCAGTAAATCAGTCGTGACTGACTTATTGCTTGGGAATGGAGCCAGGGAGTACAAGGCGATAAACAAGCGGGAAATGGCTTTGTTTAAAGCACTCCGATGAATGGTCAAGAAAGATGTATGCTCAATTAGAAAAGAATTTTATCATGCGGTTTCCCCAGTTTAAAGTTGTAATTTGAAATGCAAAGTGAGACGGAGTTCTCATCTCTATTCTGTCATGAGGGCAGGAAAAATAATTGCAAGTATTTGACATGCAAATTGTGAATAGTAATCTAACCATTGACTCAGCCCCAGTGTGCTAGCGAGTGGGGGGCTGTAATGTTCGGAGGCGAAGGTTCGCTTTTTTGATGTATGCTTTAGAAGTTTTGACATTCCTGAAAAATAACGTGGGGAATGAGCCGTGCTTAGGAGAAAGAGTAACATCTGTGCTGAGAGCCTAAAGGGTTTGTTTTTTTTCTTTTGGCAACTGTAAATTCTATGTGCTAGTGGTGGCATTCTGTTTTAAGGAAACACACTAAAATGACTATAATTATATTTTAAGCTGTGCCATGCTTATAATGGGTGAGAGACTCACTTAAAAAGAAAGTGAGTGAATGTTATTTGGATTTTCGATTGTTGTGTATTGATTTGAAATTGCAGAATCAGTTTGCAATGGTTTTGGGGGGAAAAAACAATTTATATTTTTCTAAATTGCCTCTAAATTGCCCCAGGAGTATTTTTTGACTGTTCCCACGCTATGCCATGGATTTGTACTGTTGCCTTATAAGTGATGCATGATTTAGAAATAGTGTCCTGTTGACTGTGATACATGGTGAAAAATGTTGTTGACACAATAACAGCCCACAAGCAATATAGAGTGTGGGTTGTTCTTGCAGGAAAGAACCGTGCAGGGAGCTGCACTGAACATGGCATTTTTTAAATGCACTGAAATAAGTGGTTATATTCTGGCAATGGTACAACAGAATGAAAAATCTGTGTGTGATAAGACAGCACAAAGATTTAGTAGGTTGCGGGTTCTTTTAAAAAATCGCACATTGCATTGGATTGAGCTCGTGAAGCAAAACTACAAGGTTACGAGGAAGAAGGAGAGAAAAAAAAACGTATGCTTTTAAATGGGACATTAATCAGTTCAAAACAAGCTAAAAGACGCTTTGACATTTTGCAAAATTACATGGAGTAGAATCTGATGACAAGAAAAGTGCCTCTTTTGAAAATAAGAGTCTTGCTGTGTGTGCAGAGCTTGTGCCTTGAAGCTGTCTTGGGCGAGGTGCAGGAAGGCAAACAAAAGCAGAATACTGCACTCCTGTTTAATGGTGTTTCAGATATGGGAGCTTTTCTGAGTTGCTGGAGCAGTGCAAGAAAGAGTTAATCTGGATGAACTGTCTGAAACGAGTGCCTTCCATTGAAGCCGCCACAGTGTAAGAGTTAAAGGCAAAGAGATAAGCTTGCTGCGCGAAAGATAAACAATGACATTCCTGCATTACATCCCCTGTGAGAGACACGGCAGTGTGAAAAACAAAAAAAACCGAGGAGAGGGGGTGCAAAGACAGAAATGCTGATCAGAAGTAAAGAATTTGCCCAGTAACACTGGAAGGAAAACAAATGCTGCATGCAGAATGGCAGATGGGCACATCACATCTGAACATTTGTGGAACCTGTGCATCTGTGAATGGGATAAGAAAAGACAGCTGCCCATTCCAACAGACATTGCTGTGCAAACTGCATTCCCATGCACCATGTGATGTGAACTGAAGTAAAGCGCTGTGCACTGGAGAAGAAACCTCTAGGCGCTTTGAGAAGAGAAAATACACATCTGGCAAACTGCAAGCTACATTGCCAGGGATGGATTAACTGACAAAGACATTATGGCATTCCAGATGGAAGCAAAACTGACAAAAGTGCTTAGCCGTTTTGCAAGAGACAACATGCAGAGCGGGGCTTTGGAGTACAACATGAACACTGCACATTAGCCATGATCCAGAAGCCTCACGGCTTGGTGCAAGAATGAATGATTTGTTGAAGCAACAAAAGAAACTGACTTAGACTATCGCGCTCAAAGGGGTGGTCCAAGAAACAGCAAACACCCTTTGAAAAAATGACAAGTGAAAAAAACCAGAGGCTTGGAAGACACTAGCTGTATGGAGAAAAATAAACAAAGCTGCTTGTGCAACTGCAGGCGGTATTGGACTGAAGGACTTTACCTTTGAAAAATGGAGTGATGCCAGCAGGGCAAACTAAATCAAGATCATGAGACACTGGAAGCACGTTGGCGCCTGGCATTCGTGATCGCTTTGGTGAAAAAGAAAAGCATTGTGCGACCTGGGTACTTATTATATGGCTTTTGTAAAAGCACAGATCAGTCTGAGGTACCATTGACAAACTATGATCGCATTGCACAAATGAGTTTGTGATTAGGCATTTACACCCCGTATGGTTGAGTGTAAATAAGCCCCCAGAAACATGCAGAAGGGTGATAAATAATTGCAGTAGCAATGATAAAGTGTGTAGTTACCTGATGAGACTTTTTGAAGATGGGGGTGGTATTATGGGAAGGGGTGGATAACGCTGATATTGAAGTTTTGATGACATCCTAATGTGAAGAATAATGACATTGAAGTTTTGATGAAATCCTAACATTTCTGTTTGTATTTTGCCTAGACAAAAAAAAAAAAAAAAGCAAGACAATTTATTTCACAATAACAGGAGTAAATGTGTGCAGTTTGTGGGTGACACTGATCTCAGAGAATATGCGAGTCAACTTTAAACATGTCCTGCACCGCACTCAATGCTGCTATCTGTTCTGCAACCTGCGAAAGGTGTCCAACAGAGTAATAACTTTTGCTGAACTGGCATGGTGCAGACTTGGCTACTTATCAAATATTTGATGCTACACATTCAAATGATTCAGTTGCTGGAAATAACTTAATTGACATGTCTTGCCTTTCTTGTTTAAAGGACTATGGACAATGAGTTGTGGACTGTAACATCATGCACCACAAACAGCGGTGTGACACAGCACTTGAATGCTAACACATTGAAAAATGGTTTTTAAATGCACTTTTGAGATGAATCTGAAAAAACGAAATGGTTTTACTCTTCCAACTGAATTGCTTTAACCAGAGATGTTTTGCTTTTTGAAAAAAAAAAACTTCTATGTTGCACGTAGGCAGGAAAATGATTTATGAATTGTTGGGGCAGCAGAATTATGCAAGTAGGAGCGTAATTTATTTTGAGATAAGATGAGTGCGCACATCAAAGTCACCTGTGCGTAGGTTAAGATTCTTAATTTGAAGTAATGCTGCCAAGTGTGTGAGCTCTAATTTGAGATGGTAACCTTTGAAACACTGGATACTTTTACAGCCACTTAAGGCAGGTAAATGAAACCATGACTGACTTGATGTTTGATTTTATGACACATAGTGTGACACGGTTTTTGTTAAACCAACCAGTTTCATGTTTTTGTGGGGACAGCTGTCTCCAGCACACTAATGCAAAGAGTCACCTTTTTGATTGTAGACATTTGGAATAATTCTTTGGAAAAGCGCTACAAATGAGTATCCACATGGAATTGCTAGCGTACTGGCCTGGCACATTGTCGGGCATCTTTTGTCACTGAATGGATACAACGATTTGTTTAATTTGTTTAATGTGATGTTTTTTCTGACCAAGAACTGCAGCGAGTGTTCTCGCCAAGATTTTATGGACTATAACTTGACTAAATGCATTTTACACAATGATGTGATGAAACAGCCACTGCCGGATAGTAGTATGGTGTTTGTGGCTAAAAACGAATATTGTATATGGTAGATATCCCACTTGAAGAAGGGTATTCTCCAAGTCACAATAGGTAGACACTGTGAACATGTTAGATTTTCCAGTAGTAAGCAACATGTAAATTGTAGGCTGGTAATGCACACCTCCATTATTACAGTGATACACTTAGACATAGATTTATCATGAGGCAATGTTTCCTTAGTACTACCAAGCTGCTACAAATGGAGTCCATTTCTATGGCCCATCACAAGAGTGCGCGTAGCTAGGGAGCTAGATTCATTAATTGCAGGAGCTTTATATGCTTGTGACATAGAAACTGTGCACAATAAGCTAGCCACTATGGGTTCTGATGCCAGCTCTGCTATAGAACTTCTGGCCTAGTGGGGCCCATTGATACGCCCAACACTGCTACAAGTATTGGCAACCACTGAAGATGGCAGAATTTTTAGGTATGAAGACATTTTTTCTGCCATAGGGCAGGTCAACAAGACTGCTAAATACACACGATGCATTGTATGGCAAACATTGTTTAATCAGCAGGTGTTGGCTTTTTATTGAGTGGGGGCGACCATCCTCCACACACTGGCACACAGAGCTACAGTTACCAGCATACATATGGATCAAATTGCTTGCTTTTGATTGCATGAATAACACATGCCATGCTTTGATGTAAATTAGTAGAATTGTTTTTATTTAGATAACCTGGTGCCCATGGGTTCACCTTGTTCACGAAATTAGATGGTTTCTGGTTGGGTTCCACATACATGGGGGAAGTGTCTAGTCACACAGCCCATAGTCACGCTTGAATGCCCTGGGATCAGGGGGAGGGTAGGCCCTTAGAGTGAAAGGCTGCCAGGTTTTAGAATTGGTAACCATACATAAATGCAATAGTGCATTGTAGATTAGACTACACCGGATTGCCTTGACATTTGTGTAGGTATTTTTGTGTAGGCCAGGTTTTGGCAAGGGTATATGTCACTGTTCACTTTGTGTACATTTTTGTTTAGGTAGTGTTTTACCTTGCATGCCACGCTGACTAACCGCTAGAAGATAGTTTGCTTAAACCTCTTGCAAAGCCCCAAGGTCTTTATCACTGCACTAAATACTATATTGATAGGTATTAGTCAGCATTTGTCGCACACACGTTGAATAGGGGTGGAATGTAGTGATACACAAAATTGCAACTTTGCCAATCAGGGCTTTAGATGACAGCAGTAGCCGCTGAAAGCCAATAGTGTATTCAAAGTATGTGCTAAAAATGCTGACAGTAGTCTGTTGTAGCACTTCCATTATGCAGTAGTGAGCTACAAGGAATATGCAGGCCTAGTATGAGTGATAGGTCACATTATGCATTGTTGATAGACAGGCAGGGAGAGGGCCCTAGCTCTGTACCTAATAGGTATTTTTGGAGTGTTTGGAACATTATGGCAGCTATATAGCGCTTAGATAGCCAGTCTTAAGCGCTATAAACACTAAGCTATGAGTGCATGCCTTTTAGAGCTTGCAGATGGGGTTAATACATCCCTGCTTCCCTTAGAATATTCTGCCTCACTAACGGTAGCCCTGCATGGCCCCAAGCTAATCTTCCTTTTCTCTGGGAAGGCACTGATAAGACATTCCTGAGCTTTCGCAGATGGGAGCCAGGGAGGGGCTCAGAAGGAGCAGTGGAAATTAACAGAGTTGGGTTTTTTCCATGAGCCAGCCTATATTTTGCACAGGGAAAGTTCTGGAACTGTGCGTCATGGACGGGCAGCACGAGATTATAAAATATCCATGCTCCCATGACTCGGGTGGGAGATCGTCCTGTGGACTTGGTTCGTGCAAAATCAAGTGCCCGGAATTGGAGCTCTGACGGCATCCTGCAGCACTGTTCTCTGAGCGGGGCTTGTTACAGCTAGCTTATGAGGGCCAGGGTCTCCCAGTGCTGATTAAAGGGACGTAAGACTGTGTTTCTCTATGTTTCTCTATATTTCTCTATGTTTCTCTATGTTTATCTAAGTTCCATGTTTCTCTATATTTTGCATTTGTCTAAGTTTTATGCTTTGTAATCTTCTCTAACTTGAATCCCAAATGTATATGAAATTCACTGCTTAGAATAAAAATACTAAAACTTATTGAAGGTGTCATTTGTCACTAGCATGAGATCACTGCTCAGCACAATAGAACCTGTATTTTGGGCTGAATTGGGTATTTTTTGCTCTCAAAGGGCTGGCCCCGAGGAAGATTTTGCCCATATCAAGACATCATGATAGTGTGCATAACTTTGTTTGGTTTTTACATTGGATAGACCCATCAATTAGTACATCAGATGAAAATACTACATTGCTGGAGCTTCACAATTGTCTCCTCTTTCAGGCCTCCTGGATATTGCAGTGACTACAAATGATTTGGAGAGAGTGTCCTGCATTCCGCAGGTAAGCTTTTTAGAGACACCAGTCCATGAAATATTGGACAAAAGGCTAGATATTATTTACATGGTGATATAACCCTGACACATATATATACTAACAAAAAGCGTTGTTAAAGGGATGTTATGGTTAAGTTGCACTACTAAAAAAACTTGTGAAACTCAATGGAAAAACTTTGTTACAGGAACATTATGGTTACAGGTAAAACCGGAAAAAAACCAAATTCGACAGTTATGGAAAGGTAAGCAACTATAACTCGTGCCACCAGTGTGCACTGCACGAACTAACACCCATGACATCAAAGATGCCATCACAAATCTCATTCATGACATATTGGCGCGCTTTCCTCTGACGCACACCCTGAGCAGCACATGATAGGACAATCACTAGAGTCCCATCCAGAAGGTTTGTGTCCCAGGAGGAGGAGGTGTTGGGAGAAGCCAGGAGCAGGAGAACCGAAGGAAGGGATGTTAGTACAGGAGTTAGACCCAGGCGGCACAATGGATACAATACGGCACAGGGAATAGCAGCGTAGCGTCCGCAGTCTTTTGTGCCAGGTGTAGCGCGTGGAGAAGGAGAGGCAGAGGGACCAGGAGGGAAGGAAGGTAGATGGCAAGGGATTGAAGAGGTAAGGTATGACCAGGAGTCCCGAGGAGAAGGCGCTGCTCAGTATAGCAACAGGAAGTCCAGGGGCAAGCCGGGTCAGACACTAGCAGCTAAAGTAGAAAACAAAATCAGCAGGAAATCTCAAATCCAAAAGGCAACCCAGGTTAGTCACAGTGCAGGAGGCGTCTGGAGCTAAATCAATGAGTAGTAGAATGGTCCGAATGGACAGCTGAGGTCAGCACGGTGAGGACAAACAATACTGCAGAAACTGAACGAGGAGCAGAGTCCGACTTCAAAACAGGGTCGGCAACAGGAATCCAATAGAATGAAACAGCAAAACATCGTAACAGGGAACTTTACAAGGAAGTGAGCTTCGGAAAACAAACACAATCAGAAGCGCCGCTTCAGCCGTCACTTCCAGATTTTTTTTTTTTTACATTTGCTTTTATTGGTTTTTATCATATACAACAATAATTACAAAAAAAATAAATAAACAAAAAGGAACAATGAAGGAACATCAAGATACATACGAAATAATGCACCAGTTGACACAGTTGGGTAAAAGAAAAACAAAAACAAAAAGGCTTGGTGTCAGCTCACAGTGTCATACAATTATCTCAGTTCTCAATGGAGGTGCATTTCCTAATACTCAGAAAGAAAAAACAACTCCCCTTTCCCCCCTCCCCCCCCCTCACTTAACTTGGCACCAGTTCGTTTAGCACAATTAGAGTGTTGAGACGTTGATAGGGCAATGTTTCCGACTCCAGTGTCTGACCACACAGTCTTCGCTCGTGTCAAGAGATTTTCCCCTTTTTCTTTTTTTTTCTTTTTTCAGTCACCACTACCTGGGCATTGGATTTCCATTAGGTCTCCTCAGGTTCATCTGATAGGGACTCCTCATCTGTCGTTAAGTGTCGACTTCTAAAGTCCATCCATAGGGTTTCGCATTGGGTTGCCCTTCCATGCAGAGCAGCCGTTATAGTTTCCATCAGGTAGATGTTGGTGGCTAGGGCAATCCATTCACTCTTCCTAGGGACTGTACCGCATTTCCATTTGATCGCCAGGAGGGCCCTGGCGGCCAGGAGTAGGTAGGGGGTCAGGCCTGTCACTCTGTTCCACTCGTCGACATCTCGTTCCAGGGCAAAAAGCACCAGGTAGGGGTCAGCATCTCTCTGAATACCATCAATTTCCTTGATCCACCCCAGTACTTCGTTCCAGAACACTTTGATACATGGACAACCCCACCACATATGCCAATAATTAGCTGTTTGCCCACATTTCCTCCAGCATGTCGGACTCATTGTCTGAGACATTTTGGATAGCCTGAGGGGGTCGTATTGCCACCTATGCAGAAGTTTGATGGCGTGCGATTTGTACTGACACGATAGCGATGTTCTACAGGCAGCCCTACACATTAGGTTCCATTGCTCCCGGTCTAATTCTTCCCCAAAGTCCTTTTCCCACCTAGCTTTCAGAGGATCCGTGGAGCCATCTCCCGCTGCTATTAGTTCCTGGTACATTATTGATGTGAGACCTTTCCTCTCCACTCTAGAGTCCAATATTTTCTCGAATGGGGTCAATTCTCTGTTCAGCTTGTCCTTCCATTCAGCCTTCGTCAGGACCCCTTTCAGTTGGGTGTATTGGAACGTGGATAGTGTACCTATGCCCAATACTTCCGTCAGTTCCGGGAGGGAGATATAGGAGTCCTTCCTCTGGAGCTGGCCCACTCTCTCTAAGCCAGCTTCATACCAGGATTGGTATCTGCCAACCTCAGGTATGCGATCGTTCATGCCAGGAGACCATAGATGGCTGAGAGGGGATGGCCAAGTGACGATCCCGCGCATCTCCCGATTTGCACGCCATACACTCCAGATCGTGCTCAGTATCGGATGGCCCTTGATTTTCCGTAGTATCCTTTTGTACGGGGCCCATAGCCATTCTGATACTGTGGCCGGTGCAAAGTAATGATTGTCCATTTGGACCCATTGGAGGTCATTGTGTTCTCTGAGGTGGGGAATCATGACTCGTAATTGGGAGGCGATGTAGTATGCTCTCAAGTCCGGGAGCCCAACCCCTCCTCTGTCTTTGGGAAGTATCAATGTGGTGTATGCAATTCTCGGTTTCTTACCCTGCCATATAAATCTCATCAAGATCTTCTTAGCTTCCCTGAAAAACGATTTGGGTATTTCGATTGGTAGCATTTCGAATGGGTACAGGTAGCGTGGGAGGAATGTCATCTTAATCGCGTTGATGCGGCCCAGCCAGGCGATCGTAAGTTTTCCCCATTTCATAAGGTCCGCAGTGAACAGCTGGAGGAGTGGAGGGAAGTTAGCTTCAAATAAGTCATTCAGGTTCCTAGTGATCTGTATACCCAAGTATTGTAGAGTGAGGTGTTCTAGCTTGAGACCTAGCGGGCGAAACTTAGAGTCATTTTCTGTCCTAGTTCCCTGCAGGGGGAATAGAATGGATTTTGCCTTGTTCACTCTGAAGCCGGAGAATTGGCCATACTCGTCCATTAGTCTAAGGACTTGGGGAATTGACTCTGTGGGATTGGTCATGTGTAAGAGAATGTCGTCTGCATATAGCGCTATTTTATATTCCACCGGGCCTAGTCGGATCCCTTCAATCGCAGGGTCGGATCTTATCCTATGTGCTAGGGGTTCTAATGAGTGGGCGAAGAGGATCGCGGAGAGGGGGCATCCCTGTCTAGTCCCTCGTTGTAATTCAAACCAACGGGAGTATTCCCCATTTACGGCTATCGATGCTGTAGGAGCTGTATATATCGCCCGTATGCCCCTCCTAGTTTTGGGGCCTATTCCGACCTTCTGCAAAACGGCTCCCAGGAAATCCCACTCGACTCTGTCAAAGGCCTTTTCGGCATCAATTGATAACAGGACGGGGTCCCCAGGGAGGTCGCGGGCCACATGAATGAGGTGCAATGTTTTGCACATGGAGTCGGCTCCCTGTCTCCCGAGTATGAACCCCACTTGATCTGAATGGACAAGGCGGGGCACTAGCGTTTCTAATCTAGCCGCCAATACCCTGGAGTACATTTTGGCGTCAAGGTTGAGAAGGGAAACAGGGCGATAAGATCTGCAGCTTTTGGGGTCCCTACCCTCCTTGGGAATCACTGTTATCAAGGCTTTTTTAAAGGAGTCCGGGGCCTGTCCTGTCTCTAATATTACATTAAATAGAACTGCGAGGAAGGGGGCTAGTTGTTTGGCAAAGGTCTTATAGAAACCGGCGGTATAGCCATCTTCACCCAGAGATTTGCCTAGTGTTAGCCTTTTGATCGCTTCGTGCACTTCCTGTTCATTAATCGGGGAATCCAGAAACTCAGTTTCTGCGTTCGTTATCGTGGGCATAGGGATTGAAGACAGGTAGGCTGATGGGTCAGGTCGGCCGGGAATTATCTCAGAAGTGTAGAGTCTCTCCTAAAATTTGGCAAAGGATTCTGGGATATTGGGTGGGGCATGGGGAGGGGGGGCAGGGTCGTGCTGCCAGTAAGGCGTCGGCCTTATCGCCTTTCTCATAAAATTTCTGTTTTAAACATTGCAATTTACGCACTACTTGATTGTACTCCAAGAGCCTCAATTCTTCCCTTTTCAACAGCTCAGTTTCCAATTTATTAGGGTAAACTCTCTGTTCTTTTTTCATCTGCGCTTCTAATCGACCTATATCGGCCTTCAACTTTAGCTCTATCATTTTCCGTTCCCTTTTCTTTGTGGCCCCCTCCCGTATTAGAGTCCCTCGCCATGTGGCCTTCCCTGCCTCCCAGATCACTTGTTTGGAAACCTCCCCATCGTCATTAATTTTGAAGTACTCTTCGATTTCGGTCTCCATCGTCGCTTTGAAAACCGGGTCCTTCCAGAGGGTTTCATTACACCGCCATTTCCCTCCCATGGTGGGTAGGTCCGCCCAGGAAATATCGGCTTGCACCATGTCGTGGTCCGACCAGGTTATTGGAATAATATCTGAGTGCTGTGTGGTTGGTATGAGGTCGTTCGACATGCGCGTAAAAGTGTGGTGGGGATTTGAGTAGAAGGTGTATCCAGCTACACCGGGATGCATTATTCTCCATATGTCCCCCATGTTGTACAAGTCCATTATCTCGACGAGGTCGGTACGTCCCTCTTTAATCTGACTCCTTGTGTCTGGGTTCCCCGGTTTCCGATCAATACCTGGGTCTGCCCATTGGTTGAAGTCACCCCCCAGAATTACGTGCCCCGTTGCCTCCATCATTATTTTTGGGATTACTCTCTGTAGGAATGCCGTCTGACCAATGTTTGGGGCATATACAGTAGCAATAGTCACTTTTACTCTGGCTATTTTCCCCGTAATCAGGAGGGCCCGACCTGCCACATCCGACCATGTCTTTTCTACCTCAAATTGGATGCCCCTCTTGAACAGGATGCCAACCCCACCTTTTCTCAGCGGGCCTGAGCCCCAGAATTCCAGACCTCCAGCTTCCCGATGATGCTTCTCTCCTCCCCCTTGGCGAACTTGGTCTCTTGCACAAGCATTATGTCAATGTTGGATCTGCGGAATTCCCTTGCTACTAATGACCTCTTAGTTGGAGAGTTCTGCCCTTTTACATTAATGGACGCCACTCTGAGTGAGTCTTTCATTTTTGGGTTATCAAAAGACGTCCTCTTTGAGTGTCTCTGCAGTGTCTCTCAAGACTGTTGGCCAGACAGTTGCTCGCTTCTCAAGGCCCATATCGACGTTGGTGTTGCAAACGAATCCAAGCGGTGCTTTCATTATTCCCACATCCCTTTCCCTCGTAAGTTGTTGAGGCTCAAAGAAGCCCACAAATTGAGGGTGCTGCATCGGCAGCTTTTGGCGGCGTCCGAAACAGACTAGGTGACAGTGTTCCGTCCATTGTCGGACCATCAATGGGGACCGTTACCTCACGGTCCCATTCAAATTTTGCATCACAACATAAGGGTGAGCCCCCTTCCCACTCCCCCCCCCTCGCTTCATGTAATACAACATCTATAACAACCATAACCATACAAAGATATAACAGTCTAACGTTACGTGCATTCCCGGGGTCGTCTCACTCGGGTTCCTACCCCCTCTTACTTCAGAGGGGTGTTCTACTTCCCTCGTCCCCCGAGCACTTGGCGTCCCAGCTCTCGGTCTCCATATGACCAGCGTCTCATGCTTCAACCATGCATCCTCACTTTTCGTTATCGGGTGTGTTATTGGGTTGTCGATATTTTCTGGATCCGTTTACTCTTTTGCGCCTAGGGCCCTGTAGGTCCCATTGCATTCCGTCTCGTCCGTCATCCCCGTTTTCGCGGTCTTTCGGGCCTGTATTCAGAAGGTCGGCGATGCATTCTTTTATGTCATCCTCTGATCTAAGGACAATTTTCTTACTTCCGAGTTCAAATGTTAGTGAGAATGGGTAGCCCCATCTGTATCGTATGCCCTGTTCTTTAAGCCATTTTGTCAGGGGGCTGCAAAGGCGTCTGAGTGCTAACATGAGCGCAGATAAGTCCTGAAAGATCGTAATTTGCGCCCCTCCCATCGTGAGTGGGCCTTCAGATCTGGCCTTCTCAAGAATCCTAGTCCTGTCCTGGTATCTATGAAATTTGGCCAGGACCGAGCGGGGGCCACCGGTGGGTCCACCAGCGCGATGTATTCTTTCAGTTTTGGGCTTGTCGATTTCTTCATCGGCCGTTATAATTTTTATGATATTGTGGATCGTGTCCTTGAGATCCTTTTCGGTTTCCCCTTCACGTTCCTTAATTCCAAAGAAGCACAGGTTATTCCTTCTTGCCCTATTTTCTAAATCGTCCATTTTAAGGCGCATCTCCTCCTCCTTTTTCTCAGTGTTCCGTATCCTCATGTCCATTTGTATCCCGAGTGTATCGAGCGACGTCTGATTGTTTTTGACACCCTCCAATCTTTCTTCGAAGCTGTCCATTCTCTGGGTGATCTTATCAATCTTGCCACCAAGGTTGGAGCCCATGCTTTTGATCTCGCTTAGTAGTGCCGCAATGACCCCCCTCGTGGCCGCGGCTCCCGCCTCCGAGGCCTCCAGCGACATGATGGAGATGTGCCGCACAGTCGAAGAGGATGGGGTGTATGCAAATCTGGAAAGTCTATGTGCGCCTCCTCTGACGGATGCACCTACCGTCAGAGGAGGCGCACGCCCCTGGCTTGGGGGCCTTGCCCTCTGCGGGGTCGCGTGGGGCCCTTATCACCGGACAGATTCAGCTGCCTCGCTTGTGATGTCGGTCTTCAGTGCAACCTGGGTTCTGCTTACCACCCGGCCGCGGTTCCTCTTCCTCAGGCCGTTGTCTCAAGCGCAGGGGCGCTCCTCACGTGTATTCAATGTGTCTGGGTTCGTGGGTCTAAGGCACGATGGTAGTGTGGTGCCGTAGATCTTCGTGCTCCTTGATCGGGGCTCGGGTTCGGGGTGAGAGGAGGCACACGCCCCGAGTCGGGGGCCTTACCCTCTCCAGTGTGTCCCCGGCGATTGAGTTCCGGGGGCGTTCTTGCACTGCTACAAGGCTGTCGTTCTGGGCGTCAAGGCAGGGTGCCCACTACTAACTCGGATCCTCACCCTGTAACCTGATGTCAGGGTTGAGCCACAGTCTATGACCGGCCAGAACGCGTGTTTCCGCTCGGGATTCTAACGGAACAGTATTCGCGGGGAACGGGCGCGCTAAAGTGGCTGGGCCCTCATTAATTACTGCCTTCCGTGCCCGAGGGGCACATCCATCCACCTTCAGCGGGGGCTGGGCGATTCGTCTTCCAAGCACTGCCCTCAGGAAGTCTTCCGCCGGATTGCCGTGACGCGAGGGCGCGGTCTCGCTGTCATTGCTGGGCCACCTTCGGGCCTAGATATTCACACAGTGATATCTCCGCTTCTACCGGTCCGATTTTGATCGCGTTTGCTCCCAGGTGGGGGGTGGGGGGGTCCTCATACAGTTCCTCAGCACTTCTCAAACGGTGGGGGGGGGTCGTGAGACGGGGGCTCGGGTCACCTCAGGGACCATGGGTGCCGGAGCTCACGCGGAGGTGGTGTTCATCCGCGCGCCCCCTGGTGGCCAGTCCGTCACTTCCAGTTTTAAGCTCTCATTGGGTATGGTGTTGACACCGTACTGCAGGCTTCGGGGTCATGTGACCGCGTGTGATTGCGAATCGTGATGCGGTCAAGCCGGGACTGCGGGAAGCCCAACGTGACCATGGCAACCTCCAATTCGCTTTCCAAGACCCAAAAACAGGACAGGACCTAAGCCTGGAGCCAGATGTTACTAAGCCATGTTGGGAAGCAGGTGAAAGCCGCAATTGAGATGGTAAGCGTGAAGTGGGGGGCCTGACAGCCCCCACTAGCTTTCTGACTACAGCCATAAGGTAGGGAGTTCAGTATTGCATTAAATGATGTTTGGAACAGCCAATGACGTAATTACCTATTAAAATTACATGTCACATTCTACCATTCGAGAATTGATGTACATATGTTTCATTTCATTTGTAGAGACAGGAATACATTTGATTTTCAAAAGAACTGGTTATTGTTACGCTCACCTGGCTCCCACGGGGGCGTCGATCGGAACTGGCCCGCTGTTTCCACCAGCGTGACGCGTAGCGCCGAGATGACTGACTGGAATGGCCCACTCAGCCTAGTTTGTCTGGCTCGCAGGAATATCCTTCTGCAAAGGAGAAAGGGGATTAACCACCCGTGGAATTGAGCGTTAACCCACCTTCCCCACCCCCCGTTGTCTCCCCACAGATCACTCTTGATATCTCCTCTTTAGTCTCACCTGATGGTTTGGAAGGATGAGCTCTCCATCCTGCATCGAACGCAGGGGCGCGTAGATGACCAGTTACTTCACTGGTGTGGAGGAATTGGCGAGTTCCAGAGCGGTATTGACTCTGAGAATCCAGGCAAGGCGCCGTGAGACGGTAGGTAGAAAGAGTTCAAAATGTCTGATCTTCACTCTGTCCGATTTCTTGCAGGTTGCCGGTTTGCCGTCACAAAGAGTTCCACATGGCAACCGGTAAGATTTAGGTAAGTCTGTTGTAGTCCTTTGTTTTCCCCTTAGGGACCGGGGTACGGCGAAGATGCAGTGTAAGCTGCGCCGACCCGAGATGAGCTAATTACCCCCTGTGGTAAATCAGGTAAGTCTTGGGGGAGGAGTAGCTTGCCTTATTGTCCTTTTGTTTCCCCTTAGGGGCCGGGGTACGGCGAAGATGCTGTGTAAGCTGCGCCGACCCGAGATGAGCTAAGCACCCCCTGTGGTAATCAGGTAAGTCTTTGGGGGGTAGCTTGCTTACTTGTCCTTTTGTTTACCCTTAGCTCACCTTGTTGTTCTTGTCTCCCTAGGTGTCGGCGAGCGGCGGGAGATGCTGAAGATCACGATGGAATGCGGAGATGCAGCGAAGGCCGGTGAGTTCAGCGCGGCGCCGCGAGATGTGAGGCGACTCACGTGTGACTTCTTGCTTCCAGCTCGAGTGCGTGATGGATCAAGGATTCAGGTAAGGATTACTGTGATGCTCCTGTTCTAACCTCTTCTCCTTCTTTCTTCTTAGTTCTAGGAGCTCCGGGCTTGAAGCGGGCGTGGCAGAAGACTGGAAGCTGCTGCAGGCACGGTGAGCGTTACGCTGCTGGATGCAGAATAACGCGAAGCGTGTGCTGCTGTTTGGGCGTGGTTTAAATAGCCTTGGAAGAAGTCGCAGGTAAGTATCCTTCCATAGCCCCACCCGAGTAAAAAGTAGTCCCTCAGGTAAAATAGTCCCTCCTAAGCCTCATTTGGCTTGAGGCCTTTTGCAGTATGGTCTGCACCAGGTAAGTATGCAGCATGGTCTGCATCAGGTAAGTATGCAGCATGGTCTGCATCAGGTGGGTTTTTCTACTATGAGCCTGGCGCCCATGGCGCCAGGACTGACTCTGTTTATTAGCCTGGCGCCATAGGCGCCAGGACTGCACCCAAACAGCCCCTAGCTGGGGTATTTGGGCGCGCTCAAAATGGCATGATGCCTGCTTTCGGGGTTGCTGGGCCTGATCTGGTTTTCCGGGGGCAGGCATCATGACAGCTATGTCCTGATGAAGGCCACGATTGGCAGGAGCACCACCTAATGCTCTGAAAACGGCTGAAACACACTGTGTCGACTCTATAAGAAGCCATCACAACACTGCAAACAAGGGGCAGGTCATAGGATAAAAGGACTAGCAAGACTTTAAGTGTCCCCTGATGTGCCAGGGGCTTCTCTGCACTTTATACATACATGTTGGATCTATATTTGTTTGGGTCTTATGTTGAAAACGGAGGGTTTTTTGTGTGTCTGATAAACTGAGTATATTTGTAGCTGTGCAATATGTTTAAGTGTTCATGTATTGTCTGTGGAAATATGTACATTACATGTTTAACCTTTGATATATGAATACAATTATTCTTTTGAAAACATATTGAGTGATTAGAAAAGATTGGGTGGAATACGTGTTACGTGGTGGCCTTGATCACCTTTTTTTGTATTTGTTGATTTTAGCCTGGAAAATTAAGGCCTACAAGGCAACCTAAGTGTGTAGATACCTCACACTGCTCCATACATGCCGCGTCCACGCCAGATTCGCCTGCAAGTTGCAGAGGATTTCAAGCGGCCACTTGGCGATCATAGCTCTGTTCCACTGGACGATTTGGGCGCCAAGCCATCAGGAGCACAGGACTCAGTCCTCAGTGCCACGGTAAACCAGGATTCTGCAGGATATCGGGTATAAGTTCCCTTGGTGCGGCGGAGCTCAAGGAGTTGTGGACATTTTGGTTGGGCTCTCTAGCGCCCCCCCTTAAAATGATATATGTTTAATCAAAGGTTTATTAGGGCCTTGAACAGATGTGGGCCAAAGCAAAATAGAGTCTCAATAGAAGCCAGATGGCTTCTTCTTGAGATAAATGTTTGGTTCCTTAGCTTGCAAGTGCTAATCCCAATTTCTATCCGGGATGAATTATCAATTCACAGTCACTTACAGTCCTGAGGTTTAAGTGTACCTGAATTTCTTGCTTTTTTCTTTGGTCGATGCACTCAATCCATCTGCTTCTCGTCCTGGGTGTTGGTGAGCCCATTGTCCTAGAACTCAAGCCCAAGTGTGTTCACCTCCTAGACAGCTGGGGAACGGTAGCAGTGAACAAAACCCTAGTGTTTCCACCGAGAAGTTGGCAGGCTGTACTTACCTAGAGTCTAGAGTTCCACTTGCTCACCACCACTCTGTCTCAGGGTCCTGCTTCACTCCCCAAATCCCTGTGCTTGCTTCCTCACTCGCTCAGCAGCAGCAGTCTCATGAAAGCAGAATCGAGCCTTCCAAGAACGAAAAACATTCACATAGCCCACCCAAAATTCAGCTTTGCAATAAAAAAAACAGCATACAGCCACTGTTACCAAGAGTCATGGGGTAGAAAACAGTCCACTTCAAAGAACCAGATACATTTTCCCTGTGACTTGTGTTCCTGCAAAAGATACACTGTTGCCAACCCATTTTTTACTATCAACATTTCCACTTGTGAGTGAAACAAAGTTGCAATCTGAGGAGACATAAACATTCTTTCCACGCACAGAAGTATCAGACACACTTGTATATGATTTATCAACCTCTTTCCCTAAAGTAGTGTGACGAATCTGAGGATGTCATCCCTTCTTTCAAAGAGAGGGACCAGGGGTGGACCAGGCTTGGATGGTACCTCCCCAGTACAGTTATCCCCCTGCGGGAGGTATGCCGGGGCAGAATCAAATTGAGAGGTAGTCCCCCTGTAGGACTAAGGACAATCATTATCAGAGAACGTGGTATCAAACCCTTGACTGTGTCCAACCCCTCAGACAAATCCAACTGTTCCCTCCTTAGACAAAACTAATATATATTGTTGCCAAGACAGCCATACTGCTTTACCATGTTGTTACCCAGCTAGTCATCCTAACTTGGATAACAACATTGCAAAGTCAAATAATAGAGTATTGCACAAGTAGCTTGAAAGCAGATAATGTGATAAAGAAGATGCCCAGTATATATTGTTGCCAACCCAAATTGCATTACAGCAATGAAAACCCAGATGATACAAAGTATTGTGCCTATAACTTTAAGACTGGTACTGTGACAAAGAAGATGATCAGGAGGAGAAGGATCACTTGTGAGAAATCAAGCGATTGGCTACACGGAATACAACAATCCGACTCGGGAGATTCGTGGCAGTTCAAGCTTGCAGATTGCCTAGGAGCTGTGAGAGTTCTGGGGAAGCAACAGGGTGTTCTCAAGAAGTCGAGAACAAGAGGGCTTGGGATCCTACCCTTTGAAAGTCAGAGGCATCCCTCTGAAAGTCAGAGGAAACAATTGAGCGACCAAGAATAAGAGAGTCTGGGACCCTACCCTTTGAAAGTCAGAGGGAAATCAATGAGCAACCAAGAATAAGAGGGTCTGGGACCCTACCCTTTGAAAGTCAGAATGAAATCAATGAGAAACCATGAACAAGAGGGTCTGAGACCCTACCCTTTGGAAGTCGGATGGAGACCAATGAGAAACTAACCAGATACAGCATAACTGCGAGTCCAGGACCTGCACCCAAAAGCTACAGGCTCAGGGACCCTAACCAAAGAGCGGGTCTGCGGCCATGAAGTACATCAGAGACAGTTGTACACTTGGCTGGATAGTGAACCAAGAAGATACAACTCAGACAAAAAAAGGGCTTGGCGAGTACTAACGGGAGGACAGGAGGGCAAGTGCCAGGGATTGCATGAGGGGGATGGGGGAGAGGGACCCTATGCTAAGTGTGAGGAGAGGTGGACTGCGCAGGGGGCCTGGTGCCCTATAGAACTCATAGGGAACCAGACAGCCAGTCACTATGGCAGAAGGGGTGTTAGCAGGGGAGGGGGAGAGGGAATGAGAAGAGAAAAGGAGGGTCTTGAAGAGCTTCCAGAACTTAAGGACATTGATCTCAAGGCTGAGTCCATTCCAGATGGAGGCTCCTGCAGAGGAGAGGGATCTACCCCCCACTCTTTGCATA
Organism: Ambystoma mexicanum; assembly: GCF_040938575.1. Classification (NCBI taxonomy): domain Eukaryota; kingdom Metazoa; phylum Chordata; class Amphibia; order Caudata; family Ambystomatidae; genus Ambystoma; species Ambystoma mexicanum. The sequence continues at coordinate 1,392,890,999 of NC_090931.1, forward strand.
GAGAAGCGTCTGATCTGCAGATAGTTGGAGAAAGAAGACTGAAGGGCTCTAGCAGGGAGGTATTTAGGGAGAGAGAGTTGGATGCTGCATGGTCCCAGGCCCCAGAAAGCCTTGTGGATGATGCAGATGGTCTTGGACTTGATCCTAGCAGCAACCGGGAGCCAGTTGAGAGAGATTTTGGGGCTGGAGAGAGATGCAGTCCCTGGGCTTGAGGTCAAGGATAAATCTTGTAGTCCTATTCTGGATTAGGTGAATGGGACGAAGGGAGGATAGAGGAAGATTGAGGAAGAGGCTGTTGTAGTAGTCCAGCGCAGAGAGGACCAGAGCTCTGGAGACATTGAGTTTCTGGGGGAAGGTGAGGAAAGGGAGAATGCCTCTGAGGGGGTGCAGTTGATAGTTGGTCTTCTTGGCAAGGTCCACGATGTGAGGAGAGAAGGAGAGAGAGGAGTCAAAGATGACACCAAGGTTTTTGCCTCACAAGAGGGTGAGGGGAGGGGACCCATAGAGGGCGACCAGACTTACGGAGATCCTTCTACACTTGGCAGCGGACGTTCCAAGCTAATAGGACACAAGAACTAACAACCCCTCTTCAATTATCAAGTGACTTCAAAGTTAGAAGAAGTCTAGGGGAAAGGAGCACAGGTAATATAGCTCAGTGGCAACGCGCTCGTCTTGGGAGCAAAACAAGGCAGAGCAACACAGGTTTGAATCCCGGGGTCTGTGCTTAGAAACCTTTTCGGTATTTACGCGTTATGAAAAAAACGATTACAATTACAACCCTAGCATGGGAAACTTGTGTTTATAAACATTGTTTATTTCATCACCTTTTATTAACTGAGAGACTGGGAACCTTTCTGTTTGAAAAAACAAGAACGTTTTTTGCTTCAAGAAGAGACCATCCTTGCACAGTTATCTTAGATCATTAGTGTTAGGGACAGAAGTAGGTTTTGGGACGTGACAGTGACAGACTTTTCAGTTTTGGACTTCCTGAATGTTTAATTAGTTTCCTTTGAGGTAGGGAAACCCCTCTTAGCTTTTGGGAAATAGAGGCATTTTTCCAACCTTTTCTTGTTTAATAAAAGTTTAAATATCAGAAACATGCAACGTTGTGTCCTAACCTTACTTCTGCACCCTGGCAGAAGCCAGGGAAGGTGTACAGCTCTCAGGTAGTTTCCCCAGCAGATTATGAGGAGGAATTAATTACAAGATGTCCGACCCTCCAGAGGAAAGGCTGACTCTAAACTGGAAAATAACTCTAAACTGGAAAATACACTTCGGTGAGCCAGTTAAGGGCAACCTACTGAAGCTCCTCACAAGTTCTAGAACACAGATGCTTACCATTACATGGAGCCCAGCCCTATGTTTGGATTAGGAGCAGGAGAGTGGAAACAGGAGTTTGTTTGGAGAAAGTTGGAGGTAAAAGAAAGGGACTGAGCAAGACCTGCAAGAGTGGGGCACAGGTCTAGAAGGGCGGTCAATACTAGAACCTTGCAGCTGGAGACCAGAAGAAGGAGTCAAGAGAGCTGGAGTAAGAGTCACAGAGTGGGAGAGTAATGGCCAAAAAGGGTGAAATTATTTAGAGAGAAAGGGAAGTCCATAGGCGTGGAGATAGTGGGATAGACCTACAGACTATTGAGATGGAAAGTAGAGAGAAAGATGGTGGTGCCCAGATGGGCGAAGAAGGTGTGAGAAACTTGCAAATCTGTGAACGCGAACATAAGATGGAGGTGGCACTCAGAGGAGCAAAGAAAGGGCCCAGAGGGGTGAAGAAGGAAAAAGCGGCATTGATGCTATTAAGGCTGAGAACAGAGTGAGAGAAAGAAGAATGACTGAGTGACCGTAATACCAAAAGAGCCCAAGAGGTGAAGAAGGTTGGAGAGTTGGAAATTGAAGACTGGAGGAGGAATGTTGCTCAAAATGGGGAAGAAGGTGCCATAGGGAGTGGCAAGTTGAGGAAGAGTATACAGAGCAGAGATGGTTACGAAAGGAGTAGGAACTGGAAGAGACCAAAGATGCATACAAAAATGTAATGCGGAAATGGACACCTTGAACAGAGAAGCAAAAGCAGGTGAAGCCGAACTCGTAAAAGGACAAAGGGGGCAGATAGGTAAGCAGCACTCTGTAAAATAGCAGGGTAGAGGAGCCTATGGGGTGTCATCTTGGATGGCTAGCCCCTCATTCAGCTAAGTTCTCCTGAACCTTTAGCTATGAACATTCAACCAAACCTGATATCTCAGTGGCGCTTTATTTCTACTTGTTCATTATTTTGCTGCCACATGGTTAAAGTTCCCTATTAAAACATTGCAAACTCACATTTTCTGTGTTTGTCTAGTCATTAGATTCCCATCACAGTTATGACAGGTACTAGTCTCTCCCCACCTCTGTACATTTGTGATTGTTGGATTGGGACCGCTGTTTTCTGCCATCAATGTTCATCCTTTTCCATTTTGGTTGCCATAAAGATGAACTATAAGCTACAGGCTTGCTAGTGCATAGAGCTACTCACCATACTCAACGAAACCCAATAGGGCAGGAGAGCTCAGTAGATGTGGCCTATGACGATCCCCTGTCTTAGTCCTAGGGTCCGGTTCGGCGTCCCTGCGTACCCCCTCTAAGCCCAACATTTCATGGCAGGACAGGAGCAGTGCCTATCCCTCAGGACCACTGCCTCCAATACCCCAAGGTGCATGCAGCTACCACTATAGAACCCTAGACTGAGCATCAAAGAAAGAGGACCCAGGAAGGTTAGAAAAGAACGCCATTAACATCGGTAGACTGTTATAGGTAATATTTGTCACGTGGTTTTTCACTTCGACTGCACCATTTACCTAAGTTCATGGCAATGGCAATGTTTTTCAGTTTGTGTTTATATTACTGGGAGGCCCTTCTTTGAGATTAAAGTATTTATTATTATTATTTTTATTATTATGGTATTTATTGAGCGCAGACTTAGCTTCGAGAAGCAACGGGGCGCTTTACAGAGGTATACATCAATACAGATACACAACAGAGCACTTTATAGAGGTATACATCAATACAGATGCATACAGAGCGCTTTTCAGAGGTAACAGAACAGATATACAGTGGGGGTAGGACACAGAGGGGCACAGAGGAGGTGTACAGCTTTACAGGGTGGTGGGGAGGAGAGGGGCGGATGGCATCTAGCAAGTCAGGTGGCACAGGGTGCAACATGATGGTCTAGGTGTTGAGGAGGAGAGACTCCTTGAAAGGTGGGCCTTGAGTTCTTTTCTGAATTGTAGGCGCATGGGGGTGTGCCTGATGCTGACGGGGAGGAGGTTCCATAGTCTTGGGGTGTAGGCAGAGAAGGGTTGTTTTCTGGTTCTTTCCATTTTGCAGTGGCGGATTTCAAGTCTGCATGTGTCCTGGTTTCTGGTGGTGCGCTGTCCGCCAAAGATGCTGAGTTTCTCTGCGAGGTAGCTGGGTGACTTTAGGGCGACTGCCTTATAGATGATGCAACAAGACTTGAAAGTGATTTGTGAGTGTAGTGGGAGCCAGTGAAGGTCGATGAGGGCCGGGGTGATGTGGTCGTATCTGCGTAGACCCTTGATGAGGCACATAGATAAGAAAACTCAGACAGCTTGGTATCAGCTCTCCCTCCTGCGGAAAGTCAAGCCCTTCACGAGTAGTTAGATCAGTAAAGAGAAGGTGAGTTTTGTAAGGTGGTAAGAACAAGAGGAAATTATTATCAGGAGATAGAGGGTCGTTGGGGAGTGGTGGATGCAGACCATCAGTGCAAGTTGGGAAGAGGTTGGAAGGTGAAGCGTGTTTCAAGAAGGAAAGGAGTTGTCATCAAGACAAGAGAGCAGTGTGGAAGCTGGAGGTGTATTGCTGTCATAAAGGAGGAGAGAAGGTGGGAAGCTTGAAGCAAAAGAACCCCCAGAAAGACAGCTGGTTAAAAGGATAGGGGAGATGAAATGCCTTAACATCAGTGGCACAGAAAAGAGAACTAGAAAGGGAGTTATAACACTATACCCGAGAAGGCAGGAGGAGACCACGTACCCCATGTAGAAACAGATAATAGAGAAAGTCTGGCAGATCAGGTCAGTCCAGGGCAGAATCCACAACCGGGGGAGGAGATGCAAGATGGTGCACTCACACTGTGGGACAGGTGGCATATTCCTAGGCGAGGTTAGAGAGAGAGTGTCCCAGGGATCAAGACCCCACAACAGCAGATCAGGAACCCCCTCAATGACAGTGATCCCTGAGCCAAAGACGCATCACTACCACATAGATCTTCTAGGCAAGTTATTCCAGCTTTCCCTAAACCCAAGACATGTTGGCCACGGAGGCCTGAGCAGCATACTCATTCAACAAGGGTCTGGTGTCCGCAAAACGTGCAACCTGAAGATAAAGAGCAGGGCCTTCCATTGGACTTAGTAAGAAACTCTGTACTTTAATATGAATTTCCATGAGAGACTGTCACAAATGGCCTGGAGGACTTAGAGAGTTGGGAGTGCCTGCTGAAGCAAGCTAAATTTGAGTTTCCTTATTGCTGCTCCTTTAACTTTCCAGTTATCCCCTACAGTTGCTTTACCTAACCTCACATTAATGCTTGTACAAAACTCAACAAAACACTTGGTTGACATCAACCTAACCTTGCCCCGTTTTCACCCCTTGCTAAGTATTGAAGTGCAGTGGTAAAACAAAGAAGTTCATTTTCAATCTCACATAACTTTGCATTCTGATTCTTGGCGACTTTCCTCATTCATGACATGGGAAATGAAGCTCCAATCATTCTCTCTTTGCTTAATATGTTACTATAAGAATGTGCATGTTGTAATGTTGTTTTATAGTGTGATTTGTGCAAGTATTGTCTATGACACAGAGTATTTGTGTGGGTCTTGCAAGAGAAAGCTTCGAAGATATATGATCGGTTCCATGTGATTACAATGAAAACAGGAATAATGAAAACTTTTCTCGCGACCCTAAATTAATGAAAAATACCAACTGTGTTTTTTTTATTTTTTATTAATGGACAGATTTGAAAAAGGCACGAGATGCCTAAACACGTGTAATCTTATGGGCTTTTCCACAAGAGTGGAATTACATAATTTAAAAAAATCAGTTTTCTCTTGAAACTATTTGTGGCGCAGTCATTTTTGAGATATAACCAAACTTAATCAAATACAGTGTTGCTCCATATTTACTAATACTAGCACCGGCCATTCATACATTTCTCAACACAAAGGTATTTGTCTCTTGACTTACTCAGTGCAGCACCACTTAAAAATGGAGTCTCTTTTCTGACTGTAAAGTGATGTAAATTACCTTTAATACTTCTATATTGTCACGGCTAAGGGATCAAGAGAATGGCAGCAGTGCGCTGTATTAGAAAGTCCAATAACAACTCAAACCAAATTCTCAAGGTTGAAGTTTCTTTACTAAACAAAATAAATGCTAAAGTTGACGACAGAACTGAAGCAATGTTGTGAGAAAGAAGTAACTCGAGTTTTCCAGAGGACCTAGTGAGTCAGTCCTTCTCTTTCCCTTTGTCTCTACCAAGGGGTGATCAAAAATACACTCAGTGTTTTGGTGTTCAAGGGCCACAGCCCTTCCCTTTCTTGGCTCTTGAGGTCAGAAGCCTGGCTTTCAGGAAAGTTTTCTTCATGCTCTTCTTCTCTTGAACTGTTGCCGCCACCATTAGCCTTGGCTGCCCGGGACATCTGTAGGTGGGCCAAGTGCCAGGCTCATATTTATCTTAACTAAGATTCTGGTAGTACTTGGAGTTATCAGCCTAAACCCTGTTGTTGCTTGTCACAGACCCTGCCACAGTTTCTCCCAGCACTAAATAACTTGCTGATGCTTCATTTGGGCACATTTTACTCCTTTGTTATCCTGCCTGCCTTTGGTCTTCTCATTTCTCTCATTGGTCTTCTCTTGTGTCAGGTCTTCTTTTTTCTCCCCTCTCCTCCTCTCCTTTTGGCTTCTCTCCTTTGACCCTATCCACAGGTCTCCTTAGAATCATTGGTTCTCCAGTTTGCATCCTTTTTTTTTTATTTTTTTTTTTAAATATTTATTTTAAACAGGCAGGATAAAACGATACAAAACTTGATCATTCACGACATATGGCATAAAAGTGATACAGTTGGTTGCTCTTCCCTCCCCTCCCCCGGGTCTTAATGTTCTTCTTCCTGTCCCCGCTGGGAGTTATCGTCCCGTAAAGTTCTCCTGGCTAATTGGGGCTTGTATGTCAGGGCTGGATAATTCTGATCAAAGTATAGGATTGGGCCCCAGATGTTCTCGAAGCGATGTAGGTGGCCTGCCCCGGCAGCCGTCACCTTCTCCGCGATTAAGACGTCCCAGATTTTTGCCCACCAAAAAGGCATTAGTGGTCCTTCTGCGGTTTTCCAAGTGCGAGCTATTACATTTCTGCCCGCCAGTAGGCATTGGGATAGTAGTTTGGCCATAGGGCCAGATCTAGGGTAGATCCCGGGGACTGGGGCTCCCAGGAGGATGGGTTCGGGCTCCAGGGGAAGTCGTACCTGAGTGATGTCTGTGATTGTTGCTAGGCATTGTTTCCAAAAGGTCTGGGCCCTCGGGCAGGACCACCACATATGAAAGAAAGTCCCTACGTGGCCGCATTGCCTCCAACAGTTCGGGTTGAGTGTGGGGTTCATATGGTGTAGTCTTAGGGGAGGATAATACCATCGAAGAAGGATTTTGTAGGCGCCTTCTCTGTTCGTAATACAAGATGAGGAAGTGTGGGCCCGCGACCAAATATCAACCCATAGCTGGTCTTCAATTGGGCGGCCTAGGTCCGCCTCCCATTGGGCCATGTACCGGGTTTTAGAGATTAGGAAGTCATTTTGGAGGCGTTTGTATAGGGTGGAGATGCTCCCCCTGGTTGGGAGATCATTTAGGGTCAGTTCAATAGCCGTGGGGGGGTGGGTGGCGGCTTGGCGGGTCTGTGGATGGGAGCACCAGTGGCGCAGCTGAATGTACGTGAATCTGTCCTGTTCCTGAAGTTGGAAGAGTTCTTTACAACGCCCAAAGGTGCAGGGCTGTCCCCCTTCGAATAGTTGCCCCAGGGTCTCCAGGCCTCCCGCTATCCAGGATCTGAAGTTCCGGGTGGACCAGCCAGGGGAAAAAGCTGGGTTCAGGAACACCGGGGAGGAAGGGCTGAGTCCCACTGGGGTTTTCTTTTGTTTCAGCGCTTTATCCCAGGTAGCAATAGTGTGTTTGGTGGCCATCAGGAGGTTCTGCCACTGTCGGCGCTCGGAGGGATTGATATGCGGGAGAAAACGTAGCAGGAGCGGCAGTTGTGCCTGTTCGAGGTCCACCCATCTCGGGCGGTTGGTAAGTATCTGCCATGTTCGGATGCAGGCGAGTTGGGCCGCCATCTGATATTTTTGTAGATCTGGAACTCTGAGGCCACCCAGTCTAGCATTGCCCAGCATCGTGGTCGTAGGGATTCTGGGCTTCCTCCCTTTCCAAATAAATCGTGACATTTTCTTTTGTAGATTCTGAAGGGCAGGTGCCGGGATAGGTACTGGAAGCGAAGAGCAAGCATATAGGAACCTTGGTAGCAAGTTCATTTTACAGGCCGTGATGCGGCCCATCAGTGAGATCTCTTGTGCCGCCCACCGTTTTAAGTCCGCCTTGAGGTCCGAGAACAGTGGGAGAAAGTTTGCCCGATAGACTTCCCCCGGGTCAGCTGGGATCTGGACACCCAAATAACTGATGCTCTTAGTTGTCCATTGTATCGCACATAGTGGGGCCAGAGCCTCCCGGACCTCTCGGGGCAGGGCCACCCCCATGGCAGCTGACTTCCGGAAGTTGATGGCAAAGCCGGTGACCTTTCCATAGCTCTCTATCTCAGCTAGGGCCTGAGGGAGGGAGGTACGAGGTTCTGTGATGGTTAGTAGGACGTCGTCTGCATAGAGGGCCAGTTTATGGTGTATTGTGTTCGATTGGAAGCCCTTGATCGCCGGGTTTCGCCTGATCCGTTGGGCGAATGGTTCCATGATTAGTGCAAAGAGCAGTGGCGATAGCGGACAGCCCTGTCTGGTTCCACAGGTCAAGTCAATAGGGGGGAGAGAGGATGCCATTGACTCTGAGAAAGGTCTTGGGCGCAGTATAGTTAGCCAAAGTCATGGCGCAGAACTCTGGACCAAAGCCAAAGGCCTCGAGAGTAAGCCTCATGAAGTTCCAGTCCACCTTGTCAAAGGCCTTAACTGCATCCAGGGCCAGAAGCACCAGCTCTCGGGAGTCTCGGGAGTCAAGTTCCACCAGGTTCAAAGCTCTACGAATGTTATCAGCGGTAGAGCGGTGTGTGATGAAGCCACTCTGGTCGGCGTCGATTATCTCTGGCAAGATCCGGGACAGGCGGGTTGCTAAAATTTTGGAGTATATGTTGGCATCTATATTGAGCAGAGCAATCGGTCTGTAGGACGCAGGATTCTTCGGGTCACCGCCAGGTTTGGGCAGCAAAACTGTGATTGATTCTTGCATTGACGGGGCTATAGTGCCTGTGGTTCTGAATGAGTTAAACAGCTGTACCAGGGGTGGCAGGAGTTGGGGTTTGAAAACTTTATAAAACTTTGTCGTATAGCCGTCCGGGCCTGGGGCTCGAGATTTAAGGGATTTTATCGCCTCATCGACTTCCTCGTCGGTGATTGGGGCTTCCAACGAGTCCCGAGCTGCGTTCTCCAGTCGGGGGAGCGCCGCCCTTTGCAGGTATTCCCTCTGTTCTTTGACATTCCGGGGCGGGGCGGTCATTACCTGGGTCAGGTGGGTCGATGCGATTTGAAGCTTGTCGTGATCTGAGTATTGAGTCTTGCCCTGCTGATCCCGTAGGCCCACGATTGTGTTATTTCTTCTTATCTTGGCAAGTTTAGCCACCAGTAGTTTGTTTGCTTTATTATTTTTGGCATAATAGAACTGTTTGGCTTTCGTCATTTGATGGGCGGTATATTCAGCGTAGTGGGCTTCAATTTTCTTTTTTGCTATTCGGAGAGCTCGCTGCGTTTTAGGGGTCCAGCCCTTCTCCTTATGGATCCTTTCTGCCCTCTCAAGTTCCTCTTCAAGGCCCTGACGAATTTGTTGTTTATGTCTATGATAGGCTGCCCCTTTGGCAATCAGTTCTCCCCGCACCACTGCCTTCATTGCATCCCAGGTGTTGGCTAGAGAGGTATCTCCGCTAGGGTTTTCCTTAAAGAAATTGTTGATCGTGGTTGCGATTGCGTCTCTGAGTGGCATCTCATTAAGGATGGGATCATATAGAGTCCATCTGCGCCGCTGGGGATCAGGAGGTCCCTGGACTCGGATTTCCAAGGTTACCGGACCGTGATCGGATAGGATTCTGGAGCTTATAGTCACCTCCTCAGTGAAAGCGAAGATTTGCGGAGATATCAGAAGAAGATCTATCCTGGAAAATGTCCGGTGAACATAGGAATAGAAGGAGAAGTCTTTTTCAGATGGGTGGAGCACCCTCCATGAGTCCACCACCCCTAGAGTCCTAAATAATCGCAAGAGGGCTAAGGCCGTGGTGAAGTCCCCGGCAGAGGGTGGATGCGATTTGTCTTTTAAGGGGTACGGGACCCCATTAAAGTCCCCACCGATCACTATCTGGCCCTCCAGAAAGGGAGAGAGCGTTGTGGTTAGCGAATCATAAAAGGGTGCTTGGCCAGAGTTCGGCGCGTATACGGAGACCAGGGAGAACAGCTGTCCCGCTAGCAGGCATTTCACTGCTATGTAGCGTCCCTCCGGGCAGCTTATGGAGTCCAGTATCTGGGGATTCAGCCCCCTCCGGAACAGGATTGCTGTGCCACCTCGCTTGGAGTTTCCAGATGCGAAGAGTTGCTTTGGAAAGTCGCGAGAGTGTAGGCGGCCGAAGTCTGCCGGGAGCAGGTGAGTTTCCTGTAGCATGGCCACAGCGGTAGTATCATTCTGGAGTTTTTGTAGAATTGATTTGCGTTTAGCCGGCAAGTTCAGTCCCTTGACATTCAGAGAGACAAACTTCCAGGTTTGCTGTGCCGGAGCGGGACATGGGGTCGCTGATGAGGCTGGTGGGAGGGGGGGAGCTACTGAGGAATCAGCCATTATGTCGTGGGAAATGTGACCATCTGTTATCCTGCTTCTGGGGTTTTTGCTCGGACCGCCAATGGGAAGTCCAAGATTTAACTGGGGGTGGGGGACCCATTATGGGGTCGGGCCCTCCCCTGGCCAACGGGGCCGTAGAACAAAGAATAGCCAACATGGCTGAAGGTGTGAATAGTCTGAGTGAAATGCTCCAAGGACTCATAGGTGGAATGTACCTTGAAGCTGCGCATGGGCCGTGGGGGGGGGGCCCTCTGCATCGGGGATGGAATTCATCCATGTTTTCAAAAGTGGCGGTCGGCTCTGCAGCGCCAGGTTCGCTAAGCCGGGTCATAGGGGTCAGAAGAGTCCCTCATGGGGTCGCTCTGGGTTATTTCCTCCTCCTAAATCTCGGAACCTTCGACCATGTGTTTTGTTTGGATCTAGGGGAGGCTATGAGGTCCGAGTCAGTCGCCGCTTCAGTGGCCTGTGGGGACGAGGAGTTAGCGGAGACCGGATGCAATATACTTCCAGCGTCATCTAGGTGATTGATCCTACGTATGGTACCCTTATAGGAGAATTGCAAGGCTGTGGGAAAGAGCCATTTGTAGCAAATTTTTTGGGCTTGAAGGAAGGAGGTTAGTGGGCGAAGGGCTCGCCTTTTCTGAAGGGTCAGCGGAGATAGGTCTTGATAAATCTGAAGGGGAATCCCCTGGAAGGTGATTTCGTTCTCGGAGCGACTTATTGCCAATATGGCTTCCTTTGTCGTAAAGAAATGCACCCTGGTGATCACATCAGGTGGGCCGTCTGACTCCACCCCACGGCGGGGGTTTAGCCTGTGAGTGCGATCCAGTAGCAGTAGTGAGTCCTCCATATCTGGGAGGAGAGATTGAAAGAAGAGGCCCACGTATTCGGCTAGCCCTTGGTCTGGGACTGACATGGGAACCCCCCGAATGCGGAGGTTGTTGCGCCGGGCTCTGTTCTCCATGTTTTCCTGCTTATATTCCAGGATTTCATATTTGTCCTGCAAAAGCCTAACGGAGCGCTGGATCTCAGTCAGGGAGGAAGCGTGGTCCTGGGCGCGATCCTCAATCTCTCCCACTCTCTGTTCCATCTCCGAAACCCTTTCATCAGTATTCTCCAACTTGGCGGTAAGCTCAGACATACATGATCGAAATTCGGTTTTAATGTCGGCCATGAAGTCCCGGATATCCTCCTTAGTTGCTAGCGGTCCCTTGTTGTCCAGGGATTCTCGTGAGATGGGGGGGAGAGTGTCCAGTTTCTTTGCTTTGTCGGATGACATTAGCATTGTTGCTATGTCTGAGGACTTGGTGGATTTCGGTTGCCTAGACATAGTGTGGCCCGGCAGGAGTGGGTCAAGGGCTGCAGGCGGCTCAGGCGCAATAGTGGCGATGATTTGAGGGTAGCTTGAGGCCTCTCAGGGGGCTGGGAAGAGTGTTCCGATGTCTTGGTTGAACGTGGGTGATTTCAGTGCGAAGAGGAGGAAAATTGCAGTGTTGTCCCGGTCTCCCTGGTACCAAGTTGGGCAAGGGGATGGCGAATGTGGGCCGGGGCGCCCCAGGAAGCAAACAGGGGGACAAGAGGGAGCAACTTAGATACTGGAGCACACCAGTCCAGGGTAGTCTCCTGGAGTGGAGGGCGCGGATCCAGATCGCCACGGGTGCCAGCAAGATTCTCGGTGGTAGTGGTGGCAGTAGAGGGTCTATTTCAGGGCGTATTGCTCAGTTAAGAGGGCAGCAGAACGTGGCGCCGCTGACCGGGACCACAAGCCAGGAGGTCCACTCCCGCAGGGGTGCAGAGTCTGGAGGCAATAAGGTGTTGCAGTCACCTCACAATTGAAGGGAGGGTTGTTCTGTGTTGCACCCTCGAGGACTCTCCGGCCCCAGCCCCCTCTTCTGGAGTGGAGGCGGAGGGGCGCAGCGGAGGGCGAGAGCAGGGAGACCGCAGCTGCGTGTCGTGGCGCGCCCCAGGCGCGGTCGGGACGGCTGCAGGGTTTTATCCTCCTGGGGATGTCCGGGAGAGGGGCCAAAGCAGAGGAGGCCCGGGGCCCGAGGCACCTACCTCACCCTCCGCCGCCCGCGCGCCTCGTCCCCCAGGGCATTCCCCAGAGCGCCGCCGGGAGTATCAGCTGGGTCACCGGAGTGCGACCTGGGTCCCTCTGGTCATGTGGGGCGGGAGGCTTCTGGGTCCAGATCGACTCAGGGGTCCATAGGAGGAGCTCCGATGGCGAGGCCGCGTCTCGGCTGTCGTCGCTGGGTCCCGTCCGCCATCTTGGATTACGCGGCGGAGGGGCCGCGGGATAAAGATAGCCCGATTATCTTCGTTTCGGCGATTCTGGGTCCCAGCAGCACACCGGCGGGGCTCCGGACCTTCTCACATCCCCTCACCGAGTTGGGTTCAAAAACGCTGCCTGGGAGCCTTAGAAAGCTTGAGATGCAGCGGGCGTCCCACGGAGGCCATCAAGGAGGCGACTGCATAGTCAGCGCTCCAGGCCACGCCCCCAGTTTGCATCCTTTTTAAGTTTCTTGCCACCACCTCTTGGCTCTTATCTCCACACTCCTCATTCTTCTGGGTTTTTGTCCATGTCTCTTTCTCCTCCTCATAACTACTTTTCTTCTTCTCAGCTGCCTTCTCTTTCACCCGTAGTATGATCAAGGTTGAGATCTGTCCTTCCCTTGAGGCTGAGATCTGGTGTTCTTATCCGATTGGACAGGCGACGTGAGAATAAGTAGGGCAGTCCCTTCCAGATACCACCGCGCCCACCCTGATGTAACAGGGGGGTGGGGGGGCACAATGGGTGCCGGGGTGATCTTCCCCAAATCAGGATGGAAAATCCGGTTGACACAATAACCCTCGAAGGCATAGGTGGCAGGCCGTAACCAAAGATTGCAGGACAAAGTAGGGGAAAGCAGCAAAAAATAGAGGATGAACAGAGGAAACTGGGATGAGGAACAGAGGCAGGAGGAAAGAGGGAAGCATCAGACAGGAAGGCAGATACGTAACAGGGAAGAACAGAGAGTGGTAGAACACGTGAGTAAGACCCCTGGAACACACAGCAATGGAGCGTCTTACCTCTGAGGATGGTTTGTGATGCACTGTGTGACTGGGAGCTGGCTATAATGAGGCGGCGTCTTCCAGAAGTGTTGGGTGCTGTAGCAAGAGAAGACTAGAACACTTGTTAACGTTCATACAAAGTGTAGCGTCCCTCTAGTGAAGCGCGTCCAGCGTTGTCACAGAGGCCACTGCGATGCGGTTGGTTCGACATTCTACTTATTTGGTCTCTCTTCCACCTGTTGATAACTCCTCACACCCTCCTCCTCTTAGTTGTTTGATAGATCCTCTCTCCTTCCTTTGCCTTATCCTTTCTCTCTTCCTTTTCATTCTCCCACACCTCCTTGGATGTTCCCTCCTAGTCCTCCTCCCTCAAATAGGTCCTGTTGCCCTTCACCTACTCTCCACTCCCATTATTCGGCAGCATCTCCTCTCTGCCCCTCTGGATTTCTGCCACCTTCTTCTTTCTCTATGCCACCTTCTCGTTATAGTTTTCTGGCCACACACTCTCCTTTCCTCTACACATCTAACTCCTAGCACCCACACCTTGGCAAAAAAAAATGTTCCTTTTATAGACCTGTTGGACTTTCCACTGACACTTTGATTATGTGATTTTGTTCAGCTGGAGTTTTGTTTCATGCCAACCTTGTGGTTTGCTGACTAGCCATTGGATTAAGAATCCCCTAATTGCTTCTTACTCGTTTGCATAAACAATGCAGGTACGCAGATGTTAATTGGAGGGCTCGCCATTTTGGATTCTTTCAATGTGTGACCACGGATCGGGATGCTTGGCCAAAACTTGCAGTCCTCATTCCAAACATTTGGTTAGCGTGCACTTCCTTTTATAAAGCTACTGCGTCTGAAACCCAGCTAGGTAGGCTTACAAACAGCTGCGAAGGGAATGAAGACTGTCTCAGTTTGGACCAGGATTTTGAATTCATATTGTCCTGCTTGTGGGGACCTGTTTGAAGGTCCCATTGTGCAGCGACAGGCCGGGAATCACTGCATTGACTCAAAGCGAGTCATATTCAATGGGCCAGTACATTACACTGAGGCTTAAACACAAGGCATTATGCTTTTACACCTCCATTTAACACTCCACCCATTTCCATTGCGTAAGAGAAGAGCAAAGCAGAGTTTGCATCTCTGCTTTGCTTTCCTCCTCCGTCCAGGAAGAGCACTGTTTTACGCCTGTATGAGAGTTTCCTGTCGGTCAAACTAAAAGATTCCTGTGGAATTCGCCTTGCATTTATGTAAGTAGCAGATGGATTCCTCTCAGGTATACCAACAGTTGTCTCAACTGTCTGATGCAGAGCCTCTTCAAAGTGAACTGCTTGCATTGATCTTTACTGTCTTTGTTGTGCAGCTGGACATCCTTCAAAGAGATAAGGCCTATTCCTGTCTATAGCCACAGGCAAGGCACTGTGGAAACCAGAAGGAAAAGACCTTCTTGCGGAAAAGATGATTCCGGCACAAAAAACCCCAAATATGATAGAGACATAGTGCTGGGTGAAACAGAAGTAAATCCCACGAAGGACTCCGGTAAATGAGTTTCAGCCAGTAATCACTGAGGTGGCGGTACGTGTGGTTGTTTTAGGATAGAGACGGTAGCTTCTTTCAGAATACAGCAAATCCGGGGGTAAACAGCAATAGAGAACTTCGAGAGGTAACAAGGGATGAAAGAGACCAAGGTGAAAGAGGCGAGTAGGCAGAGAGGGCGAAGAGAATTACAAGAGGAAATAATCCAGGCGGCAAGGAACAGGAGATAAAGAATTTGCGTCTTACCAGAGTGGGAGGCAAGGGTTGCAGCGCACTGGCACCACACATCTTAGAATGTTAAGTAAGACGCACGGGTGCCTTATTGGAGGAGGACCAGACCGGTAAACAATGTCTACCATGAGAACGTAATGGAACACAGACGTGGATCCTTTTCCACTTATGCCACAATGACCATCGGCGTGCTGTGACAGTTCCATAGGAATCCACTATAAAAGGCCACAAAAGGGTCAAAGATTGGACCTTCTGCGGCAAAGCCCTCACAGGACAAGGCTGCAGTGTTGAGCAACACAGGTGTGCAGGAGACGCTGCCCGACGATACATAGCATGCAATGTAACATACATGCTTCCGAGCCTTTAAGAACCAAGGATGCGACCCTCTGTGGCAAAGCTGTCGCAGGACAAGCCTATGCTGTTTTAGTGATGCAGGTGTGCAGGAGATGCTGCCCGACGATATGTAGCACGCAACGCAATGTCCACGCTTCTGAGCCTTTAAGAAACAAGGAACGGACCCTCTGTGGCAAAGCCCTTGCAGGACAAGGCTGCGTTGTTGTGCGACGCAGCTGCGCAGGAGACGTAGGGATCGGAACGGGACACGGAATCGAAGAGTGCAAGCATGCAGCACAGCCGTCATCCAGCAGCACCCGCAAAGTAGGAAAGGTGCGGGCAGGGAGGCGCAGGCATTACTGCGTCCTACTAAACTGCCCTACCTCGTGCATATTTTCCTTTCCAATGCATTTTCTTACCTTGCACTGTGTGCCACACATCCACTAGGCTGCCCTTTCTCCAGGATAGCTGTATTCTGTTTCTTCACTACTACTACTGTTTTTTTGCACTCCTCTCGCATCTCCTGCTTTTTCCTTCTAGGTGAAAGCTTGTGGACCCCTGCAACTACTTTCCCTACGGTCGGTATTGTGCCACGGCTCTGTGCTCATGATTGGCTTTTTCCAATAGGCCTTTCTCCTCTTCTCTAGGTTCTCCAACTTTGGCTTCCAGCTCCCACCACCTAGGGGACTCTGAGCTGGCTTTCTTGTAAATTTAGGGACACCAGGCTTACATGCACTCCGGTCAAGCCTGGTTATAACAAGCACGGGTGCAGAGATTCACTCTTACAGGAGACCACGCCAGCATAAGGAATAATTAATACAGAGGGCAAAAGGATTCAATTTACTATCTTTAATTACACAATATAAATTGATTATTTATTAATATACAACAAAGCGCTGTCCTAAATACAGTTAAAACTCCAATTAATGATTAAAGATAAAACTAACAATAAATACCTCATTACACATTTCTAGAATCCAAAAACAGACAACTAATTCAACATAAATGCACACACAAAATACAAAACAAGTACATTAATCCAACTACAAATTGTAGTTCATACACCACAGCTAAACTACTAATTAGGTAAAATAAAGTGCAAAAGTGACAATCTAAAATTTCTGTAGCCTTTCAACTAGGGTTAGTCGCTACCCAACATGTTAATTCCTATCGAGATATTGATGAAATTACAGGAACTTCTTCAGGGGAACTTTCCTTTGAATTCTGTGTTGTCGTTCTACACTCAACTTCAAAAAGGGGATGTGGAGGGCTCCTCAATAGGCATGTGGTATCCTGTATCGTGGAAAACACATCAGAGCAACTCTTCATTAGTTGTTCTTTGTTATTTACTTAACAGATTATCTGAAGAACATGGGTCATCAGTAAATCACTAAATTCCAGAAATCGTTCACTCATTTAGCTAATGTATATTCTTTACATAGGGCATTTCAAGGAGTTTAATTACTCCCATATCTCTCTTCCTATAAAAACACAAGTACAAAGACCCGCCATAAGAGACTACCGGTGGCAGCTACCTCTCACTTTCATTTCATGCTGAACAAAACGTGATTAGTTAAGGAGATCACTTACTCTCCTACTCTCATAGTTGTAATAACTCTGACTGTAAATGAAGAGAAGAAGGTTGTCTTGTCAGCAATAAACAACTGTAGTATGCTGGAAATTATGTACCCTGCATCTGCAATCGAAATAACGTTTTAGCTTCTGGCCAAAATTCTGCCATTTGTATTACCAACACTACCCTTCTTATATTATTAAAATGAAAGATAGATGATTCTAAGGATTGTTGTTACTCAGATTACATAGTACGTTGACACTCGAGTCTCAGGGGCATACGGGAGCGAGTCAAGTTTACTTAAAACATAGTTATGTTTCCATTGCGTCATGTACTGTGTAACTAAAGGCTCATGGTTACTTATTTGTATGGTACACTCTACCTCATTCAGACATCTGAATCATCGCTAGGGGTCGACCTCGTTGGTCTGCTTTGGCTGACGGGAGTCGGCTCCCACTGTTGGTACTTATTGTCTGTGGCTGTTCCGTTGTTCTCTGTACTCTGTTATAAAAGTTGTTACCCTACTGTAACAACTGTTCTTAGCCTGTTCCCTGTACTTGTGTGTTCCTCTGTTCTCTCTTCTCCCTCCCACTCCCATCATACCCCTCCCATGCACCTCAGTTGCTGAGCCTTGCAAAGTGCCTCCTCTCCTCCCTCGCACACCCACTATGGTGCTCTCTATTTCCCCCATCTTCTCTAATTGTTTCTCTAACGCCTATCCTTCTCCTCTCACTAAGTACGGTAGGAAGATGCTTAAGAAGGACACACTGGTCTCCAACCCAGTCTTTCCCATCGATGACACCTATCTCAGTGCTTCCGCTAGAGAGACTCTGACCAGCACCGTCTTTGTCGTTCTTTTCTTTTTTTTTAATGTATATGGTTACAAAAATATAACCTTTCACAAATCTCAGATCAAATATATATTTTAACAGGAACAAACTAAAAAGAAGTTTATACAGTTAACAAACAAAGCATTCGCATCCAGACCAATTCAAACAGAGTTTAAACAATATTTTAAAAGGATTTTACAATACTATCTTACAGTCCTCAAGCATCTTGACAACAGCTATTGTCTTTTGATGCGAATGTCCATCAATCAGGCTTTCCCAGAAATGGTTGTGTGCCCAGTATGTTACATCGGACATAAATCTGCTGAGAAATTGATGCCTAGAATTTCTTGTGCCCACACACTCCATCATCAGATGTTTGATTGATTGTCGTTCCTTTACCCGACCTATGGACCTTGCATATGGTTGCTCTGCTCTCTCCTTACTCCTCCTCACTCATTAATGGTGGCACACGTTGGGAGGTCCTCTTAGCCTCCTTCCATTTCTCCAGAGTCATCATTAATGTCTATCTCAATGGTACCATCCTGGTACAAGGGCCTCAGCCCAACCTTCTACTTTTCGATAGGCACCTCCCTCGCCTCATCACCTTTCTTCCTTCTGTCACCCAGCTTCCTCTGCGCTGGCCTCTCAGCCACCTTTGTCCACCACCCTGGCTCCCTTGCCATCTTCCTCCATGGCTCCCTAGTCACTCCCTCCCTCCGCTACTCTAGCTCCCTTGCCACCCACCTCCATGGCTCCCTTGCCACTCCCACCCCTCTGCTACTCGGGCTCCCTTGCCACCCCCTCCATGTGCTACTCTGGCTCCCTTGCCCTCTACCTCCTTGGATCCCTTGCCACCCTCCCCTCCACTACTCTGGGTCCCTTGCCAGCTTTGGCTCTCCTGGCTCCCTTGCCTCCCTCATCCTCTACCTCTCTGGCTCCCTTGCCAGATGCCTCTCTCCTGGCTACCTCGCCTCCCTTGGCTGCCACCTCTCTAGCCCCTCTGCCATCCACATCTTCCTTGCCTCCTCTACCTTCTTCCCAGGATCCTCTGCCACTTCTGATGGGGACCCCTGTCCCCTGTACCTCTCCCCGGAAGTCTTTCAAAAGTGGCAACCTGCTCCACACTGCTACTTTGAACTGTTGCTCTGCTGCCAAACACCCCTCTGACATCTGCCACCTCCTTGAACTGCTGGGTCTAGATGTTCTCGCTCTTACCGAGACATGGTTTAAGGCCAGCTCTGTCACAAGTTTTGACACACTTCTCCCTGTGGGCTACAAGATCCTCTTCAAACCCAGGCCCAACAGACCCGGAGGCAGAGTGGCCCTGATCTCTCCTGAGTGGATTCCTGTCTCCATCATTCCCACTCAAGCCTACTCCTCCTTTGAATGCCTGGTCTGCAGCCTCTCTGTTTCTCCTGGCTCCTCTCTGACCATGGGCACCTTCTACAGGCCACCTGGCCAGGCCACTCTCTTACTCTCTGAATGGGCTGACCTCACTTCTTCTCTTCTCTACTCTCCTCTCCTCTACCTCCCAGCTTCTCCTCCTTGGGGCTCTCAACATCTGCCTGGACTCTCCTGACTCCTCAGGGCTTTTCCGCAACCTCTGCGACTCTCTCTCTCTTTCCATTCTACCCTCTGGTCCGACCCACTCTGCCAGACACTCCTTGAATGCTCTCATCTCCTCTGACATCCCTCTCTCTAACTCTCTCACTACTCCAATCTTCTGGAATGATCACTTTCTTCTCTCTTTTCACTTGAAGCTTCGTGTTCCCCTGGCAATGGCCCACCCAGAACTGCCACCCTCCTTCACAGGCTTCTGACCCATGATGAGAGTGTCAGTGGCAGCCTTTGCCTCCACCTACTCGTGCGGCTGTCTCCCACCCTGACACAGGCGTTTAGAACTTGCATCTTTCCATCTCTAAGGCTCCTGACATCCTTGTCCCTGTCATGAGTATCCGCCTGAAGGCTGCCAAAAAGTGCAATTCTTGGTACGACTCTGCCATAGCTGCCCTGAAACGCAAGTACAGAGCAGCTGAACGGAAGTGGGGAGCTTCAGGTGCACCCTCTGAAAAACTGGCCTGCCGCCTACTTCAAAGGCAATATAGACTCTGTGTCCTCTGTAAAAAAAGAGACTACATTCAAGCCTGCATCTCCGCGGCATCTAACAACATGGCCAAACATTTTAAAATCTGTGAGGAGCTAGCCAATCTCACTGCAGGATCTTCCTCCACCACACCCACCCAGGCCCTCTGCTTGGCTCTGGCCTCTCATTTCACCACAAAAACTCAGAACATCCTGTCCTCACTCTCACCTGCTCCCCTTCCCCCCTCTACCTCTCGCAGGTCCAACTTGGCTGCCCCCTTTTTTCCCCTCCGCTCCTCCCTCTCCCCTGTCACACCTGACAAGGTTTCCAGACAGGTCTGGACTATGAAAGTCTCATCCAAACAGGTTTCTCCCTGCCCCTCCAGAACCATTAAGGACAACATTGACTCTCTTGCTCCAGCCTTGGACGATCTCTGCAACCACTCCTTTGCCAGTGGAGTTTTCCCCTCTCTTCTTAAGCACTCCCTTGTGCACCCCCTGCTCAAAAAGCCTTCTGCCGACCCCTCCATCCAGTGGTCGAAGTGTACGAAAAGAAGTAGTGGAATTATGTTCCCTACTGGTCTGCACCGCTCCCCACAAACCCCATCACCACGTCCCCTCCCACGCACAATACAATCCCCAAAACACATGTGCCTGCTGTTTAAGGGAACGTCCAGTGCAGTGCACTGAAAGTGCAAGTTTCAACTTCTTCCTACACTTTTATTTCAAAAACGAAACCGCTCTGGAATGGTTTCTCTTTAAAATAAAAGTATAGGAACGGTAAAACTTAATTAAAAGAAGTAGAGGAGCACCGCTCCCGCCCACTTTGACCACTGCCTCCATCCGATCAAACTATTGCTGAATTTCTATTAATCCTTTCCTGGGCAAACTCTTGGAGAAATTGGCTATCTCACAGCTAACCCTCCACACTAATCTGTTGGTTGTCTCCATGACCATCAGTCTGGCTTCAGAATAGCCAGAGGCATGGAAACGTCTCTCCTGAACACCTGTGAAGATCTGATCTCTAACCTTGACTCTAACTCTCCCTCTGTCCTCATCCTCCCCGACCTTTCGTCTGCTTTTGACATGGTGAGCCACAACATCCTGATCACCCATCTCCGAGATACACTGGGCATCACGGATCAGGCTCTGCTGTGGCTATCCTCTTTCCTCTTGGACCGACCATCCCAGGTTGACCATGGGTTCTTCCTCTCCTTCATCACACTCTCAACATGTGGTGTTCCCCAGGGATCTACCCTCTTGCCCTGGTTTTTCAATGTCTATTTGGCCCCCTTGGCCCAACCAATCTCTTCCTAACTTTTATTATTAATGCAGATGACAGGCAGCTCTTTTTCAGGCTCCCTTCGGCCTCCTCCTCTTCCTCGCTCATCCATGACTATCTTTCTGCTATTCAGACATGGTGTGCCTCCAATGATGTCTGCCTTAATGCCAGTAAGAAAGAAAACCTTCTCATCTTGAAGCCTGCTCCCGCTTGGTCAAAGGTCATGGGATATAATTATGTTTCTTTGATAACACACGTAATACAGAGTGGTTTACTAAGCGCAGGATCGGGATTCGAACCTGTGTTGCAATGCATGGTCTTGTTTCCAAGAC
Source organism: Ambystoma mexicanum (assembly GCF_040938575.1). Taxonomy (NCBI): domain Eukaryota; kingdom Metazoa; phylum Chordata; class Amphibia; order Caudata; family Ambystomatidae; genus Ambystoma; species Ambystoma mexicanum. The sequence continues at coordinate 1,392,912,311 of NC_090931.1, forward strand.
AAATGCACTGTCCCTGAGCTATCCTTCCACCTCGATGGACTGAGTCTAGCCTCTGAATGTTGACTGCGTCAAGGCCTTTCAACTGTTTCATTTGAAATGGGCCCGCAACCTTGGGATTGTGCAGAGGGGATGCAGGGGTCAGGGGGAGGCTTTAACATAGGAAGGTTAAAAGCTTACCTTAAGGGGTCATTTAGAGTTTCAGCCCCCTCCCCCTTGATGATCTGCACCCCTTTTGGGCATCCCTTTTGTCTCTTTATGTCCCGAATGTCTCCAGAGAATCAAGTCACAACACAAGGCTGTGAGCGTGCGCATATTACCTAACGAAGCCCGTCTTTCTGTAATATGTGGCCCTAGGAGGCCTGTCATGCTTCAAGGAACAGGTTTAAAACGTTGTAAAGCATGGCAAACACTTAGTTTTCCAATAATTCTTCTCATTGCTTATGACATGCGTCACCAGATATCTGCACCAAGTGAAAGGGCTTGTGCCCACTCTTGCGTTTAAAATCACGTCACCTACCCCACCCAGATCGATGCATTTGAGTTACTGGTATATGGGTTTGCCAGCTGAAGGCAAGGGGGCCCCCCAAGACCTCTTGAAATGGGCCCTCGGGTGTCTTCATGCCAGTGCAGTAATGAGAGAGTGAAAGAGAGAAGAAGTAAGGCTATGAAGAGGTAAATGTGGCAAAGTGAATGCAGAACAAGTAAAGACATACACCCCCTGTGCACCAGTCAGGAATGGAGATATAAATATCAGGGCGCTCACTAGAAGGTGGCTGCTGGGTGGAGCGGGGAGCGGGTGCTATGAATGTTTGGTTCTTTGTTCGATGTTCTTAGATCGCCAGGTTTTTTCTGAGATTTTTGTCCAATATTTGTACCGAAAAAACACATTGAATGTTTTTATTATTTTTATTTGTGGGGGTTCCCCGCAAGTCCCCTTCCCTATCATCTAGTCTATATTTACCACATCTCCCTACCGCTTATATCCCCTTACCCACCCATCCCCACATTTTTCAATTCGTTTTTTCGGCCAAAACCACTGCGCGAAAAAAAAGCCTGGTGATGTAACCACACTGTACCGAATGTTTATAGAACTGGGCCAACCTTATTCCTAGGAAGTATGATGCGGCCTCCCCTTTAACTCTACTTAAAGGCAGCCATGAGCTAGGTGGATGACACAGCCCACGGGGGTAGTAGTTAATGAATTACATCAGAGATAAAAACAAAATACAAAAATCGTACACAGAGAGCAGATGACAAAAATAATCATTTACTAGCCAAGTATGACAAATATGCGATAAACAGGAGGCCAGGTCCATGTTATTAGTTCAACACAATCACACACAGCCCATACATTCCAAAGGTTGTGGAAAACATGACGAAAAGCACAAATGTGCGCATGCCTGAACGCTGAGGCGTTGAACTCCCTTCCTGAAGCAATGCCAACTTTATAATCGCCAATCATAGAAAACAACAGAGGAAAGCGCTCTTCTTACAAAAACTTCATTTTGCATGAAGGAGAATACAAATATGCTTTTATATAGTGCTTCGTGAAAATTCCTCCCACCTTCTAAATTGGCCGCTCATGATGTTGAAGGTATTACCTGCAGCAATACTTCCAAACTCAATCCCAGCTACAACGCATGATTCCAAGTCACGTGAATACTTCTGTTACTCCCCATTTTGGAGCCCCATAGAATACCCTGGAGATTTTTTTTATTGCGTGAGGTAATTACCACATGTCGTATGCACCACATTCGGTAACACTTTCGTGTGGAGGCCATTACCTCCACACAAAACAGATGTAACACAGGAGTTTTCTTAACGAAACTCAGTTTGTTTTCAAATACCGAATCTTTTACCAGTACCTCCAAACACATAATCCAGCCTTCAAAGCTCTACTAATCATTGTTATTACCCAATGTAATGGTACTCAATTGATTGACCTCTAAAGGACAAAAGGTCGACTCAGTCCTTGTGTCTACAAAGTAGATGTCTGTAGCAAGGCCCTAACTCCCTGATCTATCTTACCGTTAAATACCCATTTCAGATTTTTTCTTATGTAAAACATGAAATGTTAATGTTTCGATTTTCATTGGAAATAAGTACAAAGAAATCACCAAAATATGACTAGCCAGGATCCAGTGAGCATGCGAGAGGAGGCAAACTAAACATTGGACTGCTCCTCAGTAATCAGTGTTATATCCGCCTTACGTCCCGCTACGCAGGGACGTAAGGTGTCATGAATAAAGGCCCTGCCCCCGCTCCACGTAGGCAGTTCCGGGGCAGGACAGCAACACACGTGTGTCCGTGTCTTTACTGCTCCCGCTGGAGATGCGCAGCGGGGCCTTGCAGCCCGAGGCCTTCATCTCCTGTTTCCCGCCGATGCATCGGCACAGAAACAGGATACAACACTGGCGACGAGGGAAGCGATCAGAGCGGCACACGCGACGCCGCCGCTCAGCACACAAAGCCCTCAGGAAGGGCGAACATTTTTGGAATCACGGTGGGGGGACTCTAAACTCATCCAAATTATTTTTAAAAAAAGTACACGTTGGAGGTCAACAGACTTTCCCACAACTGCCACAATTTCAGCACTGGGAGGCCCAACACCAACGGGCAGACATTTTGGGGCCCAACAGCCGGAAAAAAAAAGGGAGAAGTAGAAGCCTCGTGCCCAGCATTTGGACACACGACGGGGAAGCCAAGTGAAGTCGCCCACAGCATACCAAGGTGAGGGGGCATTGCCACAAGTGCGCACTGACAGACGCCAGATCCACGCAACATGGCGACAGGCACGTCCACTCCCAGGCCCGGGATGCTCTCTAGATTGGCCGCCAACCTGTCACCGTCAGCGCCGCAAGCATGCCCGCAAGGAGGGGCAACCATCGCACTCAGCCCTTTCGATCCATACACCGACCCATCATCGGTTGGCCCACGATGGCAGCTGTGGATACAAAAATTCGAGATGGCCATGGATTGCAAAGACATTACCACGTCAAGAAAAATGAGGTTGCACCTCCTACTGAATGTCGGGGATGAGGTTCTACGCATATTCAACTCGCTGGCGATCACAGACGGCCTCGACGTCTACCAACAAATGACGGATGCCTTGATGGCCCACTTCATGCCCCAGCTTAATCCAGACTATGAAACATTCATCTTCTGCACCACCATTCAGCTGGAGGACGAGACACTGGATGCCTATCACACCAGGCTCCGGAAACTCGCAATCTCATGTGACTTCACCGACATTGAAAAGGAGATCCAACGCCAGCTCATCAATGGGATACACTCAGAGAAGCTAAGGAGGATGGTGCTAAGCGAAAAAGGCCTATCCCTGACCAGAATGCTGGAACTTGGCCGCCAGAGGGAGTTGGCACACGCCAGAGCGGCACACATGGGCACGACCCTGCAGAAACTCCAGCCGGCACTTACAATGGCAACCGTGGCTCAAATCACAAACCGCCAATACACGAGAGATGAGGCCAGCGTAAACAGTACGCACTCCAGATGGCAACAGAGGATCCCACGACCCACGGAATGTGGGTGGTGCAGAGGACCGCGCCAAGGAAGTCGCAACTGCCGGGCCCAAGGTACTACATGCGTTGCATGTGGCAGAAAAGACCACTATGCAAAGGTATGCAGGTCGTCGGGGCTGCCACAACAACCCAAAACACCCCAGGACAAAACCTCGGGAAAGAAAAAGAAACAAGCTAGCGCTCGCCGAGTCGAGACCGCCAATTCGTCGACCGAGGAGGAAGGGGACGATGTGACACACACCCAGCAAGAAGTTGCGAACAACCAATGGAAAAAAGGAAAGAAAGTGTACCTGGTTTCAGCACTAAACTACGGAGACACAACACCCAAATGGAAACTGAGAATACGGAAATGCCAAGTAACAATCCAAGGACAAGACACGTAAATGACCATAGACACTGGGGCATCCGTTAACGTCATGCCACTGACTGCATTCAGAAAACGAAGTGTTTCAGCAAACTATCCAGGAGGTAATACGCGGCATCCCGGGGGTACTAAACGCCAGTGATGACATTCTCATACACACAGAAAACAAGGAAGAACACGTACGACGGCGCCACATGCTACTCAGCAGGCTAGAGAGTGCAGGCCTAACAATCCACAAGGACAAGTGCGAGTTCCTAAAGGAAGATATCTCCTTCTTTGGGTACGCTTTCAAGAGCGCAGGCATCTCGGCAGACCCCCAAAAAGTAGCGGACATCCAGGCTGCCTCACCCCGCACCACACCAATGGAGGTACGCCGTTTCCTAGGAATGGCAACCTACTGCGGAAGGTTCATCCCCAACCTGGCCACACTATCAGAACCCCTAAGAGAACTCACGAAGGCCAGCACGAAATGGGTTTGGGGCCCCACCTGCCAAGAAGCGTTCGAACAAATCAAGGCATCACTCTCGGCAGACACCACCATGGCATATTACGATCCCACAATTATCAACCGAACTGTACGTTAACGCCAGCACAGTGGGTCTAGGAGCCATCCTCATACAGGTGGTCAACACAGGAGAGTCAATGCCGATCGCATATGCCTCCAGCGCCCTGACACCGATGGAGCAACAGTACTCCCATATTGAAAAGGAAGCGATCGCGGTGCTGTGGGGCTGCCGCCACTTTCATCTATATCTGTACGGCCGAAGGTTCAAGGCCTACACGGACCATAAACCACTACTCCCCGTCTTCCCTGGCTCTTGATCACACCCCCGAGCCAGGATCGGAAAGTGGCTACTATACTTACAACAATATGACTTTGAGTTAGCATATCAGCCAGGCATTGGAAACCCAGCAGATTTCCTGTCTAGACACCCAAGAGCGGCCACACCGGGGGAAATACACATGGCGGAAGAAACAGAGTAATACATTTGCCAGGTCATCCACACAATTAAACCAAGAGCCAACAGCATTGAAGACATTGTAGAGGCCACGCAAGCTGACCTATGCTTGCTCCTCTTATTACTGCCTTTATAAACGCCTCTTTCAAAACAGGAACAGTTCCCAACTGCCTCAAAGAGGCGTGGGTACGTCCACTCCTAAAAAAAAAACACACTAGACCCCTCTCAACCTAATAACTACAGACCCATAACAACAGTCCCATTTCTTCTTAAAATATTAGATAAGGCTGCCCACAGACAAATCCAACTGTACCTCGAAACCAACTCAATCTTAGGAAAGAGACAATCGGGGTTCCGCAAAGGACACAGAACGGAAACCGCCTTACTAGACCTGAAAAACCAAATCACCACCATCCTTGATAAGGGCAAGCCTGCCCTACTTCTGCTCCTAGATCTCTCAGAAGCGTTTGATCTCATCGACCAAAACACCCTCACCAACCACCTCACGCATGCAGCGCACTTCTACAATCACGCAGCAACCTGGATCACTTCCTTCTTCGAAGGCAGAGCCATGAAAGTGTTCTCTAATATAGCCAACGCAGAACTCACTATCATAAACTGTGGCATCCCCCAAGGATCTTGTACCACCCCCACGCTTTATAATCTATTTACAAAGCCTCTTTTTGATAAACTGGATGTACTGGGGATCACATACACAAACTATGCTGGTGACACCCAAGTGTTCCTTCCCCTCACCGGGAGCTATCTCCAAGACGCATCTACCATTCAACAAATTTACTCCATAATCCAAGCCTGGATGGCCACTAATGTTTTATGCCTCAACTGGGATAAAACTGAAATCCCCAATACTTGGCCAAAAATACACACTAGCCAAATTGGGTCCGACCTATCTAAACTTCTGCATTGACAACTGTGTCATCCCAATCCTATCCTCAGTTAAAACGCTCGGAGTCCACATTGATGCTACTCTATACATGGATAAACAAGTTAGCGCCATTGTATCGGCCTCCGCCTTGAGTACCAAACTTATCAATGCTATAAAGCCATTTCTAACAAAAGACAACTGCCTCTCCATTGCTAGAGCCACCATAGGAGCTAAATTGGACTACTGCAATTCCCCCCTAGCGGGTACATAAAAAAAAAACATAGCCAAACTCCAAATCACCCAAAACAACTCTCTCAGAGCAGCACTCAGTATTCCTAAAAGAGAACACATCTCTCAAGCAAGAGAAAATGTACACTGGCTACCAGTTAAAGACCAAATCACTTTCAAGATTCTCTCCGCCACAATGCCCACAGGCTGCTGTGCACTTAACAAATGCGAATAAATAATAATAATAATGATGTGATCTAGTGAAAGACACGATCATCTCTGGGTAATAGAAATCTTTCCTACGGAAAATCCACAATCGAACAGCTGAAGCAAAATAATTCCTCACTGGCATCTTCACAGTAAGACAAGACCTATCAATCACAGAGGAAGGGCTTATCCTAAGAGGGACCAGAATCGTCATCCCCGCAAGCATGCAGGACAGAGTCGTGGCGTTGGCGCACAAAGGTCACCAGGGAATGGTAAGAACCAAGGCCCGGATCAGACACCGTGTCTGGTTCCCACATATTGATGAAAAAGTGGAGCAGCTCATTACCACATGTCTCCCATGCCAAATAATGGGGGCGACGCCCAATCCCAAGCCCATACTATAAGCCGAGCGAGGGTCCTTTAGATGGGACGCCATCAGTAGACTTCTGCAAGATACAGGAGGGCACGTACCTATTGGTGGCGATCGACAACCACTCCAGGTACCCTGAGGACGAAATCGTTACCTCCACGGCAGCGCAGCAGGTCATATCCGCAATGGAGAAAATGTTCACCACTCACGGCCTTCCAAGGCGGATTTAGAGTGACAATGGTCCACCATTCCAAGGAGAGGAATTGAAGAAGTACCTCACCGAACTCAACATCCACTACCATCACATAATGCCTAGATGGCCACAGGCCAACTGTGACGTTGAATGATTCATGCGAACAATAAACAAGGTCTTGCACCTGTCGCGTGTCAACGCAAGCCCATGGAGAGTGGACTTATACAGATTCCTGAGGAATTACAGAGTAACACCTCACAGCACAACAGGGATACCGCCGGCGGACATAATGTATGGAACCATCATCAACTCATCCATCCCACACCACCCGAGCAGGAGTACAGACACGTATGACAGTGCACGCACTGAACTAAGAAGGACCGTGGCAAACGAACACATGAGCAACAAGAGGAACGACAAGAGGTCCACCACCGACTCGGTGATCAGGTGGTAATGATGAGAAACCCATCCAAGTCGAAAGTAGACACTCAATACGACTCCGTCCCATGGACCATAACCCAAAGGCACAGGACTATGATAACAGCCAGGAGGGGACAAAGACAAGTCACAAGAAACGCGTCTTGGTTCAAGACAGTACCAAAAGATCTATGGACGGATGGCGAGCCGCAACCTGAAGAAGAAGAAGAGGACCAGCCAAGGGGAGAGAAACATGACCACCAGGAATGCGAAATGACCATGGACGGCAGAGTGGAAGAGCCGCCGAGTGAACCAGAGGTGGGTGAGCCGAACGATGAAGGTGAGCAACCGGGAGTCAGGGGATAGCACCCAGGGGTGAACAGTACGATCTAAGAACTGTGCCCCAGCCCCCAGCCAGACTCAGAGACTATGAGTGGTGGAAGACTAGCCTGAGAGACTACCGAACTCACTGTCTGAAACAGTTGTCTAAAATATATTTGTTTGTTAATGTTTGGTTAAAATAAAGGAGGAATGTTATATCCACCTTACGTCCCGCTAAGCGGTGACGTAAGGTGTCATGAATAAAGGCCCCGCCCCCGCTCTGCGTGGGCAGTTCTGGGGCAGGACAGAAACACACGTGTGTCCGTGTCTTTACTGCTCCTGCTGGAGCTGCGCAGCAGGGCCTGGCAGCCCGAGGCCCTCATCTCCTGTTTCCCGCCGACGCATCGGCAGGGAAACAGGATACAACAATCGGCACCATTCATGAAGTTGGAGCTGTCTCTTGGGAACCAGGAGCTGTTATATAGCTTTCCACAAATGTAACTCCCATATAAGATGCAGTCTATAACTTTGTCAATTATATAAGACCCATTATGCTTTTAAAACTCTTCTAGATGTGTTCTAATCTTAATTTAGACAGATTCCCAAACACACTATTTAATGCCAGGAAGGTATGTTTGCAGTTGGTTTGGGGAGCCCCCTGTAGCTGCTGGTGCCTGTTGGTCTCAAGTCTACCGGACCCATCTCGGCTTTAATCAGGAGTTAAATAGCTCCCAGCAATTTCGAACCGTGCAAGCAGAGTGCAAGGTTTTCCACATAGCCCTCCTCCCCCATTTAGAAAGTATTACACCATAATTGGAAACAGGCAAATACATTTTTATTTTTTGTGATATGGTTTAAAACAAACCATACACATATTAATTACAACATATAATAAAAAGATTGCACAATTCCACAATTAATTCAATGTAAAAAAGCGTTCAGAATAGCATATAAACAAGAATAATGTCTATTATTTTAATTTACAAAACTACATCTAAAACTTCAAAGATATGCATATAAAACTTTACCAAATTGATTTACGTGAGCTCTGTTGGCCATTCATGAGTCTGCCCCAAAAGTATTCCATACTGATAAAATCTGTATTGTGCACAAACACGCTTACAAATGGCTGTCCCTTTCTGGTTCCGGCCTGGGCAATATACAATTAATGGTCCGATTCATGGAGAAGAGCGCATTCATCCGGCAAGGGGGGTGCACCGAGAACAACACTACGCGAGCCTGCGCGCATAAGTAAATCTGCGCGCTCTGCGTATTCATGGATCCAAACGTGCATTTCTTGGAGACACGCAACGGGAATTGAGTTGCGTGAGGAACGCCCACAGCACGCCCCCATGCAATCCAAAAACCAAGCCATTTCCCAACCTAAGCGCAAACGTCTGGGTCAACCCCTGATCTACAATCCAGCACCCCTGCGAAAACGCGAGAGCTCCCTAATAACTCAAAGCTGCAACCCTGCGAAAGCATGCAGCCTTCCTCGCAAGTCAATGCGGCACCCCTGTGAAAACACAAGAGCTCCCTCGTAAGTCGAGGATGCACCAGGATGCACCCCAGCGAAAATGCACAGCCTTCCTCGCAAGTAAATGCAGCACCCCTGCGAAAACACGAGAGCTCCCTCGTAAGTCGAGGCAGCAGCCCTGCGATAACGTGGAACCTTCCACGTAAGTCAACGCGGAACCCCCTATGAAAACGCGAGAGGTTCCTCATAAGTCTAGGCTGCACCCCCTATTAAAATGAGCGGGCTTCCTCGTAAATCAAGGCTGCGAAACTGCAAGTCCCCCTACACCTTAGGCACCCAATCTGCAGGCATATACCCCTACTGCACAACCCCCTCAAGTACAGACACCAACCACCAGCCCCCCTCACCTCTGACACTACCCCAGCCAGCCCCCTTAAGGCCAGACACCACCCACCAGCCCCTGTCGCCTCCGACACTACCCAAGCCAGCCCCCTGACAGTACACCCGCCTCTGCATGCTGCCATCTCCTTCCACACTCCCCCAGATAGCCCTCTCAAGTCCAGACACCACCCACCAGCCTCCCTCACCTCCGACACTACCCCAGCAAGCCCCCTGACAGTACTCTCCCCTCTCCACACTGTCCTCACCTCCAACACTCCCCCCAAGCAGCCCCTTCAAGTCCAGGTACCACCCACCAGTCCCCCTCACCTCTGACACTACCCCAGCCAGCCCCCTGACAGTATGCACCCCTCCCCACACTGCTCTCACCTCCAACACTCCCCCCAGGCAGCCCCTTCATGTCCAGACACTAGCCACCAGACCCCCTCACCTCCAACACTCCCCCCCCCCCCAGGCTGCCTCCTTAAGTACAGACACCACCCACCAGCCCCCCTCACCTCTAACACTACCCCGGCCTGCTCCCTCAAGTCCAGACACCAGCCACCCTCACCTTCAACACTACTCCAGTCAGCCCTGTCAGTGCACTCCCCTCCCCCACACTGCCCTCACATCCGACACTACCCCCAGGCAGCCGCCTGACAGTACACTCCACTCCCCACACTGCCCTCACCTCTGACACTCCACCAGGCAGCCCCCTCAAGTCCAGCCACCAGCGACCAACCCCCCTCAACTCCAACACTACCCCAGTCAGCCCTCTGACTGTACACTCCCCTCCCCACACAGCCCTCACCTCTGACACTACCCCCGCCAGCCCCCTTAAGTCCAGACATCACCCACCAGCCCCCCTCACCTCTGACACTCCCCCCAGGCAGACCCCGCAAGACCAGACACCAGCCCCCCTCACCACCGATACTACCCCAGCCAGCCCCCTGACAGTACACTCCCATCCCCCTCCCCACACTGACCTCACCTCCGACACTACCCAAGGTAGCCCCCTGACAGTCTCCCACACAACAAGTACAATGCATGGCTGCAACTCACCTGAACCTCTGTGGTCTGCCTCTAGCATGAAGCTGAGCCCCAACATGCCCACCACCAACACGATCAACGGGAAGCACCGAACACCATTCCAGGACCGGACCATCCACTGTCACTCCTTTGCAGACCGTAATCTGCAGCACCCCAGCCAGACAGCATCATATTGCACCAACAACACTGTGGCCCTCACATCCACATGTTACAAGTGAATGCAATGCAAAGTGGCATGTGCATGTTGGCCATGGGTCACTGCAAAGGCACCAATGCACAGCAAATTAATGTTACCTCAGGACAGAAGTAAACTCATTTGAACATTGGCCAGATCAACAAATAATGACCTAGCACATCACAGTCTGAGCATAAGTGATCTGTGTCGAAGGGGTGGTAAAGTCCCTGTCAGGGACCACAACATGACCGGCCTGTGCATGGGTGATGTGAGGTCAGAGAGTGTATGACTCACTGAGACAGGAAATGTGTGCTGCCACACAGAATGAGCAAACATGGGTCACAACAGCATTCCAGGGGCAGAGGTGGAGCAAGACATGAGAGCAGGCAGTGTGTGGCTGCACATGCTGTTGGGCGTGTGCGCATGACATGGGAGTGAAACAGCAATGATAAACCAATGTGCAAGTGACGTGACCAGGCCACCCATCCACAGTGAGACCACCTTCCATCGCAACAACATCAATGCGATTTACACAATGCATTGAACAGACCATGGTCACATACACAATTCCAAGCATGTGCAAAGTGGACACATGACCAACAGTGGGCATGAAATGAAAACAATGTGAAATTGTGTGAACACACAGGAACAGGTGGCATTACATCCACAATCAATGCAACCATACCCGTACATCATCTCACACACACCAGAGCCCCCCTGCCCAACCACATTGAGGCCAAACACACAATGAAGCTGAACATGTATATGTAATTCAAAACACCCAGTGCAACCCACAGTTGTCTGATGGACCCACCCCCACATGTCAGGCACAATTGAAAGCATCGAACCACAACCGTCACAGCAACAGCACACACAGACATGCCACAATGCACATGACCTGCAATGGTGAGATGCACTGTGTGAAATGTCAGCAATGAAAGTTGCAGACACACAAATGAACTGCATGAAGCATTGAATGGAACCCTATAAAACCTGTATTAAACATAACTATATACAACTAAATCAGGGAAGGAAGGTACAGGAAGAGACGTCTGTGGCAAATGAAAAATGAAAAGAACCCTATACCTAAATAACTATACACATGAAAAAGAGGGATGGAAAGTCACCAAAGTCTGGGGCAAAAGATAAATAATAATTAATTAAACCTATACCTAAATACTTATATACAAAGGCAGCGAACTAGTGCTCATCCCCAATGTTACCCAACCTGTCGACCAGGGCTGAGTCACACACCACGTCCTCCTCTAATCAGGTTGGGCCCTGTTGATTCCTGGGGGGCTTGCAGGGTGCAAAGCATATGCAGTTTGGCGTCCCGCGCCGCACTGCAAGTGGCCTCCAGGATGGCAGCTCGCCTCCTCGCTCTACGCAGCGCAACCTCAGCCCTGGCCACCATCACCAGTGCCTCATGTGCCTGCTGCCTCCCTGCCAGCAGCTGCCTCTCATAATCACGGAACATGGAAGACAGCGTTGAGCGCTACCACATGGTCCTCCTGCCTCGAAATAGCTGCCTACCTCCTTGTGGTGGACTGCCCTGCAACACTTCGCCTCCTCCTAGTTGCCACCTGCTGCCGCTGAGCCCTGTGCATGCTGCTTTGGTATGCCCTCTGACCTGATGATCTTCGTGGGGGGCGTACAACACCTACACTATGCTGCGTAGCCTGCTGTCCTTCCATTGCCTGTGCCCCTGTCGGTGCCTGGGTAGGCACAGTGACAACCTCAGCTGCCGCACCTGTGACTCCCTCCACATGCGGTGATACAAGCTCTACCAGATGGGGTGTTGGGGGTGGGTCTGGTGCACAGGTGACCGTGCTGGTATTTGGCCTGGAAGGCACCCCGGAGTACAACTGGCATACAAAGGAGGAAGCCGAGGAGGAGGTTGCAGCAGTGAACAGCCCACAAACTCCACCAGGGAACAGGCCCGCTGCCAGCAAGACAACAATGCGGTACAGCTCATTATGATGATGGACAAGCAGGTCATGAGTAGCCTGGCCAACATCACGCATGCCTCTGGTCCACCTCATCAGGCCTGCCAGCAGGGGTAGCACATGTTCTGCGATGGAAATGGTATGCTGGTCTGGGTGTAGGCATCCCGGAAGGCGTGCAGCGTTGCATCGAATGGTCCATGGACAGGATTTTGCACAGGCACCTCCACAGTGGCCTGCACAGCCTCATGCCACTGGGACAGGGTTGCAGCATGCTCTCCTTCCTCGACACCCCCACCTGACCCAAAGGGTTGTGCTGCCACCTCTCCCTCCGTCAGCCTGGATGCCTCCAGGGTGTCTTCCACCTTGGATGGCCCCTGTGTGCCATCACCCTGTCCCACCGCTGCTGAGGAGTCCCCTATCACCTTTACCTCCATGGACTTACCACCAGCAGCCACGCCTGATGTTACAGGCGCTACCTCAGCCACAATGCCCCCCGAAGATGAGCTCTCAGAGGGGAGTGGTTGGGGTCTTTCCCTTTGTCTGGTGGAAAGGTCCCAGCATCCATGCTCTACAGCACTGCCTCTGCCCTCTTCATCAGCTGCAGCAACTGTGGTAAAGGAGACACAGAACAGCGAAATCAGTGTACTGCGTTGAAGCTGGTGTGGCAGCAACAGAATTCACATGAACATGATTTGTCAAAGGCACAATCAACAACATCCACAATCCCACACAAGGACAATCGACATCCAAACAGACACAACAACTCAGGGACGATGCAAACCACAGTCATGACACATACACATGTAAAGGCCGCAAAATGTGGGCATTGCGCAAACACAAACCAAGATGAATGACATGTACCAATGGGAAAGTGAACGTGACACAACTGCAACTTGATGCACATTTATTTATTTATTGAATTTATTTGTAAGGCGCCGAAAGCCTGCAAGCATCGGGGCGCCACATGAAGATGATTACAAACATAAAATAGAGGGACTGGACAATACAGGGCACAAGACACTTGGCATGCCAAGAACAGGTAGAGGCAGGTACTAATCAGGGTCGCTTAGTTCATTTAAATAGAAAGGTTCACAATTGTTTTCGGAATCTGAGGAGGTTGGATTCAACTCTCAGGCTCAGCGGCAGTTTGTTCCAGTGGAGAGCGGACCAGTTTGGAAAGGCTCTGCCCAAACCATTTGCTTTCCTGTGGAGGTTAGTAGTAATGAGCCCTTGGGCCTAATATCTAAGGGAGCGGGTTGGGATGTAGCCTGCAATCTTGGATTTAAGGTAAGCCAGAGATTTACCGTATAGGCACTTGTGTGTGAGTGTCATTGATTTGAACATTACACAGTCGTCAACCCTTAGCCAATGTAATTGCTTCCTTGTGTCACTGATATGATCAGATTTTGTATTATTCTTGATTATACGCACAGCATGATTCTGAATATGCTGAAACTTTGTCAGGCATTGTTTACTTGCCGTAATCCAATCTAGAAAGTATGATCGCTCTGGCTATAGTAGCACAGTTTGATTTGTTAAGTACAGGTCTGATGGCATTTAGTAATCTCAAGTAGTGGGAACAATTTTTGCTGGCAAAGGAGGCTTGAGGATCTTAGCTCAGGGAGGCCTCCAGTGTCATGGCCAGGGCGTTGACACTAGTCACTACTTGGATGTGGGACTCTTTTATCGTGAAAGACTCGTAGCTGGATGGTAGTTTGGGCCTGGCTTCATTCCTGGCTTCATTGGACCCAAAGACCATCAGCTCCTTTTTTTCCCCATTCATACACATCCAGTTATGATCCATCCACTGTTCAATGGTATTGTAAATTTCATTCACCATTTTGTTGTCTTTCGTGTGGTCCCCACTCAGTTCCACTACAAGCTGCGTGTCATCAGTGTAGTTAGTAAAAAAGTTGTTTATATTGTCTAAGGCTTGACACAGGAGGCGTAGATATAAATTGAAAAGTAGTGGGGAGAGACTAGCTCCCACAGAAAATGTTGGACTCACTAGAGAATTTATCGCCTCAGTGTACTCTAGAGATTCGGTCTGCTAAGAATGACATTAGCCAGCCTATGGCTTCCCTAGAGCAGTTGGCAATTTTCTCCAGTGCTTCTTGAAGTAGCTGATGGTCTAGTAGGTCGAACGCAGCACTGAGGTCTAGCAGGATAAGCAGACCAGTATTGCCCCTTCGATGATACTCAGCATTTTTGTCTGCAGATCCAGCATCGCCGTTTCTGTGCTATGGGCAGCACAGAAGCCCAATTGCTGGTGATGTAGTATACCATTGCTCTCTACATATGCTTGCAGTTGTGCAGTAGCAATTTTGTCCATTATTTTTAGTAAGAAGTTGCAATTAGTTATGGGTCTTAGATTCCCTGGCTCCCGTTGGTCTAGGTTAGGCTTTTTGACCAGTGGGGTGATAGTCACCTTTTTTATATTCTTGGGTACCATTTGATCTCGGAAAGAGGCATTAACCATTTTCATGAAAAATGGTGCAAAAATATCCATATTTTAAAGTATAATTTTAGGAGGGAGAGTATTTTGGTGCAAGAATAAGGTTTCATAGATGGCAGAGTGTTGAGCATATCGGCAAACTTAATCTCTTGAAAGCGGAATTTGTCAAGATGGTCTATTGGCTTACTTATGTGTGGTTGTTGGTACTTGATTTTGTTAAGTTGGGCGCTCGCAATAACTTCTCTAGCTTTAGTGATCTTCTTGCTTAATGCAGCTTGAGTGTTTTCACATTCTGTTTGGGATGGGACAGAGTCAGCGAATCAGGCTTGTCAAAAGATTTGAGTATCTCGAAATGTTTAGCTGGGGCATTGTCAGCTGTGGGATGTATTAACCCACTCCGCTATGCTATGCAGCATCACCCTGCCAGTTATGGTGAAAGAAACGGCAACAATGGCGGCAAAACCCTTGTGCGCGCCAAAAACCTACAAAAACCGTGTGCTTCAGCACTCAAAAAGAGGGATGCACAACCTGCCAACCATGGTGCATGTGCGGTGGAATAGAGTAGACCCTGCAAATAATGTGCCAGTGGGTTCCATGACCAGCAAACAGAGTGCAGAGAGAGAAGCAGCACTTTGCAAGTGAAACCCCAAAATGTGCCTACAAATGACATCTGCCTTGTTGCTAAAAACTCCAAAATGCCTATAACACAACACTCCTCAATATTCACAATCTTGCCTGGTGCTAAAATTCATGTATCTAATGAAGCATTGTGAAACATACAAAGTCCTAATGTGAAGAGCAAAACATTCTTCAGACAAACTGGATTGTCTGAAAACAGACAGCCCATGCCAAAATCTGGGTGCAGTACCCTGGGCTACCTGAATGACAGCTGTCAGATGAGTTACTGATGAAACTTTAAAGTGAACTAAAACTAAAAGTCTGCTGGATTAGCAAACATAAAAAGGATTGTTGCCAAAAAGGAATACAGATTTTAGTTGTGTTTTTGATCCCACAGATTTTAAGGCTAAGAAAGTAATGTATTTATGTTTGATGCAACAAATTTGGGTTTTGCTGGATTTAAGAAGTTAATTAGCCTGGCTGAGCTGCAGGAACTGGAAAAGCAGGTTTCTCCCAGAAGGAGGGTCTTCCACTCAGCAGAAACTCACAGGGAGATGATAAATGCGGGTTAGAACAGACCCTTGTCTACAGAAAGAGAAGGAACAATGACAAGCCTTTCAGCCCAGGAAGCGGAGGTGTGAGGGTGGTTTTAAACTCTCCTGGAAGGAACTTCCCCCAAGGAGGGGGATGCACTGGACTTCCAGGAGAGACAAAGGGGTGGAGCCAAGCGACCATCTGCTGTTAAGAATGAACAATGAACCATTTTTAAAAGACTCATAACTTGTTATTCAAAGTGGTGAAAAATATAAAAAAAACAGAGTTGTTAATGTAATTTTTGGCTGCAAGTGTGAAGAGGCAGTAGAACTGTGTGACATGTTCTGGGCAGGAATGGCAATATATGTGGTTTTATGTAAAAGGTATTAATGTTAGAATTGTGAAAATGTACACGCACTGTCATGATCTCTGCTTCCAAAAGGTCAGGGTTTTCCCAACTCCCTTGGAAGCAGATCCATAACCCAGGTTCCGAGTGCCAACCAGTCCCAATTGGGACCTTTTGGACCCAGTCCTGGCGCCAGTGGCACCAGGCTCATAAATATGCCCAGTCCCAGCGCTGGAAGCGCCGGGCTCATAATGCTTGGGTGGACTTACCTGCAGCAGACCATGCTGCTTACTTGCCTGCCAGTTGAGCCTCTGATCCTCTTCTGTTTGGAACTACTTTTCCTGTTGGGTGGGGCAGGAGCCACTCCCTAGATTCAGAACACTGGAACTCTTCTGGAAAGCAGGAACTCTTTTCTTACCTAGGCGTGGCTGTGGAAGGAGACACCTAAGCACTACAGGAGGCTATTTAAACCACACCCGATGGATGAATCTTGCTTTGCGTTATTCTGCATCCACTGCAGCAGAACGCTCATCGTGTCTTCTGCATCTGATCCTGGGCCTAAGGGAAAAGGCTTACCATCCTGAATCCAGTCTTCAGCAACACCTATAAAGACAAGAAAGAACAGGTTAGAATTACGGTCTTCAGTGACAGCTCTCCACTTACCTGGTCCATCGGCTGTCACCAACGCCTCGCGCTGCATTCCGGCATCTGAAAGACAAAGGCTTACCTACTCTTCGTGCGCTCCGGAGGTCTTCACTCTGCATTCCGGCATCTGAAAGACCAAAGCTTACCAACTCTTCGCACGCTCCGGAGGCCTTCGGCGCTGCATCCCGCATCTGAAAGACAAAACAAGGTGCGTTTAAAGACATTGGGGAACTTTAATACTCACGTGCCATTACTCCTTTCCACATCTAACCCAGTGGGTATTCCGGCACCCTGAGCCGCTCCGAACTTGTACCTGCAAAATAAAAAGACAGTTAGAGCGCATCGGAAGCAGGCAACAAGCGCTTACTTACGTGCTTCCAGGCGCTTCTATTCATCACACGGGCTCCATTTTCAACTCACTTCAGCCCGTCATCCGCCATCGCCGGAACCCTGCAAAACAAGAGACATCATTACTAAAGACTTTAAAGACATTAGAATTACTCGAAACTTACCGTTCGTGCAGTAAACGATGGACAGCAGTCCTCTGAAGTCAAGAGGCCTGCTCCCCTTATCCAGTGAAGAAACTGGTTACAGCACCCTGCCCCGAGGCAGATGGAGAGCACGGCGTTCACTTACCTAAGGTGAGAGCGTTAACCTTTGTGGTTCTACAGGAGAAGAGAAAGGGAAGAAGAGAGAGACATTCAATAACCCAGTTCCTTAATCCATATTTTCTATCTGCAGACATCTTACCCTTCGAGTCAGACATACAGTGCACAGAGGTCCAGCCCAAAGAGCCAGCCGTGTGTTACACATCACCTCTGAAGATACGGTATACGCCCAGTCAAGACCTGCGCCTCTACGGGAATCAGGTGAGCGTTACAGAACGCAAAGCCTACCACAAAACTCCCGTCCAGGCGCTATGGAAACCTCGGATACCGACCAGCTAGCCCAGTTACTTGGGGAACTAAGGGCAGAAGTGTATGCAGCCCGTCAGGAAACGAACGCTCTAAGAAGGGAACTGATTATTTCCAAGGAGCGAACAGATGATCTCGCTAGACAATTGCTACAGTCACAAGCCGGACAGACCCCGTTACCCGCATCTGGGGGAAATCTTCCTTCTACATCCTCTATGAATCCAGTGCAGATCAACCTACCTGGGAATGTACCTCTGGCTCCGCCCGAACGATTTTCTGGTGACCCAAAGAGGTTTGCAGTATTTATCAATCAGTGCCGGTTGCATTTGTTATGCCGGCCAGTAGCCTTTCCAACTGATCAAGCTAAAGTAGCTTTCGTACCTTAGTGGCAATGCGGCAGACTGGTCGATCCCTCTAGTAAATCAAGATGATCCGGTCCTCCATGATTTTCAAGCTTTTCAGCTCAGTATGGAAAAACTGTTCGCAAGACATTCACAGGGGCAGGCCTTGGACAATGAGCTTCTTTCGTTGCGACAAGGTAATCAAGACCTTTTGGCTTATATTGCGTCTTTCAACAGACTGATAGTGGAAACTCAATGGCCTGAGGACAAAAGGATTACGCTGTTTTATAGAGGTCTACGTGGAGAGCTCAAAGATGTGTTAGCCCAAGTAGTGAATCCCCCACAAGATTGTTCGGACTATATAGACTTAGTTGTTCAAATAGATCACAGACTGCAGAACAGGAAGGCCGATCGTTCCAAGTTTGATGCTCGAGTATTTTCCAAACCGCCAACTCCTTCCAAAGGAGTAGACTCCGGGGAACCCATGCAAATAGGGGGTCTGAAAGGTCCTCTAACACAAAAGGAGCGGGAAAGGAGAAAACAGTTGCAATTATGCCTCTATTGCGGAAACTCAGGGCACTTTCTTCGAGACTGTCCAGTGAAACCTGCCAAGAAGGCAGTAGGAGCTGCAGTTACCAAAGTTACAAACTCTGAGCAGGGAAACGACCTCGCCCGACAAGAATAGAGGTCCTCTTGCCGAGCGTGAAAACCAGTTCCGTGACCTCGCATTTCGTGATACCTATGGTCCTCATTAGCCCTGATAATCCGGATCGATTACATGCAATTGAAGCTTACGTCGACAGCGGTGCCATCGGCAATTATGTGGATCATGAAATGGTTTTGAGGATGAATCTAACTCTTTGTCCCAAGGCTGTAAAGGACGTCATTACTACGGTGGATGGTACGGAGATAGCCTCCGGGCCAGTAACGCATACCACTCAAGAAGTGACGCTAGTAAGTCAAGATGGACACCATGAGAAGATCGTGTTCGATGTGATCAAGGCCCCTCAGTTTCAGATTATTCTAGGAATACCTTGGTTAGAGAAACACAATCCTCTGATCGATTGGCGAGCAAGAACGGTCCAGTTTCCAGAATGTGTCTCTACTTGTCACCCTCCACCTGGTGTTGCACTGGCAGCAATTTCTTCAGAGACTCTCCAGTTACCTCCCGAATACCTAGAATACCAAGATGTTTTCCGGAAGGATCAGGCTAACTCTCTACCTCCTCATAGGTCTTATGACTGCCAGATAGACCTGATACCTGGATCTACTCCTCCTTGTAGTAGAATTTATGCCCTCACCGAGCCTGAGAACCTTCACCTTCAACAATACCTGGATCAATACCTGGCAAATGGGTTTATTCGTCCTTCCAAGTCCCCTGCTTCTTCAGCTTTGTTCTTCGTTCCAAAAAAGGAAGGAGACCTTAGAACTTGTATAGATTATCGCTCCCTGAACCAGATCACCGTTAAGAATAGATATCCGTTACCTTTGATCCCTGAACTCCTGGACCAAGTAAGAAAAGCATGCATATATACAAAGCTGGATCTTAGAGGAGCTTACCACTTGGTACGAGTAAAAGAGGGCGATGAATGGAAGACGGCCTTCCGCACCAAGTATGGGCTATTTGAATATCAGGTCATGCCCTTTGGACTTTGCAACGCCCCGGCCGCCTTTCAATATTTTATGAACAATGTCCTCAGAGAGCTCATAGATGTGTGTGTTGTTGTTTACATTGACGACATCCTCGTTTATTCTTCATCGGAATCTGAACATCGGAAACACGTGAAAATGGTCCTCGAAAGATTGCGTCAACACAAACTTTTCGCTAAGTTGGAAAAATGTGTTTTCAACGTGACTGAAGTTGAATTCTTGGGATTCATATTATCACCTGGCGGAGTGCGTATGGATTCAAAGAAGGTCGATGCAGTTCTCAAATGGCCATCACCATCCTCCGTAAAAGGTGTGCAAAGCATGTTAGGCTTCGCTAACTTTTACCGCAGGTTTATCCCCGAATTCTCTCGGATAGTCCAGCCCATTACTGCCTTGTTAAAGAAAAACAAACGTTTTGAATGGTCTACCGAGGCGGAACAAGCTTTCCAGGATTTCAAGACTAAATTTATCTCTGCACCAATCTTAAAACACCCTCGCCCCGAACTCCCCTACATCGTGGAAACTGATGCTTCAAGCCTTGCCATGGGGGCAGTTCTATCACAAAAGGACCCGGTAACCAATCAGTTGCATCCCGTGGCATTTTGGTCCCGCAAATTCTCGCCTCCTGAAATCAATTACACGATTACTGACAAGGAACTTCTGGCTATCAAGTCTGCCTTTAAGGCTTGGCAGCATTATCTGCTGGGGGCCCGACACACCGTTACTGTGATTACGGATCACCGAAACCTGCAATATTTGAAAACCGCAAAAGCCCAATCCTCTAGACAACTCCGTTGGGCATTATTCTTTGCCGAGTTTGACTTCATAATTACCTATCGACCTGGTACAAAGAACGGTAAAGCTGATGCCCTTTCTCGGATGGGAGTGGAAGAACACTTGATCAACCCTAAACCTGTACCAATCATTCCTGAAGAAAGAATTCTGGGTGTAATCGCCACAGAATCCATAGAGGAAGTTAAGGATAAAGCCAGGCAACTTGTAACTCCAGCAGACATACAGAATTGGCATCTGCAGGGAAAGGACTTTGCAGTAAAGGACAACTTATTGTATTTCCAAGAACGATTATACCTACCCAGCACAGATTTACAGAAAAAAGTAATCTCTTGTTATCACGATTCTTTAATGGAAGGACATCCCGGTATGGCCAAGACCTCAGAAAAGATCAAGTGCTACTTCTGGTGGCCGTCTTGGAAAAAAGATATCAGAGACTTTATAATGTCTTGTGGAGTATGCGCCCAAAACAAGAGTCAAAAGGAAAGACCAGCAGGCCTCTTACGCCCTATTGACATCCCACCTCGCCCTTGGCATACGCTTTCTATGGACTTCATCACCGATCTACCTCCATGCTCCGGATACAATACGATTCTAGTAATCGTGGACTTATTCTCCAAGATGGCGCATTTCATTCCGCTCAAAGGCTTGCCAACAGCAGCAACTCTGGCCCGAGAATTTCTCGAAAAATTCGTCCGACTGCACGGTTTTCCTTCGGTTCTAATTTCGGATCGAGGTAGTCAATTTATTTCTCATTTTTGGCGAAGTTGCTGTCGGTCGGCTCAAATTGATGTGAGACTATCGACCAGTCACCACCCTCAGACCGACGGACAAACCGAGAGGACCAATCAAACTCTGGAACAGTATTTACGCTGCATGCTGCAACAAACTGAAAAAACTTGGAAAGACATCCTTTGGATAGCCGAATATGCCTACAATAACTCTGTCCATTCGGGAACTGGGAAAACCCTGTTTTTTCTTTTGTACGGCAGTCACCCTCGAACCTCGGAGTTGGATCCCCTCCAAGATCTTGAAACACCAGCAGTAGACTACCTGCATTCTACAATCACCCAAGCCTTTAAGGAAGCTGTTTCTCACCTTCAAAGGGCTAAAGAACAATACAAGAAAGGAGCAGATCAACATCGGAAGGAAGCCCCTCAATATCAAGTAGGGGATCAAGTCTGGTTATCCACCAAGTATCTACCTCTAAAAGGGCCACGCACATTCAACCCAAGATACCTTGGTCCCTATTCCATCACTACCATAATAAACCCAGTAGCGGTCAAGTTGGACTTGCCCCCGCACATGAAGATACATCCGGTCTTCCACGTCTCTCTATTAAAACCCGTGCAACCTCAAACCCGACTAACTAAATCTCCAAAACCTATCCTAGTTGATGGAGAACTCGAGTTTGAAGTCAAAAGCATTCTGGACTCCAAGATCTCCAAATCTAAACTATTTTACCTAATTGACTGGAAAGGCTACGGCCCCCAAGAGAGATCCTGGGAACCTGCTGAATATGTCGACGCTCCTCGCCTAATCAAAGGATTTCACCGAACATTTCCTGACAAGCCAAAACCCCCGGAGAAGCCTGGTTTGGGAGGGACCTTGAGGGGGGGTACTGTCATGATCTCTGCTTCCAAAAGGTCAGGGTTTTCCCAACTCCCTTGGAAGCAGATCCATAACCCAGGTTCCGAGTGCCAACCAGTCCCAATTGGGACCTTTTGGACCCAGTCCTGGCGCCAGTGGCACCAGGCTCATAAATATGCCCAGTACCAGCGCTGGAAGCGCCGGGCTCATAATGCTTGGGTGGACTTACCTGCAGCAGACCATGCTGCTTACTTGCCTGCCAGTTGAGCCTCTGATCCTCTTCTGTTTGGAACTACTTTTCCTGTTGGGTGGGGCAGGAGCCACTCCCTAGATTCAGAACACTGGAACTCTTCTGGAAAGCAGGAACTCTTTTCTTACCTAGGCGTGGCTGTGGAAGGAGACACCTAAGCACTACAGGAGGCTATTTAAACCACACCCGATGGATGAATCTTGCTTTGCGTTATTCTGCATCCACTGCAGCAGAACGCTCATCGTGTCTTCTGCATCTGATCCTAGGCCTAAGGGAAAAGGCTTACCATCCTGGATCCAGTCTTCAGCAACACCTATAAAGACAAGAAAGAACAGGTTAGCATTACGGTCTTCAGTGACAGCTCTCCACTTACCTGGTCCATCGGCTGTCACCAACGCCTCGCGCTGCATTCCGGCATCTGAAAGACAAAGGCTTACCTACTCTTCGTGCGCTCCGGAGGTCTTCACTCTGCATTCCGGCATCTGAAAGACAAAAGCTTACCAACTCTTCGCACGCTCCGGAGGCCTTCGGCGCTGCATCCCGCATCTGAAAGACAAAACAAGGTGCGTTTAAAGACATTGGGGAACTTTAATACTCACGTGCCATTACTCCTTTCCACATCTAACCCAGTGGGTATTCCGGCACCCTGCAGCCGCTCCGAACTTGTACCTGCAAAATAAAAAGACAGTTAGAGCGCATCGGAAGCAGGCAACAAGCGCTTACTTACGTGCTTCCAGGCGCTTCTATTCATCACACGGGCTCCATTTTCAACTCACTTCAGCCCGTCATCCGCCATCGCCGGAACCCTGCAAAACAAGAGACATCATTACTAAAGACTTTAAAGACATTAGAATTACTCGAAACTTACCGTTCGTGCAGTAAACGACGGACAGCAGTCCTCTGAAGTCAAGAGGCCTGCTCCCCTTA
Source organism: Ambystoma mexicanum (assembly GCF_040938575.1). NCBI lineage: Eukaryota > Metazoa > Chordata > Amphibia > Caudata > Ambystomatidae > Ambystoma > Ambystoma mexicanum. The sequence continues at coordinate 1,392,935,883 of NC_090931.1, forward strand.
TCCAGTGAAGAAACTGGTTACAGCACCCTGCCCCGAGGCAGATGGAGAGCACGGCGTTCACTTACCTAAGGTGAGAGCATTAACCTTTGGGGTTCTACAGGAGAAGAGAAAGGGAAGAAGAGAGAGACATTCAATAACCCAGTTCCTTAATCCATATTTTCTATCTGCAGACATCTTACCCTTCGAGTCAGACATACAGTGCACAGAGGTCCAGCCCAAAGAGCCAGCCGTGTGTTACACATCACCTCTGAAGATACGGTATACGCCCAGTCAAGACCTGCGCCTCTACGGGAATCAGGTGAGCGTTACACGCACAGCCCTATGTTAAATACACACATTTGTGGAAAGTTGCATAGAATTTGGAAATTGTGTTCCTAGAGAAAAGGACAAAATTCTGTAGAAAGTTGAGACAAGATCCCACCGCTGCAGGGTTTTGAGGAATAGCTGCTACATAAAATATGGCATCTTTGTGTGTAATTTGTATGAAGGTGACCAATGTAGAAATGTACATTTAGTATCAAATCAGACTTTGAGACCAGTGGCTAAAGGGAGGTCTCTGAGGACTGTAAAGCAAACCGTAAAATGTGACATCATCCGGCATTGATCCAATCACTCAAATTGCACGGCGGGGATGAATTTTGGATAGTATCCCAGCTCACAGGGGCAAGCTTAGCTAAGCCGGCCCATACACCCACTTTGTGATGTCATTGTAAAGCATAAATAGAGACAGCTGACAGCACATATGGACTCACAGATCCACTCACTTTCCTGGTTCCGGCGACGCACTCTGATCCAGCATTCTACATCCAGCTTTAATATTGTTCCAGATCCAGAGAGCAAATCTCTTATCAGCAATAGAGGACTATTGATTTCCAGCAAGGCCCAAATCCTCAAATTTATTCTCTCCACCCAGTGAAGCACTGTGTGGTGTGAGAAGGCCTTTCGAACCAGTATCCTGAAATTCTCTGGCTTGCCACCACTAGGCTTGCCTGAGGAACTCGCTATCCAGCTGATTCAAATACCCACAGACTATTTTGACAGCAGTAGGCGGGATGTTAGACTGCATGGGGAAGGGGACAAGGCGGGTAAGCTGATGGTTTGGTTGATAGGTAGGGAAAACCCGGATCGAGTTATAACCCAACTTAGGTTAAGCACGGGGGAGGTAGTGGGGACCCAGAGAGAGATCAATGGAACCTTTGTGGCATTCTATAAGGAGTTGTACACAAGCAAGGATGGATACGTGGAGGTGGATGCAGAGGATTTTATGGAGTTGTTGAGGTTACCGAAACTAGGGGAGGACCAACGGGAAGAATTGGAGGCCCCGATCAGGGAGGGGGACATTCGCTGGGCGATCCGTACAATGAGAAGAAGCACAGCGCCGGGCAGTGACGGGCTCCCGGTAGAGTTTTATGCAGTGTTTGCTGACCTCCTGGTGCCGCAGCTCCAAAAGGTGTATGAGGAGGATTTTCAGAAGGGTTGCCTCTGTCATGACCACTGCTTCCAAGGAGTCAGGAGCAGCCCAACGTCCTTGGAAGCAGGCTCACAACATTCTTTGCAGACGCCAGCAAGTCCCTTTAGGGACCTTTTGGGCCTTGTCCTGGCACCGGTGGTGCCAGGCTCATTGTGGGGACTGGTCCCGGCACAAGAAGCGCCGGGCTCATAGCAAATACAGAAGTGCTTGGGTGGACCTACCTGCAGCAGACCATGCTGCTTCCTTACCGACAAGATGATGTCTTCATCCTCTTCTGGCAGGAACTACTTTTCCTCTGGGTGGGGCTGGCACCACTTCCTAGGACTGGAACTCTTCTGGAAACTGGAACTCTTTTTCTTACCTGGGCGAGGCTGTGGAAGAAGACGCCTAAGCACTCCTGTGCACTATTTAAACCACACCCGATTGGTGCAACGTGCTTCGGGTTATTCTGCATCAGCAGCAGGACGCTCACTGTGTCAGCTCCAGGGAATCTTCCATTCCGGCTCCTGTGAACGCAAAATCTCCGGATTTACCTGATGAGAATCCAATCTTCAGTCTTCAGCAGCATCTGCAAAACAACAAAAACACAGATCAGCAAAGTCAAGGTCAGCGCTTCAACTTACCCGATCCACCGGAGTGTTTAAGGTATTTGCCGCATTCTTTCTCCGCCATCGAGCCCTGCAAAGACAAAAGAACATTGGTTAGTAACGTTCTGTTTCTGAACGGCTTACCTGTGCAACGTACGCTCCAAAGTCAGCTCGCACCGCACTCCGCCACCTGCAAGCAAAAGAGAGACATTAAGGTGTGTTTAAAGGCGTAGAACAGACTTTCTACTTACGTGCCTTCATATGCTCCATCATCTTGTTCACTCTTCGGCACAAACCTGGGCATCATCTCCGGCGCCTTCATCATTCTCCATCTGAAAGGGAAAAGACATTAAGGTGCGCATTAAAGTACTGTGGCATTCATTCTACTTACGTGCCTCCACGAACTTTGGCATTCTTTCGCCATCATTTCTTCTCAGTGAACCCTGCAGAAAAGGGACGTTAAAAGAGAACATTAAGGACTTTGATATATGCAAAATACGCTCGTGCAATTAACGGCGGCATCGTTCTCAACTTACCCTCTGCAATCAAGAGGCTGATCCCAAATCCAGTGAAGTAACTGGACCCAGAGCCCCTGCACAAGACGCAGGATGGAGAGCCCGGCATTCACCTATTTAAGGTGAGCACAGTTAGCAACCGAGTACCACGGGAGGAGAGAGTGTGGGGGTAGAGACTTCATCCAACCTTCCAGCTACTAATCCCCTGATTTTTCCACTTGTAGACATCTCACCCTCCAAGTCAAGCTTTCGGTGAGAAGGGGGCCAAACCAGGGAGCCAAACGAACCCTACGCCTAACATTGAAGACGGTTTCACCGCCCAGCCAAGACCCGCGCCTCCGAGGGAACCAGGTGAGCGTTGCAAAATGGTGATTCTTCCACGGTTGCTCTATTATTTTACTAATATACCATATGTGGCCAAAAAGGTGTTCTTTAGAATGCGGGACGTGGGGTACGGTGAGGAGGAGGGTGTCTTTAGACATATTGCAGAGAAGCAGAGAGGAAGGGGGACTGGGCCTCCCAAATTATTAAAAGTACTTTGTGGTGACACAATTGCAGTCGATGCTGGTATGCAACCAACTGGGTGGGGAGGCCCTTAAGGGATTGATAGGCTACCTGCCGCAGAATTACAGGCTGGTTGAATTGCTCTGGGACCCACTGGGGGATAGGGGTAGAACTGCAGTATTTGAGGCGGTGAGAGAAACATGGAGGAAGTACGTTGGTGGCAGGGGGGTTGGAGGACGGTATGAGAGAAACCTCCCATGGGGTGTTGATCAGAAGCTCCGTCGGGCGATTGGGAGGGTAGGAATACAGAGGCTCCGGGAGAAGGGATGTGAGAAGGTGGGGGACCTTTTTGAAGATGGGAAACTACTTACCTGCGAGGGATGGTGCCGGAAGTTTGACCTACCACAGGGGCTCTTCTTAGCAATAGGGCAGTGGTTCGTAGGTTAGCGGAGATATGAGCAGGAATTCCAGAGGAGCCAGAGTCTTGTCCAGTGCTCCGAGTTCTGCTGGAGCAGACGGGAGGTAGGGTGCGCATTTCGCTGATTCATAAAGCCCTGCGGGAGGGGAACTCAGAGGGGGAGTTGAAGGTTAAGGAGAAGTGGGAGGTGGACATGGGATGTCAAATACCGGAGGAGGAATGGGCACAGGTCTGGGAATTGGACCGGAAAACATCAAGGAATACTACTAGAGCACACCAGGCGGGTGGAGGACGCCTTAGAAAAGAACAATCAGACCAGTAAGGACCAAACTCAGGAGGTGAGTCCCCTGCAGCAAAAATTGGCCCAATACTCCCAATTCAGGCAGGAAGCACAGAGAGACAATGGGCTCTCTGTGAAAAGAATGACAGGCTCCACCAACAGATAGTCATGCAAGAACAACTCATAGAGACCAGTAAGCCCTTAATAGAGAAGCAAAAAGGTCAGATTTTGGCATGTCATCAGGAAATAGGGGCTGAAAAAGATGAGTTAAGATGGGAGAGAGAAACCCCTGAGCATAACCTCAGGAACCCTGGCATCAGGGACTTTAATCCCTTCAACTCCATGGACTCTGCCACCCCCATGTCCACTGGTTCATATGAACCAAGGGCCACGGGATGGGAGACTCCAACACAATGGGAAATATGGGACTGACGGATCAACGTCTCCCAGAAATGGATGGGCGGGCATCTATGTACAGGTTCCCAAATATTAGGGCCAGCCTCTCTGATCTGGGAGACTCCAGTGAGGGGAGAATCAGAGAACTGGATCCTCAGAAATATCACCTACCAAGAGATCAGTCAATCAAATTTGGTGGGGAATTCCATGAGACTAGGCCCACACATGGCATTTTAAAAACCTCTTCCCAGCTAGGACAGTGGGGGTGGGGGTACTCAGCCAATCCTGGGAGCAAGGGAGAGTCAGAAGACACTTCTGAGCACCACAGGTTCCAAGAGACTAGGCCGCCACATTCTGCAAGCCTTTCCCAAGCCCGCAGAATTAGGGAGAGCCTAGAAGATCAGACAGCCACCTCTGGTAGCAGTGCCTCTGAGTCAGAGGATGAGTGGACCAGGGTGACCAGAACTAAAAAGGCCAACAAAGTTAAGAGAGCTTTACTGAAAGATCCCAAGAAGCAAATAAAGGCTATTAGGAGCGTCATCACGCCCTACCATAAAAATGCCAAATATTCGGTATGGGAGCACCTTGAGCTATTTGAGCAAATGATGGAGACTTTCCACCTGAAGGACAGCCAAAGCTGTATTCAGTATGTCAAGTGGACATTTTCACCTGAATACTCCAGCTTCTTTACTGGGCTGGAGGATCAGAACCATTCAAGATGGTCCACCTATAGGGTGGCCATCTTAAAGCATTTTTCAATCCATAGAAACCCTCAAGAGGCCCGCAAGGTAGCCTACAACCTGCAACGTGGGGAAGACCAGGCCCCACAAGAATTTGCCCAAGAGCAGAAACGTGCCTTTGCGCAGGCCACCAGGAGGGTGACCACAGACAGCAGTGAATTTATCAATACCGTCTTTCATGCCCTCCCTAAATACATTATGACCCAGCTGGTGAGGAACTTTCATGAGAAAAGATCACTAGACTGGGTCATTGAACAAGCAACTCGCATCTACGAAGTGCAGAAGCCAGTAGAAAATAAAAGTGCCAATAAAAATCCAAATCCAACCAACACCCCTGCTGCTGCTAAGGTGGCGGAGGTGAAGGTTGCCCCCATTTTAGATCTGGAGATGGGGGGCCTAAAAACATTCCTGCACAGATCCTACCAACCCAAGACCCAGAAGGCCCTCAGGCCAATCCCAAACAGGGAGTCAGGGAGGTAACCCCACAAATGGGACTGCATCAGCCCCCGTTACAAGGGCAACAGACCCATCCTGGGCTATGTGTGGACTCCTCCAGCCCAAGCGGGGGGGAAAGAGTGGGCTCCAACCAGGCAGCTGCCAACCCAGGAAACTTCCCTCCTCACTTTCCCCAGGAGGGCAGTAATCCCCCAAATGCCGGGTTGAGTTTCTTTCCCCAGTACCCACCAAACACCAACCCCAAAACAACCCTTCGTTCTTTCCCCACTTTCCTGAGCCAGAGAGCCCAATCCAGGAGAGGGGAGGCCAAGTGTGGAGGGGTATTAAAACTATCCCAACCAGGGGTATTATGGGAGAAGGGACAGTTACCCTTCCCGTGATCAACCAAGGGTAGAACAGAGAACCCTATACCAGCCAGAGTGGGTGTCCCAACTGGACCGCCAGGTCCAGAACTTGGCACAGGATCTGGGTTGCATGCTGAGGGCTCAACAGAACCCTCAGATGAGCATGGCAACTCAGAAATCCTCAAATCAATGGTTTGGTGCTCCAGAGCAATGACAGGGAGACAACCCCGACAACCCACCGGTTCCCAGAGAGGAGGCACACGGGGGAGGCGGGTGCAAAGATACTTAGAGGCAGCTTCCTTCCCCACTTGTGGAAAGCCCCTGGAAACCCAGGAACCGAAACCAGAATCTCCTGCCCCCGAAAGTCTGCAACCTAAGGAACAGAGGGCGAGTAGGAGAAATAAAGAGCCTAGAAAGACCCATTTTGTGGAGGAGGTGCCAATCTTCCAATTTGAAGGAGAGGGGTCCTCAGAGGATTCTGGGAAAAGGATCATCTCCTTCAGGGATGGGGGGAACTCCTCCCAAAGAAAAATGGGTCCCAAGAGATCCTGATCAAGACTGGGTAGATGTGGGGACCGAGTCAAAACCGCCCATCATCAAACCCCAGATTGACCAGAAAGATAATCCCCTTGTTCAAACCAATTCTGGTGACTGCCTCCAAAATGGGGTGGGGGCGCCCAGAATCAGAACCAGGGGAGTCTAAAACTTCCCCCATATCCAATTGCCACCCTTTTTTTTACAGGTTTCTAATATCCCAAACAAAATCCTGCCCAAATCACCCCTTTGTCAGAATCCAAAGCAAAGAAATTAACCTACCAATTGGCCAAAAATGTGCATTATCTTTGCCCCCTTGAGGAAAAGGGGGGAAGATGTTATGCCCCGGTCCAAATACAGGGGCAATGTACATTGTTGCCACTGGTGGACACTAGACCCCAAGCCACCCTCCTGTCAAAAAGGGCCTTTGATCAATTTTAATACAAAGTCCTAATGTGAAGAGCAAAACATTCTTTAAACAAACTGGATTGTCTGAAAACTGACAGCCCATGCCAAAATCTGGGTGCAGTACCCTGGGCTACCTGAATGACAGATGTCAGATGAGTTACTGATGAAACTTTAAAGTGAGCTAAAACAGATTTTAGTTGTGTTTTTGATCCCACAGATTTTCAGGCTAAGAAAGTAATGTATTTATGTTTGATTCAACAAATTTGGTTTTTGCTGGATTTAAGAAGTTAATTAGCCTGGCTGAGCTGCAGGAACTGGAAAGGCAGGTTTCTCCCAGAAGGAGGGCCTTCCTCTCAGCAGAAACCCACTGGGAGATGCTAATTGCGGGTTAGAACAGACTCTTGTCTACAGAAAGAGAAGGAACAATGACAAGCCTTTCAGCCCAGGAAGCGGAGGTGTGAGGGTGGTCGTAAACTCTCCTGGAAGGAACTTCCCCCAAGGAGGGGGATGCACTGGACTCCCAGGAGAGACAAAGGGGTGGAGCCAAGCGACCATCTGCTGTTAAGAATGAACAATGAACCATTTTTAAAAGACTCATAACTTGTTATTCAAAGTGGTGAAAAATATAAAAAGGACAGAGTTTTTAATTAAATTTTTGGCTGCAAGTGTGAAGAGGCGGTATAACTGTGTGACATGTTCTGGACAGGAATGGCAATATATGTGGTTTTATGTAAAAGGTATTAATGTTAGAATTGTGAAAATGTACACGGACAGCCCTATGTTAAACACACACATGTGTGGAAAGTTGCATACAATTTGGGAATTGTGTTCATAGAGAAAAGGACAAAAGTCTGTAGAAAGTTGAGACAAGATCCCACCGCTGCGGGGTTTTGAGGAATAGCTGCTACTTAAAATATGGCATCTTTGTGTGTAATTTGTATAAAGGTGACCAATGTAGAAATGTACATTTAGTATCAAATCGGACTCTGAGACCAGTGGCTAAAGGGAGGTCTCTGAGGACTGTAAAGCAAACCATAAAATGTGACGTCATCCGGCCTTGATCCAATCACTCAAGTTGCAAGGCGGGGATGAATTTTGGATTCCAAGCTTAGCTAACCCGGACCATACACCCACTTTGTGATGTCATTGTATAGCATAAATAGAGACAGCTGACAGCACATAGGGACTCACAGACCCACTTACTTTCCTGATTCCGGCAAAGCACTCTGATCCAGCATTCTACATCCAGCTTTAATATTCTTCCAGATCCAGAGCCCAAATCTCTTGCCAGCAATAGAGAACTATTGATTTCCAGCAAGGCCCAAATCCTCAAATGTATTCTCTGCATCCATGAAGCACTGTGTGGTGTGAGAAGGCCTTTTGAACAAGTATCCTGAAATTCTCTGGCTTGCCACCACTAGGCTTGCCTGAGGAACTCGCTATCCAGCTGATTCAAATACCCACAGACTAGGAGGGCAGATCCTGTGCAAATCTGGCGACCGGCCTAGCTGATCCAGTACCGTACCTGATGTGCTGTCTTTCCTGGACCAGACCCAATCCAATGACCAGAGCTGACGGTCCCATTTCATAACTATCCTGTGAGTATTAATAGGAAGAACTGTGACCCATAGTATATTTGCATTGTCTTATCCCTATCTCAAACCCATCCTATCTTTCATTCAGAACCGGTATTGTTAGAACTATCTTTGCGCTGACTCTTTTCTCATCTGAAGAAGTCAAGTTTCCTCAGCGGGCGGGTTACACTGATCACGTGACTGTAAGATCCCTCAGTGGTATTCACTTTTTCATAGTCACCCTCTAGTGTAAGCAAACCCATTTTTTATTTTCAAAGTGCATTTCTGTTTTCCATTCTCGCGCCTATTTTACAAAAACGACCTTTACTAAAACCTCTCTAACTCCCTCAGTTTTTATGATAGAAACGAAATTTCAACTCCTACTTGTACCATCTGTAGCTATCCTGTAGCTCCCGTTATCGCGAATACCGCGCAAGGAAAAGATTGCCGCGAATTACAATTCTGAGAAATTTTTACACTAGTAAAATAGCTTACATTTGTTTCCGACTTGGACTTTAAGATTTCAAATGTTTTCTTTGGACTAAATCTATGCTTGTGATTGTCTGCAACTGTTCAAAGCGGCTCCCATAGGAATTTCTAACACTTTAAGTATTTTTGACCACATTTGGTGTTTTTGCCCAGTCAATTCCAAAGATAATTTAAAAGCCATCTGACAGCTGAAAAGTCAATTCCGTTTTTCTCTTTTGTTTGAAGGCGGAAGCTGGGACTGATATTCTGTTTGATTTGTGCTATTCCTGAATACCTGCTCTCTCCTCCCATCTCTTTACATTGCATATTGGGGGTTGAGGGGTGTTGCAGGGGGAACCTCTAACCATAGTGCTATCTGATCTGAACCAACACAAAAGTATTATTTTCTGTGCTGCATTTGTTTTGCTCATTACTTACTCCTAGTGTATTAAAAGAGATAATTCTGTGTTCTGTCACCCCATTGGTGATTGTTGTTTACCGATTAAAACATATTGTGATTACATTTTAAATACCTAAGTAAATATTTACCTTTGCAAACTAGCCTGATTCCTGGTTCAGTGTGACCGGGGTGGGTGGTCTCAGGAGAAGGGTGTGATATGAGTGGTATATCGTTCAGAATATTGAACATATAGACAAAAATAAATAAGGGTTTCAGCTGTGCTTTGACTTGGGTGTGTGCTGGATTGATATCACTTACACAGCTTTCTGGATTTGTGTGTTAAAGTAGTTCTTTTTTGTTTCCACAAGGTTCCTTTTGTAGGACCTCTCAAGTTCCTTCCAGCTGTTCTTATTGCTACTGTTAGGTTTCTTCAACCATCTAGTTTCAAGCTGTCTTTTCTCCTTTTTTTGGGCTGCTAGATCCGAACTGTACCATTTCTGATGGTTGGTATTAGGTCTGACTAATTTAGGGCGGATAAGGGCTATCTTGTTAATAGGATATGAAGTGTGTTGTTCATATATGAGTATGATTTATTCGCAGGTATCTTCTTCTTTGAGGTCAGCTAAGATTTTATTGGTACAGGACACTAGGTGTGCTCTTTCATTTTTTTGAAATTCCTACATGTCATTTTCTTGGGTTCATTGGGACTTTTTTTAAGTGGAGTGGGCATGGTCAGAGTAAAGGATATTTTATAGTGGTCGGACCAGATGCAGGGAGTGGTCACATTGTTATTAGTCGCTAGATTGCTCGTAAGGATCCAGTCTAGCTGGTGACCATTGTCCATTGTAGGTTCTGAGTTTTCTACTTGAAAATCAAGGTCGGTTAGGGCCTTCTCTAGATCTATCGCCTTTGTATCTTTAGTGTCACCCCTCCAGTGAAGATGAATTGGGTCTTTTGAGTAGGTTGAGTAGTCCCATGAGTTCCTCATTGAACTCTGACGTGAGGGATGGAGGTCTGTAGATAAGGACAATGTTCAAGCAGTTTGTGTCGGTAGGGCAGTGTTTCAGATGAAGAATTTTGCAGCCTTGGCAGGTCAGGGTAGAAGGAAACATTAGGTGCAAGTCCCGAATTATCATTGCTACTCCACCCCCTTTTCCTGTGTCTCTGTTAGTGTGGTGTATGGTGTAGCCCGTTGGGACCGCGATGTTGCAGGTTGGACCAATCGGGTCTTGCAACCATGTTTCGGGGAGACACATGATGTCAATGTTTTCCTCCTGTATAAAATCATGTACGCTTTGGGCATGTTGATTTAGGGAGCACGTGTTTAGCAGACATACACTTAGGTTTATATCTGGCATGATTTCGGTTGAGGTTCTGACTTATTTGTCTTACGTTTATGTGCCTGTTTCTGGGAGGGTTCGCGTTTCAATAGCAAACACTGTAAGGCTTTCTGAGGCTGTATCCTGCCCTGCTCCATGACCAGCATTGCATGTTGTTGGACTGCCTCCAGACGCTGCATGGCATGTAATGCTACCCACAGATTCCCCATGGCTTCAAGACCCATTCTTACTGTGTGCTGTGGGTGAGGCTGGGGAGAGAATGCCAGGGTTCTGGGCCGACGGCGAGGACCAGTGCAAGACCGGCTTGGCTCTCGAAGCGCCGGCGGTGAAGCGCCTGACGTTCCGATTTGTAGGGTGCCGGTGCTTCTGGGACTCGTAGTACTAGGTCGGAGTCTTTAGCCGTTAGAAGAAACATGCAGACAACAGCGGCTTCCCAAGTGACAAGCTTGGGTAGCAGCTGCAGAATCTTGCAGCCAGTAGATGAAACGTGTTAGTTACAGGCTAAGCAGTTAACAGATGCAATCAGATGGAAAAACACACACACACTGTTTTATAAATCACAGCGTGTGTGGTGACTGTTCACAAAGTTGCAGAAGTATAATCACCATTCACATGCACACCGCAAGGTTCTTAGTTCCAACGCACAAGTCGTCAATCCCAAGCTCACAGTTTAACAAATGAATTAGGAGACTTTTCCCTGCCACCTAGAGTAGCGTAATTGTTGCTAGGTTACCACCACCACAACAACCCCCACATCCATGGGAGACTTGCCACCTGGGCTCTGGGGTGGGCAGGGAGTTAACTGGTAGGATGCACACATGCCAAATGCATGGAAGCACTGATGTGCCAGCCCGCTACCATGGACACATTGTGGACAAGACACACAGTGGAATCCTGACCACCAATAGCCAACCATAATTGCACTGCATCCAGCATGGCCATGCAAACACCTGTATGGGCACCTCCCCACACAATCAAAACACACAACATGCTTCCGTCACAACCTGTCTGGCATGCATGCAACACATACATGCCTCAATAGCACAGCCACATGTTGGCATACCATAGCCCCAGGCACATACACATGGCATGCACACACATTAACTCCGAGTGCACAAGCTACACCATGACCAATCACATCAGAGTCCCGGGCAAAATCAACAATGCAATGTAACAGTGCCAAACATCCAAATGCACACGTCACCTCTACATGTGGGGGATGCATAGTCACACAGTGCCTATGTTGGCACAACAACATGGACATCATGCATGCACATGATATAGCCACCACATACTCATCTGGCACCCTTGGCATTCAAGCACATCTCCTCCACTAGTGACATGGCATGTGCTTGGTTGGCCCAACTGTACGTCATACACTGCAAATAGCAGTGCATGTCCAATCCACAGACTTCACACCTCGCACATGGGGTGCGTTGTCCAGGGTCTGCATGCTGATGTTGAACGCTGATAAACACGTGCAGCCAACACAAAGGTTAAAACACAACCAAGCATGCGCATGCACAACACATATGCCTCATTGGGCATTTCACAACATGCCTACTCACCAGCAGACTTCAGGTGGTCTTGCCTTTTGCAGCCCTGGGCATGCAGCACCGGTTAGAACCTGGCCAGGACCTGCATGTTGTTTGTCGAGAGCCTGCACCTGCGCACACAGTGCACCTCCACAGTTGCACTGCGCTTAATGGCGCGCAGGGCCTTGGTGTGGGTCCTGGATTTTAAGTCCTCCCAGCGCTTGTAGAAAGACTTCAAGCAGCAGACTGCCACCCCGTCCACGTTGATGGCAGCCGGTATGTCCCCACAGATCTGTCGACGTCTTTCCTTGCCGCATTGCTTCACTGGGTCCAAGAGGGCTTCATAGTTCTCCAGGACCATTCCCACCAGGATGCCAACTTCCTTGTAGCTGAAGCTGACAGCCCTTTGCCTCACTGCCATGGGGTTGTCACTCTGATCTGAGGAGGATGGTGCAGACATTACAACCCCCGAGGCAGGTGTGGGTGAGTAAGCTGGTCCTGGAGATGGGCCGTGGAGCAGTGGTGGTGGTATGCCGAGATGGGTGTCCGGAACATCAGCTGAGGGGGTCACAGGGCTAGAGACAGGAACACAAAAAATGGCAGAATGACAGGCCCTCCCAACGAAGTGCAGGTGGACAGCAGGCACATGCACAGGACTTGCAGCAGCAGATGGCAACATGGGAGGCAGCACATGGTAGGAGGGGGCAGGCAAAATGTCACGGAGGCAGGAGAGTCATGCATTGCCATGTTTTCCTGATACCAGGGCCCGGTGCAGTGGTGACATGCAGAAGATGTAACTGTCATGTGTGCTGCCTGGGAAATGATCATAAACTTCCATGATGATTCCCTTGGCATCACACACTGCCTGCACATTAATGGAGTGCCAGTGCTTTCTGTTACCGTAGATGTGCTTTGTCAATTGGGGTGGCTATAGCGCTACATGTGTGCAGTCTATGGCACCTAGTACATGGGGTAAGCGTGCCACTGGGAAGTGTGCCACTGCATAGAAATCCTGCACGACTGTCTGCCTTTCTGATGGTGTTCGGGGCACATGCATGGGCTGTTATGCAGGACAGCACCTGGTGTAGACAGCGTAATGGGGTGGCCTGTGATATCCCACCAACTACAGCAGTGGTCCACTGAAAGGACCCAGTGGTAAAGAAATGGAGTACAGTCAGCACATTTTCTAGTGGGTAAGGGTCTGGGAGCAGATGGTTGGTGATGTTAGGCCATCTTCCCACTCATTGACATGGTCTAGGATTATATGGGGGGAACCTGTACCTGTCATAGATCTGATCATCGGGCATCCCAAAAGATGTGGTGCGTGTTGTGAACATCTGGGCCCTGGATATCCTCCTCCTCCTGCAGTGTCCATGCACAATGGTTCCAAGTACTGCTGGATTCATTGTGGCTGTAGACGTTTGTTTGGTATGCATTGCGTGCTTTATACACATTTGTTCCAATGAGTGTTGAATGTGCATTGACATTTACGCCTGCTATCATGTGGAGTATGGATTCCGGGATTTGCATGTACTTTTTTGCAACCCGACGTTCCCAGGTCAAATCCATGAACACGGTTGTATTTGCGGTACGACGTCCTTTCGTCGCAGGATGTTTTTTCGCTGGGTTTTTTACTGCGATTTATTTTTCAAAAAAACCCATCAACCTTTTTAGAAAATCAGGGGGTTGGGGTTGATCTCCCCCCCCCCCAAAAAATGTGATGGGTTTTTTTGGAGAAAAAAAACGCGGTAAAAAACCCAGCGAAAAAACATCCCGCAGTGAAAGGACATGGAACCGTATTTGCAAGGGGCTGGGCGTGCGATTGCATGGCCGTGTACCGTCCCTCAACATGCCCACATTTTTGCACGCTCTTCCTCATTCTGCATGTTCCGCCCCCTATTTTGGTCGATGCGCAGGCCTGCCCCACACTCTCACATTCCACGCAAGTCCCATGAAAGTCCCGCGCAGTCGGTTCCACGTATATACTAACGTGGATTTGCGTGCAGTTTGGCACGCAAGTTCCTTATCTTTAGCGCCAATAATTCCATGAATCAGGCTCTAAGAGTTTTATTGTTTGCGTGATCCCAACAGAATGGCCACATGGCATTTGCTTTTCTCTATTGGTATTGTCTGAATGGGACCGACTCTTTCTAAAGTAGACAGTAAACTAAATCTAAATGTTCTAAAAAATCCCTCTATATCTTGGGTCTGGGAACTGAGTTAAATATGTTGGTAAAGATCCCAAACTCCTAACAAAACTTGAAGATTCCTTCTGAGATGGATTAATTTTATCCTCTAATCTTTTCCTAACTAGAACATTTCTAACATTTTCTTTTTCAGTTTTTGGCAGTTCAGTGTGTCAAACCTCTCGTCTTATTGGAGTTCCCTATGAATTGATTCATCATTGAGGAACACATCAAATAATTAAAAGGGGAGACTTTGCCTTCTTCATAAACACTCAGCAAATAGTACATCAACGAGCCAGGAGAAGCTTGTAAAATGTTGACGATGGATTGATCTAGGGGCTGCTCAGATGACTTCTGACCCCATGACTGCCACCTTTGAAAGGTCGTTTCACTTCAAAATGGGCTTCAACTGGGCTGAGAGCAACACAGAGCACATTACACCACCAACAGAACCACTCATTACATCTGCCAGAAGCTGCCTGCAGAGTTTAGGGGGGCCTAAGGAAGCATCCAGGGTCGATCTGGGGTCTGCACAGGTGACCTTTGACCCCAAAACTGCCATCTTTGATAGGTCTCTCAATCTCCAAAAGGGGCTTCAACTGGGCGGAGAACAAAACAGAGCTCATTACAACAACACCAGAGACACTTCTTCTGTCTGCCTAATGTTGCCTGTAGAGGTCAGTGGGCCTGTAAGAAGTATCCAGGGTCAGTCTATGGGATGCTCAGATGACTACTGACCCCAAAATCTCCATATTTGAAAAGTCTTTCCACATCCAGGACCAACTCCTGCTTCTAGCCAGCACTGCTACTAGTTTTCCCACAGACCTTCCTCCATTTTAACCACCAGTTTGGGGTGCTGGTCTCAGATCACATGACCGGGGTCCCAGAGCTAAAAGCGGAAGACATCTTAAGGTGACTTTGCCCACCGGAAAGCATAGTCACAGCTACTGCACACAGCCGGCACTACTCCCAGTTCCCCACGGAACTGCCTCCATTCTAACCACCAATTGGGGTCGCTTGTTTCAGATAACATGCCAGGGTTTCTGGAGCCAAAAGTGGCAGCATCTTCGAGTGACATTTCCTCATCAGATAGTTTACTAGCTCCATATGGGTGTCCAGCCCATGGGCGTCTTCAGTTAAGGGCGTTTACGTAAAGGGCAATCTCACAGTCTTCTTCCTTCATCATCTTTTGCTTTGCTACGTCCTGCTACTTGTCTGAAAGCATCCATTATGGCTTGTTCTCGGCCCCTCTCTCACCATTAAATTC
This sequence comes from Ambystoma mexicanum, assembly GCF_040938575.1. Classification (NCBI taxonomy): domain Eukaryota; kingdom Metazoa; phylum Chordata; class Amphibia; order Caudata; family Ambystomatidae; genus Ambystoma; species Ambystoma mexicanum. Next base: position 1,392,951,306 of record NC_090931.1, read on the forward strand.
TCATGCTATGTTTTCCTTTCCCTTCTACTTCTCTCTGCATTCTCCTCTGCTCAGAACCATCCCAACTCCCTTCCCTTACCTATCATCTTTTCTCCTCGACACCACCCCTTTCTTGCTCCTCTACTCTCTCCATTCACAAAACATACTCTAACCCCAGCTTTCTTTACACCTCCTCTTCACACATATACCCCAAGCGTCTCTCTATTTCTCAATGTCGCTATGCTTCTACAACTCACTCTATTTCTGTTGCTCTTTGGAACGAGCAGTCTGTCTGTAATAAAACCTCTTTTACCTCAGACGTCTTCCTTACTCATTCTCCTTCTCTTGACCTCATTACCCTTACCAAAACCCTTCGATTCTGCAACTCTTGCTGCCCTTCATTACCCTGCTTAAACCTTCACCCCTCTCCTCGCCTCACTGACAGGGGTGATGCTGTAGGAATGTTTTCATCTTCTAAACTTCCAATCTCACGCTAATTCTGCCTTTTTCGAATACACTAGCTTCACAATCACTGCCCTCATATGGGATACATATAATCGCATTTAACAGCCACCTGGTCCGGTAGGTCAATTCTTCTACCACCTCTCCCAACTAATTGACTATCTCCCTCCAGATCACCACCTCATTGTCAATGGGGACTTTAACCTCACCTCATTCTATGCTGCTCTATCCAGTGACTTTAACTCGCTTCTCCTTAACCACTAACTCCCTTCTGTCCACTCTCTCTCCACCCATTCATATGCAAACTCCCTGAACTTTATTCTCATCTCCTCTCAACTCTCTGCCTCTAATATCTCCACCGCTCCTTCTCCCTCTGATCACTCTATCGTTTTTGCCTCAATCTCCACTCCTTCTTCGTCTTCACTCTCTAAACCTAATACATCTTTCCATCCTCTGAGGAAGTCCTCACTAACTTGAACACTCCTCTTTATGCTCCCTTCTCTACTCACTACCCTATTTCCACATTTATCCCTTAAATCCTCCTCTCCACAACCCTGGATTAAACCTCTCATCTTCACCCTGAAAACAAGAAAACAACTATGTGGAAAAACTATGCAATTGGAAAAGGTCAGGACACTCCTCAGATCTCCAACTTTACCTCACTGCTCTTCAAAACTACTCCTCGACTCTGCCAAACATTCATCCGTTACAGTAATACCAAATCAGAAGCAGGCTCTGTACTGAGTGTTGAGTAACGAGACTCGAGAGAGGAGGTGTGGCTTGATTCACGCTGAGCACATTGTGCGGTTCTTTCCTCTAAGCATTTTTGGCTCACTGATCGTACTGCACCAGGAAGACGCAGTGCTCGGAAAATGCTCCCTGGCTGTGCGGCGCAAGCTACTTGAAGTCCTAGGGGTGCTAGGGGCCGGCCGCTACTCAGAGCTATCCCACAGAGGTGTGCTGGGAAGGCTTGCCCTTGGGCAGTGCTAGCTGTTTGCTGTGGGCAGACCCGGAGTTAATTGGCAGTTCGACTTGGCTAACATAGATATGTTGGGGAGCTCTAGCTGCCGAGAGTCGAGTGTCGGGATCCATAAAGGAGCCAATGGTGAGCCTGTGCCACATAATTTAGTAGGCACTGAGCCTGAGTGGAGAGCCGCGGGATAGGTAGTGAGGAATTTCTGCTATCCCGGCCCATCCCAGTGGCTGTTTAAAGTACATCTGCCAAACATGACTTCTATCTTGCTCTCATTTCATCTCAATCTTCCCAACCCAAAATCCCTCAACTCAATTCTTTTACCTCCCAAACCATCCTCAATCTCCTGTACTCTTTCCTCAAATAATCTACTTTGCTTCTAAAATTTCTATTAATCTCAGTACCATCGCTACTTACTTTCTACCCCCTCCTTCTGCTCACTTTTCTCCACCACTCCTACCCTCCTCTCCAACTACTATGTTTTCCTTTACACCCACCAACCCTGATCTGATGAGATTCTTGCCTTAACCCTCATGGCTAACCCTTCCTAGGCACCCACTGACTCATTGCCCACGCACATTGCGAAGCACACAGCTCCAATGTTTATCCAAATCTTACTTCCCTCTTCAACATTTCTCTTGATAATGCTACTTTTCCTTAATCCTATAAATCAGCTGCAGCCATCCTTCTCCTTAAGAAACCTGGTTTCGATCCTAACTGTCTTGCTAACCTTCATCTAGTCTCTCTTCGACTGCACTATTCCAAAATCCTAGAGCAAGTGTTATTCAATCGACTCAGTTCCTTGATTCTCATGAACTCCGGAGCCCTCTTCAACCTGACTTCTGACCTCTGCATTCTACTGAGACAGCTTCCGAAAATGTCAGCAACTTCATCTCTTCCGTACGTTATGTGAACCGTTCATCTATTCTTTTTCTTCTCAACCTCTCTGCTTCCTTCGATACTGTTGACCATTCTGACCTTCTTTCTACATTATCTCTCCTTGGATTCAAAGATAAGGCCCTTGCTTGGTTTGCTTCATACCTTGCCCCTAAACACTTTCGGGTGTTCTGAAACATCCTTACATTCCCAATCACTCACCCCCCTTACTGTTGGAGTTTCCTAAGGGTCTGTCTTTGGTCCAATTCTCTCTTCAGCTCTTGGCACCCTGATCACCTCTTACAGCTTCTCCTATGCACTCTTCGCTGATGACACTCAGATCTTCGTCTCCTTACCCCCCTTATCCAATGAGCTGTTGTCAAAAATGTCAAACTGTCTCAAAGCCATTGAATATTGAATGGCGTCTCACTCGCTCATACTCAACTCCACTAAGACTGAAGTTCTCTACTTTCCAGGCAAATAGACTATCCCCTCTTCTCTTCTCTCCTGACTACCTTCCTTACTCTACTTTAGTTCGTAAACCTGTTGTCTTCTTTGACCCATCTCACAACTTCTCGCTGTTAACCTCCAAATCTGCCACTGCAGCCAGACTCAACCTGCTCAATATCAGATAAATCCAACATATTCTTCCTTTCAATACTGCTAAACAGCTCATCTCCTCCTTAGTCCTTTCTGGATGTGACCACTGTGCCAGTCTCATGTAAGCCGTCCCAACTGTGCTTTTCCACATCTGGATAAAGTCCTCAACTTCGCAGTATGCACACTTTCTTTTTTTTTTTGTTGAGTTTTATTGGTTTTCAAAACATATTAATGAAAAGAACAATTACAACATATTGGTATCATTGCCATGCTATATCGAGATAAATGTTGTACTCCTGGAGAAACATGTGTCTGTCGCTGATGACAGTACCATTCCAATTACATTAATATGTCCCTTTCCCTCCCCCTCCCCCCAAAACGGCAGGCAGTTTTGCAAGATTCGATGACAGAGACGTATCTTCAAGTGTACTTTGGACACAGTTCGTGTTTAGTTTACTCATATTCACAGCTTGTGGCAGGCTCTTTCGCCTACGGTTTGGTGAGTGGGGTCTGATCTTTTATTGAGTTTGTGAGCGAGGGGGCTTAGCATCATCGGATCGGTTTTGTCACAGATTCGGGATGTGTAACTCAGCAAAGTCACACCAGAGTTCTTCATGTCGGGCAGCTTTACCGTGGAGGGCCGCTGTGATTTTCTCCATAGTGAATATGTTCGTGGCGATTTCTATCCATTCTGTTTTTGCTGGGAGGTGTTCGGATTTCCATTTGGTCGCCAAGCCTGCTCTCGCTGCTAGTAGTGGTGGGGATGCTATTCCTTTTGTCCTGATTAGTTCTTCTTCGTCCTCTTCTAGGCCGAATAGGATCAGGAAGGGTGTTGCCTTTCTGTCGATGCCGTCTATCTGCTTATTCCATCCTAGCACCTCATCCCAGTAAATGCGTACTTTAGGGCAGTCCCACCACATGTGTCAGTAATTGGCATTGTGTCCACACTCTCTCCAGCATTCGGGGCTGTTGGTATGAAACATTTTAGATAGTCTGTGAGGGTCATATTGCCATCTGTGTAGATGTTTTATGGCGTGTAGTTTATATTGTGCAGCGATTGATATTTGAGATGGTATTTTACAGATTGTGTCCCATGCGTGCTGGTAAAATTCTCTGTTAAAGTCTTTCTCCCATCTGTTTTTGAGGCTTGCGATTGGGTTTTGGCCTTTGTCTAATAGAGCACGATACATGCAGGCGATCAATCCTTTAGTCGTGGTGGCCGTGTCGAGGATTTTTTCAAATGTTGTGAGTTCCCTACATAGCTTTGTACGCCACTCTCATTTGGATAGGACACCTTTTAAGCATAAGTAGAGGAAGACTAGTATGGGGTGCAACTGGAGGGCTTCCTCTAGTTCGGAGATTGCGATGAATTTGCCATTCCTCCATAACTGTCCAACTCTTTCGAGCCCTGCATCGAACCAGGATTGGTATCTGGGGTGTTCGGGAATTTCCTCTCTATTTCCAAGGGCCCATAGGTGGCTTAGAGGGGAAAGCCATGTTGTTATCCCTAGCATTTCTTTTCCTTCTTTCCATATGTCCCATATCGTTGACAGGATGGGGTGGTTAAGTAGTTTTCACGTGAGCTTCGTTCTGGGGACCCATAGCGATTCCGCGAGGATTACGGGGGACAGATTGCCGTTGTCCAGTTGGACCCATTGTAGGTCTTTTCTCTCTCTTAGATGGGGAATGAGTACTCTCAGCTGGACAGCCTGGTAGTAGAGCTTAATGTCAGGGAGGCCTACACCGCCTTGCTCTTTGGGGAGTATGAGTGTTTCGTAAGCTACTGTGGGTTTTTTCCCTGCCCATAGGAATTGTAGTATCGCCCTTTTAACTCGTTTAAAGAAATCTTCTGGGATCTTCACAGGGAGAATTTGGAATGGGTAGAGGAAGTGTGGGAGACTAACATCTTGATGGCGTTGAGTCGTCCCATCCATGAGATCGTGAGGGGTCGCCATTTCACGAGGTCTGCGTGAAACGCTTCGAGGAGCTTTGGGAAATTGGCCTCATACATGTCTTCAATGTTTCTCGTTAGGTTGATATCTAAATATCGAAGCGTTGGGCCTCTAATAGTAAGGCCCAGCTGGGAGAATTCGGAGCGTTGGTGTGTGGTGGGTTCGTGTAGCGGGAAGAGGATGGATTTGGTTCTGTTGATTTTGAAGCCTGAAAGTGCACCGTATTCTTCTATGAGTTGTATGGTTCGGGGTATGGATGACATAGGGTTTTGAACATGGAGTAGGATGTCATCGGCATATACGGCCAATTTAAATTTCCTTCCCTGAACGTGCAAGCCTTCTACCAGTTTGTCCGCTCTGAATGTTTGGGCTAGGGGTTCTAGGGATAATGCGAATAATATTGCTGAGAGGGGGCAGCCCTGCCTCGTGCCTCTCCCCAGGGAGAACCATCGTCAGTATTGTGAGTTCACCAGTACGGCTGCTTGGGGTGAGGTGTATACTGCTTTAATTCCTCGCCGAAGTGTTGGGCAGAGGCCTATTTTTTTTTGCGTTGCCTCTAGGAAGTGCCATTCCACCCTATCGAACGCCTTCTCCGCGTCAATTGATAGCAAAGCAGGGGTATTTGGCATTTTCTTGGCCTCGTGTATCAGGTGCAGGGTTTTACGAGTGGAGTCAGCACCCTGTCTAACAATGATGAACCCAACCTGGTCAGGGTGGATTATGGAGGGCATAGGTGTTTCTAGCCTGACGGTGAGGACTCGTGTGTACATTTTGGCATCAATGTTAAGGAGGGAAATTGGGCGGTAGGATGCACACTGTTTGGGGTCTTTGCCGTCTTTAAGAATCACTGTAATTAATGCTTCAGAGAAGGATTTTGGCGCTGTTCCGGTCTGGAGGATATGGTTAAATAGCTCGACCATGAATGGGAGGAGGGGGTCTATAAAGGTTTTATGAAATCCCACGGTGTAGCCGTCATTTCCTGGGGCTTTCCCTGTCGGGAGCCTTTTGATGGCGTCTTCTAGTTCATCGGGAGTGACGGGGAAGTCGAGTGTATCAGCTATTTCTTGGGTGAGTCTTGTCATAACAATCTTGGCCACATATTTGTTTATTACCTCATCGTCTCGTGTGCTATCGGAGGTATACAATTTGTCGTAGAAGTCAGCGAAGGACTCTGGGACATTAGTGGGGCTCGTTGCTTGGGGTTCATTTATATTTTCTATGGATGACACCCATCTTTCTGCTCTTTGCCCTCTAAGCCTGGATGCTAATAGTGCGTCCACTTTGTCACCTTTCTCATAGTGTTTTTGTTTCAGGAATTGGAGTTTACGGATTACTTGGCCAATCTCCAATTGATGCAGGTCCTCCCTTTTTCGGGCCGCTTCTGCTATTTTCTTCCCTCTCTCAGCACCGTTAGATTGTGCTCAGAAGTCTAATTGTGAGATCTCATTTCTGAGCTTTTTTTTCTATCAGTGTTCGCTCCCCTTTCTTGTCTGCACCCTCCCTCATCAATATACCTCTCCACGTTGCTTTACCAGCCTCCCATACCGTGTTTATTGATACTTCGCCCGTGTTATTCTGGTCGAAGTATTTCTTTAGCCATTTGTTCATGGAATACCGGGTCCTTCCAGAGCATTTCGTTACAGCGCCATTTCGAGTTCCTGTAGGGAAGCACCAACAAGGTAAGGGTGACCGTGACCATGTCGTGATCTGACCATGTTATTGGGGCAATCTTTGCTTTGGACATCGCATCGATTAGACCAGGGGTGAGGTATATATAATCAATCCTGCTATATGTGGCGTGTGGTGCCGAATAGAAGGTGAACCCAGTCTGCTGGGGTTTCATGTGACGCCATGCATCTAGTAGCTTATAGGTGTTCATCATCTCAATTACTTCGGAGCGGCCAGCATCAGGAGGGTCATTCGCGCGCGGGTTTCTGGCTTGTCTGTCTAATGTAGGGTCTGCCCACATGTTGAAGTCGCCTCCCAAGATCATGTCTCCTTCTGCTTCAGGCATGACTTTGGGGACTATATGTTGCAGGAATCTTGACTGTCCAGTGTTAGAGGCATAAATTGAGGCAAGTGTTATGGTGGTATCATGTATCCTGCCCACTAGTACAATTGCTCTACCACCTACATCTACCCAGGTTTTCAAGATTTCAAGTTTGAGGTCCTTGCTGACAAGAATGCCAACACCGGCTTTTTGGAGTGGGCCAGAGCTCTAGTACTCAAGACTGAGTCTGGCTTACAGAACCCTTTGTTCTTCTCCTCTTATGTATCTTGTTTCTTGCAAAAAAAGTATGTTGAGTTTGGCCCTTTTGAATTCCCTGGAGACTAATGACCTTTTGGTAGGGGAGTTGAGTCCCTTGATGTTTAATGTTCCGATTCTGATTGATCCGGGCCTGCCGATTGGTAAATTGCTTGTATTAGCCATAGCCGTGTACTTCTTGTCTGTTCACATGATCCCTTGTTTTGTCTCTGACTGCCAACAAGTTGAGGTTATTTCGTTTGTTGTACTTGTCTGCCTGGAACTGTCTCATTTTCGCCCATCGACCCCCCCTCCCTCCCCTTAACTTTCAGTGTCCCAATTCTCCCCTTCCCCATGCCCCCTCGTCTCCGTCCCCCCTTCTGTCCCTATTCTCCGTCCCTGGTTGGTGGCATCCGATCTGGATCAGATGGGAACAGTCGATCCAACGTCGGCCCACCGGTGGGAACCGTTAACTCACGGTCCGTCTTTCAAACACATTCTCTTTAACATTTGAGCCCCTTTCCCACCCCCCCGACCCGTATAACCCAAAGATAACTTCTGCAAAAGGATATAAGGTGACATATATTACTTTGCCACCCATCATTAGCGGATTGTTCGTCCCCCTCAAAGGGGGTGTGTCTTTCCATAGAGTGTGCTCTTCATGTTGAAACTCTTCCTCTTCATAGTTCAGGTCGCCCAGGTTTTATTGATCTGTCTAGCCCCGCATCTCAGCAACCTCTGTATCATATTCTGTCTGTGTTGTCCTTGTGATCATTTATTGCTGTTCGGTGTCGTATTGCCTTGTCTATATTTCCTCGATCCGTTCAGGGCCATCTTAAGCACTTATAAAAGGTATATGTAACCCATAATAGACAGAACTCACATTAGCTACCTCACAGAATGCAAAAGTGCTCATGCATGGATAGAGACCACCAATTGGAAGGGAGGAGAACGCTACACATACCATAGCATGGATAGTGGAGGCAGATTAGAAACTACCAGAAAGGTGTCTTTATCCAGACAGACTGAGATTAGAAGTGGGATATGGTTTTCAAATAGTGTTGCCATTAGATATCGAAGGAACAAATGCCTGTGGTGTGTGATATAAATATGCTCACTATTAACACAGTGAAACCATGAATAAGGCTTTTATGAAGATCATACCATGAGAAGGAAATCACCCGGAAGGGCTGACAATTTTGAAAGGTTTAGGGACTGGCAATATTGAGAGGTTCGGCAATACAAGATTAAATGAGATGCCCAGGATCACACATTGGGTGAAGGGGTGATGCTGGGATTTGTGCCTACTCTGCAATTTCTGCATTTGAACACTTTCCTTTCCAGTTCTTACCATGAACAAAAACAATCTATTTTTTTTTTTATCGGACTTGGAAAGTACACAAATCACATGACCAAACATTACCATTTTTAAACAAAATATTATAGAAGGGTGTTATGCAAAATGGGAATGATTCTAGCTTCCTTCTCTGCATCATCAAGGGAACTGTATAAGAACCAGCATACCAATCGATGTGATTTAACACATTTAATCTGGGTTTGTCATTTGTATTTTAAAGCTTTAAATACTTCCAAAACAATGGCTTGTGACATTTTCATTTATAAACGTGCATAAAAACCTTTGACTTTTACCAAAAAAGCAAACCGTTTTTTGTGTCAAACAAGCAGACCTTAAAATATCTTTGCCCGAGGCCTCGAACATATGGTCCACTCTCTTCTGTCTACCAACCCTTGGACCCAAATGGCCTACATAAGAAGAAAGATCAAGTAATGGGCTGAACGATACCAGCAATAGGCAAGAAGGCAAACCTCACAGAAGACAGCACAGTAATGTAAGATATATTACATGATTTGACCAGGATCACTGTATCATCTGCTGGCAAATCCAGGATACAAACATGAACGCGGTTGTTCCATAGTCTTGAATCTGGAAACGTATTCACCTCTTGGACTAACTGTTTATGCCATCATTGGAGGCGATTGCCTAGGTTTTACATCACCCCATCAGAACAATCCAATTTCTAGACCTTCACCATACGGATGATATGTTAGTTTTTGTAGCAACCCCTATCTGGTGCAGGTACATTGCTGATAATAGCAGATGTTGTTCTGCAAAACCAAGTACATATGCAGGCAGGTTTATAAACTTCAGACATAGGAAAGGCTCAGCCAGCCTTGCTGGAATGTGATATTCTAATTTTGCATATGACCCCATATATCTGAAATGGGTGCTTCACACACTGAGCTAACTTCTGAACCATTCTGGTACTCAATTTATCAATATGCATTTCACCATTGCCTATTGCACATGATCAACATAATTCTCACAGGAAGGAAATAATGCTACAGAGTTGTGCCATAAGGAACACATAAACTATGTATACCACAGTGAACACAAAAAGCAATAGATGATGAATTGATCAAGGCAGAAAGCACTTGCCAAAACAGAATGGCAATGGGTTTAGAGTCTCAACAGCACCCCATAAAATATCCTGACGTGTGCTATTTAAGACAGGTGAACAATGGAATCTTACTTCTTCAGATCAGCTGGCCATGTGGGGCCCCCTCCAAAGTGGGGGCCCTGGGCAAGTGCCCCTTTTGCCCTCCCATAAAAACGTCTCTGAATCCCTTTACTCTCTTTCTCTGTGGTCCCTGGGGTTCCCATCGTCCTCCATTCTGTCCAGGTTTTTCCTGCTCTCCCCCTTCTGGACGTGTTCCCAGGAGGTCAGCAATTCAGTCTCGAATCTCCCTCTCCGATTTTAGTCAAATTTTCCTGCTTCCATGTTCAAATGAAAGGGAGAAGGGATAACCCCATCTATATTGAGTTCCTTGCTCCTTGAGCCATTTCGTCAGCGGGCTACACATACGCCTCAGGACCAGGGTCAGGGAGGATAAGTCCTGGAAGATGGTAATTTGGGCTCTCCCGAGAGTGAGTGGGCCTCCGGATCTGGCTTTCTCCAGGATCCTGGCCCTGTCCTGATACCTGTGAAATCTGGCTAGGACTTATCTTGGGCAACCGGTTGGCTCTCCTGCTCTATGTATCCTCTCCGTTTTGGGCTCATCGATGTCTTCGTCTGCTATTAGGATTTTAATGATGTCATGAATTGTTTTCCTGAGGTCCCCTTGGTTTCGCCTTCCTGTTCAGGGATACCGAAAAAGCGTAGGTTATTCCTTTTCTCTTGTTTTTCCAAATCGTCCATTTTTAGGCAGAATTCCTCTTCCCTCTGCTCAATTTCTCTTATCCGTGAGTCCATTTGGGTTTCGAGAGTATCTATGGAGGCTTGATTATTTTCGACCCCTTCAAGTCTTTCTTCGATGTTGTCCATTCTCTGTGTTATCTTGTCTATTTTTCTGCCCAAGTTGGCTCACATGTTATTTATTTCGTTCAGTAGGGCTACAATGTCTCCTTTTGTAGCCGCTGCACCCATCTCAGAAGCATCCATCTTCACTTTGTTTGTGCTATCCAGGGCCGGTGGCAGTGGGGTGTAGGCGTATTTGGCCAATTTTACTTTAACGTCCATGTGGTGTTTGCTGCAGTGGAGGAGGTACTCGCCCCGATATCGGGGGCCCAACCCTCTATGCAGTGGTCTGTGCTGGTGGCTTCCGAATGACTCCAGGTGTAACTAGGTGAGCAGGGTTGCTCTGTGAGCGAAGGGCTGGTTCGTGGCGTGCCGTCCGCTATGGGTCCCTCTATGCAATTCCGGCACCACAGACAGTCGAGGTTCGCTAATTTATTCCTCCTTGTTGTGGGACTCTGCCTTGCGTTTACGTCGTGGTGTGATTCGGGCGGGTCCCTCAGCCTAGCCAGGAGGGTAATCTCCTATTTCCCTGCACGACTGGGGTTTTCAGTTTGGGTTCACTATTTTATGTCTGCACCCAGAGATGGGCAATATGCGTGAGGGGTGTTCATAAGATGCAGGTTTTGGGGGTGTAGTCCTGTATTCTCACTTGGCGTGTCACTTGGCTGTCCATTATTATGAGATCTGCGCCGTGCGTCGCGCTCTCAACGGGGTGTGTCCTTGGAACGCTGTGTTTTCAGGCTTATATCAGTGTTCTACTGATTCGTAGTACGGCTTATCAGTGTGACTCGTGGTGGGGGGGTGATGCTTTAACTCTAGTGTTATTGCCTTGCGCTATCTTCTGGTATCTTGGATCGGGATGTCTATTCTGTAGCATAGAGCACTCTTGCGCTGCCTTTTCTTGCAAATTGGGGCTTTCCCAGTCTTTTAAGTGCCCCCATGCAGGGGTGCGAGTGGGCTTCAAAGTGTTACCTCGTTCCAACTTCTTACAGCTCCCCCCTGCAGTGTGTGAATCAGCTTGCTCTCACGTTTTCACATTGTGGTCGTTGTGAGGCTCACTCCCTTTGTACTCACCAAATGATGGTGTAGTGAAGCAGCCTTGCGTGTCCTGTGTGGGTCTGCGGGCCGCTGTGGTGCCCCTACCCTCTCGCTGTGTTGGAGGCCTGTTCCTGGTTGCAGGTGTCCCAAGTTGACACTCCGCTGGTTTGGGCCAAAGGGGATGCCTCTGCACTGCTCCCGCACTGCCGGCCGGGCGCCTTGTTCTTCCTCCGCCCTCACCAGCTCCTGCATTGGTGGACCCGAGGGCAGCGCACGGGCCTCTGCAGCCCACCCGCCACTGCCGGAGGGGCTGTGCTGGAACAGCTGGGCCCACTGCGGAGTCAGGGTGCTCTTTCTGTGGATCCCTCTGTTGGCCCGTGGTCCTCGCCTCCCCCGGGGTCAGCCACCCGAAGGAGGACCCCGGTCCGCTGTCCACGCTGGTTCCAGGGAGCTCTGCGTCACTCGTCAGGTGTGGATAGAGCAGTGCTGGGCTCCATGTTGTGTCAGGGTTTTGTGTTTCGGATCCAGCTGAGGAACGTTCGCCTCTTCTCACGTTGAGGATAGGAGCCTCACACTAAAATGTTATAACGGTGAGGAGGGGGCCAAGCGGAGGATCTCCAATGCTAATGATCCGGACGTCTGGTGGATCTGGGGACGTATCTTTGAACCTCCGTGTGGGCCCAATGTAGTTTCACTTTTATTTTTGTTAACCTGCGTTGTGCGTCGGGCTTCACACAGTGATTTCTTCCCTTTGCTCGCTCCGATTTCGCCTGGGTTTTCACCCACTGAGGGGGGCACCTTCATGCAACACCTCTACAATTTACAGTCCGTGGGGGGTCACGAAGTGGGGGCTCAATTCACCTCGTGGACCCTCGGAGGGAGAGCTCACACGGAGAAGGTGTTCATCTGTGTGCCCCCTGGTGGCCAGATTGGTATGCACACTTTTAAACCTTTCACGCTTTACATCTACCTCCTCGGCCGGCCATCCTCGCTCACTTCATTGCTACTACTCGAGCCACCTGTTTCCACTCTCTCCCACTTCTCTTCCTCTCCCTCTCCATACTACTCCATACTACTCCAACTTTAACACTATTTAAATCCAACTTCAAAGCCCTCATCCTTCCTAAAGAACCTGCTTTCTAGCACTCTTCGTTAATTCATCAACCTGCTTCCCTGTAATTCTGTCCTGTGCTCATTCCTGGGTTATGGTTCTACTTTCCCCTGCAACAGCTGGCCTTCAAGTCACATTCTCTCACCTCATTATCAAGGACCCATGTCCTCCGCTGTCTTCAATGTTAAATTTTGTCTGCGTTTTTGTGCCAAAAAGGCAATGTTTTTCAGTGATTTCTATAAATAAATAACATTTTTAAAGTATATAGTTCTACTTTTTTTCATACAATCAAACATTCGAAAGATACAAATCCCAGCTCGTGGTGGATGACTGTTAGGAAGAATTCTCTATTAAGGCTAATTTCCCAAACCTAGTGTGTCCCCCAGCAGCTTTGCTGGATTTTTGGGGTTTCTTTTTTTCTCCTGCTAAGAGTGAGACTCTTTTTCTCCCACCCTTAGACATGATTTGAGATATCCTTCGACTTTGTAATGTGTTTTATGGGCTATGGGGTCTTTTACTCCATAGGGTTTCATGTGGTTTTGGTAAGTGTGTTACACAGCACCCTCATTGTAGTAACAAAGGGGTGTCATAGTGACCCCCAAACATAGACTCCATACCCTGGGACTGACTACTGTCTCCCAGGGCATGTAAAGTCACCATTGACTTTACTAGTCTTAAGTTGTGAACAGAACCAGTACAAACCATCATATTGTGGAAGTACTGGTAGGGGTAATTAGATTGCCCCTGGGTCTGTTTTTCAAGGGGGCACTGTGCAGCCCCCCCTCGTCGAGTTTCTGGCTGGTGGCAGTGGTTACCACGAGAAATATTCCACCGGAATATTTCCTATGAGATTTTCCCATTCATTTTAAACGCACCACTTTTTTGGTGCAATGTTAAAGATACCGTCGGGTTATTTATTTAATATTTATTCCCCGGTTGGGTCTTTTTGCCAGGACTCAGTTTTAAAATGGCGTTTGTGTTCGCCTCTGTAACTCCAACCCAAGTCGAGCCCTTTGTTCCACTTTTTGGCGGGCTTCTGCACAGAAGCCTCCAAAAGTGGTGCCACTCTGTCTGGGTCTACAGAATGTGTGGGAGGGGGGTTTAGGCACCCTGGACTGAGTTGCCTCGGCAACTCACGTTGGACTCTTGTGTGATTGGCCCAGTGGTGACCCGCCCAGCTCACCACTTAGCATGTTTGAGTGACAGCTAGGACTGATGAATGCATAAAAGCAGGGCTTTGGGGACTGGAACTTCAGAAGTTTCCACAGGACCAAAGAATCCGAAGAGGGAGAAGCTGAGCCAACCTGCAACGATGACACCACTGGTGGAGCCCTGCTGAACCGCCTCACCACTTCCCGACGACAGAGAAGATCTTCATCCCGGAGAGTCTTCTTCCTCTGAACTGGTGGGGATAACCAGTTTGCCCTCTTTTCGCCTTCCTGGATCGCCTCAAGGTCGAATCGCCCGTGCCAAGCACCCCGGCGGCCAGATAGCCACGCTTCACCACTACCGCAAATAAAAGGGTAGTACCTTTTAACCGGGAAACTCCACGGCTGGTTTCTTCCCTGGCAGTGCAACAACGTCCAGCTTTCCTCCACGTTGAGTTCCTCTCTTCCCCTGGACGAAGCACCGACTTGCACCCGCTGCCAGGAACAACTGTCCCCGCTGGAGCTTTCTCACCATTTCAGGTACTGTGTCCCGCCTGGTCTCCCTTGCAACAGACTGATCAAGGTGTCCCGTAAATCCTTGACTCTCTATCCTGGGGTGACCTGGGGACCTGCTAACTAACTTTTTCTGAACTGATCCAACCCTTTTTGAACTATCTGCAAAGACTTTTCAAAGTATTATTCAACTGTGTGATCTTGGACGCATTCTGCCTTGCTCTCTCCAAAAGTGGGCCTGGCCTATGAATTTTCTTGCTCTAACAGTAGACTCTGCCTTTTTCTGACTTGCTGTGGTTCTTTTAAAAGTGTTGGTATTATGTGCTGTCCTAATTCTGCCTTTTCCCTCCATTTTTATTGGAGTGCCATTTTACGTTAAGCCAGGGGTGCACAACTGATTTTGACAGAGGGCCGAAAGTACCTTATATGAGGGCTATAGTGGGCCGAAAATTAAATGTGGGCGGGGCGGTAGGCGGGGCGTGGCAGAGGCTTTTTAAACCCCCAATTTGTATTAAACACATGGAAAAAGAATATGTTTTTGAGGGGTAACGATTTTTATTTGCATTTCAAACTTACATTTTGTACTACACATTTTCCATTGTTATAATTTATTTCTATTTAGTTATTGTATCTCGTCTGTTTAATTAACTTGTATATATTTTATTGACCCTAGATTGGACATCCCATTATTTTGGACTGCTATAGTTTTCTGTTTGGGTTGCCCAAGAGGAGTATGGCCTTCGTTGAGTCAGGTTTCCTCAAAAAGCAAAGGATGTACATCTCCTAACTGTGCCTGTTTTAGCTTTATTATTGGGTTCACTCTTGGAGTGCAACACTATACCCCATGGCTCCCACCCCCAACCAAACACTATGCCCAATGGGTCCCACCCGCAACCAAACACTATGCCCCATGGCCCCCTCACCCCCAACCAAACACTATGCACCATGGCTCCCTCAACCCCCAACCAAACACTATGCCCCATGGCCCCCACCCCTCAACCAAACACTATGCCCCATTGCCCCCTGACCCCCAACCAAACACTATGCCCCATGGCTCCCTCAACCCCCAACCAAACACTATGCCCCATGGCCCCCACCCCTCAACCAAACACTATGCCCCATGGCACCCCCACCCCTCAACCAAACATTATGCCCCATGGCACCCCCACCCCTCAACCAAACACTATGCCCCATGGCACCCCCACCCCCAACCAAACACTATGCCCCATGGCCCCTCACCCCCAACCAAACACTATGTCCCATGGCTCCCTCAACCCCCAACCAAACACTATGCCCCATGGCCCCCACCCCTCAACCAAACACTATGCCCCATGGCCCCCACCCCTCAACCAAACACTATGCCCCATGGCACCCCACCCCTCAACCAAACACTATGCCCCATGGCACCCCCACCCCTCAACCAAACACTATGCCCCATGGCCCCCACCCCTCAACCAAACACTATGCCCCATGGCCCCACCCCTCAACCAAACACTATGCCCCATGGCACCCTCACCCCCAACCAAACACTATGCCCCATGGCACCCCCACCCCTCAACCAAACACTATGCCCCATGGCACCCCCACCCCTCAACCAAAAACTATGCCCCATGGCCCCCACCCCTCAACCAAACACTATGCCCCATGGCTCCCTCAACCCCAACCAAACACTATGCCCCATGGCACCCTCAACCCCAGCCAAACACTATGCCCCATGGCCCCCACCCCTCAACCAAACACTATTCCCCATGGCACCCTAACCCCCAACCAAACACTATGCCCCATGGAACCCCCACCCCTCAACCAAACACTATGCCCCATGGCCCCACCCCTCAACCAAACACTATGCCCCATGGCACCCTCACCCCCAACCAAACACTATGCCCCATGGCACCCCCACCCCTCAACCAAACACTATGCCCCATGGCACCCCCACCCCTCAACCAAAAACTATGCCCCATGGCCCCCACCCCTCAACCAAACACTATGCCCCATGGCTCCCTCAACCCCAACCAAACACTATGCCCCATGGCACCCTCAACCCCAGCCAAACACTATGCCCCATGGCCCCCACCCCTCAACCAAACACTATTCCCCATGGCACCCTAACCCCCAACCAAACACTATGCCCCATGGAACCCCCACCCCTCAACCAAACACTATGCCCCATGGCACCCTCAACACCCAACCAAACAGTATGCCCCATGGCCCCCACCCGTCAACCAAACACTATGCACCATGGCCCCCTCACGCCAAACCAAACACTATGCCCCATGGCTCCCTCAACCCCAACCAAACACTATGCCCCATGGCACCCTCACCCCAACCAAACACTATGCCCCATGGCCCCACCCCTCAACCAAACACTATGTCCCATGGCACCCCCCACCCCCAACCAAACACTATGACAGTTGGACCCCCCAACTCAGCACACACACAAACATGCACCGATACAGACCCGCACCCCCCACCCTCCAAATCAGCACACTCTCAAACATGCACCCATACAGACCCGAACCCCTCACCCCCCAAATCAGCACACTCTCTAACAAGCACCCATACAGACCCGAACCCCCACCCCCCAACTCAGCACACACACTCTCAAACATGCACCCATACAGACCCGAACCCCCCACCCCCCAAATCAGCACACTCTCTAACAAGCACCCATACAGACCCGAACCCCTCACCCCCCAAATCAGCACACTCTCTAACAAGCACCCATACAGACCCGAATCCCCACCCCCCAAATCAGCACACTCTCTAACAAGCACCCATACAGACCCAAACCCCCCACCCTCCAACTCAGCACACACTCTCAAACATGCACCCATACAGACCAGAACCCCCCTACCCCCCGAATCAGCATACAAACTAGCAAGCATGCATACATACAGACCCTGCATCTCAACATACACTGCACTTACACTCCAAAACAAACATTCATGCACACCCGACACCCCCCACCCCCGCATCTCAACATACACACAAAAAACATTCAAATCCAAACATTCATACACATCAGACAACCCCCACACACCCCCACCCCCGCATCTCAACATACACACAAAAAGCCTGAGTGCAGTGATCTAGAAACACGTTTTGTGTGAGTGTCTTGGGTGCGAGAGGCTCTGTGGGAGGATCTGGTGATTTAGTTTGGGCTCTGAGATAGTGGTTGCAGGCTGGTCCTAGATGTGGCACAGTTACTGGTACACTAGTGGACAGGTAGCCTGTTACTGGATGCACTAATAGTGTGTCGGTGGTTTGTGGTTGAGAGGGTAGACGATTGCTTGAGTCTATCTCCACTTTTGGATATTCTGAGTGATGGCTGGCAAGGTGAGTCCCTAGGGGATTCTGCCGTGGGTGTAGTGGAGTCTGGGAGGGGGGGGGGCTGTGGATATAGGACTTGGTAGGGTGAGGCACTGCGATGGGGTAGGGTGCCTTCTCTTGGTAGAACCCTTATATGCCTGCGTAGGTGGCAGGCATGCCCTGGAGTGGGCCTGGGTGATGGGGTGGGCAGTATCCCTTTGTGGCAGTTGTAGGATTGGAGTTTGGGGTGTCAGGTTGGCTAGTGTGTCAGCGATGGGGTGACACATGGTGGTGGTGCATGACGAGAGCCTGTAGTGTCCAGCGTGATACTTTAAGGGCTGTGCTAGTCCAGTTAGTTGTTTGTGGCGTCAGGCACCTGGTGCAGGAATGAAGCTTGTTTACTCACTGTGTACCTAGGCTAGGAAGTGAAAAGCTGGTTTGGTGGTGCTCCTGGAGTGTAGGGTCAGATGTTGTAGGCAAGGGGGGGGTCAGGTAGAGGGACATCAGTGAAAAGGGACGCACTGGGGTACTTTGTAGTGTGGTAGTTATACTCATCTAGTAATGGTGGTAAAAACGGTGTGGATGGTACTGTAGATGGCAAGTGGTTATGCTTCAGTGTGGTAGGTAGCGATATAGGCGAGCAGCGGACCGGGGGCAGAAAGGGCATAGGGGTCACCCAGGAATGCCCATGCCTTCTTTATGGTCTTTAATTTTCACGTTGCTTTGCCTTTTATTTTTATTTTTTTATAATTTGATTTTGACAGCAAATTGGCCTCCAGTTCATCTTTTTGTGTTGCCCTTTTCTGTAGAGGGCTCAAAAACCTACGAGAGTCAATGCTGTTCCTTTTGATCTTTTTTTGCTTACTCTATTTTTTTATTTGGAGCAGTTCCTACCTCTAATACATTTACTTTATGAGATTGGGTCCTCTTGGAGACTGTACCCGTAGGTTATAATATGTGAATTATCATAGACACTCAGAACAGATCTTAAATCCACTTGGCAAAAATGTAACCTATGCAGAATAAAAGTTCCCAAGATGTGAGAACTCCCATCGTCTGCACACTCTCAATGACCAAAACTCAGCCAAATTATTGTGTCAAGAGTTCGTACATATATGTAACAGTCTTAATGCAGTTGTAAATAATCAAGTATTTATAAAAGAAACAAGTTAATATGTGAAAATCAGTTAATATTTGCAAAAGAAAGATTTCCGACAGGTTCCTTTGTTCTTCACAAATTCTCCTTTAATGGGAAACCCAACATGTTTTGAGCTGGTATGCTCTTCATTAGGGGTTCATGCATGTGAAGTATTTTTTTCCACATATCTTTATTGATTTTCAACAGCACACATCAATTCCCTCAAATAACATTGCCTTCCCCTCCCATCCCTCCCTCCCCTCCCCACAAGACCCTTCAGGTGAACAACAACAGTTCTTGTACAGTTCTCTTCTTCCTTTTAACTATTTACATTCGGGGCTTCCTCCCCTCTATTACCCTCACAACATGTCCAGATCCGAATGTTATGAGGGCACTCTGTAGGTAAGCGAGGACACTGCCCCATTTCGTTCGGAAAGCCTCTTGGTTGCCTTGCAGTTCATAAGTCACCCATTCCATCGTCACAAACCTCCAAACTTTCATAAGCCAATCATATATTGTTGTTGGCTGAGGTTTCTTCCAGTGTTGGGCTATTGTCAACCCTGCTGCTATTACCAAATCCATAATTCCTCTTTGTTGGGTTTTCGAGAAATCCCTTTGTTTTAGAACCCACATGCCCAGGAGCCATGTCCTTGGATCTAGGTTATTCGCCCCTGCAACCATTGCGTTGACTTGTTCTATTATTTCTTGCCAGAACATTTTGATCTTCGGGCATCCCCACCACATATGGTACCAATCTCCAGTTGCAGGGCACCCACGCCAACAAGAGTAACTTACAGAGGGAAACATGGCATGAAGTTTCGTTGGTATATAGTGCCATTGGAGTATTACTTTCTGCCACATTTCCCTCAATTGAATGGAGCGGGTTAGTTTGGGGAGTTTGTTCCACAAGTCTCACTATTGCGGTCTCGATATAGATTCCCCAAGTGTTAATTCCCAGTTCTTCATGTATTGCCATACCACCTATTACCCCTGTGAGCTCAGATGAGCATACAGGTTGGTAATCAGTTTACATGTTCCTGGGTCAGTTGTTAGAAACGTTTCAAAGTTCGTGAGTTGTCTAGTGGCCGCTTTCCTGATATCGGGGAGTTGAGGCCAGTGCAGGAGTTGCGTGTATTGAAAGTATTCAGAGGCCGCACCCCAGTTCCTGCCTACATTCTTGGAACATCCTCACTTTCTGATTCTTGTACATATCTTTAATTATGATGCAGCCTGCTTCCGTCTAGCTGGTAAAAGCCTGCCTGTGCAGACCGGGGGAAACTCAGGATTGCCAAACATAGGTGTAAATGGGGATGGCATTGTGGTTAAGGCTCCCCTTTTAAGTGCCCCATCCCAGGTCTCCAGCCCTGCTCCCATTACTTCACTAATGGACGTGTTCAGATGTCTGTGCTTCCTATGATTCCACAAAAGGTTGGACAGGGGGGCCCCTGCCACTGCAATGTCCTGGCATACCCACGCGTGTTGAGGGGACGGGTCTACCCATTGCCTGATGACCCTCAACTGCGCTGCCTCATAATACTTCTTGAAATGCGGGAACGCCAATCCGCCCTCTAGTCTGTGGGCTTTTATGGTCACCCTTGCCACTCAGGGAATCTTATTTTGCCAAGCATATGTCAGTATCATCTTGTTCAGCGCTTTGAAGAAGGCTCTCGGGATCCGTATTGGAAGTGTTTGAAAGTAGTAAATCAGTTTTGGAAGGACAGCCATCTTCACCACCGTTTGTCTACCCCACCATGAGATGTTGAGTGGATTCCATTTTGCCAGATCTTGCTTCAGGCGACGGAGTAGTTGTGGGTAATTGGCCCCGTAGATTTGTTTGATTGACGGTGTCTGCTTAATCCCTAGATAGGTGATTGCCTGATGAGCTATCTTTAGACGGGTTATTTGGGCCAAATTGTTCACTAACGTAGGATCAGCAGTTAAATTCAGCATCTCAGATTTGTTCTCTATCCACCTCCGAGATTTGGGGGAGAGTAACCCCTCTCAGGAATCCCTCCTGTGTTGACTTTCCTGGCCTTTCTGATTTGTACAGAGCTTGATAGTATCTTGCCATTATGCCTCCCATTTCTTCATTGGTCGAGTGTGTTTGCCCATTTTCATCCGTTAGTTGAGCCATTCTGCAGGTTTTGTCCCTGATTTGACGAGCTAGTAATTTGTCCGCTTTATTAGCGCCAATATCGTATCTCTGCTTCACTTTCAGGAGTGCCATTTCGGCATTTCTGTTTTGTATCAGTGCATGCTGCTTCTGCAGGAGTTTCAGAGACATATTTAGCTTCCTAGTCGGATGGGTCGTTAACTCAGCTTGGGTGACTCGGAGTTTCTCTTCTATGTCCTCTTCCCACTTAGTTTACTCCTTAGCCTTGAAAGCTTTCAGCGCTATCAGTTCCCCCCTTAGTACTGCCTTGAAGGCATCCCACACCATGGCTTTTCCCGTCTCGACTGTGTCATTCTCCGCAAAGTACAGTTCTATTTTTTTCTCTGATTTGGTCTACCGTTGTGTGATCATGTAGGATATCGCTCGGGAATTTCACGGCCACATTGTCCCCTTCTGGTTTCTAAGCTTCATCGATATAACAATTGATGCATGATCGGACAGTGTAATTGTGCCTATATTGATGTCCTCTATTTTCCCTAACAGACCTGTGGAGGTCCAGACATAGTCCATTCTTGATTGCGAGTTGTGGACATGCGAATAGTGGGTGAATCCTTGTGCATCCTCCCTCTTGGAGAGCCAGACATTGTGTAACGCCAGTGTGTCCATCATAGTGCTCAGGGCTTTAGATGGGGAGTGCACATATGATCTTGCCCGTAGGCTCCTATCCTGCACTGGATTTCAAGCAATGTTTAGGTCTCCTCCCAATACGATCTCACCTGTCGCAAAGTCTTCCAGTGTTGCGAGGGTTTCCCTTAGGAAATTATCTTGACCTGTATTGGGTGAGCAGACTGACGCTAGGGTGAGGTCTGTTCCCTCTACTTGTACTTTCAGAAACAGGAACCGCCCTTCTTTATCCGCCAGACTCTTTTGAACGTTTGCCCCAAGACTATCCTGTAAGGCTATCAGGACCGGGCTCGTTTCTTTTCTGCATTCGCCTGATAGACTTGCGTAGTGCCTCTGATCCTAATTTTGGCTTTATCCTTTTTCCTAATATGGGTTTCTTTGTACAGTAGAATCTTTGCGTCTTCTCTTCATGCTTGCCTCTCAAGTTTCTTCCGCTTGATTGGGGTATTCATCCCCCTAACGTTATGTGTCAGGATCTTAATCCCTCTCACATTGGTTCTGTCCATGTGATGTCCTTTATTTTGATTGTTGCCTGATAGAATTTGAACTGCCCCTTCAGTAACATGTCACCTTCAGAGTCTTTTTCCCATTTGTCCACCTCAAAATCCCCCTTCCCTCCTCCCTCCCTTCCCACCTGAGTGGGGGCCTGGTAACTAATTGCGTCGGAGCATGCCGCCCCTTGCTCCACGCCCCCATCTTGCCTCAGGTAAAATGTGTGGGGATTCCTAAACCCCATTCTGGACTTCTCTATGGGTCAACTTCTACCCTGCCGGGCCTCGTCAGTGTGGTTGTAATCTAGTTGCTGTGTGTAACTTCCCTCTCCCTCCTGTCTGATATCTTCCCGCTTATTCTCATGAAACCGAGTTTTTTTATGAATTCCTGAGCTGCAGTGGGCAAACTATGCTTATTGTCTTTTCCTTCCCCTGTTTTTCTACTCGACGGTCCTCCAGCTGTTCTGGTTCTTTGGGCCTATTAAGCTCTCCTTAGTTCGTCGTGGCTCTTCCCCTCGTTCCTGCAGTATTCCGAGCAGCTGCTCCCCTTCCTCACATGTCACAATTCGACGTTGGGCCCTTTCCCACGTAAACAACAGACCAAATGGAAAGGTACATTTATATTTGATTTGCTTGGCAATAAGTTGCTGGACCACCGAGCCCATTTGCCTCCTTTTCAAGAGGGGTGATGGAGCTGGACCTCGTGACCGTTGACGGTGACTTGAGCGGAGAGTCTTGCTCTTCTCAATATTTGCTCCTTTTGGGTGTAGCTCGACAGAGCTACCAAGGCATCTCTGGGTCTCGTCCCCGATTCTGGCGAGCGTCTTGGTCCCACCCTGTGAATTCTGTCTATTCGTATCCAGGGTTCGTTATCCTCGCCTAGCACATCTGCGAAGAGTTGTGAGATTGTTGCCCGAAGGTCCTTGTCATGGACGGTTTCTCTTAAATTTCTAATTTGTATATTTGACCGTCGAGACCTGTTTTCAAGATCTTCACACTGGAGCTCAAGGCTATTCGTCGCTATCGCCAGCTGTTCCAGAGTCCCATCTGATTTCTTAGTTTCCTCTTCCAATCGTTGGACCGTCCTTTCCAATATATCCGTTCTCTCCTCAACCTTCACCAGATCCACCTTCACCTCTTGCTGGGATTGTTTTGTATCTTCTCTCAAGGTGTGGAATTGTTCTTGTATGGACATTAAGAATTGGTCTTGCAGTTCTTTGAAACAGGATTGCATGTCCTTCTTGGTCATAGTATTGTCCCCCATCTCTTGCCTGTTGTGATGGTGTGGATCCTCTTTTACTCTATTTAGTTTATTCGTTTTCTCTGTGCCGCATAGCTGTTTCAGACTTTTGTGCTGTTTCCTTTGAGGGGGGGGAGATTGGGTTAAGCTTGGTGTCTTCGTTCTAGTTTTGGACATTGAAGCTGTCCAAGCCCGATACCCTGTCTTGGTTTTAGTGGTGCGCAATTCCGCCGCAAACGTCCCCCTGTATCTGTTTATGGCTTTCACTGGGTGCCCTCCAACACGCTGCGCATGTATGGTCCTTACACTGTTGGATATACTATGGTGGTCGTTACTTAGCTCCTCTGAGCACTCCCTTGCTTCACTGGTGGGGGACCACCCCCCCTCCAGTGGGGGTCCCAGGCCCAAGTTGGGTGACTCCCTCCGATCCCCTGCCACGACTCCAACCTTCCTTCTGCAGGCAGTGGCTAACAGCGTGCTGTGTCCCGATGAGTGGTGGGGAGAACACAACCCTCTCCACCCTTTTGTGTTCTGGTGGTGTGCCCGCTGCCGGTGCGTAGAGTGGGGGGGCATGACAAGGACGTTTCCGAGAGTCTTGTTGGGGCACCCCCCGTGGGTGCAGTCGTCGCTTGGTCTCTCTTCCCTCCCTAAGCGCCCGCCTCCTAGTTGGCCATTACACTCTGTCCTGGGGGGGTCCTGGAGGTATGTGCTGCAGTTGGCCGAGCCGCTATGGGAGCTATGCCAACTTACTTGTTGCCCCCTGGCCGGATTCTCCTGGTCTCACCGCATGTCTGCCACTGTGGAGGCTGCTTCTGGACCGGCTCCAGGGGGGGCACACCCGATCCGCTTCCCTGTGCGGCCCTACTGGGGGGGTACTGCTCTGTGGCTTCGTGGTGTCTCTTGCACCCCAGGCACCGGAGAGGGCGCCCTCTGGCTCCCGTTGCGGAGGGAGGGCGGGGTGCAGCCTATTATCCCCTGGCAGGATTCGCTACTCCAAGTCGCCGCAGAGAGGTCCCTCTCTCCTTACTGCTGCCCCTCTCGACACTGACCGTGTGGCTTGGGATCCGCTATTCCAAACCACGGTGAGGTCCCTCTCTCCGTACTGCTGCCCCTCTTGGCTCTGCCGGTGGTGGCCGCCCTCCGCTTGCTCCTCCTCAGACTTCTGCACAGCGCGAGCCCCTGGACGTGAGGCCCGCGCCGCTCTGCTCTGCACCTCGCGTCGGATAAACTGCTTCCCGGGGTTGTCGTCAGTGGCTTGAAGTCTGTGGGCGCGCGCCCCACGGATGACACCGGGAGGGGCCTCTTATTACTACTTTATGGCATCCGGATCGCTTATTGATGTGCTATGTTTGTTGACCCGGCCGGGAGAGACCTCAAGCGCGTCCTCTCATTCAAGCTGCCATCTTGAGAGTGCATGCATGTGAAGTTTTAATGTGATTTAACAAAAAGTGGTATCAATACAACAATTTCCTAATCATAATGTGTGAATTGCTATGTAACAAAGATCCAAAAGCATCTTAAGCTTGATAAGTCACCTGATAAGTAAAAAGTTCCAGAAATGTTCTGGTCTTGTGCACACCGTACAGATGTTGTCCAAATCTGTTCATCAATAGTGCCCATAATTTCTACAAAGCAAAAGAATTCCTGTACATCTCTTGTCTGCCTTAACTTTTTGTATATGTATTTTAAGCCGTCTTGAAATGCGCTCAGTTACCTCGAGGTCCGGAGTGCTTTATAAATAATAAACAAACAAACAAACACACAAGGCAGAAAGTCTCCTTCCTGTTGTAATCGTGACCATAGTTACGAGATAGAATTCGTCGGCTGTTAAATATCTCCAACAGCGCCCTGTGCTTGCGGTGGACATACCATGACTGCAAGCAGCATGGTAGATGAAAGTAACTCTATCACCCTATTTAATGGAAGAATACTGACAGGCTGTCTATTGTGTTGTTTGTCTTGCCACAAACAACCGAAGCATGGACACTCAATCTCCCTGTTACACAGAAAAAGACTGTAAAGCTGCCTATTTTGCTGTTAGTCTTGCAAAAAAAATTTGAAACACATAATTTGGCCTCTAATATGCAACGAGGCTATGTGCTTGGGTGGCCATATCTAGGGATATAGAGAACAATGTAAGAAATATTATATTTCTATGGTCTAGTCACTTCACAACAGGTAAGGGCACAATGGAGCCACTTGCCAAAGATATAGAGGCAGCCATAGTGCTGCAGAAAAAACTCTGACTATATGGAGATAAATCTAGGGGTGCAGTTGGTAGAGTGGAATTTCTTCATTGAGTCCCCTTTGGTTGTCCAAAGTCTGCAAGCAATGAATCCCTCTTGATTCCTTGTTGTTTATTGTTCGCTGTATATTGGAACTATTTTTGACAATGTCAATAATCCACCATTTCATGTCATCAGGAGAATGGGCAATAATTCTTCCAAAAGAACATGAGTAATTTGTTCGCCTATTGTGTGAGACTATTGGTTCTAGATGGTATTTGCATCTAATCCTTGAACAATGCTTATTAATCCTTGTGTGGACTGGTCTTGTGGTCTGTCCCACATATCTTAGTCCACACGGACATTCGATGCAATACACCACATTCGAGGTTTTACAATTTGATAAAAATCGTATGTCCCATACTCTGTCTTCGATCTGGAAACTATTCGTTTTCTTTGTAAACTGACAAGCTGGACAGTTTCCACATGGGAAATGGCCCACCAATGCACGAAGAACTCTCTGACTGGTGTTAGATTTATTCTGGCTTGAAGAATGAACCAATTTGTCTTTCAGGTTCCTAGACCTTTTAAAAGCAAACAAAGGTTTGTCTCTAACAGGGAGACAAGTATTCACCATCGGCCAATATTTCAAAAGAGCTTTCTTAATTGTAAATGATTGTGTGCGGTATGTTGTCACACACGTTATTCTTTCTTGCGTTTGATTTTTCAATCTAGGTGCCAACAGATTTTCCCTGGGCGTGAATCTCGTTCTTTTAAGAGCATGCAACACCAATTTCTTTGGATAGCCTCGTTCTCTCAGGTCATTGGCTAATTTATTAGCATGACCATAATAGTCTGCAATCGCTGTGCAGTTTCTCCTGAGCCTGAGGAATTGGCTATATGGAAAATTCTCTTTTAAGGACCTTGGATGGAAGCTGGTGAAATGCAAGATGATGTTTCTATCAGTTGTTTTCTTGTATAGAGTGCATGTAAGATGTCCTAGCTCCACTTGAATACACAGGATAAAAAAATTAATTGACGTCTTGCTGTATTCCATCGTGAACTCAATGGTTGCATGTTGATTATTAAGGTAAAGGAGAAATTCATTCAAAGACTCGATATTACCTCACCAGATGAAAACTACGTTGTCTATAAATCTAAACCACTTTCTAATGTGTGGTTTATAGACGTTGCCTTCAGACAACACACATTTCTCCTCAAAAGCTGACATAAATAGGATAGCCAAGCTGGGCACAAATGCTGCTCCCATCGCCGTGCCCCTTGTCTGTAAATAGAATTGTCCAGAGTTCACAAAGACATTTTTCTGCAATGCAATGGTCATAAGTTCCACAACAAAGGCTGCTGGAACCCTATATTGGGTTGCCTGATGGGTAAGGAAACTATGGACTATCTCAATCGCCTCCTCTTGTGGGATGTTAGTATAAAGAGATTTGATATCCATCGTGATTAAGAATTCTTGTTCAGCATCAAAGGGTTCACCCTAAAAAATGTTGATGGTAGAAGTTGTGTCTTTAACAGTTTGTTGACTTATGGGTTGCAAAAAAAGGTCTATACATTTGCATAATGGCTCCAAAATGGAACCACACCCCGACACCATCGGTCTCCCTGGGGGAAGTGTCTGATGTTTGTGGATTTTGGGGAGGGCATAGAACGAGGGAATCCTCGTGATTTAAATAATCCAGCGTCTCCCTTGTGATCCAGGAATGGTCTGCTACAAATTGAGTAACCTCCCTGATTTCCTTCTCTATATCATAAGAGGGGACTTTACGTAGGGGATGATAACTCTGAGTGTCCTCCAATAAGTCCAACACCATGCGGTTATACTGTGACCAAGAGAAGAGAACAATCACCAGTTGTGGATTTGATATTAATTCTTCTAATGCTTGCTTTTCACTATTCGAAAGATTATTTGTGGTGTTATGAGTTTGACTTTGAAGTCTTTTAAGGTCATTCATAACACATTTTTCTAATAGGATTATTTCCTGGGCCACTTGATTATCTGATGCAGTAAAGGCAAAAGGGACCCTCAGGCCAGAGTCCTGTATGTTTTCACATTCCCCTTGCTCACAAAAGAGGTTACTGAGTCTAAGTTTCCTAAAAAACATTTCTATCTCTATTTCCGTAGAGTAACAATCTCTTCTGTTTGTAGGAACAAATGAAAGGCCCTTTTCTAAAAGCTGGATTTTCATATTGGACAAATCTATGTCTGAGAGGTTAAAGAGTGGAATCGTTTTTTCTATTGGATTTATTTGTGGGGGTATGCAAGTATCCTCTACTGGTTGTATCCTCTCCTACGTGGTCGTTGACACCTCCTGCCTCCCCAAGGGTCCCACTCTGGATTGTAAAAGTCCCCCTGATAGCCTCCGAATCGGCTTTTTCCTAAAAAAAGATCTCTGGCCTTGTGGTCTAAAAGCTTGTTGGGGTCCAGACTGATATGAGTCTTCTCCAGCCAAATCACTGCTTGTGTCTGAGAAGGTTACCCACTTCCGTGGTCCTCTTCTATTGCGGCCAGTCTGTTGGGATCTTTCCTGTTTTTTTTGTTGTATGTAGTCAGCACTAAAATACGGGCAATTCTTCTCTATCTTAAATTCTTGGATATCTTTTCCAAGTTTCTTTGTTTTTTTAGATAGCGTTGATGTTTTAAATTCTTCAAAAAGCTTTTCAATCTCTCTTAGCTTCTCATCTGGGTTAGTGATCAGTGGGTTAGACTTACATTTCAGTTCATCTGCCTCAATCTCTTTTTGTAATGAAATTGTTAATCTTTGAGCTGTAGAGATTGTCAGTGCCATAAGATCCCTACTGCATTTTGTGGCTATTTTGCTAAAGCCTGTTTTATATTCCTCATCCTCCAGGAATAGTCCTGGTTCATTACGTATAACCAGGCCAGCTGGTATAATGCTTGCTCTAAGATATTCTCTTAGATAATGGCCATGAAGTTATGTTCTGAATCCCTTTTTCTTTCATTTCAATAACTCATCTGTGTTACTGGGTGGGAGAGTGAGGCCTGGGTTTTCCCCTTGATCAAAGAATGAAGGACCTCGAATGATATTGAGTATCTGTTCCTCACTGAAGCTCAACGTGGCACTCTCTGCCATATCATAGCTGCTAAGTATGTGAATGTGAAAAAATATATTAAAGAAAAAACAGAAAAGGAGTGAAGAGGAAAATACTATAAAAGTACCAACCAAAGTTGTTGTGCTCAAAGAAAGAACCAAAAATTCAGAAAAATGCTAATCTAGAAGAAACAGACAACAAACTACAAATGATAAGTAGACAGATACCCCTAATGTGTCGTAGTATACTGTGCACTATCTATACTCTAAATTCAGCCTATGCTGACACTAAATTTGTTTATACACTGAAAGGTAACTCCCTACTCTGTCTGGGACTGGGAAAAAGTAATCCAAAAACAACAAAAGCTGTCCCCACACAAAAATTATCTTATGAAGGCTGCAGTTAAATAATTTACTGCACCGTATCTTACTCCTAGAGTAATAAAGAAAAAGACAGAATCACTACTAGCTGGGTGCTATTAGTCACTACCTCCGATGGTGTCCTATTTTCGGCTATTTTCTCAACACAATATCACATACATATAAAACTCAATCATATAGCTTGGTTAGCCATTTTTGCCATTTTGCCAACTGTATTGGACATGAAACCTAATGATACAAAAAGACACAATTTATTGCAAAAAATATCATTTTTCCACAAACTCAATTTTACCCATTTTCCATGAAAACGTCATGATTACACAAATTCAATATTAATATTTGACATGAAAATACACAGTTTATATCTCGTAAAACAGAAAGTACTGTAGGGATTGGAGTGGGTTACACATAAATAATATGCTTTAAAAGGCCCAAGGAGCTCTTTTTCAGGATCATCTGCAAAGTCAAAGATCAGCTGGGACGTTAGGGTATGTCACAGCCAGAAGGGATCAACAGATGACCCAAAATCCAGTTGGTAATGGTCAAGGATCTTTAATCAACAACAGAAAGCTACGGGTGTAGATTCAACTAACGTCATCAATTGGGAGCTCAGCACAAGATAATAAGGCAAGATTCTCTGTAGGACCTTAGTCCTCAATTCTTCCTTCTCTCCCTGCATTGTGGCAGGAAATAAACAGTCAATCACAGTTTCTGAGGTTTTAAGTGCTCTGCACTTCTTTCTTGACAGTATCTGTGGAAGCCTTGGCTTTTGTTGATGGCAGGATGTCGCTAGATGATACCATCACCCCGTTCCTGGTCTTTTGCTCATCAGAATGGAAGCCAGGTGTCAGACTTTGCGAGATCCTTTGCAGGATTGTGGTAGGCCGTGGGCTTGTTAGGATTCACCCTGTGACAGAAAGCCAGGGAGGTCCTTGAGTATGATTTCCCCACCAAGCCAGGAGTCTCCTTAGTAGTCTGGGTCTAGAACAGCTCTTTATTGTCTTCTTTTTTTCACTGGTGGCCTTTCCCCTCTGGGATACTGATTTTGCGCTGTTTGTTGACCTGTACCCCCTCCACTGTTTGCCACAATCACTTCCTTTCCTCTATAAGGTTTCACTACACTCTATTTTTTGCTCTGCCTACCCTTTCTACTTTACTCCATCTCTCTCTAAGAACTGGTAGTTTCCTCCACTCCTTCAAACTGCACATTTCTTGCTATATTCCCTTCTCTCCTATTCACTATAATGATGACCTCCTCCTTCCAACCAAACTATTCCTTTCTTTCACCTTCATCACCTCTTTTGCTCCTCTCTTTTTTGGTGGTCTCCTTCCCCCCAAACTGCTCCATTCCACCTCATTGGCGTAGCACAAAATTTGGGGTCCTCCTTGCGAGCCATGCTGAGGGGCCCTCCACCAACTCGGCAACAAATCATGGGTCACGCCACACTCTCGACCGGCCTAGATTGCTGCGCTTGCGCAATACGCACAAACCTGCTGCTGCAGTGGTACGCCGCACACTGCACTAGGAGAAAAATATAAATATGTGTTTTAATGCATTATAACGGCACACTTTCTGAGAAAAATTGGCTAAAAGGCCAGAGCGTTTGCAATTGTTTTGTAGGGTAACACCAATCTAAAAATCCTATACATGCAAGTCACCAACAGTGCACAGGAACATTAATGCTTTAATTAATATAACGCTTTGCTATTAAAAATGCCATGCTACGATGAAAACATGTCCAACTGACTGCGCAATGCAGACCAGTCGAGACACGTAATAACATATTACAGTAAAGCGTGCCAGGCCACATTTAGACATACCTAGACCGGTTGCACCACAATGCCAGTCGAAGCAATACAACTTATCATAGTTATTTTATTACAGATGTCCAGAAAAATATACAATGCTGTAGTAAGAAACGGCTAGACTGGCAACACACAAATGCCAGTCTAGCCAGGTAATTACACTTAGCAGGACTGCTTTATCAGAGATGCCCAGTTAAAAAAAAGTCAAGCAAACTGGCTAGAGAGGCATTCTGGTGCAGCCAGTCTAGTTATGAAGTAATATGGGGATTGTGCAGTAAATCGTAATGGTCATCCATGTCCAGGCTAAGCAGGTTTGTTATGTGGTATTAGTGGCTAGAGAGGCATTTTAGTGCAGCCAGTCTAGTTATTAAGTAAAAAAAAGCCCAGCAATTACTGACTTAAAGCATTTCACTGTTAGTACCTGCATTCAAATGCATAATTCTTTAGGCAATTGAAATTTTGATGTGTGTTTAGTACTTGCATGCCAGGGAAGTGATTTGGAGGGTAGAGAGGGGACAGGAGACCGCTTATTCTCACAGCAGTCCATTAAGTGGGAGCTTTCAGACTTATAGGAGAGAGTTAACTGCTTGTAATATTGAAGTTTCTCTCAGTGCATGGGACATCTACCTCTTTGTGTTAGATCATAGCAAAGACTGGTGAGCAACGTTTCCACGAAGGCAGAGGATCTTTGAGGGCATGTCACTCAGCTAGGCCTACCAGATCAAGGGAAGAGACCGCTAGTTCATCAATTCCCTCTGATTGGGCGAAGACTAGTATACTCAGATACAGTGCATTGCTTCATGGTCAGAACACTTCTAGGACGAGTGCAGAGAC
This sequence comes from Ambystoma mexicanum, assembly GCF_040938575.1. Classification (NCBI taxonomy): domain Eukaryota; kingdom Metazoa; phylum Chordata; class Amphibia; order Caudata; family Ambystomatidae; genus Ambystoma; species Ambystoma mexicanum. Next base: position 1,392,982,815 of record NC_090931.1, read on the forward strand.
CAGCTTTGCGATTCCTCCTTGGGTAGGTGTTTTCTTGCTTCGGGATCCTAGTGTCATGCGCCCACTTTCCACGTCCGCCATTGAATGTTCCACTACCTTTTAGGCCATATCGAGCGGTAGGCCATATCTTCATAAAAAGAAACCAGGATTGAAACTACCAGGAAGAAAGAAGCCGGTGGAAAAGGAATCCAGCAGCTCAGGTGAGGAACGTTATCTGAGCTCAGAGCCCGACAGTGATATTGACGCCTGGGTTTCGACACAATAAGAATGTAGACCATCTTGTTATATGGGAGGTTGGGGACTGAAGGATGTGACATAGTAACAGATCGGGCATGACCCCCAAAGTGAAGTTGAACACCTTTATGAACTTTATCATGGAATTTGTGCCGGTGTGAAGCCTTGGTTTGGAACGACTGATTTGGCAGTGCTACCCTGGCCCGCGTTCCCGCTGTCCTCACCGGCGCTGCTCCCAGATGACATTTCACTGTTCTTGCCCCCGAGAGAATCGGACGGGGGAAGATATGATGGCAATGGACATGGCAACAAGCGATTATGAAGGTAAAGGGCTGTTTTCTGGGGCCAGAGCATGTGGCATGGACAGCTTGGAGCCAATTCTGGGATAATGAACATGGAACGCAGCAGTGCTAGGGCAGATGACAAGGCGTCTGCACTTCTGGGGACAAAGGATGTGACATGACAATTCTGAGGGGGAAAAGGCATAATGGTATGTGATATGGGGCAGTTCAGGGGGAAATTCAAGTTTCATGGGGCAATGTAGGTGGCACCAGGATGCATGTTGCATGGTACACAACCACTACCCAACCAAGAGGGGGAAGGTGTAGGTTGTTCATGCGACCAACAATGTCCTTCCTAGCCTTCTCAGTGAGTATTCCCACCACTGGCAGCGGAACCAGGGGCCTTTTCAGTTGTCCTTAGGACAAATTAGAAGAATGCCAAGTCAGGCAGGCCTTGCAGTCATGCTCTTCTTGACCTCTTATGGTGGGCCAGTTGAAGTGAGGAAAACATCTCCATGTTGTCTTTTTCACCCTGCAAGAAAGACTCTGGTTGTCTGACTCAGGGAGAACCACCGGCCTTTGTAGTGCATCCAGCTCAAGCTCTTTAGGTGAAATGTGTAGTAGGCCACCTCTCAACTAAGCATCAAACTGCCCCGGGGCCTCCCCTTTTGACTGTGTCAACACCTGTCTGCAAACACCCTAGACAGGGTTACACTCTGCCTGAACCATGCAGAAGGTGCTCTGCCTGAACCATGCAGAAGGTCCTCCCTCCACAAAAGCCTCTTGTAGCTTGGCCAAGTCTCCCAAGTTAGTGATTGAAGTCTCTTCAGAGGCCTGGCACGCCAAGGAATCAACCAACTTCTTGAAACCCATAAAATAGGGTACTTATTATTGATTGTATTCGTTTTTTGTAAGCTTGTGTCACAGTTCCAAGAACTTTTCACATATTCCTATATATAAAACAAATTCATACATTACATTACCTTTTCTTCCTTTCAGGTATTTCTATATATAAAACAAATTCATACATTACTTTTCCTTCATCAAAACAATAAAATAAAACAATAAAAGAAACCAAGAAGGAACACGTTTGCTCAGGAATATTTACCATACTCCAAGTATTTCATTCTATAATAAATCGTTCCGACTCCAACTACCCTTTCTCCTTTACTTTAATTAACTTATAATAATATGTTTAATTTACACCACATTTAAAAAAGGGCCATGTTCAAATGATTATTACCTGTAACCTGCAAGTAATCAAAAAAGATTTTGATTTTATTCCATTCAGTTCATGAGTGAACTCCCCCAAATACCTCATATAAACGTCTCACTGGGAGCTGCATTGTGTAAGAATGTGTCTGTTTCCAGCATTTTTTTACTTCTGCACAATCGGCACCATCTTTCGCTCTTAGGGATAACTATTCTAGGGCCAGTAACTGATCGAGTGGGGAGTTGATTCAAAGGAAATCAAAGAATAAATCTCTGCAATGAAGGTGAAGGGGCCCAAGTTAGATACTTCTGGGGGCGCAGATAATCACACTGGATTCTGACATATTCATGGTAGGACCTCAGTGAGCTAAAATGGTCAAAGTTGAGGCCCCAATCCCATAATCTAAGCTTTTTTCTTAAATTCTCTTATGATGGTATTCATGTCACCCCCCCAGCACAGTGCTCAACTGACTTTCTCAAAGAAACCTTCAACCTGATGTACATAGCACCTTGTAAATGCTTGCTCTCACTGACATATGTTGTCCTACTCAGTAGAGGCCACATAGGGGTCTTTATGCACTTTATACCCAATAGTCCCTTTCGCTGTAGTAACAGAGCCTTCATTGATGTTAACCTTGGCTCTATCCTCAGTACTGCCATTGGTATACAGTGAGGTAGCGAGAGTAGGGACCTTCATACCTTCCCCTGCAGTCTATTTAGCCAAGTGATATCTGTCATTTGAGTGGCTTCGAGGCCATAAAAAGCTTTGCCACCAGACTTTCCTGTGCTGGTGGCAAAGCACTGGAACAAGCTGCCCTTAACCCTCCGACTCGAGCCCAGCTACCGGGCTTTCAGAAAGCATCTTAAAACCTACTTGTTTAAATAATTAATTCCAGACTCCCTGACTGCCTGCTAATTCAGTGAGATTGTTTTAGTCGTGTCTGTTTAGTACATGTTTTATGTACGCGCCCCGATGCCTGCGGGCTTTCAGCGCTTTATAAGCATGCAAAATAAGATAAATAAATAAAATAAATAAATAAATAAAACAAAAAAGGCACTATACTCTGTTTATACACCAAGAGTACTCCTTCGATACTATGCTCCATAGTCTGTCCAGCGTAGGACCTGAGTATCGCATTTTAGCCTACTGTGTTGCGAGTTTTAATTCTAATCATGTCCCCATATTTATTTTCTGTTCTAATCTAGACCCCCAAATATCTATATACTGGCCCCCTTTTTATATCAGCCAGTATCATAGTCAATCTCCTGATCACCACTCAGGAACCACTAGCTATCATAGCCTGGGTCTTTTCTATGTTGGTGATCAGCAGGCAAACATGCACCCCTGTTTCAATCCTTTCTTAGTGAGAATGCTAGGTGTTCAAGCTCCCATGCTGCTCAACCCGACCTGTACACTGGTTTCCTCATGGATTTGTTGAATCATTTCCAGGAGGGATTTGGCCCACAATCGGTCTCTATTTACTGTATCAAAGGCAGACTTAATAGAGCACATAAAGTATAGGGTTACCATGCTTTTGTGCTCCTGCTATTAACAGATCTAGGGTTAAAATATTCTCTAATGTGGAGCCACCAGCCCTGGAGCAACCAGCCCTGAATCCTGTGTGGAATGTGGAAAAGATTTGCTTTAATTGTTCTCATCTTTTTACATTTAGGGTACATGAAAGGCTTATTTTACAAGACAAATAAACCAAGTGGTTCTCAAAGAAATCAAAGAAGAGCAATCAAAGCTTGCTTAATGATTGAGGTTATCTATCAATCCATCCCCCACTTGTATGGGGATCTGCCCCCTGGTATGCAAATGAAAGTAACTTGCAATTTGTGGGGTTTCTGATGTTCCCTGCACTTCCTTTGTGGCTTGATCCACAAGCGGGGTGTCTGCCATATTGGATCTCAGATATATCTCACTCTCTCATCTAGGGGCTCAGGGACTGAGACAAGTGCTTAATTAGCTTAACAGAAGATGCACACTTGGAATTCTTTGGCAGATCAGAACCAGGGATAGCACTGGCATTGAAGGATCCCACATTGGGGAACATTTCCATGTCTAAACACCCGAAGACACAAAAAACTGTGGACATCTCTACTAAGCTGCTTCAGGCAGAGAAAAGTAAGAAACCGGAATTGGGAAAATCCCTGCATACGGCACGAGTGGGCCCCTCTAGACAACTAGCCATCAGAGAGGACATTCAATCCGTCATGCTGGACATCAAAGCAGAGCTCCGCAGCTGCATGTCTGAACTGTCTATTGAACTAGAGCATATCGATCAGAGGCTGGTGGAAATGGAACAGAGACTGGGGGAGGTGGAGGAACAAACCCGGGACCATTCTGCTGGAGGTCCAACGCAAAATCTGAACCTTGGAGGACAGGAATGAGATCCTGGAATTTAAACAGCAGGACATGGAGAATAGTGCTTGAAGAAATTATCTGTGAATTAGGGGCGTTCACTCATCTGTCCAAGATCAAGATTTGGCGGAATATATAGGGGACCTGTTTCAATCTCTTCTGCCACATATCGACAAACCAACCACTGCTGTTATTGGACAGTGGGCTCGAGTCAGAGTATCCCCCGGATGTGATTACCCAAGTCCATTTTTACACGACCAAGCAAGAGATCCTGGCGGTGGGTCGCTCCTGGGACAAGCTCACTTTTCAGGGCTCTCCCCTACAGATCTTCCAGGACCTGTCGACAGACACTATACAGAAATGCAGAGCCCTCCGGCATATAACTCCCTTTTTGCGTGACCAGACGATCAGGTACTGTTGGCTAATTTACACTTCCGTACAATTTACATTTAAGGGGGTATCCCGGTTGATTTCATGCTAGGAGAATGCAGAGGGGATTCTGAATGCCACTTCCCCAGACAAGGGGAGAGACTCTTCACCAAGCACGCTTGTGGGAAGTGAGGGCCCCCAACCAAAACCGCAACATCCCACCTAGTCGAGGATACAGAAAAGACGTAATTCAGGGATTTCTCTTCCACATGCCCAAGCCAGAAAGATGACGGTGCTGAAAGGATCCACTAGTCTTCTATTGAAACCTAAAGTTCTGGCGGCTGACACCAATGGAGTGCTGAGTAATGCAATGCTTGAGATGGGCTTCATACGGCCTGCGCCTGACCTCAAGGGGGATGTCGCATGAAGTTCTCCTTGGGGTGTTTGGGCTTCTGTTTTTGGCAATCTTAAGTTTTAGAGTTCTCTGTTGGAACTCTATATTTTGCGTTTTATTTGTTTATGCAGTTAAACCTTGGTTGGAGCGGGAGAGCAGAAATTCCTTTAACTTGGATGGCAACTGAAACCCACCTAACCCCCCCACCCTCTGTGACAGGGGAGAAGAGCTTGGCAGCGCCCCACCAGAGCCCGAACTTTGTTTCGCTAAATGTGAAAGGGTTGAACTCTCCGATAATACAGAAATCTATACTAAAGCGGTTGAGGGACTTAGAGGGTACAGTGGCCTTTTTGCAGGAAACATACTTTCTTCCAGCAGACTACACTCGCCTTCGGAGCAGAGACTTCCCTAAGCAATTCTTGGCTTCTGGGGGAACTAAAACAGGAGGGACAGCAATCCTGATGGCGAGGGGCATTCAGTTTGAAGAACTGGAATCTATTCAAGATCCTGGTGGCCGGTTTATTGGAGTGAAAGGTATGCTTTTGGGGCAACTATATTCGCTGATCTCAATTTACGCTCCTACTGAAGGACGAGAACACTTCTTCAGGGATCTAGAGGAGTCGCTCCTCCCCTTTCTGGAGGTCCAGGTTATCGTGGGTGATTTTAATGGCATCCCTGACCCTAACAAGGATAAAACGCATGTCCCCTCCTCCAAAGATTTTAAAATCGACCTGAGCATCCTCCATTTGTTCAAATCTTTGGGAGTTGTAGATGCTTGGAGGGTATTACATTTGGAAGAACGGGACTTTACTTTTTTCTCGCAGGTCCATCGTTCCTCCTCCCGTATAGACCTGATCTTGGTGTCTCCCCTGCTAATGCCGTTTATTGGTAAGGTGATCATTGCCCCCAGGGTGCTCTCTGATCATGCCCCGGTCCTTTTGCAAATTAGAGCCTGGGATCCAGTCCCAACCCCCAGATCGCAATAGTGCCTATATGACCCGATCCTAAACGATATGGGCCTGAGGGATAGGGTAGCAAAAGCAATAAAGGACTACTTCTGAGAGAACCCCCCTGACCTGACGTCACCAGCCATGACATGGGATGCTATGAAAGCTGTAGCCAGGGGGGTTTTAATAGCCCACACGGTGGCCTACCACAAATGGAAAACACAAACCCAAGCCCAACTAGAGCAGGAAACCTTAGAGATTGAGGGGAACTATAAGAAGGGTTGGTCCCCCAAACTCCACTCAGCCCTCCGTATCGCCTGTAATAAATTAGAGGCCCTATATGCTGAGGAGACGGCTCAGTCTCTGCCATCTATCAAACAGGGATACTATGCCAAAGGCAATAAAGCCACCTAATCTTTAGCGAGGAAACTGGCACAAACCAGAATACGCAACGTCATTATAGGCTTTAAAGACCTGCGAGGGGTAATGCAGCATGGGGAAGAGAATAAATTACAACTAGCGAAAGCCCACCTGATGAAGACGATCTCAGCTCTGGTTGGATCAACCGCGGCTCAAAAAAGGTACCTTGAGGAGGCTGCCCTGCTGTGCTTGTCCCGGGAAGAGATGGAGAGGTCGGAGGCCCCAATTCAGCAGGAGGAGGTGGAGGTGGTATAACGATCCCTGAAAGCTATAGCCCTGGGCCTGACAGCTTCTCACCGAGATTTTATAAACTCTTTAGCAGCCAGCTGCTCCCTGTCATGGCCACTGGTCTAGGGCCATCCACTTTATATCCTGCAGGGTCCCAATGGACCCAGTCTTGGCGCCTCTGGTACCAAGCTCATTTCAAAGTGTGCTCTGCACACAGTATGCTCAGGGCACGTGCATCTGGGCCGGGCAGGGCCATAGAAATGCATGGAAGGCATGTGCAGAAGGCAGGGGGAGTGGCAAGGTTGGGTCACAAGGCGAGGCCTAAAGGGAGTGGCTGGGGCCAGACTATATAAGCCAGACCCACCCGCATGCTGGCGCTTCGCGTTTGTCTGCTTGTGCAGCGTAACGCTTACCGCCGTCTACAGACCCTTATCTGTTCAGCACGAGCATCTTCAATCTACGGAACCCATCCAGCATCTTACCTGGGATCAGCCACGCCATCGCTGGAAGCACCGCTGTCCGCTTCCCACTCTGCAGCTGCTGCGCGCATCTAACCTTGAGGTCAGCCACGCCATCGCTGGAAGCTCTGCTACCCGCTTTCGACTCTACAGCTATCTTTTCTTACCTGAGATCAGCCTAACCATCGTTTGGAGCACTTCTACTCTTCCAACCCAGCAGCGGCCACACGCCTCTTACCTGTCTCCTCGAAATCCAATACGGGCGGCGCCTTGCACTTACCTGTACCGAACTCCCAATCAACATGGGGCCATCTTCCGGCACAGCATCCTCGCGGATCTTCTCATCTGGCAGCCGGCAGGAGTTCGGTGAAACCGCTTGCCATAACCTGCAAAGGAGACAGAGAGCACAAGGTTAGCAATTGTATAAACTTTAAACGCTGGGCAACGCAACTCGCGAACTTGGTGCATCATCTGGAAAGTCAATTTACCCCATGTAGGTTTTACGGATTGGACTCTCATCCATCACCACGCACTCGTGGGCCATCTTCATATCTAGAAAGAGAGGAAAGGACAATATAACATTAAGGACAGTAATCATTGGGGAAAATCACCACAAAGGATACGGACAATAATCATTGTTATAAACACCTACCTTCAAGGTGGAATAAGTCGCAGCCGGTCTGGACCTCCAAGCTAAGGACCAGTGATGCAACTAGGTCCATCCACAGCGCCCCTGCTGAGAGAAAGCAAGACGGAGAGCTCATCCTTACATTAAAAAAGGTGAGCTTGAATGGGCAAACTCTTTCTCACTTCATTCTGGCACAAAAGAGTTGAAGGGGATCACGACACCACCACGCCACTCTCACTGCCTCTCATCTTCTCTCAGGGGCAGTACCAGCATCCCGAGTCTCTGATTTCCCAGCAGCGGGGGAGAGAGTCGATCTGAGGGAGCCAAGTCCTGGGAGGGCTCCAACCGTGCCCCAACATCCCTGCAGAGACCATGTGAGCGTAACACTCCCTCATGTTACTGCTCTCTTTAACTCCTTCAGGGAGGTGGGTAGTGTGACCCCCCTCAATGCAAACTTCCAACACAACATTATTGTTGAAGCCCGGTAAGGATCTGAGAGACTGTGCTTCTTATAGGCCGATTCCTCTATTGAATATGGATGCAAATATTTACTCGAATGTCTTGGCAAACCGCTTGGCCCCACTGCTCCCCTAACTGAGTAACGCTGACCAAACAGGGTTTGTCCTGGGAAGAAAGGCAGGGTATAACTTAAGGCAGGCTTTGAACTGATAGAAACTAACAATACGAGCCAAGGAAAATTAGCCCTAGATGCCACTAAGGCATTTGATAAGGTAAATTGGTCCTTTATGCATTTAACTTTAGAAGCCTTTCTTTATGGACCCTGATTTAGAAGAATGATTGAGGCCAACTATTCTTCTCCGAATACCTTACTTCAGGTTAACCGGGATCGATCATACCCGATCCCCCTTACATGCGGAACACGACAGGGCTGCTCCCTCTCCCCCCTACTGTTTGCCTTAATTATGGAACCGTTGGCACAATGCTTACAAAATGACATATCAATCCAAGAGGTTATGGTGCGGGAGGCTTCCCATGAGATATCTCTATATGCCAATGATGTACTACGCTCCGTCACTAACATTCGGTCATCTCTTCAAGCTGCCCTTCAGGAACTCCAATTCTTTGGATGAGTAGCAAGCTTCAAAATAAATGACGGGAAGTTGGTGGCATTGGGGGTGGGAGTATCCCCAAGGGAGATCTATTCTTTCCAATCTCTTTGTTCAATTCACTGGGAGACCAAGTCCATCAATTATTTCGGGGGTCCGGCTTACGGCCTCCCCGAAAGATCTCTTTGTGACTAACTTTCCCCCTCTCATCAAATCGCTGGAAAACGACGTAGAGAGATGGACAGGCCAGGAGATTTCCCTGATGGGCCGAAACACAACAGTGAAAATGAACTTACTTCCTCGCCTCCTCTATTTCTGTTGATCCCTCCCGGTGGAAATTCCGAAAAATGTATTGGACCGTCTCGATTTAAATGATGGGGTAAAAAAAAACAGGATCCCTAAAAGAGTGATGATGGGTGGTTCCCGATTGGCAGTACTAGGGGTGCCTGACTTACAAAAATATGCAGAGGCGGCACAAATATTGCACTTGTTAACATGGATGTCCCTTTTTCCCTCGCTGAAATGGGCTGAGATCGAACAGTCCAAAATCTCTCTCCCCCTCCGTTTTCTGCCCTTTAGTCCTTATACTATCCAAAAACAATGGCAGAATCTGCTCTCATTAATTGTCATGCCTGCGCCACGGGCGCACTCATTGGCAACCATCATGGACTAATTGTTATTCATTCATCTTCATAATACTCTTTGAACAACCCCTATTCACACTTTGGTCCTTAATTCCCATTTGCGCAACATTGGTACTTTCCTATTTAATTCAACTAACTACATGTACCATAATGCACCTTGCTACAACTATCAATTCCTGGCCATTCCCATTCGTCAGTATTGGAACCTCAATCCCCAGAAGCCCTAGCGATCAGTGCTGCTTCCACCATCTCAGGACCAGAGAGGGAGGAGGCAGATTATCTTCAGGTGTGCTGCTCCAGGTGCTGCCAATTAGCCTGCCTCAGTAAAGGGCAGGGCTGTATTTAAGCAGCTGCCTGCAGGAGCTCAGTCTCTTGCATCAAGAGTCTTCCAGCCCCTTTTTGCCTTGAGCCACGATTGTGTATGCTGTTCTTGCTTTATCCTGCTTTTGATCCAGTGCCCTTTGCAGGCTCCCTGCCTTGCAGCCGATCACGCTCCTCTGCCTTCTACCTACAGCCCTTGTCCTCTGGGCTTCCTGCCTTGCAGCCTACTACAGTCCTCTGCAGCCCTCTACAGTCAGCGGCCCTGCTCCTCTGGGCTCACTCCTAGCTGCCCTGCTCTTCTGGGCTCCTTGCCTTGCAGCCTGCTTCTCTATGCTGCCTACAGCCCTTGTCCTCTGGGGTCCCTGCCTTGCAGCCTGCTTCCCTCCGCTGCCTACAGATCTTGTCCTCTGGGCTCCCTGCCTTGCAGCCTGCTTCCCTCCGCTGCCTACAGGCCTTGTCCTCTCGGCTCCCTGCCTTGCAGCCGGCTTCCCTCCGCTGCCTACAGCCCTTGTCCTCTGGGCTCCCTGCCTCGCAGCCCTGCTCCTCCGGGATCGCTCCTTGCTGCCCTGCTCCTCTGGGCTCCCTGCCTTGCAGCCTGCTTCACTCCGCTGCCTTCGGCCCTTGTCCTGTGGCATCCTTGCCTACAGCCCTTATCCTCTGGGCTCCCTGCCTTGCAGCCCTGCTCCTTTGGGCTCGCTCCTTGCTGCTCTGCTCCTCTGGGCTCTCTGTCTGCCGTCTACTACAGCTCTCTGCCCTGCTCCTCTGGGCTCTCTGCCTTGCAGCCTACTACAGTCCTCTGCAGTCCACAACAGTTTACCTGCACCTTGTGCCATCCGTTACTGCAGTCCTGCTTCCCTGTTTGCAGCCCCCCTGTTTCCTGGCTCCCTTGCTCTCTTCCTTGTTTGCAACCCTCTGTTCTTGATCCCTATCCTTTTCTTCCTTGAGTCCTCTGTCCTTCCCTTAGATTACCCATTTCAGTTATACTGCTTTTTCTTCATTTCCTTCTGCTAGATTGCTCATTGACTTCCTGTTCCCTGGATATTTCTGTTCTTGTCTTCTCTTGTATCGTATGTTGATCCCTTTGTACAGAGCTTGACTGTTGGTTTCCGGCAGGCAACCTCTGCCCCTTCCCTTGTCGCGTTTTCAGTGTTACAGACACCCACAGCTGTTGTTTCCAGCCATGAGCATACAGAGTGGGCCCCTGTAATAGCAATCTGTGCAGAAGGCTGGAGTTTCCTAAGGTCCGTGGAACACTCTTTCCCATTTCTGCATACACCCCAAGAGCGAATCCAGTTTGTTTGTACCTTTGTATTTCCTGCTACAGTTGCCTACTCTTGGTTCTTGTTGAGCTTCCTGCTGTGTTTTTGCTTATCTGTCACCTTACATCAGCACAGCCACCCAAACCTTACCTGGGTGCCCTGTGCCACTCTTGATAGAGTGCCATCCTTGACAGAATGCAAGAGCCAATATATTCTTGTTTCATAGGCAGGAAAGGCACACACAGGCCAAAGATGCTTTCCTTTCGGTCCAAGAAACCTCTGCAGAAATCTAAAGTTTTCCTAAGGACAGCAAACAAAAACCTTAGTTCAAAAGACAGACTCGCCCTAGTAAACAAAGGTTTGCAAGCACAGTACTACACTCACTGGCTCTCTGACCCTTCTTCTATGTATAATTACTATGACATTTGCAACTATGATCCGCAGTCCCTATCTGTAGAAGAACTACAGCAAGATAGTGACTTCTTGCAGATTTTGTTAGCTCAAACAGTGGAAAACACTCCTGCGCTTTCTGCCATTTCTTCTGAAACAGCATTCGACATTCAGCCTGTACACAAACCTTGTATTCCTTTATCCCAGGCTGCCCTGTCTCCGGACCAATGTCTGAACACTGCTTCAGCCAAAGATGTTGTACTCATTGTGGCAAACTCTCAACCAGAGTACGTTATTGCCAAATTGATATGCTCAAGATCAGCTTGGCAAGCTACACAACCTCCCCAGACTGCTGATTACACTCATTTAACAGGGCAAGACATTCAGTATACTGAGGTTAGTGCAGCTGGTCCTGGGTACAGAGGACCAATACTGACCATCGGTTGTCTTAATGCTTCCCCAGTAACTACTAACCACGATAACACTAAGGTCAGTCTTCATATCGCTACACCTGGCTTTTCTGCTATACCAGATTCTGAAGTTGTAGAACTGGCAAATGGAACATACCAGTTACAAGAGCAGCTCTTGCGCCTTAAAAGACACACCGAAGACCTCTATGATGAATTTGTCTATTTGCATTGTAAGAATCTAGCAAAGGGACACAATGTACCAGACCATCTGACAGTATGTCCAACACCCGACATTCTGTCTTTAGAGATCTACATGATAAGGCCTGGAATGGCAACGCAGAAAAAGATACAGACTTCTACAAAGCAGATGGAAGACCTGAATTTGGCATATGCATCCCTTCTAAAGTTTGACACAGCTCATTCACTTACTAGCCACAGTAACTCAGGCTGTTGTTCAGATAGTGAAGAATTAACTCCTTCGGTGGGCCGAATCACTCACACTGCCATTACACCACAAATCAAGTGTAATCATCTGACTGGAGATCCTGCTGAGTCAAAGGATTGTTCCGTTCTTACCCTTGACGACGGTCCTTTACTCACACTTACAGCCTCTACTGAAGTGACCAAATCAGAGATGTACTCTGCTTCTAGGGGTTTTTGTGCACCAGACCATGAGTCAGATCCTGAACTATACCCAGTACTTGTCTGGAATCTAGCTTTTCCAAAAGTCAATACCCCAGACCCACCTAGCTACCTGAGCACACCAGACTTTGAAGACCAGCCATCAGAAAGCCTACCCTATCCTGACCCCATGTCAGCCATGCTACCTGTTACAGAATCTGCTAGCCCAATCTCTGCTGCTTCTCCTGCTAGTACTCCTGAATCTGTTGCCGATGCAGCATCTCACATCACTCTTACTGCAGTAGAAGCACCCCCTTCCTCTCTGCCTGCAAGGACAGTACCTGTTGCTAAGCCAGTTACAGCTCTTCTATTAAGGCTACAGCGCCGGTTGTTCCTGCTGGTGCCTCTGCAGAACTTAAACTACCAGACTCTACTCTATCAGTCTCAGGTGTGTCCCTGCCCGCTGGTTCTCCTATGGCACCTACACTCCCAGTTGCTACAGCACCGGAACTACCTACTGCCATTCATGATCTCCCTGCTGCTGTGGCTTCTGAACTCCCTGCAACTCATGGTGAACCCGCCGCTGTGACTCCTGAAGTCTCTGCAGTAAATCTTGACTTTGCCATGCTGCTTCTGACGCCTTGGAAAACCTTCCTAGAGCAACCAATTCAGCTGTATCTCTGGTTCCACCTTTCAGCACTATACCGTTGCGAGCCCTAAGGAAGACCACTACTTTCAAAGAAATATATGCCATGGAGCCTGCAGCAGATCTTCACAGTTCCTCAGTTCATGAACGCACTGTTGGGTTTTGTGCCCCTAAGACTTTGTCTTTTCTGAATTCTACCTCAAAGGTTCGGAACATTGGTAATGTCTCCTCCCTTCAAGACTCTCACCCTGCAGCCTTAAACAGTTTTTGGAGCTTCATGATGTGCCTTTTTGGTATAAGACTTTTTCACAGTGTGGCAGGTCTTGGTCTTGCTCTTCTTGTTGGTCAGTCTTCAGGGAGCCTGGAGCGGGGCATGGAGAGGGGCATACTGTCATGCCTGCGCCACGGGCGCACTCATTGGCAACCATCATGGACTAATTGTTATTCATTCATCTTCATAATACTCTTTGAACAACCCCTATTCACACTTTGCTCCTTAATTCCCATTTGCGCAACATTGGTACTTTCCTATTTAATTCAACTAACTACATGTACCATAATGCACCTTGCTACAGCTATCAATTCCTGGCCATTCCTATTCGTCAGTATTGGAACCACAATCCCCAGAAGCCCTAGCGATCAGTGCTGCTTCCACCATCTCAGGACCAGAGAGGGAGGAGGCAGATTATCTTCACGTGTGCTGCTCCAGGTGCTGCCAATTAGCCTGCCTCAGTACAGGGCAGGGCTGTATTTAAGCAGCTGCCTGCAGGAGCTCAGTCTCTTGCATCAAGAGTCTCCCAGCCCCTTTTTGCCTTGAGCCACGATTTTGTATGCTGTTCCTGCTTTATCCTGCTTTTGATCCAGTGCCCTTTCCGGGCTCCCTGCCTTGCAGCCGATCACGCTCCGCTGCCTTCTACCTACAGCCCTTGTCATCTGGGCCTCCTGCCTTGCAGCCTACTACAGTCCTCTGCAGCCCTCTACAGTCAGCGGCCCTGCTCCTCTGGGCTCAGTCCTTGCTGCCCTGCTCTTCTGGGCTCCCTGCCTTGCAGCCGATCACGCTCCGCTGCCTTCTACCTACAGCCCTTGTCATCTGGGCCTCCTGCCTTGCAGCATACTACAGTCCTCTGCAGCCCTCTACAGTCAGCGGCCCTGCTCCTCTGGGCTCCCTCCTTGCTGCCCTGCTCTTCTGGGCTCCTTGCCTTGCAGCCTGCTTCACTCCGCAGCCTACAGCCCTTGTCCTCTGGGCTCCCTTCCTTGCAGCCTGCTTCCCTCCGCTGCCTACAGCCCTTGTCCTCTGGGCTCCCTGCCTTGCAATCTGCTTCACTCCTCTGCCAACAGCCCTTGTTCTCTGGGCTCCCTGCCTCACAGCCCTGCTCCTCCGGGTTCGCTCCTTGCTGCCCTGCTCCTCTGGGCTCCCTGCCTTGCAGCCTGCTTCACTCCGCTGCCTTCAGCCCTTGTCCTCTGGGATCCTTGTCTACAGCCCTTATCCTCTGGGCTCCCTGCCTTGCAGCCCTGCTCCTTTGGGCTCGCTCCTTGCTCCTCTGCTCCTCTGGGCTCTCTGTCTGCCGTCTACTACAGCTCTCTGCCCTGCTCCTCTGGGCTCTCTGCCTTGCAGCCTACTACAGTCCTCTGCAGTCCACAACAGTTTACATGCACCTTGTGCCATCCGTTACTGCAGCCCTGCTTCCCTGTTTGCAGCCCCCTTGTTTCCTGGCTGCTGCTCCCTTGCTCTCTTCCTTGTTTGCAACCCTCTGTTCTTGATCCCTCTCCTTCTGTTCCTTGAGTCCTCTGTCCTTCCTTTAGGTTACCCATTTCAGTTATACTGCTTTTCCTTCATTTCCTCCTGCTAGATTGCTCATTGACTTCCTGTTCCCTGGATATTTCTGTTCTTGTCTTCTCTTGTATCGTATGTAGATCCCTTAGTACAGAGCTTGACTGTTGGCTTCCGGCAGGCAACCTCTGCCCCTTCCCTTGTCGCGTTTCAGTGTTACAGACACCCACTGCTGTTGTTCCCAGCCATGAGCATACAGCGTGGGCCCCTGTAATAGCAATCTGTGCAGAAGGCTGGAGTTTCCTAAGGTCCGTGGAACACTCTTTCCCATTTCTGCATACACCCCAAGAGCGAATCCAGTTTGTTTGTACCTTTGTATTTCCTGCTACAGTTGCCTACTCTTCGTTCTTGTTGAGCTTCCTGCTATGTGTGTGCTTATCTGTCATCTTACATCAGCACAACCACCCAAACCTTACATGGGTGCCCTGTGCCACTCTTGACAGAGTGCCATCCTTGACATTAATGAAGGTCACTCTGAAGTCATGGGATGAGGCTTTGAAATGAAAGAAGACTCCAATTTTTAGCAACCCTGCCTTTTCGCCGGGTATGCACTCGGAACCTTTTGGGAAGTGGAGGCGAGTTGGTCTTCAAACTCTCAACTATTCGAGGGAGGCCAACCATGCTCTTTTGAGGACTGTAAAAAGACGTTCCAACTCTCAGAAGTGGACAGGTTCTCTTATGCTCAGCTACGTCATTGGATTACTCACCCTGAAATAAGGCAAAAGGCCACACAAACCCTAAGTCCACTTGAATTAATGGCTGGGCGGGGTCTCCAAACTTTATAAACTCATGAGGGACAATTTGCTGGCTTGTACTCCCGACTACATGGGCTGGTGGGAGACAGATTTGTGTCATCAACTGGAGGATCAATCGTGGATAGACATTTGGACCAGGGGGACACTCTTCCTCCATATGTGTGACCAACAATGAGTGTGTCTTGAAACTCCTATTTTGCTGGTATTATCCGCCAGTACAGATACATCACTTCCAGGCCTCGCCACCTCCCTCTTGCTGGCGAAATTACAGGGGCGCTAGGCTCCTACTTGCACATGTGGTGGGACTGTCCTCTGATTCATTCCTTTTGGGAATGTATTGTGGCGATCATAGATGCTTTCACTGGCAGCAAACTCCTGATGTGCCCTGAAACTCTTCTCTTGGGGGGCCCCCGTGAGGAGATATACCCTAAATCTGGGGTGGCGGAGGGCGAAGTAAGTAACGCATTTATGGGTGGCTACAGGTATTACGATTGCCTGCCGCTGGAAAGTGGCAGAGGGCCTGGACCTGGCTTTATGGTGGAATAAGGTATGGGATGCACTGGTGGCAGAGAAGGTTATGGCGGCAAAGGAGGGAAAGATCCACCAGTTTCTGTCCATATGGGCTCCCCTACTAGATTATGATCTGAAGTACCCAGCGTTGTCATTTAAACCCTACCTGGCAAAACTCTATTTGTATCCAGGTGATAAGTAATAGTTGATTCCCGGGGGTAAGCGGGCTAAACAGATTGTGTGGGATTTCGGGGGGTATTGCTTCTCTTAAGGTATTGGTATTGATATCATCCACCTGGCGCAAAATGGATGATTTAAGTTGAATGTTATGACTATGTAATAACCTTGATGCCATGTTTTTTCTTTTTGATACCTTTTCCGTGCTCCAACCAATTAATAAAAATATTTAAACAAAAAAAAAACTCAAGAGCACCTGCCTCAAATGGGCTTGCGGATATAGTCCGTAAAAAAGATCCAGATGGTTGGGATTGTATCTTGGTGGCACTTTTTGGTAAGGTGTGTAGAGACCAGCGAATACCAGGAAGTTGACCGCAATCTACGATGGTACCTAATTATAAAAAAGGGAAATAGATCTCTCCCAGAGAATTATAGATTGCTGTCAATGTTAGACATAACTGGGAAGGTCTTCGACACTTTAGTTTTGAAAGAGCTGCAGGGCTGTGTGGAGACGGAAAACATCTTTCCTTTCTGTCAAATGGGCTAGATCAAAAGAAACCACCATAGGTGCCAGGCTCATTATGGGAATGCTTGGGTGCACTTACCTGATGCAGACCATGCTGCAGGATCCCGGCCTCCTTGAGGCCTGAAAGGAACTACTTTACCTGTGGGACTAATTTACCATCCGGGCGTGGTCGGGGAAGGATACATACCTGATTGGAGGAAGGATACATACCTGGAACTTCTTCCAAGGCTATTTAAACCCCACCCGAACAGCCACACGTGCTTCGCGTTGTTCTGCATCTAGCAGCTGGACGCTCACCGTGTCTGCTCCTGCATCCTGACTTCTGCCACGCCTGCCAGCATCCTGGATCACCTGCAAAGGAAGAGAAGAAGAGAACAGAAGAAGGAAAAGTCCTTACCTGCTAAATCCACATCCCAGAGACATCTCGCCGACAATCCTGAAAAGGAAGACTTTAATTTAAAAGCTCATCGCGTCGATCGCTGCAGCGCCGCATTCCACTCACCTTTACAGGGCGCCTCCATGTTCAGCAGCGATCATCCGGATTCGCAGTCACGCCC
The DNA here is from genome assembly GCF_040938575.1 of Ambystoma mexicanum. NCBI lineage: Eukaryota > Metazoa > Chordata > Amphibia > Caudata > Ambystomatidae > Ambystoma > Ambystoma mexicanum. The sequence continues at coordinate 1,393,000,065 of NC_090931.1, forward strand.
CAGCGCCTAGGGAGAAAAACACCAGAACAAAAGGTGAGAGAGAGAAGGGAATAAGGAAAGCTAAATCTCCATGTTAAGACTTACCTGTTGATTCATTCCCTCTTCATTTCGGGTCCGCGCCGCATCCTGGCATTTCCGGACCCCAGCCCCTAAGGGGAAAAAGAGACGACAGCGTTAATGAGCGAATGAAAAGACATTACCAAAAAACGCTCATTAAAGACTTACTTAATTTCTACAAGGATTTCACCTCTCATCTCGGGTCGGTGCCTGTTCCCCGGCATTCCGTACCCCGGCCCCTATGGGGAAAAAGACACTAGCATTAGTACATTAATGCATGGACACAAGGGGAACCTCTTATCAAAAAAGTTACCTGGAAGCCAAGCAAGTTTGGTTCTCACCAATCCGAAAATCCAGTGAAGTAACTGGATACCAACGCGCCCCTGCATCAGAAGCAGGATGGAGAGCTCGACCTTCCAGACCCTAAGGTGAGACGCTATGAGAAATCACAGAAGGGTTTCGAGGAGGGTGAGAGGGGAAAGTGGGAGGCCGATTTCATTACCCCGCAGACAGTTAATCCCCTATTTTCGCCTACAGAAGGATACTTCTGCGAGCCAGACAAGCCAGATTTGGGGGCCCGGTGCAGTCCGTCTTCCGAACCCTGCGCATCACCTTAGAAGAGGTCACAGCAGCGCGAACCAGGCCAGCGCCTCCGTGGGAGTCAGGTGAGCGTAAGAGAACGCGAAGCCTTCCTACAAATTCCCACCCAGGCGCTATGGTAAGTTCTGAGACTGATCAGTTGGCCCAATTACTGCGGGAATTACGGGCCGAAGTACATGCCGCTCGTCAAGAGACTAATGCCCTCAGGAGGGAATTAATAATATCAAAGGAAAGAACTGATGACCTGGCCAGACAGCTTTTGCAAGGTCAAGATGGGCAAACTCCTCTACCCGGTTCCGGAGGGAACCCCGCTCCTGTGGTTTCCAGTAACCCTTTGCAGATTAATCTACCTGGAAACATGCCGCTGGCCCCACCCGAACGCTTTACTGGGGACCCCAAACGATTCGCCGTATTCATGAATCAGAGTCGTTTGCACTTCCTATGCAGACCTGGGGCCTTCCCTAATGATCAGACCAAGGTAGCCTTTGTATTGTCATATATCAGCGGCTGCGCTGCCGATTGGTCAGTTCCACTGGTTACTCAAGATGACCTGAATCTCCGTGATTTTCAAAGGTTTCAAGCAAGCATGGAAAGGTTATTTGCTCGACACTCTCAGGGGCAGGCTCTGGATGACGAACATCTATCCCTGCGACAGGGAAATCAGGACCTCCTATCCTATATTGCAACCTTTAATAGACTAATTGTGGAAACGGGATGGCCAGAGGATAAAAGAGTCACGTTGTTTTATCGAGGCCTTCGCGGAGAACTTAAAGATGTCTTGGCCCAAGTTGTAAATCCGCCCCAAGAATGCACAGAGTATATAGACTTAGTGGTCCAATTGGATCATAGACTTCAAAACAGAAAAGCAGATCGGTCCAGGTTTGAGACCCGGGTGTTGGTCAAGACCCATGCTAATCCCAAGGGAGTTGATGTCTCTGAGCCTATGCAAATTGGAGGGGTTAAAGGACCCTTAACTCAAAAGGAACGTGAAAGGAGGCGGCAGTTAAAATTATGTCTTTTTTGTGGTAATTCTGGACACTTTCTACGAGATTGCCCGGCAAAACCGCCCCGAAAGGCGGTAGGAGCCGCTGATAAAAACCATGAAGACTCTGTTTCGGGAAACGACTCCGCCCGACAAGTGTAGGGGTCCGCTTGCCGAGCTTGAATACTAACTCTCAGACCTCGCATTTCATTGTGCCAATGGTTCTCGTAGATCCAGAACAGCCTAAGCGGTTGCATGCAATAAAGGCATACATCGATAGTGGGGCTATTGGAAACTATGTGGATCGTGAATTGGTCTCTAGGATTAACCTCCCTCTCCATCCTAAAACCAGCAAAGATGTCATCACCACAGTCGATGGAACTGAAATTGCCTCTGGACCGGTAACACATTCCACTACTGAGGTGACTCTTATTGGTCCCGACGGCCATCGGGAGGGTGTTCTGTTTGATGTAATCAAGGCTCCACAGTTTCAGGTTATTCTTGGAATCCCTTGGTTAGAGACACATAATCCTCGAATTGATTGGCGAGCTAAGAGAATAACCTTCCCGGATTGTACACAAACCTGCTACCCAGAAAACCTGAAGATTAATCTAGCATCTGTAACCTCTGCCTCCATGCAACTACCTCCGGAATACCAAGACTTTCAGGACGTCTTCCAAAAGGAACAGGCCAACACGTTACCTCCTCACAGATCGTACGATTGCCAAATCGATCTGGTGCCCGGTGCACAACCCCCTTGTAGCAGGATTTATGCCCTTACCGAACCTGGTAATCTGCATTTGAGACAATATTTGGATCAATACCTAGCTAATGGTTTTATTCGGCCGTCAAAGTCCCCGGCATCCTCGGCTTTGTTCTTCGTGCCCAAAAAAGAAGGTGACCTTAGAACTTGTATCGATTACCGTGCATTGAACCAGATAACGGTTAAAAACCGTTATCCTCTGCCTCTGATCCCTGAACTCCTTGACCAGGTGAAGGACGCTTGCATATACACCAAGTTAGATCTCCGGGGGGCTTATCATCTGGTACGAGTTAAAGAAGGCGACGAATGGAAAACTGCCTTCCGTACTAAATACGGATTATTCGAGTACCAGGTGATGCCTTTCGGATTGTGTAACGCGCTGGCTGCCTTCCAATACTTCATGAATGATGTCCTTCGGGAACTCATCGATGTTTGTGTTGTCGTATATATCGATGACATTCTGGTGTACTCCTCTTTGGAATCTGATCACAGAAAACACGTCAGGGCAGTACTTGAAAAACTGCGCCAACACAAACTATTTGCTAAATTGGAGAAATGTGTTCTCCATACCACAGAAGTCGAGTTTCTAGGTTTCATCCTGACACCCAAAGGAGTCCGAATGGACTCAAGAAAAGTGGATGCCATCCTCAAATGGCCATCACCTAGCTCTGTAAAAGGGGTTCAAAGCATGCTCGGCTTTGCCAATTTCTATCGCAGGTTTATCCCGGAATTTTCACGCGTGGTACAACCCATTACTGCACTCTTGAAGAAAAATAAACGTTTTGAATGGTCTGAAGAAGCCGAGCAGGCCTTTCAGGATTTAAAAGCTAAGTTTACCTCCGCACCTATATTGAAACACCCGCGTCCAGATCTCCCTTATGTCGTCGAGACTGACGCATCCAGCCTAGCCATGGAAGCTGTCCTGTCCCAAAGAGATCCCGAAACCAACCAACTGCATCCCGTAGCATTTTGGTCCAGAAAATTCTCGGCACCCGAGGTTAATTATGCAATCACGGACAAAGAACTGTTAGCCATTAAGTCCGCTTTTAAAGCCTGCCGGCATTATCTGCTTGGCGCTCGACATACCATCACAGTGATCACTGATCACCGGAATTTACAGTATTTGAAAACCGCCAAGGCTCAGTCATCACGGCAGCTCCGATGGGCTTTGTTTTTCGCTGAATTTGATTTCGTGATTACCTATCGACCTGACTGCAAGAATGGCAAAGCAGACGCCTTATCCCGAATTGGAATGGGAGAATCTGATGCAAACTCAGAACCAGTACCAATAATTCCCGAACAGAGGATTCTAGGCATGACTTCGTTACAGACGCTTGAAGACATTCAAGCCAGAGTGAAACAACTCCTGGACCCTACAACCTTACAGGAATGGATACAAAAGGGATCAGACTTTACCATGGATAATGGTTTACCTTATTTCCAAGGACGCTTATTCCTGCCACATAAGGAATTACACGAACTAGTTATTTCCGGTTATCATGATACATTAATAGAGGGACACCCCGGTATTGCCAAGACAGAGGAAAAGGTGAAACGACAATTTTGGTGGCCCTCTTGGCGAAAAGATGTTAAATCTTTTGTGATGTCCTGTGGTGTTTGCACCCAAAATAAAAGTCAAAAGAAAAGACCAGCCGGTCTCCTTCAACCTCTAGACATACCGCCAGCACCCTGGCACACCCTATCAATGGATTTTATTACGGACCTGCCTCCTTGTTCGGGGTACAATACTATTCTGGTAATTGTGGATTTGTTTTCCAAAATGGCCCACTTTATTCCTTTGAAAGGTTTACCTTCAGCTTCTGTCCTAGCCAAAGAATTCCTCGAAAATATTGTTTGGCTACATGGATTCCCATCTATACTAATCTCTGATCGGGGAAGCCAATTCATTTCCCACTTCTGGCGCAAATGTTGTCAAATGACGCAGATCGACGTAAGATTATCGACCAGTCACCACCCTCAGACCGATGGTCAGACCGAGAGGACAAATCAGACCCTTGAACAGTACTTACGGTGTATGTTACAGCAATCTGAAAGCAACTGGAAAGACATTCTTTGGATAGCCGAATACGCATATAATAATTCGGTACACTCTGGAACTGGCCACAGTCCTTTTTATACTTTGTTTGGGCATCACCCTCGAACCTCAAACCTTGACTCACCTCAGAACCTCGGAATGCCTGCAGTAGAACATCTGCATTCTACAATTACCCAAGCCTTCAAAGAGGCAACTACGCATTTACAACAAGCCAAGAGAAAATACAAGGAGAATGCTGATCTACATCGGAGTGAAGCACCTCCGTATCAGATTGGGGATCAAGTGTGGTTAGCTACCAGACATTTACCACTCAAAGGGCCTCGAACTTTTAACCCAAAATATCTGGGACCTTATTCTATTACGGCAATAATTAACCCAGTGGCTGTTAAACTTGATTTACCAGCTGGTATGCGAATTCACCCTATTTTTCATGTGTCACTTCTGAAACCAGCGGTACCCGGAACCCGACTACTCAAACCTCCAGAACCTATTCTAATAGATGGGGAGCCCGAATTCGAAGTGAAGAACATTTTAGACTCAAAAATGTTTAGGTCAAAACTGTTCTACCTAATTGATTGGAAGGGGTACGGACCTCAGGAGAGGTCGTGGGAACCCAGCGACCATGTGCATGCACCTCGATTAGTCAGGAAATTCCACCGACTCTTCCCAGACAAACCAAAACCCCCGGAGGGAACAACCTTGGGAGGGGCCTTGGGGGGGGGGGGGGAGTGCTGTCATGATGCCCTCTCCCGGGGAGACGGTTCAAGCCCGGCATCCCCGAAAGCGGACATCCAGTCCCCAAGGAAGGACCCAGCAACCCCATATAGGGGTCCTTTGGACAGTGTCCTGGCACCTATGGCGCCAGGCTCATAAAAGACATCAGTCCTGGCACCATAGGCGCCAGGCTCATTATGGGAATGCTTGGGTGCACTTACCTGATGCAGACCATGCTGCAGGATCCCGGCCTCCTTGAGGCCTGAAAGGAACTACTTTACCTGTGGGACTAATTTACCATCCGGGCGTGGTTGGGGAAGGATACATACCTGATTGGAGGAAGGATACATACCTGGAACTTCTTCCAAGGCTATTTAAACCCCACCCGAACAACCACACGTGCTTCGCGTTGTTCTGCATCTAGCAGCTGGACGCTCACCGTGTCTACTCCTGCATCCTGACTTCTGCCACCCCTGCCAGCATCCTGGATCACCTGCAAAGGAAGAGAAGAAGAGAACAGAAGAAGAAAAAGTCCTTACCTGCTAAATCCACATCCCGGAGACATCTCGCCGACAATCCTGAAAAGGAAGACTTTAATTTAAAAGATCATCGCGTCGATCGCTGCAGCGCCGCATTCCACTCACCTTTACAGGGCGCCTCCATGTTCAGCAGCGATCACCCGGATTCGCAGTCACGCCCCAGCGCCTAGGCAGAAAAACACCAGAACAAAAGGTGAGAGAGAGAAGGGAATAAGGAAAGCTAAATCTCCATGTTAAGACTTACCTGTTGATTCATTCCCTCTTCATTTCGGGTCTGCACCGCATCCTGGCATTTCCGGACCCCGGCCCCTAAGGGGAAAAAGAGACATCAGCGTTAATGAGCGAATGAAAAGACATTACCAAAAAACGCTCATTAAAGACTTACCCGATTTCTACAAGGATTTCACCTCTCATCTCGGGTCGGTGCCTGTTCCCCGGCATTCCGTACCCCGGCCCCTATGGGGAAAAAGACACTAGCATTAGTACATTAATGCATGGACACAAGGGGAACCTCTTATCAAAAAACTTACCTGGAAGCCAAGCAAGTTTGGTTCTCACCAATCCGAAAATCCAGTGAAGTAACTGGATACCAACGCGCCCCTGCATCAGAAGCAGGATGGAGAGCTCGTCCTTCCAGACCCTAAGGTGAGACGCTACGAGAAATCACAGAAGGGTTTCAAGGAGTGTGAGAGGGGAATGTGGGAGGCCGATTGCATTACCCCGCAGACAGTTAATCCCCTATTTTCGCCTACAGAAGGATACTTCTGCGAGCCAGACAAGCCAGATTTGGGGGCCCGGTCCAGTCCGTCTTCTGAACCCTGCGCATCACCTTAGAAGAGGTCACAGCAGCGCGAACCAGGCCAGCTCCTCCGTGGGAGTCAGGTGAGCGTAACACGTACTTGTACTGGACCTCAGGGCAGCATTTGACCAAGTAAACCGGACGCTACTGTGTGGTAAAATTGACATTTTAGGCTGTCCTGGGTGGCTACTTACCATAGTTAAATTACTACAAAGTAATTTGACTGCTAGTGTTCGCTTGAGTAATGAGGGGCAGATGATGCCATCTATACGGATTAGCAGGGGAATCAGGCAAGGTTTTGTGCTGGCTCTCCGGCTTTTTAATATATATTTGGCTGGTCTGCCCGAACGGCTATCAAGCTCCTCAAATTGTTCCCCTAAGATTGGTGCTACCAGAGTCTCTAAGATATTATATGCTGCTGACCTGGTAATACTTGACCAAACTTACACAGGAATGAAATCCGTGCTCAATTAATTGTTTAAGTATGCTGAAGAGAATGAGTTATCGATTTACGCAGAAAAGACTGAGATAATGCTGGTCACAATGAAGAGGATAAATAGAGTTGTGATTACCACACCTTAGGTCCCTATGGAATATGTTAGGCACTATCCATATCTGGGCACAGAAGTGAATATAATCACTGACTATAGTCACATTAAGGAGAATAAAGACTAGGAGAGCTAAACAGCTTATCCTACTCTTTAATAAATTAGCAAATCACACAGTGGGCTACTCGATGGAGGGAATTTTAAAACTGTACCATCAATGCTTCTGTCCCACCCTCCTTTATGGACTAGAGGTCCTGACAATGGATAAGGTAGCCTGGTTAAATCACTTTGAAGGCAGAATTTGAAAAACTATGTTAAAAATGGATTCCAATGGACCATTTGACAGTTGGGGCTGATATCCTTGGCCGGTCAGCTCCAAAGGAATTGGGGGAAATTATTTATCAAAACTAAAAGTACCCCAAAATGCCAGCTTCTGAAAGTTATGGTAGCTGTTAATGACGGAGGATCGACGAACAACGGCAGCAAATTTGAGGCCTAACATTTGGCGATGTTTGAGCAGATGAACTGGGAATGGAAAAAGGATGCCGGAAGCAATTACGAAACATCCAAAGCATCCTTTAAAAAGAAATTTAACTTGTGCGACTGGAACAATAACTACGAACACAAATATACACTTAAGAACTATAAATATGTATCAAATGTTCATCATTTTGTACGTCCTCAGTTGTATATACTCCAGAGCCCGAATCTGGCAATACGGTCATTAATTTTGGGTTTGAGAATTAATCAGCTGCCTCTGTTGACAGTCTTTGGCCCTCAGTTGAAACTAATCGCCTCATGTTGACTTAACAGCTAAACATTTATTTATAGAATGCAAGAGTTTGGGCACCTCATGCATGTGTATATATGAGGATTTAGTACATAATTATGAAACGATCAGATCTGAGGAGATTTGGTGCTATTGCCTGAATTCTCCACCAACTTCTCTACAGGTAGCATTATATCGTTTATGGCTTCTAATTGAGAAGAGTTTAAAGTCTCTAAGTAAATAGAAGTCTAATATAATGTTTTAGGGCAATGTCTGTACAGTATAGCACTGTGGGTTTTACATTTAAATAGAATTGAATAGATGTGTGAAGATTGTGTACATGTATGCATATATTTGTATACACATGGGTGTATTTATGAATTCATTTAATTTGTAATCGACTGATATTGCTATGATTATAGTAGGAGTATGTATGTGTGTGATTATGATATTGTTTATAAGTAGGAGATCATGTGATCTTGTGCTGTGTTTTGATTTAAAGCATACAATAATTTGATTGTATATGTTTAAAAGATTTTATAAATGTTTTATTTTGTAAAAGTCAAATAACTATTATTTATATTTATTCCCACCTGCATTATTATTATATACTTTATTTCTACGCGTGTGGCTCGGGCCTGCGGCCCTGGCTTCAGTGCAAAACTAGGCGTTGATTCCAATATGGCTGTTATTTATGTAAGATGGCGTTTCATTCCCCATGTATATCAGAACAAAACAGACACCACCCACGCTGCTCTATAGTTCCTAACGACACCCCTGTTCCCCTTGTTACCTCTCCTAGCCCCTACTGCACAGTTCCAGGCCTTTGTCTCATCCGAAAGCACTGTGGGGCTTGGGATGGTTGTCCCCCCTTCCCAACATTGGTAAACACATGTCAACCCCCTTATTGTTTCAGAGAAACCTCAAGCCAAAATAGAAAACAGACAACCAAGATTTGTATATGTTTCCCCTCAGTCACACCACGCTAGTACTGCAGGTTCGGACTGGGACATAAAATTGTCTCGGGCACCAACGAAAAAGTGGCCCACAGTTGCTAATTGGAATTCATTCCTTTTGTGATGCTGTTTGAATAGTACCCGAGGGGGAGGTTTTTGATACAATGTGATGTAAATTGTACATTTGAAAGAATATTTACTCAGCAACACTGGTCAAAACTATTAGCCGCATAGTGAAGTAACTCATCTAACTGGCCCACATTGGCCAAAAAAGTGCCCCACTTTGATCCAAAAAACTGGCACAGACAAGCATTTACCCTTTTTGGGTCGGCCATTGCCCTTTATGCCAGTCCGAGCCTGTAGTACTGGGACGAGGAAGAGGCAACTAGGAGTTGGAAACTATTGCAAGTGTCAGGCATGTCCCAAGAACACAAGTAATTGGAATCAGGCAATTGAGTTGAAGGGCTTGCACCTGCAGCCTGTTAACAGGTCACAGGTGCATAGAAGGTGGAGCCAACAATGTGAGAGGAGAGACCAGCAGGAGAATAGCCGGTACGGGCCTGAGAGGGGAGACATCCTGTTAAGAAGGAAGCTGCCAAAGTGGGTCCTGCCTGGAGGCCAAGGAGAGACTGCAATGCCAGGGCCCGAGTGGACCGCGAGAGGGTCAAAGCTGTCAGAGCCTCCTGGGTCGGGTGCCTGCTGCCAGAGCTGTGTGGCATGGAAGAGACCCTTGTACTGCAGGCCCTGTTAGCATCCGCGAGTGAAGGGCAGAGCTACCAGCAACCCACAGCGAAATTTCTGAAAGGCGAGCGCCGCTCGCAAAGCTACAGAGAAGTGTGTGTGGAGCAGACAACGAAGAGAGAAGATGCCCAGAAGAGCTGCCTAGGACCGGTGAGTGAATCAGAGGGAACAGTCATACCGGGGCACTCCTGAGGCTACTACAAGGCAAATGTTACTGCCGGATGAACGGAAATATATGTGCAATTGAAAGATTGAAAGTGAACCCAAAGTGATGGGTTTTATTGAACAATACGAGCAAGTTGAACTGTAAGTGAAAGAACGTGAATCAAACATTATTGAATACCAAACTAAAGGAAAGCTTTGATGAGTTGATGAGCCTACTATTGGAATGCAAGCATGTGTGAAGCACACGTAATGAATACGGAAAGACAAAGAACGAATCTTACTGAATGAAGTGAAAAGCCAGTAATAAACATTGCTGACGATTGTGGAAGTAAATTGGGGAAAGAGAGAGAGCACCACAGAGTGAATTGTGTGGAAGAACACACTATGGCAAAGCCAAGAGACTGCCATGGTGAAAAACACATTGTGGCAAAGCCAAGAGACTAGCAAGGAGAAAGCAAAGCGACTGTGAATAAGAGGAGAGGTGCTGTGCCGGAGAAACTTGTGCGGGCAAGAAAGTCAAGGGTTATCGGTTGTGTGATCTGTAATGGGTGGACTGTGTGGTCCGACAACTGCATCTAGACTGAGGATAACCTGTACGAAAAAGCCAATGAAAAATACAGATAACAAATCTTTACTTATGAAATAGATTGCTGAAGTGAATGCAGAAGATAGCAATGTGTGTAAACTATTGAAGAATCTGAAGCAGTGTAAAGTTGACCTGGAACTGGTTTTGAGTGTTAAGAGACTGGCACTGAGCGTGAGTTGGCGCTGGACAAGCTGACTTTTTGGGGAACAGAAACCTAAGACATAGTGCACTTTGTTGTCGCCTTAGGGAAAGGTAAACCTGAGGCCATTACAGAATTGTGTTGTCACCTTGGGGAAAGGAACCCTGAGGCCATTTTGGAACTGGATTTTCCTCTTGGGGAAGTGAACTGAGACATCTGTTGGAGACTGCTTTGAACTTTGGGAAGAGAACCCTGAGACTTCTGGACTTGTGTCGTCACCTTGGGGAAGGGAACCCTGAGGCCTTTTCAGAACTGTGTTGTCTTCTTGGGGTAGGAAACCTAAGGCCCTTTTGTAACTGTGTTGTTTTCTTGTGGAAGGGAAGCCCGAGGCTTTGTGGAACTGTTTTGAACTTGGGGAAGTGTATTGCTCTCCTCTGAAAAGTGCCCGGAACTACCATAAATCACCAATGCAATTATAGAGCAAATACTTCAACCCAAGAACAGACAGACACAATAACTGATTTATGGTAGTTCCGTGCACTTTTCAGAGGAGAGCAATACATAATGGCGCTGTAAGCAGGATTATTTGTGATGAAGTGTTCCAAATATTCTGTTTGAACGCAGACAGGCTTCGGTTATCTTGCAAGTGAAAGTAATTGGGCAGTGAGAGCTGAACTGTGTTAAGCTGTTTTTTTTCTTTTCCCTTGCTTTTCCCTTGCTGTGAAATGACAAGCGCATGCTGTCGCCTTTCCTTGGTCGTCTCACTGCAGCTCTGAGACAGCCAATAGACAGCACCTTTGTGTCAGCCTGCCGCGGCCGATAGCATGTGTGGTTGAGATCTTTCCCCTTCAGTAAATCAGTCGTGGCTGACTTACTTCTTGGGAACAAAGCCAGGGAGCCGAAAAGCAATGAGCAAAGCGGGAAAATGGCTATGTTCACAGTGCTCCGATGAATGGTGAAGAAAGATTTATGTTCAATTAGAAAAGAATTTTTTTTTCATGCGATTTCCCTTGACAAAGTTGTAATTTGGATTGCAAACTGAAAGCTTGCTCTATTTTGGCATGAGGGCAGAGAAAAGAAAAAATTGCAAGTATTTGACAGGCAAATTGTGACTAGTGTTTAAACATTGTGACTCAGCCCCAGTGTGCTAGCGAGTGGGGGGGCTGTAATATAAGGAGGCGAAGGTGCGCCTTTCTTATAATGTATGCTTTTGAAGTGTTCACATTCCTGAAGATAACGTGGGAATGAGCTGTGTTTAGGAGAAAGAGTAACATCAGTGTTGAACGCCTAAAGGGTTTGTTTTTGGCAACTGTAAATTCCATGTGCTGGTGGTGCATTCTGTTTAAAGGAACACACTAAAATTGCCTGCAGGGGTGAGAGACTCACTTGATTAAAAAAAAGGTGAGTGAATGGCATTTGAATTTTCGATTTTTGTGTATTGATTTGAAATTGCAGAATCAGTTTGCAATGGTTTGGGGGGAAAAGACTATTTATATTTTCTAAATTGTCCCTAAATTGCCCCTATAGTATTTATGACTGTTCCCACACTATGCCATGGGACTGTTGCCAATGGCAAAAGTACTGTTGCTATTAAGGGATGTATGTTTTACACAAGACAAGGACAAGTTGATTATGATATATAGTGATAATGTTGTTGACACATTAACAGCCCACAAGCAATATAGAGTGTGGGTTGCTCTTGCAGAAAACGTGCATGGAGCTGCACTACACATGACATGCTTTAAATGCACTGAAATAAGTGGTTACATTCTGGCAATGGTACAACAGAATGGAAAATCTGTGTGTGATAAGACAGCACAAAGATTCAGTGGGTTGAGGGTTCCTTTTAAAGATCGCACATTGCATTGGAGTGAGTTTGTGTAGCCAAACTACAAAGTCCCCAGAAAGAAACATGATTTTACATGGGACATTGATCAGCAGCCTGTCTTTAAACAGGCTAAAAGACACTTTGCAGATTTGCAGAATTACATGGAGTTGAATCTGATGACAAGAAAAAGTGCCTCTTTTGAAAATAAGAGTCTTGCTGTGCAGAGCTTGTGGCTTGAAGATAACTTGCACAGAAATTCCTGTCATGGGCTGGCTGCGTGAAATGGCTATGAGTGGAAGAAGTGAGAAAAGCAGAATGCCGCGCTCCTGTTCAGTAAAATGGTGTTTACAGAAGCTGGCATATATGGGAGCTTTTTATGAGTTGCTGGAGCAGCGCAGAAAACAGTTAATCTGGATGAACTGTCTGAAACGAGTGCCTTCCATTGAAGCCGCCCCAGTTTAAGAGTTATAGGCCTAAGAGCAAAGAGACAAGCTTGCTGCGTGGGTATGGCGCTGCCATGTGCACAGGAAAGATAAAGAATGATATTCCTGCATTCCATCCCCTGTGAGAGACACCGTTAGTGTGAGCAAAGACAGAGGTGGGGCTGCGAAGCCAGAATGCTGAAACTTAACTGAAGGCAATAATTGCTGTGAGTGAGGAGATGAAAAAGAGCGCAATCTACCTTACACATGCTGATGTACGCATGCTTTCTGACACTGGCATGCAATAAAAAAGCTGATCAGAAGTAAGGAATTTGCCCAGTATCAACACTGGAAGAAAAAAGAAATGCTGCATGCAAATGGTAGGCTGGGCGCATCGCGCATCTGAACATTTGGGGAAACTGTGCATCTCTGAATGGGCTGAGAAAAGACAGCTGCCCATTTCAATAGACATTGCTGTGCAAGCTGCATCTCAACGCCCCATGTAATGTGAAGTGAAGTAAAGCGCTGTGCACTGGAGAAGAAACCTCTAGGCGCTTTAAGAAGTGAAAATACACAGACAGCAAAATGCAAGCTACATTGCCAGGGCTGGAGTAACTGACAAAGACATTATGGCGTTCCAGATGGAAGCAAAAAACTGACAAAGGTAGCCGTTTTGCAAGAGACAACATGCAGAGCGTGGCTTTGGAGTATAACATGAACACTGCACATTAGCCATGATCCAGAAGCCTCACGGCTTAGTGCAAGAATTAATGATTTGTTGAAGCAACTAAAGGAACTGACTCAGACTATCGCTCTCAAAGGGGTGGGCCAAGAAATCAGCAGACGCCCTTTGGGAAACTAATAAGTGGAAAACCAGAGGCTTTAAAGACACTGCCTGTATGGAGAACTGGAGAAAAGATAAACAAAGCTGCTTGTGCAACTGCAGGCGGTATTGGACTGAAAGACTTTACCTTTGAAAAATGGAGTGATGCCAGCAGGGCAACCTAAATCAAGATCATGAAACACTGGCAGCAAGTTGGTGCCTGGCATTCGTGATCGCTTTGGTGACAAAGAAAAGCATTGATCCATTGAGAAGTGCGACCTGGGTACTTATTATGTGGCTATTGTAAAATCACAGATCAGTCTGAGGTACCATTGACCAACTATGATCGCATTGCACAAATGAGTTTGTGACTAGGCAGTTACACCACGTATGGTTGAGTGCAAATAAGCCCCCAGTAACATGCAGAAGGGTGACAAATAATTGCGGTAGCAATGATATGATAAAGTGTGTAGTTACCTGATGAGACTTCTGAAGGCGGGGGTGGTGTTAAGGGAAGGGGTGGACAACACTGATATTGAAGTTTTGATGACATCCTAATGTGGATAACACTGATAGTGTACCTTTTGATGAAATCTTAACATTTCTGTTTGTATTTTGCATAGGCAAATAACCAAGACAGTAGCGTGCCATGATTGGGGGTAGACGTGTGCAATTGCCGGGTGACACTGATCAGTCAAGCAGACGCATTCTCAGAGAAAGCGGGTTACTGCGAGGTGCAATGTGAACTTTGAACCTGTCCTGTACCGCACTCAATGCTACTAACGTGCGTGAAGCGTGAGGACATTTGTTCTGCAACCTGCGAGAAGTGCCCAACAAAGTAATAACTTTTCCAGAACTGTCACGGTGCGGACTTGGCATATTGTCAAACATTTGATGCTGCACATTCAAATGATTCAGTCGACGGTTGTAATGACCTTGTTGATATGTTTTGCCTTTCTTGTCTAAAGGACTGTGGACAATGGGTTGTGGACTGTGACATCATGCACCACAAACAGCTGTGTGAAACTGCTTACCAAGTTTGAAAAAGCATGTTTGTCTCAGCACTGTGAATCTAACACTTCAGCAAAATGTGTGCAGCCTTTCACTGCGGAGTGAAGTAAATATCCAACATGGCTGCGAGCACTGCCAGAATGCATTGTGCCTGCGCCTATTTACCCAAATAGGTGTGTCAGGTGTAGTGCCTCAGTCATGGCAGACAAGTCATATATTGACTATCCATAAGAAAGGGGCATGGGATTGCCCAAGCAATTTTAGGATGCTCGCAATGCTTGATACGTCTTCAAAAATATTTGCAAAGGTTATTCTGCAAGAATTGACTGTGTGGATTGCGGAAAGTAATATCCTTCCACCCAATCAAATTGGATTTTGAGCTAAGTCGGGCACCTTGCACGGGCAGTTGTTGTTAACTACCGCAGTTGAACATTCATGGAGTCGTCGCAACCTTGACGTGTATTGTGTATTTATTGATTTTTCTGCTGCGTTCGATACGGTGCTGAGAAATAGACTGTGGAAAAAGCTGTCTGATTGGGGCATTCCACCTGGCCTCTTGAGGATGCTAATGTTGTTGCATTCCGACACTTCAGTGCGTATTCGTTTGAATGCAGCGGGGAAATTGTCAGCTTCTATGATGACTTTTAGTGGTGTCAAACAAGGGTGTATGGTCGCGGCGACACTGTTTAATTTGTATCTTGCAGACATGGGAAAAGCTTTCTCTATAGCAGCAGCTAACCCAGTGAAGATCACTGAGGTGATTCTTGGATGGTTGGCATATGCCGACGACCTAATTCTGCTTGATTATACACCGGCTGGTCTTCAGTTGATGCTAGATGCTCTAAGTAGTTATTGTATCGACAACGGCTTACAGATCAACCTAGACAAAAGTAAAGTGATGGTCTTCACAAAAAAAAGGTGTCCTAAAAAATACGTGTGGTCACTGAATGGTGAAATCTTAGAACAAGTAAATACCTATAAATATCTTGGCATCATTGTAGATGACCGCTTAACTTGTAAGGCACACTGGTCTATGCTTCAAGCTCGGTGCATGGTATCTACCAATGCGCTGAGCATTTTCATCGGAAGTAATAGTGGTTATTCAGTATCTGCAGTACTGACAATTTATATTGCAAAGATAAGAGCAGTCCTATTGTATGCTATTGTTATATGGGGCCATAATTTAATCAAACTTGTCGAAAAATTCTAAGTTTGTTTGCTTAGGAAGTTGCTTCGATTACCTAAATGTGTAAGTGCGGAACACATATACCTTGAACTTGATCTGGTGGCAATCTCCTATGTATTTGTTAACCATTGTGTTATTAACTTTGAGAAGCTGAAACGTCTCCAGATAGACACAATCATTGGTGCATATATGGTTGCCTACTTGCGCCTAGTGTGTAACTCTAAATTTGGAATAATGGGCAAACTACAAAAACTTCATAGCAAATGGGATTGCCAGAATTCCCCATATAGACTGATGAGTATGCCCCTCATGAAGTTAAAGCATGTACTGAAGGAAGTTTGCTATGAACAGCAGATGATAAACCTATCCACAAAAACATTTAGTGGAATCTATTATAATGAGCGCTCATCACGTTGCAAACTCCCTAGTTATATTTATGCATACCCGAGCCCTCAAACGGTGCGGCAATATTTGTTACTAAAATTTTATATTTCTGAGGCATTGGAAATACATGGAACACAAATGGGTATTCCTCGTGACATGCGTTTCTGTCGATTGTGCGGCCATAATGTCAGAGACACTACACCATTTGTTAATTGTATGTGATAGTCTGTATGCACTGTGATACAAACATATGAAGTCATATAATAATACCACTAATCCTGACGAAATTGAGACACTGTGGTCATTGTTTATGAGTGGTAATGACATAAATCTAATTTATTTTATGGTGACATTTTATAAGAAAATTGTATTGATATTACATTGTATTGTATAATTATGTAGGGTACCTCAAGACTGTCGTATGAAATCAAATGTGTTTTTTAATGTGAGTTATTAGTAAATTGGCATATAATCTTGTATTTTAATACTGTAATAATGTGTAATCTCGGTATATAAAACATTTGTTTTGTTATATGTATACCAAATAAACTATAAACTATAAACTATTGTGCCTGTGCCATTTTGAACTAAGCATAAATTAAGCAGACCAGGAAGGGGATCCTAGAGCTGGAAGAACCTCAGAACGCTATTCTGGAACAATACTTATTTTGTTGTTGATAGCCCGACAAATGATTAGCTTTAGTTGTGAGAGCAAGTATAGGTTCTGGACACAGACAGACTTTTAAGTTGAACTTACTCAGACTTTCCTTAGTTTGTTTAGGTAGGGAAATCCCACCTTAGCATGGGGCAAGTTGTCTGTGTCTTGCTTCATGATGCCTTCACTCACAGGCCCTTCAGGGTGGGGCAAGGCTCACTTAAGTGTTTTGAGTGTGTAGCCAGGGCTGTGTGTCTTGCAAGTTGTGGGATATATTTACCCACTCAGCAGTACTTCCCCATATCACCAAGCTGCACTTCAGCAGAATCAGCAAAACGGCTGCGCTGGCTCCTGGGAACACCATTGCACCAAAACTGTGTTTGCAGCGACAAAAGGATGGCTGCTCTGTTTTGCCAAAGCGCCATTGGGCAAGATGAAACAGGGAGCACCCTGAGAAAGGCTACTATGGTGTGTTCTTGTTTGTCTTAAGGAAATGGAGGGAAAAAGCAGCGCTGTTTTGCTGCAAGCCCAAAATTCCCATTGAAAAAGGGAATATTTCACCTTTAAAATGATGCCGCTCTGATGCTATTTTTCCCTGTTTTCATCAAACTGCTTTTATCAAAAAGACCCTGTCATGCCCAGCCATATTCACACTGTGCTCCATCAGAAAAGAGCCTTATTCCTGAATGACAGGCTGTGCCAGCCAAACCTGAGAAAATCAACAAAAGCTTTCTTTCAGCTACACAGGAAACGCTTACATTTTGCTACAAAATGTCAAAAAAATCAATGCTTGAAAAGAAAATCATAGCTTTCTGTGCACATGTCAATTTCATGAAGACTTTTGCCTTGGACAGACTGTTGTGTAAAACAAGCGGACTACAGCTACAAAACCATGTGGGAATCCAGATGGAAGAGCAAAACCGAATTTGAAAGGAATATGTCAGCTTTCACCACATATGTCAGAATGGGCTTTTACAAACCAGAGGAAAATGAAATGCCTGTTTTAAAAAGTACAATGTTGAATGAAAGCTTGTCCGTGCCTAGAAATGTAAAGGTTTTTTTTGCTGGGTATACATATATGGGATGTTTTATTCAACAGGCTTGTTTTCATTCAGGACAAAATAAAATAAAAATAAAACTGTTAAACTGCACGGGCTGGATTTTGCAAGCTCCCAAAACAGGTTATTCCAGTTGGTCAGAGCTAAGACTTCCCACAAAAGGGAACCACCATAAACTTCCAGGACACCTGGCTGATAGTAACTAGGTTGGAAAACTTTGACTGACCAAGAAACTTCACATACTCATCAGACTTTGGTTTGGGCTGAGCCATCTTCCAATGGAACTTCTAGGACACGGATGTGTGAAGTGAAAAATCACACCTACTCATGATTTCTACATGAAGCTTCAAATGAAATCTCTGTGACAACCCTGGATTGAGGGGGTAGCCTTGGAAAGGCTTCCCATATATGGGGAACAATACTGACATGTGCTTCCAAAGACAATGTATTAATAAAAATGTTAAAGACTTTTATCTCTGCAGCTGGACTTTGCAAAAATGTTAAAAGTTAAACGTTTAAATGTGATTTTATGGGCTTTAATTTAAGATGTCATAGACTTCACTGACGCATGGGGACTAGAAATGGCAGAGAATTGGGTACTCCACGGAAAGTGTATAGGATGCCACTGTCAAATTTAACACCGATATGCCTAACAATAATATATACACAAGTGTAAAGTTATAGAATTTTAAGTAATATAAGTCTCACTGAAAAACGTGAAGAACTGGTAGAAGGGTGAAACAAGGTCCCACAGCCATGAGGATTGGACTGCTATGCTCTACATAGAATATGTAATCTGCCCATGTGATTTGTTAAAGTGCCACAAATGTATAAATGTGTAAATTAGGTTATGACTGATTTTTGGCAAAAAGGACTGTGGGATAGCTTTTTACCTCATAAAATGCAACCTCATAAACTCGTACTTCTCCTCGATGAGGCAACCAACATTGATTGTCCTATCCGCTTCTTTGAGGTAGGCTTAGCTCAGTTCTGCCTACCAATAATTCTGTGATGTCACTATGCTCTATAAATAAGAGTGGTTGACAGAGCTTCAGACACACACACTCTCCTGAATTTCCTGCGCCAGTGTTCCTGACCTGTTCCATTCACCTCGCTGATTCCAGATTTCACTACAAGGCCAAAGCATTGCTGACCCTACTCCAGCAAGGCCATGGCTGGCTGATCCTGTCCCAGCAAGGCCTATTGATCCAGAAAAACCCACTAAAATCCCATTAAAAAAGGGGAAAGCTGTGGTACCTTTTGCATCCTGAAATCAGACCAGCTTGCTGGCACTACCGGCATGCCCGCTGCAACCCTGCCATCCAGCTGTCCTTGCCATCCGGGGACCAGAATTTCCCTGCGGTTTGCTGTAAGGCGCATCTGCCGTGTGGTGACCAGACCCAGTTGGCTGTTCCAAAATTACAAACCTAAGTGTGGAATGTGAGTATCTCCCCATCACAGAGAAACACATAGTCTCCCCATCTTGACCCTTTTGTCTGTATTACACTCTCTAAGCAATCTTATTTATACCCTGGTAACTTGTTAAAACTGTTAGAATTATCCGTGCACCCTGCCCTTGGCTTTCTAAGTGCTAGCGCCATCTCTCTTCATTTCTGTCTGGTGTAAATCCTAAGCCCTTGGTTATATTTTGAGTAATCAAACTAATTTCCAGTTAAAGTTGAGCACTGGGGTGATAAGGTTGACCTCGCGAATCAACCTTGGAGCTTACTGTGTTCCTCTTTAACAATATAGTCTAGATAATTTAGTTTAAGTAGCATTTGCCTTTCTTTCAAAACCAAAGTTTTTCATTTTAACTGCTCTATTTTTCCTAAAACTGAACCCCATTCCACCATGAAAATCTCATCCAAATCTTCAGCTACCATCATTCTTTCACTTTGATATTGTTCCTGTGATATACATCTGTTCCCAGACCAAAAACCGCATTGCGATTTTCAGTGTTTCACCAGTTAAAAAAAAAAAAAACACGTTTGGGTCATTTTAAACGGGAATTGAGAAAATTGCAACTTTCCAACGTGTCATTCAGCTGCAGCATGTTCTAACTTTCCACTCATTTTTGAATTGTATGCTTCTTGTTGATCCATTGCATTGTGATTGCTAGTGTTTCTGCATTCCTGTTGTTGGGAGAAATCATATTTGGCTCGCACATTCATTATTTGTCCATTTCCGAGTGTAATTTCATGCCTTTGCAAAGGGTTTTAAATGTTTTCTGCCCCTTATTCCTGACTACCTGCTGCTTCTTTCTATCCATCCAGAATCTGATTAATTGGGAGTTGAGGGAACGTTGCAGGGGGGAACCTTACCTTGGGTGCTATATATCCTAATTCAAACACTGCTCCTATTCACCTGTGCTTTGTATATGTTCTAGGAGAAGGTTAACCAAGTACATTGCTTCTATTTTAATTGTAATTATCACACCATTGGTGATTGCTGCCCCATATTAAAAATGGTATGATTTCTTTTGAATTTTAAAAATATAAATAAATATTGCAATTTCACCAACCGGCCTGGTTCATGGTCCATTGTGACCCGGGGTATTTGAGTACCATCTCAAATTGAATCTGCATAAAATAAAGAGAAAGGCATCTCAATTGAGCGCTACATCCTAGGCTGAGACCAAGGTGTGTCGCCTGATTGAAATCCTTAACAAAGTAATGCAATTGCCAATGTATTCATCAAAAGGTTTCTGCATGTTTGGCATAAACCAATTTTCTCACAGGTCAGCAGCAATACTGAATTTAGAGGCATGTATTGGGTGATGTAATTGATTAAAGGCAGCACTGAGCAATGTTTTGGGCATGACAGGTTTTCCTGAAATATTCTGTCTCCATATGAGGTGTTTTGGGCATATGGAGCATTCCCTCTCAATCCATAACTCATTTCTTGCTTGGGAGTTTGTGCTTGTAACTCAATGAATTATTTGTTGGAAAGTGCATTGTACGTTACTTTTATGTCGGTGTGTTGTGAAAACAGTACGTGGAATGCTGTGTCATTTGGATTGTCTAAATATGCAGCTTCTTTTGCCGCTAAGTCTGCTCTACGGTTTACCTCTGCTATCAGGTCCATGTTGGCTGTGTGTGCGGTGCATTTCACCACTGCTACTGTTGCGGGGAGGCGTAATGTGTCTATGAAGTTGGAAAGTAGTTATGTGTGCTGAACCTGTGTGCCATCCGATTTTCGAACCCCCCCTGTGCCATCTTGACATGCTTCAGTGTACCGTAGATTTAATTCTAAATCAGAATAAATTATAGTGTGCCACCCCTCTGATAGCTGCAATGCTTTTATCAGTGCTACTAATTCTGCTGCTTGTGCTGAGTTGTGTGGTGGAAGTGGGAATCTGGCTTCCACATGGTATTCCCAACCCTCAAGGCTTACTACCATTGCTGCTATGTGCCTCACTTCTGAGTTCTGGTCTATTGTTTATGACCCACCTGTGAAGAGTACCTTCCCTTCCTCGAGTGGGTCCTCGCTTTCATAGGGCATGTCATCCGTGGTGTCCTCGTATGTGGCACAGTCATTTACTCTGTCCTTCACTTGTACTGGTTCTGTGATGAATGTAGTTCGATTGACAGTGCAACACCTCACTATTTTTATGGAGGGGTTCATCAAAATAACTTCATATCCTGAAGCTCTTTGTGCCATAAGTGTGGATTTTGATTTTTCTAGTAATGCGAAAACAGCATGCTCTACGTAGAATGACACTGGGCATCCAATAGTGATGGTGGCTGATTTTTCTATGTCGAAAACTTTGGCTGATAGAGCCTCCCCCCGTGTAAAGTGTCCCTGCATGACCGGTTCCAATAGACCACTGGAATAAGCCAGGTGCTTGTCTCCCATTTATGTCTTCTGTGTGAGAACCACTGTCACTACCTGACCATTTGACTGGGAAAACAGGTAGAATAGCTTTTTTTAATCCAGTGTGGCTGGAACAGGGGCATTACTGATTGCTTTTTTGAATTCCTGAAATGCCTTAGTCATTTGGTCTGCAAAGACAATTGGCCCTTTACCCCCTGTGCCACATAAAGCCCTTGCAGCAGTGGCTTAGTGTAAGATGAATAATGAAATATCCAAGCTCGACAGTAATTACATAAGCCCAAAAACGGCTACAAGGGCTTTATTATGGTAGGTGTTTGTGTGTTCTGTACGGCTGTTGCTCTCTCCAGAGTTATTCTTTTCCCTGCTGATGATATTATCTGTCCCAGGTATACAACCTCCTTTGAACAATACTGCAACTTCTCCTTGCCCACCTTATAGCCCTTTTCTGCCAGTAACGTTAGGAGCTTCACTGAGTCGTTTGCACCATGCTCCTCTGTGGTGCTGCACACTAAAAAGGTCATCTACATATTGTATTACTGTGCTCTGGGTTTGCATGTTTTCTAGGTCCATCTGTACTACTCTGTTAAAAATGCTCAGAGATTTGCAGTACCATTGAGGCAAACAAGTGTGTTGGAATATCTGGCCTATGTAGGTTAATTTGGTAAGGGGCTGGGAGTCTGAGTGTAGTGGGATGGAGAAGAATGCATTCTTAATGTCTACCGCAGTGAAGTGAGTTGCTTCTGCTGGAATATTGCAAAAGATGGTTTAGGGACCACTGGGAGTTAGTTCTGCTTCTACAATGTTGGTCCAACGGGTGAAAATCTGGAACCACCCTGCAAGATGACCCTTTTACTTTTTTGACTGGGTACACAGTCGTGTTACACAGGGATTCTGATAATTGAATGACCCCTTGCTGCCACAATGCTACAATGGTCGGGTAGATGCCTTCCTCTGCTTCCTTTGACACAGGGTCCTGTTTTACTCTGGGGAGGACTGTGACTTGCTTTTGACTGATGCACACTGCTCCTATGCTCTTCAGTAACCCCACATCATGTGGGCCACTGGTCCACAAATAAATAGCCTGTTAGGCGTCAAGTGCCCATCTTACCCGTTGTCTTCCCAATCAACATCTCTATGTAGATAAGAACATGACCAGACCATGTGATTGAACCTATGGAAGAATTTGTGCCACCTTTAAACAGTTTCTGAGATACAAATATCGTATCTAATATCAAAACAAACCATACATGTGAACTAGAATGGAGGAAAAACTATGACCAGGCAAAACAATTAACTATCAAATGCAAATCTGAGCATACAAAAAGGAAATTCTCAAAGCCAAAAAGAAATACAACAACCGAGTTACAAAAGCCACCAACACACAGAAAGAACTATTCAACATCAGAAATGAGATGAGAAACCCACCTGGATGCAAAAACACACCAATACCTTCACAAAAACGATGTGTTGATCTTGCAAACCACTTCAAAGGCAAAATTACTGACATACATCGGATTATACAAAGCAGACCAATCAAACAGACCGTGCACCATGCCCCACCTACCTTGGAACCACAGAACAAGCTGCAAAGCTTCATCCAAATATCAGGAAAGAGATTCCTCAAGCTGGTGAAACATAGCAACAAAGCAGGCTTCCCAATGGACCTCTGTCCATCAGGCATCTATAAATCAATCCTTACACAGGGCACAGCATTGGAACGCCACAGAAAGCTCTTCAACCAAACGCTCTCAACGGGAAGAGTACCGCAGGTTTTCAAATCTGCATACATCAAACCACTCCTGATCGATACAATGGGCGATGTGGAACACCTCTCTAACTACAGACCAATATCAAACATTCCCTCTGCGACAAAACTGCTAGAGACCTATATCTATGAACAAACATAGGAACACATAGAAAACCACAAACTATTGGACCAAGCACAAGTTGGCTTCAGACCCATGAGAGGGACGGAGACAGCAATTTTCTCTATCTGAGATGACCTACAGACCAACGCAGGTTCCAACACAAACTCAGCACTGATACTACTCGACCTGTCCGCAGCTTTCGACACAGTCAGCCACAACATCCTCATCAAGAGACTTGAATAAATAGGGATCATCAATGCAGCGCTACTCTGGATTAAATCTTTCCTATTTGAAAGAGCAGAAACAGTATGGATGAAACCATTCATATCCGTGCAGCGGAACATCACTTGTGGAGTACCACAAGGATCCTCCCTATCCCCACTCCTCTTCAACATTCACATGACTCCACTAATCAATCTCATCAAAAGGTACGGCCTCACCTGCTACAACTATGCATATGAGACTCAAATCTCTACAATAATCAAGAAATGCTTCTTTCACCTGCAGCCAATCAAAAAGATTCTACCATTCCTCTCCTTTGTGCCCAAAACACTGGCCATCATCTCCCTCATCATGTCCGGGATAGACTACGCCAACAGCCTATACTTTGGAATGGCAGATTATCTACTGAAGAAACTGCAACATATACTGAACGCAGCAGCCAGACTTCTGAAACTCTCACGAAAGGACCACATCCCTCAAGCGCTAAAGATTCTACATTGGCTGCCAGTCAGAAACGATTCACATTCAAAACAATGTGCATAACGCACAGAGCAATCCACGGTCAAGAAGCAGAATTCTTTCAAAAGAAAATCACCATTTACTTTACCAGCCGACTAGAACACTCAGATCCAGCAACGACATCCGCCTGGAACCTGAACCATACACAAGGAAAAAAACTTGGTGAATCAGCATTCTCTTGCATAGCTGCTAAACTTTGGAAGTCCTTCCAGAGAGAAATACAAAACATGAAGGTGAAGGACCATATAAAATTCAGATAACATCCAAAAACCTGGCTTTTCGACTCAGAACCAGACAAAAAAACGAATGAGCAACACCCACCCCCCACGGAATGAACACACAAATGGCAAGATGGAGGACTAGATCAGACCATGCCAAAGTGCGACAAAGTAGAGAGACCTCCAAATGGAAAGTAGAGCCAGGTAATTAAGGAGAGAGATGGTAACGTCCTAAATTGAACCACAGACAGAAGGCATTAGAATTGAAGGGGATAGAGCCGCGACTGAACAGATAAACCACAGGGCCCAGAGAGCTTAAGGGCACAGGAAAAAGCCCCCGCTCCCTCAAGGGACCCAGGGAGGCGATGGTGCCAACACACCAGGATATGCCAGGGGAAAAAGCGGTGTAGACATCCATTAATCTGAACACGGGGTGGGTGGAGGAGGCATCACTACTAAACAGCCCTCCTACCAGCCCACAACTCTGCACAGAAAATAGGAGGCAGACCCCCCGGCACACCACAATGCATGACACTGACAGAGACATGTGCCACAGTTGGGAAACAATGAGGGGGGTACGATAAAGCACCAGCACTAACCAACCCCACTAAAACATTCATCCGTCTGCTTACACCTCTCAAACTCAAGACAAACCACAACCACACCTATACAGCACAACAAACTGCATGCACTTCACTACAGCGCAACAACAAAACAAACCACACATAGCCTTGCACAACAGCACATGACAACTACCACTGGAAAATCACACTTGCGCTCAGAGAACGGTGTAAACCAAACTGAAGCTGCCAACAAACAGCACATCACAGCTCTCTTGTGCTTTTTCCCGCTCAGTCCTACTTACTGTACCCTCTTGCTTTTCAGATCCACCAGAGCGCCAGGGGACAGCTCATGTGGTGATAAGTGTGCAGTATAAATATCCTTTAAAATAACATAACATCCATACATGAGTACAAACGATGTTCATTTGACCAACAAGCGGAATCCATTTCTTCTGAAAGGGATACTCTTGTCACGCTCCCCTGATCTCCACGGGGGTGTAGCACGTGGCTACACGAATGATGTCTGCGCTGGTGTGGTAATGCATGATTGGTGATGTTGCTGCGGCTTTTCCCCGGTTATCACCCTCCCGAGGTGTTGTCTGCAAGGTTAAAATAAGGTATTAGCGGCTGGGAGAGAGTTGAGTTGGACTCCCTCTCTGCTACCATCTGATCCCCTTCTCCGCTTGCTCTCACCATGTAGTTTTGTAAGGCAGGCCCTCCGTCCTGCAATCTGGCAGGGGCGTGAAAATGTCTTCCAGGATCGAGTTACTTCACTGATCCGAAGAGCGAATGCTGAGTTGCGGAGAGCTTGGACGAACAGGTAAGTCTCTATGCCAATGACTGCTTGGTATAAAGTCTTTGAGTCGTTATTTTGCCCCAACTCCTTTAATCAGTGTCTTTCTCTCCTTTCAGGCGCGGCTTCGAATGGGTTATGCATGGGGAGTCAGATGGACTTGGCACGCCGAGCAGATGTATTACAGGTAAGTGGAGCGCAAGAATGAAGCGCTGTTATCTGAAGTGTAGTCTTTTCCTTCTGTGCGCGACTAACCTGTCACTATTCTTCTTTTGCAGAGGCGGTGTGGCGCTGGAATGAAGAATGGAGGAACACTCCGAAGATGCTCTGGAAGGATACTGGGCCCGAGAGGGCTCTTCAGCCTGAACGAATTGAGTCGGCTGATGCGAGGGCCCGGGAGCGGCCGAAGAAGCCAAAGATGCTGCCGGTTCAAGGATGCTGCAGGTAAGGTTTCGCTGCTGCGCTGACTCGTATTTTCTCTGTCTTTTTCCCTTCCAGATGCCGATGGTTAGAGTCCTGGATGGGCGTGGCTGTAGAAGTTCAGGAACAGAACAGACACAGTGAGCGTTACGCTGCAGGAGTGCAGAATAACGTGAAGCGTGTTCTGTATGCAGGGCGTGGCTTAAATAGCCTCACAAGTAGTCCCAGGTAAAGTAGTCCCTTTACCACTCCCTGTTCTGGAACAAAATAGTCTGTCAGCCACAACCTGAGGAAACAGAAAGGTCCAGTCCTGCCTAGACTGGGCAAGTAGTTCTACATGAATCGTCCCATATCATGAGCCTGGCGCCAACGGCGCCAGGACTGAGCCCAAGAGGCTCTGGGGGCTTGAAAGGCCCTCATGGGAACCGATGACTGGGGGGCCCACCAGATCCAAGGGGCTATCAGTGTGAACGCTGACAACTCTACATCAGCCAACCGATCCCATATTTGTCTTTCTTATATTTATTTATTGTATTTTAGTTGTAAATTATAGCCTTTCACAAAATTCATATCAAATCACAATTCATTACAACAAAGAGAAAATGCCATGATAAAAATATACAATAAAAGTATTAAATACAAATCAAAAGCAAAATCATTAAGTAGCAATATAAGATGTCAAGAACAACATAATTCGCGTCCAAGACAATGCATACATTTACTCACTCTCCTAAACTTACTAGTAATTTGGTTTGCGCAGAGGTGTCACCTAACAGCCCAAAGATGTGCTGTGGGAATGCATGCAGTGCGATAGATAGGGATATATACTTGATACTCAGCGGCCGTCTCCATGGGTCTTCAATAAAAACAGCCAACGTTGAATATAGAAAACGGCTAAAATAAAACATACGGCTTAAAAGCCACGGAAAGTAATCCTTACAGGGGGCTTTACAGACATAAGGTAAAGGAGTACCTCCGCTCAGACCATCTACTGCAGTCTTTAAGTACTCCTTGTATGATCTTAATTTAAGTCTGAATGGCATGGTTCCTACCAGAACTGATGACCTGGGGTTTCATCATTCGAGCTCTGGATCAACCACTACGTTTTGCTCCCCGGTTAATATGATCTGCCTCTGTGCTTTAACCCGTGAGCCCCCGCTGAGAAAGAAGTCTTGGCCCTCAATAGGCATGCAGACCGAGATAACATATGATCCTTGCATACCTTCCCTCTCAAAAAAATGACACTGGCACCCTCCGGGTCTACACTTGATGTGTCCAGGCTAAAAGACCTCCCACCCACCACAAGCGGTACAGCAACCCCAGCAATTTTAGACTTTACCCCTGCAAAATACTGTTCCAGATATGCCCAGGAAGACAACCTTGTTCGTTCAACATCATGTATTAGTAATACCCCGCCGCCCTTCCCTTAAAATATTGCCCACCTGTTCCTGTTTAAGGGCGTAGACAGAAACGTCTTTCTTTGTGCAATGTTATGAAAAGAATTCCGAAAGGACTATTTCGAAAGGTTTACTGGCCAATTAAACTGGGGAAAGTCGATCCATTCACAGTGGGAATGTGTGAATACATCATTTTACAATGTTTCTCAATGGATCTATCCCGAGGTCTTGGCCAAAACAATGTTCTCAACCAAAATGTAATCTACTTCCACTTACTGGCCCCAACGATGCATTATGGGAGGTCGAAGGCCCAGGCTGTTTCTCGCTGGCGGAAGTACCCGTACTGTTTGCTTTTTCCTGATTTAACAACGTTTGTTGGCAAATGCGCTCTAATTTGAGGTTTCCTTATCAATGGGACTTTGATATGCCCCTGAGGTAGCTTTCGCGTCTCAGTGCTAGGGCATCTTAAAGAGAAGCTGTTCTTATGCATGTCCCGTTACATATTGGCTGGTGGCAGTCTTTACCTTTCGGGCCTCAAGGGGGTGCTGCTGCGTTAGAAATTAAGTATGGGCTTCACTGCTAATCCTTGCTCCCTTGTGCAACTGGATGAAGCATACGATGGTCATGGCTTTTTTGGCTGATTTGCAAGGGTGAGGACAGACGAAATCAAGGGCAAATCTACTTGAAAGATGTCTGGGATTCCTGAGCAGAAAACATATTTTATATTTAAAGTTTTTTATACTGAACCACTCACAGTTTTAGTGGCCTAACAGTCAGAGCCTAATCTTGTCTGGAGGATGTCGTATTGCAACCCTGTCTTGTCTATCTTGTCTATCCTGACTTTGTGGTGTGAGAGAGCAGCGAAGGGTAGAAGAGGAGGGTAATGTGAGAGAACGTCTTAAAATTACCCTAAAGCGTGAAGGGCATGTATGTTCGCCCTGAATTCCCACAAGAAATAATTGTAGGCTCTGTCCACTCCCACAGTTAAGTTTAAGCACCCATGAAACATTTTTAAAGGTAAGAAAGGAAATGGGGGATTACTTATTGGTAATCTTCATCACTCATAGCCCTACTATTCCTCCTCCCCGTATTCAGATATGACGTGCCCTACCTCCCCCTTCTTCTATTTCTTTTCCCCTTAGGCCCGTGCTCCTCCCATGGGGATATAACCCCACCTCTGGCCCAGCCACCTTAAACCAAGTCAAATCGTCATTCAGCCAGGTTGGGAGGAAGAGGCGTGACTTGAGCAGTGGGAGGAGGAAGAGTAGAAGTAGGAATAAAGAGGATTACTGGTAAGTAATCCCCCCATTACCTTGATGTCCCTCTTCCTCGTCCCAGTACTCACATATGAGGAATACCAAATGCATGCCCTGAATGATGAAGGAACACACACACCAGGAGAGAACGGGCATCCCATCACCAACCCATCGAGAGCAAAAACGCAGCAGCAGTCATCATGAATCACAGGTTACCAACCCACAGAAGCCCATCACCAAAGGCCCTTGCACCCGCTCTGTGAAGATCTAGGCAGCAGTGCCGCACAAAAGTGTAGTGGATGGCCTAAGCATCCTAGAAGTCTAGGCTGGCCGGATATCCCTCACTTGGAGCAAGAGAGCCTCCCTCTGCATGTATTCCATCAAGAAGCGACATGACACTACGTGGCTGAGAGGATTTCCAAATCCAGTATCAGATGCAATTACCCACCCACACCCCCTGGTGTGAGCAGAAACACAAAGGAATAGTTACCCTGATCCCATACCCGCCGTGGGGCAGGCCAGATGGTATGCTACAGGCGGAGGTCTCGGCACGGCACAGACATGGGCCAAGGACACTGGCGTGCCCTTCAGTACAGAACATCTCCTGCACCAACTCCTCCAGAGTATCCCAAAGCAGTGTATGTCCGAAAAAACCGGACCTGCTTGGCACCAATCTCAGATGCAAGTCAGCGAGGCAGGCTGCAGGCTCTCACATACCAAGGAAGGGCTCAATGGACCCCATTGCTATTGTGGACGGCTACACAACAAGCACATGCAAGTTCCAAAAGGAAATCCCCCCCGCCCCCGGGACAGTTCAGATGAGCGGGGCATGATCCATACCATGTGGCAAGGCCAGAAAACAGACCAAATCCCCTAAAGCGCAGCTTCAACTGTGAAGGAAGAGAAAGTCGCTGGCCACATAGCTAGGTGCATACATCCATGCCCTGCGCAAAGCGACATCTGACTGTCTGACCGTAGTACCTGAAAAGGCCACATCAGGAGCCCTGGAGGAATGTCCCACCAAGCACAGGAGGAATGTGCCAACCAGAATCGACAGAGGCAGAAGCAGTCCTCCACCTGGAAAAGGAGAAAGTCTGGAGAAGAACCAGGGCACCGTCACACGGTCAGGTTCCGTCCAATCAAACACGATCCAAACCATAATGCAGGTCATAAATGGGAACTTCGATGGTAGCGCCCAGTCAAACAGGAGAGGCGGAAACCCACTAGCCGCAACCCCCATGAAGTGCGCAACCAGAAGTAGAAAATGAGCAACAGAGTCCATGTCCAGCCAACTTTCCCCCAGCATAACCATCATGAAAAACTGGAACAACCTCCATTCAGGGATCTCAGACCTTTTCTTCACGGAGCCATAAGTTGAAGAAGATTGGAATACACGTTCACACACACCTGTGCTTCACAGAAGGCTTTGCACACAGAGAAACTCAACAACACATTGAAAATAGTGACCCAGAGCGTGCCAACAGCCCAGCAGAAAGTGTCCCGTAACCATGGCAACCACCGGTGAACACCAGAGCAGACTGACACTATATGACCACTACAAATGTCTCCCTACACCCACAGGGCTCAGCAGGGGAGTCCCACGGCTCAAGCAGAATCCCTGGTTCACAAGTTGCCCGCCCGGAAGTGACGCATCGCGACAGGTGCTGGAAAACAGCACCTGGAGCTCAGCTGGGGCACGCTTTCGGAATCCGCTCAACCGGAAGCACCTCTCTTCGAGGGGGCCCCATGAAGCCCACCTAGGGAAGACCCAGGGACCCATCCCAAAGGGACCGTTCCTAGGATACAGCATGGAAGAGAACCACCTGGCTATGTCAGCAGAGGTCAATCCAAGGGCAGGATATTTGAGGTGGACAGGGTCGGAGGTGGGGTTATATCTCCATGGGAGGGGTGAGGACCTAAGACAAAAATAAATAATAGAGCGATTTCTGAGGGAGATAGGACACCTCATATGTTAGTACTAGGATGAGGAAGAGGGGCATGGAGGTAAGGTAATAAGGGCTAGAGCTCAATTGTGTGTTAGTTTGTATGTTAGTAGAGTCAGGGGCCGATTCAGAGGTGCGTGAGTGGTAGAGATCCCCTTTTATCTTCATCAAAATGTTGACAGGTGGCCACGCCCCCTGTTTCCGGTCTTAGTCCTGCCCCTTTTGATATGCTTTGATATAAATGTAATATACATTTGATTTAAAAAAGTGAATTAACATTTATTTATATCAAATGTATATTTTATATGATATGGGATGTTAAAATGTTTTAGAAAATCTATATAACGAGGGTATTTCTTTTCCCTTAGGCCCGTGCTCCTCCCATGGGGATATAACCCCACCTCTGGCCCAGCCACCTCAGTTACATACATGCCAACACTCCCGATTTACGGTGTTGCTTCGTGGAGCGCTGAGAGCAAAGTGAGCTCTGAAGACAGGGACTGTGAATCTAGGGTTTTGCAGAGTAATGCAGTGATGATGTCACAGAGGGGTTCCGCCCGATGTGATAGGCACCGGAAAATGATCTAAAACTATTTTGATATCTTTCTAATATTAAAATGTATACACACACTGATAAAAAATATTTCTGATATAGAAATGTATATAAAATTACTATTTTTTATATAACATTTGTATTTAAACTGTTTATATTTTTTTATGTAAAAATGTAGATACAAATGAATATACAAATATTCATGATATAGAAATGTATACATCAATATAAAAAAGCATATTTTGTGATATAGAAATTTCTATAAAAAATATACATTTTTATATATAATATTTTATTTTAAAATTTTGTATAAACATCCCAAAAAATGTGATATCACATTTTTTTATATCAATTTTGACATAAAAATGTATATCAATGTTATATGAACTGGCTTTGATACAGAGTGTAAATGATGAAAACAGTTGCTTCATACTTAAAGTGTGCTTACCGGAGCCTGTACAAAAGTTCAAACTATTCCCTTTGACATCTGTGTTTGTTTCTATATAATGAAAAACAATTCAGGTTATAAGTAAACTGTGCTTCCCAGAGCCCATACAAAGATCAAACTATTGTTTTTATTGAGTTTGCAGTTTCTCGTGTGCAGCTTACTCGTGTCCCTCTGCCGTTCTGTGACCCAGCAAACCGCGCTGCTGTGGGGTTTTATCTGCAACAAGGCCTGTGGAATCTCAGGAATGTGGTGACTCACAGACCAGCATTCTATTCACATTAGCAGAAAAAAAGGACAGGTCTTTATATTTAGCTCACCATAATACAGGTGTTCTGCAACAGCTGTGTAAATACACCCCAGGAAAATACACACTAACAGTTGTTTATCAACTAAACCCAACTGACAGAATGATGGCATAGGAAACATCCGCAGGTTCAGGTTAATTTGACATGTTTCCTGGGTCAAGTGCCACTCTCTAATATTGCAGAGTATGCATGAAATAGAATGCTGTGATTTGTTGATAAGAAACCCCATTTCTGCAAAGTAAGCTCAAAATACATGATGTCAGGAAATCTGTATGTGTTGATAAGAAAACTGCTCAGGAAATGATGTGTTTTCACCCCTTAAAAGGGGGAGTCTGATTCCATCAGATGTACTGTAAACCCCACTGTCAGAGCGATGGCCTGATGATCCCCTGCAGTGCCACTAATTAACTTGGAAGAGTTAATTGTAACTCTGCGGGGACCTTGCTTTTTGGCTGGATTTGATCCTAGCTCTGAGAGACCCCCTACAAAGCCTTTTTTTTTTTTTTAATTCGATTTTATTGGATTTTCATCGGTAACATACAACATTAATACAAAATATAAAAGAACAAGAAAGAAAAGTTTTCTTCATCGTTTTTTCACGTAATAACATTCGCTCGAAATACAGTTTGTAAAATTAGGAATGTGCAAGCAAATTAAGCAAAGAATAAGGCAGACATGAAGACAGAACCTTGGACATTCCATTCAAATGTTAACAATTCTCCCCAACCCCCCTCCCCTACCCTGGGAAAGAGAGACGTGTCGTGTTGGGAGTGAGATTATATAAGTGACAGCAAGGGTTGAGTCCTAGTCGTGCAGTATGTGTTCAAGGGGGTCAGCGTGTGGGGGGGTCGCTCCACATTATCTGGGTGGTGCTTATCTACTGGTGATGGGCGGGGGGCGGGTGTGTGGCAGGAGAGCGGCAGACCGCGTACTTCCATAATGTTCACAATGGGGAGTCGTCAGTACCTGGTGTTGGATGTTCCGTGGAGATGTGAGTTCTTAGAAAATCCGACCATAGGAGCTCAGTTTGTGTTGCTCTACCGTGGAGGGATGCAGTGATTTTTTCCATGGTGCAGATGTTTAACACCACGTTGATCCACTCTTGTTTGGACGGGGTCGAGGGGGATTTCCATTTCGCAGCGAGTAAAGCTTGTGCTGCGAGCAACAGGTAGGGGGTCAGTCCATGAACCTTCGACCATTCATCTTCATTTTTTTCCAGACTAAACAAGACTAAGTGTGGGTCAGCCGTTCTATGGATACTGTCAATGTCCCTGATCCATCCCAGGACCTCATCCCAAAAAATCTTTATCTTTGGACACCCCCACCACATGTGCCAATAGTCGGCAATTTGACCACACTCACGCCAGCAGGAGGGGGAGGAGGACTGATACATCCTGGATAATCTATACGGGTCGTATTGCCAGCGGTGTAGAAGTTTAATGGAGTGGAGTTTGTATTGGCATGATATTGAGGTACGTGAGGCCATGACACACAGTTTATCCCACACATCATTATCTATTTCCATTTCCAGATCAGTCTCCCACCGACGTCTGAGTTTAAGCACAGGGTCACTATCTCTTCCCAGAAGCAGTTTATATATGAGGGAGATCAGTCCCTTCCTATCTGTCTTGGAGTCAAGCATTGCTTCGAAGGGGGTGAGATCTCTAGCTAGTTTTTCCTTCCACTCCAGTTTGGTCAGAACTCCCTTGATTTGTAAAAAATGGAAGGCGGAAAGGACTCCAATATTCAGGGCCTCTGTAAGCTCTGGGAGAGTAATGAATGAGTCCTTTCGGAGGAGTTGGCCCACCCTCTCTAGACCCGCGTCAAACCACGCCTGGAACCTTTCTACATTGGGGATATGGTTGTTGATGCCCGGGGACCATAGATGACTCAACGGGGACGGCCAGGTTGTGATTCCCCTCATTGCCGGGCCCTCTCGCCATATATCCCATATGGCAGTGAATAGCGGGTGGTCTCTCGCCCTCCTCAATACCCTGTTTCGCGGGGCCCACAACCATTCCCCGATCGTGGCCGGGGCCAAGTAATGGTTGTCCATGTCTATCCACTGCGGTTCCTTGTGACCGCGCAAATGGGGGATAAACACACGCAATTGAGCTGCGATATAATACTTCTGGAGGTCGGGGAGGCCTACCCCGCCATTGTCCTTGGGGAGTGTCAGTACCGAGTAGGCTATCCTGGCTTTTTTCCCTTTCCACACAAATTTCAAGATTTCCCTTTTGATCTCTGCGAAATATTGATCTGGTATTTTAATCGGAAGCATCTGGAAGGGATAGAGAAACCTTGGGAGAGCGGACATTTTGACAGCATTGACCCGGCCGAGCCATGAGATCGTGAGTTTGTCCCACCTGGTGAGGTCCAGACGAAGCTTGGCAAGAAGCTGCGGAAAATTTGCTTCAAATAGGGAACCCAATTGTTTTGTTATTTGAACCCCTAGGTATTGCATTTTGTCATGTTCGATCGACAGCCCCAGGAAGGAGTATTTCATTGTGTTTGCATCAGCTTCTCCTTGGAGGGGGAAGAGCGTGGACTTAGCACGGTTAATCTTAAAACCCGAGAGATGACCATATTCTTCCAGGAGTAGAATGGCTCGGGGGACGGATCTATCGGGGTTTACCACATGTAGGAGGATGTCGTCGGCATACAAGGCCAGCTTGTACTCCGTTTGTCCCAGAACAATCCCCTCTATGGCATCATCCCCTCTTATTTTGTGTGCGAGCGGTTCGAGGGACAGAGCAAACAAGAGGGGAGAAAGGGGGCATCCCTGACGGGTGCCACACCTCAGTTTGAACCACCTGGAATATTCTCCGTTGACGGATACGGCGGCAGTAGGTGATGAATATATCGCTCGAATTCCCCTTATGAGGTTCGGGCCCATTCCGAACTTCCCAAGGACCTCCATTAAAAAGTCCCAGTCTACCCTGTCAAACGCTTTTTCAGCGTCAATGGAAAGAAGTGCAGGGTTGGTGTTTAGATTGCGGGAAGCGTGTACCAAGTGCAGTGTCTTGCGCATGGTATCCGCGCCCTGACGGCCAAGTATGAAACCCACCTGGTCGGGGTGGATGAGGCGGGGCATGAAGGATTCAATCCTGGCCGCCAGGACCCTGGAGTATATTTTGGCGTCTATGTTGAGTAGGGAGATGGGACGGTACGATCCGCACTTCTTGGGATCTTTCCCTTCCTTCGGGATAACTGCTATAAGTGCCTTGACAAATGAGTCCGGGGGATTTCCTGTTGCTAAAATTCGGTTGAATAAACCTACGAGGAACGGTGTGAGTTGCGGGGCAAATGTTTTGTAAAAACCGGCGGTGTACCCATCCTCGCCCGGGGATCTGCCCAACGTGAGCCTCTTAATGGCCGCCTGGATTTCCTCTCCCGTAATGGGGATGTCAAGTGATTCCGATTCAGCTCGTGTCATTCTGGGCATAGTGATGTCGTCTAAGTAGGATTTAATGCTAGTAGTGTCTGGGTTGCGCTCCGGGGAATACAGGGTCTCATAGAAATCCGCGAAGGATTCTGGGATACTGGGGTTAGGCCTACCCAGGCCGGGCTCCCCGTGCAGGATCTCTCGAACCCTGCGTTCAGCCTGTTGGGCACGGAGTCTGGCTGCCAATAGCGCGTCCGCTTTATCTCCCTTTTCATAGAATTTCTGTTTCAGGGAGAGGAGCTTGCGGGTTACTTGTTCGTGTTCTAGAAGGCGTAACTCTTCTCTTTTTTTCTTGGCCTCTAAGACTTTAACCGAGTCAGTAGTGTCACCTGAATTCGCCTCCCTTTCCAATTGGGTGATTTCTTCCCGGATTCGATTTTCAATTAGAGCCCTCTCCCTTTTCTTTTTGGCTCCCTCCCGCATGAGGATTCCCCTCCACGTTGCTTTAGCGGCCTCCCAGACCCCCTGCTTCGAGACCTCTCCATTATCATTCACTCTAAAAAATTCTTCAATCTCCGTTTCCATCTCGAGTTTGAAAACGGGGTCTTTCCAGAGTGTCTCATTACACCTCCACTGCCCCCCTCTGACGGGTAAGGATTCCCAGACTAGATCTGCCGACACCATGTCGTGGTCGGACCATGAGATGGGTATGATTTGGGAGTGTGTGGCTGTGCGGGCTAAATCATTCGATGAGTAAAGGTAGTCAATACGGGAAAGTGTATTGTGCGGGGTTGAGAAGAAGGTGTACCCTCTCTTCGAGGGATGCAAACGACGCCATATATCAACTAGACCATATAAGTCCATCATTGCCATGAATCGGGTTGGGTCCCCACAGAGTGTGTCGCGTGTAACTGGATTTCCAGGATGCCAATCCAAGTCGGGATCTGCCCAGGTGTTAAAGTCCCCCCCGAGGATGATGTGCCCCGTCGCCTCTAACATTATCTTAGGGATCGTTTTGGATAGAAATCTGAATTGACCCACATTGGGAGAGTAAATCGTGGCGATTGTGATGGACAATTTTCCTATAGTCCCGACCACCAGGAGGGCCCGACCCTCTTTATCGGACCAAACTTTCGTGGGTCTAAAGTCCAGTCCCTTTCTAATGAGTATTCCCACTCCTCCTTTTTTCAATGGCCCGGAGCCCCAGAATTCCAGTCCAAATTTCTTACCCAGAATAGGCCTTTCCTCGCCCCTCATATACTTGGTTTCCTGTAAAAAAAGCATATCCATTTTTGACCTTTGAAATTCTCTAAGGACCAGCGATCGCTTTGTGGGTGAATTAAGACCCTTAACGTTGAGCGTTCCCACCCTCATGACGCCCTTAGTACATGATTCAGCGGTCAGCATAGGAGTGTTTTGGATGCTCGAATGGGCTATGTGACCATTTCAACCTCTCCCCTTGACGTTTGGACAACCTCCTAGGTACTTCAGTTTCTAGGACTCTGACTTGCTCCCTAAGCGTGACACTGATTCTCTTCCCCATATCCCTCCCCCCATCCCTCCCTGAGATCGGTGGCGTCCGATTGAGCCCAGTTTGAAAGCACTGGCCCAGAATCGAACCACCGGAGGAGACCGTTACTTCACGGTCCCCGTACATAATAAAACATCAAAAAATGTCTAATGAGCCCCCAACAAGCCTCCCCTGAGAATAATCAGATAGGCGACATATAAACGGGAGTTTCAGAAACGTACAAACAACTCTTAACTTTGACTTATCCATGGCAAATACCAGTTTAGCTCAAATGTACCATAGATGTCCACTGTCAGCTGCCTCCCTCCGGGGAGCCATTTCCTCTGCGATACTTCCTTGAGCCCTTTACTTTCTTCCTCTTCGGGCCTTGCACGTGCCATTCACCCTGGCTCACGGGTGGTTGGTCGTGAGAACCGTCCCGCTCGTGCTGGCCCAGTAGGTCCGCGATGCATGCTTTAATGTCTTGCTCGGAGTTTAGTCTGATCCGCGTTCCCTCGTGCTCAAAGGAGAGAGAGAAAGGATATCCCCACCTGTACCGTACGTCACGGCCCTTAAGCCAGGTGGTGAGTGGTCTGCACATTTTCCGTAAGGATAAGGTCAGGGACGAAAGATCTTGAAAGATAGTTATTTGCGCTCCAGAGAGGGTGATAGTACCCCCACTCCTCGCCTTCTCCAGGACTCTCATTCTATCTTGGTAACGATGGAATCTTGCAAGGACTGATCGCGGGCCTCCTGGGGGGCCGCCGGCCCTGTGAATTCTTTCCGTCTTGGGTTCGTCGATGTTATCGTCTGCAACGAGGAGTTTGATGATGTCGTGGAGGGTCGATTTCAGGTCTTCCTCTGTTTCACCTTCTTTCTCTGGAATCCCGAAGAAGCGTAAATTATTCCTCCTTTCGCGGTTTTCCAGGTCATCCATTTTGAGTCGGAATTCCTGTTCCCTTCGCTCCAGTTCGGTTATCCTATGGCCCATTTGCGTTTCGAGGACGTCGATTGAGGCCTGGTTATTCTCGACCCCTTCAACTCTGTCTTCTATGCTGTCAAGGCGCTGAGTGAGTTTATCGATCTTCCCTCCGATGCTGGCTCCCATGTTCCTTATTTCGGCTAATAAGTCCGCTATGTCCCCTTTCGTGGCTGCAGTTTCCTTATCCATGGTCGATGGTGCGGCCATCTCGGGTTCAACACGAGATTGAGGAAGCAATTTATATGCGTAGGCGGCAAGCTTCTGTCGGGCGTTCATGCGTTTGGGCGCCTTGGGTGTCAGGAATGTTCAGCACCATAGAGGAGGCACACGCCCCTGTCTTCTTTACCCTTTCCCTCTCCGCCTCGCCCGGAGTAGAGTACACGAGGGGGCCTTTCCCTCCGCGGTGCCAGTGTTCTCCGTGATTTTGCTCCGCCCAGGGTCCTACACCGCCCTGTATCTCCGTGGAATCGTGTGTCGGTATCTTGTGTAACGTGCTTAGGGACTGTTGTTCCAAGCTACACCCGGCAGTGCTGTGGTGGGAGGAGGCACTCGCCCTAGAATCAGGGGCCCAACCCTCCGTTGTCACTCGAGTAATTTCTCGGTACGTGGGGTCCAGAGGCCCCCGTTCGAGGTCGCCACAAAGATGTTTTCGGCTGTCACTGGGAGGGGTTCCCTGGGCCACGGGGCCGGGTGGTAAAGCAAGGTCCAGAGGCTCGGTGCCCGTGGTCGAGCGGTGGGTCGTAGGGGGAGTTCTGCGTGTTACTATAAGGCAACACTTACCCCTTTCGCCCCCTGCCTCAGGCCGGGCCACGTTCGATGAATCGGCTCCTTTTCTGCTTGGACGGCAGGGGCCCCAATCACCTGCCCAGGGCTCGACCAGTTCGCGGTGGCCGGCAGGCAGGGCGTCGAGATCCGGAAACGCCGCGTGTCTCCAGCGTCCGCGAGTTTCCACGAGGGCGCGGCTTGGAAGGTCCCTCGGGAGGGTCTAGGCCGCAGGACTTTTTCGTCGTGAAAGTCTCACCGATTTTCTCCGGAATTTCGTTCACCAGGTGGGGGCCAAGGTCATGGAGGTTCTCCGTCGTCTTCATAAAGATGGGGGGGCCAAAAGTGGGGGCTCAAAGCACTTTTGGGGGACCGCGAGACGGAGCTCACACGGAGAGAGTCTACATCCGTGCGCCCCCTGGTGGCCAACCCCTACAAAGCCTTTTAAACAGAAACTGGGCCTGGTGTTTATACAAGTTGATTTCAACAACATTAAAAAGGTGAGAACAGGGGTATTTTAAGATGTGTGCTTTAATGTATTGGTCAGTGTATTTTTCTAAAAATGTACAATCTGTGTGGTGTTTTCAGAATCGTGTGATACTGTATTTATTGATATTCAGGTCCTTTTTGAGCCAGGCTGATTAAAGATGTTTCATAGCGCTTAGAATGTGCTCAAAGGCAGTAGGCTATGCATTTTTAAACTAAACAGCGGTGTGTGCGCTTTTAATGACATGTTTAAAAATTTACAGTTTGCTTAGAGAGAGAGAGAGAGAGAGAGAGAGAGAGAGAGAATGAAACTATGGAAAATCTGAGTCAAAACATTCAATTTAATAGTCTGTCTGTGTTCAGAACCCATCCTTGCCCTCACAACTGAAACAAACAAATGTGTGGGGATTTCAAAGTCAAAAGAAACAGTATTCAACTGAAGGTTCTGCGCTTCTTCTAGCGCACAGCTTTCTCTCAGCTCCCCTCCCCCAAGCATAAGAAAGTTCCATAAAAAAGTCTTAAAGTTTACTTTTACCAGTTCAAGGCAATATAGTTCAGACCCAATCCTGGGGTTTCCTTCCCCAAGTTTCAAGTTACACAAATCCAAAACAAATCGGTCTTGAGACTCCATTCCCAAGACGACATGTGGAGTCCTTCAAGTCTCATGATTCCCTTCACCAAGACTTCAGTGTCTCACAAAGGTTCCTTGGTACATGTTCCTGTGCAACCAGTCACCTTTAATTCATTGTGCGTCCTATAGTTAATGTTGTTCAATTGTAGTTCAAAGTTCAATGCGCTCTTATGTTGCTCAATTATATTCAGTATTCAATGTATACTTGTTTGCTTCAATGTTAAATTTCCCTTTAGTTTGGCATTCAATATGCATTGGCTTTCTTCAATGTTAAGTTTCCATATGGTTCGGTAGTCAATGTGCATTTGTTTTCAATAATTTCACAATTCACAAACTTTACGCGTGTTACTTTCATTCTTTTCAATTTTGGACAAAGTGTCACTTTCATGGACTCATTCATCTTTTTTTAGCCATTGTCCTTTTTGCCACATGCAGTAAATATTTCACTTTCCTTAGTTGGAGACTTTCGATAACATTCCTTCTTTCCTCCAAGGTACACAACCGCTTCAACAATACTTTAATTGCTTAAGAATGAAGAGTTCATAGCATTCAGAGACTCTAAAAATGTGCTTGTTGCTTTATAATGCCACATGATCACTGTGATACAATGTACAAGTCTCTTGTTTCATTTAACAATAGCGGTTCACTTTGTAAGATTCGCGGTTGATGTAAGACCAGGTTTGTCTACCTTGGAAACTCCACGGCTCACTTTGAAGTCCTTCTTCGTAGCCACAGAGTTTGTGGTTTCCTTCCTGCAGTTCCGTCTGCTCCCCTTAGACACTCTTGTGCCCTTGCAGCGCCATGGAAGAACAAGCTCTCCTTTCAATGTTAATGAAGGACGCCCCTCATCTTGCCTCCTTCCTTTGGCTCACCTCCGTCCCACGGAGCTCCTGCTCCACGTCACACTTGCCTGGACCCTCAGCATTCTCAGACCCTGCTTTGCTTCTCAAACTGCACAACGGCTCACCACGGCTCCCACCAGCGTCTCTCTTCCCACGTCTGACCTCACCTCTTTTATACACCTGTGTAAAGGGGTTTCAGGTGCAAGTCCTTCTTTTCATTGCCTGGTCATTGCTAGGC
Source organism: Ambystoma mexicanum (assembly GCF_040938575.1). Classification (NCBI taxonomy): domain Eukaryota; kingdom Metazoa; phylum Chordata; class Amphibia; order Caudata; family Ambystomatidae; genus Ambystoma; species Ambystoma mexicanum. The sequence continues at coordinate 1,393,041,021 of NC_090931.1, forward strand.
TTATTAGTAAGACATGCTTGGCCTTTGCAATGGTACTCCTCTGAGGCCTTCTTCCTTGCCTCAGTACCAAAGTGGTGTAGCTACATGTTGGTGTGTACAAATCCTAGTTGTCTATTCGTCCCAGCACTGTCAGTTGTCCCATGTGGGAAAATGAGGTGAGCTGGTTTATAATAGCCCATAAAGGTTGAGGGAGGGTTAGGTTTGTCAGCCATAGGAAAAGCGGAATACCATGTCTCGTCCAAGGGTTCCCCACTCCCAATCCCCAAGGACCCTCCACCCAGGTGACCATCCCTCGCTTCTCCACCCTCAGGATCAGGATCCAAGAGTGAGGGCCTTTTCCTGGCCACCTGCACAGAGGATCCAAGGGGACTAGGATTGAGAATACCCTCAGATTTCTCACATTATATAAAAATACATATTTAATACAGAAAGGAAAAGAGATTATGCACAATCAGGTCAATGCAAAGAGAAAAGGTTTTAATGAAAAGAAAAAATAAACATTCAGATTCAAACAACCAACTCTCAGACACTCAGCTAGAAAGGGTGCATCGCCTGTGTGACCTAGATGATTCAAAGGTAGAGACGGCAAGGGCACTGTGAAATAGTGAGGGGGTTAAAACCTGCAAGACAACACTTAAAAACGGCGGTGGCTTCCATCAGGCCCTGTAACGCCGGCAGGGGGCTCAATACCCCTACCTATAGCATTCGATCATTGATTCCAAATGTATAACCCCTTGTGACAACAAAGTAGCGAATTCTGTGGCGGTTCCTTGGCCCTGCATCCATAAGCTGAGACATTTCCAAGACACTGATTACAGAGGCGCATTGTGGAATCAGAAAAGTCTCCTGTGCCCATTGGCAAATCTAAAGAACAACTCTGCCACAATGGAGCCACCAATCCATCGGCCCTTGGTTATCTGGCAAAAAACATGCGCCCCAATCCTCGGACCTCGAGAACATCCGGGGCGTGTTGCATCAGCTGCACACATTTCCATAAATCGAGCAGGTGACGCTTGACAGTTGACACAGGCCATTTTTTCAGACTCTACCTGCTGCAACATCCAGATGTTCGAAGACATCTAAATTAAAAGAATATGGAATCAGAATAGGCAATCTTTTACGCAGAAACAGTCCTCCATCAATACATAACACATACCCAAACACCTCAAGCTCAGTATAACACCCTGGTTCTTTCCAGACTTAAATAAATTCACCATTCCAGCGTTTTGTGTGAATAAATCTCAGCTACACCATTTCATCAAAGGTGTGATCTCTGACACATACTCAAATACAACACATGTTGGGAGGTGTCAATAGTGTCTAAAACACTGCAAAAGTTAGAACCGTATTTTAAGTTGCTAGCACACTTCAACCTCACAATTAACAAAGCGTTGCTTTTAAAGATGTAACGATGCGGATCAACCCTCTGCGCTTCCCTTGCAGAGAGAGAATAGACACATTTTGTTTTACTTTGTGCCACTTTGCGTATAGAATAAAATAAATTGTAGCACCTACTTGAAAGTACAAAACGAATCCAGCACAATTTAAAACATGAACTGGTACAGTCATTAGGACTTGAAAGAAGCCAACCATTATACACTGCCAATCCCTCATCAATACAACGCATATCTTACATAACATATCAAGTAAGATGTAGCACCCTGGCACTTTGCACCCTTAGAATATCTGTCATGCCGGCAGCTTGTACAAAATAAATCTCGGCTACACCACTTCATCAAAGGTGTGATCTCTGACACACTCTCAAATCCACTGCATCTTGGGGTGTGTCAAGATTGTATGCAACACTGCAAAGGTTAGAACAGTATTTAAAAGTCCTAGCACACTTCTACCTCACAATTAACAAAGCGCTGCTTTAAACGATGTAAAGACGCGGACCAACACTCTGCACTTCCCTTGCAGACAGAGAATAGACACATTTTGTTTTCCTTTGTGCCACTTTGCGTGCAGAATAAAATAAATTGTAGCACCTACTTGAAAGTACAAAACGAATCCAGTACAATTTAAAACATGAACTGATACAGTCATGAAAAGTTAAAAGAAGCCAGCTTTTACACACTGTCAATCCCCCATCAATACATAACACATCCTATATAACATATCAAGTAAGATGTAGCACCCTGGCATGGTTGAGTGTGTGCCGATAAGACGTGAGAGAAAGCAAAGCATTGTAAAGAACTGTAAATTAAATATAACAAAGTAACAGAGTGGTCCGGCAAAAGAAGATTGCCCAATGGAAAGACTGTGAAATGCCTGATGCCGTAGAAGCGGCGGGAAGAGAAAGAAACTTAGATGCAAGATTTGCAATGTTAGGTTTGATCCCGGCAGAGGGAAACCTGGATGTGAGAGATGTCTTTGAAATAAGTACTGTGCTCGAAATTATATTTACCAAGAGGTCTTGGTGTATGATAGAAAAAGTGACGTTTGAGGAAGGAAGGTCGAAGTAGTCATGCCGAGGTAAGAGCAAAAGTCTTGCAGTTTTGAAACAGCGGAAGAAAAGTGAAAGGAGGCTTGAGCCCGACGGAGGAAAGCCTATGATGATGTGATTGAAGCCTGGGGAAGGGAACCCCCGAGTATTGTGATTGAAAAGTTTCAGCCCGGTGGAGAGAAATCTGTACTGAATTGTGGTAAACAGAAGGAAGCAAACTTTTGTTGAACTGTATTACAAGCAAAAAGGTGACCTGGGCTGGAGTGTGGGAAAGTCGAGAGGTCCAATAGATAAACTAGTGACTTTTCGTCGAAGGCCAAGTAGGACCTGATCCACAAAACAAACTGCTTCTGTGTGTCTGAAGCCAGAGTGTGTTGCAAGGTCCAAGTGTGCCACCTTACCCCGTGCTACAAAACACGGGAAAGGGAGTTTACTCTGCCCTACTGACACTTCTTTTGAACACTGATTTTACTTTTTGCATTACACATTCCCTTTACGAATGTATTGTATTAGAAAGAGATCAGGCGTTGGGGTTATTACTATAGGTCATGTTATTTTGACAAAAGACTGACTAGGGCTGTATTTTCTTTTTGTCTGATGGTCGAGAACACTCCCATCTTAGTTATAGGGTAAGAAAGAAGATTTCCAACCCCTTTTAAACCATTAATAAAGGTTTTGAAACTTGCAGCTCTTGTGTTAGTGTCTACTTGTGATACCATGCTTCCCTCACACAGCACAAATTCCAATAATCTTGGTTTCACTGATATGCACATTGCTGTCATACATTATACAAGAAAAAAAGAAATTGCTGTCAAACGCATTTGGAATAGGTTTTGGCTCTGTGAGAGGCCAGGAATGAGATGCAGACACAGAGAGACCATATTTTTAACTATAGACTTTTATTTCAAACAAAAAGGGGCTGGAAAATGTCTGGCTGTATTTCCCTAGCTAAACCAAAACTAAGGATCTGTCTGATGTCAAGATGTCAAAAGCAAAATGTCCTGTGTCCAAAGTTCTATTCTGGCCCTCAAAATCGAAAAATAATGTCTAAGGTGACATGGCTAACGTTTTGAAAAAGTGTACAAAAATATTTCGAGTTCAAAAGGGAAAAGGTAATTCTAACACAAAAAGTGATTACTACCTTCGGTTCTAGGGAGACAATTATGTTGCCCCTACTGGGAATTTGAAATTTGTGGGGAAAGAAAAAGTTATAAGTGTTACTCTCCACACTTCCGTAAGTGGGGAAAATGGTTTGGGAGGTCAAGGGGAGAAGCCCAACTCCTACTCTTTTGCCGAGATGGTGAAGGGGATCTTGTGATCTCTCTATAGGACCCAGCCCACCAGTAGAAAATAGGATCTGTAGGGCCCCTTTTCCAGGTGTCCACATTATGGGATTAGAATCAATCTTGGTCTACTAAAAATGTATTTGGCTTCCCCAGTTTGTGTCAACTGGACCGGGTCCCACTCCTAACACCATATGTTAGGAGCCAGGAATGAGACGAGGACACAGAGGTCATCGTTTTGGATATAGACTTTATTTCGGGGAACTCTTGGAATCTTGCCATACACTTCTTCGCTGATAACGTTTATGGTTGCCCCAGTATCGACTAGGAACTCCGCCAGTACTCTGTGTATTTGTAGTAACAAAATGGGGCTATGTTCTTTGGGTGTGGGGATTCCCAGGGCGTACAAGTATCCTTTCCACTTTGGTTCTTCTGGGTCTAGTTGCCTGGCTCTGTGTTTTCTCCTGTCTTCTTCAGCCGAGAAACAGCTAGAGTCACTGTCCGAGGCCGATTGTTCCATCAGGCATCTAACATAGCGTTTGGGCCTTAACTGGGGCCATGTGCTGGAAACACGAGTGTGCCATTCTGGTATTGGTTTGTCATGTGGACGGCCCTCCCCTACTCTGCCTTTGTGGCCTCTGTGTGTGGGTTCATATGGTGTTGATGCCCCCATCTGGAGTGTGGTCGATTTGTCTCTAATTCAGGACATCCCGACTTGTGTGCCTTCTCTTGCCTGGCTGCGGGACATTCAGCATACTGCTTTGATATGGCCCTCTCCTCCATATGCCATGCATTGCTGGCCCAGGGCAGTGCACATACCTCTGTGGGGAAATTCAGATCTGCACCTGTAGCAGAAAGGGTCACTGTTCTATTGGTGTGTCAAAGACGTGGCCATCTTGCGAATTAACTCGAACGGTGGGGCTGATACTTTGATGTTGCCCATTTCTTCCACCTGTAGCTCCAGAGTGATGTCAGACCTGGCAAGCTTCAAGATCTCATTGAGCAACCGTTGCTTTTGAAAGAGGCGTTTTCGGAAAACAGGGGATTTACATCCCGCAATGATTGGGGATTTCAGAGCTTCTTTGTTGGAATAATTGTTGAAGTCGCAGTGCTTCAACTGTAAATGCAGTCACATTACAAATGTGTCCATGGACACAACCTTGTTCTGTTTAGTCGTGGAGAATATGTGGTGCTCTTAGTCCACGTTGGTGTGAGGGATAAAGTAATCCATAAGTGCCACCCTGAAGCCTGCCTAGGAGTCTGTTGTGTCAGCCGGAAGCTCGTCCTCGATGATCCCTCACATTTGGTCCTATCGCTAGAGACAGCAATCTGTGTTTCTTGTCATTATCCAATGGCCTATGGCCCTTATGTACACGTCGAAATCTTTAGCCCACCTTTTTTCATCTATGACCCCAGGGTGCTGGTCTCCATGATGTCAAAATGGGCGGGAAATTGCATGGCCAAGTTGAGCTGTAATCTCAACGGTAGGCCTCTGTGCGGCGTGGGTGGTAGTGTGGTGTGTATGGTATTGTGATCGTGATCCAACATGGTGTAGGCGCTACTTGTCCCCAATTGTCAACTAATCTCTTGACTGGCTGTTCTGCAGCAGTTCTGTTGCCAAGGCTTCCCAGGCTGTGATGCTGCTGACCCCTTTTTCTTTTTAATGCTATGCGGTGGTGGTCTAGTGGGGTCTCCTTGCAGAGTATGGTACTGGTAAGGCTCAGATTGTTCCCTTTTCACCCCTCCCTTAGTATTCAGCAGCATTGGAGGTCCCACCATGAGGAATACAGCCTGATTGTCATTCACACACAGCACTAGCAAGTGTCTCCCTGCTCCTGCAGTGCTGTTATTGCCAGAGACTTGAAGAGTCTTTCTTTTCTTTGATGAGCATGTGTGCTACTACTCGTATGCACTGAGAGTTCCATTTAGGGCCGCCATAGCTCCATGTGCAGTCCCTGTTGATGGCTCCTGCTTTTCTGCCGTCGCACACTTCCACCCAGCCCATAAATCAGCCTGCCACACGCTGGCAGGGCTACGGCATGTTGCGCTGCTACCTACTGTGGGGAACCATCCAGCACTAGTTGCGAGCGTTCCGCTCTCAAACGCAGTGTGCCGGCCTACTAAGGCCAATGGATCATACACACACGGAGAGTAGGGGAAATAACATCTTTATTCCTTCCTCACATAACGGCCAACTGCCAACCTCAAGCAACATGTGACACCCTCTGGTCCCGCCCCCTTTCTTAGCCCAACAGTACTCAAACCTCGAGCCACCCACATAACGATGTGAGATGGCTGGAGAAGTCCCATTGCCTCATGACATCTCCTCCCCTTTTAAAGTTCAACTGGATCATCGCTATCATTGAATTTCTTCAATTAATTGGATGGGCTTTATGCGGCTGTGCTGAGGTCTTCCAAAACACGGCAGTTCTCGAGGGATTACGTCATCTTCTTCCATTGAGTCTTCCTCATACGAGGGTTCCCTGTCACCTTGGAATGATTCATCTGAGCTAGGAAACCCATCACTGTATTTGGTCAAGCTCCCTGTCTCAGGAACCTGACCAGGAACTCTTTTAAAGTATGAAGAGTTTCTTGTCACTTCCTGTTGATGGTCTCCACAGGTGGTTACCATGTTGCCTTTTATTCCAGTTACTACCAGTATTTCAGGGGCAAATGTAGAGACCTCTTTTCGGATCTTAGGTTGACACATTATGACTTGGTCTCCTAACTCTATCTCACACTCTTGTGCCCTTCTTTTCTTATCAGTGCTGTTCTTCATTTTTTCTTTTTGTTCTGATTCATGAATTTGGACTTGTTGTTCAAGTTGTGTGGCAGGTGGTTTGCTGAGATTCTCGGGCAGTCGTGATCTTATGATTCTTTGAAACATCAGGTTCGAGGGGCTTACCCCAGTGGTACTATGAGGAGAGTGACGATAGTCACGTAGCAATTGATACAGTGCCTGTTCAAAAGGATTGTTGACCAAATGGGCTATTTGTAAAGATCTTTTGATGTTAGCCATTAAACGCTCTACAATTCCATTAGCTTGAGGCCATTGTGGCGTGATCTTGAGGTGTAAGAAGCCCATGTATTTGGCGAAGTTTTCAAAATCATAACTTGTAAAAGGTGGTCCATTATCTGTTTTCAGGATTTTTAGTATTCCATAAACTGATAGCATGCGATCGAATCACATAGTTCGCAGAAGTAAGGGTCAATGATCTGAGCATCGGTAAACCTAGAATATTCATCAATTAATACTATAACATATTTATTTGTTTTGCAGGGGCCCAAATAAATCATCTGCCACTTCCTCCCAGACACTTCCTGATTACGAGGACATTTGCAAAGGATTTGGATGTGGCTTGGGAGTCACTAGGGTACATAGTTCGCATTTCCCAACCACTTGTTCAAGTAGGGTGTCCAATTTTGGAAACCACACTTTTTCACTTAGAAGGAGTTTTGTGGAAGTTAAACTGCAATGACCTTCATGAGCTAGTTTGATGACACGTTCTCTTAGCGTTGAGGGTATGTCCATTTTTGATCCATTCATCAGCATATGATTCTCAATAACTTTCAGTTCATCTTTTACGAGATCCAAAGCCTTGAAATCTTCATTTATTGTCTCCTTTTCTGACTTGGCTTGTTGTTTTGCGTGAGACATCCTATTTGTACATAAACAGTGAGCTTTATCATTTGCTGATTCTCTCCTTAGAGTTAACCAATCCACGGGTAGTAGTTGAAGATTATGGATGATGTAATTGATATAATTATCTGCGATTGATGGATTAGCATCAGGTGGTCCCACTGGATGTCTAGACAGGTAGTCTGTCAGGTTATTTTCTTTTCCAGGGCGATGTATGATGTCAAATTTGTGATCTAACAGGCGTAGACCCCATGTTGCTATTCCTGATGGTATACTTGATTTAGGATCACCGAAGATTGGAAGAAGCGCTTGATGATCAGCGATGACTGTAAATGCTTTGCCATATAGAAAGAAATGAAAGTATTCACATGCCCATACCACTGCTAAACTTTCTTTTTCTGCCTGTGAGTAAGCTTCTTCTGTCGTTGTGAGGCTTCGGCTCGCATAGGCCACCACACATTTTCACAAGGTTCTACTGGGTTGCACTGTGTCAATATGGCCCCAAGTCTTACGGGGCTAGCGTCCACTATTACTTCAGTTTTCTTAGAATTGTCAAAATATGCCATGTTATCTGCATGAGTGACGTTGTCACAAATGGTCTCAAAGGCTGTTTGACACTCCTTTGACCACTCAAAATTGTGATTCTTGTGGGTGAGGAGGTGTAACGGATTGCTCACTTTTGCATAGTCTTGTATGTATCGATAGCAATAGCTAGCCAAATCAAGAAATGATTGAAGTTCTGACATATTCTGTGGTGGCTGAGCTGAGTTAAGGGCAGTCACTTTTTCAGGATCTGGTCTCATTCCTTTTTCCGAAAAGATGTGTCCAAAAAAATCTTAGAGTGTCTTTACCAAATTCACATTTGGCTCTATGAAGTATTAAATCTGCTGTTTGAATAGCTGAACATACTCTGTGTATAGATTCCTATAATCTTTTCCTTTACGCCTTTGTCTTCTTGTATCAGTGTCTGGCCCTTCTACCCGTGCCCTTGTGGGGGTTAATCTTCTTGACTCCCTGAAGTTTTTCCGTAGCATGGGTTGAAATGTGGCATTCTTGCACATTGCCCTTTAATGATCATATCCACCGCAGGCTGCGCACTTTTGACCCATCGCATGGCATTCACCAGCATGGGGTTATTCATAGCCACATCTGTAGCAGGTAGCTTCATGTTGAGGTGCACTTGAATTAACAGTCGATTGTAATTTATGAACTGTTTCTTGATCAGAAGGTTTTGTTTGCATAGTGTTACGCTCACCTTGTCTGTGCGGCGGCGTTGGGCCTCTTCACTCAGATGGACGGTCTTCTCGGGATTCCCTTCCCTGTCCTGGTAGCTTTGGATAGCTGTTCCTAGGATATAGGGAAAGGATGATGAGTTGTGGGCAAATCTAGGTTGCGACACCCTCTCCTGCCCCCAACAGTTCGTACCCCTTTATGGATGGTTAGGCCAGATGGCTCACCTGATATTTCATAAAGATGAACTCTGCGTCCTGCGTTTCATGCAGGGGCGCAATTCTTCGTTGGACCAGTTACTTCACTGGTCGTTGATGATGACTGCCCAGGCCAGCTGTGGCTTAGTCCTGTCGGTTTCTGCTTCTTTTCTTTAGCAGTTTCGTTGATTGTCCTTGTACTTTTATTCCCCTAGTCTTCTTTTGTGTTGTTCATTATGATTGGCTATTGTCCGTGTGTTAATAGTGTAGTGGGCAGGGTTTAAATAGCCTTGGGCGGTTTAGCCCCGCACATTGGACACACCCTGCCACACCCAATAGAAGGTGCTGGGCAGGTCCTGCCACACCTAATGTACAGGGCACGTGCTGGTCTGGCCTGGTAACAGGCCAGTCTTGCTGCTTCACATGTTTGGACCCTTCTCATGAGCCTGGCGCCCCAGAGGCGCCAGGACAGCACCCACTGGGCAACATGAGGGGTCCTGGATCCCTTCAAAGAGCCCCTTGTATAGAGGTGAATGGGCATGTGTGCCCTTTATTGGGTAGCCATGACAGCACTCCCCCTCAAGGCCCCTCTCACGGGTGGTCCTCTCTCCAGTCCCGGCTTGGATGGACGGTTGATATGGAACCTTCTGACTAACCGCGGGGCATGAATGTTATTGCTGGGTTCCCAGGTTCTATCTTGAGGCCTGTATCCCTTCCAATCCACAAGGTAAAATAGTTTAGATCAGACGATCTTAGAATCCAGAATGTATTTAACTTCAAATTCTGGCTTGTTGTTTACGATCACTGAGTTTGGTGGTGTGTCCATTCGCGTGCCAGGCTGAACTAGTTTCAGAAGAGAGACGTGGAATACTGGGTGGGTCCGCATGTTGGATGGTAGATCTAATTTGATGGCGACTGGGTTAATCACAGCCTTTATGGTGTATGGACCTAAATACCTTTGATAGAATGTTCGGGGTCCTTTTATAGGAATGTATCTGGATGCCAACCAAACTGTATCCCCGGTTTTGTAGATAGGTGCTTCTTTTCGATGTTGGTCTGCAAATTTCTTTTGTCTGTCTTTAGCTTTATTGAGGTGTTCAGTGGCTTCTTTAAGAACCTGATTGATGGTGGTGTGCAAATTAGCTACTGCTGGCATTTCCAGTGCTTCCACTGGATCAAAAACAGACGTGCATGGGTGTTGTCCGTACATTACATAGAAAGGACTTTGCCCGGTGCTGGTATGGATGGAATTGTTATAAGCGTATTCAGCTAACCACATCACATCTTTCCAGGTGTTTTTGGTTTGGTGTAGCATGCACCGCAAGTATTGGTCCAGTGTTTGATTAGTTCATTCAGTTTGTCCATCAGTTTGTGGATGGTGACTTGTGGATAATCGTAGGTCGGTTTTTGCGAGTTCACAACTTCTTTTCCAGAATTTGGAGACAAACGGACTCCGTCTATCTGATATTAGGGCTGATGGGAATCTATGTAACCTGACGATTTGTTCCAAAAATACTTTAGCCAAGGTGGAGGCAGTTGGTAGGCCTTTCAGGGGAATAAAATCTTTGAGAACAGGTCCACCACCACCAAGATAGTATTGTATCCGTTACAGGGGGGAAGATCTGTGATAAAGTATAATGATAGAGTGTGCCATGGAGTGGGAGGCACAGCTAGTGGGTGTAGAAGACCTGCGGCTTTTGTTTTTGAGATTTATTTTGTGCACAAATTCCACAAGTTGAGAAACTGGATGACGTCTCTTCGCCAGGTTGGCCACCAATACCCCTTTTTTATCTTTGCCAAGGCCTTAGATATGCCAGGATGCCCTTCTACCACAGAGTTGTGGTATCTGGTAATTATTTGAGTTTGTAGATGCTTATTTGGAACATAGAGGCACTGTGGATAATAAGGTAGCCCATCAATAACAATGTGATCCTTTCCTATCAGAGCAAACTAAACATTGTTCCGAATTACTTGAGCAAGTTCCCTAATAAAGCTGCCAGAAACTTGTTTTTGAGAGCGCGTCTGAACCTACTGCCGACAAATGAGATCTTAAAACTCAGAGGACAAAGTAACTCGAACACGTGTCGTTTTTGCAAAAACGAGACACATGTAGAAACCATACGCCATCTCCTTTTAAATTGCCCAGGAACAAGAGCCGTAGGTGAGAAATTTCTGCTACCGCACCTTTCTGCATCATATACCAGGGAAGAAGAAACGTGGTGGACACGTCTGATGAGCGGAGAAAGAAATACCTGGACCATCGCTACCACACAGACTCTGAAGTTTATTCTATCTCTCTGAAAACTTAAGTTCAACTCAACATTAATTTTTATTTTATTTTTTTCCTTCGGTTTCACTTCGGTTTCATTTCGGCTTCACTTCAGTTTTTCTTTCCTTTTCAGCTTTACCCTTTGTTCTTCACTTCGTTTTGATTTCGATTTTGTTTGTAAAAATCATTAATTTGATTAAATCAACTAAATAAATAATAATAACAATGTGATCCTTTCCTCTTGTTATCCATTCTTGTTGTGTCTCCTTGCTCATAAAATCTTGAAGCTCGGTCTTCAGGTTGTCCAAGGCTGAAGGTGCCGTGAGGGTTCCCAAGATGTTCTCCTCTGGGATGATAGCTACAGGGTCCTGTGTAGCATACGCTTCTTCTCCCTCACCCATACGAGATGGGGCGTCGGCCTTGCCATTACGCACTCCAGGTCTGTATATGACCACGTAATCATACTTGCCGAAAAAGAGTGCCCACCTGAGCTGGCGGGATGATTGTGCCTTCACTGTTTTCAGGTATTGTAGGTTACGATGATCCGTTATTACGGTGACCGTATGTCGAGCTCCTAGTAGATAGTGTCTCCAGGCCTTAAACGCTGCTTTGATTGCTAACAACTCTTTGTCAGTGACTGCATAATTTTATTCTGGTGGAGTGAACTTGCGCGACCAGATCGCCACTGGGTGCAATTGTCCTGTATCTGGGTTCCGTTTAGATAAGACTGCTCCCATCGCGATGTTGGAGGCATCTGTTTCAACCACATTTCTGAAAGGATACTTCAGCTTCTGTAGACCAGTTAAACTTGTTTTTTCGTAGTAAAGATGTTATTGGGTGCACGATCTGGGAGAATCAGCGACAGAAGTTAGCGAATCCTAACACATTCTGGACTCCTTTTATGGATGTTATTGAGGGCCAGTTAAGGATGGCTTCCACTTTGCGCGTGTCCATTCGAACTCCCTGCGGTGTAAGGATTAAATCTAGGAATTCCACCAGTCACGTGGACATTTTATTTTTCTAGTTTGGCATATAATCTGTGTTGCCGTAGTTTGTCCAAAATGGCACGAACATGAGTAACATGGTCTTTTTCGTTGGCCGAGTATATTAAGATGTCGTCAATGTACACTAGGGCACAGACATCTAGCAGTTCCCGAAGTACGTCATTCATAAAAAACTGAAACGCTGCAGGAGTGTTACAAAGCCCAAAGGGCATGACCTGGTACTCGAAGAGACCATACTTCGTGCGAAAAGCAGCCTTCCGCTCGTCCCCTTTTTCTACTCTTACTAGGTGATAGGCTCCTCTCAGGTCCATTTTCGTATAAATCTGTGCGTCCTTAACTTTGTCTAGGAGTTCCGGGATGGGTGGTAGAGGGTACCGTTTTTTTACTGTTATTTGGTTGAGTGAGCGGTAATTGATGCAAGTTCTCAGGTCCCCCTCCTTCATAGGCACGAAGAAGAGGGGCGAGGCCACAGGTGACTTGGATGGACGAATAAAGCCATTTGCCACGTATTGGTCAAGTTAAGTTCGTAAGTGGAGGTTTTCTTGCTCAGTCAAGGCATACATCTGACTGCAAGGGACTTGGGCTCCAGGCACTAGATCTATTCGGCAATCATATGGCCTGCGTGGAGGGAGCGTATTAGCCTGTTCCTTCTGGAAGACATCCATGTATTCTGATGGCAGAGAGCCAGTTAAACCTAACATGACCCTTTCTTTCTGTATTGATCTCCCTGATCCTGCCAAGAGAGACCCCATGTTGTAGCAGGTGTCAGCACAATCCTTAGAGAAGGTTAGAACTCTTGTACGCCAGTCGATTCTAGGATTGTGGGTCTCCAGCCAGGGCATTCCCAAGATCATCTGGAACAGAAGAGCTCCAATGAGGTCGAAGTCAATCTCTTCCCGGTGCCCATCCCAGGAAATGTGAACACTATTTGAGTGGCAGTTTTTTATTTGAAGTTATCCCTTTTGTTGAACTTGAACATATATGCACTTTTCAAGACCAAAGACATTATCCTTAGCACCGTAGTTACTTTATAGAATGTGGGTGCCAGAATAGGATTTCGGACACAGGACATTTTGTTTTGGACCTCTTGAAACTGGACAGACCCTTCGTTTTGGTTGAGGTAGGCAAATACCTCTTAGGACAGGGACAGCAAGGCATTTTCTTACCCTTTTATGAGCTAAATAAATGTTTAACAACAACCATGCATTCTGGTTCATCACAATATCCTCGAAAACGCTCTCCACCACTTCCTGATGTTCTACTACCTGTACTGCACCACATCTAGCACCTCCTTCAAGTCTCATGTGTCCTCCTCTGGATGTTCCTCTACCATGTTAACCAAATCTTGACCTTGTCCTGAGGTTCCTCTAGTACCCCCTCCTGATTATCTCCTCCTCTGCTTTCCAACTTTCTCCACCACACACTTTCCTCTCTACCAAAAGCCTTCCTCGCTCTCTAACTTCCTGCATACCCGTTGACAGCGCTTATGCCAAACTACCCACATAGCTGGACTGAGAACCCAGGTTTATATAACCCGGCATGCCTTCCCCTGGAGTCCAGCTTCTTGTGATGGTCAGCACCTATGGGGTTGACCGAGTGAGGACCTGTTCATAATTGCTGTCTCAGTGTGAATTTTGGCATTTGCAGGCAGGGCCAAACCTTTAGAAGGCTGGCCACCATTATTTTATTTACTCACACCTCCAGTGTCTCCCAGGACTCCCCCATCACCCAAACACTCAATAACTCTCCAGTACTTGATACGTGCGGGCCCAGGCTCGTGGTTTTCTGGAGCTTGCAATTATGGGGAGTGAAGACAATACTCTTAGGCTGCAACATTTCCCTGGGAATGCTCTGCAATGCCAAAGACAGAGTACAGTGTTCTCTGAACAAGCGGGATCACCGCACGAAGGCTACCAGTAAATGCAACATGCCACCGTTGCCTGTGCTGGTTTGCGGAGCAAGCGGCAATAAAAGGTTTGCTATGCTTGTGCATTCAATGCATGTCTCATGGACATTTCCAAAGCTTCCCCAAGATCAGAACAGGGTGCAGCAGTTAGCACTAGAGAAATAGGCTGGTGGGCTGCATGGTTGTTTTGAGTCTGATTCCCAGTCCTTTAAAGGGAAGGGATAAGTAAGTAATACATAAATAAATAAATGCATTAGCTTTCCGACTGAAAAAATGGCTTTCCTACCATGACAGGCGAACCACTATCATTCCTGACATTCAATAATCTGTTCCTCAGTGCAAGAGCTTACTCTCTTGAGGGGATAACAATCTCCTTTGATCCAAAATCCCACAAAAGACTTCGCTTTGAGCATGAGGATGGCATGTTATGCTAAGGCCTTTGTCCCGATTTCCCATGAGGAAGGCTTTCTCCCTCAAGGGAACAGTCCCATTCCTTGCTAAATGCGAACTGGAAGGGTCAGAGGCTTTGCAGGATGTTTGGGTTTGTTTGTGTATGGTATGGGTAAGGCATTGTTGGGTTTAAGGCCCATGTTTGAGGGCACCCAGCTGCGCCACAGGGAGGACATCTGCTTGATTATCTCCTGCTTTGGAATGGGGACTAAGTGAAGCTGACAAGAGGAACCTCCCCATACCTTCCATGGGCCTCTCTCTATTAGCTCGGGGAGGCAGCTCGCCCTCCAGGTCACCCTGCCAGATATCCCCAGAGTCAGGCAGGGACTTTTCCACATAAGCTGCAATATGATCAAAACACCTGCAACAAAGCTAGTCAAAATGATTGGTACATTATTGTAAACATTGGTAGAGCACTCTATTAATGTTGTTTATTAGTCATTCTATACCATCAATAAGAAATTTTATTTCATACATGTTCTGTTGTGGTGCGTATCCCACTGGTGTCAGATTAAAAGAGCTCTGTACAATTCGGACCTACAATTTGACATTGGGCTTATAAGCCATTGAAAGAAATCCTACTCTGCGCATCCATTCATGCTTAGTATTTGCAATGTTTGCTGTATGATTGTGGGCAGGATGACAGCTCGAGAACTAGACGATCTCCCATATTCACAAGAGAAGATTTGTACAACTCAATGTCGCTCACCACCCAGACTGGAAATTACCTGTCTAGCATGTTTAGAGAACTACTTTAAAATACATCACGTTTATTTCTATTTTGTTCAGTTTCCTTGGTTGTTGCTGAAGCAACATTACATTTTAAATAAGGCACTTAGGTTTTTGTTTTGCTTTATTTTGCATTGGCTTTTCTGCATTGCAGATTTACCATCAAGCCCTTTTGGTGATAATAAACAAAAGATTGTGCCGTCACTTCTATACGGCCAGGAGATTAGATACCTGACGAGATCTCATTTGCAAAAAGGCATTGGGGTTGCCTGCCTGTGTTTTCCGAATGCCGTTTTATGGTTTGAATTGGGTATGGTTTTGCTGGAGTCCTGGTACCAATGGAGGGTTCTGTCTTTATATGGCATATTGCTGAAACCAACGAGGGGCTCTCCATTTATATTCTCAATGGTGAAGTGACAAGGAATGTGCTGTCCTCGATTGGGCGATTCTCTATGCGTGCGACATCTTGCATAAGGTTCCAGTCAGCACTGCGCTGTTGATTACCATGCTGCTACTTGCCAAATAACTACTTTTTAGAGAGGATTGGATAGAAACAGTCCAGAAAACGAGGTCATATTCTCTCTACAGCACTGTATCTTGGATTGATAAGCCAGTAAACGGGATACAGAGATACTTAGCGTGTTTCCCTCATCCCTACTGGCAACAGCAACTCATGCGCCTCTGGCTAAATCTTCTTTTGACTGGGGAAATACAAGCTATTAGATCTGGGATTGACTCAGGCGATGTGGTATGTGATCTTTGTAGGGGGCCAGGTTTGAGCCAAACAAGACAACATCTGACTATTGGTTGTAATGCTGTATACGAGTTGAGGCTACAAATACTTTCTTTTATAGAGCCATGGGGGAACATGAGGTAGGAATTACCATTGCCTTGTTGACTGACATTCCTTGGAGCCATAGGTATAGTCCCCATAAATGACCAATGAAAAAGTCTCTTTTTCTTTGTGAAACTGGGTATAGTTCAAAAGTGGTGAGCATTTCTTTTTTTACTTATTTTAATCAATTGAAAGTGCAGGACTCCGCTACTGATTGCCAGATTTAGATTTGAATATTAATTTTTGAAATTATTTTATGAAAACTATTTGTCTTAAATTTTGTTATTGTGTTCTTTGATGCTGGTGGTTGTTTTTTTATTTTTTTTAACTTTTTATTATAATGTATAGTCATTTCTTTTTATAAATAGTATGAAATGAATTGCTGAATCAATGAACTGATACAAGAATAACTTGTTGATATTTTACGTTTAAATTCCTAAATGTTTAAACCTTTACATGTTTTTGTAAGACCAATTTTGTTGGTCAATGAAAAAAAAGAAATTGGCCTTTCTGTACAATTGGTCTTCTAGCTAGTCAAGTTCGAGGAACAGTAGCTTCTCGGATAGAGTTCTGCAGCCCTCCTGTATTGCTGGGTAATGCTTACAGCAATCATGATGAGGTCACTGCCAACAGGCTTCACTGGAAATTGCCACATACCGAAGTTACAACATTCATAACTGTTCATTTGTTAGCATCCACCAGGCTGACCCAGTGGTATCCCAATTCTTAGGTGTGGGAAGACCTCCCATCTCTAGGCCTCCCAGCAGTATGTATGGCTGGCAATGGCGGGAGCAGAAGTGGCATGCCCTGTCACCTGCATTCAATGCATGCAGAGCACTGACACCACATGGGATTTCTTAGCACTAGACCATGCACTTTTAAATGCCACAAGCATAGCGATACACTAAACATCTAAAATAAAGTCTACACCTGATTCATCCAGGGTAGCTACGTTTGTACATATCTTCAGGTTCGGTGACTGATCGTGTCTTCACATCCCAAGAGACCTTTTAGTGGTCTTCAAAAGCTCATTGTCGAAGTTTAGTTTCACAGCTGGTGATGTAAAATGTCTGATGATTCCAATTCTTAACAAACATGCAATTTGCAGGGCCACTGACCAAGCAAGATTGTACGGCTGCAAGCATCGTGCAGGATTAAAAGACTCACTCTCCAAGTTGCTGGTTAAAGATGGATGGAAACGCATGGCGGCATTTGAAAACTATTACCAAAAGCCTGTCTGGTGAATCTATGTGAAAGCAGTTGTTGGTTTTAGACAACACCTGGTTGGCAGGCTACCAGTTCCCACAAAAGCCACACAACAGCAGGTCCAGATGACCGACTGAAAACCAAAATCAACAACCCTCTCAGTGGCACACTGCAGAGAACATATTGGTCGATGAGGTTGGAGACACACTGGCAGGAAGGAAGCATTCCCACTCACCCCTTGTGTTGTTGCTAGTTACTGCATGGATACATGACAAGTGTCAACTTTAAATGCTATCAGCCAAGCAATCGAAACCAGCAATAAATAAGAACACACAAGTCTGCGCTAAGCATTTTTAGCCATAATGTCTTCTACTGGTGATCCATTTTATGCCTGAGAGCAGAGTACTCACAAAACCACTGGGTGACCAATCCATTATTTCTCCCTATAGTTAGCAGTTGATCAAAGACTCACAACCCAAGCCCCAAGTTGTGGAGGACTCGTTTAGAGATTAATTGGCTACGCACCCTCGAAACCTTTTCAATGCAGGTTAATCGTTTTTTTCCTTAATCACTTCTGTTTTCTTCACCATGTTTAGCCTCACTGCTTGATCCATTCTTCCCTCATACGGACTTTTCTGTGTATTGCAAATGTTTTAAACAGACTACATTACTGGTCAATTAGTTCAAAAGAGCCATCAGCAGGCTATGAAAACCAATACACAAATAAGCCTAACAGCTTCACAGATGACAACAGCTTTGACCAACACTAGGTGAAGGCCGCAATTTGCCCAGCAATATGTGCAACAAGAGTTCAGTATCACTTGGCTGGTTTGTAAAAGTACAGTATGTATTCAACCTGCCATAATTAAGCCGCTTAGTGCAAGTCCTATTGTATCGCTAGATCCCTAATTAAAAAGAATCTAATCATGTTAATCAAAATGGATAAAACAAAAAACACTTGGGCCCGGGCCCCTACTATATAGATCCTAGACATACAGCACCATCTCATAAAATCAGATTTTTGGGTGCGAATAATGCAAACCAATCCGATCACATGTACTATGCTCATCAAGCCATGATGGTAGCGATTCACTGCCAGAAGTTGCATTACATAAAAAAACATTACATTCAATTTCTTTATGGTGGTTCAAACATCACTGTTTCTGATCAAGAAGAAGGTAACTGGGTCAATGGACCTCAAGGTAATGGTCCCATCCAAGAGAATTTAAAGCTGAAGTTCAATTGCATCAGCACCAGGTCATCACAGGGATTCATGATCAGCCCTATGAGGAAATAATCTTATTTCTTCAAGTTTAGAGTTTGGATGGAGCTTTGTCGGACAGGAGCTTCTCCAAAGTTCTGGCATTCTTTCCTTCCGGTGCGGGTTCCCACTTGTCATGGTCTGGGGAGAAGCAAAAGAAACCGGATCCATTTTTGCCCCCATACATTAAAAGGTGAAGCCATGTTTGACTGTCAAAATGAAAATGGACACATTATTTAAAAGCACTTACATATTCAAGTATTTTTGAGGTCAAACAAATTGCCAATATTCACCTTCAGAGAAATGCATAAAATTCAACATGGCATGCTTGTGCCAACCGATAATTGAGGAATATGTTAGACAAGCATTGGCATTCAATAGTTTTGGTCTTTAAAATCATTTTTCCAATATGTTAGGTAGTATAAAAATGCCCCCGCCATCAAATTGTAAATAGAGACCAAAAACAAAGAGAGCAATATTTATTTTTTAAGCTGCAGGCTGGGCTCCCACACTCCACACCTCTTCTTACACAACTGCAGACACTCATTTTCCCCAGAACATCCACAAAAATAAATGGTAGTCATGTGGGTTTTCAAATGGATTTTTATAAACAGGACGGTCAATAGACTGAGTGGGGAGCACTGATTGTTTTGAATACAAATTTTTGATAAGAATGTGCCCATGGTGAATGTTCCAATTCAAATAATAGTCATAAAACCTTTTGATTGTCAGCACTTCTGAGAACTGTATTTCTTTGCAATTAAGTCTAAAGCGAATGGTATACTTTGGGAACAAAAGTCCTCGAGGGCACAGGTCACATAATCACAGTGCACCAGTTGAGAAACAGCAGCGTTGGAATCAATTTGGGCCCTAGCGGCCATGTTTTGGTGGCGTTGTGGGCAGCAAGTGGGTGTAGACATTAGGACAGTCCCCTGACTTGCAGAAACCTGGCAAAGAGATGCACAGGGGCCAGCAAAATGGAGTAAGGCAGATAGTGCTAGCAACCTCCACGGCAGTTAGATGGTAAGCAGAGAGGCGACAGAGACCTGCAGTGTCACTTGCGGTAATTGTGTTTGCAGAAGGTCCCCACCGTGATCTACCTAAAAAAAAGGTGCAGCCCGGGCTATTGTCTCCCTCTACTAGGATGGAAATCTAAAAAGCGAGAAAGAACACCTGTGGGAGACATCTGACCAAACATCTATCATCATCATATTTGCTCAGCCACACTCCATTCAAAACCTTTTTTTCCTGCAGGAACATTTCTGTGCTCAATTGTTTAATGTAAAAAAATAAATGATAAAAATGTAAAAATATCTCAATAGCACCAAATATCAGTCTTGTGGATTGTTTTTCACAGAAATAAGTGATGGTGTTAGTAAAAGTGACTTAAAAAAGCTCAAAGCAGCAATATCACATCTAACAACAAATTCATTGTTCTCAATCCACAGACATTAGTCTGGGCGGGTCGCCTCAATGCCTTTAACTCTGGCCATTTACAGTGTTCACACCTTATTTCAATATTTTCTGATGGCCAAATGACAGTGGCAAAGCCATGACAATCTAAACTAAAAGGTCATGTGTTCCATCTCAGACTTGCATATATTTTCTTTGATGCACTGTGTGTTATACAAACGAAACAGTGTCGATAGACGTGTGTTTTGGCCTCTTATGGAGGAGTTTCTATCTTCACAACCCCTCAGTTTTGGCTAGGCCTTCGTCAGGACAGATAGGAGCTGACTCCCATGATGAAACTGAAATGTATATGGCACAAGTAGACCCTTCTCCTCTCAAAAGTCT
The DNA here is from genome assembly GCF_040938575.1 of Ambystoma mexicanum. Lineage (NCBI taxonomy): Eukaryota > Metazoa > Chordata > Amphibia > Caudata > Ambystomatidae > Ambystoma > Ambystoma mexicanum. The sequence goes on from NC_090931.1 coordinate 1,393,061,274, forward strand.
ACCCTTGCAGGTGAAAAAAACATATGAAACAATCTACCATCAGTTACAAACTCCCTTACAAAGTCCTTCTACAAAAATATATATTTCCTCCTATTAGACCGTCAGAGTTCACAGCTGTACTTGGGACTCTTAGTAGCGCTCCCTGTTCATGAAGCGAATGCTCTTCTCCATGTGTTATTCATGGCACACAGATGGCCTTGCCAACTGGTGAATCTGCAAAGATAACATGATTACTCTATTATCCTCTCTGACATATAGAGAGCAGAATTGTTGCCGCTGTCCCGAGGAAACTGACTGTATTTACCTTATCACGAAGACTTCCTGGTCACAAAGAGATCTGGGGCTTCTTCTTGAAGCTGAACTTCATGCAATCGCTAACCTGTCTCTGTGAGAGCAAACCTAATACTTATTGTTCTCCTGCTAGTTAAAAATTCATCTGACTCCTCTCTGAGGCGACACGAGAATTAAAACATGCCTCCCCCTAGAGATGGTTTGAGTGAGCAATGCTGCTCTCTACCTGCCTGTGAAACCTGGGAACTGGGTTTAACACATTGCTTGGTCGTGGGTGGGCTACAAAAAATGTATTGTCTGCCGCTTGCAGACATGCCGAGTGAGACCGACTATTTTCAGTTTCCAAAATATACATGCCAGGTTTCCAACAAAAGAGACAAACAGGTACAGTGTTTACAACTATAAGCTGGGAAAACGGCCATAGTCCTATTAAAATGCGTAAAGAAATGAGATGCCCCCACAAAAAAATGCCTCTCCCCCACCGCCTGTGAAGTTAGCGCCTCTCCCAACATTTGAAGGGTCAGCCCCCCCCCGAAATGTAGGTTTTGTTGCACCCCTGAACACAAGCACACACACCGTTCACCATATACACACATGCACACACAGCCATCCATACATTTAAGCGTGCACTCTTTCACCATAGACTCACACACGCACACGTCATGGGGTTGAGGGGAGCCCTATTACTTCATAAAGACATTATTTCCGTTAAGGACCGAACCATAACAGAAATAAATTATTTATGAATGCAGAGTGACTTCAAATATAAACTGTTTCTTTTTTAAGGCATAGGGCTTTCCTCACCCCATGACATGGAGGCCTCCAGCCTACGGTCTTCCATGGCGGCATGGGGTCGGGGGGTACCCTCGGACTTCACTCTGCCTTCATAAAAAATTATTTCTGTAACAGAAATAATTTCTTTATGAAGGCAGAGTGAAATCAAAAAGGAAATTAAAAAAAAAAATATATATATATTTTTTTTCTCCAATTGGGGCCTCCTCCCAGGACATGTGCTGGTGGGGCCCCCTGCACTGCAGGGGGCCTGTTACGCCAGTGTGCAGCAAAAGAAATACACCACTAGAAGGTAAGGCCAGCACTTGACACACAAGATAAAACCCTGGCCTTTATCTTCTTTTGGGACAAATTACATTGATTCCAAAAAGAGAAGTTCGGAGAAGCTCTTGAGTTGTGTCACACATGGCCTTAATCACTCAGAATCTCCAGGCAGGTTTACGTGTTTTTACATTTTTATCACAAAACAGGGTAAGGTGTATTGACTGCTGTGGTCAAACTGGCAAGAGGTTCAACAGATCGCACCAGGCTGGAGAAGGGAGCTTGAGGGCGCTTGTTAAGGGCCATCACACTGCCCCTCGTCTTATTTTGCAACTCCTCCCTAACCCAGGTGTCCCTGACTAAGACTAGTCTCTAGCGATCTGTAACCCCTACTGTTGAAGGTCTTTGCTTATCTTGATGTGATGGCCTTAAGGCAAACACCTTGTTTAGCTAATCTCCCTCAGGGAATTCCTAAACTGGCTTTACACCAATGATGTTAGTGCTATAGGGTGGTGGATGGATGTGCTGCTCACTCTCTCAATACACTTACTCTCACTATTTCCTTCCCCTCGTCTCTCCTGCACCCTTCTGCATGCACCCACTTCCTCCCACACCCTTCTGTACTATCCTTACGCTATTCTAACACCCACTCCCTCTACTACTCCCGCACCCCTACTCCTAACTACCACACTATCTCAATCTTTTTCTCTCACACATTTGCTATACAGCCCCAGTCCCCTTTCCTACACTACACTACACTACACTAACCACACACAACTGGTACCACTCACCCTCACAAATACCTCATTTGCACTCTGCTCAAATTCCGCCAATGCTCTATGTGCACCACTCCTCCGTTTGTCCAGCGCCTGGTCTCTCCGTACAACTTGACCTCCTCTGACCTCATTCGAATAACCCACAATCTGCTTCTCCTACTGTATTCTTTTATACTGTGGTCCTGGTGTGGTCAAACTGGCAAGAGGTTCAACAGATCGCACCAGGCTGGAGAAGGGAGCTTGAGGGCGCTTGTTAAGGGCCATCACACTGCCCCTCGTCTTATTTTGCAACTCCTCCCTAACCCAGGTGTCCCTGACTAAGACTAGTCTCTAGCGATCTGTAACCCCTACTGTTGAAGGTCTTTGCTTATCTTGATGTGATGGCCTTAAGGCAAACACCTTGTTTAGCTAATCTCCCTCAGGGAATTCCTAAACTGGCTTTACACCAATGATGTTAGTGCTATAGGGTGGTGGATGGATGTGCTGCTCACTCTCTCAATACACTTACTCTCACTATTTCCTTCCCCTCGTCTCTCCTGCACCCTTCTGCATGCACCCACTTCCTCCCACACCCTTCTGTACTATCCTTACGCTATTCTAACACCCACTCCCTCTACTACTCCCGCACCCCTACTCCTAACTACCACACTATCTCAATCTTTTTCTCTCACACATTTGCTATACAGCCCCAGTCCCCTTTCCTACACTACACTACACTAACCACACACAACTGGTACCACTCACCCTCACAAATACCTCATTTGCACTCTGCTCAAATTCCGCCAATGCTCTATGTGCACCACTCCTCCGTTTGTCCAGCGCCTGGTCTCTCCGTACAACTTGACCTCCTCTGACCTCATTCGAATAACCCACAATCTGCTTCTCCTACTGTATTCTTTTATACTGTGGTCCTGGTGTTTTTCCTCTCTAAGCACCTCTCCCTTTTCTAGCATAGTTTCAGAAACAGTCTCTGATGAGGTACATCTAGGTGCCTAAGATCCTTGTCATTCTCTTTGTGTTGGTGCATGCTTTTGCCATTTCACTTAGGTAAGAGTTTGTGGGCCTCATTACGAGTCAGGCGTTAAGGGGTTAACGGCGCCGTAAACGGCGCCGACCCTTAACGCCTGATTCCGAGGTCCCTTAGCGCCATGGTGAGTTTAACGCCTGCTTTTTGCAGGCGTTAAAATTCATGGCGCTAAGGGACCATGGTTCTAATTACGCCACCGTAATTTACGGTGGCGTAATTAGCGCCTTCCCCACTCCCATTATGCCCTATGGGGCAAAAATGGGAATGGGGAAGGGTAAAATGGGAAATGGGGATTTACCGCCCCACTCACCTTGGAATGGGGCGGTAAATCCGCCATCCACCATGGTGTAAACATAGTTTACACCATGGTGCTAAGGGTACGACCCAGGCGGTAACTTACCGCCTGGGTCGTAATGAGGCCCTGTGTCTTTCTTCATTCCTAATACATTTTCAGATGGTCCACCATTGGCCTAGGGTCTGGCCAGGATTGTCAGGTTGGGTGCTGTGTGTCTCATTCTTCTTTGCCAGGAAGATTTGCATTACATTTCCTGGTTGTGCTCAATTCCACTCAGGGCTCCGGTCTGGGTTTTTCATCGTTGATTTCAGATGCATTTTGGGAGTTCAAGTTCTGAAACAGAAAATACAGAACCATGGCCAGAAAGGCTAATGTGAGGCATTGAGAGACAAAGTTGTACCAGTGGAGGCATTTGTAGCTTATTGGGGAGGGGGAGTCAGAGGGTTCAGGGACTGGGGTCCCCTAACCCCACAACTCCCACTTCCTGAAAATCATGTAGGCCAGACTCAGGCATTTGTCCTGCCCCAGGTTGGGAGTGGTCCCCCATCTCCACCCGCTCCTCTCCCCGACAGGAGGACGCTGAACCAGTCACAGCTTGTTTTCTGGAGGTTTGGCAGCGAAGAAGGCAGGTAGCAGGGAGAACCAATGAATAATCACTGATAATCATATTCAAAATCCAATTGCTTTGAGTAATGAACTGGGAAATCCTCCTGAATACTGAGGATGTATGTTGCTTGCTGTGAACTGGAACTGATGTTATGCTCATCCCTGGATTGAAGTCGCATAGCTTTTTTAGCTTCCTGTGTGAAAAGATCTTAAATTAGTTGAAGAAATGGACATCACCTTAGATTTGCATCTTCTCTTTTTAACTGAAGCATAATTTGGTGTAGAAGCTACGGAAGCTGACCCATTTGAAGAGATCTTGGAAGGATTATAACACTGTTGGTGATAAGACTATTTAGCAGAAATCGAACCTGAAGATTTTGCAGTTGTTACATTTGCTTGTAATTCTGCATAACCTTGTCTGTTGATCGATCAAACAAGGTTTCATCATCAAATAGTAGCAGAAAAATAAGTATGTCTTTGCATGCAAACTACTCCAATTACAGCCCTTGCCATAGTATTGGTAATATCTTTTACAACCTGTAGTTGTTTTAGAGCCGCTTTGCTGCTCTCTAAAGTTCAGAAGGCACATTCGACTGCTACTTCATGTTGTAGAAATTCTGTAAAGCATTCTAAATGTTCCCAATTTAGAATTTGAAACCTGACAAAACTGTAGCAGCCTTTGTCTCCACGGAAAAGCATACTCCCCGATTGTCCCAAGAAACCAGTACCAATGGTGCAGAGAATTCCCATTTATCAGGTGTTTGAGTGGGTACTAAATCAACTCTGCAGGTGATCTAACAAGCTGTGTTTGCCTGTTAGGTGTTGATTGATGGGGCATAGCTTTTCCTCAGTACCAGATATAGTTTGTCAGGTTTTAAACTGATCGCCCAAACGGAGGTACTAGACCTCTTCCCAGCTACTTTCCCTCCAAGGGGTACTTGTGTTTCCCCACCAGGAGGAACTCACAGTTTTCCACCAAGGGGAACCCGAGGTATAATTGCCTGCTGGTTCTTGCTAAACAGCCCAGAGGATACACCGAATCTGGGAGTACGATCTTCACAGAAGAACCGAAGGCATGTAGCGAAACCCATTCCACACCCAAGGTACAGTCTTCCTCTTAGTGATATCAGCAGACTACCTGGTCCTGCTGACATTTCTTTTTACACCTATGGTATCAGTCCACGATTTGACATGGAAGAAGTCTGCTTCACCGAGACCTCAGATAAATTCTGTTGCAAGAGATTCCAGAATTCACTGGATGACAATTACCCAAACTATACACGTGGATCGACCGTTGAAAACTGCTTCTTGCACTGAAAACATTACATGAAGCTTGTTTTATATGGCATACAAGGAGCCGGAAGTAAAGTCGCATTAGAATAAAATGAGGAGTGAGCAGTCAAGAGCAAAGTCTAAAAAAGTAGGGGTCACGAAGAGCAGCAAATCCTGACCATTGGAGTAGGTGGAAAAAACAGGAACGGAGTGTGGGAGTTGTTGAAGCAAGGGCAAATGGCAGAGCGTGTGACTGGAGGGACGCATACGCGGAAAGGCCTCCAAAACATTCAAAAGTTTCTTAAAGTAATAGCTATTTTTGGGACAATTTTCCCAGCTGGATGTCAGAGGAACCTATGCCCCGCATGTTTTTGTGATGTCACTATTAGCAAAATAGAGGGAGCCTGCTCATCATTTTCCGTACTACACCCCACAAATTTGAGGAACGAACCAGTTGGTAAATACCATAAGGTGAACTTGGAGATTACTTTCAAGTGTGAATTTAAGAGAAAGTGACACAACTAAGAGTTACATCTGAAGATGCAGTCTGCCTAGGATTAGGATAAACAATGCCGGAAAAGAGTGCACAGATGGAAACCTGTGAAGTATTTTTTTATTGATGGTAGTCCGCTAATCCTGGTGTGGCATAGCAATTTCTTTATAATGATTAGGAGGATAAGTATCCAGTCAACTGTTGCAGGGAGGCTAGCAAAAGGAGGATTACACAGCCAACGGAAGCAGCGGATTTGTGAGACCCTTAGACTGCGAGCTAGCTTGCTACCGACACAGAAGGGTACAGAAAGCGAAGTGACCGACAGCACAAAGAATGTCGAAAAAAGAGGCAGTGAGTGCCATAGAGGATGAAAAAGGATCCCTCCCAGTCCAAGTGGAGAATGAAACAAAGTATGGTCCCGACTGGAAACTTCTGCAAATGAGTCAGGATTGCCGTATCACAAGAACCAAGCAAGCTGGAGGTGAAAGACCCATCTTCACCAAGGTTTACGGGACAAGAAAGCCAAGTTGAGGGGCTTGTAAACCCCACCTTCCATGTAGCTAGAGAGATGAGCCCCGAACGTAAATGCAACTTTGAGGGAGAACATAATGGCAATTCCAGAACCGCGTTGGAAGTTGTGTGAAGAATGCTGCATACTGAAAAGAGACAATTTGCCTAAAGCCACCAAATGCTGGGGAAGAGGGCCCAACTGCCCAGAGCGAAATCAACTTTGATTTGTACAAAATGCTTGATACCACAAAAGAGAATATTAAAATCTAGAACTGTCATTTCTCTCGTACCACTTCATTCTGGAAAAGAGTTTCAAAGCTCAGAGTCAATTGAACTGGCAATGGGATGAACTGCCACATGCTGGTAAAGAGTCAAAGCCCAGAGTGGATTCATCTGTTAATGGTCCAAAGAATGTATGCAGGGAAAAAGAGGCTTAAACCCCGTTCTTGTTATTTGTCTAAACAACTGCATACTTGAAAAAAATTCTATCGTTGTTTAAAACCACAGTCTTTTTGGAAGGAGTCAACGTACAGAGAACTGATCCACCAGTAGTCCAAAATGTTGTATCTTGTGAAAGATCTTTAAAGGCTAGATTGCGTCAAAATGGTATTTGTCTAAAATACTTTATGTGGGGAAAGAATTACTTAAATCCCAGAACAGTTCTTTGTCTAAAACCACCACATGCTGGGAAAGAAGGTCTTAAACCGTGAAGAAAGGGCCACTGTTATTTGGCTACCTTACTGTAGTCCATGGCCCAAATAGGGCCCGGATAGGTAGGGCTATGTGCTTGTCCCTGAGGAAACTGTAGAAATGAAGACACGAACACCTGGATGTACAGACAAATATTTTATTTAATGTAGTGTACGTCTATGTAGTATGCGTGGGTTTTATGTACATGTACGTATCTGGACTACACCATCCAGCCCACCATGGGGCTGCATGGAATGTAGAGAACAGAAAAAAACAGAGAAAAAGAACAGTAGACAGCGCTCCCCTTCCGAGCAGTGGGCTAGTCAGGGGAGTGAAGATTCTGAAGAAAGACTGCCAGATAAGAAAAGAAAAGTAGGAGAGAGAAAATGGAAAGGAGGCAGTGTACAGCAGCTCTCTCGGGGGCTGGGGCTGGGCCTGGAGCCCCCGTGCCCAATGACAAATGAAACATGCCCGGTAACAGATATGGGTATGGGATGCGTGTTCGGAGGATACCGGGCACCCACTGGGCCGTGCAAGCTGTTAACATGCCCGGGGAACAGACCGGACAGGCTCAATCAGTGAAACCTCAGACCGTGTAGGGACGGTCCGTGTGAAGATAGGGACCGCCTAGGCCAGGCTGCATGTGCCACGTGGCCCTATCTGGGTGATACAACTGTGCCCCAGTGACTACCTGTCCAGGGGTGAGGTGGGATGTGTACAGAAGAAAACTCCTCCTGCTGCAACCCAGGAGGTACAGAAAAGGAGGAAGCTGCTGAGGTCTGCCATAGTCGTGCGGGGCGATGAAGAGTAAGTCGCGGGCCGCGATCTCCTTGTTCCCTGAGTGAAGAAGGGCACTCTGGCAAGCGGGCGGAAGCTCTAGGAAGATAAGCAGACCCCACCTGTGAAGAGAGGAGAGGAGGCAGGCAGCGACCGAGGAGCGCAGGAGCACAGCAGAAACGTGATGGTGTCAGCCCCTTAGCAACGGGGATGCTGCCAGAAAAACGTGATGTGCTGCTGGCATGCTGGTAACACGGGCGGCCCTCAAGTCATTGGGGCCGTCAATGAAGATCAGAGTGTGCAGTGGTGACTGCGGCAACCCCCGGTGCACAGGGCCACCAAAAAAGATCAGTGGCTGCTGCAGGGGGTTGGGGTGTGAAGACAGCTGCATGTGGCTGACAATGCGGCCTTGAAGAGACATTTGGATAGCGTGGGCCACGCAAGTAGTGTTTGCGTGGTTCCACATGGCAGGCAGGGCCACCAGAAGATACTACAGGTGTGGTCCCCTGTGATGTGGTTTCCCATGTGGTGGACAGGGGTACTGGAAAGGGGTGGCTTACTACATACATGTGTTGTTGTGGGCAATGTAGTTAACATGTATATTTATTTGTGCTGGCATGTTGGGGTGTATATTTATAGCTATAGTTAAAGTAATTAATGTCTGAGTGATAAATCAAGTAACAGAGTAGAAATGGGTAGGAGTGTAGATAATGGAGGGTATAAAATAAAGAAATGGTCTGACACAGGAAAGGGGAAGTGGCGGCCCGCCATAGACCACTAGGGGATGGAACCACCCACTAGGGCCATCTCTTAGCCATTCTCCACAGTGGTTGGGACCACTAGAGGATGGAACCACCCACTGGGCCATCTCTTGGCCACTCTCCACAGTGGTTGGGTCCACTAGGAGATGGAGCCACCCACTGGGCCATCTCTTGGCCACTCTCCACAGTGGTTGGGACCACTAGGGGATGGAGCCACCCACTGGGCCATCTCTTGGCCATTCTCCACAGTGGTCTACCTTTGGCATCTCTATGGGAGAGCGGGCCGACTGGGCAGATCCCTTAGAGGGAAAGCGCCCCTGGGGGACTAAGAACACGGTTTGTCAGAGGGGAAATGTTTAAAAAGATTGTGTTGTGTTTTATAAATAAAAAGGGGTCCCGTGGGGATCCCTAAAAATAATACACCTTGGTGTCTGTGTCGTATGGTGTGTCAGAAGGTAAGGGACTCAGGGCGTAGCCCACCTCCCGCTGTTAACATCTTTTAAATTGCCAGTGGCGCAGCGCCCACTCCTATCCAGCTGGTCTGGGGAGTGGGGTGGCTGGTTCCCGTGGGATCTGTCCCTTGCCTGGGGTGAGACAGGCGCTACATAACTGTATACGGGAAAAGCAAGTATTATATTTAGAATCCTGAGACAGTGAGTCCAAAAAAAAGACACGAACAGAGAAACCACTTGAAGTGTAGACTCGAGCCAAGGGCAAGAGTTAACACAGGTCATCAAGAAAGCTGCTAAAAGAAAAAGAAGAGTTTGTTCAAACATTCATTGGAGAAGTCAATCGTGGAGGTCAGTGAGTGTGCCTCAGCCAGAAGAAAATCAAGATTCCCCCCAGTGGTGATGCAGTTGCACTGGACAGTGACAGCAGTGACAGCAGTGACAGCACTGCTAAGGAGAAAGTGTCAGAGAAAAGACCAGATGGCAAAGAAGACGGCTCTCGCAGACCTTTTCCTTAACGCCAGGCAATGACAAAAAAGGTGAAGAGGAAATATGGCAATGGATCCACTAAGATCTGATAGACAAAACACAGTCAATATGCAGCAGGACATGAGCAAAGGGGGTACAATAATAGAAAAGAAAAATGACAATGACTACAACAGTATATAAGAAAAGTGGCACTACCTGGTAATATGAGGAAGTATCCTGGACACCTAGGATGTGTGTATAGAATTCCATTCTAAATGTTAATTGCACGCCGGGGGGTTGGGGGGACAAGTGTAAATGCCACCAGCAATGAACGCTTGCAGGAGGCATTTACAATGGATCTCTATGGATTTTGACCACTTTTACCACCAGGATGAAAATCCATGCAAGCACTAAGGCAGAGCGGGAAACGGAGGTGCACATGGCATGTCAGCCCTGCTCTGCAACTGTGCCTGACAAACACAGGAACACGAAGCTGATCGGTGAAAGTGGGGTAAACACTTGGGCCAATCCGGTCAGGAACCAAAATAAGCACCGAAGAGTAAAGCGTAGGGTGAATAGCAAATTGCAGGTGGCATCAATGCTCAACAGCTGAACAGGCAGTAGTCCATCGAAGAATTGTAGAGGTTTGGTAATGTGCAGATGGCATCAAGGCTTGAAGGCTGAGCAGGAAAAAGGTCCAGTAAAACAGGCTGTGCTCGGTGTGCAGGAACAATACGGAAAACGCTATAGTGGAATACATGCACAAAACTCAGAGCAGCAATCAGTCCGGCGGTCCCGGATGGAATGAAGTAGAGGCCTGCCAAGCATGCAAACGACTGATGGGAACCTTAGCACAATCTACAAAGCATTAATTGATGGAACGCTTAGAAAACATGAGCCGTTGACCCGCCTCGCCTCTAGGGGACTAGCCACTCTCAGGATCCATTGTGACTGTGGCGCTGACCATAGGGAGTATATTGATGCAACTGCCATTTCCTGTGGGTCATGACAGAACGATGAAAAACACGCAGATGCTTTTTCAATTGAAGAACAAGTTACTTACCATATCTGGTAACATTCTTTCGATGGGATATTCCTCCGACGTATTCCACATCTATGACAGGTAATGTCCACAGCTGTGCTGCTTCGGAACATTTTCGGCAGAGGGCGCCTGCGTCGATGGCGTCAATCCGTTGTCCCTTGAGGGCCTCCGTCGAGGGTCGACGTCACCGGATGTTACATATAAGACGCACGGCGCCCGTAGCATCAGTTGTAGTTTTTTCCCAGAACGTGTGGCACCAATCTCCTGCCAGTATGACTGCAGCAAGCCTTGCGGAAATGTAGCTGCAATTGCATAAAAAATTCAGTAGAGGGGCAGGCTGGGAGGGCGATGTGGAATACGCCAGAGGAACATCGCATCGAAAAAACATTACCAGATATGGTAAGTAACTTGTTATTCGAGGGGATTGTGCCCTCCGACGTATTCCACATCTATGACAGACTCCCAAAGCAGTACCAACTTATGGAGGTGGGAAAATTATTTTACAAATTTGGAATTTTAGAATGCCCAATCAAATGGCTGAATAATGGACTGCCTTACCAAAGGCCAAATCCGGCCCATGAGTTCAAGGAATAGTGTCTCACAAATGTATGGACAGAGGCCCATGTGGCTGCTTCGCAAATATTGCGAATAGGAACGCTCCTCTGTAGAGCAGTGGAGGCAGCCACACCCCTAGTAGAGTTAGGCCGTAAGCCCACTGGAGGGTCCTTTCCTGCCAAACGGTAACATTCAGAGATCGTCAAAATGATCCATCCAGACAAGGTCTGTTTGGAAACAGCCTGGCCCAAGCGCCTTCCAGCATAACCAACAAAGAGCTGATCGTCCACTCTGACCGGGACATCCGTGAGAGATAGAAACTCAAAGCTCCTCTAGGATCCAACCTATGGAGCCTCTCCTCTTCCTTACCAGGATGCAGAGGAGGATAAAATGCCGGAAGAATCACATTCTGGCTCAAATGGAATTCCGACACAGCCTTCGGAAGAAAAGAAGGCTGCACCCGCAGAACAACCCTGTCCTTATGGAAAACAGTAAAGGGTGGCTTGGCGGAAAGTGCCTGCAACTCACTCAACTCTGCCTGCGGAAGAAACCGCAGCTAAAAACACAGTTTTAAAAGGACAACAGTCGCAACGGACAAGAATGTAAAGGCTCAAACGGAGCTCCCATTAGGAACTTTAAAACCAAATTCAAATCCCATCCCGGCACCTGGAAAGGCGACGGTGGAAACACATTAATTAGCCCTTTTAGAAACTGAGAAATCAAAGGGATCATAAAATAAGAACATTTCTCAGACAAGCGCTTAAATATGTACAGCGCCGCCAGGTAACCCTTAATGGTACCCACTTGCAGGCCCTTGTGTGCTAAAGAAAGCAAAAAAGACAACACCAAAGGAATGGAACATTGGAAAGGATCCACATGCTGTACCCTGCACCAATTACAGAACTTTCTCCAACGGCAACGGTACAGGGATTTCGTTGCAGGCCTTCTGGCCGAAAGCAACACCTCCATCGCGTCTTCACAATCCTTATACCTCAGCCTTTCAGATACCAAGCATGAAGGCTGAGAGACCTGACCTCTGGATGGAGAACCCGACCCCCCTCCCATGAGAGCGGATCGTCTCGGTAGGGAAGACGATGTGGAGGGCAGATGGACATGTCTAGAAGGTCCGGGTACCACGCTCTCCTGGCCCATGCCGGAGCAATGAAGATCATTCGGGAACCGAACCTCCATAACCTCCGCAACACTTGCGGAATGACGGGGACTGGAGGAAACACGTACAGCAGTGGGAAGGACCACTCCATTACGAACGCGTCCCCTAAGGCTCCTCTTGTAGGAAATTCCAGCAAGCAGAATCTCTCGCATTTCCGGTTGACACTGGTGGCGAAGAGATCCACTTGTGGGGTTCCCCAAAGGACGAAGATCTCCAAAAGAATTTCCTGAGCCAGCTCCCACTCGTGAGAGACTGTGCTCTGCCTGCTCAGAGCCTCCGCATCCGTGTTTTTGTCTCCGGCCAGATGAACTGCCGAGATCGAAATTTCCTGCTGGATGGCCCAGATCCAGAGCTGCATCACCTCCCTGAACAACGGGAGTGACCCTGCCCCACCATTTTTTGGTGAGGTACTGCATGGCCACTGTATTGTCCGTCATAGCCAGGACCTTCTTCCCCCGCACTGATGTGGAGTCTGGACTCCAACGGAGATCAACGTCCGCTGGCTCTCAACTCGTTGGCATGAGCGCCCCAACCTGTGAGGGATGCATCCGTCACGATCGTCACCTCCGGCCATGGTTCCCAAAACGGTGCTCCCTTCATCAGATTGACTTCATCGGCCCACCATAGAAGATCCTTGGCGACCGAGGTCGGAATCTGAACGGGATCCTACATCCTACCGGAGAACTGCGACCACTGCATCTTGAGAGCCCACTGCAGAGATCTCATCCGCAGCCTGGCCTCTAGCACCAGGAAAATGCAGGATGCCATGAGGCCGAGCAACCTCTAGAATTCGAACACCGGGAGACTCTGGGCACGTTGACACTTGTCCACCATCTGCAGAATGTGATGAGCCCTCACCTGGGGAGGCGAACACTGCCCCTGGGATGTGTTGAGCACTGCTCCGATGTACTGGAGCCGCTGGGTAGGTGTCAAATGGGACTTCTTTAAATTGAGGGAGAAGCCCAGCTTGTGAAGGGAGTGGCAGGTGACAGACAGATGATCCAGGGCTTGCTTGGGAGAGCGTGCCCGGATCAACCAATCATCCAGGTAGGGGTAGATGTGAATCCCCCCTTTCCTGAGATACGCTGCCACCACCACCATCAGCTTGGTGAAGACCCTCAGGGCGGAGGTCAATCCAAAACGGCAGGACCCAAAACTGAAAATGCGAGTCGCCAACCACGAACATCGGGTACTTCCTGTGATTGGGATGAATTGGCACATGAAAGTAAGCATGCTTGAGGTCTAGAGGCACCAACCAATCCTGAAGTTGAAGGGCCTGGAGGACTTGAGAAAGAGTTGCCATCTTGAACTTGTCCTTCCTGAGGAGCTTGTTCAACCAACGTAAGTCCATGATGGGTCTCAATCCCCCGTCTTTTTTCGGGATAAAAAAATAAGGGGAATATCATCCCTTGTTCCTCTCCGCTACAGGCACCAGTTCTAGGACGCCTTTCTCTAGGAGGGATAGGATTTCCTGCGCAAAGAGCAGATCTGGACGCTTCAAAGAGAGCTTCCCCGGTGGATTGTCATGAGACCTCTGCCGGAAGGGAAGACAGTAGCCGTGGGCTATGATCTCCAGAACCCATACATCTGAAGTAATGGCCCACCATTCTCCAAGATGCTGCGCAAGTGTGCCCCCAACTGGCGAACCATGGGACATGGCCTTATGACTGAGCGGACGCGGCTGCGGCAGTGCCTGAGGGCAAAGAGGCAACTGCCCGAGCGTCTTTGGCACCCCGAGTACCTTGCTTTCCACCATGGGTACTCTTACAGTGGCCCCTTTGACTAGCAGCTCCTCTCGATCTACCAAAGGAAGAGTAGTACCGAAAGGAACCTCCCCTCCATTGCTGTCCCCTAGGACAAAAAGGCAGTGGTTGACGTACTGCAGCGCTAAAAGACTTCGCTGCTGCTTTGGAGGTCTGCAACCTCTCAAGGCTCTCATCAGCCTTGCTGCCAAACAGATGAACACCATCAAAGGGCATGTTCAGAAGACGGGATTGCACATCAGGAGCAAACCCCGACTTCCGCAACCACGCAAACCTGTGTATCACGGTGCTCGCAGCCATGGACCGGCTGACACAGTCTGCCGTGCCCAAACCCGACTGAACGGCCTCGCACATGGCATCCTTGCCGTCTTGCACGAGGGCTAGAAAACCATCCTGTTCCTCCCCTTCGGGAATATGCTCAGCAGCCATAGATGCACAGTTCCACAGAGTGTGTGTGAATCTCGCTAAGGCACAAGTGGAGTTGGCCGCCTTCAACGCCATACTCCCAGCCGAAAATACCTTCCTCACCCAACCATCAAAGTGATTATCGTCCCTATCAGGAGGGATGGTAGGGTACGCAGCCTTCTTCGAGGAGGCCGTAGCGGCCTGCACCACCAAACTCTCCGGAGTAGTGTGTCGATAAATAGCAGGGGTCACCACTAGATGGGCAGTATTTTTTCGGAAGCTACTTATTAACTGCCAGTAGACTCTCCGGAGCAGTCCATGCCGCCGCTACCCTCCTTTGCAAATCCATGTGAAATGGCAACACCGGGTCAGTTGGTGGACCTTGATCGAGGATGTCTGTCAAATCATCCTGAGCAAAATCAACAGGTGGAGCAGACCACCCCAAGTATTTTGTCACCCTTAACATGAGCGCCGATAGGAGGAATCTACATGCGCCCCAGGCTAAGGACGGCCTAACTCCACTTCCTGAGAGGTGTCAAGGCCACTAGCCTCAACAAAAGATTATCAGGGACATCAGGAGGCACAGCCATCTCCTCATCAGACAGTTCCTCAACCTCTGAAATATCTTGTAAAGGTTGGAAAAACTCCAATCTAGGAGTAGGAACAGAATAGGGCTCATAAACAGGCCTCACAGACTTATTGTGAGCCTTCCTCTGAGTTTCCACAGCCCTCCGGGGCACCTCTGGCAAATCCTCCCCAAACGGCGTCGAGGGCGCCGAGGGAATCGGCATCGACCGAGGCGCCGACCGCGTCGACAACTTCTTCGAGGGCAGAGCCCCGAGAGTGTCCCTCGACAGACATGACGTCGATGGCATCGACATTTTCTAGGGCAGAGCCTCGAGAGAGCCCCTCGATGGACATGGCGTCAATGCCTTCTTCGAAGGCTTCACAGGTTCCGACTGTCTCGATGGCGTCGAGGACCAGGGCCTGGATCTGGCACGGCTATGGCGATCTCCCGTGTATGAGCGGGACCTCGACGGCTCCCGATGATCGCGCCAACCGCCTGTAACGCTCACCTGGTATCCACGGGGACGTCACTCAGCCTGTTCTGACCTCTTACGACCTCAAACCCTTCCCTGGAGGCTATTTGACTGGAGACTGGGCCTGAAACACAGGATTGGTAGAGTTTAACTCCCTATTGTCTCTGTGTGCTTGAACCCCTTCTTCCCCGGGATCCAACCTTTCCCTTTGATCCACAGCTCACCTTGTTTTCTTGGAGAGTGTGCTCTCCGTCCTGCCTTCAGCGCAGGGGCGCGTTGGTTGATGTGGGCTCATTGCTGCCTAGTTACTTCACTGGCAAGAGTCCGACAGGTAAGTATAATGAGTATTTTGAACAGTTCTCTAACTTCGTTCCTTTCCTTCCTTAGATGATGGCCAGCGTCCGGGGATGGCGGCGTGCTGCTGAGATGAGTAGCGCTGAAGGTGAGTGAGAGCGCGATGCGCGATGCACCCCTTTTGTATTTGCACTGAACTGAGTTCTTTTTCTGTGTCTTTTAGGTGCCGCAACGTTTTCAGCGTGGATGCCGGTTATGAAGAACAAATGCGGTGGGTAAGTGCGGTATGCAGCACCTCTAGATGTTTCCACGCTAACCTCGAGTGTCTTTTCCCTCTTGCAGATGGATGAGAAGTTCCGGAGACAGAGTTCCCCCAGAGCGGCTGGGATGCAGGTAAGCGTTTGAAGCTCGTACAGTATTTAAAAATAAGCAAAGATTTGCAGAATGCTTACTAATGCCTTTTTTCTGTTCTTTTCCCTTTTCCTTAGGAAGCGGCATGCCGGGATGGGAAGGACACCGCCGAAGATGTCCACAGAACAGAAGGAGCGATGACTGATGGGCAGAAGCGCCGCAAGGTAAGGCTGTTCCTGACGGTGTTCTTGTTCTTGCAGGAGGTGAGCGCAGAAGAAAGATGCAGGCCTACTGGAGACCGATCCGAACACGGTGAGTTTCACGCTGCAGGTGCAGAAAACGCAAAGCATGTTTCTCAGCCTGGCTTAAATAGTCTCTGGGTATCCCAGGTGACTCAGGGCTGAACCACACCCAAAAGACTAGACCGCACATGAAGTTCTGGGAACCGAAATATGTGGGGGCATCCATCTTGTCCCCATCAATACACGACAAGTCCAATCCCCAATGTTATCCTATGGGAGTGAGTGAGTCTGGTGCCACAAGCGCCAAGTCTGACTCCAAGTGGGTCTTTGGAGGGATGGAGAGGCCTTTGAGGGCCATGTAGGTGATCGTGGCCTGGCTCCAGCCTGACATCTTGGAGGGCTAGGTACATGAGGGACAGGAATCATGACACCGCCCAAGCCCGAAGGCGTGCGAGTGGTGGACCGAGCCCGTTCCTTGCCAGCTTCTTTCGAAGGTGCAGACGGAACTGTGCCTTGCGATTCGAAAATCGCTAACAACTGCCGGCAGAATGAATCCCATTTGGCCGGCGACGAAAAGGACGGGGAAGTCGACCAGTGACGGCACTTCCTAGAATGCCTCCACGAGGCAGAGGAATGGCGGGAACCACTCCTAGACTGAGACCCCCTGGATTTTCACCGATGCAGAGAGTCGCCCCTCGAGTCATCGTTCGAAAGCCCAGCGGACTTCGATTTATGGTGCTTAGACACCCTACCTACCTTCAATTTCTTCTTACGTCCTCGCAAGGCCTTAGACGTCAGGGACTGGCAATCCTCACAGTCGTCGGGGGCGTGGCTTTCGCCGAGGCACCAGAGACAGATGTCGTGCGGGTCTGTGATGAACATCTTCGAACAGCAGTCCCGACATTTTTTAAAGCCTGACTTCAGGGTAGTAGAAAACGAAGACATCGCTTTCGAAGATAAGAATCGAGCGCGCTGCGATTCCGAAGCAAACATGCTGCGGAAAAAACGGAACTGAGGCTACGGGCGCCGTGCGTCCTATATATAACATCCGGTGACTTCGAACCTCAAGGGACAACGGATCGACACCATCGACGCAGGCGCCCTCCGCCGAAAATGTTCTGAAGCAGCACAGCTGTGGACATTACCTGTCATAGATGTGGAATATGTCGGAGGACACAATCCCCTCGAATCACTGTTAGTTATTGAGTTATAGAGCTGCAATTAAATACATGTTCCCTTGAGAAGAGAAAGTTTGGGTAGCTGTCTTTTGTAGCATTATACTGAAGTCATGGATCTTTGTTTTGTTTGTTTCTTCCCAGAAAATATACTTCCCAAATCAAGGGGCCAATCATAGATTGAGATTGGGAAAACTGCAAGGCATGCTGCAGATATTTCTCATTAAGAAGCTTAACATATTTACCTGGTATCTCCCAAGGTGAATGATACAGGCTTTGTCCAGCATCCACCTTCACGGTTTCCCCAGTGACAAAGGTGGCAGCAGGGGACAGCAAGAAACAGACCATAGGAGAGATCTAAAGCAAATGAAGCAAGGAGGTTAATACTCTGGGTGTTGAATGCATTTCTGCTACAATGCCATGGAGGTCTTCTAGATCGAATATAAATAGCGTTGCTGATTGGGTCTTGACCTTACAGGCTCTCATAACATTTTTAAACAAAGGAAATGATCAAGAACAATGTATACAGAACAGGTGTTAGAGATTTATGGAGCATTGGGTACCAAGACCTCTCATTTCTATTACTTGTTCATTTAATAAATTTGATTCTGTTAGAAACAGTGAACACTTTACAACACCATATAAGAATATAGCATATCTATAAATAATCTGTCACATTAAGTTGTGCAACTAAATCCATGCATACCTCTCATCCATACACATTAATTTCACCTCGATACATATCATTACGCGCAAAAGGTAGCATAAATTTCACAAAGATTGACATTTGTCTGTCGACACGTGTTTCAAGCGGTGCTCGTTGGCGTTTAATTCATGCCAAATCCTACACCCGCCATCATCAGACAAGAGTGAATGGACTGCATTCCTTTCTATCCTTTGGTGTTCATAAAGAGTCTACAACAAATGAACAAATTACTTACCAACTGTAACATTCTTTCGATTGGATGTTCCTCCCACGTATTCCTCATCTAAGATATATCCTTACCTTCAGCTTGCTGCTTTGGAAAAAAAGTCTTCTCTCCGCCAGAGGGCACTCCTCACGAGGCCGTGGCGTCGATGTCCCTCGGCGGCATCCATCGAGCATCGACTTCATCCACTGTATAAGAGCCTCGAGCGCGCCTGTTGGCTTCAGTTCTGTTTTTCGTATATCATAGCCCATGGGTTTTAATAAATGGCGTGCCTCTTTTGACCCAACCCTTAAAAGAATTTAGAGTGTAATTCACGTAAACTGTACTGGGGGGTTGGTTGGGAGGGTCGATGAGGAATACGTGGGAGGAACATCCAATCGAAAGAACGCTACAGTTGGTAAGTAACTTGTTCTTCAGATGGATTGTGTCCTCCCACGTATTCCTCATCTTAGATAGACTCCCAAAGCAGTTTTGTCTCGGAGGTGGAAGTACAGAATTTTTCTAATCATGTACAGAATGGAGTACAGATTTAGCAAACAGACTTCCTTGAGAAGAAGTCGAGTCCAGAGCATAATGTTTTATAAAGGTATGCATGGATGACCATGTGACTGCTGCACAAATATCTTGTACAGGGACACCCCTTTTTAATGTTGTTGAAGTTGCCATGCCCCTGGTTGAATGAGCTCTCAGTCCATCAGGTGGTTCTTTACCAGCCAATCTATAACATCCTGTTATAGCCAAAATTAACCATTTAGATAATGTTTGTTTAGTTACTGCAAATCCCAGTTTGCGTCCAGTGTACCCCACGAAAAGTTGATCACACTGATGTACTTTTGCCAATCTTGAAATGTAGAAACTAAGAGCTCTTCTGGGATCTAGTCTATGTAGCCGCTCCTCTTTGCTTGCATGAGGAGGAGGGTAAAATGTAGGTAAAGTTATTTTCTGTGACAGATGAAAATCTGAAACAATTTTTGGCAAAAAAGATGGTTTAACCCTGAGAACTACTTTGTCTTTATAAAAGATAGTGTGAGGAGGACCGCTAGAAAGCGCCTGCAACTCACCCTGCGGTCTGATGTCAATGCTTCAAGGAGTATTGTTTTCAAAGTAAGGAGCCTTAGCGGACAAGAGTGTAAAGGCTCAAATGGAATACATGTGAGCAACGTTAGAACTAAGTTCAAATCCCACACTGGAACCTGGAAAGGTATTGGTGGAAATACATTATTTAAACCTTTTAAGAATTGAATTATAAAAAGGTATCTTGATTTAAGATTCTTCTTCTGAAGAGTGCTTAAAAATGGATAGCGCTGTTAAGTATCCCTTTATCGTACCAACCTGGAGCCCCAGATTAGCTAAATGTAACAGAAAAGATAAAATTGTTGATCCTCTCTTCTTGGAAGACGCATTGGAGGGCAGATGGACATATCCAGAAGGTCCGGGTACCACGTTCTCCTGGCCCAATCCGGGGCAATTAGGATCATGGTTTTCCTGAACTTTCTCAACCTCCTGATTACTTGAGGGATCACAGGGACTGGAGGGAATGCATAAAGGAGTGGAAACTCCCAGTCACTACAAACGCGTCCCCTAGAGCTCCTCTCAGGGGTAATTCCCTTGAGCAGTACCGCTCGCACTTCCGGTTGGTACTGGTCGTGAACAGATCCACTTGAGGGGTTCCTGAGGTATCTCCCACTCGTGCTCAGAGCGTCCGCTGCTGTGTTTTGCTCTCCGGCTAGATGAATTGCCGAAAGAGAGATCCCTTCTTGTATTGCCCAGAACCAGAGTTGCATTGCCTCACAGCGGCAGTGACCCCACTCCTCCTCTCTTGTTGAGGTAGTACATGGCCACTGTGTTGTCCGTCATTATCAGAACATTCTTTCCCCGTACAGAGGGCAGGAAGGCTTTCAGCGCTAGTCTGATTGCCCTCAACTCCAAAAGGTTGATGTGTAGTTTGGATCTAGATTGGAGCCGATTGTCAGATCGTTGGTATGGGCTCCCCACCCTGTGAGTGAGGCATCTGTCACTACTGTTATCTCTGGCCATGGTTGCCAAAAAGATTCTCCTCTGAGGATATGATGTCTGCAAGCCCACCATTGTAGATCCTGTGCTACTTTGGCTGGAACTTGCAACAGATCTGACATTTCCACTTAGAATTGGGACCATTGAGTTCTGAGAGTGCTTTGAAGGGATCTCATTCTCAATCTGGCTTCTGGCACCAGAAAAATGCAGGATGCCATCAGACCGGGCAACCTGAAAAAATTGAAGGCCGGAAGATACTGGGCATTCTGGAATTTTGTTACCATTTGCAGAATGTGGTGAGCTCTCACTTTGGGAGGCGAGGCTTTGCCCGAGCAAGTATCCAGGATTGCTCCGATAAACTGGAGTTTCTGTGATGGTATCATGTTTGACTTTTTTAAATTCAGAGAAAACCCTAGTTTGTGAAGGAAGTGACAAGTCTTTGACAGATGATCCTGGGCTTGCTCTGGGGAACGTGCTCTGATCATCCAATCGTCCAGATAGGGGTAGACATGAATACCCCCTCTCCTGAGACTCGCTGCCACCACCGACATCAACTTGGTGAAAACTCTTGGGGCGGAGGTTAACCCGAATGGCAGAACTCGAAATTGCCAATCGCAAACCTTAGGTACTTTCTGTGCTTGAGATGGATTGGCACATGAAAGTAAGCATCCTGAAGGTCCAATGATACCAACCAATCCTGGAAACGGAGAGCCTAAAGGATCTGAGAAAGTGTGACCATCTTGAACTTGTTCTTGCTTAGGAACTTGTTCAAGTTTCTCAAGTCCAAAATGGGTCTCAGTCCTCCGTCCTTCTTTGGAATGAGGAAATATGGGGAATACCAACCCTTGTTCCTCTCCGCTACAGGTACATGTTCTATTGCACCTTTCTGTAGCAGGGGTAAGACTTCCTGCAACATGAGCAGATCCGGATGTTTGACAGAGTTGTATCCCGGGGGGTGATTCTGAGGTTTGTTTTAGAAAAGGAAGGCAGTAACATTGGGATACTGTTTCCAGTGCCCAAGCATCTGAAGTAATGCCCCACCATTCTTCTAGATGTTGTGAGATTCTGCCTCCCACTGGGGTCTTGTGGGTCAAAACCGCAGAGTGGTTTTGCGGCAGCTACAGCAGCAGCTGAAAGGACAGATGCCCCTGCTGGGGCAGATTTAGCACCTTTTCCTCGCCCCTGAGGAAATTTTCTTTGACCTCTCTGACTGGCCTGCCCTCTTCCTCTTCCTCTTCAAACTGAGGAATAATAACGAAAAGGACGACCCCTCCAGGAAGATGAGCCTGTGTAGGGGCGTTGCTGAGGTTGCCTTATAGCGGCACAGAGAGATTTTGCCGCCGCTTTGGAGGTCTGCAGCTTCTCCAAACTTTCATCTGCCTTGCTGCCAAACAACCTTGAGCCGTCAAAGGGCATATTAAGAAGCCTGGATTGCACATCCGGAGCAAGACCAGACTTTCATAGCTACGCAAATCTACGTAGCACCGTGCTAGTTTCCATGGACCTACTGATACTGTCAGCTGTGTCCAAACCTGATTGAAGGCATTCTCCCGAAGCCTCCTTTCCATCCCTTATAATGGCTAGAAAGCCATCACGCTCTTCACCTTCTGGGATGTGTTCAGCTGCCGCTGACATGCAGTCCCACAGGGTATATGTAAACCTTGCCAAGGTACAGGTTACATTAGTAGACTTCAAAGCCACACTACCTGATATAAAAATCTTCCTAGACCATGCATCCAGCTTTTTATCATCCCTATCTGGAGGGATTGTAGGATATGCAGCATTTCTTGTGGAAGTGGCTGCTTGTACTACCAGACTTTCTTTTTTTAAATTTTTTTTTATTTTGTCATAGCTGATTACATCAACTTTTCAAAATGTAGAAAGTTTAAGTATCATAACAAAGTGAATACATGATAACAATGAAAAATGTAACAAGTAAAAATTACAATTTTGTACATATGGATAATACAATTTCTAAGATATTCATGTAGGTGATAAAAATCATCATTAAGACAGACAAGATAACTAAAATAGCCATCATAAAAGCCATAAGACCAATTGTTACTATAAAATTCTCAGTTTTAAAACGTTTAGATTATTGATGAGTCTGTTGAATATACTTATAACAGTATCTCATCATATAAAACATTTTCCAAGAAATGCACAATAGCCTTCATGACTGAAAATCTGGTACTCTTAAATAAAATACTCCAAATCTCATTTTCATCCTTCTCAATGTACAATTTCAGAAGATTTTTGCAATGTTTTTGACGAATGTCGTACAAATGTGGACATGACACAATTAGATGTTGGAGTGTTTCTTTCGCACATTGATTTTTACAAAAGCGGCAAAAGTTAAAATCCACATGAATAATTTTACGCCTAACCATAATCTCTCTCGTCAGCCACAAATTCAGCCTCATTCGTAAAAATGTATTGTGAATGTTTGCTGAAGGGCATTTCAGCAAATATCCAGCCGTTTGTCCTAGTCGTTTGGGACCAAAAAGATTAGGGGTAAAATCTTTGTAATTTGCACATAACTCCTGATTTGTAATCCAATCCCAACAAAGAAATGTTTTCTTAGCACCAGTTGGGTTATCTATAAGGAATTGCAGAGAGATATTAGCTCTAGCTAATGAATCTACTACCAAGTTTCGCCATTTCATAGGGAAAGGAGCGGAGGATCCTGATAACTGGCGAGCTACTGTACTCAGGATATTATTATTAGTAATTCCAAGCAGACTTTTCCGAAAAAAAGCACACATTCTCCATTTCAGTCTCCTATGCAGCGAATTCAGACCCAATTCAAATCTTAATATGGGCAGAGGTACGCAGTTTGGAAGGTGCAACACCTTTTTCCAGAAGGTGGCCTCAAGTCTATTCCATGAGTTGTCATTGGAGTATAATTTTGTCTCCGCACCATAAAGCAAGATGGGTACTACCTTTTGTTCATAGAACATCAAAATATGTTTCAGCGTAAATTTTCCGTATTTGTATACAAGAATTTTCGCTTGCGATATAAAACTCAACAATTTTGTATCTAGGATATGTGTGAAAGCGACCTTAGTGGCAGTATTTTGAATGCTAACGCCCAAATACTTAAAGTTCGAAACAATTTCCATGGTTTGTCGTTGCAAGAGCCACGGCCCATTATAAGTTCTACATTTACCATAAGGCTTGCAGACCATAATCTGAGATTTAGCCAGATTAATTATGAGATGGTTTGAGTCTGCATAGTGTGAAAGGGCCGTCAGCAAATTCTGCAAACCCTTTGGTGTCTGTGAGATCAAAACCAAATCATCTGCATAAAGCAACCACGGAATATGTTGGCCACCCAACTCCGGTGCATCGGCAATAATGCCACGGAAGGATAAGCCTAAATCTAATATAAAAAGATTGAACAATATGGATGCCAAAATACATCCCTGCTTGAGTCCAACAGACGTAGAAAAAGGTGCCGATAGGAGACCTTCGCGTGTAAGTCGGACTCGCATAGAGGTATCCGTGTGAAGTTGAACAATTAGGGCCAGAATAGAGCTGGGGCAGCCAAACATTTTTAATTTATTAAAAAGAAGGATCCGATCTATAGAATCAAATGCTGCCCGGAAATCTATGAAAGCAAAAAATAAAGTCTGTTTCTTGGTTAAATATTGGGCTTTCAGCATATTGATGGTAATAATGTTAGGAATTGTTCCTAAACCGCTGACAAAGCCCGATTGAAAAGGATCCCGTCTCAAGTGATTCTTGGTCCACTCATTTAGTTCTCGTAAAATAAGTCAACAAAAAATCTTCCCCGAGACATCCAATAATGAAATGGGTCTATAACTTGCCGGGCATGCTCGATCGCCCTTCTTATAAATTGGAATAAGAATCGATTGTCTCCACGAAGTGGGGATTTTTTGGAGTTTGTGAACTGTTTCAAACATAAGGAATAATATGTCAGCCCAGATCTCCGGGAATTGTTTTAGGTGTATATTAGATAGGCCATCAGGGCCAGGGGCCCTGGAATTACTGGCCTGTCTAATTAACTGCTCTATGTCATCTTTATCAAAGCATAGATTAAATGCAGTGTCAAACTTTGTAAGTGAAGCAGAGGAAGGTGGTTGCGCACTTGTGAATTGCTCAGAGTAATAACGTACCCACGTGTCCTCTGAGACATCGTTTGTTTGAATTGCAACTTGGTCCCCTGATGTTGTTTGATTTATAATATGCCATGATCGGGACAAATTTTTAGATGCTAAGGATACTAGCATATTTTTCCCATCATTATGATACAGTTTAGCTTTCATACCTCTTACCCAATTTCTATAGTTTGTTTGTATGCGCGAGAGAGCAGCCTGGCGTAATTCTGGAGAAAGTTTATTGGCCTTTCTTTTGTCAGCTCGGACTAAGGATTTTTTTAGTTTGACTTCATGATTGGGAATATGCAGATGCGGTGTTTGTTTCTGTTTATGCTTAATAGAACATGATGCGAAGAGCTGCATTAAGTCATAATGAAAATTATCAGACAAAGTATCACTCATAGTATTACTTGTTAGGTGGGCATGGTAACACGATCTAAAAGCTTTTAAGGAGTGTTCCGACCACTTTAAACGATTTCTAGCCGGATTCACTTCATGGGTCCCTTTAAGATAGACTGGTTGAGGCTCGGTGGTCATTTTGTTGATACGGCAAGTTGTCAGCAAAATGTTATGATCGCTTGCATTTGATGCTATTATGCAAAAATCTGAGACCAAATCCAGCATCTTTGTATTGACATAGGTAAAATCGATGATCCCAGAGCTATTGGCCCGATGCCATGTCGGTCTTGGTGGAATATCATGTAAAAGGGCTCCATTTAGCATGTAAAGATTACGTGATTTAGTAAACGTTAACCACATGTCAAGGCATTTTTGCTCAGATTTAACGTAGGGCCCTAAACAATGTAAATTTAAATCTCCTGCTAAATAGATCAAATTAACATGCCCATCCAACATGATTAAATCAAATGCATGTGCTAGAGATTCAAAAAAACTATCATCAGAAATACCCATATGATTCCAGTAAATGTTAATGACAGCACATGTAAGGTTCCCTCCATTCACTCTAGACATTTGTATAAACTCATTCGGACAGAACCAAGGGGATATTTTTAAACCAGAGGATTGTTTAACAGCGGTTAGCAGGCCAGAAGTTGGACGTCCCACACAATGTTTTACTGCAGGAACTAAACAGATATCATAATTATTCCAGGAGGGAATAGTGGTCAGCCAAGATTCTTGAAGCAGAATTACATCATAGTTCAAATCATGCTGAGTAAGGTTGTTAATTAGATGTCGATTTCCTCTGGAGTTCCAAGTAACAAAATAAAGATTAGATGATACGAGGGACGTGTGCTATCCTTGCTTGGATTGACATTGACAACTGCAAGACTGTACTGGGCGATCTTGGGATCGACTTCTTTGTTGGTTTGGGGGTGGCAGAGGACCTGTGGAAGACTTATCTGATACATCTGGGGTTGGAAGTAATATAAAGCCAAGGTCAGTGATTTGAGATTTCGCAGCCCAGATAGTATTTACTACCACCCTAGAGTTGATACATAGATTTACTAGAGATTGATTAGAGGCATCTGGAAATTCAACAAGTTCGATGTCTACAGTTCCTATATCATCAAGGTGCGGGATTTCACGAAAAATCAACAATACAGATGCCCGATTTAGGTTATACTGTCTAGCAGGTAAAGGCTGACAACTAAGAGTCAGAGAATGAATCGCCGGGCGTTTAAACCGGGCGGTGATGGATTTTTGTTTGTTTGTTGATGATAATTCATTAGGTTTTTTACATGCACCATTACCTATATTTGGAATAGGGACTGTTTGAGAAAAGGTAGAAGCCTCCAAAAATTTAGTTAAGGTTGCTTGTAAAAGGCGTTCCATGTCAC
Organism: Ambystoma mexicanum; assembly: GCF_040938575.1. Taxonomy (NCBI): domain Eukaryota; kingdom Metazoa; phylum Chordata; class Amphibia; order Caudata; family Ambystomatidae; genus Ambystoma; species Ambystoma mexicanum. The sequence continues at coordinate 1,393,087,642 of NC_090931.1, forward strand.
CAGAGAAAACTGGGTTGGCCCCAGATACCTCTGATCTGACAGCTTTTGTAGAATTCGCCTTCCATGTAGATTGAAGAGGATTAGTAGGAAGAACCTCCGACATATCCGGTAATGCTGGTTTTTTTAAGATCGATACAACTGCAGGCGCAGATGTCTGCACAAATGCTGGAGCTTCCTGCAGGAAAGTAACATTTTTTGAGACTGATTTCGATGCTAGATATTCATCAACGGCCTTACGTATTTCTTTACGACGCTGTTCGTCGACCCCTAGGTTCTGAATCACAGGAGGCTTACAGATGGGTTCAGTTACTATTGAATTGGGCCCACCATGATCATCATTGGTTAATGTACTCACACTTAATTCGATAGGATTGCTTTTGGAGAGCTGGTTTGCCACAGTAACCAATTTGTTTAAAGGGCTATAAGCTAAGACTGGCTCAAGAAGAGCTGGCTGTGTTTTTACTTTTTTTGTTTGTTTTTGTAGCGCATATTTTTTTGTGATAGCTTTAGATGCCGCTATAGTAGGAGTGGTTGAGAGTGATAGTTTACTAATGAAAGCTTTAACTTGAGAAGATTGTCGAGATCCTGTTTTCATATTTTTTGTTTTCATTGTCTGTGCTTGTGAAGACGGATTTTTAGTACTGGTGTTCTTAGCGTTTATAGTCTCAAATAAAGCATATGTGGGGATCTTATGTGTATTAATTTTTGGCTCAAATTCTTTTTCCATAGAGTCCACTATAGGCTCCAGTATAAACGGTATGGGCTGAAACTCTTGTACAGTGGGTTTGATAGCCGATAGAGTCTGTGTGGACACAGATTGTTTGACAAATGTAGGTAGTTTCGCATTAATCAAATGATCTAATCTATTAGAGATTATAAGCTGATTCGTAAATATCTGATCAAACTGATTTGAATGTGCCTCTGCCTTTACAACCAGGACTTCGAAGAGCTTGGCCAGAGCTAAGATAGCATTGTTCATAGATGTTAAGGCTATGCTCGTATTTACAGTCCGTGATTCATTTGGACACATATCAGTGGGGGCTTTTCCAGTTGCCCTTCTAGGGGTAGGAACAGTAAAGGAAGGATTCGCCACTGAATCAACGGGGCTAGGATTCGTAAATAACACAGGGGACTTGGATACATTTTCAGAGTTCATATGAGAGAAAGCAGCAGAAGAATTATTCTCCAAGTCAATAACAGGAATGTCCTGAGGCACAGAATCCACAGATGACATAGACATTGATGTATCACCTACAGTTATAACAGACATATTACAGGCTTCGGAAGGCGGTGCCACAACACCAGTTAATACATTCGTAAGTATCACACTATCAGTAAGCGAGACATTTTCTTTAGCAAAATTGACAGTTGGACTAGAGACTTCGATTGATTTATAGGACTCACCAATTCGATTTTCCCCCACTTGGGCCACAGACATTTCTTTGTCAATTTGCATTTTTCCCCCTGTATTGCTACTCACAGGATAACCATGTGAGAAGCTTTTCGGGTCCAAATGCTCTGTTACTGGTCGTTGCAAAGTGGACTCTCCGGGCCTTCCAATTGGTAGTATTGCGTGATCAACTCGACTTGGGTCTTTACAGAAAGGGCGAATATCCATTCCATGGAGAAGCTCTGCTTCACTTTGTCTCGTACCTCTGATACTTGTACGTGGAGTGGAGCTGAGGCGAGCTCTTTTTATGTTAATAGAAGACGGAGATTTAGAGTAGCTTGCGTCATTGGATCTATGTATTGTAGTTACCATCTGCATACCAGTCTTTAGGGAGTTTAAATGACGTTTCATAGTTGAAATAAAAATTTTAAATTAGGTAGTAAGTCGCCAAATAAGGGCAATCCGTATTAATATATGACAATATATAAATTGCTTTTGCCGCTTGCCGCGATGAACGCGGCGAAGCGGCAAAGCGGGACTTAGACCGGGACTTTCGAGTTTCGTTTTATAGCTCCGCCCAAAGAGAAAGGGTAAGCAAACCAGTGCCTACAAGGAAAACATAAATATATTGTGTAAAATCCAGCAACGCCCAATGTGATGAATATAACTAAGTATGTTTCTTTCTGTGGTCACCTTCTGGTTGCCGTAGTACTATTAGTAAAATCACAGGTAAGCAGCAGCAAAATTCACGGGTAAAATCACAGGTAGCAGCAGCAGCAGGATCAGCGTTCTCAAGCGGCAAAGCGGGACTCAGACCGGGACTTCGCCGGTGCGCCAGACTTTCTGGAGTTGGGTGTTTGCTCAGGTATTCTGGATCAGAATTGCAGGGTCTATATTTTGACACAAATTTTTTTTATTTACTGCCGGTATGGCTTCAGGATGTTCCCATGCAGAATTAACCCTTCTCTGCAAGACAATGTGAAAAGGGAGAATGGGGTCTTGTTGAGGTGTTCCTGATAGTATATCAGTCATGTCATCATCCTGACAGACTGGTGAACTTCTACCCCACCCCATAAATTCCGTAACTCTATTCATGAGTTTTCTGTAACCCGCATCAGCCTGCTCTGATGGGTCTGGCTTCTCAAATTTGTACTCTGGAGAAGTGTCCAGACCACTTGCTGTTTGTAGGCATTCTTGTAAATCTTGAATTTTTGATTGAGGATTAATTAATTCCTCTGGAACAGATCTTGTGCCAAATTTAACACCAGCAGAGGTGACTTCTTCCTCTTCTGATGATTCTCCCTCATAAATGGATGACATGGTCCTGAAAAAATCATGTCTACTCTCAGGTTGAAAAACCTTTTCTGGTAATGTGGGATTTTCCCTTATTAAAGGCTTGGGCGTCGTCGTAAACGTCGATAGCGCTGATGCCGTAACCACAGCCTTCGATGTCGTTGAGGGAACCTTCGATGACTTCGATGTAATCGTCGAGGGAGTTGTGGAAACTGTCGAAGGAGCTTTCGAAGTTATCGATTGTGAACTCGACATAACTTCCTTCGAAGGAGTTGTCGACTCGAGAGCCTTTGAAGTCTTCGATGGCGTCGATGTCGACTTCGATGGCGTATGATGTTTCGACGCCATTTTGTTTCCCTCTACCTTCGATTTATGCACCGAAAGGTCTTTTTCACGAGGTGATCGGGAAGAGTCCCTCGATGACACCCTCGATTAATTTTTATCAGCTTTTCTTGTTTTGGACCTTTCTCTGTCACGTTTTTCGTGAGCAGGGGCATTTTTTTCTTTAGCCTTTTTTGAGAGGGTCTGGGCCGCGTTCTCAAAGATTTTTAGCATGGAAACTCGAAAGGCTTCCCATTTACTCGGGGAGTTATGCTTTGATGGGCATGCTATCACCTCCTCCGACGATGTCGAGGAGGATGAGGGAGATCGATGCTGTCTTTTCTTTGTCTTCTTAGATGACGAAGAAGAAGACTTTCTCAATCTACTCCTCGACCTATGTTTTTTATGATATTTTTTCGAAGACTCGGCCGAGTCTTTCCCCTTTGAAGTAGACTTCGATGAACCCTCCCCCATCGCCAGTTTACCTATACGTTCTTTTAAGGCCTTATGGGTCATCGACAGGCACAACCAAAGTCTTCAATTCGGTGGTCGGAACCGAGGCACCAAAGACAGTTCTTTTGTGGATCGGTCAAAGACATTTTCTTTCCACATTTCAGAAATTTTTTAAATCCCGTCTTCGGTGTGGAAGGGTTTGAAGAAGACGACATAGCTTTCTTTTTCACGAAAGATTGAAGCACCGTTTGAAAACGAACCGAGGCGAAGCTAACGGAAAAACAGAACTGAAGCCAACGGGTGCGCCCGAGGCTCTTATACAGTGGATGATGTCGATGCTCGCGGCCTCGAGAGGAGCACCCTTTGGTGGAGAGAAGAAAAAAAATTCCGAAGCAGCAAGCTGAAGGTAAGGCTATAGCTAAGATGAGGAATACGTGGGAGGACACAATCCATTCGAAAGACCTTTTTAAAAAAAAGAAAATCCTGTCTGCACAAAATGTTAAAAAAATGACAATCATGTGAAGTCAATTAGTGATTAAATTAATTCTCACATAGAAGTGTATACCCTGTGTTGCTTATGTGCACTTAGTTCAATTTGCTCATAGCCTCTCTTTGCTTATGTAGGCTGTATATTGTCAAAGTAACTGTACACAAAAGGGAGAAGTATTCAGTTATTTGAAAAACCATTACGTTCTCAATAGTTATATCCTATCTGTAAGGCTCTCTCACCTGTCATGTGATATTCAATTCAACTATGGAATGGTGCTCATTGAGGATTTCAGAGAGTCACCCCACAGATCTTTTTCAAAACGTTCTCGGCTCTTCACTCTGGAATGAGGAAAAACAGAACTTATAGAGTATTTGGAAAGCGAGTGACACAGTCAACAAAGAATCACATTGCACGCTAACTTACTCATTGCGGATGTATCCAATGTATGTTTACAGATGCCGGATGGAAATCTGCACTGCTTCTTCACGCATGATATCGAAGGTTTATGTGCCAGGGGAGTCGAATTAGAACCTTTTATTAGGGTATCTGTACATATCTCCTTTTTGTTTACAATTTGTGAATACAGCAATTCCATCTTGCCACTGGGTAGGTGGTATTCGTGCCACTTAGCATTTTGGACATCTCTAACGCGTACTTCTCTATATTTAAAAACATATTTATTCACACATTTATTTGAACAGTCCTTGTTGACGGCTCTGCATGGTCGTAATAGCCTAGTCTCCATAGTGTTTTGTTGACCGAGCGTCGCCGTCAGAGATTATACTGGGTGTTACCAGAGTCCCTACTCGTATTACCAGTGAGGACTTATCTGGTATGTGTATCTACTGACACGCTATCTCAGTATGTGGATTTTTAGCTCAAAAAGGTTTTTAAAGGCGCTTACCGTGCTGGCTGTTCCTGTGTCAGTAAAAGGACTGCCTCTGTGCCAGAGCCGTGAATGCTGTACACAGCTTTACTTATCCCTGTTGAAGGACAAAGAAAGGAGACTACAGGGAGCATCCGTGTCTACGGCACAAGGCCGGGGTGGTAGTTGGCTGTAATAATGCGTCTAGTTGCGATATGTGTCCGGCCTATATTGGTAAATTGTAGATTTTGTGTTTATTTGAAACACAGACTGTTGGCTCTCCACACAAAGCCTGCGTCTCTGAAGGTACCATTGTGATGCTAGAGTCCCTTCTATACCTCCATGATTCATGATCCATGTTTCATGGACGTAGAAGGCCGACTACTAGACAGTGTTTCTTCCACTATGCCCAAAATACACAGTGTGATGGCATCCAGCCTGCATAGCTGCGGGTGAACATCAGCGGGATGCCAAAGTATTTGTGGATCAAATCAGTTCCAATGATGGTGTAGTGACAAATGATTATCTAGTCTTTACTGGTGTGTTTTTGGGCATGTAAAAGAGTCTGTATGTGACCTAAGATTTTGTGAAGACCAAAATCCTGACTTTAAGAGATCGACTGAGTCAGGAACCTATGGTGGAGAAACCCACATGATGGTAACTAGTTAATGTGATTCAGCCCCATTGTTATGGGTTAAAACACCCCACCTAGTACAGAAACACAAGTATATGATCAGCCTCTCATCTTTATCGTGAGTCATATGACGATTAGCTGATTCCACTCTAGATGCTAAGGCCCTGATTGACAGTTTTCAAGCGATAAATCCATCTTTGTTCCAGTCTATGTAACTGTTCTGCTATATTTTCGACTCGCGGTGTGGTTTGATGGTCTGTAAAATAAACCAAATCATCTCTCGGTATGTGTGTTCCTTCCTGATATAATGTTCAACCAGCGGTTTGTCATTGACTTTATTTCTAATGCATGACCGGTACTCTGATATGCGTAGTTTAACTTGCCTGATGGTTTTCCCCACATATAGTAAATCACATTGGGCATTTGATGATGTAAATTACATTTTTGATATTAGAATTTGTATGGGTTTGAAGTTCCCACTTTATATGTCCATGTTCAAAAGTGTGTTTGCTGTTGGTAAACTGACAGGCTACGCAGTTACCACATTTATAGTGTCCTGTAATGGGGAGGTAGGCCCCAGATGTTACGTACTGTTGTTTCTTCCCCTGTGCATCTGTATGTGTGTACTAACTTTTACTTCAGGTTGTAGTTTTTTTAATGCAAACATGGGTTGTTTGGATAGAGTGTCACTAGGTTTAACCAGATGCCAATTTTAGTGAATGATATTTCTTAATGTCATTACTGATAGGGCTAAAGGTTGTGACGTACATAAGTCTGTCTGTGGTGGTCTTTTTATTTGAGCTGAGGCAGATGTCCGTGTCGGTATTCACTGCTCGTTTGTAGTTCTTAACCAGGTTGTGTGGATACTCTCTAGAAATGAGTCACTGTTTTAGTTCTGCATGTGTCTCAAAATCTTTTTTCACTGAGCAATTCCTCAGAATTCTCAGAAATTGGCCATAAGGTGGGTTCGTTTTTAGTTCTTCTGGATGGAAATTGGTGTAGTGTAAGAGGCGGTCTTTATTTGTTGGTTTCCTAAATAAAGTGGTGCGTAGACAACCTCTACCATTCTGGATCTTCAGGTCTAGAAAGTATACTAACTGTATATTACATTCCATGGTGAACTTGAAGTTTCTATCACAGATGTTTATCCAATGGTGAAACTCTTTCAAATCATCCAATGTACCCCTCCAAATGAGGAATACATCGTTGATGTATCTTTTCCATGTCAGGATGTGATTGATATATGGGGCAAAAGTAGCTGTCATACTAACCCCTTTATTTTCGATGTACATCTGTTTTTAAAGAGGTAGAAGTTCTCCTTCATGGCTATTCTTGAGCATTCTAGAATGAAGTTGGTAGGTGGTTCCTCAGGGTACCTACGTGTGTCCAAAACAGATCTAAGGTCTTCAAGACTCTTTAGTTGTGCGATGGAGGTATACAGTGCCTCTATATGGTGTCCAGTTAAAGGTGCAAATACAAAAGGTTTGAATGCAATAGGATCGGGTCAATAGGAACGAAAACAAAAGGTTTGAATTTTTTTTTCATTATATATTTTTGGGGGGTTTTCGTTGAGGTAAAAAAAAGTGGTTTTTACCACAAAAATGGGGGTTGGGGGCCACCCCCCCCAAAAAAAAAATATTTACAAAAAAATAAATGTCAGACCTTTTGTTTTCGGTCCTTTTGATTCGACCCTATTGTATTTCGAACCTTTTGATTCGAACCTTTAACCTATAACCCCTCTACATCCATGCTGACAAGTATATCGGTTTCTTGAACGTCTATCTTCAATATCTTGATCATGTCTGTAGAGTCTTTCACATAGGAGTACATGTTAACTACAAATGGTTTAAGAAAATGTTCTACATAGACCGACAGAGGTTCTAGCAGTGAATTAATAGCTGAAATTATTGGTTGCCCTGGTGGCTGTGTCAGGCTTTTATGAATTTTTGGGATGATGTAAAAAGCTTCAATTCTTGAGTGCTGCTTTTGTAGAAATTGTAGTTCAAATTGGATATCCAGCCCTCTTTTTCAGCATGGTCATTTAGACTGGCAATCTCCTCTTTCAGTCGTGTGGTGGGATTGATATCAAGTATTTTATAGGATGTGACAGCTGCTAGCAACCGTAGTCATTCTTTATCGTAATCGTCTGTGTTAAGAATACCTATACCTATGCCTTTATGGCCGGTTTTATAGTTATGTCTAATTTATTGTGTAGATTTTGTAGACTACTTTGTTCCTTTGCAGTCAAATTGTCTTTGGTGAAGTTGCGTTTCTTGGCTACTTCTAAATCCTGTCGGATCACTATGTTCTCAAAAGCTTCCTGCTCTGGAGGACATGCATGGTTGGGGAGAATAAATCGAGAAGTAGCAAAGAGTAGCAGTCCTGCAGTGGAGGCTCTCTTTGTATCCAGTCTGCTTTTGGTCTGCTTTTTGGGTTTGTCATTAGAGGCAGAGCTCCTGAATAAAACCTCTTCCATACCGCAAAGCAGCGCATAGCAGCTAAGAGTAGCAGTCATGCAGTCCTTGCAGCCCGCTGCCCGTGCTCCGCAAACCTCCTAGAAATCACAGAGTAGTCGACTTCATTTTCTACAACCCAGCAAGGTATGGATTTGAACTTGCCCGCTCAGCGCACCAGGAGTCAAGCTTGCCTGCTTTCGAGGGCCGGTGATCTACAAGCGTCCTCATCAACCAGAAACCTAGTAAGTCTACTTTGTGTCGGAAAATATGAATAACTGTTCAGTATCTGACCCCCTAAGTGAGACGTACCACATTGACCCTTCAGTGCCTCTTACATCCACTGGTACGTCCATCACACATTGGAACGCTCTCTCAATGGTAATGCACATAAACATTGAAGCACACAAATCAGCAAACGGGACCTAATTGTGTCCAACGATTCGCTAAACAAAGCCCATAACTCCTTGTCATCGCTGATGGGTCCGGACGATGCAGTAATAGAGCCGCAAACTTGGCTGCCTGCAAGCTTTGAAGTGTTCCCCGAGGAACAAGAAGTATTGATCCCTAGTGCTGTCGGGGTGCTGGGCAATTGCGAAAAAAATATTTTAGATGCCCATCTTCCAGCGCCTCCCTCTGATGCTACTCAAATGCCAGAACTACCTTACCCACAATTCCTACTCTCAACACATTCTGTGCAGAGGCTTGATGAGGAAATGTTGGTGAATGTCATGACGCCAGCGAACCAAGAGTATGAGAAGGACAACACGCAATGAATCCTGGGATGACCAGGGATATAATGACCGCCCCACCTGCAAACCCACCTCACACCTGAATGCCTCAAACACCTACAAATCCATAGGCGCCACAGTGGAAAGAGATCCAGACTATGGGACTGAGCGCGGCAACACTGTCAACACCATCAGTCTTGAGCATTCGTGTAAGTCTGGACTTTTATCATATGAAATCTCACCTCTAGAAACTAATTATCTTAACAAAAAGAATGTGCAATGCGAAGTTTATGATACTCAGACACCCGAGTACAACTTTGCTAAAATGTGCACCATTCTATCCCTGTCTGGGTTCGCCGAAGGAACTTGAACAATCATACAGAACTGAAAGATAGACTCAAAATACCCATAGCATCATAGTTCTGCAACAACAAAATGAGGCTCAAACCCATGCAACCACGATACAAACAGTTGAAGACTACCAAAGCCCTGGTCTTGCCAAAATTTCATACCAGCAAGCCCTAGCAAATCATGTCAACCCTAGTTCTTCGACGTCTTGCCAACCATACATAAACCAGTTTGAAAAGTCAATCTGTATGTGTACTGATAGAACTAGAAATAACGCAAGTATTTGTAGGCCTCCACAGCTAGTGAACCGACCATCTGAACGCCGCAATCCTGATTCCGACTCTGACAGTGATTCGCCTGATGATTCATTTGAGGCTGCTCCAAAGTGGGGCTCTCATAGGAGTCAAGGGATCAAAAGGGCGACAAGGGTTAATAGTCAACGAATGCTGACACCTAGTTATGATCTTTATTGTAGTCTGATGTCAGCTTTAACAATCTCCCTGGCCCTGTTCCTCAAATTGTATGAGTCCATCAATGAGAACTATAAAGACCAGGTGACCCGGTTAGCAATGACCCACACTAAATTGATACACACAGAAACCTTCATACTGAATCTTCAAAAGAAACTGGATCAGAAACTAAACTCAGAAGGGCGACTTCAGAAAGTGTTAGCGGATCACATGTCCGAAATAGGAGCAAGCAAAAAAGTACAACTAGAAGCTGTGAAAGAAACACTAAACTGGGGAAAAGATGCTGCAAAGAGAACCCATCCAAACCCCATGGTGGTAATTAAAGATGCTTGCCTTCAACTACCCAACCATCATTACCATCAAATCCAAACATTTACCAAGGTGATGTTGAAGGAATATCAAAAATCCCAGAGAGTGAACCGACCGGAAACACTCTTCGCAGTGAAATACAAATCCCAATCGATTTATCAGTTTTGGAAACTAGGACAGCCAAGAAGATCACTCCAGAAAACCAAAAAATACTTGCAAACTTGAGCCCAACAAGTGAAGCGGAATGCCCTGATGTACCCAGGGCTGAGTGTCACTGCACCTTACCAGACGACACCTCTGCTGCTGCAACTCCTGGTCCGCCGGGTGTGATCGATCACGTAGAGGAAGTAAAATCTGAGCTAATTAATGAGACACATACACCAGAGGATACCTCCAATGATAAATATGAAATTTTCTATTCAAGGAAAAGAAGAAAGCAGGGTTAAAAAACAGCAAACGTTGTCGACAACAGCTACAACAATAAAATTAAAAAAATGAACAACATGAAGTCAAAAACTATACCAAAAACAAATGGTTCTGGAACCTTTATACGAGATTTACAGGTTTACCTATCTTCCACAGAAAATACTAAGCCCACGATGTCCACAAAATTGAGCAGCAAAACATCGACTCTCCAAGAAGAAACTAAAGCCCTTCCTGCAGCTGAAATAGCAGAGCAGTCTCTTATGCAATCGTCGAATGTGGAGACCGAGGCCACTAGTGATTTAGAAGAAATTTCAATCTATGAAGAAGAAGCAGGTGAATTGGTCCGCATAATAGTTCTATTACCATCTTCGAAAACCAAGAGGCCCGCATTGGCCATACAGGAAAAGAATGCCACTATAGCTCCAACCTCAAACGCCTCAGCTGCAGACGACTTGCCTGAGATGCCCTTTTTAACACTAGAAGAAAGGCATCAAACTCATGTGCATACAGAATAGAGCATTGATAGCTACAGAAACAAAACTAAACGGATTTGCAAAGATGGTTGTGCTGCCCACGTGGGCTTAATCAAACCAGAGAGACTAACACGCCGATAGACGGGCATCTCAGTGTAAAAGCAAGCTTGCAGGACTTGAAAATCCATCTCATTGACCATGATAAATCCAAGCAGACATCAGAAACTGCGACTAGGAGACAGGAAGAAGATCTTAAGCCCTCGAGCCAGTGTTCATCTGCACATCTGAGAACATAATACACAAATAAGTGCCCTTCAGGCAAGCTATGAAAATTGTTGGAGAGAATACTGTCAGTGGATGACAGCCTCAGAATGAACTGCTCCAATGTGTTCAGACTGTTCCAACATATTCCCAAATTGACCTGGAATCTAGTGATATTTCTGCAATCGACTTTCCAGTTTAAGATCGATTTGATTGTGTATGTCTCCACTTCAACTCCCAAATTGTGCGCTCACTAATTTTGGATTCTGTGGAGCATTCTGGCACATGAGGTTTGATGTTAAAGACCGCAGCTTAGAAGAGACTGGCTTACTTGGGGACACACCATCAGCAAACCTTAGAGCTCTTTCTGTCTCTACTGAATATGCAGACAATCAAAAACGCTGGGGTAAGGCCACAATCAACTTGCCAAAATCCATTGCTGCTTTGAAAGAGCCTGAAAGGGATTTACCAGGTGGAAACGTTAGGTTCAAATCATGATTAAAAGCCAACAAGATGCGAAACGAGAATTCAAACCTCTAGGCCACAAACCAATCATGATGAGTTAAATTGAAGATGGCTAGCTGGGCCACTGATTGCAAATGAATCCCAATAACAGTCAACTAGTCCAATTGAAGAGGTCATCACCGTAGGCAGCTGGAACACTCAAGGTTTCAAACATTTCTTTTATAATGAAAAATCCCTGTTAACCCAATTTGATATATTGTGCCTGCAAGAGACCTGGTTAATCACTTTGCCCATGATAGAGGATTACTCAATCCTGCGACCAATGGCCTAAAAGGCAGACCGTCTTCTGGCCTTATGACGTTGATCAAAATTGGAAAGGGCCTAAATATTTTAAGTAAAAAGAATCTCAATCCGCATATGCAGATCATGACATTAGAGTTAACACAACTAACAGACATCAAACCGGTCCATCTGGTTATTTTGGATTTATACTGGAACCCAGTGGCGTGGAAAAAAGATTGCTTCATTAAAACCACCATGGTAGCCATCGACGAGAGCATCACTGAGAACCATGACCCCATGATATTCTTATGTGGTGATTTTAATATAAATTGCATCGGAGACACATTTTATAATGTAAAAACCGAGGATGGCATCAAGTCAAACATTGAGAGCTCTAAAGCAAAAATGTGGAAAATAGAAATGGATGAGAGGAATCTCCATCTCCTGAATAGTCATGTTAGTGGTGACACTCCAGCTGCCTGACATGTAAGCATGGTGATCAAGTCTCAATCTTGGACTACTTTTTTGTGTCATATACCCTACTAGCACTGGTCAAATCTCTAGTGGTCATTGAAATGCCTCACAGTGATCATGACTTGCTAGAGGTCCTTCTTCATTTGCTGACCGAGAACAGTGCTGTTGTATGGGATCATAAAGTAATGCTTGGTCCTGGTAGACATAGGCTTTATTTTCTACCCATGATATTGTCCAACTAAACGACAATTACAAGCATGCAATAAAGGAACAGAGTATGGATGCCAACTATGTCCATTGTTCAGCGATTTTATCATCTCTAAACCCTTCAGTGGAAATGCAAATTAAGCCGAAACATACATACGATGCGGAAGTGGTCCGCAAGAAACGTGAGTTGATCCAAGAAATCAGATACCTACGTCTGGCAGGAGGAAAGGAAATGATCAACTCCATGAAAAGGCGCCACTAATAATATAAAAACTTGGTGCAGTGCCACAAAGGCACAATGTTTCAAAGAGACGCTGAACAAATGTTGAGGACTCTCGCATCTAACGATTCAAGAAGTTTGTGGTTACGGATGAATGAGCTAGATGGGAAGCAGACACTGTTACAAAGCAATCCTATTCATGTAGAGGCATTGTGTGTTCTTTTAGCACATTATACAGCCTTCCTGTAAATTATGTGACTCCAGAAAAACAAGAAGCTAATCCCACATGGGTACTGTCATTTAACGAAGAAGAGATCGAAGATCTAATTCGGAAAATTAGTAATTCCCTGGCACCAGGCCTGGATACACTATCGAATGCAATGCTCAAAGCCGCCGAGGAATGGGCAGGGTTCGGCTTGACCTTATTCAGCACAATTTTAATAAATAAACAAATCCCAGACTCATGGAAGACTGCCGCCATCATTCCCATTTACAAAAAATGCAATAGATCAGACCCGAAGAGTTACCGCCCCATCGCCTTATTAGATTTTCTTGGCAAAGTATTTGCCACTCTAATGCTGGGCCAATTAAAAGACTGGGTCAAGAACTCTGGCCTCTAGGACCAGAGGCATACAGGATTTGTCAAGGGCGTCGTCTGTTCTCTAAATCTGTTTATTTTAAATATCCTCAAACTAAGGGCCCTAAAGGATAAAACTAAAATCTATGTTGCTGCAGTAGACCTGGCTCAAGCTTTCGACAGTGTTGACAGAGCATTGCTGTGGGGAAAAAATGAAGATTGGGTCTGTCCAGATGAAATCTTGGAACCCATCAATGCACTCTATACAACAACCTCAATTCGAATAAGGCTGAATCAATCAGGCCTATTAACTAAACAAATATTCACCTTCTAAGGGCTAAAACAAGTCTGCTTTCTTGCAGCAGAATTATTTAACCTCTTTATCTCAGATATACAACATCCAATGTCATCTGAAGGCTCTTTCCCACCAAAGCTTCAAGGGTCTCCAGTTGGATGGATGCTGTACTCCGATGAGCTTATCATCTTAGATCAAACTCCCATCGGCCTACATAGAAAAGTCGTCAAACTACATACCTACATTGACACAAATGCATTAAAAAACTAAGCTCCAAAATCAGTAGTCTTGATTCTACAAACACCAACAATGAAGAGGAAATGCCAAAGCTTTCAATGGCGAATCAGCAATGACATTTTAACCCAGGTGACCCACATGAGATACCTCGGCTTGGATATCAATCTGAGCATAAATGACACACCACGGATAAAAGAGCTAAATTCTAAAATGGAGAACTTGACAACAAAAGGTAGCATTATCCACAAAACATTTCTTAAGTTTTCATTGTTGCCAGTAATTAGGTTTTACAGACAAAGTAATTCCTATACTTACCTATGGCTCTGAAACATCCTTATGCCTCCCATTGGGGACGTATGGAGTACATTGGAGGGACTATTCTGGAAAGAAAATCTTAAAATTGCCAAGATGTGCTCCTATATCCATCATACGACAGAAATTAGGTCTGCTTTCTATCTGCGCGGCCGTTGTATGAAAGTCTATTGCCTTGTTTAGTATTCTGTCCCTGCAAAATCGACCTAAACAATATGACATCGTTCACTTGGACAATACAGTGAACCAATACTGTGCACTTGTTCTTTGGTCTAATGAATGCCTAGCAGTAATGGCGGAAGCTGACATATATTTAGAACTCCTTATGAATAAAGGATGCAGCCAAAAAAAAAAGTTTGGGACTGGATAAAAACTGTGGAATCGAAAGTGAAGTATAATCCTTATGGTTACATAATAACTGATAACAAAACAAGGAATGTGGTCCCGAAATATCTGACCAAATTCCCCAGTCCTCATCATCGAAACTTGCTGCTACAAATCAGATTGAACCTTCTTCTAACGTACCAAGTGCTGACATCAAGAAAAATGGGCATTGGAGACTCTGATGCTTGTAGACTGTGCAAAGCCCAGAGAGAACCACTAATGCACTTAGCCCTCATGTCTCTCAAGTTGATGGTTCACCGAACTCAGTTTCTAGGTGCCCTGGTGAGCGGGTTCCGAATTCAGGAGGTCGAAGTTTGGTGGGCGCTGTCGTGTAAAGGAGACAACATTAGAATGTCTCTTGCTCTAACGTCTTTTATGAATGAATAATCTAAAACCATTTTAGTGAAAAATTAAGGAGATTCCAGTCTCTGACATCTAGTTATATGATAATGTATGTTTACTTATTTGTAATTGTCTTGAGAGAATTGGCAAAGGTCTGTAACAAACTAAATAACAAAAAAAAATAAAACATCGAGAACCCCTTTTTAAACCAATGATGTTTATGGTGTCAGTCTCCAATGTGGTGGATGGATCCCTATCTTTCTGTTGTTGGAGCAGATAAACTTCGAAAAAATGCTTGAGTCTGATGTTTGTAAAGAATTTACGTAGTTCAATCTCACAACTGATCTGATCTGCTTTTGTAGTGGGAACAAAAGACAAACCTGTGGACAGGAGTTGTTGTTCACATAAACTCAAGGTATAGGTCGATAGGTTGACAATGTGTATATGATCTCCTATCATAGGTTGGAGTACCACTGCCCTGTCCGCATTCTATGGTTGGACTGTGGAGGTATTTGTCTGTGGTGCCCTCTTTGTCTCCCTCTGAAAAAACCTGCTGTTTTCCTACACTGCCTGATGTACTAGGGTCTGATCCTCCACTCAATGTGGTGGGGTCTGAGTCGGTGGATGATCCTGACGGGTTCGAAAAAGTTGCATATGAATTACATTTATTGTTGATATTATTGGCATTCTTTTCCATATAGAAACCCTCTCTTAGGAATGGATATGTTTTTTCTTCTATATAATTGTTCACGTCTTTTTTCAGTTTCTGTATCTTTGTCTCTAGATTTAGTTGTCTGAATTTAACGATTTCTTCTTCCAATTGTTCTGTTTTTTGGCATCCTGCACGGTTTCATTCTCAGCAATTTTTTTTCTACGGCCGCCAATTCATCCCTATGTATCTTTGCCTCTTCATCAGCTGTCTCGATGATCAGGATGATCCAGTCTCGTGAGCATTTATTTCCTAGCCCGCTGAAGTGTTTTTTTTTTAAACAGGGGTTATCAATGAATATGCGTGGCATATTTTTGACTTGGAGACCTTTTGGGATGACTCCAGCCTTCAGATACTTCAGCATACATGTACCATGTAGTTCTGTTCTAATACATTTTTTCTTTATCTGATTTATTTTTCCAATTCATCATGTATACCTATAGTCGCTTCATTACCACGATTTGTGACAAACATAGGTGGAGCATTTATCAGCTTCTGGTAACGTTCTTCCGAAAACTAGTAGATATTAACATTTCGCATATTGATGTTATCTACTCCTATAGATATTTTAAGTCTACAATCGACTCTCCAGCCGTGGGCTTTACATATCATTAAACATAAATAGGGTTGCCTGATTGGGTCTTGACCTTACAGGGTCTCATAACATGTTTAAACAAAGGAAATTATCAAGACCAATTTACACAGAACAGGACAAAACATAGTTAATTTACCATAAAGAATGTCTATGGTTGCTTGCAGAAGTCACAGGCTACAATAAACTTAATAGGTTTCCCACCACACAACTGAAAGAGGAGATTGCCAGTCTAACTGACCCTGCTGAAAAAGATGACTGGATATCCAATGAAGAACTACAATTTCTACAAAAGGAGCACTCGAGAATTGAAGCTTTTTACACCATCCCAAAAATTCATAAAAGCCAGATACAGCCACCCAGACGACCAATAATTTCAGCTATTAATTCACTGCTAGAACCTCTGTCGGTATATGTAGAACATTTTCTTAAACCGTTTGTAGTTCACATGTACTCCTATGTGAAAGACTCTACAGACATGTACAAGATATTCAAGATAGACCTCAAGAAACCAATATACTCGTCACCATGGATGTAGAGGAACGTTATACCTCCATCCCACAACTAGAGAGTCTTGAAGTCCTTAGATCTGTTTTGTACACACGTAGGTACCCTGAGGAACCGCCTACCAATTTCATTCTAGAATGCGCCAGGATAGCAATGATGGAGAACTTCTTCCTCTTTAATAAACAGATGTACATCCAAAATAAAGGGGTTATTATGGGAGCTACTTTTGCAGCAGATGTGGCAAATTTATGTATGGCAAATTTTGAAAAGAAGTTTGTTACTTCGGGTATCAGTCGCCTTACCAATCACATCCTGACATGGAAAAGATACATCGATGATGTATTCCTCATTTGGACGGGTACATTGGATGATTTGAAAGAGTTTCACCATTGGATAAACGTCTGTGATAGAAACACCAAGTTCACTATGGAATGTAATATACAGTCAGTAAACTTTCTAGACCTGAAGATCCAGAAAGGTAGAGGTTGTCTATGCACCACTTTATTTAGCAAACCAACAGATAAAAATAGCCCCTTACAATACGCCAGTTTCCGTCCAGAACGCCAGGAATTCGGAGGAATTGGTCAGTGAAAAAAGATTTCGAGACACATGCAGAACTAAAACAGAGACTTATTTCTAGAGGGTATCCACGCAAGCTGGTTAAGAACAACTACAAACGAGCAGCAAATACCGACAGGGACATCTGCCTTAGATCAAACAAAGAGACCACCACAGACAGACTTGTGTTTGTCACAACCTTTACCCCTATAAGTAATGCCATTAAGAATATCAGTCACAAAAATTGGCATCTGGTGAAACATAGTGGCATTCTATCCAAAAATAAACATGTTTGCATAAAAAAAATAAACAACCTGAAGCAAAAGTTGGTACACACATACAGATGCACAGGGGAAGAAACAGTACGTAACATCTGGGGCCTACCCCCCTATCGCAGGACACTATGTGGCAACTGTGTAGCCTGTCAGTTTACCAACACCAAACATACTTTTGAACATCGACGTATAAAGTGGGAACTTCGAACCCACACAAAGTGTAATACCAAGAATGTCATTTATATCATCAAATGCCCATGCGATTCAGTATATGTGGGGAAAAAACCATCAAGCCAGTGAAACAACACATATCAGATCACCGGTCATGCATTAGAAATAAAGTCAATGACAAACCGCTGGTTGAACATTATATCAGAAAGGAACTCTCAGGCCGAGACATGAGTTGGTTTATTTTACAGACCATCAAACCACACCTGAGGCAGAGATATAGCCAAATAGTTACATAGACTGGAACAACGATGGATTTATTGCCTGAACACTGTCAATCAGGGCCTTAACATCTAGGTAGAGTGGAATCAGCTAATCTTCATATGACTCGTGATAAAGAGGAGAGGATGATCATATACTTGTGTTTCTGTACTAGGAGGGGTGTTTTAACCCATAATACTGGGGCTGACTCACATTAACTGGTTACCATCATGTGGGTTTCTCCAGCATATGGGTACATTCCCTGACTCAGTCGATCTCTTAAAGTGAGAATTTTGGGATTCATAAATTTGTTAGGTCACACATGCCCAAAAACAGTCAGATAAGGACTAGATCATCATTTGTAACCACACTATCATTGGCACTGATTTGATCCACAAATACTTTGGCATCCCGCTGATGTCCACTCGCAGCTATGCAGGCTGGATGCCATCACAATGTGTATTGTGGGCACAGTGGAAGAAACACTGTCTAGTAGTCTGCCTTCTACGTCCATGAATCATGGAGGTATAGAAGGAACTCTACCGTTGCAATGATACCTTCGGAGACGCACTCTTCGCGTGGAGAGCCAACAGTCCATATTTCAAATAAACACAAAACCTACAATTTAACAATGTAGGCCGGACACATATCGCAACTTGATGCATTACTACAGCAAACTACCACACCGGCCTTGCGCCGCAGATACGGTTGTTGCTCCCTGTAGTCTCCTTTCTTTGTCCATTAACAAGGATAACGAAGGCTGTGTACAACATTCACGGCTCCGGCACAGAGGCAGTCATTTTACCGACACAGTAACAGCCAGCACGGTAAGCACATTTAAAAACCTTTTGAGCTAAACATCCACAAACTGAGATAGCGTGTCAGTAGATACACAAACCAGATAAGGCCTCACTGGTAATACGAGTAGGGACTCGGGTAACACTGAGTATAATCTCTGACTGCAATACTCTGTCAACAAAACACTATGGACACTAGGTTGTTATGACCATGCAGAGCCATCAACAAGGACTGTTCAAATAAATGTGTAAATAAATATGTTTTTAAATATAAAGAAGTACACGTTAGGGATGTCCAAAATGCTAAGTGATACGATTATCACCTACCCAGTGGAAAGATGGAATTGCTGTATCCACATATTGTAATAAAAAAAAAGAGATATGTACAGATACCCTAATATAAAGGTTCTAACTCAACTCTCTATGCACATAAACCATCGATATCATGCGTGAAGAAGCAGTGCAGATTTCCATCCGGCATCTGTAAACATACATTGGATACATCCGCAATGAGTAAGTTAGCGTGCACGCTGAGTCTTTGCTGACTGTGTCACTAGCTTTCCAAATACTTCTGTTTTTCCTCATTCCAGAGTGACGAGCCGGGAAATGTTGAAAAAGATCAGCGGGTGACTCCCTGAAATCCTCAATGAGCACCATTCCATAGTTGAATTGAATATCACATGACAGGTGAGAGAGCCTTACAGATAGGATATGAGAACGTAATGGTTTTTCAAATAGCTGAATACTTCTCCCATTGTATCTTTTGTCTACAGTTACTTTGACAATATACAGCCTACATAAGCAAAGAGAGGCTATGAGAAAATTGAACTAAGTGCACATAAGCAACACAAGATATACACTTCTATATGAGAATTTATTTAATCGGTAATTGACTTCACATGATTAAGTCATTTCTTAAACATTGTGCACAGACAGGATTAAAAAAATAAAAATAAAGGTCTCATTCTTTATGAGCCCCCGAAGGATAGAAAGGAATTAAGTCCATTCACTAGTCATTCCTTGTCCTGATGATGGCGCGTGTAGAAATTGCCATGAATGAAACGCCAACAAGCACCGATTGAAACGCGTGTCGAGAGACAAACAGATTCACCATTTGTCAATCTTTGTGAAATTTAAGCTACTTTTTGCGTGTAATGATATGGATCGAGGTGAAATTAATGTGTATGGATGAGAGGTATGCATGGATTCAGTTGCACAAATTAATGTGAAATATTTTCTATAGATATGCTATATTTTATATGGTGTTGTAAAGTGTTAACTGTTTCTAACAGAATCAAATTTAATAAATTACAAGTAACAGAAATTAGAGGTCTTGGTACTCAATGCTCCATAAGTCTCTAACACTAAATTAACAGTGTGTTTTGTCCTGTTCTGTATAAATTGGTCTTGATCATTTCTTTTGTTTAAAAAGGTCTCGCAGATAGATACTTAAAACCCACTTTGATTTACCTTGTAACTATACATTGGATTGTCAAGCTCTATTGCCCAGGCAGACCCTCATCACTCAGAACCTATCCCAAAACAGTAGTATTGTGCAGTGTGGGTTGCTGAGGTTAAAAGGCAATTGTAACCGAAACTAGGTATCAAACCAACAATGTTCCTTGAAGTTACCGACAGGTTTGCTAATCCTAACAAGCACTGATAAGGCCAATAGCTTTGACTTGGGTATACTGAGTAGGTTTCAGGAGTGGGGGCATGTGACAACCTGTTTGGTGGAGATGGGTGAAGAAAACGGGGGAGATGGAGCTTAACCTAGGTAAGGAGCCAACTTTGAACCAGGCAAGAACAGGTGGAAGGTTGAGCTGGGGATAGATTTGATTTATATGAGCAAGATAACATACAGTAGTACTTCGAGATTGATCGTACATTTGAGATGACCCTGGGTTGGACATTTGCCTTTTTGAGTGGTAACATGGGAAACAAGCACTGGCATAGCCAATAGTTTTGGTGTCTGTAGTTTATTGCATTTTACATTTAGCACAACAGAGAGGAAGAAATGACATCATGGCAGGGAATTAAGGGCAGTGTCAGGGGTGAGAGAAGCACTGTGGAAGGAGGAATTTTAAATAAATGGCTACACAAGGAAGAATAAAAATCCAATAGATGAAAGGTAGGCCAGCAACAGTACACAGGAGCATTGTTCAACATTTGAAGGAAGGAGTGACAGAATGGGGGCAACGAGTGACAGGGCAAAGGGGGGGTGGAGCAACAGCATAAGGGTGGGAGGAATGACAGTGCTAGAGAGGGAAGCTGCGACAGCGCAAGGGGGAGGAATGACAGCGCAAGGGGGAGGATCGGCAGCGCAAGGGGGAGGATCGACAGCACAAGGGGTGGGGAGAAGCGACAGCGCAAGGGGTGGGGAGGAGCGACAGCGCAAGGGGTGGAGAGGAGCGACAGCGCAAGGGGTGCGGAGGAGCGACAGCGCAAGTGGAAAGTGATATCTGTTGGTTTTATGTATAACTGCAGCCTTTGGTCGTAGTACGCCTATATTATAGTTTTTATCTTAATGTGATTTCTTACAAGGACACCTGTATGTTGTTATTGGTACTGCATCTATCCAATTAACTAAAACCTTCAGATGTCCTCACAACTTATTTTATTGGAGAGGTGCAGTACCACTGCCAACATACATATGTCCTCATAAGAAATCACATTGAGGGGGCGTTGTTGCACTCGAGAAGTATGGCCACCCGAGCGTGAGCACCGCACTGGGGAAGATCTTAATTTCCAAATAACCCGTAGTGGTGCAGTGGATTTTTGCAGAGAAACTGCCGGCTACCTCCCATAACCTTCCTGCAGGTGCTGCTTGCCTGGCGTCTCCTGAGAGTAAACTATTGTAAAGAAATCACTGGTCCGAGGTGCGCCTCTGCGATCGCTCGTGGCGGCCCGTGCTGCGCTTCCATAAGGAACGGACTGACACGAGCGGCGAGCCGGCGTGGGCCTGCTGGGCAAGGGGCGCCGGCTGCTCTGAGCTGCGCGCCTCGCCTGCTCTGGCCTTGGCGGCAGCACCGGACAGGCCAGGTCTATTGCCTTTTCGTACAGAGTAGGCACCCGAGCAAACGTCCTGCAACGCTCTCCTTCAACCATCAATCTTCACGACCCCACTGCCAGTGGCGCACTGCTCTGGAGCCAGGACCGTGGGGGACATCTAGGCCGCGCTGCTCCTGCCCTGTCCAGCGGCACCCTTGATGCCGCACGCATCTGGCGGTTTCCTTCCTGAATCGCAGGTGCTGCTGGACACACCCGAGGGTTGCATCCCTGGCTTTCCACAACTGGCCGGCTCTGGAAGTTGCGACACCGGCCCTGTTGTCAGACTATAGGTGCTGACCTCCAACGTCTGACACAGGACTGTAGGTGTATATGATCCATCTCTCTCGCCCTCCTTTGGACACGGAAGGCACTGTGGGGGTCACACTTACTGAAGGGGCGCTGGATGGGCTTTACTACCCTGCGTCCTACCTATGATTACCAGGACATTGCCGTGGAGCCACCCCCTGCTCAACACGGGCCGCCTAAACCTCTTGCTGGCAAGGTCGCGCACATTGGGTGACACAGCCACCATTTTGAGTGTATTTAACTGAGGGCCCGGTGAACGTGCGCTGCATCGTTCACTCACGAACACTGGACAAATGTTAAACATCACCTCCAGCGGAACCCTCTGCCCGATACCAGGCAACTGTTTAGCAATATATTCGTGTGTGGTGAGGCTCCTGAAGCTCACATGATTGTGGGACGCCACACATGCACAGCTATTGGGATAACAGCAACGAACATCCTTGCTCCCATTTACGGTCCTGTTGTGCAAGGGAGCCACAGACCACCTGATAGGGGCTTGACCAGTCCCATTAGGTAGGTAGGTAGGTAGGGGGGGTGGGTGTGTGTGTGTGTGGGTGTGTCTATTCCTGTGTCTGTGTCTCTCTACCACCCTTCCTGGCTCATGATACCAGCTGCCTGCTTGACAGTCTGACACTGTCATGCCTGTATTGGATCTGCCTGGCTCGACGTCACTCTAAAAAGTTACATGACCCTGCAACCTGGCTCTTAACCAAACAAAAACAGATACCTGTGCCATTTCTTGCAATTATGATTCTAACGAACCAGAACAAGGAGCATCCATGTCAACATCCTCTGAAACCTCAGAGTCACAGAAAATGATGGAATACATGCGTGAGGGGTTCACTGCCCTTCATTCAAAGTTAGATGACATGAGTGGGACCATATGCTCGATCAAAGCCCACATGGAGAAAACAGAAACTCGGGTGACAGAGGTGGAGACTAGGGTCGGGACGGCTCAGGACGATATCATGGCCCTTCGGGCTGAAGTGAACACCCTGTCCAGACGGGTCCAGGATGTCAGCAAGAAGAAGGACAATCTTGAATCACATTCCAGAAGCAATAATATACGCATCATCAGCGTTCATCGAAGGCCCCATGGAGGACTACATCGAGCGAATGCTGCTTTCTCTGTTACACTCACTGAAACTTTCGCCACAGTTCATCATCGAGAGAGCCCATCGATCCTTAATAGCGAAGCCTAGACCAGGGGCCCCTCCCCGCCCCATCATAGCTAAAGTATTTAACTATCACGGCAGGGATGCTCTGCTTCATGCAGCGAGGGCCAAAGGCGACCTTCTCTTGGGCTCCTCCAGGATCCACCTTTATACAGATTTCTCCACGGCCATCAAGCAGGAACGTAAAACCTTCCTGGCCATCAAGAAGAAACTGCGAGACCTAGGGGTTTAGTACTCTATGCTATACCCTGCTAAACTCAGGATCGAACACTCAAACCAAGTCTTCTTCTTTACCATTCCTGAAGAGTCCTCCAAGTTCATTCAGGACCATTTCCCTGGCTGATCGGTTTAGAAGATTGCCCCTGTGGACACCTCTGTTTCTGTTCATTGTTTTATGTTAAGTACTCCTAGTGCAGGCAGTGCTCAGATGACCAATTCTTCGACAGTCCGCTGATCTGACGAGACCATCCGACATCCAGCTCTGACCCACAAGTTTGATTTCCTTTTTGCTGTTTCTGTATTGTCATTATACTATGCACGGATCTGCATGATTTTTCCATCGCGGAAAAACCCACAACGGAAAAGTTTGCATGAGAAATGTGGAACCACAAACGGTTTGCACATTTCCCATGCAAACACGCATTTCAAAACCCCTTACATACCCACACCCAAAACCACAACACTCCCCCACCCACACCCCCAACATAAACAAACCCTACTTACCTTTTTTACACACTGAGTACCTGCAATGCCAGTTCCCTTTCACTTCCATGATCCGGAACTGGCACCGCAGGGTCCATTTATTTTTTGTTGTTGTTTTTTTCGGATGTGCTGCAGGGTTTTCCCCTGCAACACCCCGCTCACTATACCACACAGTATAGTGAGCAGGGTGTTGCGGGGGACACCCCTGCAGTCTGTTTTATACTTACCTACAATGTTACCACCAAAGGTTCGAAGTTTTGGTGTTCGAACCTTTGGTGGTAGCATTTTTCTGACTTTTTGTACGGTCTGACCTTTTTTTTTTATGTCCGATTGTACAATTCCCTATGCACCACATAGTGCCTAGTCAATACCCCATTCCGGATGCGTTGCCGCTCATTACTGGCGCAAGGTCCCCCGGTGATGTTGCCACTGGTTGTGACTGGGTTTAAGTTGTTTGGGGTTATCACCTCTCTGATTGGGGAGGGGTGGGGGACGGCGGGAAGCGGGTTAAAGTTGGAAAAATGCTTGACATGCGACTGGGGATCCGAGTTCCTGTATCTACCCTGATGGGACTTATGAGACTGTGGCATCGCTGTCCCGTACCGGGACCCTGTAATGTCGGGATGATTCTCTATTAATGTTGGACTTCAGATACAATGACAGATGATAATTTTATATGTATGAGCTGTAATGTCAGGGGGCTTGGTAATCATGTTAAAAAGCGGAAATTGCAATTGTATATTGAATGGCATAAGGCTAAACTACTCTTTTTACAAGAAACACATGCTCTCTCAAGGGGGATCCGAGGGGTTCGCAAGGTCCTTGGGCTCCCAACGATACTACACCACCTACTCCACCCAAAACTGGAGAGTTACGATCCTCATTCATAAAAGCCTACAATTCCAACATAAGGTGATTCATGTTGAACCCCTAGGACGGTACGTGTTGCTCTTTGGGACCTTGCAGGTTAGAGAAGTTGTATTGCTGAACATATATGGCCCCAACATTGATGACCCCGATTTCTATATTCATCTCTCCTCTCTACTATCTGGGTTCCCCTCTTATCCCTATACTCTGGGGCGGGGATTTCAACACTATTCTGGGCATCAACTACGACAGATTAGGCCCCAAACCCCGAGAACTTTCCAAAGCAGCTAGAACCATTATAGACTTGCAAGCCCAATTTGAAATCACTGATGCGTGGCGGCTGCTTTACCCCGATTCCCAAATGTTCTCCTTCTACTCCTCAGTACACGACTCCAATTCACGCATAGATAGATAACTTATCTCAGGTACACTCGTCAGGACCATCTACCAAATGTCTATCCTTCCCAGAACATTCTCAGACCACTCCCCCGTAATGGTCTCCCTAAGGAGGTTATGGAGGTTAAAACCACACTCTTTGCTAGATATTGCTTTTGAAACCGAAATGGGAACTGGCATAAATGATTTTTTCTCAAATCATCCCATCAATGAATTTTCTCAATTCATCAAATCAAATCAATGTCTCCCAGAAGGTGAATCTCGGGCCACCTTCTGGGAGACATTCAAGGTTTATATTAGGGGCATAGCGATTTCCAAAGAAGTAGGGATTCTCAGAACAATACGAAGAGACATTGCTGAGAGTGAATCTAGACTTACCCTCCTCGAGACTCAATATGCTTCCTCTCAACTGACTGATACTCTTGCCGGTATAGGCACTGAATTGGATACGTCCCGCGCTCATGCCGAACGGGAACGGAAGTTCCTCGATGACCCCCAGTCTGCATGTAGGTACAGGGAGGGCGAGCGCCCAGGTCGCGTCCTGGCTATACTGCTCTGTCTAGAGCATGCAACATCACATATCCCGGCTTTAGAGAGGGCTGATGGCACTCTGGCTGTCATCACACGATGTTAACACCAAATTTCGCTCCTTCTACGAAAACCTATACTCCAGCGCAGGCAAGGCCACTATGATCTATATAGAGACATTCTTAGATAGCCTTCCGCTCTCTGTCCTCTCCTCAGAGACTAGAGAGGCTTTAGACACCCTAATCACACCTGAAGAAATCTCCACCAACGCCATAGATTTACTAGCCTCTGCAAAAGCTCCTGGATCAGACAGTCTACCAATCAAATTTTATAAGCGCTACAAGTCCCGCCTTGTCCCACAATTATCGATCCACCCTGTGCAGCGAAGTCTGTGATACAGGTATCTTTCCCGCATCTCTTTGTGAAGCAATAGTAATGGTATTACTTAAATCAGGCAAATCCCCACACAATGTGGCTCCTACTGCCCCCCTCTCGCTTTTCAACTGTGATGTCAAAATCTACGCAGGTACTAGCCCTGAGATTGGCCCCTTACAGGCAATATATTATACACCCAGACCAGTCGGGTTTTATCCAGGTCCTTCTAACTCTCTCAATTTGCATAGTTTATTTAACATACTGGCCCATTTTGACCCGAACACGGAAGCAGTCGCGGCGGCCCTCGATATGCAGAAGGCCTTTTATTCTGACTCATGGAGGTACCCTATGGCAGGTACTCGAGAAATGTAACTCCGGCCCTAATTTTAGATCCTGGGTTAAACTCTTATCCTCTTCCCGTGTTGCCAGAGTTTGCACCGATGGCCTGTGTACGACTCAATTCCTGATAGCCAGAGGCACGAGACAGGGTTGCCCCTTCTCACCATTAATCTTTGCTTTAGTTATTGAACATACGCTTTGGTGAACTATCAGGCTTTCAAGTAAACAGTTCCAAATCCGTATTGTTCCCATTGACTGAGGCCACCACCCCGCCTTGAATCCTCAGGGATTTGCATGGGCACAGTCCAAGATTACCTATCTGGGACTGGTGGTCTCACGACACAAAAACACGTTATATGAAGCAAACTTCAGGAAATATTTAACCACCCTCGCCCGGAAGTGCATGGGCTGGGCCAGACTGCCGATCTACCTGGCTTGCAAGATCGCATCCTTAAGATGGTTGTACTGCCCCAACTCCAATATAGATTCTTGAATGTTCCTATATGGCCAGGCCAAGAATTCTTTGGAACACTGACCTGAACTACCAATACTTTTCTATGGCACTCTGGAGCGGTTCGACTGAAATTGGAAACACTGACCGCCCCAATGTCCAAGGGCGGATTCAGCGCCCCTAATTACAGGGGGGACTGGATGGCTGCCCAAGCACACTTTGCGTCATTTGGGTTTGTGCCTATTGACCGCCCCCCTTCACGTTAAGCTTGAGTGCCTCGCTACGGATGGGTGTGACATTCGCTCGATAGTTCTCCCCTCCTAACATGACATTTACATGACATTTGAACCCCTTGATCCGGTTAGGTCCACAGCACTAGCCCTGGGTAAAATGTGGGAACAGGCTGGTACCTCGTGCCCCTTCCATGGTGACCTTCCCCTCTGGAATTTCTTTCCAGAATCTCCTCTAGTGGACGCCGCAACCACACAGCGCTGGGCGGGGGCTGGATTGGCTGCTGTCTAAGACGCGTTTGAACAGGGCATCTTCATTGAGTGGTCTGATCTGCCGGAGTCCCTACGGGGTAGACCCTTCCACTGATTGCACTATGCGGGCTTGCGTCGCTGTCTTAGGAACAGATTCCCAGACTTCCCCTCAAGCGCCCTCAGATGATCCAATACTGTCAGAAATGTTAAATACTATGACCCTCAAAGGGAAGGTCTCTAGAATATACACCGCCCTCCACGACAAGGCGGCCTCTCCATTTACCAGGCTCATAGACTCCTGGAGTAAAGATCTGGGTGTCGAGATATCAGACCAGCGCTGGGAGCATAGGTGCGCCCGTACCCACGAAATTTCATTTAATTCACGGTTCAAACTGACCAGTTTAAAGTACTCCATAGATTCCATTACACCCCGATCAGACTGCACCACATATTGCCGGACCATCCACTCACATGCCCGATATGCAAATATGTTGACACAAACTACATACACATGGTGTGTTCATGTTCTCGACTGACCCAGTTCTGGGAAGAGGTGTGCACATCATTTTCTGAAATGTTGGATTGCACTATCACTTTTTCACAAACTTCCCAGACTGGGCCGGGACTCTAAGAAATTGGCGGGCCTCTGTCTGCTTCTTGAGGCCTGTTGTATTATACTACTTTGGCTGCGGCCTAGGACCCCCAAGCACGCTCAGTGGCTCTGGGCTGTCACCTGGGCCTCTGACACTGAAGAGTGCTGGATACACCTACAACCGATGGCGTCTAGACCGAGAAACATCTGGACTACTTTCCGTTTATATATCTCCTCCCTGTCCACTGACACAGAAGATGAGACCGACGACCTAGTCTCTCCGATCCCCAACTCTGCTTAGTCTATATGCTTTGATTGCCTTTGTGTTGCCTGTATCTATGGCTCTTTCGCCCCTACTGGCGCTTCACTGTTTTGTACAATCTGCAGGTCAATATGTACACTGAACGTATACTCACCTACCAACTGTGTCAGGCTCGTTTTCTCTGTTGCACTGTCAAGCTCAATAAATAAAATGTAATAGAAATCACATTGACATTTATTTCTTATGAGGACATCTGTATTTTGTCAGTGGTACTGCTCCTCTCCAAACAATAAAATTAAACAAGAACCAGGGAAACACGAAATAGAAACGGCTTGTGAGCAGGAAAAAAACATTTGCCAGTGGTACTGCACCATTCAATGTACTACACCTTACATATGTCCTCACAATGTATTTTATTGGAAAGGTGTTGTACCACTGACAACATACATACGTCCTACTAAGAAATCTTTCTTAGGAGGACATATGTATGTTGTCAGTGCTATTGCACCTCTCTAAAAGAATAATCGCTTGTATGTTGACAGTATCCAGAAAGGGAAACCTACATGTAGCCCAATGGGGTTAGGAAGTAATCCAAATATAGCCCATCTACCTCTGTCTGCGAAAAGAACAATTCCTATGCCATACCAGAGTCACATCACATGGTGCGTGTTAAACAAGCCATTATTGGATTACATCAGTGCAACGGAACAAAGAATATCATCAAATGTGTCGGCATTTCCAGTTGTCATGCCAACCACAAAGTCAGCTTTCTGGCACCCGTTTACTCTTGCTCGTCTCTGTAGCAATGGTGTTGGTGATATTTTAGTGCCGGTGCTACGAAAATGCGCCAAAACCAAAATTGAGGGGGGTGTTATTGCATTGGAAGATAGGGCATTATGAGCTGTTATCTTGAGACTCTGGTAGAGATGGGGCAGTATTCATCACAAATGAGGTGTACCCTATTTAACCTCTGAGCCATTGCAAGGTGATCAACCGAGTACCACTGAGATGGTTAATACTAAATGGGGAGATGCATTGAAATGCAGGTACTTATGAAAGGACAGCACAGTTGGGAAAAATCCAGTTGCTTGCCCAATGTACTTGATCTTTTTGTCCATCTAAAGAGTTGAATTCATGCATTATATCAGGCTGCCATATGTAAAATGCTAATATGACTGAAGCAATACCATGTGTAGGTTTGGTGTGCCTGTTCTCAGAATGATCAAGAACATCACATAAGTGATAGAGCAGAGAGACGTCTAGAGGAGTCATGGATTGAGGGACTCTGTGGCCAGAGGAAGGAACAAGTTATGTGATGTGACCCCCCCCTTGAGGTGGTATATGGATATTTCCAGAGTCCACCCAGTCAGCCTAAACACATCCAGTGAGGAGCTCCAATGTCATCTACCCAGAGGCCTTTTCATGTAGTCTATCAAGAGATGGGTTACCTAGGACGTTGAGGAGCAACCAACCATAGAGTCCCAGTAATGGTGGTATGTCAAAAGACTGGAAAACCGAGAAGTATGAGGGTGAGCTGGCAAGAAACAGCAGGAATTGTGCGAGAATGCTACCATCATGAAAGGTACCAATTATGTTTCTGTTTTTACTAGTAAAAGAAAACATACATAGTTAATTAAGGTTGTTTGAATTTCTTTGCAAAGAAAAGTATATTGCAAATTAACTTCCATGGATGTTGAACTAATAGCCTTCTATAATGGTCACGTTAACAATTTTTTATCGAATTTGCTATTCCTTAATAAACCTTTTGAACAATAAAGTAAAACATTAACAGAACGGTGGAGAGCACAGGAGAAATCATATGCCAGCAGTGCAGAAAACAGGACTGTGGAATAGCACCACCACCATAACGAACTTGCCTGACTTATAAATGGCCGCCAGCATATTTATGTCCTTGGCCAGGTGAGACAAAAGTAAGAGCGAGAATGCAAAAGAGAGAAAGAGCACAA
This sequence comes from Ambystoma mexicanum, assembly GCF_040938575.1. Classification (NCBI taxonomy): domain Eukaryota; kingdom Metazoa; phylum Chordata; class Amphibia; order Caudata; family Ambystomatidae; genus Ambystoma; species Ambystoma mexicanum. The sequence goes on from NC_090931.1 coordinate 1,393,117,714, forward strand.
AAGGAACTGCGCAAAAGAGAGAGTGCAAAGTAAAGAAATTGAGCAAGAGAACACATGCGCAAAACAGAAAGAGCAAAAGAAAGAGAGAGAGAGACAAGATCACAAAGTGGTAGCCAATCCCACGGCTCTGGGTTAGCAAGGAAAAGGGGTAACAATCCTTAAGATTGAAATAGCTGAATCCAGCAAAGAAGTACAAACGAAGGAAAAAGGGGACATCATTGAGGGAGTTGGGACAACATTCCAGAGAACTGGTATGTAGAAGGAGGAGAGTACAGGTGGCATAACCAGAAAGCCTAGTGCCTGATAAAGGTTGGAGTTCAAGGAAAGACTGCTGCAAGAAAGCTGCTGGGCACTTTAGCCCAATCCCTGGGAACAACCAGAAACCATTAGGAAAGTGGAATGACATAGTTGGCTGTGGGCTGTAGCCTACAGCCTGGCAGGGACTGTTGAGACCACCATAACCTCACCAGAATTACTGGAACCTGCTGGAGAAGAGAAAAGTGCATTAGAGCCTTTAATAGCCTCACGCCAAAGGGAGCAACCCTTGGATGGTGGGCGAGAAGAACATCAGTCTGAGAAGCAAGCAGGCAGCAGAGGTTACTGCAGCCTGTGTAAAACATTCCCAAAGGTAAGAGGGGACTATTGCAAGGTCTTTTCCCTCATAGAAGAGTACAGGAGCAGCATCTAGAGAGCCCATGTGGGAAAAATTGCTGGGAAGCGACAATCAAGACCAATACAAGGGAAATGGACATTGGACATTAGGTCCTTTTAGAATAGAATCTCTGCATTAAGTTTTGTTAATCCTCCATCCTAACAGCCATAGAACCTCTCTTGTTTTAGATGAACTTGTCCTAGGCCCCGCAGGAGTTCTCCAAACCCACACCCCAGGGGCATAACCAGGGCCGGTTTTACACCAGATTGCACCCCAGGCAGGAAGCATCGTTGGCACCCCCCACCCCCATTCATCAGAATGGGCCCCTCCTCCCCCGACTGGCTCATGTCACTGCCAAACTACACCTCTGTTGTGCGACAAAACTCCTCCTCAATATGAATAAATATTTGCTATATAAATGAAGCTAGTTTCATTACATTGTAATTCAAGTACTTTACAGAAGAATTCTAATTTGAAAACAAGCTGTTGCTGCCCAAGTAAATGGTTTTTCTGTCACCTGCTCTTAGGGAAAGCCTTGCCTCAATGCAGTTTCAAACTGTCCGTACTGGCACACTGCGGGGTCTGAGGGCCACTGCTATCTATCCGTGGGCACCACTATTATCTGGGGTAAATCTTGGGGACAAGAGCTGCCTTTGTGAGCTTGGTGGCCACTGGCTAGACCAGTATCAACAGGCCAATGCAGGCACCACTGCTTGTGGGTACTGCACTTCTGGTGCCAAACCTGTCGTCAGGGGCTCAAATTGGCCTATTGGTCAATAAATGCCCAAAACCGCTGGCTTAGCATCTTACTGTTGGGCAGTTTTTTGGGGGGCCAAAACTGGTCTGTCTAAATATACTTGAAAATGCACAATATGTCACAATGCCCCCCCCCCCCCCTAGGTAAATAGCACTCCAAAAGTCTGTCCCCAAAAGTATCTAAAAGAAATGTTGCCATTGTGGCTCACTTTTCATCGGCGCCCGGACACATTTAAATCCCGGCCCAACCCAACCCGGCCTGCGCGGTCTTATTTTCCTTGGCTCGTTCTAGAGTGGGTACAGTTAGTGACTTCGAAGAACCCCCACTATGACCACACCCCCTGTGATGAAAACCCAGCTATGTACAGCAGCAACACGAAAAGGACAGGGGGATGTGGGGGAAAGAAAGAAAGAAAGAAAGAAAGAAAGAAAGAAAGAAAGAAAGAAAGAAAGAAAGAAAGAAAGAAAGAAAGAAAGAAAGAAAGAAAGAAAGAAAGAAACAGCCCAGGGGCGTGGAATAAGAGAGAACCCAACAATATTCTGGACTAGCAGCAACACAATGCAACAGCGTTCAGTGCGGAACGGAAACAACCACTGGAGAAATCAGAGTAGAAAACATTTTATACAAATATCTGCGTCTGCGAAAAATCTGCCTGCCCTTTCGCACCTGTTTTGCTGCATCTCAGACAGATGTCCCCCCAAGTGCCTTACAGTAACGGTTACCTCACAAACTGCCATACCAAAGACCCCCGCCCAAGGCTCCCTCATGCTTGAGCATAACCAAGCAGAGTTGACTAGCATGTTGGCCAAGTGTGAGGTGTGAAGATCAAGAGGAGGTTGAGTTTGTTGAGTGTGAGTCAATGCTTGGTATACCGCACGCGTAGAGTAGTGTGAGGTGGGTTATAGCCAGGGGCGTTGCTAGGGGGGGGCTAAGGGGGCTATAGCCCCTGATCTTTTGGTTGTAGCCCCGGATAGAATCTCAGGAGCTACAGCCAAAACACTAGCTAGCCCCCAGTCCCAACAGTTCCGATATCAGCGTAGCCCCGGGTCTTTTCCAGACCTAGCAACTCCCCTGGTTATAGCTGTGAGAGGCATAGGGTCCCCGCAGAGTGATAGTGTCGAGGAACTAGACTGGCTTACAGGGAACCGCTTGAGAGATATTGGCACCGGGTCACTGCTGTTTTCACAATATATGACATTCAGTTGTGAATGTTATCGACAGCGTTGTTGTTGTTGTTGTTGTTGTTGTACTCGTTATCATTGCAACCAATTAAGCGGTGACAATTTCAGGAGATTTTGCCACAGGTTGAGTACTTGGTACGTTGTTCAGCTGCCAATAAGCCGGTCAGCCAGTCACTATTCGACACTAACATTCATGACCTTCGGGGCAATGTGATGGGGCTAGGGCTAAGCATAGGAGGATTTAGGGTGCAGAGGACCCCAGACTGGTGTGCAGTATGGCTGAACCTGTTTCTGGAGCTCTGACACACTTTTTTTTCTGAATGTACTTAGGGGCTGGTCTGCAGTCCCACTGACATTTCTGTATATCGTTTATTGTGTATTAAGTGTGTCCACGTCTGGTTTTCCAAAAATCTAATCACTCGTTATGTTTTCAAGGTGGGGGTCAGCTCGCCATACATTGGATGCATATCATTTACTACAAACAGCACAATATTGCCCAAAAAAGCGCAATTCTTTTTTTCCATGCACTCCGTTCTCATGGTGCGCGGAGACCCCCAATTGATCACAGAATGCATGCAATAACAGCCTATGTCTCTGGAGGGGGGCCAAAGTGCTCGCCTTGGAAGCAAAACGACACAGAGCAAACACAGGTTTGATCCCCGCATCAGTGCTTAGAAACCTCTGGGTATTTAAGCGCGTTATAAATAACCTATCGTATCATATGTAATATTACAAATACAAAATAGTTTATGCTTCAGGACTGCATAACGCCTCTCCACCATCAGTAACGAAATGTATGTGATATTACACAATGCACTAGTTGAGATAGCCCACGGGCGAGAGAGCGGAGGAGGTGATAGTAAAGCGGATAAAAGAAGGGAATTTAAAGGAAAATAAATAGGAGTCGCAGAGATGGAAAGAGAAAGTGAGCAGGAGAGGAAATCACAGTCCGGAAAGAAAATGCGGGTGTCTACAGTCCGTGACCATCATTCACCGTCCACCCACCTCCGATCAATGCTTTCTACCTTTCCCTCCTGCCACCGTTCAACTTAATGTCTGCCGGGCACCGGGAAAGTAGGTCAGCCTACCCGCTCGCCACTCTGCCCCCCCCCTGCTCCAAACACATACCTTCACGCACGGTTGCACCGCACGTTGCACGACCCACTCCTCTTTTGCAAAAAGAGGGTTTTTCAACCGCAACACCGTCGCCAACGCCAGCAGCCCCTCAATCCCAATCCGTGTCAGAGTAGCAATGCACCTCTGTGTGCGCACGCATGGGCTGGAGGAGGGCTGGCTAATGATGCATCATTTTAATGTGTTGTTAACTTACGTTCGTATTCCTAGGCTGGATGGCTTTGGTTGGTCTGTGCGACCTGGCCCAGTGGCTTTGCACTGTCTTGAGGCTCAGGCGAGTGCCCCCTAGAGGCTGACTGACATCAGGCAGCCGCCTGAGCTACCTGACACAAAGACCGGCCCTGGGCATAACCTTAAAGCTCTTTTTTCACCCTTCCGAAGGGGAAAAATGAGTACCACTGATGTAAGGAATGCTAAAATAGCCGGATTTCAAGATAACTAAGAACCAAGTCAATAGCCAGATTTCAAGATAACTAAGAACCAAGACAAGTATGGCTCGGGTACAGCGAGTCACGTGCACCCTACTTTGCATCCTTCCGAGGGTTCTAAAAAGGAAGAACAGTGAATTAAATACTACAAAATGGTGGGGCCTCAACAGCTGGTTTAAAGTGTCACGTGGCAGGTAGGTTTCACTCAACTTTTCACCATTCTCAGAGTGACAAAAAACGATTATCACTAAAGAGTGCATTTAGATTCAATGTAGAAATGCCATTGTTATGAACTTGCGAGGTCAAGGATGCAGAACAATGGCAAGTGACTACACGTTATTCATCCATAAGCAGGAATATAAACGGAAAGATTCGGTGAAATGTATATAAATATACAAATAATTGGTTATTTGTAATGCGCCGGTGGGGATTCAAACTTGTGTTGCTCTGCGTCGTCTTGCTTCCAAGACGAGCACCTTGCCACTGAGCTATACTAGCTATGTTCCTAGACGCAAGTCTAAAGAATGTAAGACCTTCTCATCTTCCCAGCTAACCATTTCTGTAAATAATGTTAATGTTAAAGGTTATTTGTACCACTTACTATCACCACCGGAGTGGTCCCCTGGCGCTCTGGCGGTGACCAATGTATGTCCTTTCCACCTCAGACGGTCGTGGGGGGTGAAGTGGTGGGGGGAGCTTTGGGGGTTGGGTAGCACAGCAAGATACATAGAGAGCCTATAAAATGTTAATTGCTGTGCATAAGGAACAAGTTACTTACCTGTAACTGTTGTTCTCCAGCACGGGTCTGGCATGGATTCACATGCTCATGAATATTCCCCGTCGTCAGGCCGGGAATCCTCGGTATAGAAATAAATCAGTATCAGTTTCGTTTCTGATCTGTCTTTCTTAGTAGTAACCAATCACTGGTCTCTGGGTCATACTGCCCCCAGCCAATGACTGCCCTCTCCCTAAGCCCCGCCTCCGGCAGCCATCCTCAGATTTGGTAGCACATAAAGTGGCAGTATGACCAAGTGAAGAGCCGCAGAGGGGTAGGCGGGAGGGTTCGCATGTGAATCCATGCCAGACCCAAGCTGGAGAACAACAGTTACAGGTAAGTAACTTGTTCCTTCTCCAGCATGGGGTCTGTCATGGATTCACATGCTCATGAATAAGAGAATACATAGCAGTACACACATGCACGACCACGGGAGCTGGCAACAGGCTCAACATTAAGCAATACAACAACTGAACATTAAGCAACTCTTACCTCCTCACCAGGCTCACCTTAGGCGAACAGGTTGCGCAGCACTGCTTGGCCGACCCTGGACTCCTCCCTGGAGTCCCAATCGACGCAGTAGAATCTCGTGAAGGTGTGCGTCGACCTCTACGTCGCAGCCCTGCAGATGTCCAGCAGGGGCACACCAGACAGGAATGCCGTGGTAGCAGCGATCGCTCTGGTCGAATGGGCTCTCGGACGGCCGGGCAGCTGTCGGTTTGCCAACCGGTGACAGTGCATGATGTAGCCGGAGAGCCATCTGGAAATGGAAGTCTCCGAGAGAGCCTTCCCTTGATTCACAGTCCCAAAGTTCACAAACAGCTGTGACGTCTTCCGAAAACTCTTCGTGCGGTCCACTTAGAACTTCAGCGCTCTAGCTACATCCAGCGAGTGCAAAGTCCTCTCAGCCGGCGACGAAGGCGACGGGAAGAAAACTGGCAACACCAAGGGCTCGTTGAGGTGGAAGTCCGACGGCACCTTGGGCATAAAGGATGGGTGTGTCCTCAGCACCACCCTCGTGTCATGAAAAGTTAAGTATGGAGGCTTGCAAGATAGGGCCTGGATCTCTCCCATTCGTCGTGCGGAGGTGATGGCCACGAGGAAAGCTGTCTTCCATGACAGGAACTTCAAAGGCGCCGAATGCATAGGCTCGAATGGGGCCCCCATGAGCTTGGTCAGCACCACATTAAGCTCCCACGCCGGGGCAGGAGCCTTCACCGGCGGGAATGATCGGAATAGTCCCTTCATGAATTCTTTCCCCAGGCGATGAGACCACAAGGACACCCGTCCCGTCGTTCTGGTATATCGGGAGATTGCAGCAAGATGTATTTTGATGGAGGCGTGAGCCAGTCCAGCTTTGGCCAGCGACAGTAGGTACGGCAGTACTTGAGGGGCCGTAATCCGCAGAGGGTTAATCTTCTGTGCACGGCACCAGACAGAGAACCTCTTCCATTTATGTCCGTAGCACTTGAGAGTTGAGGATGCCCTGGCCTTTGCAAGAACCTCTCTGCAGTCGGCCGGGATGTCGTACCCTCCAAACTCTAGTGCTGCAGGAGCCAGGCCTGCAAGTTCAGCGAGTCCGGGTTGTGGTGAAGAATGGCGCCTCCTTCTCTGGAGAAAAGGTCTGCGTTGGTCGGCAGCTTGACTGGTGGGGACGTTGACAAGTCCAGAAGGTCCGGGAACCAGATCTGTCTCGGCCACGCCGGTGCGACGAGGATCATCCTGCACCGGGACCTCTTGAGCTGGTTGATGAGCCGGAGCAGCAACGGCAGCGCAGGGAACGCATAAAGAAATAGGCCGTCCCAGGAGAACGAGAAAGCATCGCCCATGCTCCCCGGCTGGGGGAACCTGTTGGCGAACCTCCGGCACTTGGAATTCGTCGCCGTCGCGAAGAGATCGATCTGGGGTTCGCCCCATCGTCGGAAGAGTTGATCCACTTGATCCTGGCGTAGTTCCCACTCGTGGCACGAGCGCAGCTCCCTGTTGAGTGAGTCGGCGATCGTGTTTTTTATTCCTGCCAGATGAAGAGGCACCAGAAACATCCCTTGGGCGACGGCCCAATGCCACAGATCCTGGGCTTCCTTGGATAGGGCCGGGGACCTGGTTCCGCCCTGCTTCCGGATGTAGAACATCGTGGTGGTGTTGTCGGTGAAGATCCTCACCACCTTGCCCTTGAGGAACGGAAGAAAAGACCTGAGGGCCCAGAACACCGCGCGGAGCTCCAAGATGTTGATGTGGAGAGACTTCTCTTCCGGGAGCCAAAGGCCTCTCGCGTGAAGATATCCGGAGTGTGCTCCCCAACCTTCCAGGGAGGCGTCCGTCGTCACCGTCACCTGGTGAGCTGGGGTCTGAAAGTCCGTGCCCGCCGACAGATGGGAGCGGGTACCCCACCACCGGATCGCCTGACGGAACGTCTCGTTGAGAGGGATCCTGTCCTCGAAGCTGCCCGTCGACTGGATCCAGCGGGCGTCGAGGAACTCCTGTAAGGATCTCATCCGAAGCCTGCAAAGGCGCACCAGATAAATGCAGGAGGACATCATCCCGAGGAGGGACTTGATAGATCTTAGCCTGGCCATGTCCGTGGCCAGCAGACACTGCACCTTGCCCAGAATGGTCCTGGTCCTTTCCTCCGACGGCGAGGCCAGCCGCGCCACTGTGTCGAGCTTGGCTCCCAGAAACAGGGCGACTTGTGACGGAACCAGGTGGGATTTTGGAAAGTTGATGGAGAATCCCAGGTCCGTGAGCAGCTGGACGGTCTTCGCAGTGTGCTCCACGGCGAGCTCCCTTGTCCTTGCCCGGATGAGCCAGTCGTCCAGGTAGGGGTAGACGTGGATCCCCTGTAGGCGCAGCCGCGCTGCCACCGGTGCGAGGCACTTGGTGAACACCCTGGGTGCCGACTTCAATCGGAACGGGAGGGCCTTGAGCTGGTAGTGCCGCCCTTGGACCACAAACCTGAGGAACTTTCAGTGGGCCTCATTACGACCCTGGCGGTAAGGGGTTAACGCCAGCGTTAGCTGCGCCGACCCCTTACCGCCAATTCCGAGGTCCCTTAGCGCCATGGCGCTTTTAACACCTGCTTTTAGCAGGTGTTAAAATCCATGGCGCTAAGGGACCATGGAGTTAATTACGCCACCGTAATTTACGGTGGCGTAATTAACGCCTTCCCCACTCCCATTATGCCCTATGGGGCAAAAATGGGAATGGGGAAGGGTAAATGGGGATTGGGGATTTACCGCCCCGCCAAGGTCGGAATGGGGCGGTAAATCCCCTTACCGCCATGGCGTAAACGTAGTTTACGCCATGGCGGTAAAGTGACGGCCCTGGCGGTAACTTACCGCCAGGGTCGTAATGAGGCCCAGTGTCTTTTTAGAATGGGGATGTGGAAGTACGCATCCTCCAAGTCCAACGACGACAGGAAATCGCCCTCCTCCAGCTGTCCCAGCACATGCTGGAGGGTGACCATACGGAACTTCTGTGCCTTGATGTACTTGTTCAGTCGTCGTAGTTCCAGGATGGGGCACCATCCTCCTGTCTTCTCTTTTACGAGGAAGTACCTTGAGTAAACTCCGGAGCCCCAAAGCCTCTTTGGGACGAGCTAGATGGCACCCTTCTTGAGCATCGCCCTTACCTCCAACAGTAGTTGGGGGATGTGATTTTCCTTCCTGGCCACGGGTGGAACGCGAGGGCACTTCTTCTGAAACTCGAGGGCGTGCCCTTGGGCCAGGGCGTCCAGCACCCAACGGTCGGTGGAGATGGACTCCCACACGCTGACGAACCTCGCCAGCCGGCCTCCCACCGGGGTGCTTCGGCGGGGCCTCGACCACATGGTCGGTTCCATCTTGTTTGGAGGCCGCCTTGCCTCCTTGACCTCCTTGTCGACGACAACGGGCACCACCTTACTTGCCGCGTCCCCTGTAGGCTTCCTGGGACGAAGATCTTGCCACTTGGCGGTAAGTGGAGGAGCCACTGCCCGATCCCTTGGAGGCACCTTGTCTGCCTCCGGAGCTCCGAAAGGATAGCCGTCGTTGTTGGAGCACTCCCAGTGCCCGGGCCGTCTCTGTGTCTGTCTTGATGGCCTGAAGGGACTCATCAACCGCCTTCCCAAACAGGTTGTTCCCGTCGAAGGGCATGTCCAAAACCTTGGTTTGTACGTCCTGGCGGAAATCCGTGTCCTTGAGCCATCCTCGTCGTCTCAAGCAAACGCTATTGCCCAACTGACGGCAACTGGTGTCGGCGATGTCCGTTTCCACCGTGATGGCGTGGTCCGAAGCAATCTCCCCCTCCTGTAGGATTTCAAGGGCCTCAGCCCTTTTGCCGTCCGGAAGGAAGTCTAACAGAGGGGCGATTTTGAACCACAACTCCCTGTCGTAGCGGGCTACGATAGCCAGGTCGTTGGCCACCTTGATTGTCGTTGTTGCGGACGAGATGATCCGTCGTCCCATCGTGTCCAACTTCCTGCCCTCGCCGTCCGGTGGGGAAGTTGATGTCGAGGCCGATGCCCCCCTAGCTTTCTTCTTTGCCGCCGCCGAGACGACCGAATCCGGGGTAGGTTGTGCCCGAAGGCACAAGGGGGCAGCGTCGGGGACCCGGTACTTCTTCTCATACCGGTCCCTCTTTGCCGGTGCCGTGGCAGGGTTCTTGAGGAGGGCGAGCCCCTCATCCCAGATGTCATCAAGAAGCGGTACGGCGAGGACTGTCTTCCTTTTAGCCTTGCGCCGTTGGTAAAGGAACCCTTCTTTCTTCTTTTCTTCTGGGCAGAGCTGAAAAGGCTTGGATGCCCTGGAACTCATGGCATGAAAGGATCCAATCTCGTTGGGCGGGGACGCCCGAGCAGGGGGCGACGGGGGACACGCCCCGTCGTCGCCTCCGTCGTCATCTGTACCTGTCGTAGCCGTGTCCATGCCTGTATCATCCCCATGGGTAGTAGACCGGGGGGAAGGCAGAGCAGGCCGCAGAGGTGGGAGAGGTGGCGTAGGATGCGTCCTCCTCCTCTTATGCGGTGGACTCTCCGAAGGTCCTGGCTCCGGTTCCCCCGTCGGGTCTGGCTCAGGTACCTCCGTCGGGGGAAGGGGCAACCTTGTCCTTATCTCCGAGCATAAGGACTGAATCGCTGACAAAATGGCCGCCGAGGTGTCCTGCGGCGCCGGAACCGACGGGCGCGAGGGCTCTTGAGGAGCCTTGTTGGCGACACCGTCGCTCTCGTCGTCGCCCTCGTCGGGATCCCTCCCGATGGGCTGGGCCTCTTCCACGACTTCGATGAGCTCTTGTTCAGAAGTTATGTCCATATCCACGATGGACACCAGCCCCTCCCCCACCTTTTCCAACAAGGACTTTGTGGGGGTCTTCTCAATGGGCCTGAAAGACGACTCCTTCCGCGGTGGCAGGGAGACTCTGGGTCCTGAGGGCGCCTCCACTGGTGCAGCCTCCACAGGCTGAGCCAGGGCCGCGGCGACATCCTCAATCGAGGTCTTAGCAGGGTGAATTAACGCCATCGTCACCTTCTGGTGCCTGGGGCCTTCACCTTGGGGGGAGGGTCCGAGCCTCGCTCCCCCTCTGCCGGAATCTTCGAGATCGACCGGGGCCTCTCCAGAAGCTTTGCCGGGTTCTCGGACTTCCTCTTACCCGAGCCAGAGCGTTTGCTCGTGGTTCATGGCGCCGGGGAGGATGCGCCCTGCCTGGCAGCCAAGGAGCCCGACCGTTCGGCGCTCCTGGTGCCCAGGGACTCGCGGTGCTTAGCCTTTTGTTGGGCCCCCGTCGCCGGGGCACCCTCACAGGACTTAGAAGACCGCTCGGACTTCTTTTTCTTCTTCTCGCCTGACGGGCTCTTCCCTTCCAGCCAGTTGGCGAGACGGAGGTGGCGATCCTTCATGGTCCGCTCCGACATGTTCCCACAAAACACACAGTCCTTCTCCTTGTGCGTCTTGTCCTCATGGAGACAGTAGAGGCATAACGAATGCTCGTCCTCCTTGAAAACATTCTGAAGCTGGCATCTAGGGCAGGTCCTGAACAGCTTCCCGGGCGTCGAGCTTCCTTTCTCCTGGGCCATGTCCGGGGTAGGCCTCGGAACTTCTGGAATCCTCCAAAAGCGTAACTCGACGAAATCTTCACCCTTGAGGGGCGTAGAAAACTCTGAAACGGATCCCTGTTGATCGGGTGTAGAAACGGTGGAGCTTGAGGCTCTATTTAACCGAAAAATGAGAAAAAGCTCCTGAAAAAGCGCGGAAACGCAGCAAAAGCTCGAGAGCTACAGCACGAGGACTCCCAACACTTGAACGTGCAGTAAAAATCTGAGGATGGCTGCCGGAGGCGGGGCTTAACGGAGAGGGCAGTTATTGGCTGGGGGCAGTATGACCCAGAGACCAGTGATTGGTTACTACTAAGAAAGACAGATCAGAAACAAAACTGATACTGATTTTTTTCTATACCGAGGATTCCCGGCCTGACGACGAGGAATATTCATGAGCATGTGAATCCATGCCAGACCCCATGCTGGAGAATTTATGCTGTGAATTCTCCTGAAAGCTACCCACAGGTACTGATGATGCACCCAGGAATCATCTAAGCTTCTGCAAGAAGGCATTTCACAAAACAAGGAATTCCGAAAATGGAAAATAACTGCATGATCTTTATGTAGTAGGGCTAACCATTGGATTCTATATATGAAAATAAGGGGGAGCAGACTTAACATTTGTAATCTGGTTATGAAGTGATGCTGACATTTTATTCAAAGCCATTGTAATCCAAAATTGGGACCCCAATTGGTTGATATCATAGGAGAAAGGGCTTTTAACTTACGTAAGCAATAATTGCAGGATTCCCGGGGTGGTACATTCGGGCCTTTAACAAGCACCCCCATAATATTACCCTTGGGACAGCCCCAGGGAGCCGGTAATTGCTATTAGCTCCTCCGTGCCAAAGTCCCAGTGAGCTAATTTGTTTGAAACGTGTCTTGAAGAGTGTGCGATCAATTTTTTCAAACAAATATTTACCCAACATGGCCACCATGGAAATGGGAGAAAGGCTCCGAGCTGACCCCTGATTCCATTTACATTGTACCCTGTGGATATGAGAGCAGCAGTGTGGCAATGTGTAAGTGGGGTGCAGGCAGGGAAGAGTGGCATCAGGTGGTCCGGCTCAAGTTTGAGAGGGGCAGGGAGGCCATTCCAGAGGGAGGCTCCGGCAGAGGAGAGCGAGATCTACCCCTCCTCTCTGCTTGGAGAAGTGTCTGAACATCAGAGAGTTGGAGGTGGCTGAGCGAAGGGCTCAACAAGGAAGGTTGTTTGGAAGAGAGAGTTGGATGTAGTGCAGGCCCCCAGCCCCAGAAAGCCTTGTGGATGATGCAAAGGGTCTTGAACTTGATCCTTGCAGCATCAGGAGTGTTAGGCAGAATCCTGTGCAGTACCTTTTGGGAACACTACACAAAACTAAGACTACAAGGGGCAGCACAAATTCACCTTTGGTACAAGCCTGTGCTATACAGAAAAAGTGGTAGCCGTTGCTGAGCAGCCAGGCCCATCTCAAGAGTAGGTGAGCAGTATCAAATAGTTAACACAAAGTACAGAAATGACTATGAACCAGGCAAACACTGACTCAAGGTTTCCAAGCAAAAGAATATATGTTTATTTACTCAACAGTTATATAACATTTCACTAAAGTATAGCAGTCTAAAAATCACACTCTTAATACACCACACCACTCCCAATAGTTTTCAGACAAGTTAAGCTCACAAAATGAAGTGGGAGCAAAATGGCACTCCGATAATTAAAAAGGGACAGAAAGACAAAGTTTGGTAGAAATGGAACCACGCCAACAGGTAAGTACTCCGGGCAATTGAACAAAAGAAACTACAGTGATAGGATCAGGTAGAAAAGGCTTAGGGCCAAAGTCAATGGGACAAAAGTCTTTTGCTCAAGATCACACAGTTCAGGGTAGTTTGCGGTAAGGTTCGTGCCACGAGTTCCAGACGGTCAGCAGAAAAGTTAGTTTTATAAGAGGAGAAGGACAAGCCCTCGGTTTGGCAAAAGATTTCACACTATTTCACTGCGGCTGAACGAAACGAACAACTGGATTTGCACAGTACCTTAAAACGGAGAAGATGTTGTAGCTGCGGCGGACATTCCTGGTAGTTCCGGCAGGATCACGGTTCCTGAAGCGACTGTCGGACTGACACGAGTAGGAAGCTGGAGGGTCCAGCGCTACCCAGGGAAGAAAGCATCAGCAGAGCAAAACAACGAATAAAAGGTGCGCTCCTTAAAACCCAAGCAGGGTCCAATTGTCCTGGCTATCCGGCCCACTGTAGCTCTGTACAGCGAATTCAACCAGAGGAGGGGTCCTGGCTTGAAGTTTGGATGAACTGGTTGGTCCCACCAGCTCAAGAGAAGAAGATTGCTGGAGGATCCTCTCGTGCCGTTGGAGTTGAAGATTCAGACCTGCAGCAGGGCTTCACCGGGCGGTTCAGTCGTGGTAGGGGTCCTCTTCCATCAACTCCTCGTCGGTTCTTTCGTTCCAGTGGCGACTCTGCTCTTACAGACCCAGAGACCTGCTTTTTATGCAGTTTTCCCCCATTCACACAGCCTGGCTGTCACACAGCAGGATGGCTGTCCTGGCAAGGACAGTCACCCAGCCAATCAAACAGTAGTGCGACAGTAGTGCGACCCATGGCAGGGGTCCGAAGACCCCTCCCTCACATCCTGCCTACCCAGAATTTCAGGCGCTTAAAGGAGGGCTTCTGTGCAGAAGCCCGCGAAAGGAACCAAACCTGGTTTGGCGCGTAGAGACGAACACAGGAAAGACTTTACCAAAAAGAAATGGCGACTAAACCCAGCCAGAACAATATTAAAATCAATATGGTCAAGCGGGTTTAAGTTCGAGGCTACCAAGATAGCCTAAAATAATACCAGGGTTATTTAAGATAACTGCAGTAGAAAAAATAGCGTACTTACCACTGCCACCAGCCAAGTCTTAATGGAAAGGGAATGAAACAGTGCTCCAAGAGGAACAGACAAAAAGGGGTAAGATTTAACCCTTTCCAATACTCCATGTAAGATGGGGTGTACTGGGTCTGTGGTTTGAAGAGACCAAGTAAAGTTAATGGTAACTTTACATGTTTCTGGGAGACAGTAGTCAGTCCCAGAAACTGGAGTCAGTGGGAAGCCTGAAAGAAAACCCTGTGTCACTGCACTTGCACTAAGGGTGCTGTGTAACACGCATAAGAAATTGGTGTCTATAGGGTAGGTGAGGCTCCATAGCCCAAGATCACACAACATGTCAAACACACACAGCAAAACACATGTAAGAGTGGGAAAAAAGGCTTACACTCTTACCAGGTGAAAATAATAAACCCTACAAATCCAGCAAAGCTGCTGAGGGACTCATTAGGTAAGGGAAATCAGCCATTTATGAGAATTCTCCCCAACAGGGAGCCAGTGGGGGGGATTTCAGGGCTGGAGAGATCCGGTCCGTTGTCTTGAGGCCAAGGACAAGACCAGCAGTCCTGTCCTGGATTAGTTGTAGAGGGCGGAGAGTAGAAGAAGGCAGATTGAGAAAGAGGCTGTTGCTGTAGTTCAGCCTAGAGAGAACCAGGGCTCTGGAGACAGTGAACCTCTGGGGGAAAGTGAGAAAGGGGAGAATACCTCTGAGGAGGTGCAGCTGGTAGAGGGCCTTCTTGGCAAGGTCCGTGATGTGAGGAAAGAAGGGTGGTGTCGAAGATGACACCAAGGTTTTTTGCAACTACACAGTTCTCCAGTATCACTGATGAATACCCCAGTCACTCTTATCGAGGTGAAAAAACCCTCTTCATACATATTTTCTACTTTTAACCAGAAATGACTTTAATCACATGCAGATACAAAGATAAATGATACAAATTTCGTAAGTCTTCAATATACAGTAATTTGCTGTTGTCTTGTAAAGAACAGTACTCTTCTCAATCAGGGGAGTTGGTAGGTCTGGAAAAGACCCGGGGCTAAGCTGATGTTGGAGCTGTTGGGACTGGGGGCTAGCTGACCTTTTGGCTGTAGCTCCTGAGATTCTATCCGGGGCTACAACCAAAAGATCAGGGGCTATAGCCCCCTTAGCCCCCCCCTAGCAACGCCCCTGTTCTCAATTATACAGATGGAAGAGAGACCACAATTACAGTCAACAATTTGGTCTTCACATATGATTCATGAGAAATATTATATGTGCATGTTATATAGCTAACAATTTCATGTTCAATCTGAGCAATACCACATCAGCGAAACAAATGTTTTCTTAATGGGTGTGATGCTGGAAATGCATCAGAGGGACAGGGCCTCTGCATCCTTGTCCTTTTCTGCTTTTTATTGTGTGTTCTGTCTTGTTTTCCACGCAGGAGTTCATGTGGGACCCATAGGTGGGGGTACAACCCTGTGCCCCTAGTGTATGTTTTTGGGCACTTGTGTGTGGCCCACAGAGCAGGGTACAGGCTGGTGGCTGCTCTGTGCTGAATTGACAGGTGCCCTGAGCGTCCGCCATTTTAGGATGCCCAAGCCCTGTCATTGGAATCGGTAGATTCCTGATGGAAACAAGATGGCCCCCGTGGCCTCTTGCCTTCCATCGCCTGTTACCTTGGTTTTCCGGAAAATCCTGGGAAAGGCCTGACTCTGTCCCTTCCCCCTGACTGGCTGTTGGGTGGAAGTTCCATATATGGTAGTTTGGGGAAGTGGCGACCAGACTGGCTGGAGCCTTCCCAACAACCGTATGTTGTGCGTACACCTGTGGATGGGACCTGGGTGAATGGAGTGTGTGACGAATATACACTTCTTGTTGTGGATGTCTGGTATCTGGTGTTTGACACAATGACTGAGACAGCCCTACCCGAAACTGGTATGAATGCAGTGGATAGTGTTTAATGGTGTGGTACTTGCCTGAATCCACATTCTGTGTTGTGAGTGTCTGGATGGAGAAGAATGGCCTGAATGCCTCATGCACCTGATTGGCTGACTGACTGCTGAATGCCCGTATGAGTGATTGGTTGCCTGAGTGTGACCCAGCAGAAGGAATGGGAGATCAACTAGTATATCTGGGGGCCTCTCACTGCTAGAAGTCGTTCAGAAGATGGAGTTGAAACTGGCATTGAAACTGATGCTTAACCTTGAAACCCTGCTGGAAGAGAAGTAGTGCAGTTGCCCTACTTTGTCGATCTGAAAGATGCTGTGTCCTCAAGGACTGATCCAGGGAGGACCTGGTTAGGCGCCCTCTTCCCGAGCTAAGAGGGACCATCGTGCCCTGCTAACCTTCGCCGAAGTGCCCTGGAAGTCAGTCTACGAAAGACTGTCAGCCGGAGACGGGGACCGCCGATGAGAAACGAAGAGTAGCACCGGACACCCGTCCACCGTCGTCGACAAGGGTTCGCTGGTTTGCTAGAACCGCTGGAGGCCCGTCGAAGTTACTTACCCAGACGCAGGGACTACTTGATGCCATGCTGCCGATGACTGGAGATGCATTGCTCCTTTGCCTAAGACTTTTGATTCACGGACATGCTCGTCCACACCGCCGACCGCCTTATCCAACCGGAGAAGGCCGGGCCGTTGACGCGCCAAGGAGCATCTGCCGGTTGGGTTACCGCCACCCCGAGACCGTAGAGATGCCAGATGACTCGACGCCCTTGCTGGGCTACAGTTCTTCACAAACTCTTTGTAAAATAGTGAATCCAGCCATATTTATAGCTGAACCAATGACAGAGGGAGAGCCTGTACACGATTGCTCGAACTATGAAGAGTTATGCTATGAGCTCCCTAGAATAAAGGAGAATGCATTAGCAGGAGGAGAGATTGTTTTCATTGACAGGTCTTCAAGGATCGATCAAAATGATGGACAAACGTATACAGGTGCCGCTGTGTGAAAGCACACAGCTAATGGGGAATTTTGTGTGCTTAGTAGCACAAGATTGCCGTATCATTAATCAGCACAAGCTGCAGAATTATTGGCATTGATAGTTGCGATCAAAAGTCACGCAGACCAGGAAGTAACAGTGTACAGCGACTCCGCCTATGTGACGTCAACGGTGCACGCAGGGCTAGCACGTTGGAAAAGGAGGGACTACCTCCAAGCGGACTGCACGACGCCAGTGCAACACGCCACCTTATTGGGTAGGCTCTTCAAGGCACTACAACTCCCAATGGGCATTGCAGTCATTAAATGCACAGCCCATACTAAAGGGGCAGATTTTATCTCACGTGGAAATCAAGCAGCAGACGCTGAGGCTAAGCAACTACAGATATGTGGATGATGATTGTTGAAACTTGTGATCTAAATGAAAGAATGACTGTAATGATGACTGTATCTGAAGGATATAACCATTTGTCTAAAACGCAGTTAGTGTAAATCCAGGGGGAAGCACCTCAAGAGAAAAAGAATTTGTGGACGCGAAGAGGGTGTTCTTTAAACCCCTTTTGAAGCATTGTGGCGACAGGAGAGCACTGGTAAACCGGTGATGCCTGTAGCCTAATTAAGGGTGGCGCTAGAACAGCTACACTACCCCGCGCATACAACTAGGGAAAATCTTGCTGCAACTATTGCTGAGGATTGGTTTGTGCCAAATTTGATGGAGCATGTTGTATTTTGTATAGTGAACTGTATTGGGTGTCAACAATTCATGACTGGGCATACATTGCGCACAGTTAGGGGAGTCATTCCAAGACCTAATGACCCTTTTCAGCACTTGCACATCAACTATGTTGACATGATACAAGTATGTAATGGATATAGATACCTGATCGTAGCGGTGTGTCCTTTCTATAGATGGATAGAGGCAGGCCCATGTACACACCCAGATTCCACCTGTGCAGCAACATTTTTGCGGGAAGTATTTCCTAGATGGGTAGCATGTGAAGTTATGAGGTCAGATAACGGTCCTCACTTTGTTAATACAATTTTTATACAGATTAGCTTGTTGCTTGGTATAAAGCACACGTTTTTTTCGGCTTATCATCCGCAAGGAAATGAACTTTGTGAGAGGCTCAACGGGTTGCTTAAAAAAAGAATAGTCAAGTTGAAGTTTCCTTGAAGAAGGGGTGGTTGCATTGCCTACCACTGGCATTATATGCTTTGAGGAACCAACCAGGTTCTGACCACCATCTCACGCCCCACGCAATAGTGACGGCGAGACAAATGACAATGCCCCTAATGCCCCCATCAAGAATTAGAAGTGATGCTCAGCCAACATCAGAACTGTTAGGATTGGAATTACGTGATTAGTTGAACTGTATGACTTCCAGTATCTCTGTCATCTGTCATTTCAGTACAGCTGCAAAGACAAGGGTGTAGAGCAGCACAGAACACAGAAGCAGATGCTTCAACAGATCAATCTAAATAACTTTCTGTTCCCAAGCTATTCCCAGGAGATACGGTTCTAATCTGCAATCATGTGAGGAAAAAGTGGGACGAACCCCGCTTTTATAGTCCTTTCATTGTGGAGGATATCACGCCGTCTGCTGTCAAATTGCAGGGCAGGCGTGCCTGGATTTTTCTGAGAAACGTGAAAATCTTTGCTGGAAAGACTCCCCTGCCTGCACCCCTACACGACAAGGCAAGTACAAGCATCGGGTAAGAACCACAGCATGTGCAGACAAGATCGATGACGAGGAAGAAGGACGCAGAATCTGACAAGTAGAAAGACAAAGAACCCAGAGGACTGTGGCTTGGTTTGGAACACTCCTTTTAAGTCATTTATAAAAGGGACAAAAAAAACAAATTCGAACACTCGGAGTCTCAGTTGCAGGGTTAAGGGAAGATCTGTATTCATAAAAGTCACAGTAGCTTATTGACTTTGGACTGAGGCATGCTTAAGCCTGCATAAGAAGCAGATTATGCCAGATTTTGATCGTGCACACAGCAATTGGAAAAGGGTACAATACCCAGATTTGTTTGACACAGAGTTCCTGTTTGGATTGACTTATGGTGTTACCCAGTGATGACCTTACTAGAAACATTCTCACCAATTTCGAGTTAGCACTGTGCAATTGTCCTTCGCTGGTGGGGAGAACCAGCCACATTCCAGCCCTTTTCCAAAATCCTAAGAATGAAGAAGTTATAAGAAGATTATGCAGTCATTACCGAACAATTCTTGCAATTACCTGAATATAGTGCGGAGTGTACAAATGCCCCTATCAAACGAAGCAGCTCATAGACTAGTCAGTGTGGTGTTCTTTCGTCTAATTGAAGAGTATCCACACCTTGTTGGGAGGCACACTGATGTGCGCACCTTTCTCAGAGATCCAAGAAACACTGCGCATCTGAATGTGATCCTGGAAGGTATCATTATCCAAGTGAGCATCTATCCTGAAAGAAACCATAGATCAGTGTAGAAACTTTCCACCGAGGGACAGATCGAGAAATTGCTGATAAGGTAAGACTTTTTTAGTTCCTGCTGAAAGAAATTCGACATGTCATCTGGGCTGAGGCAGATTCGAGGCATAGATTGGGAGATAATCTATGTCATAGACATTGTATAGACTTACTGAGGTTGTTTTTCTTCATACTAAATAGGGGTCTGAATTTCGACTAGTGAAAGACTGATTCCAGAGACACAGAAACAGTGTTTTCATCATCCCGTAAGCAGACAATTGATCAATGACGACTTGCTGAATCAACGGTAGCTTCCAGAAGCAGTTCACCATGATGAATCATTAAAAATTAAGTTTTTTCTTCCTTAGGTGGTCAAGATGGGTATTCTGAATAGCAACATTATTCTGCTGCATGAAGAAAAGCGCTCAAGTTGTCCAAAAAGTAGATCTTGTAGGATACCGTACCATTGTATAATCTACACTTGCATTGTGTTCATAATCGTACTGCTTTCCTTGACTGTGAGAACAGCATTTTATATTGGTGCACATGGAGCTAACACTCTTGTGCATGTTTCTGAGCAGATGGAAACTATACGTGTGGCAGCTACTAGGAGGCCTAGACCCTATGTAGTTATTCCTGTCCCAAAGAAATATGGCAAATTGCCTGAGCTTCAGATGGATGTCATTAGTAATAATTCACATTATGAATTAAATCACATAATGACAAAACGTGTCTAGACGCCAGAGACAGGCTGGGAAAACCAGGCAAGGTAAAGGGGTGTTAAACGTTGAGCCTACACAAGAGACACATGCAAATACACCTGGTCCAGTGACAATTGAAACAAAAGCCTAAAAGAAAGTCCCAGATGGAGATTATGAGAGACATTTTCATGCCTTAATGGGCTGCTGAACAGATGAGACAGTCTGAACTTTCTCCTACACAGGGAACCCGGACGGATGTTCCTCTGATTAGTTCAGTGAGAAAAAGCTACATGGGTACACTTCATTATATGATTATGGAAGCTCATATGAAAAGAATGAGACCTAAAAGAAGCACACAGGAAGATAATTAAGAATTAAATGATTACCTGGACAGCACGGCACACTTGGGAAATAACATATGGTACCAACACATGAAGGAAGTTGGGAGAAGAACTTCAAAGTAAGAACGCTTTGTATGTGCACTCCTGCCATACAGCATGGGGAAGTCGAAGATCTTCATAGCTGTTGAAATAGATGTCCAAACAGCACATTGTCTTTTACACGTGGCACTTTGCAAAACAAGAGGCCAGTTCATGGGCAAGATGCCTCTCTCAAATGGGCAACTGAGAAGACAGATCCAGACGAAGATGACTACATTCAAGATGTAAAGACAAGAAACAATGCAAAGTCGAGAAGGCTGGTGATCAGATACGAGAAACCTGGAGTAAAAGGAGCAGAAATCAGAAGAGAAGTGATCAAGAAATTGGAGATCGCAGTAAAAACTGCAGACGAGATTCGAATTTGGAAGAACAGAGGTCAGATGCAGATCTGGGGATCAGTGCTATCACCAGATGGATGGGAAAAAGGAGTAGTGATCTGCAGAGCTTGGATGGTAACTAATCGTTCTGAATCGACTATTGTGAATGTACAAGAGGTGTGCCAATTGTTGTGACGAAGACTTTCTAAACTACTAACATGGGTCAAAGACAGAGGAGGACCTCGGCAGATAGTGCCTTTGGAGAGCTAAAAACTGTGCTTCAGAAGTAATGGCACAAGAAAATTGGAGAAAATCAAAAATGCAATTGCATCTTTGATACATTAGGAATGATGCATGGAACAGCAGTGATCATGGATCATTATTAGGCTTGTGGATCCAAGGCCTACATCAGGCTACCTAAAGACTGGGGAGGAATATGCACATTAGTGAATGTCCATGTTCCAGCATTAGTGATTCCAAAAAGTGACCTGAATCTTGACAGTTTTCCAAAAGCAGATGCTCATCTGAGGAAGAATAGATCTGTGGAGCCGATACAGAGAATAAAGAGAGAACTACTTTTCAGCCAAATCAGTAGAAGCCTTTGACTCTATCCCATATGAGCAGAGACTGTTCAGCCAAACTTATTCAGTGTTCACTTTATGCCAAGAATCCAAGTCGGAGCAAATACCAAGTGGCTACAGATAACCAGATGGGAATTTCTGCAGACAATTAACACTACTATAAAGGGATTCAATGCAATCAGAGAAGAGATGAGAGCCATAAGACTGATGACTCTCCAGAATAGGTACGTCTTAGACAAGATCACAGCTATGGATGCAGGTGTTTGTGCAAAGGTAGGAGAATCATGTTGCACGTTCCTACCTTCTCATGAGGACGAGAATGGAACCTTGACAGAGGCCCTAGATATGCTGACGAAACTCCATGGCCAGATGATCGACGAAGTAGAAGACATTGCTGATGACAACTATTTTGGATCGCGCTTCTCTTGGGTTCCACAATGGATGGCAGATATGTTCAAGTTTCTTGGAGTCCTGATCATTTTGGTATTGCTTGGATTTTGTGTGATCAAGATAATAATTTCACAGTGCAGGAAGACTGCAAAGAAAGCTATAGGGATGGAAATTATGATTGATGTTGAACCAGGATGGAAGCCCAAGGATCTGACAGATGAAGAGATGAGAGACTTTGTGAAGGCCAGTATCATGCAACTGAGGGAATGAAGTTCCTGTACCTGAAGAACCACAAGAAATATGTGGGAAGATGGATCTATTGCAGTCCAAGTAGACAGTGCATGCTCATGACATGGAACAAGGATGAGCATGTGAAATCAGCATGATGTCTGAAGGGAGTCAAAGATATGGATACCAAAGAATCAATTCTTCAGACAAGCATGTCTAGAAATGAAGGATGATGAGAAAGTGGTCGATAAATCGCCCAGAGGGGGGAGTGTAGAGGAGGAGCCAAGTACTCCCCCTCAAACTGCCCCACCCATATTACTTATAGAATGGGAACCAAAGTATGTCACATACGTGGCACAGTTGAACCAGCAAAGAGCAGAGCGTGGACTCTGCAGTACCCAGAGAATACCAGTACCTAAGAGAATCTGGGAGGCAAGGTACCCATTGAGAAAACAGTACCTGCATGCAAGACAAAATGATGGCCATCTGAATGAGATTCCCGAAGAAGCAGAGCAGTTAAAAGGCAAGAATGAATGGTGACGTCACACGGAAAGAGATGCAGAGATCAGAGAATGCAGATATTCTATAAGGCATCAAGAAAGCAACAAGGATAAGTGACATCTTGGGCTCAAGATGAAGAAGATTATGCCGCAGAAACAGATGAAGATATCAAGTCATTTTACACGTGTACAGATGCAATTGAAACGCAAGCACAAAGTGATCGTGAAGTCAACTCTAAGCTTATAATAGACAGAGAGCGGCAAGCATATTATATATATATATATATATATATATACACACACACACATATACACACACTTCTATAGATGCATATGGACAAATAAAAGATGGATGTTGCCAGTATACATTATAAAGCAGTGCTGAACATAAATAAGAAGGCCTCACTTCAGTGTGTTACAGTTAAAAGCAAGTTTTAATTGCACAAATGAATCGCAGCAGACAGAGATAGGACGAGCCAGGAAGCCAAAGATTTTATCAAACAGGACTTAGCTGACAGTGAATACAAATTGTGTGAAGGAACAAGGGGCTCCTGTTCAGGAAGCTTGAGCAAAACAAAATACGTCAGAGGACTATTAAGAAAGAATATTAAATACACAAAAAGCTCGATTTCATGGTGTCCAGTCACATGGAAGGAAGAAATTGGACAATCGAGGTGCTCACACCTACACATGAAGGCCGGTTGTGCCTACATGCCTTAAAATTCTCAGAGGAAAGTACAAACTCAAGGCAAAACTTCAAAGCACTAATTGACACTGGACTGTTGAGGTGATGATGGATTGATATAATAATTGGTGGGAAGTTAGTTTCTAGATGAGCCCACTAGCACCTGGATGTTCAGTCTGCATGCTGCTAAACGTAGGTGGAAAAGTACTGATGGGGGTCGGAAGCCAACCAATTGTAGAGGACCATGTAATCAAGGGTCCTATAGTTTGTTTAGCCAATGGAACGTCGTGTATTTAGTGACGTTCATAGTGGCCATGTTTAGGGAGGGCTTAGTTGCGCCGCCTGATGTTAAGCACCCTATCACTTTCCTTCACGACTCTATACTGATATGGAACTTCTGCTTAGACATTCACTTAGAACCAATAACTCCCTCCGATAGGTTTTTGTAGTTTGCCACATAGGTAGTGACGCAGGTCATAGTCAATTATGACGATTTTATGCAATATAACCTCAGTTTCTACTAAGATGCATTGAGTAAGAGGATCGAACGACTGCTGATGTTCGTTGTACTCCCTGTTTTATTATACTTGTTAATAAAACGGACTCCCCTTTTACCAAACTACCCAAGTCATTTTGATTATTGATTTATGAATAAAATCTGCATCCCCATCTATCTCCAGGGTACTGCTACTCATCTTAAAGGGCTGGGAAACCCAGTTCACTAGAATACAATTGAGAAGGACCAGCGCCCAAAAGAGGCTCACCCAGGGGTGAAACCATCATCCCATATGAACTGTGGTAAACAATTGAAAAGGGTCAGAGCCCAGAAGAGGGGGACCCAGGACCCATCAACCAGCGAATATTGGAAGGAAACTTTCATTAGTTAAAGGAACTTTTGTTTTTGTTAGCTGAACACGCCAGGCCCTCGAAGGCAAGAGACTTTCAAGTGAGACGAGACTTAGCCATCGACGGTCCTGAAAGCTGTCATTAGAACTGTCGTCTCATGCTGAAGAAGCCCGAGACTGTACTGTGCCTCAAGCTCCAATCCTACCCCGTACACAAAACTTGGTGAAGGGAGACCCAGGCTACCGCATCCTGACATATTTGAGAACACCTTTTCTTGAGAACTATCTCACACCCTTTTTTTGTAATAGTTGTAAGGTTTGGCAATAGGTTTCTTAGTATAGGCCTTTTTACTTGACACAACGCCACTAGGACTGCCGTATTTTTCATTAGATGGTTGACGCTTGCTCCCATCCTAGATTTAGGTTTAGAATAGGCGTTTTTCCAACCCGCGTACAGAATTCATTGTTCAATAAAGACCTTTGAACTGCAATCACTTGTGTCCTTCTTACTTGTTGTCACCATGAGTTCCTTACAATACGGATTTACTTGGTTATTGCAAAAGAGAACGTCTAATGACCATTTCAATATGGCCGCGATTGCGTTCTAGGAATCTAGTGAATTAACAATGTAGTCACATGGGACGTCGCATGTGACGTTAACGTCATGTGACGCCGTTGATCCAGCTTAAAATGCTGGTACAGGACGGGAGGCTGATTTCACAGCCACCTTCCTGTTCCTGTATCTGGCATTGAATGACTATTGTGAAGGTGATGAACGTTGGACTAGTTGTAAATGGGTGTAGACAAAAGTGGTAAGGTACGCTGTATTTTTGCAAGCATAATATTGAAGGGCTATTCTTTGGTTGTGCCTTGGTAGAGTTGACAGGGAAGAGAGGAGTGGACTTGTGGTTGACAGTCTGGCTTGGAACTAATTGAGTACATTGGAGGTCTAAAAGACAGGTAACAGGTCAGTTGAGTTACAAATATGTGAAATGTATAGTGTGAGGTTGTCTTATAGTGAGAGACTGTATTTATATTCCCTACAGCTCTCTAATTGGTGCTCTTTCCGCCAGTCTGAGAATAGACCAGTTAGTATTCTGGCTATTAGAAATATCTGAAAGTAATTGGTGCATAAATAGATGAAATTGATGTTTATTTTCTTTTTTATTTTCATTAGATTGTTGGAATAGATAATGGTTACACCAGATGAAGGGATGGAGGGTCCGGAAACTCGTACTGTGGTGTCAACATGTGAGTATCCCATTAAGAAAACCTTTGTTTTGCTGATGTGGTATTGCTCAGATTGAACATGAAATTGTTATCTATATAACATGCATATGTAATATTTCTCATGAATTATATGTGAAGATCAAATTGTTGAATATATTTGTGCTCTCTCTTCCTTCTGAATAATTGAGAAGAGTACTGTTCTTGTTTGAGGTATATATTTACAAGACAACAGTAAATTACTGTATATTGAAGAATTACGGAATTTGTATAATTTATCTTTGTATCGGTATGTGATATGTGTATGAAGGTTTTTTTCACCTCGATAAGAGTGACTGGGGTATTCATCAGTGTAGACGTTAGTGTAAGTTCTCTGTAGCAAGAGATGTACCCAGGGCACCTGAAATAACACAAATTAAATTAATTGAAATCAAGTGACCAGTAGTAGTGCACCCTAGTAAAACATTTATTATTTGTAACTAAGGTTTTTTGCCTCACAGGAAGGCGAAGGAAGAGGGCCCAAGGAGGGCGACTAGAGTTAAAGAGGGAAAGCAGGAGCAGGGGTCCCAAAGAGAAGGATCTCAGTCGTACTGGCATTAAGGCAGAATATCAGTCTTACTGGCATTAAGGCAGTTCATTGGAGGGGCCCCAATCCTGAATAGCGGATAGAGAATCAGGAATGAGCGAGAGAGGAGAGGAGGCTGAGGGCAGCCTGAAAGAGAGCCGAGTGTCATCTGTATAACACTGAAAGTTGGGGAAGGTAGAGATCAAGTGGTCCAAGTAGACATTGAAGAGCCAGGGTGAGAGGTTAGAGCCCTGGGGAATACCACATGAGGTACACCGATTATTAAGGCTGTTGGTGTTCTGTTTTTACTCCTAGATACAGAAGGACGTCACTGGTTCCCTTTCAGTATCTATTTGTAAAAACGGAAATGGAGGTTGGCCAATGGCTGTAAAGTAGCACCAGGGCGGGGCTTAAACATGAATGGATTTCACTTGCAAGTTGACAAGGCAGCTGCATAGATGCTGCTTGTTATGTCCGCCTTGCATCCCGCTACATGGTGACGCAAGGCGTCGAATAAAGGCCCCGCCCCCGCTCCGCAGAGGCTGTTCCGGGGCAGTGAAACAAGCTGAATGTGTCTGCGTATCATTAGCTCCCGCTGGAGCTACGTCAGCGAGGCCTACCCACGCGGGCCTCACACTACCTGCCTCCGGCTGTTTACGAGCCGTGACAGGACCCAACACTGGCGACGAGGGACGTGAGAACAACGGCATGCGTGCCAAAGCATAACAGCTGATCGCCACACTCAGCCACAGTGTAATTTTTGGAAACCCGGTGTGGGGGGGGGAGCACACAAAACCCCACCCACCCAAAAAAAAACTTTTTTTTTGAGAGAAGGCATTCTCTCCACTGCGTGGCCACAGAAAATGTTCCCTGATCCCCTGACAACGCGGGATCAGAACGGACACGCTGCACAACGCTGGATCTGCCCCAACTCGCAGCAGCTACACCAGGATACATCAACCCTGCGCAACAAGACCCTGGGAAGGCACTCCATCCACAGCCCGCACGTGTACACACGGCCAAGGGAGACAACAGAGCCCCGCAGGGGCAAACCAAGGTGAGGCATCGGGGCCCGCACGTGGCAAAGTGAGGCCCAGTCATGGCGACCGGCACATCCACTCCCAGGCCCGGCATGCCATCCAGACTAGCTGCCAACCTATCGGTGTCCACACCACATGCCCGCCCACAAGGTGGCTCTTCAGTATTGATGTACCCCTTTGACTCATACACTGATCCTTCATCGGTTGGCCCAAGATGGCAACTATGGATTCAAAAATGTGAGATGGCATGGAGTGTAAGGACATCACCAATGCGAGAAAAATGAGATCGCACCTATAGTTGAACGTGGGGGATGAAGTGCTACGTATCTTCAATTCTCTGACAATTGATGACGGCCAGGACATTTACCAGCAAGCGAAGGATGCCCTAACGGGCCATTTTCTCCCGCAGCTCAATCCAGATTACGAAACATTCATATTTTGTACTACCATCCAACTGGGAGAGGAGACCTTAGATGCCAACCACACCAGGCTCAGGAAGCTGGCGATATCGTGCAAATTCACAGACATTGAGAAGGAAATTCAGAGACAGCTCATCAACGGCATCCAATCAGAGAAACTGAGAAGGATGGTACTGAGTGAACAAGGCATCTCGTTAACCCGAATCCTTGAGTTGGGTCGCCAGAGGGAACTAGCTCACGCCAGAGCAGCACATATGGGCACAACCCTTCAGAAACTACAGCCAGCCCTCACAACAGCCACCGTAGCCCAGATCACAAATCGACAATCAACGAGGGATGAAACTGGCGGAAACCACATGCACGCCAGATGGCAGCCTTGAACCCTGGGGCCCATGGAATGTGGGTGGTGTGGAGGACCGTGCCACGGAAGATGCAACTGCACGGCCCAGGGGACCACTTGCGGCGCGTGAGGCCGGAAGGACCATTATGCCAAGGTATGCCGGTCGTCAGGCCCCCAACAACAAACACCGCAAACAACACAGGAAAAGAGTGGGGGCAAGAAAAAGAAACAAGCCAGTGCCCGCCGAGTGGAGCTCACAAATTCCTCCATAGAGGATGAAGGTGATGACGCCGCTGGTGCCCAACAAGAGTCTGTCAATGACCAATGGAAGAAAGGGAGAAAAGTCTATCTGGTGTCAGCCCTCAACCATGGAAACGCCACGCCAAGAAAAAAACTCAGACGATGAAAATGCCAAGTGGCAATCCAAAACCAGCAAGTATTAATGACAATAGACACTGGGGCATTTGTGAATGTTATGCCAATGACCACTTTCAGAACACTCCAGCCACAACCGGACCTAAAGGCGACGGACACATTGCTATTCGCATACGGGTACAAGACCCCACTGCCTGTCCTAGGCAGGTTCCGCACCACCCTCAGCCATGGAGAAACTGTGCTACAATCCAAAATCTATGTGGTGAATGCGGGCATTGAATGCCTCCTGAGTGGAGATGCCGCAGAAGACCTGGGGCTGGTGAGCTTCATCTGCGAAGTGACAGACTCACAAGAGGTCGAGAGGGTCCTGGAGAAGTACCCCAACCTACAAAAAGGGATAGGATGCCTAAAGGGGAAATCAATCAGGCTCCACATCGACGAATCGGTCCAACCAAGAGCAGTATGGCACAGAAGAACTCTGTTTCATATGCGCGAACAAGTAGAAAAAGAGCTCAGGGCGTTGGAGAAGGCCGGCATAATTGAAGAGGTGACGGGACCCACACCATGGGTCTCCCCCATGGTAGTCAACAAAAAGCCAAAACAACCTGGCAAGGTTCGAATATGCATAGACATGCGCCTCTCAAACGCCGCCATCAAGCGGGAGCGCCACATTACCCCGACACTGATGAAATAGTGGCTGACCTCACGGGGTCCAAGATATTCTCCAAGGTGGACCTGAACGCGGGCTATCACCAGTTGAAGCTACACAGGGACTCCCGGTATATAACAACATTCTCAACACACATTGGCCTACGAAGGTACAAGCGCCTGAGCTTTGGGATCTCCTCGGCCGCCAAGGTTTTCCAACAAACAATACAGGAAGTAATACGCGGCATACCAAGTGTCCTAAATGTCAGTGACGATATCTTGATTCATGCCAGCAATAGAGAAGAACACATGAAAAGGCTTCACATGCTCCTCAACAGGCTAGAAGGGGCAGGACTAACTATTCATAAAGAGAAATGTGAATTCCTAAAAAACGAGATATCCTTCTTTGGCTATATCTTCAGCAGCACAGGCATCTCAGCGGACCCCCAGAAAGTTGCAGACATCCAAGCCGCTAACCCACCCACCACGCAACTGAGGTGCGCAGTTTTTTTGGCAATGGCGACTTACGGCGGGAGGTTTATCCCAAATCTGGTCACACTGTCAGAACCCCTTCGAGAACTCACCAAAGCCAGCACAAAATGGGAATGGGGTCATGCCTGCCAAGAAGCTTTTGAGCACATAAAAGCATCACTGTCAGCGGACACAACGATGGCCTACTATGACACTACGCTACCAACGGAACTGTATGTAGACGCTAGCCCAGTGGGCCTAGGGGCCATCCTCACACAGGTGACGAAGGCGGGTGAGCAAAGGCCGATTGCATATGCCTCCAGAGCGCTAAGACCAACGGAGCAACGATATTCCCACATTGAAAAAGAGGCAATAGTGGTGCTATGGGGGTGTTGCCATTTCCACCTATACCTGTATGGCATAAAATGTACAACCTACACGGACCACAAACCGTTGCTGCCCATATTCATGGGCACTTCCTCCCACCCGCCGGCTAGGATTGCCAAATGACTATTACACCTCCAGCAATACAATTTTGAACTGGCATACCAGCCTGGCAGTGGAAACCCAGCAGACTTCCTGTCAAGTCATCCAAGAGTGGCAACAACCCAGGAAATCCATGTGGCAGAAGAGACGGAGGAGCACATCTGCCAGATAGTGCAAACTATGAGGCCCAGGGCCGTAAACCTGGACCACATCATGGAGGAAACACAAAAGGACCTGTGTTGCAACTTGATAAAGGACACCATAATATCAGGGGAATGGAGGTCTTTCCTGAGGAACACCCACAACAAGACAGCAGAGGCGAAGAACTTCCTCACAGGGATCTTTACGATCCGACAAGACCTTTCCATCACGGAACAAGGGCTACTACTCAGGGGAACTCGAATAATTATCCCCCTAAGCCTCCAGGACAGAATAGTGGTGTTAGCACACGAGGGCCACCAAAGAATGGTACGAACAAAAGCCTGAATCAGGCATCGCGTATGGTTCCCCTAGATAGACGACAAAGTCGAAAGACTGATCAGCACCTACCTTCCATGCCAAATAACAGGGGCTCCACCCGACCTGGAACCCATCCAATCGGCAGCTCGAGGGTCTGGCAGATGGGACGCAATAAGCATCGATTTTTGCAAATTACAAGAAGGCATCTACCTACTAGTGGCCATAGACGACCACTCTCGGTACCCAGAGGTCGAGATTGTCAACTCCACGGCAGCTGAGGTGGTCATCCTCGCGATTGACTCACGGACTGCCAACGAGAATCAGGAGCGACAATGGCCCACCTTTTCAAGGGGAGGAGTTCAAAAAATCCCTCCAAGAGCTCAACATCCGCTACCACCACATCATGCCACGATGGCCTCAGGCGAATGGTGATGTGGAACAATTTATGAGGACACTCAACAAGGTCCTGCGACTGTCGAGGGTCAACGCTAGCCCCTGGCAAGTTCACCTCTATCGGTTCCTGCAAAACTATAGGGTCACACCTCACAACACGACTGGCGTCCCGCACGATCGTCAACAAGCAGACAGAAGCAAGAAGGACTGGAGCCAACGCACACATGAGCGCCAAGAGGCGGGCAAAACAATCCGATCACCGAGTGGGCGACCAGGTGGTCATGATGAGGAATCAGTCTAGATCTAAGTTGGACACCCGCTATGAGGCAGCCCCGTGGACAATCAGCAAACGACAAGGAACGATGATAACTGTACAAAGAGGACACAAACAAGTGACGAGAAATGCGTCATGGTTTAAGGCAGTGCCATTAAAACTGTGGACTGACGGTGAATACCCCCAAAAAGAAGATGGTCACATGCCGAGTGATGCCGAACCCGAGAACCCGCAGGGCAGAGACGACACAGACGAAGGAACCCAGGAGCTGTTGAGTGAACCAGAAATGGGTAAACCGGACATTGAAGCCGAGACACCCGAGGGGACAGTAGAGCCCAGTTCCAGGGGTGGGAGATATGGTTTGAGAACCGTCACCAGGCCGCCGGCCCGGCTCAGAGACTATGAGTGGTAGACAAACCCCACAAATGACTCTAAGAGAGGGGTAACCCGTTTGGTTTAAGAGTTTCAAATGTATGTTATGTTTATTTGGTTCAAGTTAAAATAAAGGAGGAATGTTATGTCCGCCTTGCGTCCCACTACGTGGTGACGCAAGGCGTCGAATAAAGGCCCCACCCCCGCTCCACGGAGGCAGTTCCGGGGCAGTGAAACGAGCTGAATGTGTCTGTGTATCATTAGCTCCTGCTGGAGCTGCGTCAGCAAGGCCTACCCACGCGGGCCTCACACTCCCTGTCTGCGGCTGCTTACGAGCGGTGACAGGACCCAACACTGCTCAGGCCATCAGCAATAGCAGGCCGGATAGTGGATTGAGGTTCAAGAACCCAGCACTGTGAGCACCCCATTGCAGGCATCCAAGCACTGTATTTTCATTTCAAGACATGCTGAAAATATTAGTTGCGACTTATTTGTTTCACAGACCAAAAAATAAATGTGGATACATACATATGGAAATGTTCATAAACGAAATACCATAAAAAGGCGAGCCTGGCGTTTAATATAGATATTCTCTATGGATATTTTGGGGTTGAACCGTACACACCTCTTCAGGAAGTCCTAATCTCTTTGCAGGAATCTTGGGGATAATGTTCTTAAAAAGTCCTATCCCGTCTGTGTAGTTCGCAGCAGCAGTTTCCGAAAAAATTATTCCCTGTACAAACAACAAAACATGCCAATTTAGACGCTTTGCGCAATGTTCACAACTCTTTCTCCAGCCATTATTATCAGTATACTGAGGTATGACAGTTGTGTACAAGCTACTGGTTATCATGGGCCAACTGCCGTTTGATCCTAGACAAAAACAGAACCAATAGACCCAGCATCTGAGAAAAGCCATATACCCACTGCCTCTCTCCCACTCAAACAGCCCATTACAAGACAATGCAAAGACCACATCACAGCAGCCTCATTCAAAACTAACTGCATACGACCCTTTCCAAGAACCCTGAAGTGATGGCTAAACACTCACTCGGCAATTTCAAACGCAGCCAACATCACAGCCGTCCCCACCACCCACCCCGGAGGAAGTCTTCATCACTGAAATATTGCTGACACCCAGGGGTCAAGTCCTAAAATTAAAAGTGGGGGGACTCATCAACAAACGCATTGGAATGTGACGTCGCCAGAAATTAGCATATCAAGGTGAAATATGTACATTTCATTAAATTGGCTTTGCATAACCACCCAAATTGCACAGGACGAATGGAAAATCAACACCCGCACAAAACCAAGAGAGGATATTTTCTTCTAATAGTGTTTTTGAAATCGTTTCAATATGTGCATGTTTTAAACTCCAAGAACCAATTCAAATGTTTTCCCTGGAACTTGCAGTACCAAAATGGGATATTTCACCTTTAGTTGTTTGATATTTTTTATCAGGTTAGATAGTGCAGTGGTAAAGTGTCCGGCATGCAAACCTGACGAATGGTTCGATCCCGAGGTCGGCTTTAATTCATAAATTCAAAGAGAACATTCAATGTTTCTCATTTTAGCTGGGGGCACTGAGCCCACCCCCTGAAAAAAGTAGGTGGACTCCGTCCAGCGGCGTGTACACTCAACTTCAGCCCTGCCGACACCCACCTCTAGGACATCCTCAATCCCAACGCATACAGCATTCAACTCAGATAGGCCACATAGGACTGGTGGATGACCTGCCATCATCCACTACTCATCCTAGACCTGCCCCATGACGTAAATAGCCAACATCAGTTATGATATGATAAGTCATTTATAACACGCCTGTACACAAGTGTTTCTAGGCGCGACAAGACAAGGAGGGGGAAACGGAGGGAGGACAAAAAAATTATCTTACTAGGCCTTGTGTCATTCAGATCGCGCAAGTGCAGGGAAGAGGGGGGGAGAAGTGCCAAGAGGAGCCGGAGGGGGGAAGAAGTGCAGGTGACTCCATAGGTGCTGCCAGAGGATGGCTCTCAAGTGCAAAGAGAAGGGACTGTAGGGTTACAGCTACAGACCCTTAAGTGCTGAGGGAGCCTGGAGGCAGCGCAAGGCCAACTGGACATGGAGTTCCCTCAGAGCCTTCTCCTGCTACTTACCCTTTACCCCCACAGTCACTTCCATCTTCAAACACATTACAGACCACCTATGCCCAACACATCCTTCCATCATCGACTTCACCGGCCTGGTTAACATACCACTAAGAAACCCATACCACTAAGAAACCCATCCGTGGCAATTTCTTTGCTGACAAACTTAAGAAAGGTTTTCCAAAGCCTGTACACCAATTGTAGCAACTCTAAAGAAAACATCTTATTCAGATGACATCTGGCCAAAGTACATCCTCAAGGCACTCCCAATTGAAGATATCCATACATCCTGGAAATCTGCAATGCATACCTTATTGGCGGGACCTTCCCCCACCACTCGGAAATCAAGATAAATCCTACTGCTCTTCAAAAAACAACACTGGACCAGATTACCCGAGCACCTACTAACCCATCAGACAGCTTTCTTTTAAAGGCACATTGATGCCAATGGCTTCACTACCAAGCTATCAAATATGCTTCAGGCTCAGATGCAGCACAGAGACAGCCACCATCCAAGTTGCAAATGATGCAAACTGGATCCACGACAATGCAAACCTTTGCCTCCTGGCACTACCTGATGTCTCTACAGCCTTAGATACAGCAGTTCATTAGGCCCTAATCAAATGATTGCACAATTGCATGGGGATCCGAGGGAAGCACTCCACTGGACACCAATGGGTTCACCCATTAATATCAAAGGATTTCATACAGACTGCCACCTCTGCTTTGAAACACAAATAGTAAAGAAAACATAGACGCAACCATCCCTCCTGCAGAAATGCAAGACCTTACTACCAGACACCAACATTAGATCCAAAGTACAGGCCTTGATCCAATTTCACCTTTCTACCCACCACGCCCTTTTCTCCCCATAAGAAGGGGCCTTTACATTGCTGCCTTCCTAAATGATCTCCACAAATACAATCACACTCACACTTTACTGGCTACCACTATAAGCACAAATCCCTGCAAAGAAACCTGAATTATATACAAAGCGGCCAAACCATCTCTGGCAGTTAGCCAGAGGACAAGGCCTGCACTCCTCTTTGCAGCTCTTTGCTGCTCGAAGTCTGCCGTTTGCCGTGGAACCCTGCCCGATGTACAAGGTAAGGAGTCCCTAACTCCTGGGCTACTCAAAACACTCGCCTCCAGACTTCAGCGTCTGCGTGCCCGCACCCTTACATGTGCACTGCACTCAAAACCTTTGTCCACAGACGTTCGCAACACACGTCTGCAATCCAGGTCCCTGAAGCCACCCACCAGCCTTAACGTTCCTCCCTCAGCAACTCATAAATCCCATAGGCTGCGCCACACCATGACCCCTGCCCACACAGTATACAAGGCCCTGACCATAATGCAACTGGAACAATGGCTAAGACTATCGAAAATGTGCCCCCCACTACTTTGAATGTGAATACCGCAATGTGCAATTCTTCTACCACAACCTTGCTACCCACTGATGCAAATGCTACTTTACCTGTGTCTAGGACCCCAGAAAATGTGCCCCCCACTACTTTGAATGTGAATACCGCAATGTGCAATTCTTCTACCACAACCTTGCTACCCACTGATGCAAATGCTACTTTACCTGTGTCTAGGACCCCAGAAAATGTGCCCCCCACTACTTTGAATGTGAATACTGCAATGTGCAATTCTTCTACCACAACCTTGCGATCCACTACCACCAATGGCACCCCTGAACCCCACCTCAAATGTGCCCTCATCAACGCCCCATCCATCAATGCTCACGCCCTAGACATCCACGACCTCATCACCACCCTAGATCTAGATCTTCTAATGGTCACTGAGACCTGGCTACATGAAGCCTCAGGCCCCGCTCTATCCCTCGCTCTCCCACAAGGCTATGCTATCACGAGACAAGATCGCCTGACCACAGGAGGCGGTGTCGCTCTCATAGCCAAAGACTCGATCACCATCAGAAAAGTAGACAAAACTATCAACGATAACAGCGACTACCTTCAATTGAAACTCACTATCTCACACCACTGCACCATCACCTTACACCTCATCTATCGGCCACCAGGCCCCTTGGGAGACTTTCAGGCCTCCCTCACCCACCTCCTGGCTGACAACCTAAAAAAGTCATCCAAAGCCATTCTCCTCGGTGACATCAACCTAGGCTTAAATGACACCAAAGACCCTGCTGCCAAATCACTTGACGCAGCCCTAGCCACTCTAGGATTCGCCAACACCATCACAGACCCCACTCATGCCCTAGGCAGATCCTTAGACTGGATAGCCCATCACAACTGCCCCCTCACAGTCACACGCAATACCCTCACCCCGTGGTCCGACCACCACACCATCACCTTCAACATCCCCACCACCACCCCAACCCCCCTCCCCCAACCCTTACCACCAGCCCTCACAAGAAGTGGCCGCCAACTAACCAAAGAAAGACTCTTACCCTTCCTACAGGGACCTGCCTTTAGACCTCCCTTCTCCAACGACCCAGAAACTCTTGTCAAGAAGTACAACTCTGCTATCTCGTCAGCAATCAATGCTATCGCCCCACTTAAACCGCGCAAAACCAAACCTACCAGCCACACCAATGCTTGGTTCACCCAAGACCTTCTCAAATTGCGCACTGACAAACGAGCAGCTTTAGCCCAATGGCAATCATCCCATGATGATAAAGACAAACTCAACTTCAAATCCCTTGCAAATGATTATAAGAAAGCCATCATCAAAGCCAAAGCCAAATCCTTTGAAGATAGAATCTCTGAGGCCAAATCAAACTCCAAGGAATTGTTCGCCATATTCAGGGAACTTGAGACCCCTACACCCACCCCCCAAAAGTTCACCAAAGATAAAGCATTGTGCGATGACATCCAAACAGCCATGCGAAACAAGATCAGCTCTCTCCAAACCAAAATTCTGAATACCAAACTAGCGCTCCCTACCCCCTTGCCCCCCACCAACCCCCCCCTCCTCAGCCACAGAGGCCCCCCTACCTTCTCATTCAAAACCATCCAGGAGAAAGACATGATTAACATCATGAAAAATATCAAACCATCCAATTGCAAAGGAGACCCCTGCCCCGCCTCCATCATCAAAGACTGCGCAGACATCCTTGCCCCTTTCCTAACAGCCTTCGTCAATGCCTCCTTCACCACGGGGAAAGTCCCCTCATGCCTCAAGGAAGCATGGGTCCGACCCCTCATAAAAAAACCAACACTTGACCCCACCTCCCCTAACAACTACCGCCCCATAACCACAGTCCCATTCCTCCTCAAGATTCTATACAAGGCAGCCTACCTGCAGGTCCAGCACTTCCTCGAAGAGCACAACCTCCTAGGACTAAGACAATCCGGCTTTAGGCCTAGACACGGGACAGAAACCGCCCTACTCGACCTCAAAAACCAAATGGATGACGCAAGGGACCAAGACAAACCTTTCCTGCTCCTCTTCCTCGACCTCTCTGCAGCTTTCGATCTTGTAGATCACGACATCCTTTGCCATCACCTCACCTCCACAGCCAACTTCTCCCAAGAAGCTACCACATGGATGCCCTCCTTCCTCCAAGGCAGGACCATGCAGGTCTTCTCTGACCTAGCCACTGCGTCACCCACCATCATGCTATGTGGTGTGCCCCAAGGCTCCTGCCTTTCCCCTACCCTATACAACATCTTTACCCGCCCCCTCTCCCTTATCCTCGACGCCATGGGCATCTCATACACCAACTACGCCGACGACACTCAGATCCTTCTCACATTACCAAGTGACTATGACACTGACTGCGCAACTCTCAACAACATATATAACACAATCCAAATGTGGATGGCCATCAACGGCCTTTGCCTTAATTCCGACAAAACTGAGCTCCTACTTGTAGGTTCCCCAGACACCCTCAAGAAACTTGACGCCCAGTTTAGCCACTTCACCATTGACTCAATCAGAATTGCAGTACTGGACACAGTAAAAACACTAGGGGTCTATCTTGACTCCAACTTGTCCTTGACCAGACAAGTAAATGCAATCGCCTCCTCTGCGGCTTACCATGCAAAACTCCTCAACGCAATCAGGCCGTTTCTGTCCAAAGACACTTGCACCAACATAGCCAGAGCCATAACTGGTTCCCGGCTAGACTACTGTAATGTTCTCTTTCTAGGGACCTCTAACAAAAACCTCGAGAAGCTGCAAGTAATCCAGAACAGCGCCCTGCGTGCTGCAAAAGGCATTGCCAAGAGAGATCACATCACTTCTGCCAGAAAAGCATCCCACTGGCTCCCCACAAAGGAAAGGATTTTATTCAAAGCATTAAGCATCACCCACAAATGCATCCACCTCTCAGCCCCAACGTACCTATCCCAGAGAATCCACCCGGCCGCCTCCACCAGACCCACCAGGACACCCTATGCCAATATGCTCTCCGTACCCAGGGTAAAAAGAGCTAGAGCAGGTGGCGCCAGCTTCCCCTACCTTGCTGCTCTACATTGGAACACCCTGCCCACCTCTCTGCGAGCTGAACCCTCATTAATTGCCTTCCGCAAAGCCATGAAAACTACCTTGTTCACCTAACCAACCCCACATGTTTAAACCTTCATGACTAACATGTATGATGTACTATGGTGTATGATGTGCTATGGTGTATGATACTCCTTATCGCTTAACAAAGGATCTTGCCTTACTGTAACCCATGGCACAACCTGTACCTGTACCTGTAACTAAGTTCCCCTACAAGTAACAGCGCCACAATGCCCCAGGGCTGCCCGCGCGCTATATAAATGTAATAAATAAATAAATTAATAAATATCACGAGAAGTCAAAACCTTGCTAGACTTGGAATGGAAAAAAGAAACAGGAAACCAGAACTCTTCATCTACACTGCAAAGACTGTGGACTCTCATACCTGTTAAACTTGCCCTCACTCTCATGCAGTCCAGAAAGGTATTCCAGATTACTGTCTTCCTCGAGGACATTCTTCAAATCCTGTAAAATAAACTCCACCCCCCAAACCTCCCACCTAAATATGCTTTCTAACCCCTCACCCCAATATTCCACTCCAACTCCCTTTACACACTATCAAATGCTCCCTGCTAACTTTATACATTACCTTTTACCTGGTACCCAACATGATATGCAAAATCCCTATCATATCTTCCGGGAGGTCCCAATCTCGACCTCTCAGAAACCATGCGTGATGGCTGGGTGTATTAACCTCTGGATGGAGAACCCGACCCTCCTCTCACGAGAAAAGGTCCTCTATTTGTGGAAGACATGTTGGAGGGCAGATGGACATGTCCACAAGGTACCACGTCCTCCTGGTCCAATCCAGTGTAATTTGGATAATGGAATTCCTTAACTTTATCAACCTCCTGATCACCTGTGGAATGATGGGGGTTGGAGGAAATGCGTAACTGGAAACTCCCAGTCCACCACAAACGCAGCTCATAGAGCTCTTCTTGGGTGAAATTCCCTTGAGCAGAACAGCTCCCACTTCCGGTTGACAATGGTTGCGAACAGATGCACTTGAGGGGTTGCCCAAAGAATTAAGATCTCTTGAAAGACTTCCTGAGCTAGTTCCCACTCGTGGGAGACTGCTCTGCCTGCTCAGAGCGTTCGATGCCGTGTTCTCCTCTCCAGCTAGGTGAACTGCTGATAGGGAGATTCCTTCTTGAATTGCCCAGAACCAGAGCTGCATTGCTGCTCTGCACAGTGGTAGTGACCCTACACCTCCTCTCTTGTTGTGGCAGTACAATGCCACTGTGTTGTCCGTCATTATCAGGACCTTCTTTCCCCGTACAGAGGGCAGAAAGGCCTTCAGCGTAAGTCTGATTGCCCTCAGCTCCAAAAGATTGATGTGTAGTTTGGACTCCGATGGAGACCAACGATGGCTGATTGTGAGATCGTTGGCCTGTGCTCCCCACCCTGTGAGTGAGGAGTCATCACTACCGCATGGTTGCCAAGAAGGTTCTCCCTTCAGAAAGTTTTCCTCGCGGGCCCACCACAGGAGATCCTGTGCGACCCTGTTTGGAACCTGAAGTAGGTTTAACATCTTGCCTGAGAATTGGGACCATTGATTCCTGAGTGCCTAGTAGTGGGATCTCATTCTCAGACGAGCCTTTGGCACCAGGAAAATGCAGGATACCATGAGAGCAAGCAACATCAGAAAATGGAAAGGCCGGAAGAAGCTGGGAACTCTGAAATTTAGTTACCATCTGCAGAATGTGCTGAGCCCTCACCTCGGGCAGCAAGGCTTTTCCCGAGGAGGAATCCAGGACTGCTCTGATAAATTGTAGTATCATGTTTGACTTCTTGTAATTGAAGGAGAAGTCCAATTTGTGGAGAATGTGGAAAGTCACACTGAGATGATTTAGGGTCTGTTCGGGAGAACGAACCCTGGTCAGCCAATCATCCAGGTAGGGGTAGATGTGAATTCCCCCCTCTTCTGAGACTCGCTGCCACCACCGCCACCGACTTGAAATGAAAATGAAATTATATTTTATTTATATTGCGCTCATACACAATTGTTTCACTTGGTGAATACCCTCGGGGTGGAGGTCAGCCCAAATGGCAGAACTCGAAATTAATAATGAGAACCGCCAACTGCGAACCTCACATACTTCCTGTGCTTGTGATGGATAGGCACATGAAAGTAAGCATCCTGAAGGTCCAATTACACCATCCAGTCTTGCAGTTGGAGGGCCTAAAGGATCTGAGAAATGGTAACCATCTTGAACTTTTCCTTCCTGAGGAACTTGTTCAACTTTCTTAAGTCCAAGATGGGTCTCAATCCTCTGTCCTTTTTGGGGATTAGAAAATGCGGTGAGTACCACCCCTTGTTCCTCTCCGCCACAGGTACTGGTTCTATTGCACCTTTCTCAAGCAGGATCAAAATTTCCTGCATAAGGGGCGGATCTGGAAGTTTCAATGAGCTGTTTCCCGGTAGATGATCCAGAGGCCTTTTTAGCTAAGGAAGGCAGTAACCCTGGGCTACCGTTTGAAGTGCCCAAGCATCTGAAATAATGTCTCGCCACTCTTTCAGATGCTGTGAGAGCCTGCCTCCCACTGGGGTCTTGTGGACTAAGAGAGGTTTTGCAGCGGCTGAGGGCAAAGCTGCTGCTGCTTGGGTTAATTTAGTACCTCATCCAGCACGAGGGAATACTCTTTGTCCCTATGACTGGCTTGTCCTCTCCCTCTTCCAAATGAGGAGTAGAAATTAAAGGACTTACCCCGCCAAGATGACGCACCAGAGTCGGAATGTTGAGGCTGTCTAATAGCGGCACTAAGATTTAGCCGCCGCTTTTGAGGTCAGTAGCCTTTCTAGACTTTCATCAGCCTTGCTACCAAACAATCTCGAACCATCAAAAGGCATATTTAGTAATCTAGTTTGCACGTCTGGTGCAAATCCAGACTTCCTCAACCACGCAAATCTGCGTAGCACAGTACTAGTCGCCATGCATCTGCTAATACTATTGCAGTATCCAGACCTGACTGAAGGCACTCACACATTGCCTCCTTACCATCCTTGATGATAGCCAGGAAGACACCTCTCTCTTGCCCTTCGGGGATGTGGTCAGCCGCCATTGCTGCGCAATCCCACAGGATGAACAAAAATATAGACAATGTACAAGAGGCATAGCTGATTTCAAAGCCATGCTACCGGCAGTAAATGTCCAAGCGTCCACCCGTTTATCATGCCGCTCTGTAGGAATAGTAGGGTAAGCATATTGCTTTGTGGACGTGACTGCTTGGATCATCAAACTTTCCGGAGTCGGGGGCTTGGTTAAATAATCTGTGTCACTGCTTGATGACCTATATTTTTTGGGAAAGTTCTTATTAATCACAGAAATAGAATCTGGGGTTTCATAATTTGTTGTAACCCTTTTTTGTAAAGCAATACGGAAGGGCAAAATGGGATCCTTTGTGGACCTTGATCTAAAATGTCAGTTGAATCATCTTGCTGAAAAGAAGGAGCAGGTCTTCTCTATCCGAAATATTCCACTACTTTGCTCATTGTCTGTATGAGCTATCAGCATGATCTGCAGGATCTGGCTTCCCGAATTCCAGCTCAAGAGACTTATCTATCCCACTGGCTGATTGTAGTTTTTCATATGGGTCTTTATGCCTAGATTCCTCTGAAATAAATTCCTCTGCCATATTGAAGGCCAAAAGGTGTTTGATCATCGTCATATGGTTCATGTTCTTCATAAAGTGAACAAAGAGATACAAAGAAATCTTTTTGTGGCAGAGATTTATAAGAGTTCTCTTTGAGGCCTCTCTCTCTCTCTCTCTCTCTCTCTCTGTCTCTCTCGTCTCTCTCTCTCTTTCAGATTTTCATCATTTCCCCCCCAAAACTCTTCCTGTTTTGCTGGGGAGTCGGATTTTCTTTGATTCTCTCGGTTGAGGAGTCACTCGAGGATGAAGGAGACCTATGACATCTTCTTTTCTATTTCTTGGAGGTCGAAGAATGACGTGAACGACTTCTCGATCGAGATTTCTTCTTTTTTTTTCGACGAGGAGACTCTCTCGACTCATCAAAAGTACGTTTCTTTGGAACGCAAGGGTACTTAGGAATTCTACCCACCGCCAATTTAGCTCTATGCTCTCTCAGAGCCTTGTCAGTCATCGCCTGACACGATTTACACTCCTTCGTACAATGCTCCGTGCCGAGGCACCTCAGGCAAACGCAGTGGGGGTCGGTGATGGACATCTTCGAACCGCAGTCCTGACACTACTTAAAACCCGTCTTGGGTGTCGATGGAGTCGACTGTGAAGGCATGATGCTTTCTTTTAATGAACCACAGAGTGCTGTAATTTCTTTCGAAGCAAAAGCTTTCATCGGAAAAACAGAACTGAATCCAATAGGCGCTGTGCGTGCTACATATACTGGGGATGTCTACGATCGGACAAAGGCCCTCGGGTAACACAGAATCACTGCACCCTCTGTCGAGAAATTATTTTCCAGAAGCAGATGAAGCTGGAAGGATAATTATCATAAGATGAGGACAATCCATTCGAAAGCTACGTTTGCGCTCAAATCCTCAAAATAAAAATATTAATAAGTGGAACATTCAATGTGTTTTTTCAGTCAGTAATTAAGAAAGGCATTTATCAGAAGGTGTTTTAAAGGGAAACATTTGTTTACCGTGCAAAGTTTCTCAAACTTTATTCTTTACTCAGCTTGTACCCAGGGGAGAGCTTTTGAGGCTGGTTTACCTGGTCATGTTTTTTGGGACTAAAGTATTTGCTTGCTCTTTAATCCATACTTGCTTAGACACTCGCCAACTCTTATAGATAAAACAGCTTTTACAAGCGAAAACATAAGAAAAAGAAGCTGCTACTTACAGGAGCAACTGAGTTGATTCTCACTCCATTATGGGCCCACTCAATGGCTAAACTCTTGGTCAGATTATCGACAGCCGCTCTTGCAGCTCCGCTGTGCCTGTCAAAGATACACACAAAAAAGGACAAGATATGTATTAGCGATAGCATGTTACTCCAGGTAGCCCTCTCCTCTAAATGCTGTCCTGCAGACTGCTCCCCCTCTCAGAATCTACTAATGTGAAACAGATTATGTAATTTATAGATATAGCCCGAATCCTGCACATTGCTCGGATGAACAGTCCAAGGTGGATTGTTTCACGGGTAGATACCACTACTTAACAGAAGCACAAATGAAATCATAGAAACCAACTTAATTGGTAAAATGGCACAAACCCCATTCCCGCAAAATCATTACCAAAGGAGTACAGTAACTGTAAAGCAAGCTCTTGCAATGCCAATTTGCCTAGCTTTGTTCAAGGGTGTGTTCTGTGTTGCATAAACTGGTGGCGTGGTGGGGGTTACCTTCAAAGTTTTATTAAAAAAACAAAATGGAACTGAACATAGTAGAAACTCTACATCCTCAATAAAGTGCTTTCGCCTAGGACTTAAACTGCCCTTCCCACCAAACACATTGGACGTAAACTTCTTTTGAGGCTTTAGAGGTAAA
Organism: Ambystoma mexicanum; assembly: GCF_040938575.1. Taxonomy (NCBI): domain Eukaryota; kingdom Metazoa; phylum Chordata; class Amphibia; order Caudata; family Ambystomatidae; genus Ambystoma; species Ambystoma mexicanum. Next base: position 1,393,160,788 of record NC_090931.1, read on the forward strand.
GGGCCTTATTGGCAAATGGGTTGTTGGTCCCACCAAGAAAGGTAGCTCTGGTGGATGCAGTGGGGTTGAGGATGGAGCAATTATATCTACAGATGTGTGCGAGTGAAAATGTCAGAGCAGATAAGAGTGGTTGGTGAAGGAGTTAAAACTAAGAAAGGGATCAAAGACGGTCTGATAAAAATGGATTGACGGAGGGGAACAGAATGCGGGCCTGTGATAGAAGTGACTAGAGGCTAAAAGGCGAGACAGTTTGATTGTGGAAAGCCAGAATAGAAGGTAATCAGGGACAGAGACACTAAAGTAAAAGAAGTGAAAAAAGAATTGCAGGGAGTGTTGTGGAAGGAAGGCCAGGGGAGCAGGGACACAAACTAATGATGAAAGGTGTGACACAAAGGAAGAGAAAGAAATATAGCTTGTTGAGATAGGAATGTTAGGAAGAGCAGAGTCCAGAGCCCTCAGTGAAACACATTTGGAAGGATCCAACTAGTATTTTATGTTTTGTTTCAGTAAAAAAAAAGAAAGAAAGAAGGAATGGCCAAAGGAAGGGCCCTCCTGTTATTTTTCAATCTCGAGATGGAACGAATTCAGGACAATTACTTCAGAAGACCTAATCAACACTTTTGCAGCCATCGATAACACCAAATACAAAGACAGCATTCTCCTCTCCTCCATTGCGAGGGCCATAATGGTGAAGCACTCCCATCACTTCTCAACATCATAACTGCACCCCTCGCCCAGGGAACCTTCCCAGATGCACTAAAAACAGATTGTCTGCCTGTTCCTCTACAGAAGGCTGACCAACCTATTGGCTTATCACGCCTACTCCGGCAAAGTGATTGAGAAGACCACTGCAATCCAGTGGCAAGAAATTATCACTCAGCATAATCTATTACAGGACTAACATTTCGGTTTTGGCCACAATGCAGCACAGTGACCGCCGCAATCAAAGTCAACAAAGCTGCTCTACACATCCCAGACAAGCGGGAAACCTCCTCACTCGTTCTCCTGAACCTCTGCTGCATCCCAAATCATTAATCATCAAGCCCTTTTCAACATCCCTGCCACATGCATGGACTTTGATGGAACAGACCTAGAGTGGTTTGCATCATACATTTGCGCTAGTGACTAACTCGCCTAGATGGGCCCCAAAAGATCACAGCATTGTCTACTAACCAATGACTACTGCTCTGCATGTGTAAAGGGATGAGTAGTGACCAAATTAACTACTCAGCCACACACTACTCAGCCTTTCCAGATAAGGTGCGTATAAGGCCTTTTTACGCACAGAAATATTTCCAATACGGACCTTTTAATTCTTCCTTGCGTACCACTTACACAGGCTATTTATGGCAGCACTCCCCGAAATCATGGAGCTCACTGATGACAACCTTGCCAGCAGCAACTTGAAAACCCACTATTTAGCAATCCACACAGTTCCTTGAAAGAAGCAACTGGGATGAGTCCTGATCTGTTTAAGTTTTAACACTCTCCTCTGTTAATGATTCTATCAAGATAATACTTTCTGAGTAATGTAAAAGGGAATTTGTGTTTTGTTCACTTTGTTCACCTGCCTGCATTTTGTAGGTTACAGTGTTATTAAAGCATCTTGAATCATGAACATGCTTTTCACCTTACTTTAGGACACAGGTATTATTGTGTAAAATGAAAATGGTCTTAAACAAGGGCTGCATTTCTGTTTCATTTTCCTCGGTCTTAATCCGCTTTAATAGAGGCAGCACAGTTGCAGCAGCATGGGCATTTCATCACAGAAGCACATCAATTGCATTCAGTGGCTTGGGGTTCTTGATCTCTTGAAGAGAGCCTCCCAGCAAGCAGTTGTTTGGCTTTCTTGGTGTTCCATTTGAAGATGTCATTTTCTTTTTGTCTTAAGATTGCATTTGTTCGCATGCATGAAAGGGCACTATACATAGTTTGGTTTCTTAGAGAGCAAACAATAGCTAGGCAAGTGGTCTGAACTTTAACTCCCTTTCTGACCACTCACTGAAGCAGGTATAATGGAAACAGGTAGAAGTAGTGCTGTATATATTTTCAGTGGCACAGATTGTACCAGACCTCTCAACAGGACAGCTATATATTCAGGCAAAGTAGCCTAATTTTTCAAAGTAGCTGGTATATGCATGGCATGGCCCAATGCCAAATATTCACAGCAGGGATGATTGCATCATGGCCACATTTCCTAGCATGACTGATATGTTTTGGCCCAGTACCTGAATTTCTTAACAGAGCTGCTGTTAAGAAAGCACAATCATACCTTCTGGGCCTTACGGAAAAGGAAAGATACCAATATGAACAACTCCACCACTGGCTCTCCACCCCGAGAATAACACAGGCAATAACAACAGACCTGACCCCATTCAAAAACATACATCATGACACAGACGGGGGAAAAAAAATCGTCTCCACACTATACAAATTCTTAAACACCCAAACAGAGGAAACAAAATGGCAATATATTAAAAAATGGGAAAGCACACTAAGGAAAAACATCACGAGGGAGCAATGGAGGTACTTATGGCACATAATTCCCAAATGGACATGGGAGATCCAGACAAGAGAAGCATGGACAAAAATGATGATACAATGGCACTACACCCCAGAAAGACTCCACAGAATGTTCACCACAGTACAAGAAAGGTGTTGGAGAGGATGCGACGCAGTTGGCGACTGGAGACAGATCTGGTGGGACTGCCCGGAACTACAAAACTTCTGGTCAGAGGTAAAAACCCAAATGTTAAGAATGTTTAAGGGTATAGAGGCACTTGGAGAAGAGGTATGGATGTGCGGAAGAACCCCCGAGACAGAACTCTAACAAAGACACAGAAGAGAAACTTCATGGGATTCCTCACAGCTGCATGGCTAGCAATTGCACAAAAATGGAAACAGAAGACCGCCCCATCCGACCAGGAATGGCTACAGAGAATTTGGGCATACGTGGCAATGGAGAGAATCACATACAACATTCAAGGGGCCCGGCAAAAATTTGTGACAGACTGGGGAGAGGTGATAGACTATCTACAAAGCGACTATATGATGCAGTGGTGCCCACACAAAATCCGCATATTGGACATGTTCACAGGCTGAGTCGGACTACGAAGAGTGTCAGCAGATGAAAAGGAAGGACAGTACAACCGGTGAGGGGAGAGGGAGAGGGGGGAAGGGATGTTGTTGAATCCCGTTGGTTTTGTATAAAGAAATACCAATAAAAATATTTTAATTTTAAAAAGAAAGCACAATCATGTATTGGCATCTTCTGCAACGAGCTAAAGTACTGAGCAAGAACAGTGGCTAAGCTCTTCCCACCAACCTCCAACAGTGTGAGAAGATGGCATTGCTGTCATATACTTCAATCCCTTCTACTCGGTCTTGCGCTTTTCAAAACTTCTGCTTCTCCCATGTCTGATTACTGAGCCCCACTACCAAAAGTCTAGCAAATTCCAAAGCCTCATGAATCTCTTGACTCCTGTAGAATAGTACAAACAGGCTTGAGAGCTTTTGACAAGCCGTTTATGTCAGGCAGGCCTCACATGGAACTGCCCCGTGCCCTAACACTATGTGCCTGTCTGTGTCTATAGCCGGTTGGGAAAGGCAACTCAGTGGGTCAATAACCCTACTGCAGAGATTATTGTGTAACCTGTTAGTTCAAATCCTGTTGATAGGTGAGTTAATGAGTCTGCATCAGAGATATGCATTTAAGATGCAGGTAACATTCCATTGTACAGAGTTGACTTAACTTTCGACCTATCAAAAGGATTACTAAATGTTCAGTGATTCAGAACACACATCATCCGGGATGCTCTACTTGCAATGGATTAGAACACCCCTCATCAGGGCTGATATACCTGTAATGGTGTAGAACACACAACTCCTCAGGGCTGCTATACTAGTAATGGCTCAGAACACACAAATTATCAGCGCTGCTATACCTGTGATGGCTCGAAACACATAACTCTTCAGGGTTGCTATACGTGTAATGGCTCAGAATACACACTGTATCGGGAGTGCGATACCCGTAATTGCTCAGAACAGAGACATCTCCTCTGGGCTGCCATACTTGTAATGGCTTAGAACGCACACTTCATCAGGGCTGCTATAACTGTGACGGCTCGGAACACACAACTCTTCAGGGCTGCTATACTTTTAATGGCTCAGAAGAAGCACATCCCATGAGGACCGCTATACTTGTAATGGCATACAGTGTTGGTAATGAGAAGAAATATCTGTACCCTTACTGGTAATGAATGCTATACTTAGAAAGCAGTTATTACGGTGGACAGATACAGAATTTTAGGCCTGTCTCTCACAAAGTTTACAAAGGTTTGGTCTCCTAAATTGGAGATCCAAAGGGTGAGCCTGAGAGTACTAATCACTCACTGTGTTGCGAAATACAAATGTCGGAAAACAATAATTTTTTTTTGTAAACTCTTTTTATTGATTTCACAAAATAACACGCAAACAATCCCCCCCCTCCCTTTCCCCCTCGCCCCTCGGCAACAAGCTAAATCCTTGCACCCTCCAACCCTCTTAGATGAGAAGAGAACAAAAACAACAGAATACAGTTATCGCAGATCCAGAAGCCTCAATCGCTGCGGACACCACATCACCTTATAATCGTCATTAAGAACTTGCAGTAGTTCCCCCCAGTCTGCTGCAAAGCTTTGGGCCTTATTGTCCATGGCATAGGTTGCCCATTCCAAAGCCACTATCTCCCACAGTTTTCGGAACCAGTCTTGTATTCTAGGAACTTCTGAGCCTTTCCATCTCTGGGCTATTAACTGCATAGCTGCCAGAGTCGTGATGACAATCGCTTTTTCTCTTCCTCTAGGTTCACCTGCCTCAGAAACCACCCGCTCCCCCAAGAGAATGTGCGCTGGGGTCCTCCCGGCCTTCAGCCCAAAGGCCAGCCCCTGTGCCTCCCTCACCTCCCCCCAGAACGGTTCTAGCTTGGGGCAGTCCCACCAAATGTGTTCCGCGGAGCCCACCATCCCGCATCCCCTCCAGCAGAATCTCGTCACAGTAGGAAAAAATCTGTTCAGCCGGATCGGGGTATAGTGCCACCTAAACATAATCTTATACCACGTCTCCTGTAGTTGGGACGCTCTAGCCAGTTTGGGGATTTTCCTCCACAGTTTCCCCCAGTCCGTCCGGCTGATCCGGCGTCCTAGGGCCTCCTCCCACTCTCACATGTATGCCCATTGGGCCCCCTCCTTCGAGCCTGCCAGAGTCTTATAGATGTTAGAGATAAGGCCTCTCACCCCGTCACTTGTAAGCAAGAGTTTTTCAAAGGGAGTCGGATCCCTTGTCGCAGCTTTCCTATTCCCTGGATGAAGAACCCAATGGCGGATCTGAGCATATCTCAACCTCTCCCTCTCTTGTACCGCAAAATGCTTCTTACAGTCGCTAAATGATAACACCTCTCCTCCAGAAAACATATTGCACAGTTTCCGACAGCCCCCTTCCTGCCAGCTCACAAAAGCGCCTTTCTCCACCCCGGGGGAAAAGTCCCCGTTACCGAATATGGGGGTGAAGGGAGACGGGAATGTGGTAATCCCCTCCGATTTTGCTAGCCTATCCCATGTGTCTGCCATAAGTTTGGTGATGGTGCTCTCGTAAAGATGGTCCGGCCTGTGCCGTTTCGGGAGCCACAATACTTCCGCCAAGTTTCGATGTGCTACAGCCCTATCCATTCTCACCCACAATTTGTCTTGCGTGCCTTCCTCTCCCTTCAACCATTCCCTGATTATTCGCAGCCGAGCTGCCTCGTAATAACGTCTAAAATTCGGCACAGCCAGGCCTCCCTCGCTCTTCGGTGCCATCATAATTTGAACTCCCACCCTAGGTCTCTTGCCTTCCCAAATGAATTCCCTGGTTAGAGTTTCCAGCTCCTTGAAATAACTTGCCGGTACCGGCAACGGAACGGCTTGGAATAAGTACAGGAGCCTGGGGAGTGTAACCATTTTAACTGCAGCTATCCGCCCCAGCCACGAGACCCTCAATGCTCTCCACTTTAGAAAATCCCTCTTAACGGCCTTAAGAAGCGGAGGGAAATTAGCCCGAAACCATCCAGACAGGTTGGCAGTAATTCTCACCCCTAGGTAGCGTATCCCTCCCGGGCTCCACAGAAAGTCAGAAGCCGCCCGTAGATTCTCTCGTTCCGCTGGATCGAGCGTTAAGTTCAGGATCTCGGATTTGTTAGCATTAATCTTCAGACCCGAGGCCGACCCAAAAGCCTCCAAAAGGGCCACACAGGCCTGCAGTGAAGTTCGCGGGGCGGTAAGCATGAGCAACATGTCGTCAGCAAATGCTGCTACTCTGTGCTGTTCCCCTCCAAATGGAATCCCCTGGATTTCCCTTGCCTCCCGGATGGCTTGGAGGAGTGGCTCCAGATAGAGAGCAAATAATATTGGGGAGAGGGGACAGCCTTATTTTGTCCCTCTCTGTAGAGAAATTTCCCTGGAGGCACTCCCGTTCACCATTACCCTAATGGAGGGTGTCTGATAATTAGCCTTGACCATCCTCAAAAAGTCCCCCCCAAACCCCATTTTTTCCATTGTTCGAAAGAGGAAGGGCCACTCGACGCGGTCAAAAGCCTTCTCTGCGTCCAGAGCCACCAGGATCGCAGGGGTGCGTGTTTTATGAACTTTCTCGATTACATGAGCCACCCGACAAATGTTGTCCGCGGTTTGTCTGCCTTTGACAAACCCGGCTTGATCTGGATGTACCAGGTCCGGGAGGATGGCGTCCAGCCTGTTGGCTAGGATCTTAGTAAAAATCTTAGCATCCAGATTGATCAACGCTATAGGGCGATATGATGCTAGGTCTTCCAGATTTTTATTAGGCTTCAAGAGTAGGGTGACTTTGGCCTCCTCCATGGAAGGCGTAATTCGGCCAGTGAGGCGAAATGAGTTAAACAGCGAGGTGAGGATTGGGGTTAGTTGCACACTGAACAGTTTATAAAAAGCGGCCGTATAACCATCTGGGCCAGGGGCCTTACCCGGCGGAAGGGCTCCTATCACCCCCCGTACTTCATCCTCTTCAATTTTCCGATCGAGGGCTTCGCGTACCACACTACTTATTTTCCTCAGGTGGACCTTCCGGAGGAAGTCCTCCTGTTTCTCACCTGGAGGATACTGGGTGGCGTAGAGCGACTCATAGAACTTGGCAAAAGCTTCCTGGACCTCTCCTTGATCCGAGACCCGCTCCCCCGCTGGCAGCCTCAATGCCGTAATCGTATTCCTCGCCCTTTTGCCTCTCAGTAATCGTGCCAGCAGAGTGCCCGATTTATTGGCCTTTGCATAATATTGTTGGCGCACCGACAGCATTGCCCCTTCTGCCTTCTTGGTGCGCAACAGTTCCAACTGCCCAACCGTCTTCCTATATACCCGCATTGCTCTGCGAGAGGGAGTGTCCCCAGCCGCCTTCCTAGCCACCTCCACTTCAGCTTCTAACTGCGATTCCAACTTCTGCAGTTGTTTCACCCGATAGGCCGATATGGCTATTAATTCCCCCCTAAGGGTGGCCTTAAAGGCATCCCACCGCACATCTTCCCCAGTATCCTCCTTCTTGTTAGTGTAAAAAAAAAGCCTAATCTTCTCTTCAATATCCTCCCTGAGTACCGGGTCCCTTAAGATGTATGCAGGGAGTTTCCAGCCCCAAATCCCTTTCCTTTTCTGACCCACCTCCATCACTAAGGAAACTATTTTATGGTCCGCAATCCCTAACGGTCCCGTGCTGACTTCCCAAATTGCTCCAACTAATGTGGCAGAGACCCAAATGTAATCAATTCTGGATTGCGACCCATGGACACCCGACAAAATAGTGTGGCCCTCCTCATCACCTCTAACCTCCCTCCAAGTGTCACGCAGCCCCAGCCTACTGACCCTTTCCTTCAAATCATTAGACATTACCGCTCCTCCGCCCTCCCTGCTACCACCTGTTCTATCCTTCCCCTTGTCCCAGGCGATGTTAAGATCCCCAAGAAGAACAATATGGCCCCAAGAGAACTCCTCCAGCAGCTCCACTAGCCGCCGTAAGAAGGGATCCTGGCCCGAGTTGGGGGCGTACACCACCGCTATTGTCAGAGGGACCCCTTGACACTTCCCTTTAACCATAATATACCTCCCGTCCTTATCTCTTAGAATTCCCTCGGGTTTAAAGTCTACTGTATTCCTAATTGCCAGGGCTACCCCCCTGGCTTTGCAGTGACTCGAGGCATGCAAAATCTGATCAAAACCCCGCAGTTTCACCCTGCCCTGATCCCTATGAAGTAGATGTGTCTCCTGGAGCCCCATAATATCCGGTTGCTCCTTTTGTGCGAAGTGCTCCAACTTTTTCCTTTTGAGGGGGGTGTTCAACCCCCGAACATTATGCGTTACCCACTTGAGTGAGCCCTTAGCCGAGAGAGTTTGCTTGCAACAGGGGAGGTCGTGTCCCCCTCATCGAGTATCATTTGCTTGTTGCCGCCCCCCAACCCCCTCGAAAAACTACCCCACCCACCCCTCCTCCCCCCTGAAGGATAAAACCTTCCCGCCCTCTCCTCCCCCCAAGCTCGGGCATCTCCGCCCTTCCGCTTCCAACATGGATGCGCCCCCTGTGACCCATACGCTAAGACACCTTACTAAAGCCCACCACCCCTCTTATCACATATCAGATCAAGGTTGCATAGCAGAAGCACCGCCTGAATCACCAGGAGTCCCCTCCCTCGACCACGCTCCCCCCCTAGGGCCTCTCCTCCTCCTTCCCCGGACCTTCGTCCAGTTCCAGGGTCGCGTTCCAGTGCGACCGCTCGCGCCCGGAGATCCCACACCCGGGGGAAGATCATCCAACTCGATGCGAAGCAAAGCAGCCCCCTCCTGGGGGGATGTAATTCGTCTCTGGGACCCCTCCCAATCAAAAAGCAGGCCAAAGGGGAATGTCCACCTGTAGCGAATCGATCTCTCATTGAGGACCTTTATCACAGGGCCCATCAGACGCCTCTTTGCGAGGGTGCTGCTTGCCAAGTCCTGGAAGAGAGCAATCTTCTGACCCTCGAACATTATTGGCTCTCGTAACCTTGCCTCCCTGAGAACCGCTTCCTTCTGGGCATATCGGGCAAAAGCGGCTAAGACATCCCTTGGTTTCGCCGTCTGGCCAGTGATTAGTCGCCCGGTTCTATGCACTCGATCCAGCTCCACCGTTTCCGGGCCACCCTCGCCCAATATATCGGCGAAAATTCCCTGAATCACCACCTTCAAAGATTTATCTGACACCGATTCAGGCAGCATTTTGACCCGAATGTTGACCCTGCGAGACCTGTTTTCCAGGTCCTCTACTTGAAGTTCAAGATTCCTGGTGGCGACATCCAACCTTTCTATGGCTTCGCTTTTTGCCGCGTTCTCTCTGTCCGCCTCTTGGAGGCCTTTCTCCAAGATGTCAGTCCTCTCCCCTAATTGACGCAATTCCTGCTTTAACTCTCCCACAGCTTCGCTCAGGTCTGTGCGTAGCAGTTGAAATTGCTCCTGAAAAGTTTTGGACAGGTTTGCCTGTAGGGAGTGTAGTTCTCCGAGAAACTCCTTCTTGGGCATATTTGCCAAGTCCTCTGTCTGCCCCTGAGCGATGTCTTCGCTTGCCGCTCCTCCCGGGAATCCCGACCCCTCCTTCAAGTTTTGTGCCGACCACATGGTGCGTAAAGTAGTGGTGCTTTCTCCTGAGGGCTGTGCTTGCCTTCCCCTTCTGCCCTTGGGCCTTGTGGTCATGCCTAGAAGCCTCCTGGTGGGCAGCTCAGATCTTCGCCCGGCCCTCTCCCAGGCCCTCAACCAAGGTCCCACGCCGGCTCCTGGGCCCCTCACACACCCACACTTCAGCCCCCAGTTGCAGGGGGTCCGCTTTCCCAATCTTCACTGAGGCGCCACTCCACCTCTACTGTTGGAGGGGTGAGTCATTCCCTCCCGCGCCGGCCAATGGTGGTTTGCAGGCCCTTCTCCCAGGGCGGACGCCCCCAGGTCCTTCCTCCACCCCCAGAGTTACCGGAGGGTAGTTCCCCCGTACTTCCGTGGATCTAGCTGGGCCCTCTCTTCCTCTCGCCCGGCACTGCAGGGCTCGCCACTACTGGACTCCTCTCCGGACTTTCACCCGGCGGCCTGTTGCGGCCTCTGCGCTGCGGGCACTCCCCTCAGCCGGCGCCGGCTCGGAGTGCCCCCCCTCTCCGCCTCCGCCTCTGGGCTCACCTTCTTCGGGGCTCCGCCGGCTGCCGGGAGCGATCTCCCTCAGGTGTCCTCCCGCTCCGCGTTCTTCTTCACACTGGGGGCGCCGGGGCGGGGAGCGAAAAGAGCCCCCCAGCAGGCCACAGCGCGTCTCCGCGGGCCAGCCCTCGGGCGCACCCCCCTCTGGTGGGGGCCACCGACGGATCCGCACCCCGCGGCACTGCTTCCCCCAGACCCCCGCCACAATGCGCTGCAGACTTGTGGGCCGCGCCAGCCGCTCCTCCTCCTCCGCTCGGCAGCCGCGACGCAGCACTCCCGTTCGCTGCAGCCGCTCCGCTCCTCTCCCGCCGCCACTCGTCTCCGACCCCCCGAGGGTCGCAGGGGGCTCAGGCAGCGCCCGCAAAGGTTCACTAGAGGGGTGGTGGGCACCTTCCCTAATTTCGGGTCTGAGGAGCGCCGTCGGCACAACTACTCAGTGCCGGCGGCCATCTTGGAATGGAAAACAATTATTTATTTTCTAATCATATGAAACATGTAGTACATAAATGAAAAATTATTAAAGAATACGACATACATGTGAGAATTAACAGTTGACGGTGACATCATAAAACATATATACAACAAAAGAAAGAAAATACTGTACAACTAATATACAGACAGGTATCAATTATTATTTCATTGGTATAGGTAATATACATGCTTATTTGAATACATAAGTGCTTTATGATAAATCCAAAGGAAAAGAACAATAGAGTGGCTGTAAAATCGCCTTTTCAAAAATGCCTTAACTAGGGTATGATTTCCCTTAGGCAGTGAGTATTTTTTGGAAATATAACAATAAATGTTACAGAGTCATGAGGAGAAAAAGATATCTTTGCCAATGTAGCAGAGACTGACTAGACAGATTCTGTGGAAACAGGGAACCGATTTGATCAGGTGTTCCCAGTTTACTTCACGTTTCGGCGGAATTGCAGTAAATTGCGTCCGCCTTCATCAGGGCTCCATGTGGGTGACCCTGCCGGTGCTATGTATCCCAAGTACTCGGTTCTCGATCACTAAGGGGCATAATGCTGTGCAGGGCGGATCCTTAAGCGGGTCCCGTAAAGGTTACGGGAAACCGAACAGTAGTGGTCTTTCACACAGTGGTTCTGCTAACTGAGTAGTTGTAGTTAGCGGTGTCGTTTAATAGCTGTTGCAGAGGTTTGTTTCCTTGACTGCGTGGCTGTGGTCCGGTGTAACTCCTGACATGTGCATTCGGGAGTGCCTCCTGTGCGGGGAAAGCTTGCCGGCATTCGGCGATCGCGTCTTGTCAAGAAATGAGAAGTGTTGGTAAAGCATCTGCATTCAGCAAAGGGCTGCATCTGGTGAGACAAGCCTCTAACGCTATAATTCCCATGCATAATGGCCAAAAGAATGTTTGCACACATCTAAAAAAAAGGAGCAGCCAATGGTAAAGCTGCACTAGATTTGTAAATAGAAAAGGCATTTTCAGCTTTTTGGATATTTATTGGTGCTATGTCAAAAGACAACCAGAAAAACAGGAGAGGAAGAGCAACTCTGAACCTAAGCAATACAGGAAAACAAAGGTATGGTTGGTAGGGGAGCGAATGGACAGAGAGCATACTAGACAATCCAAAACAGGAATTTGGGCAATAGGAAAAGAGAGCAATGAGCTACATGATAGGGCAACAAAGAAAGTGAGAAGGGAAACAGAGTTACTAATAGGACAAACACAGTAGGAGTGAGGGACAGAAGCCGAGCAAAAGAGACATTTAGAGACAGTAAAATAAAACAGATCAACAGCAGGTGCAGAGAGATGGAAATAGAAAAGCAAAACTAGAGAAAGGCAGGTCAATAACATAATAGACAGTGTAAGAAAGATAATGAAATGCAGTAGCAACCACAACCGAGAAAATGAAAAACAAGATAGAGGAAGAGGAGTTATATCAACCGATACAGCGAGATACAGGAGGGAAACAGCAACTTTAGAATGCATAGATGGGAGAGGGAGAGTGACAGAGAAACAGACTGCAAAATGTGGCATTGCAATACTTAAGGGTGAGCGGCAGAGATCAGAAAGTGAGAGACAGAGGAAACAGTAGCAACGGGAAGGCGAGATGGAGCAGAAACATGGCGTGGCTGTCAAGCAGGTAGTGCCAGGCAGCAACAGTAGGCACGAGAGGCAGAGAACTGATGCTGGTAGAGTGAGAGACTTGATTTATGAATCACCCAATGTAGCTATATGGCATTTGTAGCTTAACAGCGTTTGTGCTCAAGTAGCATGAAGATGAAGCTGGGTAGTATGCATCTACAAGGTTCTTATGTGGTGAAAATGTTTTCAGCAGATGCAATACATTATTTAGAACCTCTTTGAAATACAGCTATTTTGTGACTAATGTTTTCGAACAAAGTTTTCATTTTATGCACAAATTGGATAGTTGTCAGACACTTTACTCTCTTACGGAGGAGGAAACTCATTTTTAGTCTCTTGAAATTACATTTACTCTCTAATTCTAAAAATTGGGAGTAAAATGCTCACTTCAAAATCTTACCTGGAGCACTGACGCCACTAATAAACCAGTAGTGATCACCATCATAACGATAAAGAAGGCAATGTACAATAGTATACCTCCTAATTTGGTAGCGTGGACTGAGGGAAGGATCTATTCTTAAAAGGTTTCTGAGCTGGTAAAAGTAGCAAGCCATACACATTTGTACAATTTATCGAAATGAAACAAATGTCAAATCAAAGGTCTATAGAAATAGGAACTTGGGTCAACTAAAAATGCTCCCAACTGATTAAAAACACTAAATACCACTCAACCCCCTTGTTAGAAAGAGCACAGAAAATGCAGACTTTACAGTGAAATTGGGCCTCTGGTCCTGTGGTCAGGAGCAGGACATGCAATATTTCAACAGTAATGTAACTAAAAAGAAGATGTCTTTGGAAAAAGGTAGAGCATGGGGTCTTACAAGTCAATAAGGCCTTCAAAGGAAGGCCAGGGGGGCTATTGCAAATACTTTTGTTTTGATCTTTGTGCTCAACAGCATCAAGCTAAGCTCAAAGTGCTTTCTGAGACAGTGATCTTTCGTCTGGTTGGTGAGCACAAAGAAACTTGGGACAGGCAGATGAGGTCTGGGTAAGTGTAGCTCATAAGCAGTTTGATGCAGGAATCCGTGCCAAGAACTGTTCCTTGATTTCTAGGTTGATGGGAGGCCATCTCTAGGGTCTCCAGGGGCAAGGGTAAACCGTGCTCCATATTTCCATGCCAGGAAGGTTACCAGAGAGCACTTTCAAAAACTGAACTTCCAGTGTGCAGGATCCTGGTTCAAGTTTTCAGGCACAAACAACCATCAGGGATTCAGATTCGAAATTCAAAATGTAGCCTTAAGTGTTAATTAAGGTAACTTGTTATCACACACAGGAACACTTTAAAGGAGAGTACTTTTTGGCATGATTCTTTCTTCACTAACTGTATTGCCTACCTGTCCCTAATTCGAAGAACACCCTTTCCCTATGTGGGGTGCTGTCCCTAGGTGGTGGACCGGTTATCTAATAGGGAAAGATAAGGAGAGCTGTCCCTAGGTCAACAATGTTATTTACTAGATATAAATCTTGGTTTAAAAGCAGAACAGGGGGGGCGCTGTTGAGCAGCCGTCAAGATGGCTGCCTAGCTCTTGAGCTCCGTGCATAGCCGCTCCTTATCCGAAGACATCTGCGGGCTAATGCAGTGCTGCGACTAATCGACCGACCCATTGGCACCCCTACAGCTGTAGCTACGCGTCGATGTGATCCTGACTCGGATCGGACCTTGGAAACCGGAGATCCACCCTGCGAGACCCTCGGGCCTACCCCGCTGCATCCCTTCACTGGCCCGCCCGCAGAGACGTTTATCGCTGGGCCTGCGCCCTGTGCCGGGTGCACCGCGGACTGGTCACACTCTTCTCCGGACCGGCGCCCGCTGTTCGGGCCGTGCCCTCTGCCGACCATCCCGAATTTCCATCAGGCTTCGCTTAGCCCACCCACCCCGAACGTGAGGCCCGGCACTGGAAGGCCCCTGGCTGTCTCCCCTCCGCGCGACTCAACGCTTGGAGGGCGCGCCTCTCTGGAGGGAGCTGCGCCCGCTGCTGGGCTTGGCTGCGGCGCCTGGCTGGGGCACGCTGGCCTGACGCTGGCGGCCTTGTCGCGCCCTCCGCTTCGCGGCTGAGATCGGATCTGCACCCGCCCTCCGACTGGACACTTGCGGGCCATACACCAGGTGAGGAGCTGCTGGGGCTGCGGCGCGCTGAGGCTTTCGTTGTTGCCACAGAACTTCCCTGACCTGGGCTCGGTCCCCGCGCCCAGCGGCCCCAGCTGGCTCCCGTGTCTCCTTGACCGCTATTCGGGCCCGTGTCCCTACATCCTTGCGGCCCGGGTCGGTCCGCCCCCGCCATCGGCGCGGCGACCCCGGACTTTGGCGCGACCCGCTCCTACACCCTCACCTCCGTGGGCCCATACATCACCCGCAAATGTACTAAGGCCCGAGCTCCTGCAGCTGGCGCTCTCCTTGGTGCTCGCTCCGGAGCGGCTGGATCGCGCCGTCCCTGCTGTCACTCCATACCTTCTCGAAGCCACAGGCCCTATCACCTTTGCCGAGTTCCGTTTGAACTGGCGAGCTGGACCATTGTCATCGGCCTGAACCTCTCGTGCTTCTTCCCGCACGAGTCCTCACTCTGACCGATCAGGACCCCGCCACGACAATCACGATGTCCAACAGATGGAGGAATAACAATAAAACTGGGGCCATGGACAAATTTGCTAAAGCCGCCCCGAGACCCGACTTGGCCCACGCACCATGCGACCCCGCTGATGAATCACCGGGCACAGAGGCACCCACTACTGACCTCACAACGATAATGGAGACCATGGCTAGAAACTTTGCGGCCTTCCATGAAAAGCTCGATGACATTAATGCCAATGTAGCCTCATTGAGAGTCAAACTCGATCAGCAGGGGGCCCGAATCACGGAGACCGAAAACAGGATCGGCACCAATGAGGATAATATATCTGCACTCCAGGGCACGGTGTCCACTTTGGTCTCGGATATGAAGGCGGTCAAAGCCAAATGTGATGACCTCGAATCTAGGTCACGCAGGAACAACATACGCATTGTGGGTGTCCCTGAAAATGCACTGAGGGGTAGACTGGAACTAGCGGTCGAGGAACTTCTGAAGGAACTACTGGGAAATCCGGACATGTCTCCCTTCTTCACCATTGAAAGGGCCCATAGGGCGCTCTCACCTAGGCCTAAACCCGGCGACTTTCCGAGACCCATCATTGCCAAGGTCCTGAGCTTCAAAGACCGCGACCTAATTCTTCGCCTCGCACGGGAGAAAGGCGAGTTACGCTTCGACTCGCAGGTCATCAGGATTTTCCCCGACTTTTCCACTGGAGTTCAGCAGGAACGACGCCAGTTCCTTGGAGTGAAAAAACTCCTCAGGGAAAGGAACATCCCATATGCCATCCTCTTCCCTGCACGCCTGAAGTTCACATTTAATGATAAACTATACTTTTTTACAGTGCCTTCTGAGGCGGTTAAATTCATCGAAGCACATGTACCGCTCCATCCCCCGGCTGACGACAACATGAATAATGAGTGAACTCTATAATTGCGATGTATACGTTGATACCATGCCATTATGTGAATTGGGTCCCGCCTCTCCTGGCTCGCGCACGCGAGCGATCACACTTCTGTATCCACTTGTATGCAACGCCTTCCTATGTGGGCCTAAGCACTGCTCCTTGAGGAGCAACTGTCACTTCATCCAAGTCACTCAACCACACTTACTCCTGCTGCCTTTCAATATGCACAGCTCCCATGGTTAGGCCGCAACCGCTCCCCTTTCTTCACGACCACCAGAATGTGGTCCCTCTCACAGCTTCCCGTGGGATGGGTTGCTGAATCTATGTGATATGTGTGTTACTTGCTACGCTCCATGGGGCGGAACTGAGGTACCAAAGTATTGCCTGCTAACAATGTTCGTTTTGTAACGGAACCAATGGTTCCTAGCGGGCTCCTGCACGGCAACGGCGCACCCCACTGCGATTGCACTGGTTTTGTACACGCCCAAATTGTGGGCCAGCCCCTGTTGGGCGTTTGGGCAGTCCGGGCCATGTTGGGGTCGGCCCGGCCCTGCACAGTTAAGGGTGGGTATTGTTTACACTGCTGTAGTTGGGTCGGCGGTGAGGGTGGGGGGCGGTGATGGGGTATTCGGGGAAAACGGCACACTGAAGTTCACGGCACGCACACTGGCAATACATAAGCGCACTCCCGACCGCAACCCCGACAGTGAACACCACTGTTACACCTGGGATGTTCATTGATACGGGTACACCGGGATTAGAGATCCGCCATTGACATGTCTGCCGTTATAATGTCCTGGAACATTCGCGGATTGAGCAATCACACCAAGGCCCGCAAGATCATGGCCTTTGCTAATAGGCATAGCTGCAGGATACTACTCTTGCAGGAGACACACTCCAATGCCCACATTCCGGGCACCATGGCACCGTCGTGGGGTCCCAATAGATTCTTCACTTCGTACTCCTCCCAATCCAGGGGAGTCCTCACAATGATCCACAAATCGGTCAAATTCATCCTGCATAAAAGTTACGTGTGCCCCGAGGGTCGTTATATTATATTACACTGCACGATGGTGAACAGGGAATACTTACTTGTTAATACATACTGCCCCAATGTTGACTCCCCTGAGTTCTTTGATGCGATAACTGCCATACTACTGGGCTACGTGGGGGTTCAGATTATATGGGGGGGTGACCTAAACCTTATTCTTGACACGGTCTTAGACAGGACTGGCACGTCATCCCGTGCCCTTACAAGTGCTGCACGCAGGCTGTATGGCCATATGCAGACGCTCAATATCTGCGACGCCTGGAGGACGTTACACCCCGTGTCCAGGGAGTACACGTATTACTCTTCGGTCCACGACAGCTCGTCCCGTATAGACCTGTTCTTAGTGTCCAAGGAAACCATGGGAGGGGTGAAAGGGTCCTGGATTTTCCCTCGCACACTATCTGACCACGCTCCAATCGCACTCTCTGTGAGGCTGGGTATACCCACTCCGACTCTGAGCACCTGGCGCTTTAAATCTGAGGCCCTCAGGGATATAGTCTTTAGGGCTGATATACTTGCAGACATTACATCCTTTTTTGACCTCAACTCTCTTCAGGACACCTCAGCCGCGGTTCGGTGGGAGGCTTTTAAGGTATACATTAGGGGGATGTCCATCTCGCGGGAGGCTGGGGTACTGAAAGCTATCCGAGCCAGCCTCGACCGCTCTGAAGCTAAACTGAAACAGCTGGAGCAGCAATGCTCCACTGGCGCTGATCCCGCCTTACTTCTCCAAATCACCGAGGAACTTCAGGCATACAACGCGCTCGCCACTAATGAAGTCCAGTACTTCAGCCGTCCACAGGCTGCCAAGAAATATGGCGAGGGGGACAGACCGGGGAAGACACTGGCAGGAGTGGTGAGGGGGGAATTTGGCCGAGCTCAGATCACCTCCATCAAAGATGCATCTGGCAATGTACAATGGGCTGACCATCAGATCTTGGAGATATTTACCGAGTTCTATAGGTCTCTCTACTCCCAGCCTCCCGAACACCCTGAACGACACATGCGCGAGCTGCTTACTCAAATCCCCACCACCGAAATTTCTCCTGCTACCCGCGACCAGCTGGACTCCCCGATAACGCTGGACGAAATAGTAACCTCTATATCTAACCTGCCCAAAGGCAAGGTGCCGGGACCTGACGGCCTCACGGCTGAGTTCTACCAAGAACACGTGTCCATACTGGCTCCCAAGCTGCTCGAGGTCTGGGTCGAAGCGCTCCGCTCTTCTATTCTCCCCCCGTCCATGCGTGAGGCCGTCATCACGGTACTGCTCAAGCCTGGCAAACCGGACAACGAATGTGGGTCTTATAGGCCCCTTTCCCTCATGAACCTTGACACGAAAATCATGGCCAAGACCATAGCTAACCGCTTTCTCCCCATTATGCCATACCTGGTTCACGAGGACCAAGCGGGCTTCGTTCCCGGCAGGTCCACCTCACATAATATAAGGAGACTGTTCAATGTCATGTCTTGTATAAATCAAGAGGCCCAGGCCGCGGCGGTCACTCTGGACGCCCAGAAGGCCTTTGACATGGTCTCCTGGAACTACACGTGGCTGTTGCTGGAGACGATGGGAGTTGGCCCAAACATGATCGGGTTCATTAAGCTATTATATGCCTCCCCTGTGGCTCGGGTCAGAGCCAACTCTTTGACATCCGACCCCTTCACACTTTTTAGGGGTACCCGACAGGGTTGCCCCTTCTCCCCGATCCTCTTCGCCCTCGCAATTGAGCCTATGGCCGATTATATCCGTGCGCGGCATGCCCGCAAGGGGATACGGCTAAAGGATGACCCCGAAATCATATCCTTATATGCAGATGACGTGCTATTATACATTAGAGAGCCCGCAACCCACATTGACCCCATACTCAGGGATATCACCCGTATTGGCACCTACTCTGGCTTCGTGATCAATTACTCAAAGTCGGATATCTTCCCGCTCACGAAATCTACCCAACAGCCTACCACCGAGTTCCCCCTTCGTTGGTCTCCGGACGGTATCAGATATCTGGGAGTGCAGGTATCCTTGACCAAATCTACTCTGATAGCCGACAATTACTCCACCGCAGCGCAAGCTGCCGAGGCCAAGATGTTAAGATGGCGATCGCTCCCACTATCCATGGCTGGTCGCCTCTCCCTAATTAAAATGATCCTGCTCCCCAAGCTCCTTTACACTTTTAGCAACGTCCCCGTGTGGCCCGGGAAGGCCTACTTCACTAAATTGCATACATTATGTGCTCAGTTCCTATGGCACTCTGGTGCAGTGCGTAAGAAGTGGTCCGACATGACGCTCACCTATAAGCAAGGGGGGTTCGCTGCTCCGAACCTGTCACTATACTGGACTGCGGCCCAGGCTCAACATGCTACCCACTGGTACCCGGGCTCCCCAACGCGACCACATGTCAAGTTAGAGCGGCTAGCAGCCGCCGGCACCAACATGATGTCCCTTATATTACATCGCCATTACACACCTGGTTCACCCATTGACCCTGTCGCCACGACCATCCACGCATGGGAACGCTTGCTAAGCCCGACGGACGGGTCCCCTCCCTACTACAGATGGCTCCCGGTGTGGCGCCTGCCCGCTCTGGAACCTACACATGATGGTGCCCTGGCCCAACACTGGGGAACGCTGGGGTATCAAGCGCTGGCCGATTTCTACCCGGAGGGCAGGTTCATTGATCCCCAAACATGGAAGCAGGGCCACACTAGATCCGCCTTGGAAACCCTCCAGTACTATAGGCTACGGGCAGCGTTCCGCACTGCATGGCCCTCATTTCCCGATGAGCCCCGGATAACCCCGCGATCGCATACATTGCCAACTCAGGCGGTGCCCGTAGCGTCGTCTCCTCACTATATAGGATCCTTCAGGAGTCCATCACAGCTCCAGCACTCAGGGCGCGTGGCGGCTGGGCGAATGAGCTGGGCCTGGAGTTGTCTGATGGCGACTGGAGCGCGATGTGTCTACATACTCAAAAAGTCTCCTTCAACTTCCGATACCGAGCCATACAGTACAAACTTCTTAATAGGCTCTACTATACTCCACACAGGACCTCGGCGTTCGCCCGGGCCGTTACGACCGGGTGCCCTCGCTGTGGAGCTGAGGGGGCTGATCACCTGCACATGTTTCTGCTTTGCAGGGAGCTATCTGGGTTCTGGGAACGCATCTTGAAAACACTTTCTGACATAGCTGAAGCTGTGGTTGATCCTGACCCCCTGTCGATTCTGTTTGGGATCTGGAAAACTGACGGAACCAGGCGTCTAGCTAAGTTCCTAAACATAGGCTGTATGACTGCTAAAAACTGCATACTCCAGAGTTGGAAAAGCCCCACTCCCCCGTCCTTTCAGAAATGGTTGCGCTTACTTACCTGGTCGCGCAATTGCGAAGAGGAATACTTGTCCATGCTCCCCGCCCACTCTCGCCCCAGGAACATTTGGGCTGCATTCAACACCTACCTTAGTATCCGGGACGAGGCCACCCCCGAATCTGGGCTGTCTCCCGCCCCGTCGGGCTCTGATCCCACTAGATGAGCCCCCACCCTGTTCCCTTGTCTTTGGATGCCATGCCCCCCTTTCAGATACCGCCCGGCTGTTCATGTTGTGATTGCTGTACCCCTCTTGATGTGTTGCTCCAAGATGTTACTGCTATGTACCTACTGCCTTGTGTGTGCCTTGTGTACTTCTGCCGATCAAAAATAAAAGTTTAAAAAAATAAAATTAAAATAAAAGCAGAACAGTATCTACTTCAGTAGTGCAACATTTCAAGGAGGAACCTTTTCTCTATGGAACTGGGGCCCTGTATGGTTTTATTTGACCTTCCAGGAAGTGTGTTAGCGCTATACTGTAGATCAGTTGCTCGGTTAAGGGAAACCATAGAGTCCTTCTTAAAAGAAAAAATATAATATATATGTAACTTCTATACACCACTAATGGATCTTAATTATTTAGAAAAATTAATTAGTTAGTAGAGGGCGGAGGAAGTCTGTTCTCCACTACAGTGGCATTGATTATGTCCCGTATCCCATATGGTTTCAGGGATATCGTCCGTCCAGGTGGTCGACTGGTTTCAATGACTTTCCAAAGTGTGTCATCTTCAGGACTAAGTGATTTATTGCGTCTGGATCAGATCGGCTTTTCCAATTGATATGGCGTGATCACATTTACCTAGGGAAAATTATTAAAAAGTGGTTTTGGTCTAGGTCCAGTAGGTAATTCATTTCTTTTTATAGGCAAAATAGCAAGAATTTACATTACTTTGACAATGTGGTAACAAACTATTCATTATTGAGTTAGGCTCTATCTGCAGCCTTGGGCACCCCAGCCCTACTTAGATGTTTTGTCAGGAGGTGTATAGTACAACCAATTAGTTCAATCTCGAACATAATGAGTGTAGAGATACTGTACGGTTACCTTAAACCCAGACTTTTCCGCCTTGTGTCTGACTGGTCTTGGAGGGTCCTGGTCTCTGGGTATTGTAATAGATCCAGGTGATTTCAATTTCAGTTTTGGGTCCCCTAGAGGAGGTGAAAAAGGTTAATATTAATCATTGTTTCCCCTAGGGTCCCGTAATTCAGATTTAATCCGTTCACAATCCTTGCATCCTTCAGGGAAAACCTGACTCTTTGCTTTTATTAGCTATCCTCTGATGCACGCTCAGATGGAATATCGAATCTTTATCGTCAGTTAGGGTTGCCATTATGTTAATGGTTTCCCCCAAAGATCTGTTCGAGGTGTGGTGGTGGCTGTGGTTGTTTGATTAATCAGCTCACGGTTGTCTATTGGTTAGAGCATGACATCATTTTTGGCTTAATAAGCAGCCGAAGTGCGTGCTTTCTAGAAACAATCAGTTCAACATGCCTATGTCGTGCAGGAAAAACCTGCCTATTCGCTTGTATTTGACTTTCATCTGATGCGCGCTCAGTGGACAGCATTCTCATCTGCCGCGGTGTTCTGATTCATTTTGTGTCCACAGCAGATCGTATCTGTGGAGTTTTTCCCATACTTTACGATCTCCGTGTACAGTGTGCTGCCCGTTCCATGCTCAGTGTTTAGAAATAGATCAACTCGGAGTCGGGTGCATTAGCAGTGAGGCTGGCGCTAGGCTTTATTTTGCTGTGATTCTGTACTGGAAAAACTGCTTGCGCTTTCTTACAGGGTAGTACTTCTCCGTCGAAGTGAAGCATGCTGGTGTTTTACACGCACAGCTGTTCTGAGCTACTACATATTTCTGAGTAGTGGGCGTACTTCTGCCGCGCATCTGACCTAGACCGAAGGTTAGGGGTGCCGGTTTCTTACCATTAATGTGGGAAATCCCAGCCTGCAGTGTTGGAGGAACGCCGTCGTACTCGCGCTCCAGTGTCCGCACAACAAAACAGTTCCTAGGCAACCCGATGGTGGCTTTAAAAGGCCATCTTCTGTTTCTACATCAGAGATATACTGTCAGCCATCTTGGAGTGGAGCAAGTGTACTCACAGGCGGATTGGGCGCTGCCTGGTGGGTAGCTCCAATGAATTCTTTTTGGATCATTTTTCTTGTGTCACAGATGTTTTCGCAAATATTGGTATATCTCATCTTGTTTGTATGTGCTTTTACAAAAAACAGTAAGCGTGACATCTTCCAAGGCACAGCGGAAGAACTAACTACATTCCATCAATGGCTCAACACCTGCAATATCCACCTACAATTCAGTATGGATTTCAGCAAAACAGAAACACACTTCTTGGACCTCCACATTGTGGCACAGGATGGATGATTGGTATCCAAAATATACAAGAAAGATACAGACAGGAAATCATTACTACAATACAACAGTTACCATCCAAAGGCACTCAGGAACAACCTGCACTTCGGCCAGTTCCTGAGATACCGTAGGACATGTACACTGATGAAGGATTACAGTACACAAGCAAGAGCCCTGAAAAGACAACAAGAAAACAGAGGCTACCCTAAAAAAATCATTAATGACACCTACAAACGAGCTAAAAATATACCTAGGGAAATTACCCTACAACAGCACCCGAAGACAACTGAAAGAGAAGGAATAATAGCAGTGTTGAGTTACTCACCAATCTTTAACAGATTAAAGCAAGAACTCAAAAGACTATGGCCTATTCTCAATACAGGCACCAGCTCCCTGGCCATGCCCTCATTTGCAATCAAAAGGCGTAGAAATATAAAAGACTGCCTGGTGCACATCCTAAAAGAAAACAATACGGCAGCCGGGGAATCCACCATCGGGGGCACAATAAAACCCATGAGCCACATCCCGTGTGGAGGATGCACAATGTGCGCCCAAACCACCAGGAGCACAAGCATCGAAGTAAGGTTGAAAACCCCATGGGACCAGAGGAACCTGATCAATTGTAAAAGCAAAGGTGTCATATACCTCATCACCTGCCCCTGTGAGCTACGATACGTGGGCATGACAGTGTGAGAAGTGAAAAAAAGACTCATTGAACACAAGTCATGCATCCGAAAAAGCAGACTCACAGCCCCGCTGGTGAGCCATTTTCAAACACATGGACACACCCAGGATGATTTCAAATGGACTATTCTGGAGAAGGTGAGACCGGCACGAAGATGAGGACATTTTGCTGAAATGCTACTGAAATGGGAACAGCTGTGGATATTCTGCCTTAACACAGTCAGAAATGGCCTAAACAAAGAGATTCAATAGCATGAGCTTGCACTGATGAAATAATGCATCAGAAGGGGGACCATCTCTCCCAAACATCATCAAAATAGAGGTTGGCGCTCCAATCCTCGCTCACAAGATCACAATCACCACTCGAATATATAGCTTATAAATCAAATATAGATGCCATGTCTCGCTTACTGTTTTTTGTAAAAGCACATACAAACAAGATCAAATATACCAATATTTGCGAAAACATCTGTGACAAGAAAAATGCTCCAAAAAAAAATAATTAGAGCTACTCACCAGGCAGCACCCAATCCGCCTGTGAATACACTTGTTCCACTCCAAGATGGCTGATGGTAAATCTCTGATGTAGAAACATAAGATGGCCTTTAAAAGCCATCATTGGGTTGCCTAGCAACTGTTTTGTTGTGCGGACACGAGAGCACAAGTAAGACAGCGTTCCTCCAACACTGCAGGCTGGGATTTCTCACACTAATGGTAAGAAACCGGCACCCCTAAAATTAGATCTAGGTCAGATGCGCTGCAGAAGTACGCCCAATACTCTGAAGTACATAGTAGCTGAGAACAGCCGTGCGCATAAAACACCAGCATGCTTGACTTCGACGGAGAAGTACTACCCTGCAAGAAAGAGCGAGCAGTTCTTCCAGTACTGAATACACAGCGAAATAAACCTTACACCCACTGCACTACTAATGCGCCCGACCCCGAGTTGATCTATTTCTAAACCCGGAGCATGGAACGGGCAGCACACTGTACACAGATCGTAAAGTATGGGAAAAACTCCCCAGATACGATCTGCTGTGGATACGAAATGAATCAGAACACCACGGCAGATGACAATGCTGTCCACTGAGCGTGCATCAGATGAAAGTCAAATACAAGCGAAGAGGCAGGCACTTCGGCTGCTTATTAAGCCAAAAATGATGTTATGCTCTAACCAATAGACAACCGTGAGCTGATTAATCAAACAACCACAGTCACCACCACACCTCGAACAGATCTTTGGGGGAAACCATTAACATAATGGCAACCCTAACTGACGATAAAGATTGAATATTCCATGTGAGCGTGCATCAGAGGATAGCTAATAAAAGCAAAGAGTCAGGTTTTCCCTGAAGGATGCAAGGATTGTGAACGGATTAAATCTAAATTACGGGACACTAGGGGAAACAATGATTAATATTCACCTTTTTCACCTCCTCTAGGGGACCCAAAACTGAAACTGAAATCACCTGGATCTATTACAATACCCAGAGACCGGGACCCTCCAAGACCATTCAGACACAAGGCAGAAAAGTCTGTGTTTAAGGTAACCGTACAGTATCTCTACACTCATTATGTCCGAGATTGAACTAATTGGTTGTACTATACACCTCCTGACAAAGCATCCAAGTAGGGCTGGGGTGGTCAAGGCTGCAGATAGAGCCTAAATTAATAATGAATAGGTTGTTACCACATTGTCAAAGTAATGTAAATTCTTGCTATTTTGCATATAAAAAGAAATTAATTACCTACCAGACCTATACCAAAACCACTTTTTAATAATTTTACCTAGGTAGATGTGGAGATCACAGCTGAATCAATTGGAAAAGCCGATCTGATCCAGACGCAATAAATCACTTAGTCCTGAAGATGACACACTTTGGAAAGTCATCGAAAACGGTCGACCACCTGAACGGATGATATCCCTAAAACCATATTGGATATGGGACATAATCAATGCCACTGTAGTGGAGACCAGACTTCCTCCGTACTCTACTAACTAATGAATTTTTCTAAATAATTAAGATCCATTAGTGGTGTATAGAAGGTACATATAGATTATCTTTTTTTTTTTAAGACACTATTTTTAAGATTTCCCTTCTAAGAAGGACTCTATGGTTTTCCTTAACTGAGCAACAACTGATCTACAGTATACCGCTAACACACTTCCTGGAAGGTCAAATAAAATAGTACAGGGCCCCGGTGCCCTAGCGAAAAAGTTCCTCCTAGAAATGTTGCACTACTGAAGTAGATACTGTTTTGCTTTTTAACCAAGAATTATGTCTAGTAAATAGCATTGTAGACCTAGCGACAGCACTCTTCATCTTTCCCTATTAGATAGGCGGTCCACCACCTCCTACCTACAGACAGACACCCCACAAAGGGAAAGGGTGTTCTTCGAATTAGGGACAGGTAAGCAATACATCACGCCTTAAAACACTTATGTATAGGCGCGTTATAAATGCCATATCATATCATACATTTAGTGAAAAAAGAATCATGCCAAAAAAGTACTCTCCTTAAAGTGTTCCTGTGTGTGATATCCAGTGTTCAGGCACCAGGTATGGCATTGGTCCACACAGCAGCTTCATCCCAAATATGAGCCTGAGATGGTTGGGACAAGAGCTTGCCTCTTGCTTAGAAGTTGTTCGTCTTCACCTACCTGGCAGAAGCCTTCAGAGCAATCTGTACTCCCAACAAGGTTTCGCTAGGCACAATCAGCCTAATATTCCTGATGTACAATCCCACCCCATAATTCTGGGCAATAAACAGACCATGATTTCTCAAAACTCAATGTATTTAAAAGCATATAGTCAACTTCCAAAAAATGTGGACTCGGCTTTATACCGAGAAAATGACTATAAACAATAAGTCAATACAATAATTTGTTCCCTGCCTACATGAATCTTGCTAATTGACAATTCACAGAAGCATTAATTTACATAATCAATTCTAGGTATATATGATACTCTAAAAGACACTAGGCATTTTAAATACACACCTCCCAAGACTGCTTCTATCTATGCAACTTTATTTACTTCAACAATAGCATTGCCGCTTTTCAGCCAAGCGTATGCACTAATTGATAGAAAACCATCTAAAAAACACTTCATTTTCTACAGTGTCAAAATAAGCATGGTATCAGAGAAAAGTTACTTTAACAAATAACACTTATAACCACAGGTTTGGATTAGGAAAATGGGGCTCACGGGGATTGTGCACTCTTCTCTGAACAAATGTGTGTGCAGTCTTTTCAGAATAATTATGTGCATATTTATCTGCACATGAGTATTGTGACGAATACAGGGAATGTGTACCTTCTCCCCAATGGGGAGCAACCCCCTTTGGGACTATGTAGGTGAGTCCACAATGCTTAACACCCACTACGGGACAGGGCAAGCAGGATCTCACTGGGGGTGACTCATCTTAGTGGACAAGGAATTGGCAGGTGAAGATGTTGCTACACCTCCCTTCCAAGCACAATCCCAAGTGCTTGTTGGCTATATGGGGATTGAACGGTACAATAACGTGCAGGGCCTTTTAAAAATGAATGGCTTGATTTCTGACCCCACTCTCTTAACATCCATACCTGGGAGCGGCGCCAATGGTGTCGCCTCTCACGTTCCAGTGAGGAACATAAAGGAGGCAGCGACCATGCAGAGAGGGAGAGAGCCAGCCTTATGGCACAAAATGGAAGCCTCTGCTGTAGCGTAAAGAAGACTGAGCCTGGAGGCAGTGCCATGCAGATGGTGTGGTGAGTGGAGGAAACACAGAGCCCATGGAACACTGCAGAGATAAGGAAGGTGAAAAAGCTCAGGGCCACCGAGAAAGCGAGATACCAAGTTGCCACAGAGGAGGCATACCGGCATTCAACAGCTCCAATGTCAAAGTTCTGTCAGTCGCAGACAGGAGGAACAGAAGCGAAACACACAACCAGAAAGATGTCAACATCATGGTCCCACAGCAAACGGAGAAGCCACCTCCCCCGATGAGCACTGCTATCGAGAACCAGGTACGCGGCTGACGTAGGAGTGGGAAGAAGGGAAATGAGGCACTGGAATACAACAAGAACTCCAGATGGCTTGAGACCGTATACCCAAAGCCCGGCTGACCAACAAGATACCCCACAAGTGGGAGAGAATGATACGAAACCCAGAGGGCCTGAGAGGCCGTATCACCCATGCTGGGCTGATCCACAAGATACCCCAGAAGGGGGTGAAAGTGATAAGCGACAGATGGCCTGAGAGGCTGGATAGCCCAGGCAGGACTGAGAAACCAGGTACCCCAAAGGCAGATGAGAACAGTGCCAAGCTGAGAGGGGCTGAAGAGCCAGACTGCCCTGTAACAAATCACAGGAATACGTCCCCTCTCTCAAGGGGGCCCCCTTCCCCCTCCAGTGAGGCTAGGGAGGTGAGCCCGCTCCGCAATACCTTCCCTAAGGGGAGAGGCAAGTGGGACCTCACCAGGAGAGACTTGCCCTATGGGGGCAAGGACCCCCGTTCCCAAGAGGAACTCCCTAGAGAACCTACCAAAGTACCATCTTTAATACTTCCTGATAATATCTGTGAAGAAAAGGCCAACATGTGTTATTGCCAACCTACAATTGAAAACCTCCTTGATGGCCCCCAGTCCACTGGGACAAAAAAGATGACGTATGGGGAAGAGAATCCGCCAGAGAAAGAGAAAAAGGAACAGATTCAAATGCAGGGGGTAGCCCCAAGGCTATATCAATCAAAAATGGGGTGCAGCCTTTGAAAATGATAATACAGCCCGCAAACTTCAAACAGACACACCTGCTGGATACAGAAAGCAGCAGCAGGGACGAGACCTGCAGCGTCCTACAGCTGTGAGGAACGGACAGGTATCAGGTGTGCTACCGCCATAGCAAGGACACCGAGTGAAATGAAGCAGGACGCACAGTGTCTCGAAGCCAAGGAAAAGAAAGACATTGAGATGAGTGCCATGACCACGGGAAGTTTGTAGTGGACCAGGGGTCCAAATAACACTGAGACCATTAGATATACGTTGGTACACAATATACTGGAGCACCATCCAAGAAGAACGAAGGAAGAAGAAACGGACGAGGGAAAAAGAGACACCCGATTGAGAAGAAAGGAAGCCAATTATCACCAAACGATAAACCGGATGACGTTAACCCAACAAACTGAAGGCAATAGGGATAACGGGAGCGAGTGATCACGATTATTGGCATGCTCATACTCATCAGTCTAGAGAGAGAAACCTCGTCACAGACCAGAGAGAAAACCTAATAAAATCAAATGAGAATCATTGCAGGAAAATTCATACTCATTACAGTCAAGAGAGAGAATATAACAAAAGTAAATGAGAATAATTATTGGAGTCATACTTGTCTTAGTAAAAAGAGGAAACTTGTAATACCAATGGCAAGAGAAGAGAAAGATATATTTTGGGAAGGCCCCAATGTATGATAAATCCAATTAAGGCCTAAGAGAAATAAAAGAACAAGCCAGAACGGAGATACCCGAGGACAAGTTGGACTTTGTAGAAATAGACCCAAAGAAGGAGAAAAAGAGAAACACAGACTATGAACTAGTCAATAGCCCAGAAGGTTGTGAACTAAGTCTCTAACAACTGTAAGCCCTCCTCCAAAATGATCCTATTGGGCGATGTAAACTTAGGTCTTAACGACCCTGCTGACACCAATGCTCTGGCTCTAGCCTACACCATTGAAGCACTAGGCTTCACGCACCACATCTTAAACCTCACTTACAACAAAGGCTGCACACTAGATTGGCTAGCAAATATGAACTGCAATACAGATATAATCACAAACACCTCATGCCCCTGGTCTGACCATAACGTTATCTCGTTCTCCATCCCTAAAAATAGCCAAGTAAGTGTCTCCATGCAAGTTGCATCAACCACCCTCTGAAGAAACGCCCGCAATATCACGCCAGCAAACATGCTTCCCCCTATTGCAACCTATAGTGCACTACCAACACGTAGCTAGCAATCCTAAATCCATGGTACAGCTCTACAACACTCCAACTAGCCATCGACAAAGTAGCCCCCTGAGGACACACAAATCTAAACCACTGAAGCACCTAAATGCTTGGTATACCCCTAATCTCAAAGCTCTAAGCACCACTAAGCGAGCCGCCGAAGCTATGTGAAAAAAGTCCCCGCCGGCTGCCAACAAACAACTCTTCAAGTCACCAGCTAAATCCTACAAACAGGCTATCCCCCTAGCCAAAAGCGCAATCTACAATGAGCGAACCCATAACGGCAACTCTGGCCCTGAAGAACTCTTTGCCATCCTGCGAGAACTGGAATCACCTGTCACTCCCCCAGATAGATGCCTTAAAGACCTCACTTGGTGCTCAACATCCAAAAAGCCCTAATTGACAAAATGTATTTATTAATAATATGCACATAACCAACAATGGATTTACATATGATAGCAGCATACATACATCCAATAGAATAAATACTTTAAAAAAAAAAATAATTTAAATAAAAGGAGTCATTGTAAAATTGAAATTATGTTAATAATCATCTCTTAATAATACAACGTGCCAATTCATAATTCTTTTAAAATGGCTAAAACTGTTTCATAAAATTTCATCATATAAAAAATCAAATTTATATCATTACCACGCATCAAAGATTCCCATATGTCATTGATAGTACCCTTCTTTCCAGTGTTATCATAAGCTGCTAAGTACTTTGTGCGCAAATACTGTAAACTTTCACACTCGCATAAAATATGTTTTGCTGATTCGATGCTTAATGTTCCACAGAGCCTACAATGGGCCTCATTACGACCCTGGCGGAAATGGAAAAACGATGGCGGAAATGCAATACCGCCATCGAATACCGCTCGTTGCGATTATGACCCGTCACCGTAAAGTACGATGCCATTAGCGACACCGCAGTGAACGGCAACGCTAACTGCACCAAGTACGCGCACGCGCGCCCTGCAAAACCGGAATGACCGCCATGGCGCAATGGTACGCGAATTCCGACCTTAGCGGACATGTACTGAACGCCATCAAGGACGGCGGAAAGTACCAATCCGCCATGGCGAGAAATACGGCATCGTGAACCAACCGTAAATGGCCCACTGAGTGCCTGTACTCCACTCCCTGGCCACATTGCACAACTCCTGGCAGGCGCAATGTACTCACACCATGCAACCAGTGAAAACTACAATTCACCCATGCATGCCAACGTAGAAATGCATGCAGGGGCTCAAAGCGCCCCGTGAGTGGCCATCCATGCACGGCATGCCACCATAGCCGTACTGAAGCAGCACAGGCATGTGAAGGTACAAGGACACCAAAATGAAAAGCAAGAATACATGACACACCACAACAGTAGTCCCCCATCGCTTGCCACCAGCGCAAGGCAACCCCCAAAGCAGTATCCTGACGGAGATTGCACCAGCCCTGTACTCTTGCCAGTTAAAAAACCAACCATCAGCAGAAGCACGTACCACACAAGTCGGCAGAGCAACTGAGCAGCCAGGCCATCACAAGAGGGTCCGACAGGAGCTGCAGGACACAGATGGCACGAATACAGAATCAATTCCAATGGACATGACCCCAGTCCCCTCCAACAAACGCACGCAAACACAGGCACCTGTGACCATCCATATACTGATAATCCCATCATCCCACCAATCCACCTGGCTGACAGGCACCAGTTGCCAAAAAGCTAATCCCCCTCCCATGAGCAGCACATCATGCAAACAGTCACAATCACGCCCAATCCGTCACCATACAGTGCCACGCAGGAAATCGCTGCCAGTACAGTACCACGCAACGCAACACAGAATGCGGAACACAACAAATGCAGATGAACCCACGAAACATAGCGCCACTAATAGGAAATAGATACAGGTGTCGAGGGTAAAATCCATCTGGAGGAGTGGCGTACAGATGGCATCTGCAAAAGGGCAGGAGATACCTGACACCCAAAAGAAAGACAAATCAACCGAATGCATAACGGGACTCCTGATGCATCACACACCTCATGACACACACAGAATACACACCCATATGCATGCACGGCCACTCCAACGGAACATATACCCCCCTAAAGTAGCAGCGAATCATTATGTAGACAACAGGGGTAAATACACCATTGCCAACGTCTGTTTCCTTGCATCCATTCATCATTCCCTCATCCCGCCATGCAATCGCATGTATATTCACTCACATAATATTAGAAGCTTCCATTGCGTCTGTGCGTAATGCAGTCTGCAAAAATTACTGTGCACCTGGCAGGATCTTCAGTGTTGTGTGGCAACATGGATTATTAAACGTCCAGCCTTATCGGCCACTACGCTATTGCGCATGCCATTCAATGAATATCATTCATTGCTTGCTCGTCATGGGCCCTGTCCCAAGGACATTCTACAATAGAACGTTACATTTCCAGCAAGACCTGTGGGCGTATCCCCGCCGCTACTACAAGACCACGAACGCTGACCTTCGAATTCCTAATTTGCAACATTACGCCCGAAAACGCGTCTGTGAACGCCTGCATCCACTAATATATCAATCTAGTGCGGCTGTGTGTGAAAATGCTAACTGGCTGCTATCACGATTGGGAGGCCACGCCCGTCGGTGAAGTTCGTAGTTGTGCTGCATGAGGGTCCTCCGTCGATCGAGCCCTACATACCACTGAGTCCCCACAAGTATGCCTGCGATAGTAAATACAGCATGTGTAAAAATGTGAGCATAGCCATATAACCTGTCAAAGTACATCACACTGCCATCGGGATTTGATACATGACTGCAATCCCAAGATGCCATGCGGCCATATGCAGCCTTACGGGCGGGACGTGCTCGCCCAGAATGGATTGCAACTGCCACAGATTCATTCAATCAGCACAGGTGGAAGCCATACAGGCCGACAGCACATATATAGCAGACCCAAGCACCTCCCACGACCACTACCACTCCAAAATGCGACCGGCAGCACTAGCGATGTTGGCCCTGGGGGAGCAGATAGCACTGCAAGTACTTCAACTGGAAGAAGACGACGAACTACAACAGGTACAACAACCGGCCGCACAGGGGAGACGGAGGAGAAGGAGGAGGAGGAGGATGGCAAGGCAGGTGCAGCAAGGGCCACCAGCACAGCCACTACCACCACGCAGGCGGCCCGCAATCCAACGCATCCGTGCTGATCCGTTCAACCTCACTGCTGAACAGATCCACACCCTCTACCGTTTGGACCGGCAAACCATCATCTCCATTGTGGACATGACACAGGCAGACCTCGTGAGCATGATAGATAGCCCAACCGCCATCCCTCCCCTACTGAAGGTGGTGTCTGTACTCCACTTCCTGGCCACAGGCACATACCAGCACACAGTCGGACAGTTGCATGGCATTTCACAGCCACTGTTCTCACGGACACTCTTTCAAGTGCTCGATGCCCTCTTGAAGCACGCCGACGACCACATCACACTGCCACGCACGGCCCAGGAGATCACCAACGCGAAAGTTGGATTCCATGCACTTGGCGGCATCCCGGGTTGCATCGGTGCCATCGATTGCACCCATGTTGAATTGGTTGTCCCACTTCCCATGGAGGCCCAGTACCGCAACCGGAAACAGTTCCATTCCATTAATGTGCAAATGGTGTGTGACGCGAACAAGATCTTCACGCATTGTTGTGCCAGATTTCCAGGATCCACCCATGATTCTATGGTCCTAAGGAACTCAAGAATACCCCGCTACATGGAGCGACACGCTGGGCACAGATCCTGGCTACTCGGTGAGTCTCATTCAATGCATGACATCGTGGCCCATTTGATGCGTCAATTATCTTGCAGGAAGGGGGGGGGCCCAATTAGCACTATCATTCCACTGACACACTTTATCTGTCTCATATAGGTGATGCCGGGTATCCGCTGAAGAGATGGCTCCTGACACCAATACGGAACCCACAGAACCAGCATGAGGAGGAGTACAACCATGCACACTCACGTACCCGTATTGTAATAGAGCAGGCATTCGGCCTACTGAAGGCTCGTTTCCGCTGCCTCAGCAGGTCTGGCGGGGCACTCATGTACAGCCATGAGAAGGTCTCTAAGATGGTAATGCTATGTGTCATGCTGCACAACATGTGCGTTCGTAGGAATGTGGCCATGCCACCTGACGCTGAAATGCATGCACCTGATGATGATGGACTTGATGATGGTGGGGATGTGGCGGCACCTGAGGGAGTCCATGAGGCACAGGATGGACGTGAGATCAGACAGGGCATCATAGATGCATGCTTCTAACAACCACGCTTTTTTGCTATTACATGGAAAGGGGACCTGTTGCACAGGCACTTTATTTGGTTTACGCCTAAGAACTAATCGTACGCAAATAAATGACCACGCTTCTCATCAGATGTTTATGTTGTACTGTATTGCTCATGTGGATTGATCAAGTGACCCTATATACCCGCAACCCTGTGAAGACCAGCTCACCCCCTCCACCCTCCTAACCTTCCCCCCCCCAACACCAGTGTCCAGATATGCATGTAGTTCGTGGGTAGACGCTATTGCAAGCCCCCTCTACGGGTATCAGGGGTACCCCTGGCCGTGGAGCGCCGGTGCCTGGCAGATCTGCGTTGGGGGCTGCCCTGTACCGAACTTGCCACGGATGAAGTCTCTGCCTGCTCGCGTCCATGCATCTCTCTGAGTGTTTGTGACAGCTCTGTGAGCACACGGCGAACAGCGGCAAGTTCAGCACATACGTCTTTTGACGTCGCATGCAGTTCACCCCGCAGGGTCTCTGTGCTTTTCTCAATTTCTCCCCTCAGGGTCTCTGTGCTTTTCTCAATTTCTCCCCTCAGGGTCTCTGTGCTTTTCTCAATTTCTCCCCTCAGGGTCTCTGTGCTTTTCTCCATTTCTCCCCTCAGGCTCTCACTACTTTGATGTATTTGTGCCCTAAGTGTCTCAGTGCATGTTTCCATGGATGCCCTTGAACCCCCACATTCTTTGGCATGATCCTTGATTATCGTGGCCACTTGCTGCTGTTGCTCGAGCAGCTTGTTGAGGGATTTTTGCCTCTGCTGGGCCATGGAAATTAGAGGTGGTGTGACAGAGGGGCTGCTCGACACGTGTTGCCTTGGCACAGGACTTGAGGGGCTTGGCCAGTCCTCGTCTTGTGGGTGCCCCTGCGTGCTTCCCTCATGGTGTAGGGGATATGACATACTTGGGGATTGGGACAGGTCATGGATGTGGCCTACATCGCCAGCACCGTTCTCTGTGTCGGAGCATGCTGGCATGAACGCAGTGTCAACCATGGTGCTGCTACCACCAGAAGCATTGCCATCTGATACATCCTTTGGGGGGGACTGTGGTGCTGGTGTTGTGGACATGCTGGCTGCTGGGGTGCCTGTTGCAGTCCCCCCCGGTGTGCTGGCACTTGATTCCTGCTGCTGCCGTCGTCTCTTGATCCTTGCACCAGAGGTGGAGGCGCTTGGGACGTTTGTCTTGGCCCTCTTTGCAGGAGTGCTGGTAGGGGTGTCCTGCAGCTCCTCGTTGGATTGGGACCCTGTGGTGGAGTAAGGGGGAGCGAGCGTTAGTTATGGGTCGGTGTAATTTGGAATGGCAATGTATCACATGCATTGGGGTGGTACATGAGGGTGAATTGGGACTGGGCCTTGGGGGTGGTCTCTTTTTTGTGTGCAATGCTGAAGCTTATATTGGGCTGGCTGCAGTTGGGGGTGCTTGCTGCACATGTGGGGGTTTCCCTTAGGTTCTTTATTAATTTGTTTTTTTAGTCTGTTTTAGAGGGCGCTATCAGGGCTAATGCATTGCACTATGGGCACACATGGAACTGTACATGGTCGTGCATAGTGGCTTTGGCATTGTTTGTTTTGGCCACCCTACCTGATTCTCCGGATGTCGGCACTCCTTTCTCCATCCCTCCGACTCCCTCTATGCTCTCGATTCCTATGGTGGAGGCACAGATTTCCTCCCAGGGGGTCAACTTGATGGGCGAATCTGCTCCACCCCCGGTCGCTGTGGCGATGTTCCTGTTCGCAGAGAGTATGCTGCGGACGCGGATCCGCAGGTCGTCCCAGCGCTTTCGACATTGCTGGGGGGTGCGGGGTGCGGTCCCCACCGCACTTACGCGCTGTCCCACCAGGGTCCATATGGCCTTCTTGTTGACAAGGGCCGTCCTGGTCATTTCACTGGAGAAGACGACGGAGGCATTCTCCTGGAGGGTCTCGGTGAGCACGGTCAGTTCCTCACGGGAGAATTGGACCTGCCGCTTGCGGTCACACGCTTTCTTAGCTACTTTTCCCATTTTTATGTTTTTAACTGGAGTTGCTAACGGGTTGGGCTGTGTGTCAGGGTCGGATTTTTAATGGTTGTGTTGGGATTCTCATTTTATAGGTGTGCGGCGTGCTGTTTCCCGTTCCGGCTACATGCTTTTACTTCCGTTTCCGTACTTTTACGGTTGCCGGAATTTGCGTTGTTCGCTCATTACGGTGGCCGCTCATTACGGTGACCGCAAAGATGGGTGGCGGTATTGCACCTGGTGCAGCGTACGGCGGCGGTAAGGGGCGTTTTGGGGTCATTTCCGCCATCGCGGACTTTCCGATTCCGCCATGGCGTGAGGCTCGTGCCCGATGGGTCGTGATTAGCCGCACTTTGCTCCCTCGTGCAATGGCGGAAACGCTATGTACGCCATCGCGGTCCGGTCTGTGGATTTCCGCCAGGGTCGTAATGAGGCCCAATATCTAATTTCTTTGGGTATATACAATTTTGCACCTAGAATTCCCATGGTGGCTCTTCTATTAAATTTAAACAGCAGATAGCGTCTGATGGTTTCACTCTCTGGATAAACCATCTGGTAACTGGGTTTGAACATCTTTATAGACTAAAATTCAAGATACATTCCACTATTGCTCTTTGCTGCTAAATTAATCATGCTTTGTTCTCTAGTTTGAGCATAAATTACTCGTTTCAATTGCCATTTGAGTTTACTAATGGGTAATATTAGCCAATTGTTTGCATCAACTTGGGCCCATTTGGAATAGATACAACACAATCTAATAGTTTTGGATCTTTTTGCTTATTCAGAATTCTAATGATTTTCATCAATTCTACTATATATGTATCATTATCTAAATTTGCTAATTTCGCATAGAGTGATGCCATCTTAAATTCAAGTATATCGCTCACACTAATCATATTACATTCAAGCAATATATATTCGCGAGGTAGGCTTTTGGGCCTTCTCAACGGTATCCGCAATATTTTGACTTCAAAGTTCTCTAGTTCTTTTCTAAAGAACATTGCCCATATTTCGGCACCATATAATAAACATGAGGCATTCTTAGGCAGAATATGACAAAATCGCTGCACTCCAAACTAAAATGAAGACTAAAAATAACAGACAACCTCCAACTGAATTGTAGCCCACCGCCTCTCCTCTATATCAATCCCTGGAACCTTTTGACTTCAACCTAGTGTCCACCCTAGAAGTTACAAAAATCATCCAAGGCCTAAACCGCTGTAGATGTCAAGGCGATATCTGCTTAGCCTCCCTCATCAAAGAATGTGTGACGGCACTCGCCCCCTACATCACATATCTCATCAATAACTCCTCCTCTGTACAAATCCCCACCAACCTAAAAGAAGTGTGGGTTTGTCCACTCCTAAAGAAGCCAACCCTTGATCCAGACATACCTACTAACTACCGGCCCATTATAACTGTACCCTTCTTCAAAATTCTAGACAGCGCTGCCTACCTTCAAATCCAGAAATACTTGGAATCTAACAACCTCCTTGGGCTGCGCCAATCGGGCTTCTGACCAGTTCATGGAACTGAAACTGCACTCCTGGACCTAAAAATCCAAATGGACGAAATCATGGACAATGCCAACATAGCCATCCTCCTATTTGACCTTTCGGCAGCGCTCGACTTAGTGGACCATAAAATCCTCTGCAAACATCTCGCCCCAGTAGCCTACTTCTCTCCCAAAGCCATAATATGGATAGAATCCTTCCTCTGCAACCAGACAATGAGGGTTTTCTCCAATACTGCAGTGCCCCCTTACCCCCTCAGCACTAGTCACCTGCAGGCTCCCCCAAGGCTCCTGCATCTCCCCGACTCTTTAAAACATTTTTTACAAAGCCTCTCTTTGATTTACTGGATGAGTAAGGTGTCTTCTGCACTAACTACACGGAGAGGGCGTGGCTAGCTGCCATGCAGTAGGACATCTTCAAAGCTAGCTCCCGCTGAATCCTTCATGATCCATGAAAATGGAATGATTCGCAGTCACTTACGGCCTGGAAACCAAGTGACTGAAGAGAAGGGTCCCGTGTGTGCAGTGTCGAGAGTGTGGAAGGTTACCCTGCACAAAACACGGGCAACAGCGCTGCGAAAAAGTCAAGCCGACAACAAGGCCCACATCAAGATGGCGGTTGGGACACAGTGTTCGGGCTGACTGGGGGTCTGTGGCTGGAGCTGTGGAAAAAGGCAAGCACTCCCCAGCAGAAGCGAGGTGAAACCACGATAGAGTGAGCGGACGCCTTGTGAGGCAGTGAAGCGCCCGCAGCATTGAGGAGAACGTACCGGGCTGATGCAGGGGAGCCGAAGAACGCACACGGAGGTGCGCATAGCAATGTACACTGGCACCTGGAGGAGGAACGCAGCAGGCATAGGAATACCGGTGCAACCCCGGGACGAGCATTGTATGTGCATCACAGGAGGAGGTCTGTATGTAATCCCCTCAGGATGGCATGCTACCGGCAGCAAGACTGCAGTGGAGGAGGTTTGCTATAGCGAACCCGGCTGTGCGGTGCTGCCGGGAAGAGACATCCCCTTTCACTGGGCAAAGCAGGTAATCAGCAGACCCTGCCGGCCACCCTAATAGGAGGCAGGAGCAGGGGTGAAGCAGCCGCGCATGTTTGCACATAATTAAAAACTAGTAGTGGAAGGCTGAAACACGACAGAAGCGATGGAGGGGGCACACTCCACATAAGAAACAGTGCTCATTCATTGCCACAAGCATTGGTAAATGCCCACGGGAGTCCTGGCGTATTCAGTCAGGTGCCTCACATTGTACCCCACATCCTCTAGCTGCACAAGGCAAACAGATCCCAAAGGCCTCCCAGCTATGGAGCTGTATGAATTGTACGAGGACAGCTGAAGGATGGATAGGAAGGCCAGGGTACTGGGGATGAAGGTAACAGCTGGGGAATGTGTACAAAGGACTACCCAGCACTTGTAAACAGCAATGCCCGCAAGAGACCCACACGTGTTGTGAATCCAGGTTAAAGCGCATGAATAGTTGCTGACCAACATCACAGGCCCCTGCTGACCGAATGCTGCCCAAACCCACCAAGATGAAGGCGGGACAAACGCTGATCGAAAATAATACTAAAGCAGTGCAACAGGACCAGAAAAGGACCAGAGAGCCCTTGCAGACATCTACTGGAGACACCATGGAGCTTCATAACCAGGTCTTGCAGGCCATTACAGACCTCATTAGGGACACAAATTGAGGCAGTACAGCTAGATGTTGGACTATTGCACCAGGATGTTCGCGGCCTAGCTGAGCGCGCCCCTACACTTGAGGCTCAAGTGAAAAAGAATGCGGACGAGCTCCAGGAGATGCATGCAAGCATCCACATTTTGCAACAGAAGGTCGGCCTCCTGAAGAACAGACTAGAAGAAACAGAAGGAAGGGCACGGAGGAACAATATACATATAGTGGGACTGTCAGAGGGTGAAGAAGGTACGGACCACACTAAATATATAGAAAACATGCTACTTCAAGAAATCGGGCCCAGCAATCTAACGCAAGGATTTACAATCGAGAGAGCACACAGAGCGCTAATCAGAAGCCCACCAACGGGGGCGCCTCCCAGACCAATAATAGCGAAGGTCCTGAACTACAAAGACAGGTAGAAGATACTGGCCTACTCCAGACAAGGAGGGGTACTACAGAGAGCCTCCACCGATCTGGCGGTATATCCCGATTACACATTCCAGGTGAAGAAATGCCGGGCACAATTCACAGCTGTCAAAGCCAGACTTGGAACAGCGGGCCTCAAATACATGCTAATCTACCTGGCACGACTGAAAGTCATCCATAAAAACAGGGCCTGGTTCTTTGCACTCCCATAGGGGGCGCAAGCGTGGATGGATGGAGGTAAAATAGGTCCTGACGAAAAGGAGGAGACAGGGGATCACGAGAGGCGTAAACCCGACAGGTCCTGACTGACAATAGAATTGGTTGGCTAAGCCGCCCCTAGAGGCAGTGAACCATCAGCGTGCCTGGGGCAACATTGGAGCGCACATGGGAGCCGCAGGACAGGCGGACGCACAGCATTTATCTGAGGAATTCATTACTTGGTTTTGTAAGTGAGTTCTGCATTTTACTTCGAGTCTGCATAGCGGGTGATGCCATTGGCTGACAACTCACACTACACGAGGAGAGACCTGACTTACAGCAGGGCTAAGCTGCATTCCCAGAGTTCCATGTCAGAGGGCACTTGTTTTATGTGCCCACCTTTTGTGCACTGGCCAGAGGTATGAACACTGAAGGCCGATGTGAGAAGCGGATACGCCCGAGCATGGAAGATGATGTTGGGCAGTTATATGTTTTGGGAGTTGGGGAAGTTAATGGGGATTGGGGTTTGTCCACCCGAGTGTCAATGACGAATAGTAGCATATCACACTTAAACAGATTGCCAAATAGTAGAAAGGAGGCAACTCCTCTTGTGCCAGGAGCGGACTGCCTTCTTAGACGCATAAAGAGCTCATGGCAGGGACATTGAAGGTACTTACCTGGAATGTAAGAGAGCTGAATGCTTATGTGAAATGAAACAGGGTACACGCGTATCTGAAAAGAAACGGGGTGGATATTGCAGTGTTGTAGGAGACACACCTAACAGCCGGAAAACAGACATTATTAGCAGACAAATGGGGTGGGAAAATGTATTCCTCTGCATATTCCGCTTATGGCCGGGGTGGGTGTTACTATGGATAGCACCTATGGTACCATTCAAGAGGACCCACTTTAAAACGGACAAGGCTAGAATGGTTCTGGTACAAGGCCTCCTAGAACACGTGGATACCTGAATTATTAATACGTATGCACCCAACCACAATGCGACAGCATTCATTCAATCATTACACTCAAGGCTGGGCACATATAGGAAAAGTAATATATGGGGGGGCGTCACTTCAACTGCATGCTTAAACCAATCCCAGATATATCAGATGTAATGTATAGCAGGCTGGCTCCATCAGCCAGGGCACTGCGAACGCTGTTAGAGGCATTTGATTTGATCGATATTTGTCACGCATTCCATCATAGGGCCACTAGGCATTACTCACACTACTCCGTGCCGCAAGCAGTTCATACCAGAGTAGATTATCTATTTATGGGGCAGTAAATTGCCCATCTAATCACTAATGCGCAGTAACAAGGGAAGGTCCTGTCGGATCACAACCTGCTAAGCCTACAATGGAGGCTTAAGCCCCCTAGGCCCCCAATACCCACATGGAGACTTAGGGGAGAATCTCTGCAGGACCCTCCATTTAGAGATGGTGTACAGGCAAGCATTGTGGACTACGTTACACACAATGACGGCAATGTGGCTAGTGCAGGAACATTCTGGGAAGCACTGAAGGTCGTAGTTAGAGGAGCTGCCATAGCCAGTACATGGAGCGTCCAAGCTAGTATTAACAGGAGGCTGACCTCACTGGTGAAACAACTAAGAGAACTGGAACAATCCCCCACAGGACAAGCGGGGCAGGTTGCGAAGGTAGTGCATTAAAACAGAAATGTATTGAATGCTGAAAGAGGCAGGGCAAGCATAATTACACTAAATGTATCGAGAGGCAGCATAAAGAAGGGGATTAAACAGACTGACTATTAGCATGGCTATATAAAAAAAAAAGGAGGAGAAGCTGGGACCAATCCATTCCATCCGCACGATGGAGGGAGGCCTCTGCAATACCCAAACTGGAGTCAATGAGACCTTTCAGGAATTCGATCAGGGTCTGTACAAAGGGGGATCCCCGATGTCACACGGGCATTTAGAGGAGGTGCTGATATAGATCTCCCCCAATTAGATAAAGTGGCTAGGAATGCCTTGGAGGGACCCATCATGCTAGAAGCAATTCTGGAGACGATTAGGACCCTGCCAACATACAAGACCCCAGGTACGGATGGACTGCCGGGGGAATTCTATAAGGAATATGCACAGGAGCTAGCGGTGCTCCTACTTAACACCTTTATTGAATCTTATGAGGCTGGTGTAGTTCCCCCAAGCCTAAGGGAATCTGTAACTATACCCCTCCCAAAACCCCACAAACCAGCGACAGAATGTAGCACTTACAGGCCCCCATCAATGCTCAACCAGGATAATAAAATTCAGACATCTACACTAGCGGGTAAAATGAATAGGGTAATACACAAACTAGTGCAGCTTGATCAGATGGGCTATGTGCCCGGCTGTAATATGTCCTGGAATCTAAGGCGGTTGCACCATCTGATAGATGGAACAAGTTACTTACCTGTAACTGTTGTTCTCCAGCATGGGTCTGGCATGGATTCACATGCTCATGAATATTCCCCGTCGTCAGGCTGGGAATCCTCGGTAAAGAAAAAAATCAGTTTCAGTTTCGTTTCTGAACTGTCTTTCTCCTAATAACCAATCACTCGTCTCTGGGTCATACTGCCCCCAGAGAATGACTGCCCTCTACCGAAGCCCCTCCTCTGGCAGCCATCTTCAGATTTGGTCGCACGTAAAGTGGTAGTGGGACCAAGAGAAGAGCCGCAGAGGGGTAGGAGGGAGGGTTTGCATGTGAATTCATGCCAGATACATGCTGGAGAACAACAGTTACAGGTAAGTAACCTGTTCCTTCTCCCGCATGGGGTCTGGCATGGATTCACATGCTCATGAATACAAGAATACATAGCAGTACACACATGCACAACCATGGTAGGTGGCAAGGCTCAACATTAAGCATTTACATCAACTCAACATTAAGCATCTCTTACCCCCTCACCAGGCCCTTCAGGCGAACAGGTTGCGCAGCACTGCCTGGCCGACTCTGGACTCCTCCCTGGAATCCCAGTCGACGCAGTAGAATCTCGTGAAGGTGTGCCTCGTCCTCCACGTAGCAGCCCTGCAGATGTCCAGCAAGGGCACACCAGACAGGAACGCTGTGGTAGCAGCGATCGCTCTAGTTGAATGGGCTCTCGGACAGCCGGGCAACGGTCGGTTTGCCAACTGGTGACAGTGCATGATGCAGCCAGAGAGCCATCTGAAAATGGAAGCCTTCGAGAGGCCCTTCCCTTGGTTCACAGGTCCAAAGTTCACAAACAGCTGTGATGTCTTCCGAAGACTCTTTGTGCGGTCCACGTAGAACTTCAGTGCTCTAGCCACATCCAGCGAGTGCAAAGTCCTCTCGGCCGGCGACAAAGGCGACGGGAAGAAAACAGGTAACACCAAAGGCTCGTTGAGATGGAAGCCCGACGGCACCTTGGGCATGAAGGAGGGGTGCGTCCTCAGCACCACCCTCGTCTCGTGGAATGTCAGGTAGGGTGGTTTGCAGGAGAGGGCCTGGATCTCTCCCACTCGTCGTGCGGAGGTGATGGCCACAAGAAACGCTGTCTTCCACGATAGGAACTTCAACGGTGCCGAATGCAGTGGCTCGAATGGCGGCCCCATGAGCCTGCTCAGCACCACGTTGAGCTCCCACGCCGGAGCCTTCCCCGGCGGGGAATGATCGGAAAAGTCCCTTCATAAATTCCTTCACCAGGCGATGAGACCACAGAGATGATCGCTCCAGAGTCCTGGTGTAGCAGGAGATCGCTGCCAGATGTATCTTGATGGAGGCATGAGCTAGCCCCGCCTTGGCCAGCGACAGTAGGTACGGCAGCACTTGAGGGGCCGTAATCTGCAGAGGGTTAATCTTCTGTGCTTGGCACCAGACAGAGAACCT
The DNA here is from genome assembly GCF_040938575.1 of Ambystoma mexicanum. Classification (NCBI taxonomy): domain Eukaryota; kingdom Metazoa; phylum Chordata; class Amphibia; order Caudata; family Ambystomatidae; genus Ambystoma; species Ambystoma mexicanum. The sequence continues at coordinate 1,393,204,058 of NC_090931.1, forward strand.
CTTCCATTTGTGTCCATAGCACTTGAGAGTTGAGGACGCCCTGGCCTTTGCAAGCATCTCCTTGCAGTTTGTACCCTCCAAACTCTAGTGCTGCAGGAGCCAGGCCTGCAAGTTCAGCGACCCCGGGTCATGGTGGAGGATGGCGCCTCGTTCTCTGGCGAGGAGATCCGCTTCCGTCTGCAGTTTGACTGGGGGGGACGCTGACATGTCCAGAAGGTCCCGGAACCAGATCTGCCTCTGCCACGCCGGTGCGACGAGGATCATCCTGCACCGGGACCGTCTGAGTTGGTTGATGAGTCGCAGCAGCAACGGCAACGGTGGGAACGCATACAGGAACAGGCCGTTCCAGGGGAATGAGAAGGCATCGCCCATGCTCCCCGGCTGGGGAAACCTGCTGGCAAACCTCCGGCACTTGGTGTTCGTCGCCGTCGCGAATAGGTTGATCTGGGGATTGCCCCATCATTAGAAAAGTAGATCCACTTGATCCTGACGCAGTTTCCACTCGCGGCACGAGCGCAGCTCCCTGCTGAGCGAGTCGGCGATGGTGTTCTTTATTCCTGCCAGATGGAAGGGTACCAGAAACATCCCTTGGGCGACAGCCCAGTGCCACAGATCCTGGGCTTCCTTGGATAGGGCTGGGGATCTGGTGCCTCCCTGCTTCCGGATGTAGAACATCGTGGTGGTGTTGTCAGTGAAGATCCTTACCACCTTGCCCTTGAGGGATGGGAGGAACGACCCGAGGGCCCAGAACACGGCTCGGAGCTTCAGGACATTGATGTGTAGTGACTTCTCCTCCGGGAGCCAAAGGCCTCTTACGTGGAGATCTCCGGTGTGCGCTCCCCATTCCTTCAGGTCATTGTCTCCTGATGTGCCGGGATCTGGAAGTCCACACCTGCCACCAGATGCGCACGGGTGCCCCACCACCGGATAGCTTGGCGAAGGTCTCGTTGAGCGAGATCCTGTCTTCGAAGCTGCCCGCCGCCTACATCCAACGGGTGTCGAGGAACTCTTGCAGTGGACACATCCGCAACCTGCACAGGCGCAGGAGGTAGATGCATGAGGACGTCATGCCGAGCAAGGACTTGATGAACCTCACCCTGGCCACGTCCATGGTTGACAGCTGTTGCACCTTGCCCAGGATGGCCTTCGTCCTTTCCTCTGACGGAGAAGCCAACCGCGCCACTATGTCGAGCCTGGCTCCCAGGAACAGGGCGACTTCTGGGACTTGATGTACTTATTTAGATGACGAAGGTCCCGGATGGATTGTCAGCCGCCGGTCTTCTTTCTTACAAGGAAGTATCGGGAGTACACTCCGGAGCCCCGGAGCCTCTTTGGGATGAGCTCGATGGCTCCTTTCTTCAGCATTGCCCTTACTTCCAGCAGCAGTTGAGGGACGTGGTTTTCCTTCCCGGCCTCGGGTGGAATGCGGGGGCACTTCTTTAGAAACTCGAGAGTGTGCCCTCGAGCCAGGGCATCCAGCTCCCATCAGTCGGTGGAGATGGACTCCCACACGCTGACAAACTTCGCCAGCTGGCCTCCCACCGGGGTGCTCAGGTGGGGGCCCGCGCTACGGCCGGTTCAGTCCTGCTTGGCAGCGGCCTTTCTGCCTTGGCCTCCTTGACGACAACGACGAGATCCTCCTGACTTGCTGCGTCCTCTGTAGGCCTCCTGCGAAGCGGAGCGGGCCGCTTGGTGGTACGTCGAGGCACTGCCGCCGAATCCTTTGGAGGCATCTTGCTTGCCTCCGGAGTTCCGAAAGGGCGGCCGTCGTTGTTGCAGAACCCCCAAGGCCCGAGCCGTCTCTGTGTCGGCCTTGATGGCCTGCAGTGACTCGTCCACTGCCTTGCCAAACAGGTTGTTACCGTCGAAAGGCATGTCCAGAACTCTGGTCGGCACGTCTTGGTGAAAATCGGTTGCCTTGAGCCAACCATGCCGGCGAAGGCAAACACTGTTGCCCATCTGGCAAAAACCGGTGTCAGCAATGTCTGTGGTCACCGTTATGGCGTGGTCCGACGCCACCTCGCCTTCCTGTAGGATCTCCAGGGCCTCAGCCCTCTTGTCGTCCGGGAGGAAGTCCAGCAGAGGAGCGATCTTAAACCACAGCTCCCGGTCGTAGCGGGCCACGATCACGAGGGCGTTGGCCGCTTTAATCGTCATCGCTGCCGACGAGATGACCCGTCGTCCCATGGCGTCCAGTTTCTTCCCTCGCCGTCTGCCGGGGAGGTCGAAGTTGAAGCCGTTGCCCGCGCCGTTTTCTTCTTGGCTGCCACGGAGACGACCGAATCCAGGGTTGGCTGCACCCTAAGGCACATGGGGGAGGAATCCGGGACCCGGTACTTCTTCTCGCACCGGTCTCTCTTGGCAGGAGTCGTGGACGGGTTCTTCAGGAGCGACAGCCCCTCATCCCAGATGTAATGGGACTGAGAGAACCGTCTTCCTCTTGGCTTCACGCCGTTGATAGAGGAAACCTTCCTTCTTCTGTTCCTTGGGGCAGAGCTGGAAGAGCTCGGATGCCCTGGCGGTCATGGCGTGGAAGGAGCCAATTTTTGTCGGGGATGGTGGCCCGAGGAGGTGGTGATGGAAGGCCTATCCCATCGTCACCACCGTCGTCATCCATCCCCGTCGTGGCCAGCTCCGTTCCCGTGTCATCCCTCGGATCAGGGGAAGGCGAAGGCTGCGAAGGCCGTGGAGGCTGGCAGGGCGGGGGGATGAATTCTCCTCCGCTTGCTTGGAGGGCTTCCCGACAGTCCTGGCTCCGCTGGGTCGTCCGTTGGGGGTAAGGGCAACCTTGTCCCTATCTCCGTATACAAGGCCTGGATCACCATCAAGATTGCTCCCGAGTTGTCTTGTGGCCCAGGTACCAGCTGCGACGGGCGCAACGGTTGGGGAGTGGAATCCTCCGCCTCCATGGGCTCCTTGTCAACACCACCGTCGCTTTCTTCGTCCGCCTCGTCAGGATCCCTCCCGTGGGGCCGGACCTCCTCGAACTTCTTGTTCAGGATCTTCGCGACTCCAGCCAGCTCCTCTTCAGAGGCTGCATCTGTGTCCGTGATGGCCACTGCCCCCCCCTCTTTTTCCACCTGGGGTTTCACGGGGGTCTTATCGAAGGGCTGAAAAAAGATTCCCTCCGCGGTGGCAGGGAAACTCTAGTCCCCGAGGTCGCCTCCACAGGTTTCGCCAAGGCTGCTGCGACTCCCTCGATAGAGGCCTTAGCTCGGCTGTCTTTGTCGGGATCAACCGGGGCTTCTCCCGAAGCTTACCCGGGTTCTCCGATTTCCTCTTCCCCGAGCCAGAGCGTTGCCTCGTGGTTGATGGTGTCGGTGATAATGCGCCCTGCCTGGCAGCCGAGGAGCCCGACCGATCGGCGCTCCTGGTGCCCGCGGACTCGTGGTGCTTTGCCTTTTGTTGGGCCCCATCGCCGAAGCACCCTCAAAAGGTCTTAGAAGACCGCTCAGACTTTTTCTTCTTCTCACCTGCTGCTGGGCTCTTCCCCTCCAGCCAGTGAGTGAGGCAGACACGCCGATCCTTCATAGTCCGCTCCGACATGTTCTTGCAAAATGCACAGTCCTTTTCCACGTGCATTTTGTCTTCGTGAAGGCAGTAGAGGCATCTGGAATGCTCAACCTCCGTGAAGACATTCTGCAATCCACATCCAGGGCAGTGCCTGAACAGCTTGGATCCGGGCGTCGTGTTTCCTTTGTCCTGGGCCATGTCCACGCGGGGTAGGCCTCAAAGATCTTCCGGAATCCTCCAAGAAGCAAAACTCAATGAGAACTTTGCCATTAAGAGGCGTAGAAAATTCCGAAACAGGTCCCCGTTGATTGGAAGTAGAAACGGTGGATCTTGAGACTCCATTGACCAAAAAAATGAGATTAAACTCTCTGAAAAATCGCAAAACGCAGTAAAAGCTCGAGAGCTATAGCACGAGGACTCCCAACACTTGAACGTGCGGTAAAAATCTGAAGATGGCTGCCAGAGGAGGGGCTTAGGTAGAGGGCAGTCATTGGCTGGGGGCAGTATGACCCAGGGACCAGTGATTGCTTATTAGGAGAAAGACATGCTGGAGAAAGCACAGCAAATTGGGGGACCCTGTGCGCAATAGCCATGCTGGACGCGGTGCAGGCGTTCGACTCAGTAAAATGGGACTGGTTGTATGCAACACCGAGTAGATTTGGATTCGGGCAGACCTACATTAAGTGGGTTCAGATGGTGTACTCTAGACCGATTGCAAGAGTCAAAACGGGCAGCTGTATCTCGGAAGCTTGGGAACTGGGAAAGGGTACTACACAGGGCTGCTCACTATACCCACTGCTTTATATGCTTGCCATGGAGCCAATAGCACAGTACCTTAGAAAGGATTATGTGGGGGCAGACATACAAATAGATGGAGTCACCCGCCTGATATCGATGTTTGCCGATGATATGCTGTTAAATATACAGAACTCTGAAGACAACTTGGACCTCCTGTTAGAGGCGCTGGAGTTATTTGCAAGATTATCTGGGATCACAATCAGCAATGATAAGTCTGCGCTGTTGACTTATACTATATAGCGGGACAGTTGCAATTTGTGGTGGATTGGCTTGCAGATGACCCGACTTCGGATACATTGATGCTGCAACCCGAGGGGTCTCGGTATTACCTAAAGGAACTGGTGTGGGATAAGAAGCCCCGGGGAAGATACAGATTGCACCTAGTGACCTTGGGGGTAAGCATGTGGGATAGAGCATTAGCTGAGATAGGGCTCACAGACCTATTGTCGGTACAGATTCCGCTGGTTGCAGTAATAGCTGCCTCACCACAGGCGAGACAGATGATACGAGTGCACTGGGAGCCCGTGGAGTGGCCACGATAGGAGACCTACTGCAATATACCTCATTTATACCCTTGGTTGAGTTGGTTGACCACACAGGCTTGCATAAAGGCCAATATCTATTGTACAATACTATTAAGAGAGAAAGCGCGGAAGTGGCCGGCATATAATGAACTGAAAGAACAGCATGCCTTGGTAGATATTCTGTATGACCTATCGGAGAGTGGGCACGCCATATGTCGGATATATGACTTCCTGTTAACTAATAAGATGCCCACCCCTCTGGCAATAAGAGGTAAACAGGAGGAAGATCTAGAGGCCCCATTCACAGACACTCAATGGACAGGGGTACTGGGACATGAAGTGTCACAGAACGCAAAGCTGCAATTGATACAGTTGTTGATCACACACAGGGCATACATGACACCCCAGAGAATGTTAAGGTTCCCAGGCGCAGCAACACAGGAGTGCAAAGGCATACGGCATGCTTCATATGTTTTGGAAGTGTCCAATAGTGGAACAATACTGGTGCGATGTAGCGAAGAAAATGAATGAAAGAAGGAGGGATAGAGCTGGATGCTTGTTCCGCACCGGCATGTCTTTTGGGCCGTTTCCCCATGTCCTACTGGTATGAAACACATTACCAAACTGAAGGATCTAGCATATATACACTAGCAAAACGCAGAATCACTATGGCATGGAAGTCCCCCAGAGGCCCAGATGTGAATGAGTGGGGCAGGACATGAAGAAATGGGCGATGGCTGAAACAGCGGCGTGGAGGGGGGCAGTACAGCTTACTCATGGTGAGCACACAACGAGTATCAGAGTGGGAAGTAACGTTACAGGCCCTGTTCAGGGTGGAGAACAGAGAGTTGGAAAGAGGGGATGAACCCCATAAAACTAAGAGGTAATCCGCTACGTAGATGGGAGCAACATTGACATCGAGAGGGTGTTTTGGACAGTTGTGAGGAGAGGGAGTTGCTGGGGAGGGGGAAGGAAGAGTTCGAAATAGGACTATGTAATGTGGTGTTTCTCCTTCTTTATGCATAAGCAAAAACTAATAAAACAACTAAACGGATGACACCCAGATTCTCCATCCCATCACTGGCAACTACATCTTCGACTCCACTGCCTTAAGAAAAATGTACCAAATCATGCAAGTCTGGATGGCACGGCACAGCCTATGCCTCAACAACAAGAAAACAGAGCTACTCCTTGTAGGAACTCAAACTCATCTCATTAAACTAAATGACAACTACAAATCCTCTGTCATAGACGGGTACACCACCCATGTTTCTAAACAAGTGAAAACTCTGGACCTGGACTGCTCACTCTCACTAACAAGACACGTGAACGCAATCGCTTCAGCAGCAGCATCCACCAAACTCAAATTCTAGTAGACCCTTCTTGACCCGTGAGAGTTGCATCACACTAGCTAGAGCACTGATTCTCTTCAAGATTGACTACTGCAACGCCCTCTTCACAGGCACAATCACATGTAATATCCCAAAACTCCAAATAATACAAAACAATGCGCTGAGAGCAGCTTTCAATATTCCAATGCCCATTGGCTGCCGGTACCCGATCGTATTCAATTTAAAACTGTCACTCACGCATAAAGGTCTAGCCAACCCTGCCCCTCTATACCTATCGGGCAAATTCCCTAAATCTCAATCGAATAAACCCACTTGTGCAGCCTACTCACACCTCCTCACTGTCCCCAGATTGAAGCAAAATAAGGCAAGAGGCCACAGCTTCCCAGTGTTGGCAGCTAAATACTGGAACGCACTCCCACCTGCTCTCAGATCAGAATCCTCCTTTTGGTCCTTCCGAAAAAAACTCAAAACCTGGCTATTCATACTTTACACTTGAATCCACTAGAGCCACCTTGACCCTTCAGGTAGGCCAACTGTTTATTCTCAAAGTAACAACACTGTAGGGCTGGACTGTGCCTTATTGTAACTAGCATCCAGCTTCATGCGAAATGCAAGTTGACCGACTGCTTTATTCTCACATCACTCAATCGGAGATGCAACCAGCGCACAGATACCCGTGGGCTCGGAGTGCTTTACAAATGCTAAATAAATAAAATTAGGGAAGAAGAAGTATGAATCCTTATAGGAAAAGTCAAGAGAAGAACCAGGAGTCCAACACTCTAATAAAGGAACTGTATGAATTGATACAAGTGATCACTAAAGCATATCTACAAATCCTGTATTGAAAAGTGGCTGAGAGAAAAGCCATCAAACCTCGGGAGAAGTGCATCATTCTCCTGACTTTGAGATGTTAAAATAGAGATAGGATCAGATAGATTAGATTTGGACGGTTTCATTGATATACATTCTCTGATAACGGACAAGCACCGTAGCTAATTTTGTTAGGTAGGGAGGCCTTATAGAAAAGGGAAATAAAGGCTTAATTCCTATTCTTTAATAAACATCTCTGTAGAATGTCTAATCGGCACCCATGTCCTTCATCTGATCTACCACAGCCCACACTGGGCTGAGAGATACAATAACCCATGAGAGACTGAAACACCCTGGAAGAGTGAATATGAAACAGATTCTAAACAAATAGTCTGTTTACAGGACCAGTTACTCCAACTGAGGTTAGAACTCTGAACTGACAAGGACATTTTTGTGGGGTCCGGAATTCAGCTTTTCTAGAAAGAGAGAAATGATTAATGACTTATTTGTCATGGGCCAAAAAGAAAAAGAGAAAACCAAAGACAAGTGTGGGGGTGAGGAACATGCCATCACAAGCCAAGAAAAAGGGAAAGTAATGATTTCCTAGGTTTCGTTTATTTTTCCTTTGTTATTTGTGGTAGGGTCTTTTTGTTTTTGAAAGACATCCTGATAAACACCAATTTGTTATTTTCTTTTAAAGCGTATGGAAAACCATCATCAAAGTTGCAGGGAAAGGTGATGCATTCTTTCCTTTAATAAACATTCTGAGTCTGGACCATTTCTTCTTGTCTGTCTCCTATGTCTGATTCGCCACAGTATGTAACTTTCAATCTGTATGTGTTTAGCTTTCAGTATATATATGTGTGTGTTTTTAATCTATTCTCATTTGCCTTCAGGGCTAAAATTTGGGCTGGAGATGAAATCTTTTCAATTAATAGGTACCATGTTAAAGCATTCTAGACCTTTCACATTAAACAAAGGGTCTGCCTGTGCATTTGAATGTAAGGGACTGCAAGGGGTTAACACTTTGCAAGATTTTCTTTGAATAGTTTTCATGCTCTGTGATAATTGTGGTTGCAGAAACATATCATTTACGACTAGACTCATGCTACCTGCTAATTCACATATCACCACCTTAAACAATAATGTAATGATTACACTATGTCAGCATGAGGCAAGGATTTGATTTAATGATTCTTCCGTTTTACAAAAACAATACGCATTCAAATGCATTAAATATTGTCAGTTTGAAATCACGCCTCTCAATACAATATGCACTGGCCTTTAAGGAAATGACATCTCGTTTGGTGCTCAATTTAAATGAGAGACACATGGCATTTTATTTAACACTGCACCTGAATTTTGCCAAATTAGCGTTCCCCTTGATTCAGAGTTATATCGGCAATGAGCAAGTGTTAGAAATCCAAAAGGAGGCATAGTTTTGCTAATGGTGCCTCTCTTGCTGTTTCAGAAAGACTTTTCTGTTGTCAGTTTACTTTAAAAATACTATCTGCACTGTATTTTCTCCGACACACTGTCCATCTCTCTTTGAAGCCAAGATTTCAAGCACCTACCTGAAAATCAACCCTACAAACACCAAATGAATTGGCCTAGTGAACCCCACCAAGCCTGCACAAGTCCAGAATTGGCTGACTGACATGACATTTGACGGACTGATAACCCATCTCTTGACCAAATTCAAATGTCTCAGCTTTACCATTAACTATGACCTCTCATTCAAAACACACATTACTGAGAAACCCAAGAAGCATGGTAACAGCTTTACTCTGCAAAGTCAAGCATGTCATCCCTGCCCAGAGTTTGAGTAGTTGTCCTGGTCTCTCATCTCCCACCTTGACTGTTTAATATCCTCTCCAGAGGAGTCCAAAATGCCAACAGGGCCCCTCTGAAAGCAGTCTAACATGCTGCAGCTTTTTAAAATTTTATTGGTGTTTGGTTATAATAAACCTTTACAAAATTACAACTTTACTTAACATCAAATTCATTTCATACAACATAAAACTTTAGAATATTCTGAAGCATCTTTGCATTCTTAACGGGCTATGCATTAGTCCCATATATTCACAAGAATTTTTAAAAATAAACATAAAACACAAACCCATTAATACAAGACCTTTCGGCAGTTCTAGTTTTAAAACAACCGTTATATTCAATGACATTATAAAGATATATCAATGCCATCTTAACTTTCAAATCGAGCAAGCACTTCTTCCACAATCTTTAAAAAATTGCCTAGTGCTAGAATTAGAGGGTAATATGTTCCATTCATAAATCGGTCCCATAAAAATTCAGTGCAATCAGCAAATTCAACGGTAACAAATTTCATCAAAAAAAGTGAGCGCAAATTTTAAAAATGTGGACACTCGAGCACCAGATGTTTAAGGGTTTCATAGTGTTCCATACAACTGGGAAACCTACATTCCATAGATTGCATAGTAATTGACAGACCAGTCCATCAGTGACAACGTTCTTTAGTGTGAAATTGATTCATCCTAAAATGCATGAATACACTTCTTATAATAACAAGGAAATATGGCAACATAAGGAATACCTGGTACACGTTTCGTAAGAATTTGGCATATTCACAATATGAAGAATAAAGTTTCAGTTGATCTTAAGTGCATATCCAATATTCTTCAAATAATTTTTTTTTAACAAAACCAGGTCGAAAGCATAGATCATCATGTGATACCCCATCTAAAATCACTTACATGCGGGCCTTAAACATATTAATAGAGCCTAATGATTGTTTTTCCATCAATACTTGCAGATCTTTAAATAAACAATTTTTAGGCGGATTCAAACATTTTGCATAAATGGACAGCAAGCGCCATGACACTCTGCATGATAACGATATCAGACTTAACTTGTGTCTAATCACGCAGTTGGGGATAGACAATGCCATGCGTAACGCTCCTTTGAGTAAACGACCTTGCAAAGAATCGAGGTAGGTGCTTAAATCAAAGGGGCATGTATCCAAGATGTAAATAATGGCAGCTTGCACTTTCATAGTGAGAAAATCACACAGCATGCCTCATCACTGGAATAATAAAATTTGACCTCAACACCTCCGTATTCAAGAAGCTGCACTGGATATCCCTTCAAACATGCATAATGGTGGTTAATGCCGATCATCATAGGGAGGCTCATGAATCTATGTGGAAGTGGATGTTAAGTCTTCCTTCATTTCTTTCCCTACCTATAATCCGTGGCAATTGATGATGCGGTTATGTGCTGGTGGAACTCCTATACAAATTCTGTTTGTTAATGTATAATTTTGATTTTGGTACGTTTTCTGTTATCATGACAATATGATGGTATTGACAATGGGGTTTCGGAATGTCCATATCTATGGGTTTGTCAAGGGGGCGTGGCTAAGCAGCCGATATAGTAGGTCAACCTTTGTGGCCACACCCGGAAGATCCGAAGTAAATACGAGCTTTGGACTAAAATGCACAGACTGTGAACAGACAGAGGGGTGTGGGAGCCTCTCAGGAGTGTGCTATATGAAATTGTTAAGTGGAAGTTTTATCACAGCTGAATAGCGGAGCGCGATACTTGAGGACCACCATTTTAAAATGGCACCGCCTAACAAGGAGATAGTGGACCACGGAGGGGCTACCGGAGACAGCGAGGCTGCGGAGCTGTTCGAGAGAGGTGGTGGGCTGACCATAGAGGGAGCAGCTAAGGCAGCAAAGGAGACCGGCATTGATCCAGCCAGGCGGAGGGAATCAGCAGTGTGCAGTGAGGGATGGCGGCAGTCCATCCGAAAGAAGGGGACACCACGTTGTGCAGGATGGCAACGGCCCATTGAGGGAAGGAGGACCTAAATGCTGCGGCGTACACAGGCAAGTGCTTCCCTCCTCGCTGAGGAGACCGATCCCCTTCTGGGAAGTGAGTGAGGAAAAGACGCTGACCGGTTCACCCACTTGACACGGGTAGTACGGGAGTGCTTTTGTAGTGCCGGAAGGGCCTGCAGGGCATTGCTTTGGCCCACTGTGGACACCAGCCACAGAGGAGGAAAGAAGCAGCTTGGGAAGGAAGCAGAGGGACAAGGCCGCGCGCTGAAACTGAGGAACACGTTCCTTTCGGTGATGAGCAGCGAGACACACACGGATGAGCCGTGTGGGCTAAATGATACGCCGCTGTGGCACTGCTGTGTGTGCAGTGGACAGGATTCAGAGGGGGCTGCCTGGTATAAGGAGCAGATGAACCTGGGCCATGGGGCGACTCCTGGAGGTACACCTTGACTGTACCTGGAAATTGGAAGACAGGGATACAGCCTGGTGAGGAGGGCTGTGGAACCCAGGCTATGCTGGGGTATTGCAGTTGTGGAGTCCTTGCAAAGAGAACGGTGCACCCACGATTCTCACTGGTTCAGGCTCTGTACAGCGGGATTGAGATACATGCGGATCTACGCATCACGGCTTAAAATGATATATAAAAACAAGGCCTGGTTCTTTGACCTCCCTGTAGAGGTGCAAGCTTGGATGGATGGGGAAAAGATAGGATCCTCTGTTGAAAGAGAGGACAACCGGAGGATACGCGAGGGAGGTTCTACCCGGCCTGAGGCCAGAAAGGATTAAGGTACTTTGCCTAGAAAGCACCATGTTCCGGGGGCACTGCAGAAACTGCATTTAAGTAGACCGTCTGCGATGGCGCAAACCCTCTGCAATAGATGGACCGCTCTGAGTGACAGTGTCTGAAGCTTTTAGATTGGTTTATATATAGTGGGACTTAGTGTGGGTCAAGGCTGTAAAACATGGAATAGGCGGCTGCGCCGGCGGCTTTGATCGCCACACCCCATGAGTTCCTTTTTTGGGGGCACTTGTTTTTGTGCCCACCCGCTGTGCACTAGCCCAGAGTGATTTTTCTTGGGGCGGATGCAAGAAGCGGAGAAACCTGAGCAAGGGTAGCAATGCTGGACAGTTGTATTTTGTTGGGGAAGTTGGGAAAGTTCAAGGGGACCGGGGTTTGCCTGCATGTATATTGGAAACGTATGGAAGCACTGCATTTGGAACTGGAGCGTCAAAAGCTGGAAGGGAGTGATTGGTACGGAGCCAGAGGGGGATGTGGGAGTGGATGTAGATGGATATGAATGGTGTTTATGACACCAAGGCGGGTTTTGCGGTTTCCGGTGCAGAGGTACAGGGATGTCCCAGGTGTAAAGAGACAGACGCAGGGATGCTGCATATATTCTGGGCATGCCCAGTGGAGGGGATATACTGGAGGGAGATGGCGGATAGACTACATAAAGGCAGGGTGGAATTAGATGTGCTTTCCCCAGGTGCATGCCTACTGTGCCGTTTTGCACACCCCAAAGGCCAGAGGCATATCACGAAGATGAAGCATTTGGCGTGTAGTCTAGCCAAATGTAGAATTGCTATGGCATGGCATGGAAATTGCCAAAGGGCCTACGAGTGAAGGAATGGTGGAGGGATCTATACAGGTGGGGAGGGGTGGAAACAGTGCCATGGAAAGGGGCAGTGGGACGGGACCAGGAAGGGGCTACTGGTGGAATTCTGGAATGGGAAATATTGTAACAAACTTTGTTTGCAGCAGCGGCTGAGGAAGGGGCGGAAGCGTATAGACCCTAATGGTGATGGATGGTGGGCCCAAGCAACCGAATTGTAGTGTACATAAAATATAATGGCGTACCAGGCAGGATTGGAGGGTGAGAATCGGGAAGGGGGCAGGGGGATGGATGGAAATGTTAGAGTAAAGGTTATGGTTTGCTAATAATGCGTTTCATGATCTGCATATTTGAAGTTGAGATGTTTTCTTTTCTTATTTGTTGAAAAACCCAATAAAATAAAGATCTATAGGTTTGGCAATGTATAATTCTGTTTGCAATTCATGTAATACGGGTGTGCTAATGTTTGATTTTGGTTTTCCCTTGTAAATTGTAAATGTAATACATCTGTACGGCTACGGTAGCCCTGAAGAGGACCCAGTGTGAGGGTCGAAATATGTGTTGGTACACTACCGTTTCACTGCAATTAAAAGAGAGAAATTGCCATTCTTTGGCCACTGTTTGCTATTGCTTATTGTTGAATATGGAAATGTTTAACGTATACACTGGGGTGAATGCGCATTTGGGCTTAGGACACCAACGTGCTCTGTTTCTTTTTTGTGCCTGGAGCCCCCAGTCACGCCTTTTGACCGCTGCAGCTGCCCATATTTTTAGCGTTTAGGTGTCAGCTCGGTGGGGTTGAGCCCAATCCTCATAAACGCTAACCATTTCATTGTCACTGCCCCCCCACAGCTCATTACAATTTCAAGAGATTGAGGATTAAATACTTCTCACCGAAGTCTATGTTGCACAGGTTTAGCTCATCTAGTGATGGTTGTTAATTTGCTTGATGGGACTTGTAGCCTTGACATTTCAATTATAAACATAGGACTAATAATACAAGAATGCAGACCAAAAAAAAGGACTGACTGGGTTACATCCGCCTGACATTGATCAAGTTGAGACCTCTGGAATTATGTAGTACAAAGGCACAGAGACCCAGTGTAGGCCATGAGGAGAGCGCAGTACAATGGTAGGAGATATGGAGATCGACTCTACAGAACGATTCGGGGATGGCAACTGTTCCTCAAGCCCTGCCTCACATCATCATCAGCAGAACACTCTTTCCCACTAGAGCCCACCTGTGCTGCATTCTCCATCCACATATTGTTCCTCCAGAACCGTTCCCACAAAACATAATTTGTATCTTGGAGAATAAGAAACAGTACCGGACCATCACTGGCTCAAAAAAAGGCAGGATTATTAAGAGTGAACAATGTATACATAGAGAATGATTTGCGAGGTGGTTTGCCCAAAAAGTTATTGTTTCACAGCAATAAAAGACAATACCAACTTATGAGATCCGAATAAAGTTTATGACGCTGACCAGATGGGCTAGCAATATTGAGAATGTAGAACAGCATTGATTCGCAGCATCCTGTCATTTAAAGTCCTCTTTACTAATTAATGCGGCGTTCCCCAGGGATCTAATCTCTCTCCCTGGCTGTTCAACCAGTATCTGGCACTCCTTGCCCACCGCATCGCCGCCCTCTGCCCCAACTTTCAGTGCTATGCGGACGATACCCAGCTCATTTTCAGGCTACCCTCGGCCTCCTCCTCTCCCTCCCTCATCTCTGACTGTCTGTCTGCTATCCAGGAATGGTGTGCTGCCAATGACCTCTGCCTTAATGGCAGTACGACTGAGATCCTACTCATCGGCACACCCACTCCCTCCTTCCCTGCAGCTCTCTGGCCGGCCTCTCTTGGCCCTCTTCCTGCTCCTACCTGCAAGGCAAAAAACCTCGGGGTCATCTTCGACCCCACTCTCTCCTTCTCTCCTCATATATCTGACGTCTCTAAGAAGTCACATTACCAGCTGCACCTCCTCAGAGGTATTCTTCCCTTCCTCTCCTTCCCCCAGAAGCTCACTGTCTCCCGAGCCCTGGTTCTCTCGAAGCTGGACTACTGTAACAGCCTCTATCTTAATCTGCCTGCCTCCACTCTCCGCCCTCTGCAACTCATCCAGAACAGAACTGCGAGACTTGTCCTTGGCCTCTCTCCAGGACTGAAATCTCTACACTGGCTCCCAGTGGCTGCGAGGATTAAGTTCAAAACCCTCTGCATTGTCCACAAGGCCTTCTGGGGCCTGGGGCCTAAATACCTTCAACTCTCTCTTCCTAAATATCTTCCTTCCCGAGCCCTACGCTCATCCGTCTCCAACTCCCTCAGGGTCAGCCGCTTCTCGAAGCAACGAGCTGGGGGTAGATCTCTCTCCGCGGCAGGGGCCTCCATCTGGAACAGCCTTCCTGCCTCCCTGATACTTGAGGAGAACCATCTCCGGTTCCGGAAGCACCTCAAAACCTTCCTGTTCACTTCTGCTTTCTCTCTCCCTCTCCCCTGCTAAATTCTTCACCTAAACTGCACTGATTCTGCAACTGGGCCACTCTCACCGACCTCAGTCCTGGGCCCAGTCACTCTTCACTTGCACTGCCTCCCTGGCAACCCCTGCACTGCGGGACTGTCTCTGTATCCCTACAGCCCTCCCTCCCCCCAGCACTTGTCTGCACTTACCTTGCACTTGCCACCAGCTGGCCCTATTTATTTATTATTTTATCTCTATTCTACTTATTTGTACTGCCCCCCCCTCCCCCTTCCCCTTGCACTTTTTCCCTTCACCCTACCCCTGCACTTGCGCGGTCTGAATGACACCTGGCCTAGTAGGATCGTTGTCTGTCTTCCCCTTGTTCCCCCCTCCCTGCCTCGTCGCGCCTTGAAACACTTGTGTATAGGCGCGTTACAAATGCCATATCATATCATATCATATCATATCATAATTTGGTCTGCTTGCTCTCGAAAAGCAAAATGTTAAAAAAAAACATCCTCTCTCTAAAGCCGGAGCATATACCAGTCCCCCAATCGCACCTTTGAGTTCAATATTATTATTCGATGCGTGGTGACTGCAACAGTAAAAGCAGCTTTTGCTCTGATAAACCCAGACCGCGTAAACCACTTAAGTCTAGGCTTGTGCGAAGTGCTGGCCAAGGGTGAGTAATCTTGGTAGGGAAGAAGTTTGTTTTGGAGTCGTGGCAACGGCCGTGGCAAAGGTGGCGCTTTTTCCAAGGAACCTAAAACCTGAAAGTCACTTTAGCCCAGCACTCACATGAGACAAGTGTGGGGAGTCCACGCAGGAAGAACGGGAGCCAGGGGCCTTCGTCGGCACAATGTTTTTTTCGGGTATTGAAGAACAAGAGTCTCTTGATCTGTGTTTGTGATTTGTATCAAAGCTAAGACTGTGTAGTGATCTCATGTAGCTGAGTGAGTGCACGAGCCAGCTTGCTGGTGATGTCACCTTTGGAATGTTAAGGGGCAATCTGAGGCTGGTGATTTGAAGGGTGACACTTGCGGCCAGCTTGCCACCAGGGCTAGTGGATGTTTCATCGCTTGCTCTTAACTTGATATTTACGCATATTCCTAATGAATAAAGTACTTCAGAACATACAGCCTATTTTGTGTTGTCACAGTTAGAGGGGGGGAGATCATTACATGGTGGCTGCTAACAGGTTCAGTGTCAAATCTGCAGTGTGTCATTTAGTGCTGCTTAAGGACTAGTGTTTCCCGGCACCATGGAGCTGTGAGGTGAGGGTGCCGTCGGGAAGCCAACTGTTTGTCTGGGTCTGAGCGTGTCCACTGGAGGCTGTTTCAAGCTGAGCAGCTGAGAAATGATGACGTCGGACAAAGCTGTAACGGCCGCGGTCCCATTGACAGATGGGTCACGTGGGCTTGTGTTTTCTTTCAAGGAGCAGCAAACAGTTCGGGAACAGCGCGTGGTGTTGCAGCTGGAGAGGCCGTGGTGTACTGACAAGGGCAAACGCGCGTCGGAGACCGTAGTCTAACAGCTTCTGGAGCGGGTGAATGCGCATCACGTGAGCATTGTGGCGCTGCCCGTAATGACGGGCTTACGCGGCGGCGTGACGCTGCACGCCGCCGCCGAGTTTATAAATAAAGGGACGTTCCCGGCCGCAAGGGGAGCGACCGGGAAGCCCGAACCGAAAGGCTGTGTGTGTGTGTCCTTTCAGGTGGGGGGGCTTACGGGAACGCAGTGGGGGGCTCAGGACTGCCCCCAACAGTGGCGACGAGCGAGTGCGGATGCCCAGGCCCGGCGGTGCAGGCTTCCGAATTTTTTTCTGCATGAACGGAGCGCCTGGATGCTCCGTCTTACGCCGTGGCTGCGGCTCGTACACGCGGCTGGCGGCCATTTTGTCTGACAGGCCGCGGATGTTCTCCGAGCTCCGGTTTGGAGGGGGAAGTGAATCCGGGCCAAATTTTTGGCAATTCTGCTTGCAGGCAGCATGATCTGCACACCCATGTTTGGATTGTGAATTTTTATGTAGTTTTGGTGCAACTACGTCGTGTGAAAGCCAGGAGAAGGGTTAATATGGCTGGACCTGCTTAGCCTACTCCATGCTCATGGCTTAATTTTTGGGACACCTATACATTGGTCGTCATCAAGTCGCTGTGGTATCTTCTTCATCCTCTTCATCATCGGAGAAGGTTGTAATTGAGAGACATTCACACCTGCATGCTGTGTTCCTGGTCCTTGGAGCTGGTGCCCGTCCCAGGTGAGCTGTCAGGCTCGTAGTGTGTACCTGGTATCGGATTTGACTGTTATATGCACTCACACTGTGGTTGGTGAAGGGTGGCTGAGTTGCGGCCTCCAGGACAACTGGTGGGGGTGCCTGTGCGCTCAGACCTATGTTTGACTCTAAAGATTCGGATGACGGGGCACGGGCTGCGGTGATTCCTCGACAGCCTGGGCAGCCTCCAATAATTTCAATGCAACAGCCGGTACCGGCTCCACAGCTGCCCCTGCAAGGACCTCCCGCGGTGCTGCCAGCTGCCCAACCTGGAATCCCCATCATGGCTCAGGCGAGAGCACCTGCGGCCCACGCTGCTCTGCAGCCCATTCCGGAATTTGATGCATCGGGGCCACCTTCGAGCATGGGCCCCCGGTGGAGGAGATGGATGAGTTGCCTCGATATGTATTTCAGGGCCTCTCAGGTGACGGACGATGACAGCAGAGTGGCCACCATGCTGTATTCCGCAGGGCCTGCGGTCCAGGAAATATTTGAATCCCTCACACCTGCTTATGATGCGGCCAAGGCGGCACTCCTTGCACATTTCCTCCCCCTTGCTAATGTGGACTATGAGAGATTTGTTATGCTGTCGGCCAAACAGAAGGATGATGAGACACTGGACACCTTCTATGGTCGTTTGCGCCGCCTCTCCCTAGGATGTGCGTGGACGGACGCGGAAGACATGATGCGCACGATGTTAATCCAGGCATGCTCCTCCGGCACACTTAGGAGGCAGGTCCTGAGAGAGCCAGGCATCACTCTGCCCCGCATACTGGAGCTCGGCCGTTGCCATGAGGTGGCTGAGGCTCGGGCCAATACGATGGAGGCAGGATCCCGGTCAGTGAGATCGGAGGAGGTGTGCGTCGTGTGGCGAGGTGGCAGAGGCATGAGACGTCCTGGTGGAGGACCCCGTGACAGGGCAGGCAGAGCCGCGGATTCGTGCCAGAAATGCGGGTACGACCTTCCTCACCCGACAGAATGTCCGGCGGTGGGAAAGACCTGTGGCAGATGTGGACTGGCCGATCATTTTTCAAGGGTATGCCGTGCAGCCCTGCCGGTGATGGTGCTGAGAGGCCAGCCACGGACGTGGATTCCACGCCAGAACCCGCCGCCGAATGTGGCCCAGGTAGATCAGGGCGAAGTGGATCCCCAGGTGGAGGGTGCCGAGGAGGAGGACGAGGAGAACATCTTTTTCGTCTCGAGCGTGGAAATTCTGAAAAGGAAGAGCCGGAGACAGCCCAGATGTGTGGTGGAGGTCAACCACTCCCCAGTCCCGGTGCTCGTGGATACGGGGGCCTCCGTCAATGTAATGGCCAGAGGACATTATGACACGCTTGAACCCCTCCCAGGTCTGGACACACCGAAGGCTCGCATATTTGCGTTTGGAGGGCTGGAACCGATACCACTGGATGGTGCCTTTGTAGCCTGTGCTGAACATGACGGCTCACAGATCAAGGCTTGCTTCTATGTGACTCCTGTGAGTGACAACACCCTGCTCAGCTGTGCCGCTGCCGAGGCCCTGGGAATTGTCAGTTTCGCCTATTCAGTCTATATGGAAGTGTTAGGGAGAATTCTCTGTTTAGGCTGAATTTCCCTACCTAGTGAGTCCTCCAGCAGCTTTGCTGGATTTCTGGGGTTTCTTTTTTTCTCCTGCCAAGAGTGAGACTCTTTTACCCTCACTCTTGGGCATGTTTGAAGTGTGTTTCTTTGGTTTACCTTGTGTTGAATGGGCTATGGGGTCTTTTACCCCATAGGGCCTCATGTGTTTTTATGATGTGGGTTACACAGCACCCTCCGTGCAGTAACCCAGGGGGTGTCCTAGGGACTCCCCAACATAGACTCCATACCCTGGGACTGACTACTGTCTCCCAGGGCATGTAAAGTCACCAATGACTTTACTAGTCTTAAATCCTGAACAGAACCAGTACAAACCATCATATTGTGGACGTACTGGCTGGGGCAATTCGATTGCCCAAGGCTCTGTTAGTCGAGGGGGCACGTCTCCGTCCCCCCTGATCGAGTTTTGGCTGGTGGCAGTGGAAACTACTTTTTATATTCAACCGCGAATATTTTCCTATGGGATTTCCCATTGTTTTAGGCTAATACCTTTATTTATTTATTTACGGTAGCCTCAAACATACCGTCGGTTTATATATTTATTATTATAACTCCGGTTGGGATTTTTTGCCAAAACTTGATTCTAAAATGGCGTTGGCGTTCGCCTCTGTAACTCTGACCCAAAGTGGAGCCCTTTGTCCCTCTTTTGGCGGGCTTCTCCACAGAAGCCCTCCAAAGTGGTGCCACTCTGTCTGGGGTACTTAGGAGGGGTGGAGGGGGATTTAGGCACCCTGGACTGAGTTACCTTGGTAACTCAAGTCGCACTCCATCCTGATTGGCCCAAGTGGTGAGCCGGCCGGCCGGCTCACCACTTAGCATGTTTGAGTGACAGCTAGGCTGGGTGAATGGGGGTTTGCTGCATAAAAGCAGGGCTTTGGGGACTGGAACTTTAGAAGTCGCCACAGGACCTAAGAATCCGACGAGGGAAGAGCTGAGCCGACCTGCTACGACGACACCACCGGTGGAGCCCTGCTGAACCGTCTCACCACTTTTCCCAACGACCGAGGAGAACTCTTAACGGAGTGTCTCCTTCCCTTGACTAGTGGGGACAACCAGTTTTCACCTTCTTTCCGCTTCTTCGAGGTATCTCGTGGCCGCCTTGCCAGTGCCAAGCACCCCGGCAACCGGAATACCACACTTTTACCACAACCGCGAAAGTCGGTACAACCCTTTAACCGGAGGACTCCGCGGCTGGTTTCTTCCCGGGCAGTGCAACGATCTTCTTCTTCTGCTCTTCAGCGAGATCTGCTTCTCCTCTGACCGACGTCGATCCTTGCTGCCACTGCCTGGAACAACTGCCACCGCTGGAGGATCCTTCCCGTTTAAGGTACCGTGTTCCGCCTGGCTTCCCTTGCCACCGACTGTACGGGGTAGTTTTAGCCCCCGGCTTTCGAACCTGGGACCGCCTGGGACACCCTGGCTAAACTTTCTAAGCCTCTCTAAACTCTGTCCGAACTCTTTTGCGAGACTCTGAATCCCTAATAACTGTGTGATCTTGGGCACATTTTCGCTCTGTCTGCTCTAAGAGTGGGCCCTGCCTAGTGACTTTTGCTCACCTGTGACTTTGTGCTTCTCTGAACTTACAAAAAGTGTTCTTAACCTTAGAGTGGTGTGTTTATCCTATTTCTGCTCTTTTCCCTCCCTTCTTTAAACCTACTAGAGGGTCATCTGAAGTTAAGCACTCACCTCTGTTTGAATTATGTGGTGTTAACCAAGAGTTGTCTAGTTAAGGAATAAGGGTAGGGACTGTTTTCCACATAACTGTGTTCGGAGTGTTTTACTATATATTGCTAGAGTGTTTTCAACTTATGTGTTCGTAAAATAAATAACTATATACTTTTGAAACCAAGCTCTGGTCAGTGTTTGCTTGTACTATTGTGTCTGAGTACATATTGTGTATACTTTGCATACTGCCTAACTCTTCTTGAGGGAAGTCTGACTGCTCAGCCACAGCTACCAGGTAAATCTGGGTGGTACAGACTGCTACCAAGTGGGTTTACTGCTATACCTGTAGTCCTAAATCTTTTGCAGTGTTCCCCAAGGGAACTGCACAGGTTTCTGCCTAACAGGAAGACATCAATGATCTCCTAGACAAGTACGCAGCACTCTTCAGTGGGATCGGGAAGATGACCGGCGAACCAGTTCGGCTTCACATTGATGAGTCGGTCCAACTTATTGCCCTGAAACACCGTAGGGACCGTTTCATCTGAGAGAGCAAGTGGATAAGGAGCTGGACAGTTTGGTAAACCTGGACATCATCGAAAAGGTGGAGGGCCCGACCCCCTGGGTGTCTCCGATCGTGGTGGCCAGAAAACCTAAGCAACCTGATTCGGTCCACATCTGTGTCGACATGAGGCTCCCTAACAAGGCAATAAAGAGGGAGCGGCATCTCACACCCACGATCGACGACATAATTGCGGAAGTACAAGGGGCTCGGTTCTTTTCGAAACTGGATCTCCGAGCAGGTTACCACCAGGTCGTTCTCCACCCTGAGTCCAGGTACATAACAACGTTTACCACCCACCGGGGGTTGTACCGATACAAGAGGTTGAGTTTTGGAGTGTCATCTGCCGCCGAGGTGTTCCAGAACATCATCAGGGGTGCCCTGGCAGATCTCGAGGGCGTCCTCAACATCAGCGATGACATTCTGGTGTTCGCGAAGACAGAGGTAGCCCATATGAGGAGGCTTGGTAAGACCCTGGAACGGCTCCAATCACTGGGCCTTACCCTTCATAAGAAAAAATGCGAGTTCATGCGCACCTCCGTTGAATTCTTCGGTTTTGTGTTCAAGGAGGGAGGGGTATCGCCCGATCCAAGAAAGGTCCAGGACATTAAATCGGCACAACCTCCCGAATCGGTGTCTGATGTGAGGAGTTTTCTGGGGATGGTGACCTACTGTGGACGTTTCATCCAAAACCTCGCCTCAAGGTCGGAACCACTCCGGGCCCTGACGAAGAAGGAGTCAACGTGGCACTGGGGCCCACTTGAGCAGGCCGCTTTTGAGGACATCAAAGCTGCCCTCACGACGGAAGACACCATGGCATTCTTCGACCCAGCCCTGGAATCAGAGATCGTTGTTGATGCCAGTCCTTTTGGCCTGGGGGCCGTGCTAACTCAGGTGGATCGCAACGGCGGAGTTCAGCCCGTGGCATATGCCAGCAAGGCACTCTCAGAGACTGAGCAGAGGTACTCCCAGATCGAGCGGGAGGCCCTTGCCGTGCTGTGGGGCTGCAGACATTTTCGACTCTATGTCTTGGGTTGTCCAGTGACGGTGGTAACCGATCACAAACCGTTGCTTCCAATCCTGGTTGGGTCATCGTCAAAGCCACCGGCAAGGATTGATAGGTGGATGCTCGCCCTCCTTGAGTATTCTGTTACCCTGGTGTACCGGCCCGGGGCCAACAATGCGGCGGACTACCTATCCCGCCACCCGGGGGTGTGCGGGGGAGAGTGGCATGATATCTGCGTAGAAGAGGCTGACAGCCATGTACGGATGGTGGTGGAGGCGGCCACACCAAACGCGATGCCACTGGTGGAGCTGGAGGCCGCGGCGGCCCAAGACGAATGTTTTCAAGTATTGAGGCACTCAATGCAACACGGCTCCTGGAAGTCCGTCCTCGAGGCTGTGGCCGGGCGGACACATGAGGCCAAAACAACACTTGAACAGCTGTGGAAAGTGAAGGACGAGTTGTCGTTTTCGGAGTCGGGCCTGCTGCTCCGGGGTGACCGGATTGTCGTCCCCCTGTCAAAAGTGAAGGAGGTCATCACTTTGGCACACCATGGACATCAAGGCGCAGCCAAGACCAAGGCGCGACTCCGGTTGAAGGTCTGGTTTCCTGAACTAGAGAAGAGGGTTGATGACTTCGTAGCAGCATGCGTGTGGTGTCAGGCAGCCTCTCCTCTGCAACGGGAGCCGGCAATAGAGGTGATGCCCCGAGGCACCCGGCCTTGGGAGGTCATCCACGCGGACTTTGGATCAACGTCGGTGGGCACCCACTTCCTGGCAATTGTCGATGAGTACTCTAAATATCCAGAGGTGGAGTTCGTCGAATCCGTGGCGTTTGAGTATGTGGTGGTGGCGGTGAAGAAGATCTTTGCAGCCCACGGGTTTCCCCACACCCTGTGCTCAGACAATGGGGCTCCTTTCCAAAGTGAGCGGTTCTCCGAGCTCATGGAGAGCTGCGGGGTGCAGCACAGGAAGGTGTCACCGCTGTGGCCCCGAGCCAATGGCGCTGCGGAGAGACTCATGCGGACTCTTAATAAGACATTCCGAATCGCCCAGAGACAGGGTCAGCCCCTACAACGGGCCCTGTACCAATTCCTGCGGGTGTATCGAACCACCCCGCATGCCTCAACTGGAGTGGCTCCTGCAGAAGCGCTGTTCAAGAGATGCCCCCGGGGTCTGCTACCCGAGGTTGTGGAGAAAGAACCGGGAGTGATTGATAACCAGCGGGTTGCAATGGAAAGGCGAGTGAGAATTGACCAAGAAAACCTGCGAAGGGGTCTCCGGCCTCAACGGCTTGAGCCGGGAGATGAAGTTCTAGTCCGCAACCGACACCCCCATGGGAAACTCTCACTCCCCAATGAGCCCGAGCCTTTGGATGTTGTGGCTGTCAAGGGATCCATGGTGACGGCCTCGGATGGGCGATCTGCCGTCACCCGGAATGTGAGCTTCTTCAAGAAACTGGGTGATCCCCGGACTGAGACTCCGCCTGAACCTGACCCACCAGAGGACCCCGATGCTGGAGATTTCCGGGATGAGGTCCCAGACTCCCCAATCCGGGGAGCCGTGGCTGAGGGACACCACGGGCCGGAGGTAGGCAGGAGGTACCCCCAGAGGGCTGGGCGAGGGAAACCTGCTTACCTCAGCGAGTATGTTCTTGGACACTTAGCCAGTAAACTGTGATGAAGGGATCCGGGTGGTTGACAATAAAGGGGTGTTGGGTGTGCAGTGGTGGTTTATAGTGTAGCTGTGTGTTAAAAGTTATTATCGTTAAAAGTGCCGTTGTTGTGGTTCCTCCCGAAAAAGGAGGAGTGTGGCGCTGCCCGTAATGATGGGCTTACGCGGCGGCGTGACGTTGCACGCCGCCGCTGAGTTTATAAATAAAGGGGCGTTCCCGGCCGCGAGGGGAGCGACCGGGAAGCCCGAACCGAAAGGCTGTGTGTGTGTGTCCTTTCAGGTGGGGGGGCTTACAGGAACGCAGTGGGGGGCTCAGGACTGCCCCCCAACAAGCATCAAGAGGTTCCTTTCTCGGAACTATGGTGAAACACGCAACTCTGCAAACGGAAAACGAAGGGTGCAGGCGAGGGCAGAAATGAATCGGAGAGGGCAGATGCTGAAGTTTGTGTTTTCAATAGTGATTTTTATTCGATGGCAACAAAGGAAGAAGAGCGTTATGGCAAAATGTTTAAGCTGGCAGAGGATTCTCTTGCGGTTGCAGGGGCAGTGACGAGAACAAACAAGAACCTTCTGGTGACTCACAGTACCCATCAGGACATGAATTGTTCTTTGCCCACTGAGAAGGCGCAGGAGGAAACGTTGAGTGATAGTACAATGAAGAGAAGTTTGATGTTACAAGAACTGGATCCAGATTTGCTGTGCTGTTTTCAGGAGCTGCAGTGTTATGACAGGGAATACTAGCAGTAGATCATGTGAGGCCGAGTGAGTGTGAGCCTAGCATTTGTCTGTCGTGGCCTCCGGTAGAAATGGTGAAATTTATAGTGTTATGCAGAGTGGGTTCTTGTTAACAGTTTATTGGCAGCATGGTTATGCTCATATTCAAAGAAGGTCTTAAGTCCATTTATGCACTGTTTCTGACTAGGTTCCCATTTCATTGTTTGTACCCAAATTCAGAGAGTTATGTTATGGGCGTGGGATGCCATAGGGGAATATTGGGATTTTCAGGTGTGTGTGAGCAGATGGACATGAGCTGCCATATTCTTGTGTGTGAGGAGATGGACGTGAGCTGTGCGGGTGATGTCAGTGATCTTTAGGGGCCTGCGCCCATCACTGTAAATGATGTGATGGTTTAGGGGCTCATTCCTGAGAGTTAGGCAATGGGGTGAGTTTGCCATGGCCTGTGAGGTGAAGGCAGGCGTCCCCAGATAGCACGATCCTCCCCACAATGAGAGACAATAATGGACTCTCCCAGGATGGGAATAAGGCCAGAACAAAGTGCGGATGAGCTTAAATGGGAGTTTATCAATCAAAATAGGGCATGCAAAGAACTCTGCAAACTCCGAGAGCGCTCTGTCTGACAATAGCAAAGACAGGCGTATATATTTACAAAAAACGTCATAAGAACCTACATGCTATAGGGGGCACAAGTTCGTGGGGATTGGGTGGCGACGACTAGCTATAGGTGCTGCTGCGATGTGGTTTGCCGCGGTTGGAGGATGTCACTGGTTACCCTCGTGGGTTGGGCTGGGCCTGGCAGGTCAGCTGGGCTCATCCGGGCGGTGTTGTGCCAACCGTGATCAGTGTCAGAGATGAATGTCTTTCCTGACTTTCTGCCCTAGGGCCACGCACACCGCAGTCATTCAACATTGCATTATTATCTTCCCTGGTAAATCTTCCAATAGGTTATTCTACAGGTTAACGCAACACAGGAGGAATGCACCTAGAGTGGGGTCTGTTGGCGATTCATCAATACATGGTTACCATCGTCCTGTTGACCGGGTATAAGAGGTCGTGGGGTTGGGTCTCGGGGCATGGGACAGGCGGTTCGTGTTATCATGTCTTGTTAGAAGTCATTATGGATGTGTTCCTGTAATGTTGCCATAATATTGGGTGTCCCAATTTTACAGGGGCCATTAACCTAAGGTGAGCCGGTGGGTCGTGGAGCCTAAGGAAGGGCGCCTTTGGATCTGTGTTTTAAGGCCGGGGTTTACTGCTGGGTTGTAAATAATTCAGGTGGCAGGCCGTGGCCTTGGGTGCTGCGGGGGAATGTGAATGCTTGAAGCGGCTCCAGCCGAGTTGGGGGAGGTGGAGCAGGGCAGCACAGGCCTCTGCTTTTTCGTCTGGCCGGCTTCACTGGGAGGAAGGGGGGAATGGCCTTGCGTCTGCTCACAAAGGTATTTTCCTCGTGTGTTGCAGACTTTAGGTGGAAGAGACATAAACATTCATATAATATACAATACTTATTGAGTCTTTCCAAAGCTCACGTTTTTGACATTGCTGGTGCCATCCATATGGCCAATTTGAGCACATTACTTGTACACTACGTTTTTAACAACTACAACATTTTGTTATATGCTTATACATACATGGTAAGTGAGGTAGTAGTAAGGTTGGTGGAGCACGCAGGAACAACCCGCCATTGAGACTGGCGGCAGTGGCACATAGTGGGCTTGGACACACATATGGTGCATTTTCGTGCACCTCTTACATGAGCCCTCAATATGGTTGCATTTGTCTTCCTTTGCACTCTAGCAGCATTAGTTCAGTTTTGGCGCGGGACCGTGGGGCACAGTCTTCTCGATAACACACATAACATAAAAAACCACCGGGACGCTTTTGCCATTTGCGCATAACTACAGGGATGTGGATGCTTCATCCCTAATGTCATATGGGCACCCATTCTGCCATTTTCATATATTTTACAGGTTTTTTAGTCAGAGAGGTTGTGGAGAGAACACTTTCATCACAGGTGGTTTGCTCATTAGTATTTGGGGACTTTGCTTTTGTCAGGGGACCATTGTACAGTTCTTTTCCACCCAGGCCCTGCTTGCCGGGTCATGCTGGAAACAGCGATACACTACGGAAGGTGAAATGTTACAGTGTTGGTATCTAACGCTAGCTCATGTCCGTCTTTTCGTGGGAACGGGCTCTTAGCGGATCTGCCAGGGAGTTGTGGCCACAGGGATAAGTGACACTCTCAAAGGGTGGGGGCCGCGCGGCGGTGCACAGGGCTCAAACCATTTTTATTATACAAAATGGTTTTCAGGGCCTAGCTAAATTGAGCAGGTTTGGTCAATGTCTTCAGCCAGTGCCCCGCCCGCCACCTGGGCCCTGGTGGCAGGGAGGACAATTGATGAACCATGAACCTCACCGGGGGAGAAGAGGCATGGTCATTAGCCGTAGTGCTCGCAGTTCCACTTTTATTACGTTAAACCCTTCTTCAGTATCATTTGCCAGTTGGATCAGTTCCCAACGTGTGATTTGGAGCCACTTTGCATTTGTTCGTGCCTGGATGCTTGGGACGAGCGAGGCGAAGAACGTTTCTGCAGAGCTGAATAATCGATATTTATCTGGGATCTGTGCCAGCAGTTCTGGTGATGCTTTTGATATGTAGTTCGATGATCGTCTGTTTCGGGACAGCGCCCCTTCCTTGTTTCCGGAGGACAGGACATATACTTGTGATTCTGCAGTTGGTTGGGCCCCACTCTGTTGAGATTTTCCTCGCGTCTCCTTGCCCCCATCAATGTGGCTTTCCGGAATTACCATTAGCGCGGAGTGCAGGGTGGCCAATGAACAGCTGCCACCCCATGATTGTGGGAGGTGTAGGTATGCCTGGTTGCCACATACCCAATAGGTATCCATTAGGGCCGCTGTCCCTTTTCTCATATCTGGGATGGTTAGGGTCTTGTTACAGTTCTTGTTTGCCCCCATGAAGGTTCTCCCGTCTCCCTTGAAACACAGTTCATAGTTTATTTCTTTCTGCAGCTTGAATGGTTTTTTGATGGCCGTTACCCAAGTCAATTTTGAGATGTGTTCCTTCCATATGGGTGTGCATGTCTCTTCTATCCATTGCAGTTTCTCTGGTGCCACACCCCGCAGAGCTTCAGCCTTGCACATTATTTCTTCGTCCTTCCACTTGTTGTCCGAAAAAAGTGTCCCTTGTATTATAAAAAATGGCTCCTCCAAATAGACCACTCCTACTGCCTTTGGGTAACAGGTCTTTTCGTTCTGCAGCATCCTAAAAGTTATCTCATGTGCCTGGAAGGTGTTCTTAATTCTGCACAACGTGAGATGAAGGAGACACTGGGCATCGACAATAGGCAACTCTTTCGGTAACAATACTTTGGGTGTACCAGAAGCATGGGGAATGAGGGAGCAGACATAACAGCTCTCATTTGTTGTTTGCTTAGCCGTTGCACTCATGTCCGCATTCCATTTATTTGTCTGGTGGGGGTGTCGTGGGTCTTCCATTTTGTCTAATCCTAACCCATAATATTCATCATATTTCCTCCTCTCCACCTCTCTTCTCCGTCTGTTATTCTTTTTTCTAAGGTATTTCCCGGCCTCATGGGCGATGGACAGTGTGGGCCCCCCTTTCTCCCTCTCGACCCCCTTTGCCCAATTATCATATAATATTTCATATCTCGCTGTCATGTCTTCATTCTCTTTCTTTATGCTATCTATCAGTGTGTTTTTGGTTACGGGAGCGGGCCTGCTGGTGGGGGTGTTATATAACCAGGATATAGCAGAGGGGTTACGATCATTCAGACTGCAGGCATTGTAATAGGACACTTTTGGCGGGGGAGTTGTGCTGTTTTGCCTTTTTCCCTTCAAGTCTTCATTTTGCTTGATAGCAACATTGGATGGTGTCGTGTAATATCCCCATACTAGTTTAGTTCCATCCCATACCAAAAAATCACCTTCTTTAGTATTTACAATTGCTGTTTCGTTTGTCACATTAGTCCCGTTAATCCCTCCCCCCTCGTTCATCTCAATAGAGATGAACGCTATGAACCAATACGTAACCAGTCAGAACATGATTGTAAAAAATAACGTAATACAAACAGACAACCCACACTCATACGAATATCTACATCTCTCAGCTAAAAATTCCCTATATCTAATAAATCTATCCGTTGCAGGCTGTCCGTTAGTTGCCATTGTAGTTCCTGTTTGAGATATAAAAGTGGATTAAGTGCATGCATGTAAACATTTTGTTGGCACTACCAGTGCCAAGATATCATGGAATAGGAATAGGATTGGGTACGGCAGGGGGGTTGGGATGTACAGAGAAGGGAGCATGTAACATACGTATTTTTCACATTATTATTTACACATAAATCCTTTTTTTTTTTTTCGTTAACAATTTTCTCTGGCAGGTATACTTCATCCACACACATTTTTGTATTCACTCATCATTTTCATTACCATTGTTTGCTGTTGTCTAGGCCTCCTCATCCACCTCTTCCTGTACACTATTATATGCTTTTCGTACATCCGTCAAATGTATCCAGTACTTGAGGCCCTTGACTTTTACAGCCGTAGGGGTGCAAAATACCACTTCATATGGTCCGTGGAACTGTGGTGCATTCCACCGGCGCACAAAGCTCCGGACATAAATGAACTCTCCCGGCATCAGTTGTACCGGTTTTTCAAGTTCCGTAAGGGACTCCGTTGTGTTCCCTTCTTCCCTTGTAAATGGTGGTACAAGCTGCTTTGATATTGCGCGCGCTGCCCTAGTTAGCTTTTTCAGGTATTCTGTGAACTCATCTCCCAATATCGCAGCGCTTCTGTGCGCGTCTGAGTGTTGGCGCAGTGGGGAGTGTGCTGTGTGCATTCGTCTCCCTGTCACGATTTCGTGCGGGGACAAATGGTGGTCCTTGCTTGGCTGATTCCGCAGCTCAAACAGCGCAAGGAGCAAACAGTAAATCCAGTTTTTCTTTAATGAGAAACACAATTTGGACAATCTCCCTTTTAGCAGTATGTTCATCTTTTCTACCACGCCATTACTTTGAGGATGATAAATTGAGCACAATTTATGTTTTATTCCCAATAATGTCGTCACTTCTTTGAAGAGCTCGTTCACAAAGTGAGTGCCATTGTCTGAGCGAATTACGTCGCAAATTCCCCAGCGCGGGAATACTTCCCTTACTAGGAACTTTGCAGCGCTTTTAGCATCAGGTTGTGCACATGGGCCTGCTTCCACCCATCTTGAGAATGGGCATACAACCACAATCATGTAGCGCGCCCCATTACACCTTTCCCCCATATCCGCGTAGTCTATGTGCAATTCCTTGAAGGGTCCTACTGGTTTTGGGATTGTTCCCCTGAGTGTACGTAACGTCATTCCAGAGTTGTATATCTGGCACGTTGTGCACTCCATTGTCAATCTTGATACATGCTCCTGGAG
Organism: Ambystoma mexicanum; assembly: GCF_040938575.1. Lineage (NCBI taxonomy): Eukaryota > Metazoa > Chordata > Amphibia > Caudata > Ambystomatidae > Ambystoma > Ambystoma mexicanum. The sequence continues at coordinate 1,393,233,929 of NC_090931.1, forward strand.
ACAGGGCACGAACCAGTCTTCTTGTAGCTCTGCTGCAATGTGTTGTCTTGTGTTGTGTGCTGGAAAATGTAATTGCAGAAACGCTATTTCTAATAGCTTGACTGGCATTACCACTTTCCCTGAGTTATTTTGTCGCCATAGTAAATCTGTTGCTGATTGGCTGCACCCTCGTCTTACGCACATCATCTTTTCATCGCCACTTCTCCTTCCTGTAGATCTAGTATTTGTGGTATGGGCAACGCATTGTATCCTTCTGGGAACTCTTCGTTTGTCTTGTGCTGTAGCATGTACTCACCTGTTTCATGTTTTTCAAAGTATGAAGCTTCCTTGGCGGCAGCGTCTGCTGCCGCGTTCCCCAAAGACACAACATCTGTGTTTGACGTATGTGCTTGGCACTTCACTATTGCTACCACTGTTGGGTCTTTTAGGGCCTCAATTAACTCCTTCAACAATTCTGCATGTTGCACTGGAGTCCCATCTGCTCTTCGAAACCCCCTCCGCCCCCATCTTGCCAGACCTCCATGTACTGTTGTCGTCATGTAAGCTGAATCTGTGTATATTGTTACTGCACAACCTTTAGCTGCATGTAGTGCTTCTATTAAGGCAATGAGTTCCGCTGCCTGTGCTGAGAAATGGGATGGAAGACGATACTGCACTAGTGTCTCATACTCACCTTCTTCTAACCTCACCACTGCCAACCCCACATCTTTCTCTCCCGTGTCCATGTCAATTGATGCTGACCCATCCACAAAGTACACCTCCCCCTCGCTCAGGGCATTCTCGCACACCACCGTATGCTCCCCTGTTTCCCCTGTGTAAGTCGCACAATTGTGTTCCTGCATGTCCTCCAGTGTGCATGCTTCTGTAATGAATGTTGCCGGATTCACTGTCCTGCATCGTACCACATGGATATTGGCGCTCGATAATATTATCTCATAGGCAGTTGCTCGCTGTGTGGTCAGTGTACTTTTTGATCTCTCAAGTATTGCAAATAATGAGTGTTCCACAAACAATGTGACAGGGCATCCCATTACTATTGTGGCACTTTTCTCAATGGCAAACGCGGCGGCGGCGAGAGATTGCTCGCACGCGAAGTGTCCTTGCATCACCGCATCCAAGGTGCCACTATAGTAAGCCAGCGGTTTGTGTCCTAGAGAAGTCTTTTGTGTCAGTACAGCTGTCATGAGTGTTCCCTTACAATGTGAGAATAGGAAAAACTTGCGTTCATAATCAGGGTTGGCGAGTACTGGAGCACTCGAAATCAATTCTTTTAGTGACTTGAATGAGTCACTCATCTCTTCTGACCATTCTATTTTCCTGTTCTCTTGTTGTGCCTCCTTGAGTGCTTGGGGTAATGGTCTCGTGTAGGCTGCATAATCTAATATCCATGCTCTGCAATAATTGCACATTCCCAAGAATTTCTGCATCTCCTTCACTGTTGTGGGTTCTCTTACTGATTTGATGGCTTCTACCCTGTCAGGGATTATTCTCTTTCCGTCTTTCGATATCAGCTGTCCCAAGTATAAGACCTCTTCTTGACAGTATTGTAGCTTTTCCTTGTCCACTTTGTACCCCTTGGTTGCCAGCAGGGACAGGAGTGTTACTGACTCTTTTCTGCACGTTTCTTCATTCTGTGCGCAGACGAGCAGATCGTCTACATACTGAATGATTGTGCTTTCAACTGATAAATTACCCAGGTCTTCGTGTAATATGCGGTTGAATATACTTGGGCTCTCACAGTATCCCTGTGGTAATCTGCAATGTTCGTATCTCTTTCCCCCTAAGGTGAATGCCGTCAGGTATCTACTTTCTTCAGCTAAGTGTCATGCCTGCTAGGCCTTATCGTCCCCGAGTACAGCATTATTCATCTACAGCTCGGAGATCTGCCAGACCATTCTATACTCGGTGGCGACTTTGGGGAAGAATTCCTGGTAAACGTCTTCATTTCCGCTAAATCATGGCGGATTTAACACACTGAATACATTATCGTTCCACTCGACAAGTCACATGACTGGACGTCACAGCGCTACTCACGCTTGTTACGTCACAGCGTCACTCACGCATTGTCAGCTGAGACCTATTTAAACAGAAGTCTCCCGCTACTCGGCGCTTCTGATCGTTGTTCTTTTGATCCACGTCCTGGAGCCTGTTCCTACTCTTCCTCTAGCATCCAGTCTACCCGTGCTATTTGGTGGTTCCCGGACTACCTTCCTGTCTGCCATCTGATCGGCACTAAAATTCCTTCTGGTCTACTGTTCATTCCAAGGTCCCAACCAATCTCAAGTAATTTGGACTTTCATGTTCCAGGTTCTGCCTTCATCCAATTCTGCATTTCAATTACCACTTAAGGAACTGTGCACTGAACTTTATGGACGCTATCCGGTGTGCACCGACTCGTCCCTAGTGCGGCCCTCGTTCCGTTCGGGTTAGTTTCCTTACTAACTTCCCCTTTCCTTCCGTTGTTTTGTTAATTGGACCCTACCTGGAACTATTTTGGAACTCCAATTATTTCCTCTTGTCCACACATACACAGGTCAGTTAATATTCTTAGCTACTATTACAATTCTTTAGTTTAATAGAATAGTGTCTAAAACTTATCATTCTTATTCTACAGATTGGTATCTCTCAACACGGACCTTTCCACTAATTACTCTCTCAGGCTGTGTTTTTACTACAGTCTGAGAGTGACATTGGTTGGAAGGTTTTCAGTCATCAAACCCATTTAGAAGATACTTGAATAGGAATAGAAAGGAATCCCGGAAATCAACTTGTATCCTTTTACATCAGTATCCTTTTATTTGGTATTTTTCAAAGTCTATTACATTTGTAATCAAAACTATAACAGAATCAGAAGCCTTAATAAAAGATGGAGAGTACTGATCCTTTGCAAGTCCTTACCCAACTCATAGCCGATTTAAGACATGAGTTGATATCCGCTCAGGATACTCTTCGTCATCGCATGGACGTTATGCAAGACGCCATACGATCCGCACCACAGGGAGCAACAAGCGGTGAACCAGTGGCTTCCGGTTCAGGCTTTTCACCTCCCTCCAGGGAAGTACAAGTCTTGATGCCTACACAGTTTCCTTTGGCTCCACCTGAAAGATTCATGGGAGATCCAAAATGCTATCGTACCTTTATTAATCAATGTCGATTGCATTTTCTCTGTAGACCCAGTTCTTTTCCGGATTTAACTACTAAAGCAGCTTTTGTACTGTCTCATTTAGGTGGCTCTGCTGCAGCCTGGGCAAATCCGTTATTAGAGTCAAACAGACCTCTACTATATGACTGTGATGCACTACTATCTGCCATGAGTAAAGTGTTTGATATGCGATATGCTCATCAGGCGACGGATTTGGAAATTCTGAATTTACAACAGGGTAGTCAGACACTCTTGTCATATCTTGCCCGTTTCAATCAATTAGCAGCAGAGACCCAATGGCCGGAAGATAAGAAAACGGCAGTGTTTTATAAAGGACTATCAGAAGAACTAAAGGACGCCTTGTCAACAGTTCCTGTGGTTCCTGCCGGTTTTTCAGAGTTTTTGGATTTAGTCCTCCAAATCGATGCACGACGATCTGCAAGAAAAGGGGAGAAAAGAACCTTTACGTCAATACCTAGTCAATCTGGTGTGACTCAAAACATTCCAAGTGAACCTGAACCCATGCAGATTGGCGTTATACGTGGACGCTTGTCATCCACGGAACGTGAAAATCGCCGTAAGAATAACTTATGTATGTATTGCGGTTCAGCTGAGCATTTATTGGCTTCTGATTCTGTTATAGTTTTGATTACAAATGTAATAGACTTTGAAAAATACCAAATAAAAGGATACTGATGTAAAAGGATACAAGTTGATTTCCGGGATTCCTTTCTATTCCTATTCAAGTATCTTCTAAATGGGTTTGATGACTGAAAACCTTCCAACCAATGTCACTCTCAGACTGTAGTAAAAACACAGCCTGAGAGAGTAATTAGTGGAAAGGTCCGTGTTGAGAGATACCAATCTGTAGAATAAGAATGATAAGTTTTAGACACTATTCTATTAAACTAAAGAATTGTAATAGTAGCTAAGAATATTAACTGACCTGTGTATGTGTGGACAAGAGGAAATAATTGGAGTTCCAAAATAGTTCCAGGTAGGGTCCAATTAACAAAACAACGGAAGGAAAGGGGAAGTTAGTAAGGAAACTAACCCGAACGGAACGAGGGCCGCACTAGGGACGAGTCGGTGCACACCGGATAGCGTCCATAAAGTTCAGTGCACAGTTCCTTAAGTGGTAATTGAAATGCAGAATTGGATGAAGGCAGAACCTGGAACATGAAAGTCCAAATTACTTGAGATTGGTTGGGACCTTGGAATGAACAGTAGACCAGAAGGAATTTTAGTGCCGATCAGATGGCAGACAGGAAGGTAGTCCGGGAACCACCAAATAGCACGGGTAGACTGGATGCTAGAGGAAGAGTAGGAACAGGCTCCAGGACGTGGATCAAAAGAACAACGATCAGAAGCGCCGAGTAGCGGGAGACTTCTGTTTAAATAGGTCTCAGCTGACAATGCGTGAGTGACGCTGTGACGTAACAAGCGTGAGTAGCGCTGTGACGTCCAGTCATGTGACTTGTCGAGTGGAACGATAATGTATTCAGTGTGTTAAATCCGCCATGATTTAGCGGAAATGAAGACGTTTACCAGGAATTCTTCCCCAAAGTCGCCACCGAGTATAGAATGGTCTGGCAGATCTCCGAGCTGTAGATGAATAATGCTGTACTCGGGGACGATAAGGCCTAGCAGGCATGACATAAGGGGATGGAGAAGAATGCGTTTTTCAAATCGACCACTGTAAAATGTGATGTCGTTTTTGGGATACTGCATAGTATTGAAGCAGGGTTCGGGACCAAAGGGAACTCTTTCTGTATGATGTCATTTAGGGGGCGTAAATCCTGGATCATCCTCCAAGCCCCTCCCTTTGCTTTTTTAATCGGGTAGATACAGGTGTTGCATGGTGAGTTTGAAGGCACTATTATTCCCTGAGCTAATAATGCATTTATTGTCTCTTTTATCCCCTCCTCCGCTTCACGGGACAATGGATATTGCTTTACTCGAGGCAGGATTGCCCCTTGTTTGAGTTTTATGACCACTGGCGTCACTCCATGCAACAACCCCACATCATGGGGGCCTGTTGTCCACAGATTGCCTGGCACCAGTCGCATGTCATCGTCGAAGAATGACAGTGGTGTTCCCACTACTGCCATCAACTGAAAGGGAATTTGCCTAGCCTGAATCAAAATGTCACAGGGCATCGCTATTTCCATTATTATTTCACCATCATTGTCTGAATCAGAGAAAAGATCCTCATCAGATAAGTCTCGTAGGGCAATGTTAGCATTTATGCACAGTACTGTGCGCCATTCACACCCGTCTATGTCCATCCCAATTACAGCAATCCTTTTCGCTGACACCTGTACAGCATGCAAGTCTAATGATACCACTGACCCTGGTGCTATGTCTGGGCGCACTATTGGGCGGAAGATGAATTCCGCGGGTATTCTCCAATCCAGCTTTTTTAGCTCAGGAACTACTTGGGCCAGTGTTTTCAAACCTTCAATAAACATTCTTTCATCCACTGGCAGGCCACGTATTTCCGGAGCAGTTGTTTGAGCCTCTACTACCAGCATTACACGTAATGGGCATATGCCTGGTGTTGAACACACTATTCCTCTTTCTGTGAATGATATTGTCATGTTAAGCTTGCTAAGAAGGTCCCTCCCTAGCAAGTTTATTGGCGATTGTTCGTAATACAGTAAGGGTGTTTTTACAGTTTTACCCCCCACTGTCACATCCAAAGCTTCTGTATAAGGAACTTCAATTACAGCCCCAGAGAACCCCAGCGTCTCTAACTTCCGGTTAGATAACGGAAACCGGCCCTCCCTAATGCATGATTTCTCCGCTCCCGAATCCACCATGAATATGAACTGCTTGCCTCCTATCTGCGCCCCTACCAATGGTTTCTCTGCTGCATCGTAGGTGGTAGATAGGACAGGACACGCAAGTGTTCTCTGTGGGCTGTCCTATGCGGGGTGTCTCATTTCCCCCCCTGGTTGAACACGCTCCCTGAAACTACTGATACCCCACTATAGGGGGCTGGTGCTGGGGCTCCATTTGCTGTTGTTGCGAAAGGGTTGCCTGGGGTGTAGTGCATAGTGTCATTGTTCTGTGGGTAATTCTGTGTTCTGTATTGGTGTCCCTGCCGTTGCCCTGGGTCCCTTTGTTGTTGTCCCATTGGGAGACCATATGGGCTCCCCGGATGAGGATGGCCATAGTGTTCTACTTCTGGAAACCCGTTGTTTGGTCTACTCCTGCACTCTCTGGAAAAGTGCCCCCACCTCCCGCAGTTCCAACAACTTCCTTGTGCACCCCTGGGACCCTGCCATCCGTTTCCTCCCATTCCCCCAAACCCTTGTCCACCCCCTCTTCGACCCCTGTACCCACCTCGTCCCCCTTGAGCGGCCCACTCTTGCCACTGCGGACCTCCACTCTGCTCCTGCTCGTTCCACTGCCTCTGCCCTGCTCCTGTCCAATTCGTTGCCATCCTCCCTTGTATTGCTACCAGCCCCTCCTCCTCATCATCTCCCTCCCTGCTGTGTGGGAGCGCGGCTCCTGCTGCGGCGACCTTCACCAGCTTTGTCTGTACTAGTTTTGCTTCGTCTGCCAATCTTCTCTGCGCCACCTCCTTTTCCCTTTCTTTTATTCGTTTACAGTAGTGAACTATTATGCTCTGAATTTCGGGCCAACCTTTTGCTTCAATACCTGCTATTTTGTCAAGTGCTTTTTGCACCTCTTTTGGGAGCCCCCTCTTTATTATAAAGTAGAATAATGATGTTGATTGATACCAGGGCGTGCCCGTTTCGGCTCTCCAAATCTCTTGGACTCGAAAAATGTAATCCATAGCATCTTCCCAGTCATTCATTGTTCATTGCATTACTGACTGCAAATCTGGGGTATCTGGAAACGTTTCCCGCAAGGCATCCCACACCCTGGCACGTACTGTATTGAAAGAGGCACCATCATGACGATCGCAGTCTAACATTACTCCCGGGAAGCCAGCTTTTACCCATACTCTGTCAGCTTGATCCCCAACTGCTGATACTAGCAAACTCTTCACGTCGCCTATTGCTAGAGGTACCCCAGCTGTGTGTTTCTCAAAGGCATATATCCACTTGCTTGCCCTTCCTGATAGCGGGGGCAATAATTTTAACAAATTGGCCTTATCCATCTGAGCCCAGGGTATGTAATTCGGCCTCCCTCCTCCTCTATGTATTAATGGGAGTTGTAACCTCCCCTTTGCCGTTGTATCTGCACTCACCTTTATTCCTGATTTTCCTAATGGCGCCATTTTTCCCAACCTGTTCCTTAGTCGCCCTGTCCACTCCTCGTCCATCGTTCTCATTGAGCATGCGCCATCCAACTCCTCGCTTCCCCCACCCATTGCCACACTTAGCCTTTCACCTTCTTCTAAGTCATCCCCTATATCACACAATAGCTCCTCTCTGCCTCCTGTCGTCCTTACCTCATCACCACTACACCTGTCTCTTCCCCCTAGTTCAATTATCCGTGTTGGTTCTTCTTCTATCCTAAACAGTATCTCTCCTTTTTTCCATCCTTCTCCAAATGTCCTATTCTCACTCTGCGCTCCTGATGCAGGCTCTGATCTAGCGGCATTGATTGCAGTCCGCTCACATATACTTTTTATCCACGAGAGCTCGTCTTTGGCTATAGAGAGTCTGGATTCTAGATCTCCTGTCAATTTCTCTATATCCACCCTTGGTGTACTTATCTGCTCTCGTTCCCTATGACTCTCATATGGTGGGGGTGCAGTTGGCCCTTGAGTGGTAGTGGTTGTTGTTGGGGGTACATAAGTTGGGTCACTATATCCCTCTGTGGGCACTGGCTTATTTAGTATTGGGTACAGCCTAGTTACCTCTATCGGTGGCTTCCCTTCTGGAAATACCTTGTCATCTTTTGGTATCAGTAATGGGTTGTCAGTAGTAGATGGTAGGTCAGTATCGAACTCCCTTTTCTTAGGTGGGGGTATTTCTTCAAACAGTCTCCATAAGTCTAATATTTCTCTCCTATTGTGTAGCTGCTTCCCCTTATATTTCAAACAAATGCATGTGGCTACCATATCTAAGACGCCCTTGTCAAATGATCCCCCTTCGGGCCATATCTGAGGTAATCCTTACCCCTTCAACTCTGTGATCCACTGGTCATGATATTTCTTAATCCGTTCTGCGTACCCAGGTAGGCTCTTACAAATATGTGATAAGGGTGTTTCTGCCCCCATACTTCGTACTTACTGGATACTAGTGTGCCTCTCGATGTATGTCTGTCTCTTAATATGGACATATCACCATATGAATTCACGTACTTATGTCTTATTGAGCATGGGCGTGTTTTCCCACCACCTGTACAGTATGAGAATGGCTGCACACAGCCTCTATTCTATGCTCTTTAGGGGGCACGCACAAGAGCAAACCATCAATAACTGTGACAATTGAACCCAACAGACCAAAGAAATTAACCCTCACTTTACCACATTACGCTCTTCTTTCTGATATTTCTCCTGGTCACACTTACCGTAACCATACCACAATTACGTATTTCTGACCACCTTTACACACTTATTATATCAAATATGTTCTGACATACACGATGCATACACACTCATAAGCAGCACTCTATTCACAGCCCAGTTTGTCCTCCCTTTCCTACCTTGCCAACTGTCCCTATCCGTCTCGATCTGATATATATATATTCGTCTCCTAATTTTGATGTAAAATTATTTTTCTACTTGCATTATATCTTTGTTTGTACTAACCCGCTTTTATTTTCCCGTAAACCCAGAGAGAAAAATAGAAATAGTAGCAGTCACTAATGTATTTTCCGTGTCTTCCTTTACCAGACACCTTTATCTCATATTCCACTTCTTCATATATTCCCAGTACTAGTCAAGATAGCACTATGCGGCGCCGCCTTCCACCCCCTTGCGGAGCTAGGTTCCCGTCTCTTTATCTCTGTTCACCTCTTAATCCTAATGGCCATATGCAAAGAAATAGCAAAGAAAGTTTAGGATGGTCCTTAGTAGACCCAAAGTGCCCCCCTTTCAACCAGCCTCGTTCCCTGTCCTATATTTCCTCCCTTACTCCCTTTATGGTTGCTCGCACTCAATACTCACGTGCCCGTCTTGAACCGAGAGTCTCCGAAACTGGGTCCGTCCAGGCAGAGTTGCCGTTTGCTCAACGGTCAGCCCCGGCTCCGGCGAGTGGTACTCAAAGGGGATTTTTCAACCGGGATCCCGTACCCTCTCTCTGGTGAGTGCGCACTTCTGAGCGTACCAGTCGCCGTTGGCGGGCAGCCTCCCGGAGCCGGCGCACCATGCGTATCCCTTTTCGACCGGAGATTTTCATGCCAAAGGGGATGGTAGGGATATATATATATATATATATATATTAGGAGAGAATTTAAAATCACGCTTTCGGGGTCACCACTGAAGGCAGGCGTCCCCAGATAGCACGATCCTCCCCACAATGAGAGACAATAATGGACTCTCCCAGGATGGGAATAAGGCCAGGACAAAGTGCGGGTGAGCTTAAATGGGAGTTTATCAATCAAAATAGGGCATGCAAAGAACTCTGCAAACTCCGAGAGCGCTCTGTCTGACAATAGCAAAGACAGGCGTATATATTTACAAAAAACGTCATAAGAACCTACATGCTATAGGGGGCACATGTTCGTGGGGATTGGGTGGCGACGACTAGCTATAGGTGCTGCTGCAATGTGGTTTGCCGAGGCTGGAGGACGTCACTGGTTACCCTCGTGGGTTGGGCTGGGCCTGGCAGGTCAGCTGGGCTCATCCGGGCGGTGTTGTTGTGCCAACCATGATCAGTGTCAGAGATGAATGTCTTTCCTGACTTTCTGCCCTAGGGCCACGCACACCGCAGTCATTCAACATTGCATTATTATCTTCCCTGGTAAATCTTCCAATAGGTTATTCTACAGGTTAACGCAACACAGGAGGAATGCACCTAGAGTGGGGTCTGTTGGCGATTCATCAATACATGGTTACCATCGTCCTGTTGACCGGGTATCAGAGGTCGTGGGGTTGGGTCTCGGGGCATGGGACAGGCGGTCCGTGTTATCATGTCTTGTTAGAAGTCATTATGGATGTGTTCCTGTAATGTTGCCATAATATTGGGTGTCCTAATTTTACAGGGGCCATTAACCTAAGGTGAGCCGGTGGGTCGTGGAGCCTAAGAAAGGGCGCCTTTGGATCTGTGTTTTAAGGCCGGGGTTTACTGCTGGGTTGTAAATAATTCAGGTGGCAGGCCGTGGCCTTGGGTGCTGCGGGGGAATGTGAATGCTTGAAGCGGCTCCAGCCGAGTTGGGGGAGGTGGAGCAGGGCAGCACAGGCCATTGCTTTTTCGTCTGGCCGGCTTCACTGGGAGGAAGGGGGGAATGGCCTTGCGTCTGCTCACAAAGGTATTTTCCTCGTGTGTTGCAGACTTTAGGTGGAAGAGACATAAACATTCATATAATATACAATACTTATTGAGTCTTTCCAAAGCTCACGTTTTTGACATTGCTGGTGCCATCCATATGGCCAATTTGAGCACATTACTTGTACACTACGTTTTTAACAACTACAACATTTTGTTATATGCTTATACATACATGGTAAGTGAGGTAGTAGTAAGGTTGGTGGAGCACGCAGGAACAACCCGCCATTGAGACTGGCGGCAGTGGCACATAGTGGGCTTGGACACACATATGGTGCATTTTCGTGCACCTCTTACATGAGCCCTCAATATGGTTGCATTTGTCTTCCTTTGCACTCTAGCAGCATTAGTTCAGTTTTGGCGCGGGACCGTGGGGCACAGTCTTCTCGATAACACACATAACATAAAAAACCACCGGGACGCTTTTACCATTTGCGCATAACTACAGGGATGTGGATGCTTCATCCCTAATGTCATATGGGCACCCATTCTGCCATTTTCATATATTTTACAGGTTTTTTAGTCAGAGAGGTTGTGGAGAGAACACTTTCATCACAGGTGGTTTGCTCATTAGTATTTGGGGACTTTGCTTTTGTCAGGGGACCATTGTACAGTTCTTTTCCACCCAGGCCCTGCTGGCCGGGTCATGCTGGAAACAGCGATACACTACGGAAGGTGAAATGTTACAGTGTTGGTATCTAACGCTAGCTCATGTCCGTCTTTTCGTGGGAACGGGCTCTTAGCGGATCTGCCAGGGAGCTGTGGCCACAGGGATAAGTGACACTCTCCAAGGGTGGGGGCCGCGCGGCGGTGCACAGGGCTCAAGCCATTTTTATTATACAAAATGGTTTTCAGGGCCTAGCTAAATTGAGCAGGTTTGGTCAATGTCTTCAGCCAGTGCCCCACCCGCCACCTGGGCCCTGGTGGCAGGGAGGACAATTGATGAACCATGAACCTCACCGGGGGAGAAGAGGCAGGGGACGGGGGTCTCCTGGACCAGTCCTCCCATACAGAGGACATTGATCATTAGGGGCCTATGCCTATCCCAGAGAGTTATGCGATGGGATAGGGACTCATTCCAGAGAGTTATGCGATGGGTGGGTTGCTAGTGTGAGCCATGGGTTTCCCTGCACTGTGGTCACTTTAGTTTTATTGTGTTTTGAATTCAGCATGGCGCTGAGAATGTGGCAAGGCGCCATGGGGTTATTGTGGTATTCGGGAGATCAGTATTGTGCTGTATGCTGTCTGGTCTAAGGCAGCGTTTTGTGGTTGAATATAAGTGATAGAGTTCTGGTTTGTTGCGAGTGTTTTGAATGATGGTTAGAAGTTAGGGGTTGGTTCCCTTTTGACGAGTTAGCTGTTTGGCCAACAGTTGATGATTTGGTCTGGGCAGTTGGAGTGCAGTATGTGGCACATTTGTGTGGTGTGGGAAAGGTATTTTCTACTATACGTGGTATTGATTGGGGGTCTCTATCTTCTTTTAGTGATTGTCATTTGGTTGGTTTGTTCTTTGTTTTATCACAGTTATAGGGGGGGAAGATATGTAGTGATCTAATGTAGCTGAGTGAGTGCACGAGCCAGCTTGCTTGTGATGTCACCTATGGAATGTTAAGGGGCAATCTGAGGCTGGTGATTTGAAGGGTGACAAATATATTTATTTATATCTGTATACAATTGTAGCCCCTGATTTCCAGCTTTGGTCCGGGCAAGGGTGTACACCTCCCTCATCACAGAAACGGAGTAGTCCTCATGGAAACCACCCGCCACCCCTCCCCCCAGGCCAGCTGGAAAGAGGGATCATGCTGCACCTGCAAAATAAAATAATTAACAGTAGAGACCTTTCCCTATACCTTCATGAGACACACACCAAGATGATTTTTTTTTTTAAGAGATCACAACAGGGCCCCTCCATTTATAAAATCACTCCGACTTTTTATTATATAAAATTTCTATTCTATTCCTTAATCCCCTTTGAAATTTCCCCTGGTGGGAGTTCCTTCGAAATAGATATGCCCTATCAGCTCACCTTTCCGCAGATGGCTCAAAGGGAGACCCACAGGGAAGGCTGATGGGTCAAACTCCTGTCCTAAACCTGACAGCACTCACATGAGCATGAGACCAGAGGGTGGCCTCTGGCAAGCCGCTACTTCTCTCACCATCCTCATATGAAGCTAAACAACCCGTCTTTTCCTTATCCTTCTAAACATTTCCCATAATAATTCCCCCTTATTTAACCATACTACCCACTAAACATTCTTATAAACATAACACACCACTATATATAAACCACTATATCCTCCTACTAAACATTCCCCGTGCTAAACATTCTCTATACAATTCTATGCCATGAAAATGCATTTTGTTATATACAAACAATGACATAACAAAACATATAATGCATTATGTTGCATAGAGCTGACTGCTGCAGTAAGCACCTTTTCTCAGTACCTTATTTTGTGCTGTCCTGGTGTTGGATTTCCTACTGATGGCATTTGGGGTCTGTCCCCAGAGTTCTTTTATCTTCTGGGTGGTCCTGTCCTCCACATGGGGCCCCAAACTAAACATGCGGTCACTGCGGCTCACCATCTGTCCTGGCGATGCCCTGCCCGAGTGGTGGCCCATCATCTTCACTGCCGTAACCTCTTCAGGGCGGCTTTCTCTTCTGGGGGCCCCCGTGGGCACTCTGCCATTCACCATGCTCTTCAATGGCCCGCCATGGTCTGAAATGGCCACATAACATCACTTCTGCAACCCGCTGCCATTCTACCATCTTCTGGGCCGCCCTGTGTCCTGGGGCCATCTACTATCGCGACATCTTGACTTCAAGCGGATTGCCCGATATGGGAAAGCCGTCATTGACACCACTGCACCCGTGGCGCAATCACGGCCCTGCTCCCTCTGCATTGCATTATAGGGATGCAGGGGACGACTGAGGTTCCTCTGGGAGCATCAGCCAGTGTGCCATAGCTCCCTACTTCTACCGGGCTGCTCCATCATGGCATTCCAGGACTTTGCTTCACCCGGGCTGCTCGACGGAGCAGCCAGGGACTTACCCCACCTTCACTGCTCTTCACTTTGGCCACTCTGCCGGCCCAGAATTTCCAGACTTTATTAAATACTGTCTCCAACACCTGGAAACTCTGTGTCACATCTCTTAAATGTCTCACTGCTTCTTCTACATCCCCCAAATCTTGAAATCTATGTGGCACTAACTTCGGCCACCCCCTCAAGAAGCGACATACCTTTACCGTCCTCCTCTATGTAGCTGGCCAGAAAATAGTAAATTGCTTAGTACGTGTATGAATAGTGAAGAGCGCATCAGACTCTGGTGGAGCTGAGTTCTACATATCGATCCTTACCTCAAAACAACCTTCTCCCTACCAAACTGTAACCAGCTCCCTCACCGTCCCAGCCCACTATGTTTCCAGCCAACGCTATCCGCCCCTCACTTAGTTTACTCAAACATTGCAACAGTGGGGGCTGTAAAGGCCATAACCCCTAATTTGCACCAAGACTAAACCACAGATCAGGAGTCATCCTTGAGGCAGATAGCAGGTATCGAGAGGCACTGTTGGATGGTTTGATTTCCCATACTTCATGATTTGTCACCCACTCCCATTTACATCCTGTCCACGTTCCAGGCAGTATTCTGCTGGCCAGTGCCCATAGTCCTTTGATTGGCCCGTGTGCTGTGAACAAACACTCTTCATCTTCACAGTCCCAGCCACTGTTCTTCCAGGCGTTCCTCCATTGCCATAGACGTTCAGGTATCCCAGAGACATTCTTCAGCAATCTTGGCCAACTATTATGTCACACATCTTCTCTGGTCAATGTCAATTGGGCGTTAAGATAATCGTGCACCTCTCTGCATGCCCTGTCCAACTCCAGCTTCCTTCCTACTTTCAGCACGCCATCCATCAGCATTTGAAGAGCACCTTTGGTAAGCTGATTGGTAAGCTGGTTGAGGGTGCCTATCACATGAAGTTAACCAATATATGCCTCACTACATGTAAGCTCTGCCCCTGATATGAGCCTGATGGCCTTCTAGTGTTGGTCAACTCGACCCCTCTAAATTTGTATCTTTACACATGCCCCAGGTTGCAAGTGCAGTATTAGCCCCACTACACATGTTAACCAATACTTCCCTTTTCTGTCGTACTTCAAACAACTCCTCCGGCTGTTGTACAAACCAGATTCCAGCCACCTTCGTGCAATTACAGTAATGGGTAGAGTCATCTCTGATCTCGTGGCAGTGACCTCCTCCCACGTGACAGCTCAATTTACATCTTTAATTTGGAATACCTCAGACGGGGTGCGAGGATTTTACATATACTTTTATGATCTTACCATCAATATTTCGATCATTAATACTGTAGGACTCTGTTTGTCCCCTGGACAGCTCCTGGGTGTTCGCCGACCACAGAAAGTCGTACCTTACCTACCAGTGCCTGAAGCGAAGCAGGCATGCTTAAACAAATCCGCAAGAGGCACTGGAACGAAGAGAAAGCAGTCACAAGAGGAAAGCAGGCGGTGTACCTTTGCCGGTTGCATGCGAACAAGCCTGAAAACGCTATCAAGAGCCGGTAAGTCAACCCAAGGAAAGCGGGGACCCCGGGCATATTGGCGAGCATGCCAAACAAGAATAACAGTAAATAGAACGGAAAAAAGAGAGAAAGCAAAGTGACTAATTGTGAAGCGAGAAAGTGAATTGCAAGCAAGACCCCTATCAGTATGTGAATGTATGGAATACAAATACATGAGGAACCCAAATCAGATAATTTATCAAGTGGATATATTATGCAACAAAGGGAAGGTTCAAATGTGGAAGTGGAGAGTAACCATGTGAACATAATAAGCCCTGGCAGGAGAGTACACAAACCAATGACAAGTACATAAATACAAGACGTCCTGGCAGGAGAGTATACCAGGCAACTGCAAGTGTATGTATACAACAAATTATAAGAAGAAAAAGTAGAACTGTGTTGATCAGACAAGAAGGAACAAAAACCGGGCAGAAAGGAAAACAAGGAATTCTGAAAAAGAAATAACAGAATTACAAGGCTAAGCCACTTCATTCATGACAGTGCTATTGTGGAACACAAGGAACTGTTGTATGAAGAATTGTTTGTATTAAAGAGGAATCCAGGGCAAGGGAACCATCCTCTGGAACACGGACTGCTTATCATTGATGAACTGTTGAGTTGGAACCATTCTTCATTTTACAAACTTTTTCAAGCACCTAAGGTTAAAGATATTTCCCTTTTCACCTTAAAGTTTAGTTCATAGTGCGAGGGTCAGAACAGAACCTTTGGACACAATGGCAGTTTTGATTTTTACATCCCGACACAGACATTCTTAGTTTTGGTTTTAGGTAGGGAAATTCCTCTTAGACTAGGGACAGAGAGGCCTTTTCCCAACCCTTTAAATTTTCAATAAAAGACTTTAACCAAAAACATGGCTAACTTGTGTCCGAGTTTCATTCCTGACTCCTCACAGTAATCACCTGGAAAGCAGACAAAGGAAGAGTAAACAAAACCATGGCTACAGTTACATTCAACACCATATATCTACAGCCCGATCTATCCGGATTCGACACATTGTTATACCATAACCGCTGATTATACACTTAAGTATACTTCATAAACCCTCCAATTTCCATCTCTGGGGACTGCAATGCGTAATCATAGTACACGCTTGATTGTCTAGATCAGGGTGCATAAATGATTTGGGCAGAGGGCTGAATGTACCCTACATGCTGCCTATAGTGGGCCGAAAAGTAAATGTGTTTGCGGTGGGGAAGTAGTCAGGCAGATTGGGGGGCGGTGGAGGAGACTTTCAACCCAAATTTGTATTCAACGCATGTCCCGGTGTACTTCCCCATATTCCCCATCACTGGCTTGGCCCTGGTTTCTCCTATTCCCCCACCCAACTGCATGGCCCTGGACCCCACTAAGACCACCACTCCCCACAAATGGCATGGCTCTGGTCCACCCTAGTCCCTCAACCAAACAATAGGCCCCACGACCCCCTCCCAAACACTATGCAAAACATAAGGCCATTCCCATGCCCCCCCAACACAATGCCGTCCCCAGGATCCCACCCTCCCCCACAAAAGGTCATCCCCATAAAAAAGGCCATCCCCATGATGCCTCACCCCACAACAAAAGGCCATCTCAATGACCCCCCACCACACAATAGTAGGCCATCCCCATGACCCCGCCTTCCAAACAAAAGGTCATCCCCATGACCCTCCCACAATAAAATGCCAACCCCATGACCCCTCCCCCACCCCCAACTAGAATGCACTTACTTGGGGAGCTGATGGGCGAGGTGGAGGAGGCGAGAGCTTGAAGGCAGTCAGGCTCGGGAGGTGCTGTGCGGGTGGGCCTCTTCTGAACTCATACTGCGGCTGGCTAGGCCAGGATGAAATTCCTTCTGGCAACAAGCCTTTAGCCAAGCCAGACGCAGTTCTGGCCCTCCATTGGTGCAGCGCGAGCACTACGTGACTCGTAAGAGCCATGTAGTGCATGCAGTAAACCAATTGAGGGTTAGTATTTTTCCCGACCAGGCAAACAAAGGCTTTCTGAAAGGAGGGCAGCCGTTGCTGTTTGCGGGCCACCCTCCATTGGGAAAGTGTTTGACCATGGCGGGCCGGAACAACCATCATACCGGGCCGCACTTGGCCTGCGTACCATATGTTGTGCACCCTGTTATGGGAGTTTTCCTAAAGTCCTACTGGTAGAAAGAGTTTAGTAAGCTTTCCAGTGGTTTGTAAATCCCCAACTCTTAGTATCAGTCTGTACTAGCTCAGGACCTTGGTAGAGTGGCAGAGCAGTCAGGCTTGGAAGATGCAAGCTGTAGGTAAGTACACTGAATCTTAGCTAGACAGGCACAACAAAGAAGCACTTACACATATATTTATATAAAAGATATATATTTATTATATTTACACAAGAATCACTTACTTCAGACATTTACACTAGAACACTTAGTAACACTTGATAATACACGTCAAAGGGCACTTTCACTTTTCTGTTTGTTCGCGGTTATATTTGTAGCAATGTTAGAAAGGGAAAAGACAAGGTTATCGTATTATCGGTTATTGCACACTCGTGCGGTTTTTGACTGGTTAATACATTAATGCATTTACTCTGAAAACACATATACTAAAGTCACTTAAAGGGAGGAAAATGGTTAGTTAGTGTAACATGATCTTAGTTCAAGATTCTAGAGGTTTCTTTGCCTGGCAAGTCTTTTAAGTCCAAAAACGCAACCCTAGCTAAATGCAGCTCGGAGAGGGCTTGAAATCTTGACAAACAGCGAATTACAAAGGGCTCCTGTGGTTTCTTCCAGTGTCTAAATTTATTGAAGCAGCAAGTTAACAACTAACAGAGGAGTCCTTAAAACGGACTTGAGAAGAGGACACAAGCAGCAGCTTGGGTCAGAGGTAAGAGGGGTTGCCATGGATACCTGTATGTGCACTCCAACACTATGGAGCGACTTATTGGAATCAGGTAAGCAATACCTTTCTCCCCACAGTACCTTAGGTTGGAAGAAAATGTTGTGCTTGATGCTCCGCGATGTTGCAGCTCTAGACTCGACCATCGGATTCCTTGGTCTGGTGACGAAAGGGAGGACAATGGACGGTATCTCTCAGCAGCAGTCTCGAGGGAGGACCTGTGACACGACTTTCAGCAACGTCTTGGTTCACTCTGCGGTTGGGGCGCCTTTTCTGCAGCACCAACAAAGGACATGGTTTGCCCGATCAATCTTCTTCGCTTCCTGCAGTCCCACGCTCTGGTGAGGGGTCTGGGCTAGTTGGATCACATCTCCGGAGTGTCCTTACAGGTTCTGCAAAGATTTGGACTGATTCGGCCTTCCCACATTGATGCACTCGAAATGGGCAGGTCTCCTGGTATTGGGGTTCCGCAGCTCTGGAAACTCCTAGGGCCTCGGGAGATGGCTCGTTTGAAAGTCTGTCTTGGGACTGGTTGTTCCCATCAGCCAAAGGGAAGGACGATCAAATCCTTTATTTGGAAACTACAAGGTAAGAACGTAGGGCAAAACCTTTTGTTTACCACCTTGCCTTTTCACAATGAGTGGGTTTTAGGACCAAGTAAAACTTTAACAATAGTTTAATTCCAAACATATCACCTCATTAAAAACGACGGGGGGAATAGATACCCAATACAAAAACAAAAATTATTATTTTGAACCTTGAATTCCAGATCTTTAAGAGTGGCTTCAGCACTGAATTTTAAACTTGAGAATAAACAAACCATTTTATCTCCATGGTAAAACTGAATACCAATTACTTAAAGCATCACAAATAGACAGAAAACAGGAAATAAACCTCAATTTGAAGAGAGGAAATCCACATAAAGCTCTAGGGTCAGTAATAAAGTCTGTACAAACAAGAATTAAGAAAAAGAGATTAGATTCTAAGAGTATTTATGGTTGAAAATGGTATGATTTTTGAAATGGTATGTTAAACATTTTCACTTTGATTATTATTTTATTTTTGTTGTCAGACTCTCTCCTGATGAACCATGGAAATTATCCATGGTGAAACACGTGTAGAGAAATGAAAATGAGTGAAATGGAACTATAATAATAAAATACAAAAAGTAACAACAGATTGGATCATTATTGATTATTGTGGAAAAAACAAATCACTTGATAAGAAAACACTTTGCAGTTGGTGCACTGGAAAAGGGACACCAGTAGAATAAAAATCAGCATTTCAGATATTGTTACGGTCACAATAGAGATGTCCAAACGTGCTGACAACTATAATAAATTAAGGACTCGCCCGGGAAAAACTGCCTAAATTGGCCGAACGTCTTGCAAACAAAGGGAAGGAAGAGTCCACTTCGGAGCGCCTCTGTTGCACAGAAAACTGGAACAGGACAGCAGTGGTCGCTTCACAGTGTTGCAAATGGTCTGCAGGCGTCTATGGTCATCTTCAGTTACATCAGCTTCCAGTGGACAACTTGCTTTTCACTCCAGAAGCCTCATCTTTTATACAGTTCCAGCACACACACTCTGCAATCTCTCGCAGCATTTTACAGAAATGGGTGTTTGGCTGTCCAATTAGGACAGCCAGACCCCCCCCTTCTATGTGACTAAAACATCACAGGAGCAGAGAGAAGGGGGGATACTAGGCATCCCTTTGGCACCCCACTAAGGTGGTGTGTGCCAATCTCTCAGACTATAGAGTTTTGGGAGAGATACTAAGTAAGCACTGTAGTTACTTGAGGATTTCAAAAGAAACTTAAAGGAGGACCCTTAGGGTCCCCAGCAACACTGCCCATAAGGAGCTGTGTGCTGCAGTTGTAAAAACACAGATGCCTTTAAGATCTATGGAGCAGACTGACTCCATAGTACAGGAAGAATGCAAAGAATAGAGTTCCAAAAGACAGAGCCCACAAGAATTCATGAGTGGAAAAAGGCTCCACTCATTCCGGATTGAAAGAAAAACATTCAGAAGTCCAGCAAAAAGTACTGGAGGTCTCACTAGGAGAGAGGGTGAAGCACAAAAATGATAAATCTCCCTAGCACCCCTGTGGTCTAGACTGTCTGAAGAACGTCACTGGGCATCAGTAGAATTCAAACACCCCATCACTGACCTTGTACTATTTTTCCCATCCAATATGGTTAATAAATAACACTCCAAACATACAGGGCACACCTTCCTTTTAGCTACCGAGATCGTCCAATTCACAATTTCCTGGCACAACTACTCTGTACATAGCCATGGGCAAGTTTACCAAATTAGGAGCATGCTTCCATTACCACCA
This sequence comes from Ambystoma mexicanum, assembly GCF_040938575.1. NCBI lineage: Eukaryota > Metazoa > Chordata > Amphibia > Caudata > Ambystomatidae > Ambystoma > Ambystoma mexicanum. The sequence goes on from NC_090931.1 coordinate 1,393,254,283, forward strand.
AGTTCTTTTCGTGCTGTCACCACCGTGGTGCCTGTCCATTAGTTATAGCAATCAATGAGTTTAGAAATAATTTTGTTTCTCCTATTAAAAAGCACTGAGTGACAGCAATATATTAGATCAGAAACATGTGAAGGGTCTGGATGCAGTGCAGTCAGCTTTTTGGTTACAGTAGTAGGTAGTTGCACTTCTTTCTCTACCTCTAAGGTTAGACTGGAGCTTCACTTTGGGCTCTTCTAATTCAGAGTTCTGAACTTTCAAATAATCTTCACTACTCATCCAATTCGGTAGAGCCTCACAGGGAGCTGGCACTACTGCGACTGGACATTCAGCTGACAGTGGTAGAAATCCTAACCATAGTTCTTTCCCACCTTCCCATTCTCCATTTAGATTACTGGTTCCTCCTTGCCAATTAACTATCCATCGTTTCTTATGATATGATATATGACATTTATAAGGCGCCTATGCACAAGTGTTTCAAGGTGCGACGAGGCAAGGGAGGGGGAACAGAGGGAAGACAGACAACGATCCTACTAGGCCAGGTGACATTGAAATCGCGCAAGTGCAGGAGAAGGAGGAAGGGGGAAAAGTGCAGGGGGAAAGGGGAGTGGGCAATGCAGTACATAGTATAAAAGTGAACTAGATCACGACAATAAATACCACGGCCAGGCCCTGATATTTGCTGATGTCACAATGTTAGTCAAGTTTTTCATAGATTATATAGTTTGTAAAAAAGAGTCACCTACTCCTATAACTACATTAGTGCAAGCCAGCATAGATCGATAAACCAGTAAAACAGTAACTACACTGCGAGGGCTCCAGCCAGTTTGGTTTGCAGTGGTTCACAAGCTGCCATGTTGGATGCCCCTGAACCTTTACAGCTGAGTTTGAGGTGAGTAGTATGAGGAAAGGCCCCTTAAAGCTGGGGGCTAGAGCTGCTTATCTTTGCTGAACCTCTATCAGGACACTGTCACCAGGCTGTAAGAAATTACCTGGAGAATCTTGTTCCCGTGGCAGAGCAGCTTGAACCTAACTGTGAATAAGACTGACGGAAGACATTAATGTCTTGACATTCCAACAATCGATCCGACAATTGCAAATGAGCTGGTACACTTTTCACTGGTGGTGCTATGGCCAATCTCATTGGCCTTCCATAAGGAATTTCATAAGGACACAAGCCAATTTTCTTAGTAGGTGTACTTTTCATACTAAATAGAACCAGTGGAAGGGCTTCTGGGCACTTTAATCCGGTCTACTGACACAGTTTGGCCAATTTACTATTCAAGACCACTTTTCGTCTTTCTGCTGCACCTGTTGACTGGGGGTGGTGAGGGCAATGCAAATTGTGCTAGATTTTCAATGTGGTTAACAGTGTTTTAATGGCATTATTGACAAAGTGTGTTCCCTGATCACTGTTGACACAAACAGGTATTCCAAACTTGGGTACAAATTCCTGAATCAATATTTGTGTGACAGTCACAGCATCTGCCTTCTTACAGGGATAGACTTCCACCCACCCTAAAAACATGTCCCCTATCACTAGCAGGTATTGCCACGGATTACACTTTGGCAGTTGGAGAAAATCAATCTGCAACTTTACAAATGTGCCATAAAAGAGAGGATGCGACCCTAGTCTAATCGGCACACTTTTCCCTGCCCCCATGTCAACAGATTACACATCTTTAACAGTATTCTTGGGCCATAGTGGTTAACTCTAGTGCAAACCATGACAGTGCCACTAGCATTCTATGACAAGACCGGAGGCGATCATTATGCTTTCTCTTTTATTGCCACTTCCCACAGCAGCTTAACTTTCAAAACCTGAACTTTCTTTTCTTTCTTAAAAACAGAACAAAATAGAAAATAGAAATAAAGAAACAGTCCACAAGACTACTGCAACTTGGGACTACAAATCCCCATAAGTCCTCAAGGTCCCTGTAGTCTTGACCTTTCCTTTGCACCAATCCATGACCAGCACAGTCCATGTCTCATATACTGCCCATACTGCTTCCTCTTTCTTTGCTGCTTCCTGAGCATATAAGTCTAGTTTTCAGGGCTCTGTGTGTTGGTGTGTAGAGAGCTGTATTACTTTGGTGCAGAGTGTGGATTTTGCAGGAGCGTTGGCTCGTGAACTGGTTGCTGGGTCTTTCCTGCAAGCAAGTGTGTTTAGTTTAGCGAGTGAGCATGTGATATTTACTGGTACAGGTAGACTGTCAGAGCGAACGCCGGGACCGCGAGTCATCTTGCTCGTGTCGGGTGACCGGCGTTTCCTCTGTATTGTTGTGCATGTATATTTGTATTGGAAATTTATTTTTGGCCCGATTCAGAGGAGTACTCGCAGGGCTTTAGAGGAAAACACACGTGAGTCCCGTGGTACATGCGTCCTCGCGCATCCGCGTCTGTCGTCAGCGCTAATCAGAGTAGAGTAAAGCACCCGCGAGCGCGAGCGTCTCACGTGATGTGCGTACCGTCATGCATGCGAATAGCATCGGATTTAGTCTTTTTCGGCGCCGGAGCTACGTTCAGCTGTCCACGGAGCCTGTGATTTTGGGGAAGCATCGCAGCGAGCCTCTCATTTAGGTTGCCCTCTGCTTGGCATTGGCACGTGATGGCACTCAGTATATAAAAAAAAACTTTATAAAAAAAAAGAAAAAAAGAAAAACTTGGAGGATAAAGGGAGTATAGGAAGAACAAGTGGCCAGAGTTATTGGTATTTCTGAGATGGAGGCCAGTTCTTCTCCTGACTATTCTGAGGAGGAATGGGGCACTGATAAAGATTTGTCCCTCAGTTTTAAGAGAATTCTTGGGGATTCACTGGCTGTAGCAGTATCCCAGGGTGTTAAGCCTATCCAAGAGCGGCTGGAAGCGTTAGAATCCCTCCTCTCAACTTCGGCTCCCAAACGAAAAGTGAGAGAGCTCAGCCCAGGAGAGGGCACATCTCGAGACCCACCTGAGAAAAAAGCAGCTGCGCAAAAGAGGGTGTACAAGACCCGCAAGAGCCCCCACTCTTCTACCCCCCCCGGGTCAATCAGGGTTGCAGCAGAAGCCCCGGGAGGTTGCCGACCCGTTTGATAAGCTAAAGGTGGCTTTTCTTGGGAAGACGGCAGTGCCAGACCTCGGACCGCCTACCCAGCCAGTCTCCTTTGTGGAGACATCCGAGGTCGTCAGAATGGGTTCCCTCGCCCAGGGTGGCTCAGTACATGGCCACGAGGATTCGCAAGCCGCTGGAGAAGGAGGTCCGTTTTCGAATGAGGGCCAAGTGTCCGAGGCCTGATCTCCCGCACAAAGTTATGGAGACACCAGAGTTGGATGCCAAAATGGTTACCTTTGTAACAAAGGCCACTAAAGATGTGAGGCGTGGTGTCGATCGTGCCTGGAAAGGATGCCAGGACAAGGTGTTGGACATAGCGGGTCCATTGGCCAAAATTATGGACTTGGCGGAGAGGGCCAGGAACACGGGTGTTCCGGTGGACCCAGGTACGCTCGCCAGCTGGGCGCAGAGGGCGGTCTGCTTCCTTGGCAACACCAGCAGTGCGCTTTCGGCAGAGAGACGACAAAGCTTACTACTAAAGATCGATAACAAGTTGGGAGATCTTGCCAATTATGAGGCAGGTGCGGCAGCCAATGGACTGTTGTTTGGTGAAGCCTTCGTGAAGGAGATGTCCCGTTTTGTGGGGACCTATACAGCGCTTGAGAACGCACAGGCTTCCATTCGTAAAGTCTTTCCAGGGCGAGTTTTCGCTGGGACCGGTCGACAAAGAGGTTGCGCGGCCGGTCGTTCTTTCACAAGACGGCCTCAAGGACACAGGTCGCAGTACTGGGAACATAGGCAGCAGGATGCCTTCTTCCCCGTCCAGGGCAGAGGTTTTCGAGGAAGAAGAGGCAGAGGGAATTTCCGTCAGCAAAGTGCAGCTGGAGGTAAGAGCATACCCCAAAGTAGGGGGGGCGCACAGCAAAGTGTATAGACAAGTGGCGCATGTTATCAAGCGATGCTTGGGTTTTGCAAGCGGTAGTGGGGCTGACATTAGAGTTTCTCAGTGTTCCTCATCAGAATCGACTTCCAAATTGTATAAGAATGTCAAAAGAGGAGGAAAGTCTTCTGCAGAAGGAGCTTTCCGCGCTATTAGAAAAAGGGGCGATAGAGAGGTGTTCAGACGAGAATGTCGGGTTTTACAGCAATATGTTCCTCGTGCACAGGAAAGGAAAGTCGAGACCGGTTATCAATTTGAAAGAGCTGAACGGGTGGCTCGTGTACAGACATTTCAAGATGGAAGGTATCCATCTGTTGCTGGATATGCTCCGCAAAGGAGACTGGCTGGCGAGGCTAGATTTGGAGGACGCCTACCTTACCATCCCGATAAGAGCGAGAATACAGGGACTATCTCAGGTTCTTTTGGAGGGAGCAAAGCTGGCGTTTCACATGTCTGCCTTTCGGGCTTGCTTCAGCGCCCTAGGCGTTCACAAAGGTGATGAGGCCAGTAGCAGAGGCCATCAGGAGCAGGGGTATCAGGATTATCATCTATTTAGACGATATCTTGTTGCTAGCTGAGAGCAAAACGGTTTTGGAGGTGCAAGTGAGTTGGGTCAGCAATCTATTGTCTTCTCTGGGATTTCTGATCAATCAGGAGAAATCGGAGCTCGACCCGAAGCAGAGAATGGAGTTCCTGGGGTTTGTGATAGATACCAGAAGGGCCACGTTAGAGTTGCCTCAGCAGAAGATGAGAAGTATAAAGAAGGAACTGAGGAAAGTGTTGGAGAAGTCAGTCATTTCCTTATGGAGTTTAGCACGTATAGTGGGGTTGCTAGCATCGTCTATTCAGGCTGCATTACAGAGCGCTCCAGAGATTGAAGATCAGACATTTGAGAGAGGGGGTGAGATATCACCAGCTAATACCTCTGGATGAAGAAGGAAAAGTAGAACTAGAGTGGTGGCTTCAGAACATCGAAGCTTGGAACGGCAGAGCCATATTTGGGCACGTGCCAGAGATAATCATAGAGTCAGACGCAAGCAGAGCAGGCTGGGGCGCCAGGTGCGGTGCGGTCAGTTGCAGACAGGAGGTCGCTGGTTGGAGGAGGAGTTAAAGCTCCACATAAACTGTCTGGAGTTATTAGCAGGCTCGTTCGCTGTGCGAGCGTTGGCGAAGGACAGGGTGAATTGTTGCATTCTTCTGAGAATGGACAACATATTCACAGTGCGCTATATAAACAAGCTGGGGGGTACGAAGTCCAAGATGTTAGTAGAAATAGCGAAGGATTTCTGGCATTACTGTCTAGAGAGGAAGATAGTTTTAGCGGCAGAATATCTTCCAGGAGTCCAGAACTCGACAGCGGATTGGAATTCCAGGTATCTAATGGACTCCAGCGACTGGAAGTTGCACAGAAGAGTGTTTGAGCAGTTACAGAATTTGTGAGGTCCGATGGAGATAGATCTCTTTGCCTCCAGACTGAATGCTCAGGTGGCACAGTTTTACAGCTGGAGGCTGGACCCAGAAGCGTTGGGGACAGATGCGTTCCTTCACAGCTGGAAGGGAGTCCTGACTTACGCTTTTCCTCCTTTCATAATGATAATGAGGACCCTGGCGAAGGTACGTCGAGAACAGGCAGAGATGGTAATAGTGACGCCGTTCTGGAGGTCTCAAGCGTGGTTTCCGGTTCTGATGGAACTTTTGTCGGATTTTCCGAGATTAGTTCCATGGGAAGCGGACCTACTCTGGACCCGATAGGTCAGAGGCACCCTTTGATTCAAGAAGGAACTCTTCAGCTGTTAGCCTGCAGGATTTCAGGAGTAGATGGGATTTGCCGGGCCTTTCGAGGGAGGCTGCGGATTGTATCAGGGATTCCTGGGCCCCCTCTACACTTAGGAGCTATGACGCCACTTGGGATAAGTGGGCGGACTGGTGCAGAGAGCAATGTGTTCATCCCGTTTTGGCATCTGTAGTCCATGTGCTTCATTTTCTAGCGGAAATGGCTGCGAGTGGAAAAGCCTTTTGTACGCTTGGAGTGTATAGGTCAGCTATATCGGCGGGACATGATAGGTGTGAAGGGCATCCTATCGGAGAACATCCGGCGGTGGTTAGACTTTTAAAAGGTGTGAAGATGCGGAAGCTGCCAGTTCCTAAGTATTCTGTGATGTGGGACGTGGAAAAGGTTTTCCGCCTCTTTAAGCAGTGGCCGGATAATAAGAATTTGTCAGCAAAACATTTATCGGGTAAATTGGCAATGTTATTGTGTCTAGTGTCTTGTAGACGAGTCTCGGATGTGAAAGCATTGGAAATTGATAGGAAGATTTTTTATCCAGAAGGGGTTGCCTTTCAAATTGCACAGAGGACAAAGAGTGCTTCTTCGATAATTTCATATCCATATTTTCCTGAGGAACCGAAGCTATGTGTTGCACGTTGCATTAAAGAGTACGAGAGAGTGACAGAGAATGTGAGACCAGCAGGTGTGCGACAGTTGCTGATTGCGCGCAGGAGACCTTTTCAGGCAGTAGCTACGGCCACCATATCTAAGTGGGTGCGTGAAGTCATGTGTTGGGCAGGTGTTGATCTAGATGTGTTTGGTGCGCATTCGGTGAGAGGAGCTATGGCATCCAGAGCGTTTGCAGCAGGAGTCTCCTTGCATGATATTTTAAAAGCAGCAGATTGGTCTTCAGAATCTACGTTTAAGACCTTTTATTTCAAGCCAGTAGATTCTTTAGCCAAGATGGTGTTGGACAGCTTTAAACAAGCATAATGATCGTCTCCGGTCTTGTCATAGAATGAAGATTACCAAGGCGGCTAGCGCGGGTAGTCTTGATTCTATTAAAGACACGGAGGCGAGCATTATTCCCACGCTTGTACGCGAGAAGGAAACCTATAAGAGTTGAATTGGATTTATTGTCATAAGAATGTCTTGGGGAAGAAGATTTTGAATTTGTTTGCTTATCTATTTTTGTATCATGTTTGGTGTCTGGAAATCGCGTACTCCCACCCAATTAGTTTATGTTTGTGTTGGTTTCAGGTGAAGACGTCAAGAACGGTTGAAGGAGAAGTGGTTTTGGAGCGGCTCGTGGTTGACTACGGATTGAAGTGTTGTGCTCGCTGTTCCAGTTACGTTTAAGGAGTTGGCAATTTATGGTTTTCAGATCATTGAAGAAAGAGGAAGCAGTATGGGCAGGATATGAGACATGGACTGCGCTGGTCATTGATTGGTGCAAAGGAAATCAAGACTACAGGGACCTTCAGGACTTATGGGGATTTGTAGTCCCAAGTTGCATTAGTCTTGTGGACTGTTTCTTTCTTTCCATTATCTATTTTGTTCTGTTTTTAAGAAAGAAAAGAAAGTTCAGGTTTTGAAAGTTAAGCTGCTGTGGGAAGTGGCAATAAAAGAGAAAGCATAATGCTCGCCTCCGTGTCTTTAATAGAATCAAGACTACCTGCGCTAGCCGTCTTGGTAATCTTCATTGTCATTCCATCCCTGCCGACATGTGCCTGCCCATGGTACAGCCTGACAAGGTTTTACACTGTTTTTTTGAGCCACTAACCAACCCTACTAATCTCGCCACAGTGAGTCCTCATCAAACCGGCTACCCTTTTTAATCCAATTATCGTTTTCATTAGACACATTTTCTTGTATGTGCACAAATTCTTCTAATGTTCTATACAGAGTCACAACCTGCACCGTTTGAACAGTTAGGACATATACATGACTGTCCTCTAATGTTGCAGCTAATTTGGCGGTTCAATTAGCAAAATCATTCCCACAACGAACAGGATCATCCAGTGCCTGGCACTGCGGCTCTCTAGCAATCTGCTCAGGCAGCATTATGGCTTGTAAAAGAGCTAATATACACTGACTGTTTTTAATGGGTGTACTGTTTGTGGTCATGAACCCTCTCTACTTCCAGGGCTGACCACAGTCATGGGGAAACGCCAAATGCGTATTGTGAATTGGTATACACGTTAACAGACTGCTGGGCTGACAACCTGCAGGCTCGTGTAAGGGTCGCTAACTCTGCCACCTGGGGCAATTTGCCACTCTCCACCACCTCCGCAGAGGTACATACCGCATATCCTACGACCAGAGTTTAGTAGGAGCATCTCGTATTTTGCTAGCTCTCAAGACAGACATGTTATGTTACTTGTTATGTTACTTGGGATTTGTACAGCGCTCTATATATCGTTGGTATGATCTCAAAGCACTGGTAGGTTGAACGCCCTCGGGAACCGTAGTTCTGGTCAGTAGAAAGAGAATAGTGTCGTAGGGTGCGTGGGTGCACCAGATATATGTGCAGCTGATGTCATTTCCGGATGGTAGCCCCATCCTAACGTTAGGTGTGGTGATGAAGAAATCAGTTGGATGTGTGCAGTCTGGTGGGTGGACACCCAGACTGGGTTCTGGCTACGTTAGGCCTGAAGGAAGTTTATGTGAGCAACTGGGCCAGAAATGTCATCGGCTAGCTGCGTTTTATTAGAGTGATGAGGTGATCATGGGGTAGTATTCGTATGTGAACAGCTAGGCCAAATTTGTCTGGGGTATAGCTGTGTTCTAGTTGTGTGATGGTGTATAGTAGAGAGTAAGCGTAGTGATGTGATCTGATGGTTATCTTTAAAGCGCCCTAGACCAGGAACGTGAACAGGATGGCAGAGAACACAGCGACACACGTACACATAGTGACAGAGGGCTGGGCTTACAGTGACAGGCGGCGGGCTTATGGATAAATGGCAACAGAATGAGGAACAGGAAAGCAGGGTACAAAGTGACATGTGTGGGGTATGCTAATAATTACATTCACATTTATATCTAGGTGCGATTCAGGCTAATGTTCACAACTCCACCCAAGGTTGGGACATGCTAATATTTGTATCTAGTTGCGCCTCAGGCTGATGTTTGCGAACTCATCCAAGTAAGGTACTGTTACGCTCACCTGGTCTCTGCGGGGGCGTTGGGGCACGGTTGTAGCCCTCCATGGACTCCTCTGGTTCAGGCTCTACCCTCAGCTGCAGTAATGTGGACTGCTCTGGTTGCTGGTAATACCCTTGGGAGAAGGTAAGAGGCAATGAGAATGCTGCAGTGGAATTGCGACACCCCTTGAGCCCTTCGTTCCAGAATGAGATGAGCATGCGTTTTCCCATATGACCTCACCTGTTTTGTAAAGATGAGCTCTCCGTCCTGCTTTCTCTCAGCAGGGGTGCCGTTGGAAGACCAAGTTGCGTCACTCGTGTGCCTGGTGGCCCAGACCGGCTGCGACCAATCCACCTTGAAGGTAAGTTTTGTAGCAGTGATTATTGTCCGTGTCCTTTTGTGTTGGCTAAATCCCCAATGATTATTGTCCGTACCTTTTGTAATGTCCTTTCTTTCTCCTATAGGTAGAAAGATGGCCCGCAGAGACGCAGTGATGGAAGCGAGTTCAACCGGTGCCAGAGGGGATTTTAGAAGACCCCACTAGAAGGTAAGTTGGGTTTCCGGATGGTGCGCAAGGTTTGCGAATTGCGCGGCCCAGCGTTAAATGTTTATGCAGTTGCTAACCTTGTGCGTTCTGTCTCCCTTGCAGGTTTGGCCCAACGACACCTGTTGGTGAGCGGTCATCCGAGCACCTGTCGGCTGCCAGATGGATGGATCTGTGAGGGTGCTGGAAGATGCCTCCGTGTTGCTGGGCGTTCGGGACAGGTAAGGTTGAGAGGCGCAGCAGGCGTTGGATTTGCAGAGACAGGTAAGATGCACATGGAATCTGCAGAAGTCGAATCAGGTAAGCAGCACTTCGAGCGATGGCGTAGCTGGTCTCAGGTAAGATGTGCGCTGTAGCTGCAGAATGAAGATCAGGTAGGTGCGCACTGAAGATGAAGTTCCGGAGACTGAAGAGAAGCGTGCAGGACTGGAAACAGGTAAGGAGCTGTAGACGGCGTTAAGCATTACGCTGCTCCCAGCAGACTAAAGTGAAGCGCCAGCATGTGGGTGAGGCTGGCTTCTATAGCCTGGCCCCAGCCACTCCCCTTAAGCCCCGCTTTGTGGCCCCAATTTACCACTCCCTCAAACGTCTGCACGTGCTTCCAATGCTTTTTTATGGCCATGCCCGGCCTGGATGCATGTGCCTTAGGCACACTGTGTGCAGGGCACACTTTCAAATGAGCCTGGCGCCAAAGGCGCCTTGACCAGGTCCATTGGACCCTGTAGGGCATAAAGGCAATGGCCCTTGACCAGTGGCCATGACAGATACATGCTTCCAGCCACAGGTCCATCCAAGTGTGGGACATGCTGACATTTGGATTTCTATCTAGATGTGACTTAGGCTAACGTTCATGATTTCATCTAGGTGTGGCACTAGATGCTGCCATTCACAATTCCATGTAAGTGTGGGACATGCTACCATTAACAATTCCATCTAAGTGTGGGATAAGCTACCATTCACAATTCCATCTAAGTGTGAGACATGCTACCATTCACAATTCCATCTAAGTGTGGGATAAGCTACCATTTACAATAATTCTATCTAAGTGTGGGACATGCTAACATGCACAATTCTATCAAAGTGTTGGACATGCTAATATGTACGATTCTATCTAGATGCGACACAGGTTAATGGTCACAATTTAGTCTCTAAGTGTGACACATGCTACCATTCAAAATTCCATCTAAGTGCGGGATATGCCAACATCCACAATTCAGTTTAAGTTTGGGACATGATTACATTCACATTTCTGTGTATACGTGATGCAGGGTAACATTCATAATACCATCTAAGCGTTCTACTCCCCACCCATGCCACACCCACCTGGACGGTCGGTGCTGGTCCCTGGCTTCCACTTGCTGACACCTAGCCACAGGGGCTGCCGGGAAGAGGGCTGCCCTGGGAGGGTCGGCCATGACCAGGTGAGTCAGCCAATGGGAGGTGGAGGGCAGGAGGGAGAGCCGAGGCAAGGAAGTGGTCGCCAGGCACTAACGCAGGCACACATGGCCTGGAGACAGTTTTGGCAAAATGGGCAAGCTAATGTTCACAATTCTAAGTGCGGCATTGGTAACATTCACAGTTCAGAGGTAAGATATTGTTGAGTGGCAGGTAATTGCTCTACTCCCCAACCATGCCACACTTACTTTTTTGGTTGCTGCTGGTTGATGGCAGATCGCTGGTTCACTGGCTTCCCCTGCGGACACCTGCAGACACGATGTGGAGCCGCCTCTGTTGGAGCCGCCCTTTGCCTTGAGGCCCTTAGCCACAGGGGCTGCCGGGCATAGGGCGGCCCTGGGAGGGTCAGTTGTGACCTGGTTGGGGTGCCAATCAGGGCTCAGAGGCTGGCTGAGGGTGGAAAGAGGAGTTGAAAACACGTAAGGAGCGCGGCTTGGGGAGGGAGGTTACTTGCAGCACTCACAGGCCTGTGGGGTCTCTGGGCTGCGGGCAAAGGTGTAAAATAGCGGCCCCAGAAGGGTATAGGGCGCAACACTCACCTGGATCTGCTGGATGGAGTGTGCAGAAAAGCGCGTGCAGTGCGCAATGGTGGGCCCAGCTGTTTAAGTTGGAGCTGCCAATCAATGGTGGGGGGGGGCTGGGAGGCAGGAGTTAGGGCCGGATAAGAATCAAGCTGGTCCGGGAAGAAGGCGCGGTATGGGGCCTGGGCAGGGGGCCAGGCAGCACTACAAGGGCATGTGCAGAGTTTTTGATTTTAACAATCATGACACCACCACATGTGGAACAGCCACCTCTAAAGGTGATCCCAATATGATATTCTAACATTGTCTGACGCCAGGTCAACAGCAGCCACAGACCATAAACAGGGCGGCATTGCTGCTGCAACTGGGTTCAACTCTTTGCTACAATAGGCTATGGGTCTACAATGGATTCCATGCTTCTGGGTAAGGACACCCAGAACAAATCCCTTTCTCTTGTGACAGTACAAGGTAAATCCTTTTTAATAATCAGGTAGGCCTAATGCGGCTGCTTCAGCTAACAGTTGTTTAATCTTAGTAAAAGCCTCTTCTGCTGCTGGCATCCACTGCAATGGCTCAACATCCTTCAGTCGGGGGTATACTCCTGAAGCGGTTTAACAATTTCTGCATCCATTCCTGGCAGAAACTGGCTACCCCTAAGAAAACTCAAATTTAGTTATAGTCTGGGGCTTGGTATGCTATAAACAGTCTTTTTCCAAGAAGCGGATATCAGCCGACATCCCTTGTTATGTCCCAGTTGTGAACCTTGGGGGAGCATAACTGCAGCTTCTTTGAAGCCTTATGCCCTTTCTCTGCTAATGCTGTTAGCAGGATCCTGGTATCCTCTTTACACGGCTCATATGTGGGCAATTAACAAATCATCAACATATTGTATCAACACTGACTTCCCTTGCAGGTTTATATCATCCACATCTTTCTTTAGCTGTTGTGAAAATAGGGTTGTGCTCACTGTATTCCCCTGGGGCAAACTGGTCTATGTGTATTGGACCCCCTGTGTGAAAATTCGAACAAGGACTGACTATCCGTATGCGTAGGAACAGAGAAAAAAGCTGAACACAAGTCAACCATTGTAAAATGCCTGGATTCTGGTGGAATACAGGACAATGTGGTGGCTGGGTTTGAGGAATTAACCAAGTTGATTGAAAAAAAATGGATCGAATGGTACATTTGACCAATTTCGGCAATTACCATTCGATCGATTTTCAAAAATACTGAACATGAAGAGCGGAGTTGGTGGGTGTTCCCGCTCCCCATGTTTGGTATTTTTGTGCTTTGGGTTTGCGGGGGTATCCCCTGCTTCCTTGATATTGGAGGCTGCGGACAGGAAGAAAAAAGAAAAAGGGACCATGCGGCAGCAGATCCGACCCGCGTTAGAGGGACGGAACTGACGCTGCAGGGTACAGGAGAGGTGGCGGACGGAGAAAAGGTAAATGGGGGGAGGGTTGTGGGTATACTGGCGGATTGGGGGGACATGGGTTTGGTTTGTTTAACCGCAGTAAAAACGTATTCGCAGCAAAAATTACTACGGTCAATTCCCCCACAAATATTTCTACCACAGTCAACAATTCAAATCTGGGTTTGACACCACAGGTAAGTAAGGCATCACCACGGTATTGATAGCTCGTACGTCCTATACAAATGGTAAACTCCTTCCCTGGCTTCTTCATAGGAAAATAGTAGCATTGCATATACTACTGGTCAGAACAATAATTCCCTGACTCAGCAAAGATGCAATACCTGGGGTGATACCTGCCTCTGCTTCAGGAGATACTTGTGTGTGGGGCAACCTTTTAAACAGAGCCACTTTTATCTTCACCGGTTCAGCAGTGTGTATATATATATATATATATCACCTCATTATCATGGGTGGCCCACAAACACTCTGGTATAGACTCAATTAACTCGCGTATGTCCTCCGGCCATTGCTCATCTTTTTCTACTACTCTCCCTCATGTTTCTTCCCTTAATGTAGCCTTCACTGCTACCACATTATCTGAGGATACACTCAAAAACACCTGTGGTGCAACAGATAGTGAACCTCATATTGCACAGCAAATCTCTCTCCAGCAAATTTACAGGCGATTTGGGACTTAAAAGAAAAGCATGTTGATCTGTAATTGGGCCCAAAGTGACAGCAAGGGGCCCCATCAACGGATGTACAACAGTGCTTTCCGATATGCCTACCACTCTCACGGTCTCTCCAGATATAGGAATATGACGAAAAATGTTAATTCGCAAAGCAGATCTATTTGCCCATATGTCCACCAAACATGGTACCGGTACCCCTTGCTCATGGCATTGTCCATAAGGACCCTCCTAGTCAACTGGGATCATTAATGCTTCCATAGTCCCTTCCCCTTCTGGTTGTCAGAATCCATTTGAATGCCCACCAGATCTGTGTGGGTCTCTGGGGACGAAAGGGTTAGTGTTTGGGTTTGCAAACTGGGGCATTACCCGTCCTCCTTGCTGTGGCACCTGAACATTATTCAGAATAGTGTTACCTTGTCGCTATGGTCTAAATAGGCACCCATTTTTCCAGTGTCCTTAAAGCTTACAATAATCACAAATCAAAAGGTTTGGTGCCATGGCTCTAGGAGCCTGCTGGTTATTCCAATGTACCTGTACCTGCTGACCCTGTGCTCCAAACGCCTGCTGTTGATTAAACTGTCCCCTTTGTCTCAGTTGCTGCTGCTGTCCCATATATCCCCTGTGATGAATCTGATGGTGTCATTACTACTTTCCCAGCGGTGGCCTCTCCCCATGTGGCCAGGAGACGGCAGCCGGTAACTGATCCCGACCGTGGGGGTGGCTATATGAGGGAGGTAGGTAACCCTCAAGGGTTTGACACGACATTATCGTGTGAGATGCGGTTTGCACACTAATCAATGAACCCTAAACCCCTTTCTTACAGCCCTAAAAAACATCTGTTCCCTAATGGATTCATGCGTTGTACTTATCCTTCCATTGCTCGAAGCAATACTGGGACAAGGAGGAATAGGGGTATCCTGAACGAAGATCACTTTCCCTACTGGGAAAGAGGAAGATCCCCCCCCAATTACTCACAAGGCTCGGGGGAATAGCGCTCGTCTTGGAAGTAAGACGATGCAGAGCAACATAGGTTCAATCCTCGGGTCCATGCTTGGAAACCTCTGGGTATTAAGCGTGTTATAAATAACCCATTACAGTTACAAGGGAGTTATACGATCAGTACTGTGACAAGGGAGAAGAATTGAGGAATGAGAATTAAATGTAAGAACAACATACAGCAGTCTAGTCTTTCCCAAAATCCTATTGGCCAGAGCCAGTATAAAAGCAAGGAAAGACTCGGAGTGTGAGAGGCCATCCCTGGAGGACCTGACTGCAGCAATCGTTTAATGTAGAAGAAGGGGTCTTGAACTGCCTGTGGAGAACTGGGAGCGCTAGGGAAACCCATGGAACTACTGTGGCCACCAAAAAGGGGGAGAACCCCTGGACACCAGCAGTGTGCCAGAGGGAAGCTGGAGGTTCCCTCACTTGTAATTGGTTATTTATAACACGCTTAATACCTAGAGGTATCTAGGCGCGGACCCGGGGATCAAACCTGTGTTGCTCCGTGTCATCTTGCTTCCAAGGCGAGCACGTTGCCCCTGAGCTATCATCCCGAGACTGGGGAAGTGCAGCTGAAAGCAAGAGTTCTTCTCCAGCTCACGGCAGAGCAAGGTACTGGCAGCGGTGCAGGAGCCCAGATAGCTACAAGGCGGAAGAGGACAGCCCGGTGAGCAACACGCTTTGGAGAGGCTTGCGGAAAGCAGAGCGGGAGGATCCAAGTCGTGCTTCTTGAAGGTGGCAAAGGCTGGGACGCCATTCAGAGTATAAACGCTCACCAAAGACTCAGAGAAGCCATAAACAGAAAGATGGTGAGCACAGGGAAAGTGTTGGGAGACCAAAGCACTGTCTGGCAGTGTAACAGAAGCCCTAGACAGTGGTACTATAGTCTGGGATCCACAGTTCAGATTTGGGGAAGACCAAGAAGGGTCTGGGATCCCAGTACTAGTTTGGGGAAGCAAAGACCGAGCGAGGTCAATGGAGAGAAGGATAACACCTCACCTTGTGGACTTTGTGAAGCTATAGCAAGTTACAAGTCTGTTCATAGGAGAAAGCCCTGGCAGGAGAGTATACCAGGCAGATTCAAGTTGCAAGTGTGTTTCTATGAGAATTCCTGGTAGGTGGATATACCAGGCAAGGTCAAGTTGAACAGTGTAAAGTACATCATATCAGGAAATCCTGATCAGGATACATCAGGAATAGAAAGAGACTGAATTGAAGGCATCTTAGAGAGAAGAAGAAACCTAGCAGGAGAGTACACCAGGTATCCTATCAAGATTAGAATTAACAAGCAAGTTGTTTTGTATACCAGTTTTGTTGACTAAAAGAAACTCAAGGAAATTAAGGTCTATAAAGTGTAATGCACAGTGAAGATGAATCATAGGGGAAGAGAACAATCCCCTGGAACTGTGACGTTTATCCATTGGAAACATTTATGTTGGAGTTACACATTTCCTTTCTAACTTTAACATTTGTGCACTTTCAAGGCCAAAGACATTACCCTTTTCACCTTCGAGTTAATTTTGTTAGCATGTGAGTGCCAGAATAGTACTTTGGACACAGGACAGTTTGCTTTGGACATCTTGACATTGGACAGACACTTCATTTTATGTTAGGTAGAGAAATACCTCTCAGAGTAGGGACAGAGGCATCTTCCATCCCTTTTTTATTTCAATACACGTTTATGGACAAAATCTTGAACCCTGTGTCTCATTCCTGGCTCGCCACCCCTCCCCTGCTGAGTTTCATATGCCTGCAGGCCCACCTGATCTCCACCTCTGCCTCTTTGTCGGCCCCCCTTTTGGGCCCGATTTCCCAGGTAGTGTGTCATTCCCTGGACCCGTTCCTGCACTTGCCCCAGAAAACTGTTAAAATGTTTCCTTCTTTTGCTCCTCCAAGCAACGCAATGATTAGCCACCGCCACTAGCTCTGCTAACGGCTTTGTCTGCCAGCCTGTACACACATTCTTAAGCTGTAGCTGTAGCTTCAGAAGTAGACCTGAAACCAGCAAGTTTGCTATAGCCTCTTGGGCGGTCCTCTCCGGCTTTGTAATACATCAGTTTTCTTTGGTACAACTCTGCAACCGCCGTCACTATCCTTTCCCTCATCTGCACCAGGGCGTCCATTATGCCTGGGTTGGCAGTTGTCCAGCCAGCTCCCTCCACTACGCCTGCTCCACTAATTGCTGTCTCACCTACGGTGGCATCACTAGCCGCATAGGTTGATTCATGTCAGCCCACAACTGGTTATAACACTATATTACGGTTTGCAGTTCTTCCACAAATCGTTGAGGCTCTTCTGTTAGATTGGGGTACTCCTTTATTTATTTTAGTCAGGCAGCTGCAGGGGTGTCCCCCGCAACCCCCGCTCACTATACTATTTTGTATTGTGAGCAGGGTGTTGTAGCGTAGATCCCTGCAGCCCCCGGCTCTTTTTTTACATTTTTTTATTTTTTTGGTCCTGTAGCTGCGGGGGTGTCCCTCGCACCTCGGCTCACTATACCTGACCAAGGGTTGCGGGGGACACCCCACATCCCCCGGCTTTTTATATTTTTTTTGGCCGACCTCACCAAAAGACTTAAACACACACCACAAAAAGTTCAAACTTTCGGTAGTTAGAACTTTTCGTAGTGAGTGTTTTAGGTCTTTTGGCGAGGTCGGTAATTTTAAGGTTAGGTAATTTTGTACAATAGCTTTGACTCCCCTCCTTTGCGGTTCAGAGAGGGAAATGGACTTCCGTTTAACAACCGGAGACACAGCGGAGTGGTCCTGTTGGGGATAAGGACTCTCACCATGCAATCATCCGCCTGCCCCCATTTAATTCTGGGCTTTACCCATTCCCTGCCCCATAACCCTTATCTCTAACCAGGTGTTGTACTGGGCTCAGTCGCTAGCTAGATTAATCTCTGGATAAAAGAGAGACAGAACTAAAAGAATCAGAGTTATGAAACAAGCAAAAACTACGAACTACAACCAATACTATATGCCCAGTTCAAAATCTTCATCCCATTTCAGTTTATCCCCTAAAAACATCCCATCCAGCTTTGTCCATCGCCTGGCCCCACACCAGACCCTCGGTTCTCTGTGTGGCCCTGCATGCACTCTCACCATCCACAATATCCTCTTCCGGAAACACGCTATGGACATTTGCAAGTAGGTCTCCTACGTTATCGTTTTGAGCGCTCGTGGGGGTGTCTGGATGGAGGCCTACGAGATCGGCTGTAGCGTTGTGTGACAGGTCTGAGTTGCAGTCACCATCTATCAATGCAAATCAAAACAAAAAGGACTAAGTGGTTGCAAACGACAAGGACAAGGCAAGACACCCTCTATTGCTAGTTTGCAAACCAAATAGACAGCACCTCATTAACCCACCACCCAAGCTAACCCAACCTGCCCCAAATTTGTCTTCCCCTTATAGCTCCACATGGTCTGGCTGCTCACAATATGCAACACTTCTGTTTGACCTCTCCCGCCACACAAACAGAACCATGGCCCTTCTTGTATATTCCGATAGTCTGTCTTCCGTTTCCATCCCATCTCTCATCATCATATGATCCTCTGCTTCCAAGTCAGACGCTCTGGTCTGACCATATCCGGCGTCTACCTCCTCAGGTGAGGGGCCTAGGGGTGCCGCCCCCAACACACTTCTGGCCAAGAATAAGGTTCCATTGTCCTAACCGGTATATGCCAGTGAGATCAGAAAATGGCAGTCAGGTATCCTTCACTCAGTCACCCTGAAGGCTCCTTAAAGTGCTGTATCAGCATTCCTACTGTGCCTGTCCTTTTAGAGAGCCCTCGGGCAAGTATTACCTCAAGCCAACAAATGGGGATTTCCCTATCCAGTATCCACTAGTATTTAAAAACGAATAATAAATACTTGGGCATATATGAAAGGAGTGACACGTCAAGTATTCAAATACATTTCCAGACTCCTCCACTGTCCTCGTTTATTCTCGTTTATGATCAATCATCGCAGCATGCCTTTATGGCATAATCATAACATGAATCTCATTCCCCCTCTCCCTCTGGGGTTATCAACGTTCACAGAATAAAAGGGAAGGCGTAAACTGACCGTTAATGCCCCAAAACGTTGAATACTAATATAACAAGGATGAAAATGCAGTTATTTTAGTCTAATTTTTCGACCTTTTAGCACATTAGATAGCTAGTGGGGTAAGGGACCATATTTACAAATACTCTCAGCCTCAGAATTTTTTATTCGAAATGTTAACGTAGATCCAGCTGACCAACCCTTTTTTCTCAGGTCTCTGCCCAAACCCAAGACAGCCACCCCAAACACGTACACACACTACAACATTATCAGGAGGTTCCCAAACATTCCAATATGGGGCTGAGCCCAGCCTGGGGAACAGTAGTGAAAATAAAAGGACAACTGCATGGGAATGCCAGCAATGCTGTAGTATTGCTTTTGTTTTCGTTATATTTCCCTTCTTTTTTGCCACGTCTTCAGCAGAGCCATTGATTACCTTGTCCCTGGTGGTTAACTCGATTAAAATGTTCTGCCTACATTGAACAGTTTGGGAAAATAAGCAGCCAAAGTAGGGAAGCACAGGGCTGATACCGTGTGAAGGAGACGCGTGACAGTAAATTGCACAATATGTCATCCACAAAAATGCGCAACTGAAGAGTTCACAATCATCAGCAACCGAGTCGCTGTGGTATGCACCCGCAGAGTGCTAAATTATTTCCTAGTGAGGCCCATAATACGGAATTCTTGTTTTTCAAACTATTTTACATGAAAAGGGTTGGAAGAACGTACACACTCCAGAGTAAATACTGTGGATGACAAGTCTCGGTGTGTAAGCAGTTTTGCAGTCACCCAGCAAAATCCCAATGTAGCTCAATGTAGGTCAAGGGGCGTTTTCATGAAAAATAAGAATCTTAGCCCTAAGAATTCAATAATAAAGGACTTAAAGGTTAATGTTAATTATTTTCCAGCTTTATCTGTACAGGATCTGCCATTGTTGCAGATATCAGAAGGCTATTCGGTTTTGGCATCTTCAAGGAATAGTGCGCTCAGAAATATTATTGTCCCGAAGGTTCGGGCATGTGTTTTTAAGCATACGTTGATCGATCGTACAAACGTTTCCTATGCACCTTACCATAGTTTTTCACTTTTGTACACATGCGAAATCAGGCAGCAGGGCGTGGCCATTTTGTGATAATCTAATCCGTTGCTGCATCGCCCAAGCAGGAATGCCCTGGCGGCACTAATTCATATCCCCCGCCGCTGAGCCTGACATCACTAAATGCTTACCGCCCATTTCACAATGCCAAAGCACGTCTCGTGTCAACGTTCTCTGCGCTTCAGCTAATGACATGTCGCCATGGAAATGTCAGGACGCCTCTTTCCTCAATAACTATAAACAGACTGCTTCACAACAGACAACATCAGATTTTCTTTTCCATTCCTCTCTCTGTCTTTTTTTGAGTATTCTGTGCCTCGTTTCTGTGCTCTGGTCAGCTACCTTTGTTGCTTGTAGCCCGTGCGAACAGATACCAGTACCATTACTATAAATTATTTTAATTTCCCCCACAATGGCAACAATACAGCCCTACCAGTACGAGCCGGAGTATTCCGAAGTGGAATTACTCGAAAGAGAAAGATGCAGAAACGATGGGGCTTCGGACGACAGTTGGGAGGACGATTCAACAGATCAAGAGCCGGGGGTGCTCTTGAGCAGCCAACGGATGAGGACGTAGATCTCTGCTGCTCCGTCCGGGCCGCCCGTAATCCTGGAAGATATCCTGATTGAATGCAAATGAATTTCACCAACAAACCTACAGACCTAATACAAAGAGGTCCGACAGCAATTCGTTGAAATTGGGGGAGAAATCGGAGCTGCCTGTCCACAGAACTACCGAGCAACAACTGCGGCGGCAAGGCACGGGAAGAGGGCCGCACACTGGCGCCGCACGGAACATGGCTCGCCAACGTGTGGGAGGGCCGCGGCTCTCCTGAAAGGGCACCGCCGACCCCCGCCGTGCTCCCCTCCCTTCTCGCGTCCCTGGCGGGCACAAGAGGAGCACCCCAACATCCGCTGGGGAGAGCATCCGGGCTGTCGCCTTCCCCTACCAATCCTAGCTAGGGGACCGCAGCCTCGAGGGAGGTGCGGCGTGGCAAGAAGACCGGGCAAGCCCAGCCGGATCCCTAACGGGCCGCAGAAGCCCCCGAGCACAGTAAGCAGACCAAGAGAGGAGCATCCCAACATCCGCGGCAACAGAAAGGGAGACACGGCTGGAGAGGGGACCGATCAGCTGTGGGGGGCCGCCAAGACCATCCGGGCTGCCACGCCCCCGACCCTAGCCAGGGAGTCACAGGCGCATCCCAACATCTGCGGCCCCTGGAGTGGACACAGAAAAAAGACCAAGAGAGGAGCACCCCAACACCCGTGGCCCCTGAAGGGGAGACGCGGCTGGAGTGCAGCCTCGGGGGAGGTGCAGCACAGCAGAGAGAAGACCAGGTCAGCCGAGCCAGATCCCCAACAGCCTGCAGAGGCCGCGGGCCCGGGCCATCAGGATCCCCGCCAAACATCACCAGCCCCCAGCCCCACTGGACCGTGTGGGGGGGCAGCCAAGGGGCCGCTACCTCTGAAGGAGTGAGTGCGGCAAAAAATGGGTAACAGAACAGCATCAGGAGGGCCCTCACCTGCTAACATGAGATCGGAGACCTGGCCCGCCAGCCTCCTCTGGCATTCAAGCCCCAGCCTGAAGCCACGGACCGGGCTGGCACAGCATCCTGGGCCGCCATCCTCCTCGGACCACGTGGGACGGACAGCCACGGCCTCGGTGGGGTAGAGGCGCGTCATAGGAGTGGGCTTATCACGGGATGCCAGTCCGCTGCAAAGACAACAGCACAGGAGCGGCCAGGGAGGACAGGAGTGGCAGCATTCAAGTAAGGGGGAGAGGCCCAAACCCCAGAGGGGGGAGCAACACCCAGACCACAGCACTGGCACGAACAGGGCTGGGGGAAGACGGGACCCACGGGGGACACTGAGAGAGACCCCGGGGGGACACAGCAGTAAAAGAAGCCGTAGTGGCACGCAAGCCCAGGACACTCCCCCCCCCACCGACCCGAAGCGCCTAAGACTAAACGGGGCGACCCCCAACAACAAGCCCAGGCACCTCCCGGGGCCATCTCCACAGCCACAGCACCTGGGGCTACGGGACACTTGTCAAAGTCCGCTGCACATGGGATTTCACTGCCTGAACCCGAGAGACGCGACCACCCCCCGAATGGGGCGACACATGCTCCGAAAGACGGCTGCACAGAACACAATAGACAGATTCAACATGTCTGCCCCGGCAAAGGACCCCGCTGCAACAGACCGCGCTGAAAGGCCCAAGCCAGCCAGCGGAACGAGCCAGGCACTGTCACTCACAGACATAATGGCTGCCATCAGGGAGTCAAGGACGTCTGTCGAAACGAAAATAGAGGGCCTATCCTCAGAGGTCTCCTTCCTCCGCCAGGTCTTGCAGAACCTGACGTCTCGGGTGGGGGAAACGGAGCAGAGAATCTCCGATGCTGAAGACACGACCAAAAGAGTGGAGGAACGCCTAGGGCAGGTAGAGAAAAAAACTCGCAAATCTCGAGGCCAGGGCTGAAGACAGTGAAGGCCGTTCCCGGCGCAATGATATGATAGGTATGATAGGTCATTTATAACACACTTAATACCCAGAGGTTTCTAAGCGCGGACCAGGGGATCGAACCTGTGTTGCTCCGTGTCGTCTTGCTTCTAAGGCAAGCACGTTGCCGCTGAGCTGTCCTCCCGAGATAACCTCTGCATCCTTGGGCTCCAGGAACGGGAGGAGGGCCCGTCCATGGAACTCTTCCTAGAAAACTGGCTAGCGGACATAATGGCCCCCCAAAAGCTCTCAAAATTCTTCTCTATTGAAAGGGCACACAGAGTCCCGACAGGCAGGCCAGTACCCAGAGCACCCCCAAGAGCGGTGATAGCCAAGCTCATGAATTACCGAGACCGGGACACAATCCTTCACATGGCACGATCAAAAGGCCCAATTACGTACAACGGGAACAGGATAGGTTTTTTCCCTGACTACACGCGTGAGGTCCAAAAAGCCTGCCAGTCCTACGACTCCATTAAACGGAAACTAGCGGCACTGAACATCAAATATGTGCTTTTCTTCCCGGCCACTCTTAAGCTGTACTACAACAACACGGTCCACGTATTCCAGAACCCTAAAGAAGCATGGGACTGGGGTGAGACCCACGTTCTATCCTCCCCAAGATCCAGAGATCACACACCGAGAAAGGTGAATGGCCACACCACCCCGACTCAGGGACAGACACCCTTCCCAAGCATGGACAGCACAGATGATAACTCGCCTGGCGGGAATGGAAAGACCAATGAACCATAGGGGCATCGGAGGACCCTCACTGCTTCGCACCACTCTGCGGGATGACACACGGGATCTCCTCCCCTGCTCCCCCCCTTTCTGTGCAGGAAGGGGATGTCTAATCTGTGTGACACTTGCAACTAAATGGACGGCCAGGAACGGGTAAGCAGAGCAGCGACCCGAACCCCTGGGGATATCCCCGAACAAGTTGGCATTGTTGATGGTTGCAGGTTTGGGCGACATGTGCTTCCAGTTGGGGGGGGGGGGGAGTACAGGGTGGGGGGAGTTCAGGGGTGTTGGCTATCAAGCATCACGGAACCAGATGCCAAAATAGCGGTTGTTATGGGCAACAGTTGTGCCGGAACGAGGGATCCGGCGTTCCGGCTACCAGAGGATGTTTTAGTTTATGAAGTGCAGCTACTTGAGAGAAACGGGTTGGGCATTGATGGGATGGTGGGGGGTGGAGGGGAGCACATGGTCCACACGATCCTCCTTGAAGGCCGACGGCACTCAACCCATTAACGGACCACAAATGGGTCAGTTGACCCTGCTGACCTGGAATGTGAATGGCCTGGGCTCAAGCATCAAACGGAAATTAATACTGCAGTATCTTAACAGACAAACCCCGGATGTGGCCTTCCTCACAGAGACCCATTTGGCAGGGACGGAATGCAGGTTTTTTTAAGAAATCCAACTACCTGCAGTCATACCAGGCAGGGTTCTCAAGGGGCGCCAGGGGCACAATGGTACTCGTCCATAAGTGCATCCCCTTTCAGGTCAAAAAGGTCCGAACCGACCCTGGCGGCCGATACATAGCCGTGTTGGGTGACTTATGGAGAGAGGTAGGGCCTCATCACAGCATACGCACCCCCTGCACTCACAAGGGATCTCCTTCACGACCTGCAACTGATACTACGGGAAGAGAGGGCGGATGCATGGGCTCTGGGAGGGGACTTCAATGACGTAATGGAGGTCGCCAGGGACATGTCACGCAAGGGGGTTACAACTCGGGGGGGCCCGACTGCACTTTACGGATTCACGGACTCCACTGGGCTATTAGACACTTGGCGGGCTCTACACGGGAACGAGTCTGGGTTTTCATTCTACTCCCACGCGCACAAAACAATGTCCAGAATCAACTACATCCTTATCCCCCAGAACGCATTCCACAGACTCATATCCGCGACCCTACTGGCCAGGGGGATCTCAGACCACTCTCCCCTACTAGTGACCCTGAAGAGCAATCACCAGAAACCAGACACTACCTGGCGCCTGAATGCTTACTACTTGGGGATCCCAGAGATAGCGGAAGGGCTGATAAACAAATCCAACGAATATTTTGAGCTTAACGAGGGCTCCGTTGACTGCCCATTCACAACCTGGGAAGCTTATAAATCCGTTCTCCGGGAGGGAAGCCATTGCCCTGTTGACCGCCCATCGGCAGAACCACACCCGCGAACTCACGGAGGCCGAGGGACAGGTCTCCGAACGGGAGTCACAATTTTTGGAACTAGGCACTACAGCCTCACAAGAGGCCTTGGAAACAGCACAAGTGACCCTAAGCAATCAGGCCCTAGACAACGCTCGGACCGCCCAATGGTCGATCCGGAGCCAGATCTATGAACACGGGGATGAGGCGGGAACAACTCAAGGGGCATGTTCAATCGATTCAAACACCAAATGGGAAGCTATTGACGGATGATTCCGATATAGTGGACGCCTTTGCCAACTATTATGAAACCTTTATTCCCCCCCCGGACCTGGGCCCCGGGACTCACCACTCTAACTTCCTCAATACGATTGAACTCCCAATCCTCTACATGCAATAGAGGGAAACACTCGACCGTGAACTGTTGGAGGACGAATTACAATCCGCGCTCACACAACTCCAGACCGGGAAAACCCCGGGACCTAACGTCTTCCCAGTGGAAACTTGGAAACGCCTTGGTGGTTCACTAATCACACATATGCACCAAATGTTCCTACGGAGCAGAGAGCTGGGTGCCCTTCCCCCAGACCTCCGAGAGACCTGTATCGTGGTACTGCCCAAGCCGGAACGACCCCCTGAGCAATGTGTCTCATACAGGCCCATCTCACTGATAAATGGGGAGGCCAAAATCCTAACCCGAGCCCTAGCCAACAGACTACTGGGAGCGATCGAGTCCCTGGTCCACCCCGACCAGTGCGGATTCATGCCTAATAAGTCCACATGCATGAACCATCTCAGACTCCAACTTGCTCTGGACCGAGCCCCAGAGATACCCGACCTGCTAGCCTTACTAGCGGTCGACTTTGAGAAGGCATTTGACTCTGTGGGGTGGGAGGCTCTGAGGGACATCTTAGACCGCATGAATTTTGGACAGGGCTTCATCTCCTGGACCAAGCTCCTATACGAATCCCCCATTGCAAAAGTCATGGTGAATGGCAGACAATCTAAATCATTCCCGCTGAGGCCCTTTTCTCCCGTTGTTCCTCCTCGCAACAGAACCACTTGCGATCAGGCTTTGCACAGACAGCGGGTGGTTGGGATTCGTCTGGCCTGGGGAGGGGAAGACCGGGTCTCGTACGCCGCCGACCTCCTCATTTACCTTAGAAGGCCGGTGGCCTCTTGTCCTGTGGTGTCCCGAATCCTCACGGACTACCAATGGTTTTCTGGCCTGAGGGTGAATACCCAGAAAACAGTGTTCTTCCCAATTCAGGGGGGAGCAGGCACGATCCCGGACACCTGTCCATACCCAGTTTCCATCCGCAGCTTCCTACCTGGGCATACGAATTGGCGCCTCGCTAGAGGAGTTCCTCCAAATGAACTTGCAACCTGTCCTTGACAGGCTCGCCACAGACATTTCCCACTGGCAATCCCTACCACTGTCCCTAATGAGCAGGGCTGCATTATTCAAGATGATGGCACTCCAGAGACTACTATACGTTTTACAGAACGCCCCACTACCCATCCCCCCCGGAATCTTCACAACAATAGACCAACACATACGGACCCTCCTATCGGGGGGCAAACAACCCAGAATTGCTCTTACGACACTACAACGGTCAATTTGGGAGGGTGGGATAGGACTGCCATGCATCCGCACATACTACCTAGCAGTGCAGATGGGGGTGGTAAATGACTGGCTACACAAGGATAGTGCGCTACCCCACATCCGTATGGAACTGTCCGCCATGCACCCGCTTTCCCCCCTCCAAGGGCTATACGCCCCCGGGACGAATGGCCAAAACTCCACGCATGTCACTCCACATCCGCTGCACATGGGAAGAAGCACACAAACTTGTCGGCTCGGGTTCCAGGCCCACACTGGCCCAACCTCTCTGGCATAATGCATATCTCCCTGAAATCCAAAAAATGGGGCCTCTCGGGAACTGGGAAAGGCTTGGGATTCTCACACTGGAACATGTGATTCAAGGGGGGGGTGCATGATTGAGTTTGACACCCTCAAGGAGCACTTTGACCTGGGCCCTGGCGACCGCTTGAGACACACCAACTCATTCACGCTGTGAATGCACAGTTTCCGGACCTGGGGGAGATCCCGCCATGCTCCCCCCTGGAAACCAATATCGCCGCGAAACGCATCCCCTCAAAGGTTACCTCCACGCTATACCAAGCCCTTAACTCCTTCGGCACCAAAGAACTCACTACACTGAAGGAGAAATGGGAAAAAGACATGGACAAGCTGGAGCAGGAGGAATTGGTGGAAGCTCTGATGTTCGCTCGCAAGATAGGCATTGATGCGAAATTACGCCTGATCCAGTTTAGGATACTGCACAGATCCTATTACTCCCGCACCGTGCTGGCTAGATGGAGTGGGGTGGGCGCGGAAGTCTGCCTTCGATGTAAGCATGAAAGGGGCACCTTCTTCCATACAATTTGGGAATGCTCAGTGGTACGGACTTTCTGGGTAAAATGCACACGCACAATCTCCGCGGCGGTGGGATCCCAAATACCAATAGACCCAGAGCTGATACTACTTGGGATATGGGGAGAAACGGACCTCACGAAGCATGAGAAACTGTTAACGGCTGTGGCACTGGGGGCGGGTAAGAGGCTGATCGCTGCAAATTTGGGATCAGCTGCAGCACTGAGCCTAACTCGATGGTCGAATGAGGTCACCAGGTGCGCCTCCTTGGAGTGACAAATCTCCACAGCAAGAGGCTGCCCACGCAAGTTCCAAAATGGCCTGGGGGAGATGGATGGAAGATCAATGATTTCCACCCCCCCCTTCCTCCCCACCACCCCCTCTTTTTTTCCCTCTCTCCTCCCCCCCTCCGTCCACACTCAAGGTGGTATATGCCGCAATACAACTGTATGCACTACTGAATTAACCGTTTTCTGCCTAATTTCTACATGTATGTTCCATGCACTTGTTAAAACCAATAAAATGTGTCATAAAAAAAACAGATCAGGAGCCTGAGCCTAGTCGCATGGGCGGTGTTTCCACCTGGTGCCACTGCAAGTGGTGCGCACTAATGCCAACCGAGGAGGAGAACTGCTGCTGCCGAGAAAACTCTGGATGCTTGTCCTACATATCGGAAGGCGAGACACAGCCGCAATGTGTTACCGAACTGCCAGACTTCAGGGCAGCCTTCCTCACACGGTCCGTGTTGAGGATTATGATGGTGCTTATGCACGAACTTCGCGCAACAGTTCATCCTCGGAATCCAAGTAACGAGTAATTGTACTTTAGTTGTGATGTCACTTAGGCCACTACTATTTCATGGTTGTCTCCTATATTGTCGTAACTTTAATATATCAATGCCAAACGAATTTAGTTTTGCAATTCTCTAGTAATCGTCGTATAATAGTCGTGCAATATTGTACAGTGTCTAGGTAGCATTTGTACTGGCAACAATGCCATTGGATACAAGAATTGTCATTGGCAACTAAGGTTTAATACATCTATCTTGGTCATTTAAAAACAGTTTGTATCTTTCTCTTTCACAGGTGGTACAGGCTGGTGGCCTATCGTTCGTACACATGGTGGCTTCATGGGAGGCTTGGACACCGCGATCGACGAGTAAAACCCGCCTGTGTCATTGGTGCCATTAGAGAAACTTTCCCCAGTGACAGCGGTCAGTACAGGGGATTTTCCTTCACTGTGGTGCAACCAGAGCTTTACAACGTGTAGTACATTTGTGCCATCAAGATAATACTCAAAATAAAGCACAACAGAACTTTTATCATTGGTTGTTTCAGTTTTTCAGTGAATCAAGTGTGTTTTCATTCAGCAGTGTTCCGGGCCTTGTGTGCACGCCTCATGCCCATCCATCCCCCTCCATTATCAAAGGCAGTTCTCACCAGTGGATGTGCGCTGCAAAGGGGTGCTGTCAGGGGCGGGAACGGCCAAGGTGCCAAACACCATGTACACTCCAAAGGGATCTTCCGGACAGGGCCATTGTACACATGGCCTCCTCAGACTCTGTGTCTCCAGGCCGGATCCCCTGAAGCAGGCTGCGCCCCTACAATCCACATAAAATCACGACATATACACGTCATTCATTCACATACACACCCTCTTTTCTAATTCTTTATAAATCACTTGATATTTATGATGAGAACCTCTTTGAGCACTGCAAGTCAACTCGTGAACGTGCTACCTGAGAACTTCTGTGACCACTGCGAATCAGCTCGTCGTCATGCTACCTTTGAACATCTCCCTGTTCTCCTACCACTAACTACCCTGCTTGCAGAATCTAACTGTTTGTTGGTCTAGGTAAGGGCAGGTCACCTAATCATATCGCCTTGATCTCTAAATTTCTATCTATTTCGAACGAACATACCCAGTAGTGTTATGTTCATTCATCTCATTGCCATTGGCTTGATTTTAATTTGTTATGTTATCGATATATATCAACTGTCATTAGTGTCAATTGGGATCGAATTGCATCCTTTGCGGACCGTGTCTATAAGCATGTTTACTTTTGTTGCACGATAGTACATTCAAGGGACGAGTAACATGGTCTGATTTTCGTCACATCAATGAATTGTTTATGAAAGTTATCCTATAATACAGCTGGCCGCGCTACACTGGTTTTGCTGCAGTGACCAAACCATAGCTTGCATAGAAGAATGTATGGTATAATTCCTTCTTTCTCACGTTTTTATGCAAAGTAATTTTCGAATAATGTTGACCTTTTCTTAGCAGAATTTCCAACAATGCCTGCATGTGTGATTTTCGGTTGCCCTTCTAAGACCCATGAGAAATCTGAAGGCACTACAATGCATTTATTCCCAAAGACTATACATCGAATAAGAGAATGGGTCAGATATTGCGGATTTGCGCCGGCAGAGCTTGAAAGTAGAGTCGAAGAAGTCTTGCAGGACATGAGGGGTGATCGATTCCGCATCTGCACCCTGCACTTTACCCCGAATATGTACGACCCATCCATTTACACAAAGAAGAATCGACTCAGAACGGCTCGTAAATTGCTCCCAAATGCAATTCCGACTCTATTCGTTCACAGGCCGCGTCAGGTGAGTCATGGTTCCGGATTTAGCTGTAGCCCTTGGGGTAGTGAACAGGTCACTAAATGGACGGATTGGTGTTTTAGGTGTAAATGTCCCTTATAATACTTTTCATATTTACAAGATTGCATTGCTTTTGAAATAAAGACCATTTTGCTAAACATCTGTCCTTGGTTTTAGGAGCATCATAGAAAACGATTTACGGGCACAGAAAACTATGGTATAGTGTCCTTTGAAACAAGCATAATGTTTTCGTATTCTGTCTCCTTTCATGCCAATTTTTAAGATTAGTATTTCTAAATCAAATCAAATTTTCCCTTTACAACTCCATGACTATGCATTGAATATGAAGGAGCAAGATTCAGCATCCATGTCTTGCCTGGAGTCAACAACCACTTCGAGCGCGTATCAGGTAGTTTCACTTAGCTATTCAGTTCTTCAATTGTTTTATGCATGGAATTTCAGATAATCTGATCATATTTACGTATCATGTTATTCGTTTACACAATGTTTCATTCGTGGTTTGCTATTGATATGTACCAATGTCTGCATCCCATTGGGTGTGTTCAATTTAAAAATGTTCATCCATACTAATACAAGTACTGTGTTACAAGGAGATGCTGATGCTTTGACTACAATTACATCATCCCTCGTAGTTGATCCAGAGCCAGAGTTATGCGTACTGACAGTTCCTAAGAATGAAAGAAAGTCAGTACTAGATCTGATACTATTAGACAGTGACAATATTAGAAACAAGCAGTTTTTGCAAATTGCTTGAGTGCAACATTGCGGACAGTGTGCTTCGCACAGTCAACTTTGATCGAGTAAACTAGCCATCAATCAGGTGAAATTCAAAATGTATATTTTGACTAAATGACGTACACGATGTACGTGTTTATCTGTGTAAACCATGTGTGCGAAGGAATAATATGATTTCTAATACAAATTACTTATTTTTAATGGATACTATTTTCTAAGGATGTATACAAGATCAGGATATAGAAGAGGAGGCACGTGGATCCGAGTCGGTAGACCAGCTTGCTGTTGCTGACATTACAGTAAAGAAGGTTTCAAAGAAAAGCAAGAAAGATAAGGTCATTTACAAACAATTTCATTTTTAAACAGTGCTTTGTGTTGGCACCTTCATAACATGCTTTTTTTAATGTAAATTGTCCAATACTGTATGTTGGATTTACATTGAACATCTTTTTCCAACCTGTCTTCTAGTTGCCCGATGGTGTACGAACTATGCAGACACAGACAGCGACAGAAATGAGAGATGCTGCTTGCCAAACTGATTTCACCATGGAGCAACTATTATTTGAGACGCAGCGTGTTCAAATCAATAAGCAGACTCGAGATGCTTTTGCCAATGGTCAGAAAATGAATTTAATGTGACCGGCGAAGCCAGCAAAGTGTTTTGCACCATTGCTACAATGCGACTGCTCCACCAGATGAAGATAAAACTGAATGTATTGAAGATGCTTTTGAATTAGTCGCAGACCACTTGACACAATCGACACCCGCCAAAAAAGGGCCACCCAAAACTCAATCGACATTGACGATTTCTACGATTCACGTTCAAGTAACAGACGCTGAAAGGACAGAGACTGAAGCATCAATACAATTGACCAAGGAACTAGACAAAGATTTCGACTACAGTATGTCCAGTTTGGATGATAGGTCAACCACAGCTCAGTCAGAAACAACATTAATGCAGGATGACAGTCTAATATTAAAGGAGTACAACAGAGAGAGGTGTCCTGGCTGTAGGAGTCAAAGCTAATTACAACTTGTTTCTTGTAAAAATAAAAGTTGTAGACAATTCACTATCCTTTGGTGGCACAATTTATGCATAACCTAGGGTAGGAGTACATGAAAAACAAATAATAATCCACATGTGCTAGATTATTGATTGGAGGAGCAGCTTTTATTAAGTGACTGTCCTCATCCATTTAAATACTTTATGAAGGAATAGAAAGTGTAATATACAAAGGTGTAAACATTCCACCCATATGACACACCACAATTCAAACAAATGTAAGTAGTAAGCATAGAACAAAGACCAAAACAAATTAATACATGAACATGCTGTATGTTTAACAGTGTTAGAAAGAGACAAGAGTACAAAGGTATCAGATTGCTTCTAATGCCTTCTGTTCTTTTCACTGTTGACCAGGTTTTTTCAGCAGGTTTAAATCAGATTTACCCAATGAAAATGGAACTCGTATAACCTTATTGTTCCTCTGTAATGAAGACCTTGGAAGGGTCTAACATAGCCAGGCTAAAGGGTGACCAAACATAATGGGTTGACGTCACTGAATTAAATCAAAGCTAGAGTTCTGGGGGGAACCTAACACCACCACATGGGTGAGGAAATCCCAGGACGTTTCGGCTTTCAGTGGGTCACAGCCTTCTTCATGGAGCCAAGGAGAGGAGGCCCCTGTAGAAAATGAAGGGGAGCTAAGGTTACTATAAGTAATGTATAAAGGATTTAGTAAGAGCGCAGTGGTTAAAAGACCATGTACATAAAAATGTCATTGTCAAACATATAGGACCCCGTGAGTTAAAAAACATCTAGTTTGCTCGTATTGGTGGTCAAGTACTGACCTTTACACCGGCCTGGGTTCTGGATGGAAGCCAGGTGCTGAGGATGGTAGAAATATGGTGAAATCCTCATCAGAAAAGTAGGAAATACATCTGCTGTGGAAAAACAGAGGCATGGCTCTGATTAGAAAGTGACCCGTATTACCCTACATTACGGGGTGACAAGAACGGGTCAAATAAATGAGCACGTCCCCAAGTCCAGTGGCAGTTCCGGCAGGGTCCCCATTCTTCCCCGGAGGGAAAGGCTGTAATGCAGCCCAGCCAGAGCTCCAGGATGGGTGGAGGTGTTGTCCCCGGCCTTGGACATCCGTTTACCATGTGGGTGTACCATCCCCAAACACAGCGGCAGATCCAGGGAGCCCGGCAGGGTCCCCTTCTCTCCCCCGAGGGAAATTATGTAAAGCAGCCTAGCCAGCACTCCAGGATGGTTGGGGTGATTTCCCTCGCCTTGGACGGCTGTCTCCCATTTGGTTTGACCGTCCTCAAGCCCAGCAGTGGTTCCAGGGAGCCCCGGCAGGTTCCCCGACATTTCCCCCCCCCGAGGGAAATTCTGTAACGCAGCCGAGCCAGAGCTCCAGGATTTCTCAGGGGTAATGTCCCTGGCCTTGAGCGGCTGTCTGCCATGTGGGTTGACCATCCCCAAGTGCAGCGGCAGTCCCAGGGAGCCTCGGCAGGGTCACCATCCTTTCCCAGAGGGGAGAAGCTGTAACACAACCCAGCCATAGCTCCAGGGTGGTAGGGGTCATACCCCTGGCCTTGGGCGGCTGACTCCCATGTGGGTTGAACGTCCCCAAGCCCAGCGGTGGTTCCCGGGAGGCTTGGGTGTCATGCCTGTGCCACTGGCGCACAAATTGGCAACCATCATGGACGATTTGGTACTCATTTATCTTCATAATACTCTTTAAACAACCCCTATTCACACTTTGGTCCTTAATTTCCATTTGTACGACTTTGGTACTTTCTTATTTAATTCAGCGAACTACATATACCATAATGCACCTTGCTACAGCTATAAATTCCTGGCTATTCCCATTCATCAGTATTGGAACCACAATCCCCAGAAGCCCTAGCGATCAGTGCTGCTTCCACCATCTCAGGACCAGAGAGGGAGGAGGCAGATTACCTTCAGGTGTGCTGCTCCAGGTGCTGCCAATTAGCCTGCCTCAGCACAGGGCAGGGCTGTATTTAAGCAGCTGCCTGCAGGAGCTCAGTCTCTTGCAACAAGAGTTCTCCCAGCCCCTCTTTGCCTTGAGCCTCGATTTGTTTGCTGTTCCTGTTGCTGATTTATCCTGCTTCTGATCCAGTACCTCGCTGCTCTGCTCCTCTGGGCTCACTCCTTGCTGCCCTGCTCCTCTGGGCTCCCTGCCTCGCTGCCCTGCTCCTCTGGGCTCCCTGCCTTGCAGCCTGCTACACTCCTCTACCTGCAGTCCTGCTCCTCTGGACTCCCTGCCTTGCAGCCTACTACAGTCCTCTGCAGTCCACTACAGTTTGCCTGCACCTTGTGCCATCCGTTACTGCAGCCCTGCTTCCCTGTTTGCGGCCCCCCCGCCCCATGTTTCTTGGCTGCTGCTCCCTTGCTCTCTTCCTTGTTTACAGCCCCCTGTTCTTGATCCCTGTCGTTCTCTTCTTGAGTCCTCCGACCTCCCCTTACGTTACCCTTTTCAGTTATACTGTTTTTCCTTCATTTCCTTCTGCTAGTTTTCTCTTTGACTTCCTTTTCCCTGGATATTTCTGTTCTTGTCTTCTCTAGTGTCTTATGTAAATCCTTTGTATAGAGCTTGACTGTTGGTTTCCGGCAGGCAACCTCTGCCCCTTCCCTTGTCACGTTTTCAGTGTTACAGACACCCACAGCTGTTGTTCCCAGCCATGAGCATACAGAGTGGGCCCCTGTAATAGCAATCTGTGAAGAAAGCTGGAGTTTCCAAAGGTCCGTGGAACACTCTTTCCCATTTCTGCATACACCCCAAGGGGGAATCCAGTTTGTTTGTACCTTTGTATTTCTGCTACAGTTGCCTACTCTTCTTTCTTGTTGAGCTTCCAGCTGTGTGTGTGCTTATCTGTCACCTTACCTCAGCACAGTCACCCAAAACCTACCTGAGGGCCCTGTGCCACTCTTGGCAGAGAGCCATCCCTGACACTGGGACATTCCCCAGACTTTCCTGGAGGGATAAGCTGTAACGCAGGCCATCCAGAATACCATGATGGTTCGGGATCATGTACCTGGCCTTGGGCACCCGTTTCCCATGTGGGTTGACCATCCCCAAGTGCAGCAGCATTATGCATGCAGACGTGAAACTGAAAGCAATCCAACCCTGGGGCTGCCTCACATAGAACCTCCTACTCAAATAGCCCGGGGTTTGGATTTCATTTTTGTGCGATCCCTGATTGGCATGGATCGCACAATATGAAGTGCCAAAATGGACTTAAGGGGTTAAACTCGTGTTTTTTCCTTCACCACCAAAACATATGTTGCTCTTTCCACTATGCCCCAATATCCTCTGGAGGGGTTATTATTGTTTGGGATAATGACCCTTCCCCCAACTGAAGGTCCAGCAATAACGACTCCTCCCTCGGTCTATGAAGCTATATAGTTGTGCACTGGAAATCTTTCTCTCCGTGTTTACAAATGTAGTTCATGTTTCTCTTTTCCACAATGTTCAATGATTATGGTTGCCCATCTGTGAAACTTCAATCCAGGTTCCAGAATGTAGCGTGGGGTTTTATCTCCTTCGCACAATGTTCATTGGTGCAGTGCAGTTAGACAGCTTGTTACTCAAGTTTCATTGGTGGTTGTTTGGTGCTTGGGGACTCACCTAGATTCAGGTACCATCCTGGTACCCTCCTGCTCTTACAATCTCCAGTGGCGATTGTAACTTGTTTGAGAACCTTCACACCAGGTTCCAGAGTGCAGCGTAGTTGCTCTCTTACTCTCACAATGTTCATATCTCTCCCAGTGGCCGGGATCGTCACCATTTCCCATAGCCTGGGAGCTCAGTCCTCCACTTGGCCAGAGTTCTGCATCCCTACTACCACTATTGTCACAGTGCCAAACAAAACTACTTCCAGATTGTTGCTCCCCAGCATTCTTCGCATTGTCTGCACCTCCTTGGCAAACCATAGCCGAGCCCCACCCCCTCCTTGTCAAAGGCTCGTCTCCCTCCATATCCTTAACATATTCTGTATTGCTACAGCTACTAATAGCTTCATTGTCAGACATCCAGCTGCAAGTCCCTTAAAGTATTTATACCAGCCGTGTTGGATAACCTCTCTAACATATCTCTCAGCCATACATCCTACTTCTGCCTCTCAGTGGGTACTAACCCTCAGTATCTCTTACACTCTTCTAGAGTCTCCTTTCCAATACACACAATATTCAGCACCCTCTGAAAGGATTCTCTCACATGCCAAGAGTCATTACTCATGAACATCCTTCTTTCTCTTTAACTGGATTTCCTTTTCTTTCAGCACACATTGCTCACCAGACTCCCGAATCCAAACTGGAAGGATTCATTCGCCTTTCAACTGAAAATGCTCCTCAGGATCCCAGGCTATAAGGATCGCTGGGTTTTCTCTTCCTTGCGTTCCTGCAATCCACTGAAAAGACAAACATCAACAGACTGTGGAAGCTTCTCTGTTGCAGGCTGCAATGGGCATACTTCACCTCAGTAGCCAATTTTGTATTACTTATATGTATTTATGGTTGAAGGTGATCGTTCAACCAGAAGAACTCTACAAGAGATCATAATGGCTCAGTCCCATTACTGGCAGCTGTACATCGGACATGTTCTTGGTTAATACATATACTAGATGGTGGAGTTGAAGAAGGTGGTACAGTTAGTGATGAGAGGACAAATGGATGTCATGTAAAACTATGGACTAGGTGCATAAACCAAATGTATTGCACAGTTTTGTACTAACATGATTGGGAATGATCATTTGGCAGACAGTGATTACCCATGTTCATTTTGGGTGATCAGGGGAGTGGATATAGATTACAGTACAGGGTGGGGTTGTGCACTATCATGTTAGGTTATTGTTGAGTTATGAGGAGGCCAAGTAGGGGTTCCAGATCATTTATTTAAAACCCACAGAGTGCAGCTTCAGCTGTGGCCTCGACCGCCAGCCTCAACTACCAACTGACAACTAAAGCAATAACAACGACTGAGCAAAGTCTTTAAGCTATCATTGGGCTTTCCTCACCCTTCCAGTAAACCTGATGGGCACCACACACTCCTGCAAATCAGGTACATGCTTCCTGAGTACAGGCTTGGGTACAGAATCAGGTATATTCCTGAGTACAGGTTCATCATTAAATCCTACTTTCCTTTCCTCAGAAATACTTGCCAGCATCTCCTCCTCGAAAGAAGCTAGTCTGTCTATAGACCAAATTTCATCTCCTTCAACCACCACTACCAACACTACACCATTCCTTACAGCTGTAATTCTTTTGGGACCCACGAATTTACTTTCACAACATTTGGGACCCAACCTGGGATTCTTTACCAGAACCAAAATCGCCAACCGTCAAAACACGATCCTTTACATCATGGTGCTCATCAAAGACACCTTTATAATGATCCTGCCCCGCTCTCACTACCCTCATCACTTTCTCACAATCCACCCAAACGGCAACTGCTGAGCCCATACAACCAGGGCATAATGTTGTTCCTGGCTCATGGCCCTTTAAAGAAACAAAAGTTGAAACATTGGTCACTGAGTGGGATGTGGAGCAATATCCCCCAAATCCATTGTCTCAAAACTGCCAGGGCAACACAGCTTTCAACACTAATTGAATTCCCCCTTTAATGAATCTATGGACTCTCTCCACTAGGCTATTCATCCTCAGATGATACAATGCTGTGTATACATGAGATATGGAATATTCTTCTAGAAACTTCATCATTCCTGATAAAAAATTGTACACCGTTATCGGCAACCAACATCTTCGGAAAACCTTCTCTGAAGAACACTGCACGTTCCCATTCTGCTTCATCAATGGCACTACCCTCAATGCTTGTCACCACTGTTCCTTCGGTGGTGACTATGTCCAACGATTCAGGCAAACTCACTGGTAATCTTGACAAACAATCCACCACAGAATTACTCTTGCCAGGCAAATAACACACTGAAAAGTCATATTCTTGAAAGCCTAATAACCACTTAGAAACTCTAGGGGATCCTCTACTCCAACTCACACTGGATAACATCTGTACCAAAGGTTTGTGATTTCACCTCACTATGAAGTGCTGGCCCCACAAGAAGAACTTGAAGTGTAACACAGCCCAATGCAAGTCTAAAGACTCCCTCTCCACTACTGAATAGTTACTCTCTGCACCTCTCAAAGCCCTGGAAGCAAACGCCATTACGCGTTCTTCCCCCTTTCCATCATTGTGCGTCAGTGACGCTCCTAACCCCAAAATGCTAGCGTCAACTGTTAGATATGTCTTGCTTCCCAAGTATGGGAGATGGGGCATTTGGCAATGCACCTCTTAATTTCCTCGACTGGTTCCTTACATTCCCCTGACCAAACATATCTTACTCCTTTTTTTAACAACGCTCTAGGGTGTGCTGACAAAACTGCACATTTCTCCACAAACTTGTGATAATACTCTGATAAACCTAAAAAATAACAAAGCTGTTCCTTATCCGTGGGTTCAGGGCCAGACTTATTACTTCAACCAAACTATGCTTGGCTACAATACCTTGAGCTGATACAGTAATGAACCAAATATTCCACACTCTGCCCACCTATTCTGCATTTACTCCATTTGACAGTAAGCCCTGCTTCATGCAATTTGCACAACACTTCTCTGAACACATTGTCATGCTCCTCAAGGGTGCTGGCATGGATTAATAGATCATCTTGAAAAACAATCACTCTACCCGCACCCTCAAGTACTTTTTCGATAACTCAACGGAAGACAGCAGCCGCTGATGCTAGTCCGAAGGGCATTCTGCGATACCTGAAGGTCCCTTCCGGTGCAATGAAAGAAGTGAGTTATTGACAATTGTGTGTAAGTGGCACTTGATGGTAAACCGAAGAAAGGTCAATCACTGTAAAATGTCTGGCATCCCCCAAAAGAGATGCCTGTCCACCAAAATGTTCCTATTCAAATCCCTAAGACAACACACATCCTCAGGCTTCCATTTGCCATTGTGTCAGGACTGTCAGTAATATCTACTTCTGAACCGCTAAACACTGTTTGATCCCCTTCCTCCTCACCGGATTCTTCTGAAGAGGATTGTAGTTTCTTGCCCTTCTTTCTCCAATCCGAAACAGGTGAGTGTTGATATCCGTAGGAAGGGCGAGCGGTGGGCCCAGTGACTCTCGTGGAACAGGAAGGCTGTGTGGTCTGGAGACCACTATCCAGGTAAGCGTGCAGTTATAAAGGCTGCGTGGACAGAGGGACCGTACACCAGGTACGCGTTTGCTGGTCCAAAGGAAGGGAGAAGTCACAGAATGGTTGTTACAAGATCCTTGAATGAAGGTGGAAGGAAAGGTGGCGTAAGCGCCGGGAAGAGCAGGGAGCGGCAGAATACCACTAGAGGAAACAAAACGAAAAGGAAAGGGTAAGGTGAGAAAAGAGCAAGCAGTTGCCGGAGGAGATGGCAGATAGCTAAAGAGAAGGAAACAAGCGGGCAGGAAGAACATAGAGAGCAACAGCGCGTCCTTGACTGGAACGGAGCGAGATCCGTAAAGGGCAAGGAGAGATCGCAAGGCACAGAACCAAGACTAGGCAAAGGAAAGCCACAGGGGGAAAAACAAAAGGGGTGAAGCAGCAAAAGGCTGAAAGCGGAAACTAGTGCCTAAGACCCAAAGCAAAGGTAACTTGCGGGTTGCAACGCGAAAGTGAAAGTAAGAGGCGGGACTATGTACTGTAGAGAGAGGGAGGACCAAAAGACTAGTCAGACAAGCGGGTAGTGTGAACAACATAATGGAGCATTCTAATGGCGGCGAAGTCTCTAAGCGCCAGGATGGCAGGCGCATGACAGTATGCCCCTTTACTAGGTGTCGTCCACCGGGTTTGGTTAGGTGCAACCGGTAGAACATGCAAATCAAGCAGTCTGGGTGCATGTACATGTGAAACAGGTTCCCAGGACTCTTCAGAGTCGGAATATCCTTTCCAGTGTACCAAATACTACAAACGCCCCTTCTTATACCTAGAGTCCACTATCTGAGTGACTTCGTAATCTGCTGGTGAGGTGTCCACAGGCAGCCGTAGGGAAGGAACAGAACGCTGGTACGGATCCCCTTAGAATTCTCTGCGCAATGAGGAATGAAACAAGGGATGAATGCGTTTTAAGCATGTGGGTAATTGCAGCCTATAGGCTACCTGGTTCATTTGTTTCAAAACAGGAAAGGGGCCCAGGAAGCAGGGCGACAACTGGGTCAAACCCAGCGTGGCAGATACTTTGTAGAAAGCCAGACCAGTGTACCTTTGGACCAGTCAGGTGATTGTTGGCGATAAGGATTGGTTTGGCCTTGATGACGGGCTTGGCTGTCAAGTAGGCCTTCGCTGGCAATCTTGTGAGCCTCTGTTATGTTGGCTAGGATGTCATCTACCAATGGTACAGTAGTAGCTTTCAAATCTCTGGATAAGATATCCGAAGGATGGAATCCGTAATTGAAGTAGAAAGGACTTAAACCGGGTGCTGTGTGCCTGGCGTTTTTATAAGAAAACTCGGCAGTGTGTAACGGAGACACCAAATTGTCCTGTTGGTGGTTGGTGAAGCACTTCAGATACTGTTCCACGGTGGCGTTTAAGCACTCAGTTTGCCCACTGGTCTGCGGGTGGAACCCTGAGGACAATGCTCTCTCAATGCTGAGCTTGTCGCATAAGGCCTTCCAGATGCGTGAAGTGTACTGACTGCCCCCATCTGAGACAATCTTAATTGGCAGACCGTGCAGCTGGAAAATGTCTTTGGTGAATACGGCTGCCATGGTAGAAGCTGTAGGAACGCCTGGGAGGGGGGTAATGGGCCATCTTAGAAAAAGTGTAGACAGTGACCATGATGCAAGCGCAACTGTCTGAAGGGGGAAGATCCACAATGAAGTCCATCGTGAGGTTACTCCACGGTCATATAGGGATCTGGTCTTGATGAAATAACCCTAGGGGCCTTTGGGTGCCATGTTTGCTCCTACAACACGTAGGACATGTGGAGACATATCTTCTGACCTCGGCAGAGAGACCCGGCCACCAAAACGGTCGCTGCAGGAGTTCCAGGGTGGATGCAATGCCCATATGACTGGCTATTGTGACACCATTTTAGGGCAAACCGCCTAGAGGCAGAATTCGGGAGATACAGACGGTCATTAACAAACAATAGCCCGTCTCTCCTGCAGAGAGAATCTTGAGAAGAAACCCAAGGATTGGTAGTAGCGTTCCTGTAGCTTCTCGTACGGTCTGGAGAAAAGAAGAAACCTGACAACCCTTTTATGAGGAAACATGTAATCTGGTCGGTGATCTGATGAGATGCCTGGCAAAGGAATCCGAGAGAGGGGTTCGGCCAAGACATTGTTGCTACCAAGCAGGTATGTTATGTTAAAGTCAAAGTGAGCAAAAAAATTAGCCCAACTGGCCGGGAGTTGACACATTCCATTTGTTGAAGTACTTTGTTCTTATCGGGAAAGGGTGTATAGTTCCTTGCAGCAGATGATGCCACTCCTCGCAGGTGATCTTCATGGCCAATAGCTCCTTTTCTATAACTGAGTAATTCAGTTGACTTGGGTTAAGAGTTCTCGAAAGGTAGGCCGCCGGATGCTCCACTCCTTCATGCTCTTGTAGCAAGACTGCCCCAATAGCAGCTGCACAAGCGTCTGTTTCCACGATGAAGGGAAGGTTCTGGTCTGGCTGGCGAAGGATCAGGGCAGAACAGAACTGCCTTTTCAAGTGGTTAAGTGCATCTTCAGCCCTGTCTGACCATGAAAACGGAGTAGCAGACTTTTTGAGAAGGGCTGTCATCGGAAGAACCAGCTCCGAGAACCGCGGTATGAA
This sequence comes from Ambystoma mexicanum, assembly GCF_040938575.1. Classification (NCBI taxonomy): domain Eukaryota; kingdom Metazoa; phylum Chordata; class Amphibia; order Caudata; family Ambystomatidae; genus Ambystoma; species Ambystoma mexicanum. The sequence continues at coordinate 1,393,295,238 of NC_090931.1, forward strand.
CAGGCGGAAGAAGTTAGATAGGCCCAAAAACCGCTGTACTTCCTTGACAGAGGTGGGAGATGGCCAGTTCAGTATCACAGTCATCTTTTTGGGATCCATTTCCACTCCATGCTCAGACAAGATGAAACCCAAATACGGCAATGTGCATACCTCAAAAACACACCTCAGGATTGACCTTCAAGTTGTGTTCCTGGAGGTGTTGGAGGACCTGCTGAAGATGTCTCCGATCGTCTTGTAAGGACGATGAGAATACCAGGATGTCATTGAGGTAGAAGATGACACTATGGCACAGTAGGTCAGAGAAAATCCAGTCCATGAACCGCTGGAAAATAGCAGAAGCATTCACCAAGCCAAACAGCATCACCCGGTATTCATAGTGTCCAAACGGGGTGCGGAAATCGGTCTTCCATTCGTCCACTGCTTGGACACGTAGCAAGTGATAAGCCCGCTTCAGATCTAACTTGGAAAACAAAACTGCACCCTGTACAGCTTCCAGGATGTCACGTATCAATGGCATGGGGTATCGGTCCCTGACCGTGACCCGATTGAGACCCCTCTAGTCAATGCATGGTCTCAGCTCCTGTGTGTCTTTCTTGGAGACGAAAAATAGCGACGCTCCTGCCAGAGAACGGGAAGGCTGGATCAAACCGTTGTGAAGGTTGGCATGCGACCAAAGGGAATGAGGGCGTCAGGGAGTAGTTCAATGGCACAGTCCTCCGGTCGGTGTGGAGGTAACTCTTGGGGATCCTGAACCATATACACTTTGTTGAAACAGCCTAAGTTGGTAGGTATCAGATGGATCCTCAGGGGCTTCAAGGAGGAGGAAGACGAGTCGTCCATGGCCGTCACTTTTTCATAAGAAAAACTGGTTAGACAGAACTTGCGGCAGAATCCGGAGGTAAAGGCGATCTGGTTCTTTAACCAATCTATCAGCAGATTGTGCTTGAGTAACCAAGACACTCCAAGAATTACTGGAAAGTGTGCAGCCCGTTTAAGATCAAACTGGATTGACTCTGTGTGATGTAGTACGGTCATGCGCATCACGTCGGTCGAGTGGGTTATCAATCCGGACCTAAGGGGCGTTCTGTCGATGCATTCGACCTTCTAGTCTTCTTCCTTCTCCACCTGTTTGATTTCCATCTTGTTGGCCCATAGGATGTCCATGAAGCTGCCGGCTGCTCCGCAGTCTATGAGGGCCAGGGTATCTAAGGTCTTCCGACCTACAAGCAGCTGGATGGCCAGCACCATCAACCGGTTATCCTCCATAGGGATGGCGGAGGGAACTGTCAAGGAAACATAGGGACTTAATGCAGTACCTCAGAGACCCGTCCCTGTTAGTTCCGAGGTTGCCCGTTTCCCTGGCAACTAGGAGGCACCTCAGGACAGTCTCGAAGGAGGTGCAAGTTTGAACCACATTACATACAGAGGTTGTTGTCCTTCTGCCACTTCCGTTCCTCTGGAGACAAAGGGCCTCTCGCGGCCCTGATCTGCATCGGTTCTCCTTTGGATGTGCGAGGTGAGGAGGAGACAGGGATTGGAGACTCGGCTGGATACATGGGAGAGCATACCCTCCTTCCTGATCGATCTGCAGCATGGTCTACAGCAATTCGGAAAAATGTTGTGGGACGTGGCGAGCGGGCCAGCTCATCCTTAAATTCTTCCCGTACTCCCCGCCTGAATATGGTACATTGCGCAGCTTCAGGCCACCCCGTGTAAGCAGCGATCCGTTTCAAGTGCGAAATGTAGGTTAGTAGATCCCAAGACCCCTGTCTGATGTCGAGTAGCTCTTCACTGGCTACTTGGGAGGATTCTTGTCTTTCAAAGGCCTGTTTAAACTGGGCCATGAATGCCCCATTGTCTTGCAATATGGGGTAAGCCCATGTCACTATTGGAGTGGCCCACGCCAGGGCGTTGCCTGTCAGGTTGACACCAGAAAACCTATCTATGCTTTATCCGAAGCTTAAGTATGGGGACGGAAAGTGAAGTAGACAATGCATGCCTCCATAAACTCCTTACATTTCTTGGGAGACCCATTGTACTTGCATGAGGCCAACGGCATGGGTGGTAATTCGGCATGTGGCTGATCCTGCGTAGTTATCATCTGCCGCAGGGTATTGTTCTCTGTCTTTAGAGTCTGGACCTCCTGAGAAAGGCCCTGCACAGCATTTACCAATTCCTGGATCTGTTCTGCCGTTGCCATGTTGGAGGTTACTGGGCATTGCAAACTGTTAGATCCCCTTCCTCCTCACTTGATTCTTCTGAAGAGGCTGGTAGTTTCTTGCTCTTCTTTCTCCAATCCGACTTCGTCTTTGTGAAGAGGTACGGCCTTCCCCAGATGGAAGCCACAATGTCGCCGTATAGGATATGGCAGACAATGGACCCCTGCCCTTGAATGCCTGTGCAGGAGGAAAAAGCCAGTGGCAGAAAAAACCTCTTGTAGAGCTGGTCGCGTGTAGATGTCCGTAGGAAGGGTGAGCGGTGGATCCGGTGACTCTTGTGGAACAGGAAGGCTGCGTGGTCTGGAGACGACTATCCAGGTAAGCGTGCAGTTATAAAGGCTGCATGGACAGAGGGACCGTACACCAGGTAAGCGTTTGCTGGTCCAAAGGAAGGGAGAAGTCACAGAATGGTTGTTATGAGATCCTTGCACAAAGGTGGAAGGGAAGGTGGCGTAAGCGCCGGGAAGAGCATAGAGCGGCAGAATTCCGCTAGAGGGAACAGAAACAAAAAGGAAAGGCTAAGGTGAGAAATGTGCAAGCAGTTGCCGGAGGAGACGGCAGATAGCTAAAGAGAAGGAAACAGGCGGGCAGGAAGAACACAGAGAGCAACAGCGCGTCCTTGACCGGAACGGAGCGAGATCAGTAACGGGAATGAAGAGATAGCAAGGCACAGAATCAAGGCTAGTCAAAGGAAAGCGACAGGGGAAAAACAAAAAGGGGAAAGCAGCCAAAGGCTGAAAGCGGAAAACTAGCATCTAAGAACCAAAGCAAAGGTAACTTACGAGTTGCAACGTGAAAGTGAAAGTAAGAGGCAGGACTATGTACTGGAGAGAGAGAGAGGGAGGACCAAAAGACTAGTCGACAAACAGGTAGCGTGAACAATGCAATGGAGCATTCTAATGGCGGCAATGTCTCCAAGTGTTTCATAGCGCCAGGATGAGAGGCGCATGACACACTGCCAGCAGAACCACAGGAGATAACCATTCTGTGCCCTCAACCCTTTCAATCACACCTTTCTGCAACAATGTGTCAAGTTCATCCTTGTGTTGAGAACGAAGGTGGTGGGGAACCAGACGTACTTTGTGAACAGCTGAAGTAGCATTCTTTTTTAATCTGATGTGATGTTCAAGATCTTTGAACCAACCCAAGTTGTCTGAAAAAAGTCTGGAAACTCATTCTTCCATCTATCCGGGACTTCTGCTCTAGATACCAGCAGCGCCAGGTTTGCTTGAATCTGAATTCCCAAGCTCGCCTGTTCATCCCATTCCAAGAGAGGGTAACCTTTCTTGGTCACATATACATCTGCAATGCAATTTCGACCTTTGTTCCTGTCACAGCCATGAATTTCCAAGCATCTCAATCCCCACTTCCCCATAACCATGTGGACAGATATTCTTCAGAAGATGCTCAATTCTACCACCAATGGTATTTGTGAGAGTATCACCTGAGACAATGGTCGAAGGCGACGCACAATCAACCTCCATAGTTAAGGGTCTCCCATGATAAATTGGTCTCAGGGGCCTTTCTTGCCACCATTGAGAGCAGAGATTTCAAACACATGGCAGACAGCTGCAGGTTTGGAGTCCGTTTGATGTAGATGTGCCTGAGATATCTGTGCAACCTCTTGTTCAGCCTTGGGGCCCACTTGTTGCTCCAGAGTATTTACTCCTCCCTCTTTGCAAACTCAAGTAAAATGGCTCCTATGCTTACACTTAATGCAGTTGGCATTTCGGGCCAGACAGAATACACTTGAGGATAAGCCGGTCCGATAGCACAGCGAGTAGAACGCTCGCTTTGACATTTGTGCAGAGCCTTCTGACGCAGGTTTGAATCCCGGCAGGGCCAAACTCAGCCTTTCATCCTTCCAAGGTCGATAAATGAGCACCACACACCGTGGGTAATAAGCAGCGCTCAGATAACTGAGGGTTTGTAGCGCTATCTAAATGCTAAATTATTATTAGTGCCTGGGACTTCCACACTTAAAGCATCTTGTTTCTTTAGTTCCTTCACCTCCTTTCCGGTTTCTGATAGCACACAACTCATAGCCAGGTTGCTCCAACTTCCTGTTCCTCATGTAGTGAGCTGTTTGTTCCATACTGCGGGTAAGTTCCACGGCTTGTTCCAAAGACAAACCTTTTGCCAACAGCTTTTCTTGCACTTGGACAGGACATTATTAATGCATCTCAGTAGCTGGTCCCTAATGAGGTAGTTTGTTAAACGGCCAAATTCGCAGGTGTGGCTTAAAGTGCAGAGAGTCGCTACCTAACTCTCAACAGGCTCAAGTTGCTCTTGGCGTCTCTGGAAGAATCTATGACGCTCAAAGGTCAAATTTTTCCTTGGCTCATAGTGATCTTGGCGTTTCCTAATGGCAATGGTGAAGTCATCCAGGTCACCAGCTCTGACTCCTTCAAGTTCTGGCAATCCATACACTGTGTCTCTCCGTACCAAGATTATGGAGAAGAGGTTGTTTTCTCGCAGGAGTGAATTTGTTTAGTTTAGTTTTTTTATTTGTAGCGTGCGCCGAGCCCTGAGGTAACTGGGCGCCATAGACATACAAGATAATGACAGCAAGTGCATGTGACCGGGTTACATGGTGGTCAGAAATGAAACAAATAAGCATAGGATGATACAGTGAAGAAGCAAGGTGGGTCAGGCAGTGGAGGAGTACTTGTTGGCCAACCAGGACTTGGTTAAGGCTCTGAAGGTCCAAAATAGGGGTTCCGCTCTCAGATTCACCAGTACAGTGTTCCATAGTTTGGCAGCTAGGACCGGGAAGCTGGATACACATGCCTTTTTTAGGGCAAATTTGGGGATGGAAAGGCAATGAGAGTACAACGTTCTCGTTGGTCTGGATGAGATGTGTTTGCTAAATTTGTCTGCCAAGTATTTGGGGGCGTCATTAGAAAGGCACTTGTGGACGATAACAAGAGATCTGAGTGTGATTCGGTCACATACTGGGAGCCAGTGGGCATCTGGTCTAAAGCTGGAGATATGAGAGTGTTGAGGGATGCTCTGGGCCACTCTGAGGGCATTATTCTGAAGCACCTGCAACTTGTTCAGGTTGCGTTCTGAGGTGCCCAGGAAGAGGGTGTTGCAATAGTCGATTTTTGAGAGCACTAGCGCTCTGGCCAGGGTAATGCAGCTAGTAAGCGAGAGGAAGGACTTGCAAGCATTGATGAGCTTGTTTGTGTAGATGGCTGTGGCATTAACTTGTATTTGAGTGAGAGTGTGGAGTCATGGTAGACTCCTAGGGTTTTGATTTCTTTGGCTACTGTAATTAGGTTACCATCTATGGTGATAGATGCGTACCGGGGGTCGAGTTTGTTAAGCCATGGTTGGGATCCAATGAGAAGGAGCTCAGTTTTCTCGTTGTTGAGGCAAAGGCCATGTTCTGCCATCCAGACTTGGATCTCCAGTTAGAGGTTATTAATCCGTGTGGAATCCTCTTCATAGCATCCGGAGAGGGGGATGAAAACCTGGGTGTCATCAGCATGTTTGTGTAAGTGACACCCATATTGTCGAGTTGGTCAAACAATAGCTTGGTGAAGATATTGTATACGGTTGGTGACACGCATGAGCCTTGTGGAACGCCGCAGAAGGTGGGGATGGGATGGGCTGAAGTCCCGGAGAAAAGACCCGGGTGGTTCGGTTGGCAAGGAAGGATTGGACCCAGGCCTGACTGGAGAAGGCAGCTGAGGTCACAAGATGTTCTGTCAGGATCTGGGGGTCAATGAGGTCGAAGGCTGCTGAGAGATCGAGAAGCAAGAGGATGGCTAAGTTGCCCTTGTCCTTCGCCTCGTCCATCTGGATTTTTAGGTCCAGAAGGGGCTGACTCAGTTCCGTGCCTTGGCCTGAAAAGGTTGTTCAAAAGGTTGTTCTGAGGCCCAAAAGGTTGTTCACTTCCAGATGTTTCTGGATCTGCAAGTAGGCTACTCTGTCTAGGATCTTTAGGATGTAGAGGACCGTGGTGATTGGCCTATAGTTAGTAGGGTTGTTAGGGCCAAAGTTAGGCTTTTTTAGGAGGGGCATGACCCAGGCTTCCTTGAGGCTGCTAGGGACTGAGCTTGTTTTGAAGGAGGAGTTGATTAGGGCCGTTATGAACGGGGCAAGATCATTGGCTTCCTGAATGATGGAGGCCGGGCAAGCATCCCCTTGACATCTGGAAGGTTTGAGGCCTTTGATGATGCTTTCTACTTCTTTTGTTGAGACCGGAGTGAAAGAAAATGGGGGTCAGGTTGGGATTTTAGGAGAGGCTGGTGGTGAGGAATTTATTTTTTTAGCTAGGCTGGCCTTTTTTTGTTCGATTCTACATTGTAGCATGGTGATTTTGTCTGTCAAGGCTTTTTGGATTTTCTCACACCAATCTGCATCTTTAACGCAGGTTTCGGTCGGTGTGGAGGGGGCCTCAAGTTCCCTGAGGATAGTGAAGAACTCTTTTGTTCTTGATTTGGCATTGTTGATCCTATTATCATAGGTCTCTTTTTCGGCCAGGAGGATGGCTGATTTGTAAGTGGTGGCCGCAGTCGTGAATAGCCTGTTACAGAAAAAGTTAGGGTAGCCCCTAGGTGTCAGTGTGGATTCAGGGCCGTATATAACATTAAACAAAACAAGAGGGGAGATCCACACTGTAATCAGACTAAATTACTGTCCTCATTTATTCTAATTCAACAGAAAATGTTCTGTGCTCATATACAAAGTCACAAGTAAGAAATACCAAAGGATATGTCTGAAAAACAACTGATCATTTAATTGTGATAGAGCAAAATATTCACAAAAGAAGCAAACAAATCATAACAGTTTTTTCAAAAGGTAAAACAGGGTAACCAAAAAGACAATTCCAATGGATTACCCCAGTAGTGTAAACTTAAAAGTAAATGAAGAAAGAAAGAGAAACGGAAACAGAGGTACAAATGCAATAAATAATAACATCGAAATGTTACTCTGTAGTGGACTAAATGCCTTACTTTAAACCTTAGTAGGGGTGTCTATTCCTAAATGATTCGCTATTATGTATCATGATCAGTGTATGATCATGTTTTTAATATGCCCATGAATGAGTAGTGAATAGAGCTTTGTTGGTCAGGTTAGGTGTTTTTCTCCAGATGGATTCTGCCGCCCGTTTGGTGTTCCAGAGGATTTTAAGCTCCAGAGTGAACCATTTGTTCAAGTGGTCTACCGGCTTGGCTTTGATAAGTTTGATGGGGGCGATTGTATCGACTGCTGACTCAAGAGTTTTGTTATAGAGGTCGGCAAGTTGATCCACCTCTAGGTTGGAGTAGTTTGCAGGGGTCAGGATGTTATGGATGAGAGGGCGAAGGCTGGGTAGCGTGATGTTGCGGTTATTCCTGGAAAGGGTTTGCGGGCGGCTCGCCTGTGTGGGGTTTGACTGTGGCTTCCCTTGTATGGAGAAGGAGATGACATGGTGGTCTGACTAGGCAATGGGTTCGATCTTAAGAATGGTGGTGGTGCAGTTGTCGTCTGCCAGCCAGTCCAAGGTTCTGCCTTTGTTATGTGTCGGGGTTGTAACCCTGTGGTTGAACCCTAGTTGGGAGATGGTGTTTTCTTTAGATAGCGCATTAAAGTCATTGGGATCGTTGAGGCCTCGGTTAAGGTCCCCAAGCAGTATGATTTGAGATCCTTTTTTAGTGTTGTTGGTGAGGAGGTCAGATATTTCTTCCTCAAAGGAGGAAATGTGGCCTGGTGGTCTATACATGAGGTGCATAAGGGTGGTTTGTGTTGCAGTGAGTTGGAACTTAACTGAGAGGAGTTCCACAGACTGGAAACTAGGTAGTGGGGTTGCTCTAAGGTCTAAGGATGTTTTGGCTATAAAGGCCACTCCGCCTCCTTTTCCGGCGTGCCTGTCTTTCCTTAAAATTGAATATCCCTCTGGGATGGCAAGGGAAAGTGCTGGGCCTGCTGCTTGATGCAGCCAAGTTTCTGTGATAGCCAAGAAGTGGAAGTTATTAGTGGAGATAAGGTCTGCGATGTCCAGAGCGTGGGCGACCAGGGACAGGGCATTGATGAGGACACCTCTGATCAGAGTAGGTTCAGCAGAAGGTAGGGTGTCCAGGTTGTGCTTTGGGGTGGTAAGTGGATAGTTAGGATTGGTGTGTCGGTGAGTATGGTGTTTTTTGTTGGGTGACCTGTGTGGCGGGAGACGGGAGCCAAGTCTTAGGTTTGTCCTTTACAGGGCATGGGATCCATGGTGTAGGAGATGCGGCAAAACGGTGGATCCAGTCTAGTGGGCTGAGTGGCTGGTTGAGCAGAGAAGGCCGAGTAAGGTCTTCATGGGTCAGGGTCATGATGTGTGTATGGGATAGATGAAATGATGGGAGAGGGGAACTTTTGCGTAGGTGGTATAGTGGTGAATCAAGGTTGACTAGAAGTAGTATAGTGGCTATAGTTAGTATTGGTCTGCGGGAGGTTACCATGTAAGCGCAGTGTGGATGCTGGAAGCAATTCCTTGAATATCGAGGTTGTGTGTGAGGTGAGAGGCACAGAGGCAGTTGCTAGGAGTACAGTGAGCTCCAGGTGTATTCAGGAGAAACAGAGGGGCAGTAGGCTAGTCCACATGATCATAATCAACAGTGTAGAATAGGCTAGTTCAGTAATACGCAGTCGGGTGCAGTAAGCTAAATCAATGGGGCACATTCAGTGAGGCATAGCTAGTGGGTGCAGTAGGCTAATTCAATAGGGCGCATACAATTGGCACATTCAATGTAGGCTAGTTCACATTCAATAGAGTGCGCAGGACAAGATCAAGAAGGCAGACGAGCAACAGAGCGTAGTCTGATGGTCCCTTGGATGCAATTAGGAGAAGGTATTCAAGTCCGTGTACTACAGCGTAATATCTCACTGGTAGTAGTACTCACATGTGTAGCGGTACAGCTCGATCTGCAGCATTCGGCAAGCGAACAGCTGATGTGGTGCAGTTCCATCTGATGAGGCAGACAAGGTTAGGGATGCACGTAAATAGGTGCTCCCGGTGCAAACAGGGCAGCAGGCCTTATATTGGCCTTAGTAGTGGCTGCCGGCTCGTCCGCCTACCGGCAGATGTTGGGGGTTTAAAAAGAAAATAAACACGCGTTGCCTAGCGACACATAGAATGCACAGTCTCGTTCTCAGGCTGCATCGTGCCCGACATTTTGAATATGGATTTTGTCGGTGCGTGCAGTCCTGAGAGGGGCATGCCAGGTATTAGGCCAGATTGGAGGTAAATCTGCACCAGAGCCTGCAGGTGCTAGCCCAGGCAGAGCAGGGGCAGGAAATACCTCGGCACGGTCTCCGCCAGTAGGGGATTCCGATGACGCGATGCACGTGGCCTTGGATCCGCAGGGTCCTGGTCTGCTGTGGGGGCTCCTGCCCTCTACACATCCGGGGGTGTGCTGTCCCCTCCCATTGCAAGCATGTAAGTCCCAAACATCTTTCTCCACCTGTCTCACTTGACTGGAGGCGTACCAGGTTCTACCGGAAAAGGTGGAGTGGGTTGGGGGGAAATCCCTGCAGAAGCCATTCTTGGAACTGGTTTCATTGGCTAAATAGCAAGCTTCCTTTGCTAGTAGTTATTCTCTTGAGGACCCTCTCTTTAATTTGTCATTCCATCAATGAGTATCCTTTTCCTTTTGTTTGTGGTCCCTATATCTTGAATTTGCCAGATTGAGTGAACAAAAGAAGAAAAAAAAGACAAACAAGCAATGCCTGTTTTCCGTCACCGTTCAGCTGATCGTGCTGCCGGTCCAGGCCTTCGCAACGAGTCGTCGTTGCTAGGAAGGAGAGAGGCGGCTTCAGCTGTGGCATTGACCGCTAGCCTCAACCACCAACGGACAACTTCAGCAATAAACAATTCCAGAACACGGAACAGAGGTGGAATACAGAACATGGGAAACAAGGTAAGGTCATGCAGAACTAGATATAGCACCATAGACTAGACATAAAAGTTACCTATGGTGCGCATTGAAGATATGTGAACCTGCTGTTTGCAGCTGCAATGGCCAGACCGCATTTTGTTAATTAAAATTGTTCAAACAACCAACTATGGGCAATACAATATGTACAGTATCAATTGTTGATCATGGCAGGAGGGGATGGTCCTCCTGTCATGATCCATAATATGTTGCTAGGACATCTTCCAGCGAGAGCAGGTAGTTCATTGATGAGGGGTAGGGGAGAGGTCATGAATAGGGGTGTCCTTGATTCCTGGAGGTAGTCAGTGTCATACAATAACGTAGGAACAATGACACTTGAAGCTGGCTGTTGGAGCTTTCACAAATGGCGGGTCAAATGTAAACAGTGAGTAAAACTATGCACTGGGGAGAGATGGATACATGTGAACCAAGTATGGGCGAGATTCAAATAAATTGAAGGTTCTGTATAAAAATGCTAGGGGCCATTTTGCAGCAAGTGATATTCAGCGGTCTTTGATTCATATGGAGTCTTCATTTCTACAGCAGCATCACTCCTGCAAACTCAAGTAGATCCAGGTGGATGCTATGGCCAGTGTGGATTTCATCAATGGGTGAGTAGCAAAATGCCAAACACACTGAACCAATAAAACCAAACTATATACAAAAAACCAAGATCATTAGTATAACCGCTAGAATTCCTCCCAAGTGGAAAAAAGTCCAGAAATATGGTTCCTCCAATTTGTCCGTGATAAGAAAGTACACTAGGGGAGGGTAAGAGATCACAGTGTCAGAAGAAGCACAGGGGCAACAGCAGAGAGAAGGAAACCGATTTGCTGTAGACACAGAACAAAAAAAGCAGCAGAAAAAGCAGACGCTGGTACATGAAAACGGTCTTTTGTAAATGTGTCAATATTCGACCAAACCTGCCCTATGTTGTGCAGATTTTTGTTTTCTCATTCAGCCTTCTTGTTTTTTTTTACTCTAACTCTTTCCCCTGTTCACAGTCTTTTTAGGTCATCATTATTATTATAAATGTTTTTTCCCAGTCGATCTTACAACAAAATGTTATTTTTTTCCCAAATTCTTTTTTTCTTCATGTTACCGAAATTGAATGGTGGGAGTGTATGGCTGGCCAAATCATAGATTGGGCTCATTTTCTAAAATAAATGTTACTTCAAAGCAGGGGACCAGACAAAATAGCACTTTTGTATTTTTGGCTACCCTGCAAGCAATTTTCTACTTTTGCAAAGCTGAATGCAAAAGTAAAGAGTAAAAACAGGCAAAAATCCCCTCACTCTTCACTTTTACTCTCTGTTGTGTAAAATATGTAAATTAAGCCACCAAGTAACGCTTTGCATTTACAATTTGCAATAGATTGCTATGGAATCCATCTACTTTTAGCAGGTTCGGCTGAATCCACAGGAATCCATTTGTTTTACAGCGGCATGAGTATCTCATGCAGGCATACAACAAAGAGGTTTTGCAAGCAGAGTGGGAAGGAAGGGGAATAAGTTGTTTACTTGTAACTCCAGTTCTCCAGCTTTGGCATCTTTGATAGATTCACATGCTTTTTTAAAAAACGTTATTTATTGAGTGCTTGACATTACATTAGAAGACAGAAAATCAGCGCTTACAGTAATAGGGTTTCACATACGTTTTGTTCTCATTGATTGACAGTGGTTGAGGCATTACTCAGAGTGGTTGCTGGTGCCTACAGAATACCCAGCAGTAGCAGGGGGTTAGAATGCTTAAGGGGGGGGCGGTTGTCAAGTGGTTGGGGAGCTCCATTGTCCTGGTTAACTTCCTGTAATGACGTTAGGTAATGGTGAAACCGGGGACGGGGTCCATATATCAATCGGTTTACAGTTTCTGGGGTGTAGCACGGACCATCGCTCCTCCTGGTCTGACGCCTATGTAACGGCTCGCAGCCAGTGTGGAACAGTAGGGCAAATGGGCCATAACAACAACATACCCCGGGCTGCCAGCAACATACATAGACTCGCCAGTCTACGGAGGCCCTGCTGAAGATGCTGAAATCTGTGGAATAAACAGTTAAGTGGGGTGGGATCAACAGTATAATTCAATATTTTGGACACAATGTCACATACACCGCCCCAATATTCCCCTAGCCTTGGGCAGTCTTAGAGCATGTGGAGCTACCTTGCCCCTTCCGCCTTACATCTAGTGCATAAAGCAGAATGGGTGCAAGAAAAAAGGTGTAGTCTGGCCGGGGTGTAGTGGAACCTGTGCAGTATTTTGAATTGTATGAGGCGGAATCTGGAGTTGTAGGACACTGCTTGGGATTGCTTGCACGTAGTCTCCCAGATCTCACCAGTGATGTCCATATCTAGGTCTCTTTGTCATGATTCGCAGACCTTGGAGGTTGTGGAATCAATGGAGGAAGGGCTGAGCCATTTCAATATCAAGTAGAAGCGTGTGCAGCATTCTAGTGTTTACACTTCCTGTTTATGATGTGTATTTAGACGCGTCAGAAGATTCCTGCAGCGCGTTGCAACCTGCGTTCTGACGGGTTTACACGCTGTTCGAGTGTTCCCTCTTTCCTTCTACGGCTCCTTTCCTGTTTCCATTTGCCCTCCTACCTGTTCCCTTCCTTCTTTTTTTCCGTTCCACTCCTCGGAACGCTTTCCCATTCCTTTCTGTTCACGGTTGCAACTCGGGCTTCCGAGTTCTGAACCGCGCTACTCGCGGCTATCACTTACTTGCTCTAGTTCCCGGGGCGATCCTAAAGTATCGTTCCCTTGGTAGTGCTACTTTCCTTTCCAACTCATCTCCTTCCTGGCGGGGTCCTCATTCCCGGAGTTGGATTGCCATTCACAGCCAAGCGGATACTATACCGGAACGACACTCAACACCATTGCATGCTGGACATTGTAGTTCTCCACTCATCGAGACTTCAGCTACGTGGTCAACTGTTTCCTCAAACCCATACGGATATTCTTGGACTCAACATCTACGCTCTACAAATACCAACTCATGGTTTTTCGGCAAAGCTTTTCACTGATTGTGGGGTGGTCTCCCTGAGGGTCCCACTGCCGGGCAATTGCATAAGGCAAGGTGGCCTCCAGAGGAGCCCTTCCTAAATTCATCAACAAAAAGCCTGAATCTGCTTGGAGAGAAAGGAGAGACATTCTCAGGGACGAATCATCCGACGACGGACATACAGGTAAGGAGGAGGAGGAGGAGGCGGGTGACAGGGGCCTTCAATTAGATTGTGAGAGATTGCAACGCCAAAGGATGACCTGCCTAGAACAATACCAAGAACTCGTCAATGCAATAGAAGGAATCAATGTAGAGGTTCAATCATTGAAAGCCGACAACACTGCCCTGAAGGCAGACAACACAACTCTAAGGCAACAGGTACATCAGAGAGAAGAGGGTCGTGGGGACCTTCCCCCATTGTCTTTGCCTTGCGGCAAGTATGACAGTAACCCCAAGCGAATAAAGGAATACTTAGATTCCTGCACAATATATATACACATTCCGCCCGAAAACCTATGAGTTAGACAGGACCAAAGTAGGTTTCCTCATTTCCAATCTCGTAGGAAATGTGCTGGTTTGGGCTACTCCGCTGGTTACTAATTCAGATCCTGTACCTAACGACTACGGTTTGTTTGTGCAACAGTTTCGCACCAGGTTCGAAAGGCCCGAAGTGTTGTACACTTCATACAAGACTCTTTTGGACACCAAACAAGGCTCTTCAGATGTTCAGACTTCTGTATCTAATTTCCAAAGAATAGCCCTCGAGACAGGATGGCCTGATTCCACAAAACAAACTCTTTTCAGGAGAGGCCTCCACAAAGATATAAAGGATAAGTTGGCCAGAATGCCAGACCTACTACATTTCAGGACTTGGTCTCTCTAGCCCTACAGATTGAATACAGGTTATCAGAAAGGAAAGCTGAAAGAAGAAGACCCAGGCCTTTCACACTGGTACCTCCTAACCTCCCTGTTACCTCAGACAAGAGCCCACCAGTATCCCAGACAGACGAACCTATGCAAATAGGAACAGCCAGAGGACCCTTGACTCCTGCAGAAAGGAAACGTCGTAAGGACTTGAACCTCTGTATGTATTGTGGCTCCGAGAAGCACCTTCTACGAGACTGTCCCAAAGTACCTCCCAGGAGATCGGGAAACGATCAACCCCGACCCTGAATAGGGACAAGGGAGGGGTTTCCACCATAAATCCCTGTGTCTCCAATCCACCGAAGAATCTAGACACCTCTCATCATTTAATGGTGTTTAGAATGGTGTTGGAATGGGAAAAAGGCCGTGAGGTGGAGTGTCTTGCCATGCTAGATTGTGGCGCTGTGGGCAACTTTATGGATGACAAGTGGGCTAAACAACAACTCCTTCCCAGAAGAAAGAAGCTTCTACCAATTCCCGTAGACGGTGTAGATGGTACGTCCTTAACTTCGTGCCCTATAACACAAGAGACCCGAGAAATTACTGTGAAGATGAATACACACCAGGAATTACTTGTTTTTGATTTGATACGAGCAGCCAATTTCCCAGTTATTTTAGGGATTCCCTGGCTCCGGAAACACAGCCCAAACATTGACTGGGAGACTAACAAGGTGGAGTTCAGGTCTAAATACTGTTTTCAGTCATTTTGGGTCCCAAGGAAGAACAAACCCACCACGGTGATCCGATACCAGTAAGTAGTGTAAACACAATACCTCTAGCTTACCAAGAATTTGAGGACGTGTTTATTGATGTTCAACCTAGACCTTTACCACCTCACCGACCAGAAGACTGCAAGATTGAATTGTTACCAGGAGCAGTGCTTCCGTTTGGGAGGATGTTTCCTTTGTCCCTCCCGGAAAGGGAAGCCTTAAGAGAATATCTATATACCAATCTAAAAAACGGTCTTATCCGGGAATCGACCTCCTCAGCTGGGGCCTCACTGTTCTTCATCTCTAAAAAAAGAGACAACCGAACTCCGACCATGCATTGATTTCCGAGGGCTGAACATTCTAACACTCAGAGATAGGTACCCTATGCCCCTCTTGAAGGACATCATGGAGGCTGTACAGGGAGCAAGATGGTTTACTAAACTCGACCACCGAGAAGCATACTATTTACTCCGGATCCAAGAAGGGGACGAGTGGAAAACGGCGTTCTGAACTCCATTGGGTCATTATGAGTACCGAGTGATGCCCTTTGGTCTTGTAAATGCTCCAGCCCAGTTCCAAAGATTTATGGACAAAGTCTTTGCTGACCTGCTTTTTACTTCAGTGGTGGTTTACTTGGATGATATCTTGATATATTCAGACACACTTGAAGTTCACCGTAAGCATGTAAAAGAAGTACTTCAGAGGCTCCGTCAACACAATCTATTAGCTAAACCGGAGAAATGCCTTTTTGAAGTCTCTACTGTTCCCAATTTAGGCTTCATATTATCTGAAGACCATCTGGAAATGGATCCACGCAAGACAGAAGCTATCACGAACTGGCCTACTCCGGAATCAGTCAAGGATATTCAGAGATTCCTAGGACTGGCAAACTTTTATTGTAAATTCATCACAAGTTTCTCGGACATAATTTTACCCATTACTGCTCTACTTAAGAAGGGCACAAGATTTGACTGGAACCAAGAAGTCAACAAAGCATTCAAACAATTCAAAGAAGCATTTCTAACATCGCCTAACAGACCAACTGTTACCCTTTATAGTGGAAACCGATGCTTCTTATGGGGCTATAGGAGCAGCACTTTTGCAAAAGAAAGAAGACCAGCTGGAACATCCTATTGCCTATTACTCCAGGACTCTCACCTCAAGTGAAAAGAACTATTCAGTTCAAGAAAAGGAACTCCTGGCCATCAGACAAGCTTGTGAAGAGTGGAGACATCTACTACAAGGGGCCAGGCATCCGTTCATAGTTTGCACAGACCACAGAAATCTCAGTATTCCCGTCACACCAAGTGGGCATATTTTTTTTCTCAATTTGACTTTCAACTCACTTATTTACCAGGAAGAGAGAACCAACTAGCAGACGCCCTCTCTAAGAGTCAGGGCGAGGAATCCAGGAAATATACGGGACATGAACTAATTTTAACCGGGAAAAGATTCATAGGAGTGGTCAACACCTTTCTACAAGAAGTATTAGAGGTCCAAAGAGCAGTTTCCTTTTGGGATCAATCCTTACTCAAGAAGGGGAGATACTGGTTCAAGGAAGACCAGCTGTACTTACCAACAAGGACACTTCAAACAAAGGCTCTATCTTGGTGCCATGATCTTCTAACGGCAGGACACAAAGGTCAAACAGCCACATTGGAATTAACAAGACGCCACTTTTGGTGGCCTACAATGACTAAAGATACCAAGTAGTATGTATCCACCTGCCCTACTTGTGCCCATAGTAAATACAACACAGCAAAACCACTGGGATTACTCCAGCAAGATACACCCCCTGCAGGTCCTTGGCAACATTTATCAATGGACTTTATAGTGGAACTTCCCAACTCCCAGGGGCACACTGCCATTATGGTAGTGGTGGACTCATTCAGCAAGTTGGCCCTCTTTTCCTCCCTGACAGGTACTACTACCGCTTCAGTTACGGCAGAGGCATGTCTTAAAGATGTGGTGCGTCTTCATGGACTACCTCTTACCATCGTATCCGATAGAGGATCGCAGTTCACATCCAAATTCTGGACTTCGCTATGCAAGCAGTTGCAAATCCAAAGAGCTATGTCATCTGGATTTCACCCTGAAAGCAACGGACAGACTGAGCGCCTAAACGCAACCCTTGAACAATATCTTAGGTGTTTCTGCAATCAAGCTCAAGACAATTGGAACCATCTCTTACCAATTGCAGAATTTTCCTACAATAACACAACTCACTCCGCGATTGGTATGAGTCCTTTCAAATGTACTTATGGATATAATCCCAGACATCTACCCTTTTCTGCAATACAATCCACTAATCAACCAACACAACCTCAAGGACTGTCACAGAAAGGCCCAAGAGATCTTGTTATCCAGTCGCCAAGACTACAAGAGGTGGGCAGACAAGAGAAGACGACCAAATCCAGAATGGCGAGCTGGGACAAAAGTTTGGTTATCAACTAAATACCTACCTAGGTGGGTACACCCTGGGATGTTTGCTCCACGATACATTGGACCTTTTCCCATTGACCGGCAGATTAATCCGGTGGCATTTAAGTTCTCTCTACCGCATTCCTTAAGAAGAATACATCCTGTATTACATTCTTCCCTACTGAAGGAAAACAAACCAGATCCCCACAACAGACGAATCAAGAAGAAAGATCTCTGTACTGACCCCACTAAGGAGTATGAAGTATCTCGTGTACTTGACTCAAGGTACAGAAATGGACTGGTACAATATCTCATACTATGGAAAGGGTTTCCGTGGTCAGAGAGATCCTGGGAACCCGCAAGGAACCTTAAGGCACCTCGACTCCTACGCCAATTCCAGTATTTTTCAAAGTCTGGAGCCGCCAGTCCACCCTGTGAATAGGGCCGGTTTAACATATCCCATTTTAGTCTGACCGCACCAGCGTGCCACAGGAAATTATTAATCGCTACTTTCAGTTTATCAAAAAATGCAGCACTGGCCATGTTGGTACATTCAAAAAATTATATAGAAGCTTTGGGAGTGTGATCATTTTTAGGAGCGCCATTCGGCCTGCTTTCGCAAGTGGGATTTTCGCACAGGCACAGAGTTTGGCTGTGAGTTGGGGTAGGTACGCACCATAGTTACGGGTCTACAGTGTAGTTGGGTGTTGTATCACTACTATCCCTAAGTATTTAATTTCTTGCAGTGACCATGCAAATCCCATAAGGTCTAGCGGGGCAGTCAGTAAGTGGGAACAATTCAGACTAAGCACAGTTGGCACGTAGCCTGGACAGAGTATCAAAGGATAGAACCTAATGCATAATTGGAGCAAAATTTACTGTGGGGTCTAATACAAATAGGAGTGCGTCATCCCCATATAAGGAGATGATTTCAGGTTCACCCATGATTCCGATTCCTCTTCGGGCGTGACTGCATCTAATCTCGTCCGCCAGTGGTTCCATCACAATGGCGAATATTAAGGGTGATAGTGGGCATCCTTGACGTGCCCCACTTTGGATATCTATGGGATCGGAGAGTGTGTCGTCTATATTGATTCTGACGGATGGTGACGTATAAAGTAGTCATACCCATGATATGAACCTGGGTCCAAAATTGCATCTACCCAGTACCGCCCACATAAATTGCCATGATACAGAATCGAAGGACTTCTGAACTTCGAGGGGAGTGGTAACTGCCATCGCCTCAGAGTCTATTTGGGCCAGGATGTTGAGCAGACGCCTTAGATTCAGTTCCATAGAACAGCCAGGGACAAAGCCAGCCTGGTCTGGATGAATGACACATCTCATGTATGGGGCCAGTCTAAGGGCTAGCACTGTTGCATATATTTTAACATCAGAATTTATGTGGGAGACAGGGCGGTACGAACTGCATTGTTCCGCTGGCTGATAAGACTTAAGTACAACTGTGATTATGGCTTTGCGTAATGTGACGGGGGTGTACCCAAAGTGGACTCTTCCCACAGGGCAGCCAGCCGGGGAGCAAGGCAGGATTGAAAGTGTTTGTAAAATTCCATTGTTAGGCCATTAAAGCTTTTCCAGATGGGAGGGCGTCAATGGCACTGGATATCTCATCTAAGGATATGGGCCGATCGAGCGTCTCTCTGGTTTTGTCCAAGAGTACTGATAGCGGCAAATTGTCTAGGTATATTTCTATCTCAGGGAGATCTGCTGTGTCTGTATTAGCATATAATGTTGCGTAGAAGGAGTGGAACACCTGGGTACTTCCATTTTGGTGTACACAGTGTTACCGGGCGTGTCTTGTACAAAATGAGATGTGGTTGCTGCCTGACACATGTCGTACCATTCCGGCCAGTAGCCTGCCAGGGCTCTCTCCCTCGCCGTATTGCCTCGTCAGGCCTGGATTATCCAGATATTTCAGTTCACTATCACTATGGGCCCGAAATCTATCAAGTTTGATTTTAATATCTCCCAAGGCCGTATTGCTGGGTGCCGCTGTGTGTTGTAATTCGAGTCTTGCTAGCGTGAATATCATGTCGTATAGCCTTGAGTAGTCCTGATTCAGTGGCCAGGGCCATACCTCATACATAAACTTTGAACGCCTCCCATAGCATCACTTGCATCTCAACTGCGCCAGTATTTATCGTGAAATAATCATCCACACATCTTTCCATTTCGCTCTCAAACGCAAGATCCAGCAATGCCTGTGTTTTAAATCTCCACATTCGCCTCGCCCCCAATATGTCCCCTAGTGTTAGTGTCAGTGTTATCAGGGAATGGTCAGAGAAGGTTCTGGGTAATATGTCAATGTCCTTGAGGTGAGTTAGTAGGGTGCCAAGTCAACCACCACATGTCTATTCGGGAGTGGGATTCATGAACTGTGGAGTAGTAGGAGTACTTCCACAATGTTGAATTGAGTATCCTCCAGGGATCTACCATCCCCAAGTCGGCATGTCCTTCCTGCATCACCTGGGCTGCCATAGTGAGTTGTCGGTCCTTGTTTCCGGATCTATCCTGGCGTATATCAACTATAGTATTAAAATCGGCTACCAACAGCAGTGGCACTTGAAGGTACTGTGCCAGTAGCTCGAACACTTCAGCGTAGAACTCGGGGTGATCTATATTTGGCCCATATATGTTTAATAGTACTATTTCTTAACCTTTTAGTGTACCTCGCAGTCATTCCTAGCGCCCCCAGTGGATCTATATGTGCCTTTTAGTGTATGTATTGTACAGACCTTTGGATAAGGGTCATAACCCCTCTACATTGAGTCGAATATGTGGTAAGGAATGGCTGTGTGCCCCAGCTTCTAGCAAACCACTCGCAGATCACAGCCAAAGCAAGTGTTCCCTGTAAAAACAGGATGTGTATCTTATGTTGCTCTATGTTCAACTGGAGGCATTGCATTTTTGTCAGATTGTCCAACCCTTGCACATTCCAACTCATAAATTGCAGCGGTTCAACTCCCATCTGACCAATGTGTAGGGTAAGTCCTAAAGCCCTGTGGGCCAGATCTCAAAGAGTGCACTAGAGTCTGAATTAAGTAGTGTTGCATCTCATCAGCTATTGCATCTATGTCAAGCATTTTTGGTATTGTCATCCTGCGATCATCAACTCCATCCCTCACCCCTCTCCCAATCAGAGAAGTGATCAGCCCCTGCCCAACTTCCCAACAACATTTGCAACTTTGCATGCTGGGCTGTCTGCCAACTTCAGCCCAACATCAACACAGCCCTACTTTACAATTCTAACAGAAAAACAGATTACGGGTGCATACTTCCCAAGTGTTCAACTTCTCCATCTAGAGAATTCAAAAATGAGTGACTATTATATCGGGGGAAATGCAGTGGAGCCATGCAGAGTCCTATCAACAGTGCAGGGCACTGAACAAGACCAGTCAATAAGGGCTGCCAGGATACGGGAGCATGCATTTTAGGTGATCACTCCGGGAAGTGGTCATCCAGGAACTTCATCGCCTCCTCCAGTATGGTAAAGAAATATATACTTTATTACTCTGTTCGATCCTTAGTTTGGCTGGGTATAGCATGGTGTATTTTACATTTAGATCTGGTAGCCTTTTCTTAGTAGGCGCAAATGTTTTGCGCTCCTGCTGCACAATGATTGAGAAGTCGGGCTATAGGTGAATTCTGTTGGAGCCCAGCATCAGTTCGCCCTTGGCTCTTGCTGCACACAGAAGTGTGTCTCTGTCTCAATAATTGAGGACGCAAGCTATTATTGGACGAGGTTGGGCTCCTGGCCTGGGTTTGTGGGCAAGTGAGCGGTGAGCTCGTTCAATTGCAAATTGCGGTGACAGCTTGGGGGCATCCACTAGGGTGAGAAGGGTGCGCTCCACAAATTCCTCCATCGAGCCTACAATGTGTTCTTCCGGCATCCCTATTATTCTTAGGTTGTTACGCCTTGATCGGGATTCAAGATCTTTGTTCTCTTTACCAATGGATATCACTTGTCTCGAGAGGAAGGTGACCTCAACCCTAAGGACAGCAACCTCGTCCTCGGTCGTACCAATTCTAGTTTCGGCTTCTGCGATGCAGGTGTTGGTCTTGTCCATTCAGGATTTGATTGAGCTGATGGTGCTGCACATGTCATCCAACTTGGTATGTATGGTAGTAAACCATTCTCGCATGTATTCCATCATGCAGTGTAGTTCACTGGGCTTGCCTGGCTCGGACACACCCCCCGCCGCACCGTCCCTTCCCTCTGATCCCTCCACCGCCATGGGGGTGGATTTGGCAAACATGTTCATCAAGCTTTGCTTCTTCTCATCCCCTTTAGTCATTGTTATGTCACCGGGATGGTGCGATGCACCTGTGGCTAGGAGGCGCGGGTCACGGAGCAATACCAATATTGTCCCTTTTTTGCTCACAAGCTGTGTAGAGATGTCACACATGCAGTCGTCGCCCAGCAGTCTGGGATAATGTGGCCTATGGGTACTGAGGTGGAAGGTTTCCTATGTCGCTGCCCCCGGAGGTGTCTAGACAGCCTTGCAGAGCATTTAGAGTGTGTCAGGACGGCTCGGCGGGTGCCTCGCCCTAGCAGTCATTCTGTCACCACACCTGTGCAGCAGCTGCACACCGCCACTAGCAGGGATGGGTAGCACTGTGTTGTACCTGTATCAGGGCAATAAGCCAGTTATATCCCATGCAGTTCTAGAGTCCAATGGCTCCTTGGGTCAGTATCAAGGTCTTGAAGGTTGTTATGCAGTGCGTTGGCCCAGCATCTACTCCTCAGTGGGGTTGTGCAGGGTAGGTCAGCTTACAGTGATGCAACGCTGGTCGTCAGTGGCTGCGCCTCTGCGTCGATGCCCAGTTACGCATTGTTTGGGAGGGAGACTCTCTTTATTTTCTGGCTGCGTTGAACTCAGTCTTTCCGCATCCAAGGACCGAAGTAAATGTTGAAGGTGCCGCACGGCCAATAGTGAAAGGAGGTTCATTACACCACAGTCGGTAACTGTGGCCTCAGCTTCATAAGCAATGCACTCCTCGGTCGGTCTGGGTGAGTTGTGTGGGGAGCATCCTTACGCTGGCAGTCCCCAACTCTGTGATGGTGTGTCGGGCAACTTTCTGCAGATGTCAACGCCACCCGACAGTACAGACTAATTCAAAGAGGGGAGGGAGCAACAGCAGCGGACCACCAGGTCGGGGGGGGGGGCAGGGCCCGCAGTTTCAAGCACTCATACCGGAGATCAGCAGGTCAAGTCTCTGTGGCGCCACCCAGGCAGGCCAGACATAGTAGGTTAATTAGGGGGCCGTCCGTAGCCGAGAGGCAGCCGTGCACACAGTTGCTGCAGGGGGCACCAGTCTATAACGCTGCGCCGGGGCGGCCCTTGGTGGGAGCCGTGGTGTTGGTGCGGCCTAGCAGAGGGGGTGGGTGGGGTAGATGTGGAGTGTCTTGTGTGTGGCGTTGTCCCCCATGCTGGGGGATCAGGTCTCAGGGGAATTGTGTGTCACCCCGCGGGGGGGAGGAGCCCCTAGTGGCAGTAAGGAGGTGGACTAACCTGGGCTATTTTGGTGACTGCCAAAGGAGGAGCCACATCACTCGAGCTGGTTTTCTCTCTGGCTGCAGCACAGAGGTTTGGCTCTCTCCTCGGCTGGTGTGTTGTCTCGGCAGGACTCAGCAGCCACAGTAGGGGGGAACTCTGCGGTCCCGGCAGTGCAGCTTTGCCCCCGGTCGCGGGTCATCTTTTTGCAGCGAGATTCAGCTGGCTCAATAGTATATATGTTCTGCAGCAGGTTCAGCCGCAGATATTGTTGAAAATGCGCCCTCGGAACAAGGATTTTCTGTGTGTGTCAGCGTCGGGCTGCAGAGCTCTTCGTTCATGTAGCCATCTTGTCATTGCCACAGCACCCCCCACCATACCCCCCGATTCACATGCTTTCAATATTCCCCAGTCGTCAGGTTGGGAATCCTTGGTTACCCACTTCTTACTGTCACAGTAAAGAAAGAAAAACAGGTGTGTTTTGCAAGTCTATCCACCTAGTTTTGGGTGCTTCTGTTCCCATCCAATGGGATGTTGAGTATTGAGCTCCACCCCCACAGGCCATTTTCAGATTCTAACCAGGCATCTAGTACAATTTGTTATTTTAGCCTAGCAAAGCCATTATTGTGGTGGAGGTGGGTGCATGTGAATCTATGAAAGAAACCAATGCAGGAGAACACAAGAGGTGACACAGTTGTCTAGTGGAATGGGCTTGCACTTTTCTGGTCAATTACTCATTGACTTTCACATGACAAACATACCACTGAAGTTATCCACTGGCCAAACTTTGTTTGGAAAGGGCTCTTCCTCTATTTGACGGTCCGAGAGCAACAACGAGTTGAGTAGTCGTAAGAAAGGTTTTGGTTTGGTCTATGTAGTATTTTTGCACCCTTTTGGCATCTAGAGTGCAGGGTGGTTTCTTCTGGTGAGGCTACCCTTTGGGATAAGGTTGGTAGTGTGATGGTTCAATTCATATGAAAATATGTAGGCACTTTACGGATGAATTGAGGGTTCCTCTTGAGCACCACTGTGTCTTTATAGAAAAACAGAGGTATGGCTCATTGATCAGCAGGGTTTACATTTCGGACACTCTTCTGGTTGGCGTTATTGCAACTAGAAACTTTACCTTCCATGAGGCATCTTATATGTCTGTCATTGCCAGAGATTCAAATGGTGCTTTTTAATAGCATGTTTAGCACCGCATTTAGGCTGTGAAGGAAGGTTTCTTAATTGGCAGAAAGGTACGGAAAAGACCCCTCATGAAGTGCTTCACTAGCATGTCACTAAATAGGGGTGCTGAGGGCTGTGGGTCCATAAGTCAGCCATGACGCGAAGAATACGAGAACATCCAATTCTGAAGGTGTTATGGTCACTCTGGCACCCCTCCCGAGCCATGCAAGGGGTCACAACTTGGCCCTCCCTGTTGAGTTGTGTCTGGTCTCCCCCATACAAAAGCTAATCTGTGATGTTCATCGCTTTCAGAATTGGTACGAGGCCAGACTCGTGAGGGCAGCCCAAATGTGGAGGGAAGGGGTATACATCTCTCTTGAGGACTTTCGTGATGCCCTGCAGGGGGTGAGCATATCTCCCATGCAATACTTACAATTACGGAGAATCTTAATGGACCCCAGTTGGGGAGACACCCTTCGACGTCCCCTCACTGCTTTTGAACTAATTCTTAGTGGTATAGGAAGCAGTGGTACAACAGCAGGTGAGGAATGCGGTATCACAGGGCCTCCAATGCTGCAGCACTTAGCGGAGATGACTGTGTGGAATTGTCCACAGAGGAGGGTGTGTCTAAGCTGTTAAGGTAGCTGTCAAAGGCGGACCATATATTTTTGGGGCGGGAGCGAGCTGGGATCATACTGAGGAACTCCTCTTCACAGTTTCGGGACCATGTTAGTAACTTTAGCCATTTCTGGAATGTGGGAGGGGAGGAGCACTTCCAATTTTGTAAAACACATTTCTTGGCAATTATACAGCTCTAATTCTTAGTGTCCCCCAGACTACAAAAGGACTCATTACCTGTATGTACAGAGCTTCGATTACCAGAGGTCATTTGAGCCATCCGTCCTCCGGGGTGAAACGGGAAGCAGAATTAGACTTGGCAGACCAACCCGGGGTTTGGAAGGCTATACGAAGGGCGGTCTGGGGGTCGTCTATATCTACACAATACAAGATGCAGAGTGCGCTGTCAGGATTACCTGGTCAAGATTGTCCTCGTAGTGTAGAAGAAGAATTCCACCCTACAATGTAACCCTGTGTCTGGATACAAAGAAACCAGCACCATGGGTCAATTGTTTGGAAGAATGGACCCAAACGCGTGGCAGGCGACTTCCTAAACCGGAAAGGAAAAAGAGTAATTAGCAATAACCCTTTTTCTTTCCTTGGCAAAATACAGAAGACAGATAATCTTACTACCTTAATGTAGATGCTCAAAACCCCAAGGTAACAAAGCTTGAACACCACATCACATTAATGGAAGCCCTGGGATATCTGTTTACAAATAGAAAAACAATATAAAGAATCCTTAATACTCATGAACAACCAGGTCGAAATATGGAAATCAAAGAGGAAATAGACAGACACTTCTTACAATGGGATGATCAAGTGGTAATCACAGACAGGACAAGTGCTCCAGGTAAGACTAAGGTACTGAGGGGTACGGGCTATTCCAGACGGCACGCGAATGCCTAGGGGTGAGGAAGTCCAACAGAAGCCCCCGATGAAACGAGAACGCTCCTCCCTTTCCCCCAACAATGGTACAACGGCAGTCTCTAGTCCGTACCGGGATAAGGCGAGGAGGATGGTACCAACAGTCTATACGGGGGAGCACTTGCGGTTGAGTGGGTCCAGTGAAGATTCAGAAGTCCAATGGATTCCGGGTTGGCAACGTGTGTGGAGGAAACAATAACCAGTTTGTGAGACGAAAGCAATCCAGTAGGAAGTCCGGGTCGGCAACGTGCGTGGAGGAAACAGTTACCAGTTCGTGAGACGAAAGCAATCCAGTAGGAAGTCCGGGTCAGCAACGTGCGTGGAGGAAACAGTAACCAGTTTGTGAGACGAAAGCAATCCAAAATGAAGCCCGGGTCGGCAACAGGTAATCAGGTATAAAGCGAGATGGATAGCACAGGATCGGGATACAAGACACAGTGGAAAACAAGGTGCAGAGAGTCAGGGATGGGAAAGGTTGACACAGGGAGAAGTTATAACCCAGAGGGCACTGAGAATACAGTGAGCAGGGTGAAGCCCTAACAAGCAAGTATTGTAACACAACAAAGGAGGGCAACACACAACTGGATATGATTCACGCTAGGCAGTAAAATTCTGATGTGCAGAATTGTTTTCCTTAGGGATTCTCCCTTGATCTATATAAGGAGACGCAGTCATTGGTGCCTGCGTTGTCCTACTCGTAGAGTGCATGGCAGTACCTGGGGAGTGACCGTGGTTTACTGTTTTGTCTCTCCACAGGTTCTCCTCTTGAACCCTCCTGCTTTGGCGCTAGGAAACGGGGTAAAGTATTAACCCTGTGGCAGAAATGTGGTGATTGAACTTGGAGTTTCACTATAGTTCTCCTCCCTCTTGTTTTAGAAGACTGTCCTGATGAAAGTGGTTACACCCAAAATACACCACTGAAACCGGTAGACAGCGGTTGTTACATGGTGGAGAATTTTATAAAAAAAATATATTCTACCTGCACCATGAACAACCTTATACATGTCTTGTATTGTAGTCTCACGCCCCGTCCTACCACCTAATATCTTGTTGGAAGGGTTACGTGGTCTACATGTTTTTGTCATTACTTGGAAATTGGCTCCTTCCCATTTGGGAGTATCTGCTGGATTAAAAACCTGTATCACAGCAGCACGATAATAGTGATTTGAGCCTTCCTCGTAGTTTTAATTGAGTCCCCTTGGTAAGTCCTGATTTATCTATGGGATAATAAAATTATGATGTACCCATAATAGACAGTCCGGATTTTTCAGTCCAAGGTGTTAACTTTACTTTCACTTTTACATTTTTACATTTCCTTGCCTACAGCCCTTTTGGAAGCTTAACAGTGACCAAGGACATACAGAAGTCTAACAACCTTCATGTTGTTACTGTTTTTCAAAAATGGATTCTCTTTGACCTCTTTTGCTGTCTCCCCCTTTTTGTAAGCGGCACATCAGCACTTCCTAAGGAAAATTGTACCTCTATCTTAGATTGAGGACCGGGTCAGATAGTGATTCACTCTCTATCCTTCTGTTTTTCCAACTGACTCCGGATCTCCTTGGCCACTGTGTCATAGCGCCTTTTGCCCCATACTGAATGGGGTTATTTTACTGCCTAGCGTGAATCATATCCAGTTGTGTGTTGCCCTCCTTTGTTGTGACACGGGGAGAAAACAGGATATAATAGTCTCTCAATAGTCTCTCAAAAGGTCAAGAACAGGGATACAGGCAACTTGAAAACAAGAACGTAGTGCACTTCGGAAAATAATCTGAAGCAATGAGCGCAGGGCAAACAGGAGTTTATGAAGTTAAGGTCACATGACCATAACGTGTGTCTGACGTTGAATGATTCAGCGTCTCTGACTCAATTTCCATGGTAACCGCCACTGCGAAGAGAAGGAAGTATACTTTCCTATGAACCTGGTTCGGCAAGGTGTTAATACTTCCTTAAGAGGGTTACTACGAGATGGTACGTGCGATTGAATGTGTGAATCTCGCACTTTAGAAAGCACATGTTGTGTTTGACAAGACGGAGATGGAGCAAACCCACCTCGATTCCTGACATGCGCGCATACTGTGGGGAAATCAGTGATTACTGGCATCAGTGGTGGGGATGTGACAAAGTGAAAGTGTACTGGAAAGAGGTCTTAGGGTGGATCCAGGAGATTGACGGGATCCTCAGAGCATTCACACCAGCACCAATTCCATTTGGGGTGGAATCTGACGAGGAGGACTCCCATGTGACTCTCTCACATATGCCACGAAACGTATTGTTAGTGCCCAGGGTATGCTTAACTATTAAATGGAAGTCGGCGGTCCTCCCCTCTAAAAGAGAATGGCTCAGTAAATCTCATGCAATTTACGAAATGGAAAGCCTGACGGCCGCAGTCATGGAATCTCGTAGGAACATAGACTCGATCTGGTTACCCTTTAAGGAATATTATGCAGAATACTGGGGTCCTCTAAACCACGCTAAGTAAAGCCATCACTCAATACCTACCTCAAGGTTATTAGGCGAGCTTTGGATGGACTATACTCCCACAATTCAGTAAAACATCGTACCATGAAGCCCGTTCAATAATTAGCCCTGATGATTCTGTGCGATTCTGTTGGTTTCCTATTTGTTCAACGCAGCTTAGCCTCTTGTCCGATGAGTGGGGGGGGGCAGGGGAGAAATGGGTGGAAGGTGTGAGGGGAGGGGGTACACACAAGTTACAATGTCTTGGTCCATTGTTTTTTGAATTCTTACATGATGTTAACAAAAAGCTTAACTGACCTTTACTGGGAATTAAACATGTAATATGTCAGACGTGTTACAAAATCAATAAAGACTATTTTAAAAGAAAAATAGGGGCGCTGAGCGTTCCGTACCCTAATGCAGTGGGATATGGCCGCCAGAAGAACCCTTAAGGAAGACAGCCCTCCTTCTGACAAACTCAGAGGATCCGGCAGAATTTGGTGTACTTCAGCCGTCAGTGTTAGCAATCCTCGTTGCATACACCAGGCACCTAAGTGCTTCCACTAATTGTTAGTGGGTGTGGCTATCACCGCCTGCAGGATCTGCTTGCATCCTTCTGATATATCTATGTCCCTAAATTCAGTGCAGTCAGGAGCCTGAGAAAACCCGGCTCATGGTGGTAAATGTGTGCAGCAGGGTTATCTCCGCACCACCTATCATTCTCTGAATCAATGGGATTGAAGGAATGGTGTAGGCAAACAGGCCCTTCCACTGGGAGGTGAACACATCTCCTTGTGAGCCTTCCTGGGGATACCTGCTGGCTAAGAGTTTGCATTTCCTGATGTCTTTGGTGGCAAACAAGTCTATATGCAGTAAAGTCCAACCTCTGTTGTGAGCTCTTCAGTCCTACTCGTGGCATGGGTTGGTAGTACAACAGAGTCTGTATGCAAACGTGCTGCAGGTGATATGCTGGCAGGAAGATTTTGTTGACAATTGTCTAATGCCACAGCTGCTGAGCCTCCTGCGAACCTGGAACTTGTAACCACCCCCTGCTTATCGATGTAGTACATGGTTGTCGTGCAGTCCACGAGCACTCTTACAATTTTTCCTTTTAAAATTGCTAGGAGTGAGGTGAGTGCCCATCAGACGTCTCGCAGCTCAAGGAGGTTGATATGCAGTTCTTCCTTTCTCCATCCAATGGCCCTTTGTGCACAGGTGAGCCAAGCGTCCACCCCAACCGGTTAGGGAGGCATCTGTGATTAGGGTCTCTTGGTGCCGTGGTTACTTCAGCAACTTTCCCTCGGATAAGTTACACCTCAATCCCCACCACTGCAGTTGTCAAACCAGAGCCAGACTGACTGTAATCTTGTCCTCACATCGGACTTTGTCAGCCAGGAATTTCTGGATGGACCGTACATGGAGTCATCAGCATCATGAATCGGCTGACTGACCCTTTCCTTAGGGATATGAAACTGGGTATCATGCACAAGATAGTTAGCATCTTGTCAGGGAACGGCTGACTAGAGCATCTGTTGCAGCGCAGCAAGCTCCCAGAAAAGTTAACTGACTTGAAGGCTCCATGCAATCATTTTTGTAGTTGATGGAGAAGCCAGGGCATCACAGGGTATTTACTGTGAGCCTAAGGGACTGTGTCACTGCTTGACTGTGTGTAGCCGTCAGTCATTGAGATATGGGTATACGTGGTGACATTTTCATGTGAGGTGGGCTGCTACAGTTGGCAGGCATTTTGTGAACGTTCTGGGTGCTGATCGTATACTAAATGGCAGGACCTTGAATTGGTAGTGTCTGTTTCCTATGGATCTACGTTAAAGATAACATTTTTTACTGCGAGGCGCAAAACGAAAACCCATCACCAAAGCTATTGTTGAAGTCTAATCACGGCCTCATTATTTACCTGCTTGAAGCCTGTTTCAGTGATGTCCCCTGTGATGTTTATATTATGATTGGATGTCTTTTCTCGAAATATCCCCAGGGCTTCTTTCCTCTTTTCCCCTCTGGTAAATGCTCCATTATGGGTGCCATTAAATACCACATTGCCCTATCATATCTGGCAATTATGGCCAGGGCATTTGCTACCTTCACTGTGGTGGCTCCTTTGGCAAGAATGGTCTTTCTGAAGCCATTTGTCTTTCATCCCTCGCTATCCAGAGGGACCAAGTATTTTGTGGCTTGTGAAATGGTCTTCCGGCCAGCCACCATAGACCACCGATTCTAGTGTGGCTTCTGCAGTGACACGTTTTGGTGCAGAGTCCAGTACCCTAGATATCTTTTTGAGTTTGTCTTTTAGCGTAGGGTCTGAGAATAGATGCTTCATGCGGAGAAGAGCTTCCCCCCATACATGATCTACAATGGGGATGGAGACCACTGTTTCTTTCCAAAGCCATTTGTCTTTCATCTCTCGCTATTCAGAGGAACATGGCATTTTGTGGCTTGTGAAATGTTCTTCCGGCAGCCACCACAGACCACCGATTCTGGTGTGGCTTGTGCAGTGACACGTTTTGGTGCAGATTCCAGAACCCTAGATTTCTTTTTGAGTCTGCCTTTTAGCGAAGGTTCTGAGAATTGATGTTTCATGCGGAGAGGAGCTTCCTCCCATACATGATCTACAATGGGGATGGAGACCACCGTCTTTCTGCATCCATTCATATGGTAAAATAATAATAAGCAATCCTTTCCCTCCATGGGTTTTAGGCTAATGTTTTTGCGGCTTTCATGATCGTGGCATGAAATGTTCCTGCCTCCTCTGGTGGAGATTGCCTTGGTGGGTTACCAGGACATCCTCTTTAGGAATTAAATTGGTATCCCAGTCGTCATCTCGGAGGCAGAGGATGAAGAATCTGTATACCTCGGGTCATCATCTGTGCCAGTCTGTAGCATTTCTTCACCTTCAAGGTCCTCCAGACTTATCAGGGGGTAGGTCAGCTCATTAAATAGACGTCAAGGTGACCTGCATCTTGGACTCCGTGCCTCTTCTGCGCTATGAGGCTGTGTTGGGCGCCTAGGTGACCTAGACTTTTGTCTCGGGGACCCGGATCTTGACCATCTTGTCCCTTCTGTGTTGTGAGTCTGTGTAACTGGCGTGGCCTGCGGCTGTTGCGGCAATGGTATGTGCCTGTTCAGATCGAAGACTAGGGAGGATAGCTCAGCGGCAACGTGCTTGTCTTGGAAGCAAGACGACACGGAGCAACACAGGTTCGATCCCCGGGTCCGCACTTAGAAACCTCTGGGTATTAAGCATGTTATAAATAACCTATCATATCATATCATATCATATCATATCATATCATATCATATCATAGGGTCTGAAATGAAGTTAGCACATGTATTGACAGCAGCATTTGTTTGTGGGTGCTCGGATCTGATATTGGCACCTGAGGTATTGGCATTTAGGGAATTGCCACTTTTGACAGTGTAGGTCCTGGAGGCGTTGGCCTTTGCACAGGTAGGGTGGGTTTGTTATATGGACTGATTCCGCAGTGTCTGAAAACATTGGCGAGAACCCTTTCTGTGCCTCAAGCTCTTGAGTCAATATGATGCTAAAGGATTTTATCTGGCATCACCTCTGAGAATATAATTGGTGAGACAGATCTAATTGGTAAGGTTATTTTTTGGGGCAGAGTATGATGTCTGCTCCCTTTGTCCCCATTTGATATTTTTAGTTCCCTCAGGCTTTTTAATTTGGCTACCCCCTCTGCCGTTGATGGGCATTTTGAACCTTCGTCTGCCACGAGGCATCCCGACAGGGGTGTTTCACACCCTTGTATTGTACATAGAGTCGTCGTCTGTGCCCTTACTGGACTAGCTGAGCCGGAAAGTCTAGGCGTCGCTGGCAACCCAGTCAATGGGCCTCATTACACGGTAGGCAGTAAGGGTTTACCGGTACCGGTAAGGGCACCGGTACCGGTAAACCCTTGCCGCCTTACTACGAGGTCCCTTTGCGGGTCCTCCCTTAACGCCTGGTTTTTCCAGGCATTAAGGACGGGACCCGCAAAGGGACCTCAGAGCTAATTACGGTACCGCAATTTGCGGTACCGTAATTAGCACCTTCCCCATTCCCATTATGCCCTATGGGGCAAGAATGGGAATGGGGAAGGGTAAATGGGGATTGGGGAATTACCGCCCCCGCTCACCTTGGAGTAGGGCGGTAATTCCGCCATCCACCAAGGCGGACTCGGTACGGTACCGGCGGCAACCATGGCGCTGATAGCGCCATGGTTACCGCCTACCGTGTAATGAGGCCCAATGACTTGAACTGTGACAACCTTGATTGTCCTTTTGACCTGACCATTTCTTCCGTCGACAAAAAATTAGCAGCCTTTTTTTGTTGATGGTTCTCTTGTCGTAGAGGGTCCCGTCGTCGATGAGCCGAGGTGCTTTGTCGATGATGTTGTCATCGACGGTAAGCGTTTGTGTAATTTCGGCGACTATGCTGTCACTGCTGGGTCATTTGGTGATGTTTACAATGTTGTTGTCACCGATTGCTGTATTCCTGTTAGAATGGATTTCTAAACTAGCCTGATGGACAGATGTTTAGGAGGCCACCCTTGTTAGTGAAACATGGGACACTTCTGGGTAGATAGCCAGGCCAATTCATGGTAGATCGGAGAGCAGTCAAGGCTAAATTTCAAGAGCAGTGAGGGTGATTAGAGGTCTTCAATGAGCACACACAGTGAAACACCAAGAATTACCATTAGACAGAAGCACACAAAAATATACAATTTATTTGGCCTAAGAATAAACACAAATTAATAATAAAGAGCAATAGCTGAATACCCACAAGTAACCAATACCTTTAAGAGAAAAGGCAAGAAGAGCATAGACAATATTCAGAAATGGAAAACCCTAACTTTATAAGTTCAACCCTACGATGAATGGACCATTGTGCTCAATGTTCGAGGCGCGCGTAAAAGCGGTCGGTCGTGCGTAAAAGTCACAAAGTACCTTTTATGAAAGCTGGCAAAAGTAGGGACAGGATTCTGAAGGGTGAAAACAGGTTCCAAGATTCGGGGGCGGATCTGCTGTGATGAACAAAACTATTCCCAACTTTCAGAGGTCTTTAGGAAGCAGAGACTACCCAAGCCAAAGACTGGACCCCAAGAAATCCTCTGTGTGTAAAACATTATGGATGAGCAAGGAGCCACTGGAAAGTGGTTTCAGAACTCCCCGCCCTTAGCTCAGTTTTGGTTTA
This sequence comes from Ambystoma mexicanum, assembly GCF_040938575.1. Lineage (NCBI taxonomy): Eukaryota > Metazoa > Chordata > Amphibia > Caudata > Ambystomatidae > Ambystoma > Ambystoma mexicanum. The sequence goes on from NC_090931.1 coordinate 1,393,328,313, forward strand.
AACTTGGCAGTTCTGGAAAGGGTCATCAGAGGTTCAATATCCCACCCTTGGGTCGGCTTCAAAGTGCACAGGCGCTCCGGGTGCAGATGCAGGTGTGGTTTGCATCAGGAGCTGTAGCTCTCAATTCTAGTCATAGTACAGGAAGGGACACAGGAAAACCGCCTTCAACGACCGTCAATGTAGCAATGTGAAGCTGGGGCACCCCACTCTTGTGATCCAATGCAACCTTTTTTCTTATGGCCCAAAGCAGCTGGGATGACAACATTCAGTGTAAATGTGCTTTGCAGTGCAAGCTAGAATTCCCCAAAGTTTCGAGTCAAAGCTCCACACAACATTGCTCCTGCACCGTGGCCAAGGTTTGAGCTGCACAGCCCACTGGATGGTCCAGGGACACTTCTGAACGAGGTCCTCAAAGCTGGAGCTGTATTGAGCTGGGCAGGTGTGCGGGCCGACCCTCATTGCGGGTCTAGATACTGCCGGGGGATAGCCTCATGCAGCAGATACATCGCTCCTGTGCCGGCGTCTGCTGGGAGGAGACAAGGGTGTGTGGAAGACCATGGGCTCATCGGCTGGGAGGCCAGTGATTACAGGGCGGGAGCCGCGCCGCAACGTGTGCCCTCTGTTGCACAGTACTTGCTCTGGAGGCAGCCTGTCATACTCTGTTGCGGCTGCCTCCGAGTCCTGGAGGCTGGCAGCAGCATTCCAGCCTCGCTGCGGAGCTACGCACAGCCTGTAAGTCCATTGGATGCTGTAGATTCCCCAACTGGGGTCTTGAAGGGCACATGGCCCGCCACCTGAGGAGCAGGCTGATCCTCTTGGAAGCGCATGTGGTGACAAATACTAACGCTACCTAGACCTGGATTGGCAAGTGTGCCATACTTAAAAGGTGTGGTTTACTGCAGTGTGCTTTTGCCTGGATGCTTTAACTTGCGGGAGGAGGACAAGTGGAGCACCCCCCCACCCCCCGTGGTAGGGATCACTTGCACAGACAGACCAGGAACTGCGCCCATTGTTGCACTTGTGTACATGTCTCACAAAACACCCCTTACACAGGCTGGCTGGGGGCATTTGTACTCCTGGGGCACTCCAGGCCTTGAGCCCAAAATTAATTACTTTTTCTGCCTGATAGAGGAGTTGAGGCGCATGCTGCTGAGGGGGTCGGGGGGTTCCAGCATTATGGTTTCCTGATGGACGCATGCTGCGAGAGGGGTTGTTCTTGCTGCATCTCCCCATATGAGATATGGTTCACTCCACCGATTGTTATAGTGCCATGCACTGAGGGGTGTTTATCCAGAGTACCCTTTGCTATGTCAACTTCCAAACAGAAGGGAAAGGCCACGATCATGGAATCCTTTTCAAGTCAGGGAAAGCAACAGGACCCTGATTCGGACAAGGTGGCAGAGCAGCCGGACACATCGGTGGTGCAGAAGGGGCCGCAGGAAGATAACATCAAGGCTGCTATCGCAGCCTCACGATCCTCCCTGGAGAACAAAATCGAGGACGGCAAAGTAGATGTGAAACCCCTAAGGAAAGATCTAAGATCTCTGGCAGAGAGGGTCACGGCTACGGAATCACTGTTGCAGGTGAAAGTGACTACCACTGCGGATCTGGAAACAAGGATCAAAGCCTTGGAGGTGAAGAATGCTGCACTGGAGCTGCATGCCGAAGATGCAGAGGGTAGATCACGTAGGAATAGCATTCGAGTGCTTGGCCAGAGGGGGAGGGCAGACTGGATACGGGTGTACGTATTCGAGGGTCGAGAGTGGGGTGCTTGTGTGGGTGGATGGGGTGGTCCCATTCCAGCTGTTGGAGTTGGAGGCGGACAGTGAGGGCATATGGGTAATAGTGCATGTCTATATGGAGCATCAGGAAATTTGTATTGTGAACTCCTATACTAGTACATATTCGCCCGGTAAGTGGTCGATTAGCCCTGAAGAGAAGAACAAGTTACTTTCTTACCTGGTAACGTTCTTTCGATGGGATGGTCCGACGACGTATTCCATATCTATGATAGACTCCCAAAGCAGTACCAAGCAAGGAGGTGGGAAAGAATTTAGAATACAAATTTAGCATGCCCAATCAAATTGCGGAATAGAGAACTGCCTTGCCAAAGGCCAGATCTTGCCCTCTGATGGAATCAAGGGAATAGTGACGTACAAAAGTATGTACTGAAGCCCAGGTGGCTGCATCACAGATGTGATGAATAGGAACTCCCCTCTGCAAACTCCCCTCTGCAGGGCAGTAGACGCAGCCACTCCTCTGGTAGAATGGGCCCGCAAGCCAGCCGGAGGGTCCTTACCCGCCAAGCGGTAACACTCGGAGATAGCTAAAATAATACAACGAGACAAAGTCTGTTTCGTCACAGCTTGTCCCAAACGCTTTCCAGCGTAACCAATGAAAAGTTGATCGTCCACTCACCCAGGACATGCGCGAGATATAAAAGCTCAACGCTCTCCTAGGATCAAGCCTATGGAGCCTCTCCTCTTCCTTACCAGGATGTGGAGGAGGATAGAACGCCGGAAGAACAACCTTCTGGCTCAAATGAAAATCCGAAACCACCTTCGGAAGAAAAGAAGGACGAACTCTAAGGACAACCCTGTCCTTGTGAAACACAGTGAAGGGTGGCTTAACTGAAAGTGCCTGTAACACACTCACTCTGCGAGCGGAAGTAACCGCAACTAAAAACACAGTTTTCAGAGTTAACAGCCTCAAAGGGCAAGAATGTAAAGGCTCAAACGGAGCACCCATAAGAAACTTAAGAACAAGGTTCAAATCCCAACCTGGCACCAGAAAAGTTGACGGAGGAAACACATTAGTGAGCCCTTTCAAAAACTGCGAAATTAAAGGAATTTTAAAAACTGCGAAATTAAAGGAATTTTAAAATAGGAACACTCTTCAGACGAGCGCTTAAATATGGACAGCGCCGCCAGGTAACCTTTAATGGTCCCCACTTACAAGCCCCTGTGGGCCAAAGAAAGCAAAAAAGACAGAACCATGGTAATGTCACATTCAAAAGGATCCACCTTCTGAACTCTGCACCAGTCGCAGAACTTTCTCCAACGGCAACGGTACAGAGACTTTGTTCCCGGCCGCGTGGCCAAGAGCAACACCTCCATCACGTCTTCAGGGAGGTCCCAATCCTTATACCTCAACCTTTCAGAAGCCAAGCGTGAAGATTGAGGGATCTGACCTCTGGATGGAGAACCTGACCCCTCTCCCGTGAGAGCAGATCGTCTTGGTAGGGAAGACGACGTGGAGGGCAGATGGACACGTCTAGAAGGTCCGGGTACCACGTCCTCCGGGCCCACGCCTGAGCAATGAGGATCATCCGGGAACCGAACCTCTGTAACCTCTGCAGCACTTGCGGGATGACAAGGACTGGAGGAAACGCGTACAGCAGTGGGAATGACCACTCCACCACGAACGCGTCTCCTAAGGCTCCTTTTGGAGGAAATTCCCGCGAGCAAAACCTTTCGCACTTCCGGTTGACACTGGAGGCGTAGAGATCCACTTGAGGGGTCCCCCAAAGGGCGAAGATCTCCAGGAGAATCTCCTGAGCCAGCTCCGACTCGTGAGAGATCGAGCTCTGCCTGCTCAGAGCGTCCGCCGTCTCGTTGTCGTCTCCGGCCAGATGAACAGCCGAGATCGAAACTTCCTGCTGGATGGCCCAGAATTCGAGCTGCATCGCCTCCTTGCACAGCGGAAGTGACCCTGCCCCCCCCTTTTTGTTGAGGTAGTGCATGGCCACCGTGTTGTCCGTTAGAATCAGGACACTCTTTCCGCGCACAGTCGGCAGAAAAGCCTTCAGGGCTAGCCTGACGGCCCTCAGCTCCAACAGATTGATATGGAGTCTGGACTCCGACGGAGACCAACGACAGCTGACTGTCAACTCGTTGGCATGAGCTCCCCATCCCGTGAGGGATGCGTCCGTCACAATCGTCACCTCCGGCCAGGGCAGCCAAAATGGGGCCCCCTTCATCAGATTGCCCTCGACGGCCCACCACAAAAGGTCCCGGGCTACCGAGGGCGGCACCTGAACAGGGTCCGACAGCCTGCCGGAGGACTGGGACCACTGGAGCTTGAGCGCCCACTGCAAAGATCTCATCCGCAGACTAGCCTCTGGCACCAGAAGAATGCAGGATGCCATGAGGCCGAGCAGTCTCAAGAAATCGGACGCTGGGAGACTCTGGGCAAGCTGAAACTTGTGCACCATCTGCTGAATGTGAAGAGCCCTCACCTGGGGAGGAAAACACTGCCCCAGGGACGTGTCGAGCACTGCTCCGATGTATTGGAGCCGCTGCATTGGTGTCAAATGGGACTTCTTTAAATTGAGGCCCAGCCTGTGATGGGAGTGGCAGGTGACAGACAGATGATCCAGGACTTGCTTGGGAGAGCTCCCCCTGATCAACCAATCGTCTAGGTAGGGGTAGACATGAATCCCCCCTTTCCTGAGATGCGCTGCCACCACCACCATGAGCTTGGTGAAAACCCTCGGGGCGGAGGTCAATCCGAATGGCAGGACCCGAAACTGAAAGTGCGAGTCGCCAACCGCGAACCTCAGGTACTTCTTGAGCTTGGGATGGATCGGCACATGGAAGTAAGCATCCTTGAGGTCGAGAGACACCAACCAGTCCTGAAGTTGAAGGGCCTGGAGGACTTGAGAAAGAGCAACCATCTTGAACTTGTCCTTTCTGAGGAGTTTGTTCAAACCGCGCAAGTCCATGATGGGTCTCAATCCCCCGTCTTTCTTCGAAATAAAAAAATAAGGGGAATACCATCCCTTGTTCCTCTCCGCTACATGCACCAGTTCTATGGCGCCTTTCGCCAGCAGGGCTTGAATTTCCTGCGCAAGGAACGGATCTGGACACTTCAAAGAGAGGTTCCCTGGTGGATTGTCGTGAGGCCTCTGCCGAAAAGGAAGACAGTAGCTGTGGGTTATGATCTCCAGAACCCACACATCCGAAGTAATGGCTTGCCACTCTACAAGATGCTGCACCAGCCTTCCCCCAACCGGCGAACCATGGGACCTGGCCTCATGACTGAGTGGTAGTGGCTGTGGCGTTGCCTGAGGGCAAAGAGGCAACTGCCCGAGCGGCCTTGGCACCTCGAGTACCTTTGTTTCCACCTCTGGTACTGTTATGATGGCCTCTTTGACTGCTAGCTCCCCTCACTTTACTGAAGGACGAGTAATAGCGAAAGGAACCACCCCTCCATTGCTGTCCCCTAGGACGAAAAGGCGGAGGTTGACGAACTGCAGCGCCCAACGACTTTGCTGCAGATTTGGAGGTCTGCAACCTCTCAAGGCTCTCGTCAGCCTTGCTGCCAAAAAGGTGTTAACCGTCAAAAGGCATGTTGAGGAGACGGGACTTCACATCAGGAGCGAACCCAGACTTCCGCAACCACGCAAACCTGCGCATTACGGTGCTCGCCGCCATGGACCGGCTGACACAATCCGCCAAGTCCAAACCCGACTGAACGGCCTCACACATAGCATCATTGCCATCCTGAACCATTGCAAGGAAACCATCCCGTTCGTCCCCTTCGGGAATATAATCAGCCGCTAAAGCAACACAGTTCCACAGAGTGTGTGTGAAACGAGACAAGGCACATATGGAGTTGGCTGCCTGAAGCGCCATACCCCCCGAAGAAAACACTTTCTTCACCCAGCCGTCAAAACATTTGTCGTCCCTATCCGGAGGGATGGTAGGATACGACGCCTGCTTTGCCGGGGCCGTAGCTGCCTGCACCACCAAACTCTCCGGGGTGGGATGCCTAGACAAGTAGCAGGGGTTGCTACTGGCTGGACGGTATTTTCGCGACAAAGACTTGCCCACTGCCGGAAGACTCTCCGGAGCAGTCCAAGCCGCCGCCACCCTTCTCTGCAAAGCCATATGAAAAGGCAAGACCGGGTCAGTGGGTGGACCGAGATCAAGGATGTCCGTGAGATCATCCTGAACAAACTCCCCCGGGGGAGCTGAGCAACCCAAGTACTCGGTAACCCGAGACATAAGGCGCCAATATGACGAATCGGCATGAGTGCCAGGCTCCGGCCGACAAAACTCCACCTCCGGAGAGGTGTCCAGACCACTGGCATCATGCAGCGACTGCCTCAGGTCATCAAACTGGCTATGGCTCGAGATAAGTTCATCTGGAACCGTAACCGGAACCAGGCCGCCATCAGAGCCTTCATCACCCTCTGAAATGTACTCCAGGTGGGGAGAGGAAGACCTCTGCGGACCAAAGCAGTGCCGGACCTTAGCTATAGCCTTTCTAGGTGCAAACCCCGTGCCACGGGGCCCCTCCGACACCACCGCCTCGAAAGGCGTCGAGGGCGCCGAACGAGTCGGCGCCGGCGGCGCCAGAAAAGGCGTTGAGGGCGCTGAACGAGTTGGGGCCGGCGTCGACAGAAAAGGCGTCGACGTCGAGCGAATCGGCGTCAACGTCAGCTGCAACGCCTCCAGCATCTGCGGCATCGACACAGTCCTCGAAGCCGGAGCTCCGAGCGTGTCTCTCGACAACCTGGCCGCCGACAGCATCGACGACCCCCTCGGAGGTAGAGCCTCGAGAGAAATCGTCGACGACCTCGGCGCCACAGGCGTCGATGTCTTCTTCGAAGACGGCACAGGATCACGCGGTCTCGAGTGCGTCGAGGACCGGGACCTGGAACAGGCATGGCGAGAACGGCTACCCTTGTCCGAGCGGGACCTCTCCCGCGAGCCGTGCCGACCACCCGAGCCCGAAGGCGTACGGGCGGTGTCTCTCGACCGGTACCGACCCCACTCGGAGGCGCGGACGGACCGGTGCGGGGAAGGCGACCTATGCCGGCGCTTCCTGGAATGCCTAGAAGAGGTGGAGGAGTGGCGGGATGGACTCCTGGAAGGAGACCCACCGGACTTCCGACGATAACGCAGAGAGTCACCCCTCGAGTCATCGGTCGAAAGCCCCGCAGACCTCGACTTCCGGGGCTTAGACATCCTGCCTACTGACAGCTTCTTCTTGTGTTCCCGCAAGGCCTTTGCAGTGAGCGACTGGCAGTCGACACAGTCGTCCGTATCGTGGGCCTCCCCGAGGCACCAGAGGCAGGCGCCGTGCGAATCCGTGACCGATATCTTGGACCCACAGTCCCCGCAGTTCTTGAAGCCCGGACGCGGGGTCGAAGATGAGAAAGACATCGCCACTAACAGGTCTTCACAACAAACAGAACAGGTTCAACGGACCGAGAATAGAAAACAGCAAACTCCAACGAGTCAAGGCGTACCGAGATTCACGAAGCGAACACGTTCGCGGAAAAAACGGAACGGAGGCTATGGGCGTCGTGCGTCCTACTTATCACATTGGGTGACGTCGGCCGTCGGAGGAGGTCCTCGGGGACGGCGCATCGACGTCATCGAAGCAGGACGCAGACACCAAAGATTTTCCAAAGCAGCACAGCTGTGGACATTACCTGTCATAGATATGGAATACGTCGGAGTACCCAATCCCCTCGAAATGCCATGTTCCTTTGGGGTGGGGATTTTAATTGTGTTCGGAACCCAACTCTCGACAGGTCATTTCCTGCACGGGTGGGTCCTCACCGGCTTCGGGGGTCCTTAACGTTGCTTAGATGGAGTTAACATTGGTGGATATCTGGCGGGAACAACATGCCGGCAAAAGGGGGTATTCCTATTATTCTGCCCCACACCCGCTATATACAACAATTAATTATTTGTTTGTTGGGGCCGAACACGTGGCAGCGGTCTCAACTGCAGAATATATGGGGCACTCCGTTTCGGACCACTCTCCACTGATGGTGTGCTGGAACAGTAGGGGACCTAGGCCTCCCGTCCCGATGTGGCGCATGCCGAAGGATGTGCTGCAGGACGACTCTTTCAGAGGCCAACTGGAGGACTTCCTGGTGGCCTTCCTGGAAACTAATGTGGGTAGCGTCTACTGTTGAGGGTCTGTGTGGGAGACACTTGTGGATACGGGAAAGTAATTGCTGGCACAGGGGGTATTAGATGAATGATACATGAGGGCCTGGGGGCTACGTAAATTAATTGGTTGATTAATGCACTAGGACCAGACAGGTTTTGTAACCGGACATAGCACTGCCCTGAATCTCCATCATTTACAGCACATAATTGACCAGACTAACCTCCCCCCCAAGGAGGCACCGTATTCAGTGGCGTCTCTTGATGCTATTAAAACGTTTGATTCCCTTTACTGGGAATGGATGTACGCGGTACTGAGGGAATCCAGGATAGGGGAGGGGAGGGTTTTATTTGCTGGATCAGGTTACTGTATACACAACCAGGGTGAAAACGGGGAAGCAGATATCGAACTTATGAGATATACAGAGGGAGACTCGCCAAGGGTGCCCTTTGTCCCCTATACTTTACATTCTAGCATTGGAACACCTGGCAGTATAAATTGCGACATATATTTTTAGAAGCTGGTATTGAGGTGGGGAGTTTCAGGCATTTTATATCCCTTTATGCAGACTATGTCCTCCTATACCTGTGCGAGCGGGACCATAATTTGTCTATTGTCATAGACGTTTTAGACAGTTTCGAGAGGCTGTCAACAGAGAGAAGTCATGTCTCTTTCCTTTGGCTGGACTGCAGGGGTAAAATATCAGGGACCTACCAGAATTTGGGCTTAAATGGCAGACTCACACTTTTAGATACATGGGTATTCATATATCACATGCGTCTGAGGGTATGCATGTTAGATATAGGAGCAGGGAGATGGAGGGAGCGCGTGGGTCCATGAGGTTTTGGAGAGGATTGCCACTTTCTCTCATGGGTCGGGTAGCCCTAGTGAAAATGATTATACTCCCACGGCTACTTTATGCTTTCATGAATGTCATTATTACATCGGGCTGATTTATTTTGTGGCCTAGACACAATGCTCAGGGGCTTTCCCTGGGGTCATGGACGGCACACGATTGCACTACACACTTTGTGTATGAGACACCATGACGGGGGAGTGCAGCTACTGGGCTTGGCACTTTATTATTTGGCTGCACAGCTTCGATATGTTGCAGGGTTGTTGTCGGATCAGCCTACTATGGAATCCAGATTGTTAATGGCACTGGTGCATCCAGCATGGATAAAAGACGTCTTATGGGTCCTGGATTGCTGCATCAGTCAGCAGCCACTAATGGTTAGGCTGGGCAGACATGTGTGGGACAGAACCCTGAGGGTGCTGAACTTACAACAGCCATATACGTTGCATGGCCCCATGACAGCAGATGCATGTTCCGATGAAAGTGAACTGGCGGTCACCAGGAGGTGGGAGGAGCTAGGACTGACCACATGGGGGGCATGTACAAACAGGGGGCCTTCCGGGACTTGGATGACCTGGAGCAAATGGAGGGTCTACCCAGTGGTCAGTTGGCGCCCAGTTTTCCGGCTGTATGAGTCCTTATTGGGCATGGTTAGTGTCTGGGATGTGCGCAGATTTGGGGTGGGAGATTACTGATGCGCACAGGGATACTTCTTTACTTTTTGCCAAAAGGGTGTCGCGCAATGCACAGCTTCATCTTTTGCAGCTCAATGTGCTCCACCGAACTTGCATGACTCCTAGACGGGTGGCCAGGTTTGATCCTAAGGTACCGTTTTCCCTTGGTGTGTCGTGGATGGAGCAGACCTCATGCACATGTTTTGGCGATGCGTGTTGGTGCTTGGTTTTTGGCAACGGATAGAGCTGGCCTGTGCTGGGATCACACAATATCAAAGGGACCCGGTTAAATGGCTGCTGGACGCATATTCTAGACCGGACAAATATAGATATGCGATCAAATTTATGTACCTAGCATGTGTACTGGCAAAGAGGTGCATAGCTATGTCTTGGAAACTAAAGGGGGCCCTCAGTATAGTTTATGGTATAAAGATTTTGAGCAATGGTCCACAGAGACAAGGGCCTGGTATAGGGACTTGGTAGATGGTGCCCGTGAGCCTTCCATAAACATTGAGGCATGGAACACACTCATTCTTGCGATTTTCCACCTGTCAGGTAAGTCCCTGTGAATGCTGGATGGTAACCTCTTTCAAACCTTCAACTAAGGTGGGACAGCGCTGTCGGATTACGAACCCAACACTATTGATTGGATGGCAGTTACTACCTTGGAGATCACCTGGATGGGCCCCTCAGGGACCTTGTTAGACCCCGGCTCACTCACTGTATGATGTTCCTTTGCAATGCCTCATTTTTCTTTCCTTTTTAATTCTTTTGTTGTATTATTTATATTTTGTTACGTTTGGATGTGCAATGCATGTTGCTCTGCACGGTCTATACTTTTTATAGTGATACTGCCTTGATGGAACAGTACTTGATGTCTGCATGTCCCTATCAATAAAACAAATTTTAAATAACTTCTGTGATTGAGCGCAAAGCAGGGCTCTACCGGGACAACAGTGGGCTCTGGGTGCCAGCCTTCTTCAGCGCATCTCTGGATAGTCCTTTGTTCTGCTTGAGTCTTCCGGGTACCTTGCTCAGTCTACAGGTCTGCTTGGACGTGTTGCTGGTCTGCTGGTCTTTGTTCTGGAACCCTCCTCATATCTAAAAGTCTGGCGAGTGCTCGCACCCAGTCATGCAATGAGGAGATCTGCCCCACTCATGCACACTAGCAGTGGTCCAGTCAGGGACCACTGTGGTTCTCATATCATCGGTAATGTAAGGAACTCTTGGTGGCAACAGTAAAGACAGACACACATGATAAAACTGTATTAAACTGTATAATGGGTGAGAAAAACGCCTCATCTAAACCTAAATCTAAGATGGGAGCAAGCTACGACCATCAAATAATAAGGCAGTCGTAGTCGCGTCTTGTCAAATAAAAAGGGCCTACACTAAAAAAAACAATTGCCAATCCTTACAACTAAGCTACAAAAAGAGTGTGGGACAATGTTCTCAAGACAAGAAAGAAGTGTTCACCAAATGATAAGTCAGGATCGTATGGCTGGGGCCTCCTTCCCCCACGTTTTTAGCACGGGACAAGGCAGGACCTTTCAAGCACAGCACACTCCTGGGCCTCGCCAGCATGAGGTTACAGTTCCTTTCTACAATGCCAGGACCTTCCCGGGACAAGTCTCTTTCCTGCAAAAGTCTGTTGCCCAAGAGGGCCTTATGTACCATAAACAAACAAAAAGTTCCTTTTGTAATCCTTTCACGTTGGGCGATTGCTCTTCGCCCCTGGGATCCCACTCAGCCGGGCTTTGATCCTTCTTGCAACGTTAGCCTCCCTCAGTCGGGTTCACTATGGCCTTTAATCCAAGAAACACATTGTTCTTCACCAACTATCCATTGTGGACATCCCTCAGTCAGGTTCACATTTATCATCACAATGTTTACGGGTACATCACTATTTACCCTCTACTCGCAGGCATCCCTCGGTTGGTTCACAATTGCCAGTTTCACAGTTCAGTTTTCTCCAATGTGTTCAAGACTTTCAAGTGTACGATGGGTTTTGCTCGACTCTTGTAGAACCACTTTAACACATCACACTAACCTCTCCTAAGACCTCTTGGTTTTCGGAGTTTCAAAAACAACATAACCGAAAGGGGTTTCAGTCAGAGTCCTTTGAATGAGCGCCCCGCGACACCTGACCACTCTTCTTCTGAACCTTTTACTAGGGTTTCTTTAATGTTCAATTACACATGTCCTTTGTTCGGCTTGGGAGGATAGCTCAGGGGCAATGTGCTCGCCTTGGAAGCAAGACAACACTGAGCAACACAGGTTCGATCCCCGGGTCTGCACTTAGAAACCGCTGGGTATTAAGCGTGTTATAAATAACCTATCATATCATAACAAGGTTGCCGCCTGCACCCTTGGGCCCAGCACAGTTCATTTCTTCTATCTATTTTGTCACTCACCGGCTGTGCTGAACTATTGGAGTTTCTTGTCTCGGGAGTCAATGGTGGCACCACGATGGCAAGCACTTCTCCCCGCTTTGACTATCAGCGCGGGAGGGACCCGTGTGCCGTTGACACCTGTCACACCACACGCCAGCTGGACTTCCCGGTCTTATGATTTCCCTTTTGGAGGCTTTGCGTGTCTGAGTTCGAAAGGGCAATACTCTCATCATCCCGCCAGGTCTCTCAGCCGTTCTCCTCCGTTTGAACTGCCGGTCCGGAATACCTGCTTCCTTTGTGAGTTCGGCCTAGCTCAAAACATGCTCTCGGGAAGGGAGAGGGCTGTCAGGTGTGTGTAGTTATTGTCAATTGCCTGACTTTGCCTGACCCTTGTGTTGGGACATGTCAAGTAAACGGCTCTGGTGTTGGTCTGTTGTCTTTCACAGTGTAAGAAAGTGTTTGTGTCGGAAAAAGGGGGAGGGGGTAGAGCTTCTACATATCCTACGTGGTAGGATAGGGAAAAGGTTGTTGGTCAGCTCAGAAAGGTGAGCTTTATGGGGTAGGCCGTGGGAAGGGTAGTATTTTGTCAAAACAAACTGAGTTCGGGAAATAATAAATTGGAGGGACAGGGAGGAGAATGACTGGGAGTATTTGAGTAGGACACAGAAAAACAGGGATTCTGGGAGAGATAGTTTCCGAGTGCAATAGGGTTTCTGTTCCTAGGGGATTTGTCATATACGTAGGGGTAGTTAGATATGGTCAAGAGAGATCCATTGGGAGGAAAGGAGGAAGATGTGGTACAGCCTGCAAAGGTCTCAGGGATCCCATCCTCTTCTCCTTCCCTGGTATAATACTCCGTCTCACCTGGGTTATTCCCCCGGGCACAACACCAGGCTCCCTATCCAGGTGATCCTCTCTCACTCGTTCGCCGTCAGGGTTGGGGTCTGTGAGTGTCAGCCCTTCCTTGGCCACCTGAATAAGGGATTCTTGAGGTCTGCTTGGGAGAATACCCTCAGGTTTCTCACAGTAACCACACACATGGTGTAGGAGCGCGCAAAAGAAGCAGCTTTTGCAGGCAATGGCATGCCCAAATAAGGAAGTCCTGGGTCACGAAGACCAGGGGTAAGGCCAAAGGACAAGATGGCCAAACAAACAGACAAAAGACCTTATGGCACGGCCATGACGGACACTAGCCACAGTCATCAGCTAAACACAGTAAGCATGGCATGGCTCAGTAAAAAGTTGTAAAAAGACAAGAAAAAGCTTCTGCTTCCACAAATCTGTTCCTAGGCATACTGTAAAATTGCCAAAAAATCCTTAGTGGATGACTAAGCCAGTACACAGAAGGACCCCATTGTGCGGTACAGTAATGTACTTTGCACAATGATAAAATGTCACCAAAAAGTGGCAATAAAGTCAAATGACTAGGAGAAACAAGGTGTCTCAGTACTAACAGACCTGAAGGACGTGTTAGTTTCCTTCCCTGTAACAATGAGCGGAGTGCAGCTGAGGGCTGTGCTCCACTGGCAAAAGTCAGGGCAGGACACTGTAACAAAAGCAAAATGTTTGGGGTTCCACAAATATAGAGGGAAAGTTGCATTTAGAGAAACTTTTCCTAACACTGAATTTGACATGTCTTTCCATCTTATTGTCGACAGGTTCACATCGCCATGGTTGCCTTGTGAGATTTTGTCACTGCTTTGGTAGACAAACAATCGACTGGGCAATGTGGTATTGGCGGAATTCTTTCCCTTTTTCTCACTATGGGGCCTTCCTTCAGTCCTCGACCTTTTTTGGGTAAATGAGGTTCTTTCTCTAGATCCAATAGTTACCATGCTCCTACAGGACTTCACGGACTTCACCTCTGTAAGAGGCACTTGCACTCATTGAGTCTGAGGTATCCGTCTATTCCTCAGCATTTTGGCTCTAAATCCTTGACATACATCACAATTTTCAATAATATGATTAGGGTATAAGTGATAGATGTAGTCTTCATGCTTATCCCCTGCATACAAGTTTCATTAGGCCACAAGCAGAACAAGCCCTAAATATGGACTTTTTAGAGTAGCCTTCTTGTGAGATATGACAGATTTCTTTGCATATGGATTGAGCTGCAGAATTCTGTAGATAATGTGCTGCTTGGTGAAAGCGTAAGGACTCCTTCCAGCATGACGTATGGTTAGAATCTGAACATGGCCTCTGGGTTGGGGCTCAGCACTCGACGCACCCAAAACAAGGTGGATAGACTGCAAAAGAGACATGTTTTCTTTCTTTATTGTAAAAGTATTAAGTGTGCAGCCAAGGATTCCCAGCCTGACAACAGGAAATATTCAAAGCATGTGAATCTATCAAAGATCTATTGCTGGAGAATCAGACTTCCCCTCCCATCTCACACCACCAGCAAAAGATTTACAAAAATCATTATAACAGTAAAATAGGTATACAGACAGTTTTTATTTTTTTATTAATTGTTTTTGATCAACGTTTGATATTTACAGTGTAGAAGAGAATAAAAACACAAATTCAACGTTTGATCTTTACACTTATAAAAGAATAAAACCAATAAATTCATTGCATAAATTCATCATACATGAAAACATTATTTAAGATTAAGTTTGTGTACATCCCCATACATCAGCACTGTAATGGAATAAGGAGGTTTAATTATTAGGATCAGAACGCTTCTAAGTAGGAAGGTGTCAAGTAATTGTATATCTCTACATAGATTTCAAAAGGACCCCCTACCTTGTACCTGGGCTAACATGATTTAGGGGTATCCTCAAGATCTTACATTAAGCAGATCCAATTTATTTTCCACATGAAGCCAGATGTGATGCACTGCAGCCGTCACTACCAAGGATTTTGCCGCATACAATAAACTCCAGAACTGGTCTGAAGTTGGGTCAATATATTTATGATAGCCCTACTTATAAAGGTTAGAGCTCCTAAAAATCCTGGACAAAGCAGCTCACAATCAAATTCAACACTTCCTCAAATCCAACTCGATCCTAGGTAAAAGACAATCAGGATTCGGCAAAGGCCACGGCACAGAAACCGCCCTTCTAGACCTTAAAAACCAAATAACAGAAATTATGGACAAAGGTAAGCAAGCTCTCCTCCTACTTTTGGATCTCTCGGCCGCCTTTGATCTTGTTGATCACAAGATTCTTACCTCACATCTCACTCATGCTGCACAATTTTCCAAAGAGGCCTCCGCGTGGATCACATCTTTCCTAAAAGGAAGAGCCATGAAGGTTCTGTCAAACCAGGCCAATGCAGCTCCAACCACCATCCACTGCGGAGTCCCTCAGGGCTCCTGCAAAGCTCCTACTCTCTACAACCGGTTCACAAAGCCGCTCTTTAATAAACTGGACACCTCTGGCATAGCATACACCAATTATGCTGATGATACGCAGGTATTCCTGCCACGCTCAGGTGTTTATGACCAAGCCACTGCTGCCCTTCATCTGATATACTCTACCATCCAAGCTTGGATGGCGGCAAAAGGGCTATGTCTCAATGGAGACAAAACGGAGATCATCCTTATCAGCCCTAAAGAAACGTTATCCAAACTAGGTAAACAATGCTGCAACTTCACCATCGATAACTCAATCATCCCTGTCTCTTCGTCAGCTAAGACATAGGGGGTCTACCTACACACCACTCTGTCGATGACAAGTCAGGTTAGCGCTATTGCCTCTTCTGTGGCCCACACTACAAAGCTACTAAATGCAGTAAAACCATTCCTCTCCAAACCAAACTGCGTGTCAATAGCCAGAGCCACCATTGGGGCTAAATTTGATTATTGTAATGCCTTTTAGCAGGTGCCTCTGCAAAAAATCTAAAAAGACTCAAAATAATGCCCTTAGAGCAGCACTAAGCATCCCGAAAAGAGACCACATGGCGCAGGCCAGGCGAGCTGCTCACTGGCTCCCCGTTAAGGATTGGATCATCTTCAAGAGCCTCACTTTGACGCACAACTTTCACAGACACGCCTTACCTCTCAGAAACTATAGCCAGAGATGCCTCATCACGTCCCAAAAGAACTTGCCACGACAACCAACTTTGCATCCCTCCCATCAAAAGGGACAAAGCAGGTGGGATCGGGTTCCTTCATATTGCACCCAAACTCTGGAATGCTCTTCCCAACACACTGAGAGCTGAGACGTCCCTCCGGCGTTCAGCAAAGTGTTAAAAACTACACTCTTCAACTAACACAGGCGACCACCTCCTCACCTGCCCCCTGCCTCTCTCTCCCTCGCACTCCTGTACCTCTGATGTAAATATGTATGCATAAATGTATTTTGTAACCAAGTATGTTGTCTTGTAACAGCGTCTCAATGCCTCAGGGCTGTTGCACACTTTATAAATCCTAATAAATAAAATAAATAAATAGCACAGTGCATTGTGTGCGTAAATGCCTCGAGGATTCAATAGCATTGTTACATAGGCGATCTTCCCTTTTAAGGCCAATCCAAGCCCCTGTATTTTTGTATACCAGGAGAATTTTGTATACCGGGAGAATTTCTAAGCGTAAGGCTAGGATAAATCGTACCAATTGCGGAGAGTATGATTTGGTTAAGTAGTCACATGGGGAATAGTCCCTGGGTTGAATATAGGGCATATTTGCACTTTCTTGCTAGGTAATCTACAGACCGTGAGCGATCACAGTCTCTAGACTTACTCTCAAAGTCCGGCCTGTATATTGCCTCCAATGACTCAGGGAGACCATTCATGCCGATGTTTAGGCAGAATTTTATGACCAGGTCTTGCATAGTCAACAACCACACACTACGCAAGTAGCATTGTCCATGTCTCACAGCCTTAGGAATCGTCTGTCTGCTGGGTCACTAAAGTACATATTTGGCCATAGTTTACAGACTGCCGTCATCCATAATATATTTAAGGACAGCAGTCCTAATTCCAGGCAAATGGCTTTGACCGGGAGAGTGAGAGGAAAACCCAATAGAGATCTCAAATGTTTACCCTCAATTGTCTTCAGCCAACCCACGAGTCCCAGAGGCAGAGTCTCCAGCGCGTACTGAATCCCTGGAACTATCGACATTCTGTAGGCACAGAGTTTGGCCTCAATAGAACTGCCTCCTCGTCTACTGATGAAATTTTCCAGAGATGACCATTTTGTCGAGGCCATAGAGACAGTCGCTTTTGCGTGATGAAGAAAGTTGTGATGAAATATGCTATATGCATATGTAGGTATTTAGAAGTCTCAACGTCAAGGCCGCCCAGTGGCCGAGTGAAGCGTTTACCCGTTAAGCCTCTTTTCCAATTACCATAATTTTAGTCTTGCTTGTGTTTACACCAAGACCATTTAAATCAGCTGATGCTTTTAAGGCATCAAGTGATCTTTGAAGACCTACCAGGGTTCGATCGAATATGACGGTATTGTCTGCATAAGTGATGCACTGAATTTTCTCTCTACCATAACTAGGGGGATAGTGTACGAACTTCAAAGCTGCCTCAAAGTCTGCTACACATAAATTGTACAGTACCGGGGCGAGGACACAGCCTTGCTTGAGGCCAACGTTTGTGTGAAATGGTTCCGTAAGTACTCCTGCCTGGGACAGCCTCACCCTCACTAATGTACAGCAACTACAGTGCAGCAACTTTATAAAATATAAAAGGGAAGGATCCAAGCACCAAGCATGAAATTTGCTCCATAATCTTCCTCTGTCAACATCAAAAGCAGAGCTATAATCGAAAAAACATAAGTAGAGGCCTGACCCCGAAGTGCAAAGAGTATCAGAGAACAGTAAGAAGCACCCAGATGGAATGACTTGTGCTATGAGCCTTTCCAAATCTCATCCGAGTAATGTTTAAGATAGAGTTTGCATTTGATCATGATACAAGGAGCTCCTGTAGTAGACATGAGAAAATCTTCGCGCTGCTGTCCAACATGGCCAGTAGTCTATAGTTGTTTAGATCAGAGCGAGGATCTTTCTTGTAAACCGGAATCAAAATTGACTCCAGCCAGGTTGGAGGGCAGCAACCGGTCTCACATACGTGCAAGAACAAGGTCCTCAATTACTCAGCTCAGTTATGAGGATCGTTCTTCAATACTGCATTGCAGAGGCCATCATGTCCCATTGCCCTTGATGATTTAGATTTTACAATTTTTCTTTTTAACCATTTTTATTTTTCAATGGAGACATAATCAATTACAACATTTGATCTTTACACCTTGTTATTATAAAGCATAGGCCAACTTTCAATTCAGGGTTAACGTCATCCGTTGCTGCGTAGATTGTCTCCAATTTCTTCATCCGGAATTCATCAACCCTCCCTCCTCCCCACTGTCCCTTTACAACTTTTGTAACAGCCTTGAAGAGGTAAAATTATTTTAATATTTCAACAAATGTGTAAGAGTATAACTTTTGATATTATGAGTCCACATTATAATTTCATTGTCTGTTACTATACAATAGGTATCTCCCAGTTTTATTGTTTCATTCTTAATTTCCTTCTGACTCTGTATCTCTTTTTCTGTTCTGATGTTGAGTGATCGATATATTTCTGAGGGTTCGTGGTTTATAGAAGAGGGCCTCCCTGTCTCCAACAAAGTCTCTGAAGGGGGACCATATAGATAGGTATCTCTGATATGTTTCTGTTCTTATGGCAGTTACCTTCTCCACTGCCATTACTCCCCATAGTTTCATCCACCACCATGGTGTCGTCGGTCTTTCTAGTGTTTTCCACCTTTGCGCTAATGTTATTCGTGCTGTTGATAGTAAGTGTGTTATTAACGTGGATATATGCCCCGATGCTGCATATATTCCCTTTGCCTCTACTCCCAGAAGGACCACCTTAGGTGATAGTGGTAAGTCTCTGCCAGAATGTCTTTGATGTGTCCCAGTATCTCCTTCCAGTAGGTAATTGCTTTGGGGCATGTCCACCACATGTGGAATAGATCTCCTCTCCCTCCACATTGTCTCCAACAGTTTGGGGGATATTCTGGATTAATTTTGTGTAGTCTGTGGGGGGACATGTACCATCTGTAACATAATTTATATGCAGCTTCTTTAATTGCTGTACATTTGGAGGATCTGTGAGCTCTTGTCCATATTTGGTCCCACTCTCTTTCCGTTATTGGTTCTCCTATATCTTTTTCACAATGCTCTTTACATTTTAGATTGTCCGTTGGTTGTGCTCCATCGAGCAGTATGTAGATTCTAGATATCCCCTTCTTTGGTTCACCTTCTTGCATTGTTAGTTCCAAGCCTGTTAGGGTTCTCGTTCCCGCTCTTTTCACTGAGGGATGAGAGATCCAGTGTCGTACTTGCGTGTATCTGAACCTTTAATTTTCCCCTAGATCTAATTTCTTTTTGCATTCTAGGAATGGGATTGGGTCTGTGTTTTGGTACATGTCCTGCAGTGTCAAATTATCCGCGTCTTTCCAGCCTTTCCAGAAACTCTTCTTCAGGCCTGGGGTGAAGTCGATGTTATGTGCTATTTGAGATAGTGGACCCAGTCCTCGTTTGATCTTTTTCATTTGCATGGCTTTGTCCCAGCTATACAGGGCTGTTTTAGTAGCTCCTAGGAATTTTCCTTCTGGTTCGCGGGCCTTGGGGCTCAGTGCTAGGAGCGCTTTTATCGGGATCTGTGTGGGTGCTTGTTCTATGGCTCTCCATCCTTTGGTGTCGTCTGGGTTAGCCCACTGAAGAATGGGGGCCAAGTGCGCTGCCATGATGTATCTGCCTAGGTCCGGGACCCCCAGGCCTCCCAGGAGCGGGGGACGAGTCAGTATGCGTCTCTGTATTCTGGGTCTCTTTTTCGCCCATATGAATTTAAATACTGCGTTTTGAAGTTCTTTTATTATCTGTGATGGGATCGTTGTGGGTATTGAGCTCGTCACGTATAGAAGGCGGGGGAGAAGGGTCATCTTTACCGCTGCTATTCTGGCGAACCACGATAATTCTTGATTATCCCATCTCAGCAGGTCCGCTTTTAGTTGTTTCCAGAGAGAGGGGATGTTTGATTTATATAAGTCCTCGAATTTCTTGGCCTGGTGAACTCTAGTATTCTAGTGTGTTTTCCTCCCATCTCAGGGGGAATCTTTGCTTCATGCAGTTTATTGTAGTTGCGTCTTCAGTTATGTTTAGTGCCTTTGATTTATTGTAGTTGATTGAGAATCCAGATATGGTGGCAAATTCTTCCAGTGTCTCCACGGCTTTCGGTAGTGTATTCGTAGTATCTCCCATATATAGCATCACATCATCAGCATACAGTGCTATTTTCTGCGGGGTCTCCTTGATTTGCACTCCTTTTATGTCGGGGTTTCCTCTGTATCTTGCTGCTAGTGGTTCCATAGCCATTGCAAATATTAGTGGAGATAGGGGGCAGCCCTGGCACGTACCCCTCCATATCTCCACTTGTCTTGAGTCGCAGGCATTTATCCGAAATGATGTAGATGGGCGCAGAACATTTGCCAGGATCATCCTGCTGAATAGTGTTCTGCATCCACATTTTTCCAGGATCATCCGTAGGTATTCCCAGTCCAAGCTGTCGAAAGCCTGTGAGGCATCCAGGGCAGCTATTGCAAATTTCTGGTTTGTCCGTCTCCCCCATTCGATCACATCTATGGCTCTTCTGACATTATCTTGGGTGTGTTGTCCCCTGACAAAACCCGCTTGGTCCTCGTGGATGATATCTGGGAGGATCTGCGATAGTCTATTCGCTAGTATCTTTGTGTTTAGCTTTGTATCCGTGTTTAGGAGCGCTATCGGGCAGTAACTTGAGCATTCAGTGGGATCTTTGTTTGGTTTCAGGGCAAGGATTGTGGAGGATCTTGCCATATCTGAGGCGATCGATCCGGTGTCTCTAATTGTGTTGAAGAGTCAGGTGAGGGGTCCCAGTAGTTGCGTTCGGAATATTTTGTAGTAGGCATTTCCGAAGCCGTCTGGACCCGGGGTCTTGTTCCTTGGTAGTGAAGAGATAGCCTCATTGACTTCTTGAGCTGTGAATGGCCTCCCCAGGATTTCTGCGTCCTTGTCTGAGATTTGGGGTAGATTAGTAGCCAGTGGGTAGGATTTTTGGTCTGTCGCGTTTAGGTTTGTTCCCTGTTGTAGCTCTTCATGGAATCGGACCATTATTTCTCTTTTCTCTTCCTCTTTTGTGATCTTATCTCCTTTTTCATTTCTTAAGGCAACTATATAGTTACGGGATTTCTGTTTGTTTAATTTGGCCGCTAGAAATTTATTTGCCTTGCCGCCGTGGACGTAGTATGATTGTTTCGTGTTCAGCAACGTCTGTGCCACCGCGTCTGCAGTGTGACTTTCTAGTTGGGCACAAACCTTCTTTCGCTCTCGCCAGGATTTCTGCATTTGTCGGGCCTTGTGATTTTTCTCCGCGTCTTTTAGGGCTAGTTCCATCCTCCGGGTTAGTATCGCTCGTTCCCTACAGTATACTGCTGCTTCGGCCATGAATTCTCTCCGGATTACGGCCTTCCCCGCATCCCAGACTGTTTTCCAGTCAACCTCGCCGTTGTCGTTCTCTTTGAAATAGTTGTTTATGGTTTCCTCCATATGTGCTCTAAGCGCTAGGTCGCGCAGGATCAGTTCGTTGAGTCTCCACGGTGGGCGTTGCTTATTTTCCCCTCCGTCTATTTCCAGGCTAACTAGTACTGGGGCGGGGTCTGTAATATATTGTGTTCCAATTTCCACCTTAGTCACTTGGGGGATTAGAGTTGCTGACACCAGGATCATGTCTATTCTGGAGTATCCTCTATGTACTCCAGAATAATGAGTGTATTCTCTCGTGTCTCCTTGGAAGAGGCGCCAGGTCTCGATTACTTCTAGCTCTCTGAGGAACTTTCCCAGCGCCCGTCTGTTTCTCTGGTCGGCTGCCGTAGGGGGCAAGGTTTTGTCAAGGTTAGGGTCCATTATGCAGTTGAAGTCCCCTCCTATGATTGTTTGGCCTTCACATCAGCTCCCTATTTTCAGTAGGAGATCTGTGATGTATCGGTCTTATTTGTCGTTAGGAGCGTATATCGTCAGGATTGTGTAGGTATTCCCTTTTAAAGTTCCTTTGATTCCCAGGTATCTCCCTTCATTATCACTAATCATCTGTTGTTTTCGGAAGTTCAGTCCCTTAGCCAGCAGTATTGCGACCCCTTTTGTTTTCGAGCCGCTGGAGGCGAAGTATTGTTGTGGGAATGCCTTGTTACGCATTCTTTTTTCATCCGTTTTCAAGAGGTGGGTTTCTTGAAGGATCACTATCTTTGCAGGCATCTTCTCGAGAATCGCACGTCGTTTCCCGGGGGAGTTCAGCCCTTGTACATTTAGCGATACGATCAGTGTATCTGCCATTTTTGTATGTAATATGTTTGTTGCTTCTGTCTTTTGGTGGGTCTTGTTTTGGGTTAGTTTGAGGTGGCCCACCTGCTGTGGTCAGGTGTTTCCTCGGTTTCTCTTCCAGTTGCTTCTTTATTTAGTGTCTTCTTCAGGGTTTTTCGTTCGTGATATTTGAAGGGGCCTGCCAGTTTCTTTTCTCTGTTAGGTCTTCTTTTCCTCTCGGATGACCATTCCCATTGGTTATTTGGCTGCTGGGTGCGCTATTTTGTGGGCTAGTTTCGGTTTGGCTTTGTTCTTCCTCAATTTGTAGTAATGAAAGGCCTTCTTCGCATGTACTGATCCTTCTTTGTTTCTCTTTCCAGGGGAATGCTAGTCCAAAGGGGAATGTCCATCTGTATGCGATTTGTTTGGCTTGTAGTGCTTTTGTGATCGGCTGCATAAGCTTCCTTTTATGTAGGGTGATCAACGCTAGGTCCTGGTATAGTTGGATTCGCCCTCCATTGATTTTTAGTTCTTTGTGGGTACGTGCGGCTCTCGAGATGTCTTCTTTCAGACTATAGGAGGTCATGGCAATAAGAACATCTCTAGGTCTCACTCCTGGTTCATTCCTTTTGGGGCCCACTCGATGGATTCTGTCAAATTCAAATCTCTCTGGGGGGGGGGGGGGGGGTCGTTCAGGATGCTGCTGAAGCAGTGTTGCATGGTGTCCCGTAGGTCTTTATCCTGGATCGTCTCTGGGAGGCCCTTGACCCGGATGTTGGATCTTCGTGAGCGATTTTCCAAATCTTCGGTTTGGATCTCTAGGTTATTTGTAGCTCTGGCGACCTGGTCTAGTAGGCTATTGTATTGCTTTGCTTCCTCTGCCATATGTGAGAGTCAATTTTCGAGTGTGTCCACTCTGCCTCCAAGTTCGTCTATTTATTGTCGTACCTCTTTCAGGGATGTCTTCATCTTGTCTTTCATTGTTTCTAGTTGGGTCTGGAGTGTGTTTGTTATCCTGGATTCCATGCCCCTAAGGCAGTCAAGTAGTTCTTCCTTATTTATAGCCATATCAGAATTGTTAGGCGTCGTTGATTCTCCCTGGTCCGAAGGTCCTTGGGGGGCACTTTGTTGTGTTGTGCTCCAGCAGCTTTCTAGCAGACGACTTGGGTGTTTCGCCAGTGTCTTGGTTCTTGTGTGGGGGTTTTTTCCTTTAATCCCGGGCATCAGGTTTTCTCCCCGTTGAGACTCCATGTGGGCCTCTTGACACTTGTTTTCATGGGTCTCTGCTAGGGATAGCTCCGTCCGATTAGGTTTTCCTAGTGGTATTCCGTGTGGTTGGGTATGATAGTGTCCCCAAACACCAAGCTGGGGCTGATCAGAGGGGCGCAAAGGGCACCAAGCACAAAGTGTGCGGTAACCCCAGATAGTCACGTTTTTAATGGCAGGGGGGAGGGGGCGGGGGGACCCAGGCGCGCTCCCGCGTCAGCCCGAGGTGGTGGCAGGGCCCAGTTGGGGGGGTCAGTACCCTCCCGGGTGTTGTTGGCCTCAAACTTCCCGGGGCTCTTTGGATGCTGCCGGCCGCTGTGTGGGCGGCCTTGCCGGTCTCCCCGCGGCCGCTGCCTCGGGTCTCAGGTGGGGAGCTCCCCAGAAGCTTTCTGCTCGTCGGATGGGCCCGGGGGGGGGGAAGGTTCAGTGCCTGGCCCGATCGGCCGTGGGAGGTCTGCTCTTCCTCCGCTGGTGGTGTTTCCCTGGTCGGGATCTCCACATGCCCTGCCCCCACTGGGCCTTCCGTCCTGGGGCTCCCACCCAAATCTCTCAGATGGTGTATCCTCGTGATCTGGAGCGCTTCCCCGCTTGCAATGGGGACGCCCGTCTGCCAGCACCTGTGGGAGTGCAAATGCCGTTCTTGCCTGTGTTTTCGGCACTTTTCCGCGTGCTTTTAACTCCTTTTTATTCCTGCTTTTGCAGAGCTCGGGAGACCTGCGACTTCACCTGCAGGTGGCCATCTTGGAATCGGACAGATTTTACTATTTTTAAAACAATGTCAGCCTCCTGCACATGTTGCCAAACTAGTGAACCAGACTTGTGGCCTCATCACGAGTTTGGCAGTAACCCTTAAATTCAGCACTAACCCTATTACCGCTACATTTAAGGGTCTGCCAAATCACGGGCTTGGTGGATTTCCCCCCAGCTCTGAGCTGGGGGAAAAATCTGCAGCGATTTTGCCGATTTTCGGCACCATCACCGTCAGCGGTATTAGCACCAGTGGTAATAGCGCCGAACATTCCCCATTGGGCCCAATGGAGAATGGGAAATTCCCAAATAAGCCCAATGGGGAATGGGGACTAACCGTTCTGCCAAACCCATGATCCGGCGCTAATAGGGTTTGGCGGTAGGGCTAATAGCCGCGGCAGTAATACCGCCGGGGTTAGCACCCAACTCGTGATGAGGCCCTTAGTAGCACTTTGCAGGCTCGTTTGTAAATCATCTTGTACCCAGTAGGATTTGGCGATATGGTTGGCCCAAGTGGACTCAGTAATACCACAGATCGCCAGGTCAGAACCTAAGGATTTAACAGGGCAAAGAAAAAAACAGAACTTCTTGGTATCCCTTGTCCTAATCATTCCATCTATGAATTTCCAGTTATGTGAGTTTTCAGACTTTTTGAAAATGGTCTCCCAGATGTGTTGTTTTGAGGCATAATGTCAAAAAGATCAAACCTCCAACAAAAACATTTAGGACAGCAATGTAGGATTTTGTGGGCTTAGTCTAACGCACGGTCGCAATCACAGAAAGCCTTGCATGCCAACACCTGTGGTATATCATTGTGCATGAAGGCTACTCCTCCGTCATCAAATATTTTGAAACTTAAACTCACCTTCCTCCATCCTCAACCAAACACCCACAGTGAAGTGGGCAGCGACATAAGAATAAAAAAAGTAAAACAAAAAATTCCTAACCAAGTTTTACATTTTGGTGTTTTTTGGAACAAGTTAGCTTAATGGATCAAACAACGGGAGCAAAGTAGGTAACTAAGTGGACAGGGTAAATGCAGGCTGAATTAATTTAAACATACAGTGAAATTGAGATGCAAGTAAAGTAGGAAAAAAGACAAGCTTGTCTTTATAAAAAAACATTTTGCAAGCAGTGTGAAGAAAACTGCAAGTAAGGTAGCTTCAGAGTGGATCATAAAATTTCATTTTATTTTCTTTTTTTCTCCAAATGTATTCGTTTTGTGCAAAAATCTGGAAACCAACATTGCTGTGCCCACTTATCCAAAAAACCAACATAGAAGCCAACGACAGCAATACAGAACATTCTTCTCAATTCGCAATCTTACCCTCCCCCCTCTGTTGGCATTCTCTCACCCCCTCCACCCAAGTCCTCTGGCTGCGTGCGCCCATCCACAGGGCTACATTGCAGAGTTAAATGTCCATTACTGTGATTGGGGAGCCCCCTTACCCGATTACCTCCTAGCTCTACCCATTCTCCTATCCCCGGTTGTCACAGCCCAATGGGTATCTCCCTTCATGGAAGTCCAGAGAGGTGGTAAGAACATTAAACAGTTGTCTCCAATACAATACACACCCTCTTCGGATTCCAATTCTACATTGTTTTGTAGCGTCTCCATCCCTGCCAATCCCCACCTCTTAAGGTCCGACATCAATGTTGGAGAAGCGGAACCCTGAACCCCTTCCACAATATTGCAATCCTCATGCGTTATTTTCCTACTGTGTTTTGCCCTTTTGCCCCTGGATATTTTCCCAAATAGACATACCTTTGAGGTACATTCCAGGGAACTGTGAGGGGTCTGGAATGTGAGGCGTTTTTAAAAGATGGCATTTTATTAACTGAAAAGGCTGGATAAACGCCTCACTAACCCTACTCTGACGAGGATTTCCCTCCATAAAATAAACAGAGAACAATACTAACAAAAGGTTTCTGTCACTCACACTTGTACATACAGCAACTCAACAGGTAATATATTTGTTTCTTTTGAACTGCTATACATAACAGTTAAATTCACAATATGTTAAGTGTTTCTCCTTATAATCTGGGTGAATTTTTCTTTCCCATATTCAAGCAGAATTCTGTTCAACATTTCCAAAAGAATAAGGAAATCCTATCTTATATGAAAGTTGTAATGCAGCTCTTTTGATTTCTACAAAAAGTTCCAACACTTGAGGATTGCTCAACAAGGTTTCTTTCTCTTCAACTTGTAATATTACGGCAAACAACCTCTTTGCATAAAACCAGAACAATTCCTGAATTCAGAAGAATTAACTTAAATTGTCTGTCAGAATTAGTCTTCAATCACGTATTTGTTTAGAAACAATTATACACTTCTACAGCAGTTTATACAACACTTTCTTCAGTAATGAAAGTTTGTCAGGATGATTTGTAAACAACACTTCATAGCACTTTATCAAGAACACTGCCTGTTTATAAATGCTAATAAACACATTTTAAAATAAAATAGCACTTTATCTACTTCCATGCCAGGCCTACTACTTCAATTACACCTGGTTTGCTCCCATGCCAGGCCTACTACTTCAAAGTTCTGTTTGGGTATACTTCCCTGCCCAAACAGGATACAGTGTTACTAAATCCTCTGACCTGGTCTACTCCCCTGCCAGGCCAGCAAATTACACGTGCTTCTTCTGCTTCAGTTCTGATCCTCTTTAGCTGCCCTCTTCGTCCCAGTAACCTGGGGATTATGGGACGAAGTCCATAATGCAAAAATCTGTTTTTCTAACTTCTTCCATTTTACAATAGGCCATTAGAAGGTTGGGGTCTCAGGGAAGTCAAACAAGGGGATTTCCCATTCCTCCTAGAAGCATGTGATCCTCCCGCAGAACACCACCCCCAGCGTAAAGCCTATTGCCTTTCCCTGGCCATATGAAAATGGTCCTGGGACATGTTTTCTGGGGGAATCATCTCTAATTCGGAATGCCAAAGCAAAGTGTTTATTCTATCCACCACCTCCCTCCAGTAGGACTAAATGATCGCATACTCCCATTCAGTGTGCAAAAATCCTGCCCACATCTTGGACAGTTGTGAGGCAATTGTGTATTACAGGTATGAGATTTCACTGGGGTCATATAAACCCTATGTAGAAAATGATATTGTATAAGTTTAAAACAAGCATTTCTGGATAAATTCTTGATATGTTCCAATATACCCATCCATTCCTAGTCTGAAATAGAACAGCCCATATCTCTTTCCCATTTGGTCTCTACTTTCAAAGACATTGGCGGCCTCCCCATCACCACCATACCATAGATCCATGAAACCAATCACCAAAACATTTAATTTAAAGTATATAATTTGTCTGCGGGTTCCACCAACATATAACTAGGAAAATGATGTGGATGATTATAGATCTGTTGCATATACAATTATGCAAGGACATGGAAAAAGGCACAAAGCAGGAAAAGCTGTGGTCAATATAGGGTAAAATGTATCACTTACGCCATTGCAGGAAGCCCTTTCCACATATCAATTAAAATGTTAACAATGGCACCCCCATGGTCCTTCATCCAAGCGTTGTACACTGTAGAATAAAAACGGAATTAGTGCCAGATTCCAATTTATATTAAGTTATTTTTTAATAATTTTTATTGCCATGTTATACCCAAAAACTTTTCACACCAAATGATGTACTATACATAGAATACAATTCCTTATCAATACAATTCACAAAGTACCAAACAAGCCATACATGACTGATGAATATCAAAAAATTTAAAATACACAGATTGTTGTACCAATCACAATCCCATTTCTTCACTACTAATTCTAAAAGGCCAGTTTCAGTTATATAATTACATTTCTGCATTACTAAAATAATCTTCCACAGATTAAAAAGTGCTATAGTCAAGGCGGGAATGTTGCCCAACAGACACCTGCACCAAAATGACAAGGTGAAAAGTATCACTATTGTAGATAAAAATGTAATTAGTAAACTTAGGTGGTCTTTCCTTATCTTAGGATAGATGGTAAGTACATGTCTAAGTGTCTAGACATAGGCGACAAATTCCTCAGCACTCGGAATTGCCTCTGGGCATCCTCAACAGCATAGCAGGGTAGTTGGTTCAGCCTAACCATCATTAGAAATCTTCTCACCTGGGCACTATATACAAGTGGGTTGTACCAATAATTTCAAGGAAGAGTACTTAGACACACACTCGTTTATAATAAATAGTCTCATTCCTGGGCCTTTTTTTCATAGCTGTGACAACAACTTGTGAATGTGCTCTGAAATATCCAACTTCCAGCCAAATCGCTCAAATAAATTAGTGCATAAGTGGCATTACCATGGTAACAAAAAAAAGGGGTTTGCCCTTGGTGATGCAGCTTATGGTGGGGGTCTGACAGTATGCCTACGTTAAATTCCAAAAACTGCTAATAAAATTATTATTTAGCCCAAGTGATGAAATAAATTCAATTACTTTTTATATGTGGTATCCTAGATATCCATATATATTGACACCTTTGAAGTTACAGTGCACAGTCAGCAGAAAAAAAAAAGAGGAAAAGAAAGAGATCTTGACAATTGTATCCCATGTTGACAAAAAAAGTAATGCAAATAGTTTGAAATGAAAACAATAATACTAAGAACCTGTGTGGTTCTAAATAATGTAGTTGCTAAATAACTCAAAATTAGACAGATATAGAAAATGAAATGCAAAGAAAATACTTTTCTTTTTTTGGAAAACAGTTTTGTGAAAGCAACCTATACGAACGAAAAAATTACACATTAGGACAACAATAGACAATAAAAGAACAAAAACAGTTTATGATATTGTTTGTGCAAAATAAGTTATTTTCAAGTTGTCAAGTTTATCTAGATGAGTTGTTAAAGGATACCAAATATAAAAAGTAATTGAATTTATTTCATCACTTGGGCTAAATAATAATTTTTCTAGCAGTTTTTGGAATTGAACGGATGTATAAGTGGCATAACCAATCACGTTTTTTGATGCCCCGGTGATGGACTTCATCTTTCAAAAGCGCAAGAATAAGAGTCTTCTGCTGCTTAATGATTTGGATCCAGAAGCAACCCTGTCTAATTTCAACCATGGTGCTCAGGGAAGTTATCCCCAGTTGGAGTCTGATCATGCTGAGGGGTACTCCATTTGCTACTCCTAAAATACGTCACAGTATTTTACATCTAGTCTAGTCTATGTAGCCATGCTATAGCCAGAGTAGCCCAAGCCTCCAGGCCATACGAAATATAAGGGACCAGGCTTTGCTTGCCGACTAACAAATGGTCACCAATACTAAAACCACCCCTGGATTGTCAGAAGTGCATTATTGCTCCAGGTTTCTTATGCACATTCAGTTCTATGGCCATCATCAGGATGTGTTCAGTATGCTTATGCAACATTACACTGCTCAAATAAACATAGTCTGCGTTCCATTCCACTAGCATATTATCTACTTACATTAATTTGCGATGGACGCTTCCTGCCATCAAAGATCATCACACAAGTCTTTAGATTTATAGTCAAATAATTAGCAGTTGCATAATTCATTAAGATTTGCATGAATCCAACGATACCAAATTTAGTGTGATCCATCAAAATGATATTGTCTGCGTATGAGAATAGCAGAACATGCAATGATCCCCATTTGGGTGCAAAACATTCTGGCCTTCTCAAATAACTCTGGGATGTTGGCCAGATAGAGGTTGACTAACAGGGGCGCCAAGACGCACCCCTGCTTCAAACCTCTGTTAGTAGATATTGGATCATTTAGGGGGTCCGTCCCTTCAATACGCACTTGTACCGCAGTTCCGGAGTATAATTGCCATATCATATTCAAGAGTCCTTTGTTAATATCCCAATCCATAAGCTTGTTTCACAGTTGGATTCTGTTGACACAATGAAAGGCTTTGCTGAAAGATGGCATACAGAGGGGGACCATTTCTAGACTTGGCTCTGGCTGTAAGGGTGCATAGGTGAGAAATTAGATGGAAAACCCACCTGAGAAACATGCAAGATAGTTTGTTTTAAAAATGCACAAAAAGGTCTGAGAGCCCCTCTACCGGGAACGAACACAGTCAAATAACCTGCTCCATGGTGTTAATTATACCAATCGGGCATCACACACCAGACCAGGATACTTGGTCTTATCCTGGGATGTGGCGCTCAATAGGAATACTTTTTCTTTAATTTTAATGAATTCAAATTGAGACGATACCCGACCCATCTCACACCCCCTTTTACTAATACCCCAGGTCACAGTGGACCATGAACCAGGCCGGTTGGTGAAAATACAATATTTATTTTTAGGATTCACAAAAATCACACACATTTTAATATTGGGCAGCAATCGCCAATGTGGTGATAATTACACTAAAAACTACTGAACTACACTTGGTTAACCTTCTACATGAACATATCCAAAGCACAATTGAATAGGAACACTTTTTGAATTAGGATAGATGGCGCCCAAGTTAAGGTTTCCCCATGCAATGTTCCCTTAACCCACAAATAATCAAACAGCAAACAGAATCAAAATCCGACCTTCCCTCACAAAATAAGAGGGAAAAAGGTAGAGTGAGGTTTGTTTTTAGGAAAATAGAGCAGTGAAAACGGGAAAATCGGTTTTAAAAATGAAAGACAAATTTGACTTAAACTGGTTTTGATGGCTAAGAAAAGAGGAACGCCACCCGTGAATATAAAAGTTACGCTGCAGTTGTAACCCTTCACGCAGTGTACCCCTTTTCTTTAGGGAAAATTAACTTAATCAAAATATTGCTAATGACTTATGATCTATGCAAGACAGAAATGAAGAGAAAAGTGGCGCTAATGCTTGGAGGTCAAGGACAAGAGGCACAGAGAATTCTGACAGTTGGACAAGTTAGCAGGATATGGATAGGATTGCTTAGACAGTGAAACAAAGACAAAAATCAAGATCGGGTAGACTATGTGTGATGGGACGTGGATACTCACAGTCCGCTCTTAAACTTGGTATTAGGCACAGTCAACGGGGTTCTGGACTCCAGGGCTCTGGTCACCGGACGGCAGACTCTCCTGGAAAAAGACAGCTGGCCAAAGGTCTGGTCACAGCACAGCGACGCTTCAGTGGGTTGGAGCGGGTAAGCAGGGCAAGCAGTTAATGGGAAAAAAGCTGGTCTGGTTTCAGGAGGCTTCCCAAAAGAACACCACCGCTTTCCCTTTGGTTATTGGGATTTTTAGATCTGGGGTCTCTGGATTGAGGCCTTGCTGGGATGGTCAGCAATGCTTTGGCATTGCAGTGGAATCTGGAATCAGCTATGCTTTGGCTTTGCAGTGGAACTGGAATCTGGCAAGATGAATGTGGAAAATCAGGAACGCAGGCCCAGGAAATTCAGGAAAGAGTGTGTCCAGAGTCCTGTCAGCCACCCTTTAGATAAAGCATGGTGACATCATAGAACTATATGGTGGGGCAGGCTTAGCTGAGCACGCCTCTAAACAACTGGATTGGTCAGGGGTAATGGTTGACGCCTTGCTCTCAGTTGGTTGGGTTTCAAGGGCATGCTGTCAGATTTATGATGTGAGTTTTACAATGTCCAGACCCTCCCACAGTTACTTTAGCGAAAATCCAGTTTTGCCATAAATGGTACATTTGTACAGTGGTAGCATTTTAACAAATTACATAAACAGGTTACATATTTTATGCAGCACATGCCAGTCCAACTCTGCAGTCTGTAAGACATTGTTTCACCCTTCTAATAATTTTGGTCATTTTTAGGGTGAAATATTCGGCCTACAATTCTATAACTTTATCCATATGTGTGGATTATCATTAGGCATGTCTGCATTGAAATTCGCAGTGGCACCAGGTATACTTTCTGTGGAATACCCAATTCTCTGCCATTTCTATTCCCAAAATGGCAGTGAACGCTACAATGTCTTAAATTAAAACCCACAAAATAACATTAAAGCAGTTACATTTTTTAATTCCTGGAAAGTCTGGTTACAAAGATAAAAGTCTGCAAAGTTACTTAATAAAATATCTGTTTAAACCAAATGGTCAGCATTGTCCTCCAAATATGGTCATGCCTTTCCATAACCCGTGTGGCTGAAGTAAAGCTTCTTTTGATTCCTTCAGAACTGAACAGGGATACTGCTCTTGTCTGCTGGAGCACAATGTGAATGTGAATGGGCATGCATAGTCTCCTTAATAAAATAGTGTGATGAGGAATCAGAGGAAAAAGCATCAGAGCAACATCATTTTTAATGTAAATATTTCCCTTTTTCAATGGGAACTGTGGGTTTGCAGCAAAGCAGCACTGCTTTTACACTCCCCTTCTTTGGTACATGTAAGAACACACTGGCACCTTTCTCTATGTGCTCCCAGTTCCAACTCGCCCATTTTGTGTTTGTCAAGATGGTGCAGCCATATTTTGTCGCTGTAAGGCACAGTTTTGACACAATGGTGCCCCAAGGAGCCAGTGCAGCCATTTTGCAGTTGACTGCCAAAGTGCAGCTTGATTATGGAGAAGAATTCTGTTGAGGGGGTCAATGTAGCCCAAAATGGGAAGGAGCCCACTCGGGAGGGTCTACAACCACGCTTCAGCTCACTGTACCTTTCACAGAGGAGAAATATCCATTTGCATATCAGTCTTTGTCCCACCTACAAGGGCAGTCCAGCACCGAATTTCTAGGCAATTCTCCTCTGAACAAGAGTGGCAACAGCAACCCCAGACACGTGTTTCGGCCTAGTCGGGCTTAGCTTGGCCTAATTCGTTCTTTAGCCTATGCTTCTAAGGCCCATCTTAACAAGGTAGCAAAGATAGATAGCATTATGGAAACTACAGAACCCATACGACCAGGGGGGCATTAGATTGCCCAATTTTAAAGTATACTATTTGGCTAGCCAACTACAATACGCAGCGAGGTGGTTATCGGATGACCCTACACCAGAGTCTAGACTGTTGAAGGCCAAGTGTGCTCCTTTTTTTTCCGAATGAATGGATATGGGTGCCGATATCACAGCAAGACGAAGGGATGAAAATGTTAAGAGTTGGGTTGAAAAATGTGGTGAAGAGCCTGCCAGGTCATGGAGAACCCACTCCCGTGCTCCCCACAGATGCCGCTAGTGGCACTGAATGGAGTGGATGAGCAAATGAGGAGGGCAGTCAGAAGGCATTGGGAACCAATTGGTATAGCAACTATGGGAGATGTGTGGCAAGGCGGGAAGGTGGTGGAGTTTGATACCCTGGTGGAAGACATGGGTTTACACCGGGGACAATATATCACTGGATGATAAAGGGTACATGGGCAGAGAGTGTTAACCCGACAGCCTGATAAGGCCATAGAAACATTTTATGACATAGCAGACGGAGGCCACGAGGTCTCCCGAATATATGAGTTAGTGATGTCGAGGGTGGGGAGGGAGGTGATCCAGCTGCGGTGAGATTGGGAGGAGCAAGCCAGGGACGGGCTGTGGGTAAGGGTACAGGGATACCACAATAAAGTGTCCAGGAATGTAATTGCAGCAGATCCAGTTATATGTTACCCACAGAGCATATATGTCATGACCCGTGACCCAAAACCCCACTGGCATGGTCACATGCCAGGTAGGGTTAGAACTCAGGGATCACTTGGGGCTCCAAGGGCCTTGCATTATCATCATGGACTCTCCTGGAGTCATTCCTGGCGCCACTGGCGCCAGGCTCATGTTCAGGTTGGGACATTGTCTTGAAGGGACTACTTTTTCCTTGGAGGCCTGCAGTCAACATGGAGGCACCCACACAGTCTAGTTCTTAGAACCAGACTGTGCGGTGCAGTGTTTTGGGTGTGCCAGCCCGGACTACTTTACCTGGACTACTTTACTAGGGGTGGCTATATAAACCACACCCAAGTTACAGAACGTGCTTTGCGTTATTCTACAGCCATCAGCGTGATGCTCATCGTGTCCAGAGACCAACACCCGGCGATCCTTGAACAGCGAGACAAAAGATCATTAGCAGTCTCTGCTTACCTGCAACTCTCCATCCGTCGATTATCCGTCTTCCTGCTGCTCGCGGTCTTCCATCCAGTCGGCAGCATCATGGGGACACCACGCACGCACCGGAACGAAGCACCTGGAGGGAGAGAGAAAGAAGGACAACCTTAAAACAGGTTACTCACGGCATTTACAGCAGTAATCACAAGAACCTCACCTGGCTGGGCATTTCTTGGCCGGTTCCGCTCTGGAAATCTTCACGCGCCCAGAAAGACCATTGCGACCTGAAAAGGAATAAAGAATACAGGTTAGCAAGAAAAGACATTTCTGTGCAGCACTTCACGCTTAACTTACCATCCATCCATCCATCCATCATACGCTCCTGCGTCCATCATCCTGGCAGGAGCCTGATCCAAGCAGGGCAACCACCGAACCTCCGTGCACCTGAGGGGGAATAAATAAAGAAAATACATTAATAGCAAGAAAGGAAAGCAAGGACATTTTAAGACTGCTATAACCAGACTTACCTCCTTAAAGACACTTGAATGGGTTAGCACCAGTGAAGTTAACTCGGTCGCTCTAACCCGCAGAAAACTACACGCCCCTGCACAGAAGGCAGGACGGAGAGCACGCCAGACATCACAACAAGGTGAGGAGTGGGCCATCAGATCGAGTCCAGGGGGCTGGTGGGAGGAAACGCACTCTGTTCCTAAGTCCAGTCCTCCTGTGTTTTCAGGCCCGACCTCCATAGAAGTCACCGTCCGGAATCGTGAAGGGTCCAGGGTGAATCCGGCAACCAGGGCATAAGGGCGTCCCTGTGGATACCAGGTGAGCGTAACAATATATGACCCCCAAAAAGATAGCTACGTTTAAAAATGCGGGAACAAAAGCGTGCCCTAAATGTGGAGAAATAAATGCCGGGTTGGTACATATGTTCTGGGCATGCCCCGAAATAAGGAGATTCTGGAGGGAAGTAGCCCACCTCATGGCGGAGAAAGAGATAAGTCTGGATGTGAATTCTCTGTGGGCGTGCATGGTAGGGGGGGTTCCCAGGCCGCGCAAATTGAGACATGTGAGCAAACCTAAGGACCTGACTTACATACTTGCCAAGCGCAGGACAGCTATGAGCTGGAAAGCTAGCAGCAGACCGAAAGTAGAAGTCTGGTGGCACGATCTCTGGAAGTGGCCGGAAGCTGAAACAGTGGTGTGGAGCGAAGCAGTATTCAGAGGGGGGGAGGAGGAAGCGGAGACGTTGAGAGCCTGGAGGCAATTAGTAGCCACACTATCTGGGACTGACCAGGCAAGCCAGAAGGAAGGTAGTTCCTCAGGGGGAGCGGAAGGAGGCGCGCCCTCAGAAATGGTGATAGGAGGTGGTGACGTGGGGAAGGCTCGGGAGAGTGTGGGGGCGTAGAAGGGGAAGGGGAGGGGAAACATGAAACCGTACATGTGAATTGGAATGTATAACTGTTGTCACACTGTTTTTTTCTGGAGTTGAAAGTAATACAAATGGTTTAAAATAAAGAAAAAAGTAGCAAAAGGTAGGGCTAGAAACATCTAGCATTGATAGACTATAATTAGCCAAAATATCACACTGACCACTTTTAAATATAGGTACCAATAGTGAGTGTTTCCATTTCTGTGGAACTTTATTAAAATCCACTATAAATATGAAATATGCATGGGAAAACGTTGCCCAAGTAATCAGATTATCGTTCACTACCAAAATGTGTCTGGCGGTCCGGGAACTGCGGCACCCAAACATTTCAATGCTCTTATGGCTTTAATATCCGAGGGCTCATGTTATATGTATCTCAGGGAGGTTTCCAATCATATTGTTGGGTAGAGCAATACAGATTGTTAATGTGCTCATCCCATTTAGACATTTACACATTGTTAAGTAATGCTGTATTTACCTTACTAGTATTTTTATTCACTAGGGAGCAGAATTTATTATGAGGATTTGAGTTCCCTCAGACAGTTTTTATATGTATTTATGTATTCCCTAACTCTGCAACCTTTGTCTGACACATATCTTAATTTGTTCTTCTGAATTCATCGTACAAAATGTCTTAATAGACACTTCTTCTCTACAATTGCTCTATAATATCTATCATACCTAGGATTTAAAAACATCCTTTGTAGGCTTCCCCCAATTATTTAATATAATTGCAATCCAACTATCAGATTTGGCCGTATTACTAGGAGCCATGCTATGAACATCTTTAAGCCATTGATGTAGGTGTCATTCCTTTTAGTCCAGTAGACTCAATTTCCTTGCTTATTTGTTGCCAAAACCTCCTCCATATTAGATTTCAGTGAAGTTGTGGCCAAGGCAACAGACGTTTGTTGAATATTATGATTGCTATGCTCTGTCGGAAGCACATGCATCTGGCTAATTTTCTCCCAATTGTAGATGTCGACAAAGAAGTAGTCAATGACTGAATGTTTGTGACCTGCCCGTCATGTGAGATTTATAGCACTTGGACCCTTGGAGCTGTTATTTAGTATGAGAAAACCTTTACTGGCCATGAAGTTGAGCAACTCCATGCTCAATTCATCACATCCAGGCAGAATATCTTCTTCACTCAAATCTGCTGGTCTACTATTTTGGGGGCATTCATCGGCTTGAGCCAGGGGACACTAAGCATTACTATCCCCTCCAATCACAATCATGCTCTCAGAATAAGAACATGAGTGGCTAAGCTATAGCATTCACAATGTTGTCTTGTTGTATTCCACCAGGCAGACTATATACATTAATTATAAGCATGTTAGCACCCTTATCCAATTGCATCTGTACTGTGTAAGGAGTCAAGAGTAAGAGTTGGTCACAACTTCATGGTTTTGTGGCTATAAACGTTTATTAACCAAAGAAGGGTTGGATAAATGCCCATCTTTCCCTACAGCTATGAGGGTTCCCCTGCCTGAATAATACTAACAAAGGGATCAGTCAGGAAGAGTAGAACATCTCTGTCACATGTCCAAAACTCTAATCTGACCATCACACTTTAAACATAAAAAGAGGAGATAGGGATAACCTTCTTTATCCACACTTTTACGGCTTTAGCCAAGTAGATCAAACACAAAGTTCCAAAGGTGATGAAACAAAGTATAAATGTTCAAAAGTTCCAGGAAAAACAGGAATGAAGGACTGTTCCCTTCGCCTAGAATATTGCACAATGTTCCAGTGCTCAGATTTTCTAACAATCCAAATTGCTTATTAGTTTCAGCTTCCTTTGAGGAAACCTGGTGTACCCTACAACCAGGAATCCCAATTCTCCTTAAACAGTTCCAGATTTCTTTAGAACCACCAGGTATACTCTCCTGCCAAGATTAATAGTTCTACATTAAGCAATATTACGTTTTCTTTGGAATACCTCATGTATTCTCCTGCCAGGATTCCCAGTATTTCATTAAACTGCCTTCAGCTTCCTCTGGAATACCTGAATAGCTTATCCTGCCAGGTTTCCCAGTATTTCATTAAGCAATTTCACTTGCACAAGACCTGGCCTGCAAAGGTTCTAACTGTTGCCAATATGCATGGTATACTCTCCTTCCAGGACTTGCCCAGACCTCTTAATAGTTTTCCCTTTCTCCAGTATTGGATCTTTGACCCTCCTCTCTTGACACTTGACAAGGTTACTCCAATTTACTTCTTGCCCCTTCTCTGGGTTTTCAACCTTTCAATAGATTCCCAAATGTCTTTTGTTAAGGAGTCCCTTCCCTCTTGGATAACCTTATTTGAGTTTATACCCTTTTGGTTATGGTCTTCCCCCAGGCTCACCAGACCTTCTTGGTGACTTCTGCATCCTTTGCTGTGTAAAAGCTGCAGCTTGAACTGCCTTCTCGCGGCGACTGCTCCAGCCCCTTTCGCTCCGTTCACTGCTTCGGCATTCAATCCGCAACTTCGGCTGCTCCCAGCCTTGCGACAGTAGTCTCCCTGAATCTGACTCTTTGACACACGAGTTCTCTGGTTCTCTCCCACTTGCCGCTCCATGCTGACGCTGTTGCTGCTTCCCAAACTGTGTCGGGATCCAAGACTCTGTTCTCTCCCACTTTTAAAGTTCCCGGTATTGATCACATGATGAAAACAACTGGTATGAGTCAGTGGTTTCTTCATTACTCGGTTGTCCTTTACCTAAGGATTTTTTTCCTGGCACTTATAATCACATTCAAGAGTATCCCTTGTATCTTGTACCGTAGAATATGACATACACACAGGGGCTAGTGTAAAGTTGCAGTTGTTATTCTGAACTATGTGGGAATTGTAGGTTAACTTTTCAAATAACAAACTCTCCTCTTCTCGGGGTCGGACTCTCCACAGGTGGTCCTCCCACAGATAGCCACCCCCAGGATTGGTGTCGGGTAGCTTCTGCCCTTCCCTGGCCACCTGGGAATGGACTTTCCCTTAGAAGTTAGTGATGTTACCTTCAGGTTCATCACAACTGCCACTAGATAATGCACATCATTAATCTACCTCACATTCTAAAAATGTAGTGGAATTATTAACTATTTTTAACCCCCCATTAAGGGGACCTCTGGGGCCCTTGATAACCATACTATAACCATCTAATAGAGAGGGGGTTCTAAGCCACATCACTTGCATCAATATAACATCTGCATGAAGGAAAAGGGGCGACATTACTGACTGAAGCAGATATTTAAAACCCCTTGTACTCCACGATATTATGTACACAAGATCTGGGTCGGCATTAGGAATAACACTTTCTATGTGCTAATGCCTGAGGAATCCACGCCCAGTCCATGATGGTGTGCAAGTTATGCCTCTCAATTTCTGTGGCCAAAGTACTTGTCTGCTGCCCTTGATCATTGCATGTGACCCTTAAATCCTGATAGGGTTCTTGCAGGCCACTGGTCCTGTCCTCCTTTCAGGTTAGATCGAAGCTCATTTTGACAAAATGCAGATAGTTGTGATCAAATAAATGACACAACTTTAGTAGAGTAGCAATGCACCAGCCTCTTCCTAGGGAAGACTTGGTCCACTATTTCAACAACGTCTATATCTTTGTGATGACACGCAATTCTGAGATCGGATGTAATAGCATTAGAAAAGGCTGGCTATTGATGACCCCATTGTGGTGGTGGTCAAAAATATCTTGAATTATCAAACAGGTACTCATAATCTGATCCGCATACAGCTTCAAATTTATATAGGTGACAGTGGTATCCTTAACTTGCTCCATTCTTTGCAATGGATCCTCAGTGCCACTCATTACTATACTGTCATCCAGCACCTAAACGACAGAAAGGTCTAATTAGGTAACTTCTGTTTCAGGGTGAAAGTTAATAGGGGATTGAATTTTTCCCTCCCTATTGCCACTCCAGTTTCTGCCACAGTTTGGATGGTTGGCTAATTCAAAGCAAATTGCCCTCAAATCAACAGTCTGTTGTTCTGTTTAGCTGTTTTTTTTTTAAGTGAGCAATATTCTCTGACACACTGTGCTGGATACTGATCTTATTATGAACCAAATACTAATAAAATACTTCAAGACAATAGATAAGGACATTTTATGTTATTTAATACTGTATTATACAGTTGATACTGAATTAACCAGCCTAAACGTGTTTTGACCCTTTGGGTCTTTTTCTAGGCCAAAAGCAGCAATTCACACATGTAGTTCATCAAAAGGGAGCATGCGCGGAAACACAATATTACAGTTAGCAGACCCAGATTTGGCTGAGCTGGCCTGCATCAACCATCTTTAAAAAAGTTCAACTTCTTAAACAATTGTTCTGAGGTGCTTCTATCACAGACACGCTCACCAAAAACAGCCCTCTGCATATTTATGCGGGCCACCTAACACATCAAAAGTTGGACTACTATCCAAAGACAGCACCCGCGTCTTCAGCTGGACCACAGGTCAGGCCGCACAGCAGCTCCAACTGCTACCAGCCCCGCTGTGCTTCTCCCATAACCTCACACGGCAGACAAACACGTACTACAGAGTTACAGGTAAAAAATGTCGCCCGTACTTCCGGGTGCTCTTACCATGCTGAACCATAACTCACAGTACTTCTCCATGTTCAGCTCTATATAACAGGCCTCAGCCAAACTTTGCTGATCCTTATGACCATCACAACATATTTTGAGGCTCATTTTCTTCACAATTGCAGTTAATGGGCACCCAGCCCCTCTAACAGGACTATGGCTCCAAGCCCCCAAGGTGCAGGCACGGGCACCAAGCCCCTCCAAGTGCTGCAATGGTCTCCAGGACCTTCCTCGGTCAGCAAATGGGCTTTGCCCCTCCAGGTGCCTTGTAAATGAGTTTCAAGCTCCTTCATACAAACTGTCACTTCTAGGCGCAGCTTAGGTTTCCAATCTCTTCTAATGCTGCTGCCCTGGGCTCCAAGCCCCCAGCTGTGCAGCAAGGCTTCCCGATATTCCAGGCGTAGCTTAGACCCCAGGCCCCCAATATTGCAGGCATAGCTTAGACCCCAGGCCTCTTCACTTGCTACTGCCCTGGGCTTCAAGCCCTCCATGCCGCAGCGTGGGTTGCCAAACCCCTTAAAACAGTCTCTGGGCCCTCAGCCCTGCCAAAGTCTCTGTGCCAATCTCTTGACTTTATCTGTGCCTGACCTCCCTAACTGCTGGCATGCCAGCTGACACCTGGCCCTGGCACAGCTCCTTGTTTCCTGTGCCTGTTCCTTTTGCGCTGGGCCTCTGTGCGCCAAATGCATTAAGCGCTTGCCCTACCTGAGAGAGAGGGTCTTCCTTGGTTTGGGGGGCGGTGCTTGTCTCTTCTCCTGTGCTGTCCC
Source organism: Ambystoma mexicanum (assembly GCF_040938575.1). Lineage (NCBI taxonomy): Eukaryota > Metazoa > Chordata > Amphibia > Caudata > Ambystomatidae > Ambystoma > Ambystoma mexicanum. The sequence continues at coordinate 1,393,369,153 of NC_090931.1, forward strand.
CCCAGCACAGCCAGCATCCTCGTCACCAATGCAGAATTCTGGGTTCACATATAATGACTCCAACATCATGGTGTGGATGAGTAACTTCTTTATTATGTTTCCATTTATAATTTCTAGAGTCATATTAATCAGACAGTAGATTCCAGTTCACATAGGCAAGCACCGGCATCCTCTCTCTCAGGCTTACATCTACAACTGCCCTCTAGAGAACACCAGTCACACAAACATTCTATCCAGCAGCATTCCAACGTCAGTCAAACCTCCCTTCCTTAGGTTCTACTAGGATGCAACATGAATACAGATCCTTACACTGGTGTACCGAGTGGACGCGTTTTTCCTTTCTTGCAGTATCTGTGTGCCTGGATGCCTCAAGTGCAGTCTGCCGCTAAAGATCCATCGGCGAACGCTGAAGTGTTCCGGAGTTGCCCTCTTGCACGAGTTCACATCAGTAAGAAGTAATAATTTGCGCTTTGGTGTGTGAATGCTTGCCCGTCTTAGTCCCTGTGACCATAGCCTATACCTTATGAAACAGTTCTGGATAGGCTCTGCAAGGCCAGGGACGTCATTTAGGGGTCGCCAGTGGTCACAACCGTGACCTCTGAGGTCTCCCTTGCGGCCATTAAAAATTATTATTATTATTATTATTTTTTTGTAATGGAAGCTCCTTGGCTGTGGCCAGCACCATGTGGCTCTTCAGTTCTGGAGTGGCTGGCTTTCTTGTTCAGGCCCCTTAAAAAAAAATAAGAAAAATAAGAATAGGAGTGCCACAAGTCTAACACTTTCAGCACTGACTCTAAATAAGAAAGAATAGGAATACCAAATAATGTGTCTTTCTGGAATTCAATAATTGCTAGACTCATTACAGGTTTATTTCAGGCACACTTCAGGGGTGAGTCACTGATTTAGTCTGTTCTTAAACGCCTCAACTCAGCCTTTCATCCTTCTGAGGTCGATAAATGAGTACCAACACAGGTTCGGTGATATTGGGTGTATATTTTTTCTATATAAAGCTCTTAAGCGTAAGTGCTATATAATAACACATCATTATCATTTGATCATGGACGTCTGCTTGCATTCACAGTAATTTGGTAATATGGGCCTATACACACTGATCTTAACGATACATATGGCGATCCATTCTTGTACATCACATTATAGTGATATCGTAACCATATTTTTCATAGTGTACAATACAATGTGATGCCACTTCCTGTTTTGTCAACGGGTGAAAGGTCGTGTTCCATCGCTTCCCGCGATATCACTTTGGGGTGGGGTCAAATGACATCACTTCCTGTGATGTCATCAGGGGGTCATGGGTCGTGTGATGTCACTTCCGCTCCCTGTGGCTTTTTGGTGAAATGACGTCCATGCGCAAGGCACATGTATAGAAGAGGCTAATCGCTGCAAAATTTGGGGTGACCATGCCGAAGGGGAAGATAACTGACTTCTTTCTTGCTCCTGGTACCTCTGCAGAAGTGGGAGTGCAAGTGACTCTGGTAAATCTAGCCCCATCCCACCTTCGATCTGTCGGAGATAGAATGGTGTACTCGTTGATAGACTACAACTTGCTACTCAAACTTTGCCTTAGTCGACAAAAAAGGGGGGGGTTTAAGGCTCAAGCTTGTTCAATGATCTCGACCGATTGAACGGTGCTCTCAAATCATTTGACATGACCCCATGATGAATGCTGGACCTGAATGAGAATCTATGTTTTAGTCCCCACCTTGGCCCGTTCACGATCAGGTGCAGTCACGCTCATTGTTGGAGTCGCTGAGTGCATCTCAGAGTTGATTTTATTTACATTGTCTCAATCCAATGACAATGGGCCTCATTACGACCCTGGCGGTAAGGGGTTTACGCCAGCGTTAGCTGCGCCGACCCCTTACCGCCAATTACGAGGTCCCTTAGCGCCATGGAGCTATTAACACCTGCTTTTAGCAGGTGTTAAAATCCATGGCGCCAAGGGACCATGGAGTTAATTACGCCACCGTAATTTACGGTGGCGTAATTAACGCCTTCCCCACTCCCATTATGCCCTATGGGGCAAAAATGGGAATGGGAAGGGTAAATGGGGATTGGGGACTTACCGCCCCGCCAAGGTCGGAATGGGGCGGTAAGTCCGCCAACCACCATGGCGTAAACATAGTTTACGCCATGGTGGTAATGTCACGGCCCAGGCGGTAACTTACCGCCTGGGTCGTAATGAGGCCCAATGTCTTGTAATGTACCGAATTTACATTGTTATTGGTGAAGATGACCTGTTTGCTTTAAGGTCGAAACACGTGTTGGCAAGACCTAAACAACATAAAATAAAAATATTTGATTGTTCTCAATAGTAATTTTTGAGTGTTATGTGCATTGGACAGACTAATTATATTGTGCTTTGTGTCAGGCTTGATAAGGTACTATGAATCTCTTCTCTTTAGTCCATGCAGCAGTAACATACATACTTGTATAGCATTCTAGCTATTTTTTAGCTGACTAATTTTGAGTTGTTTGCGCATTCACTCTTTGTACCAAACCCTCACTAGACACAGAGGTGCAAGCAACTCAGGAAAAATCTAACAGAATCAACATCTATTTTATTAAACAAATAAAAAAATGCGACAGATCATCAAATCAATGATGGCATCTGCCTGGTATACTATCCCGCCAGGGCTTTTCTTATATGTGTATTGCATACACTCACAAACTTCAAAGTCTCTTACTCTTATAATGGATGCCAATACGCCCCGGTGTCCCTGCTTCCCTTGGGTGGACTCGCCGACTCTTGCTGGCACTCTCTGTTTCTCACACAGCAAACCGGTGGTGGTCGTTTGTCATTGCCTTCCATCTCGCCGCCTCCGTTCCTCAGCTTCTCCACCTGTCACAGTTCCTGCTGGGCTCTTCTGCTTCAGGCTCCAGTAAAACAAACGCTGCCTCTCAACACCTGCAAACGCCCAGGAGTCCTTCGTCGGCTTCGTACGTTCCTGGAGCATGTTCTTTCTCACAGTCAGCTTTCCTTTTCCTCTTTCTCGAGCAGGTCGGATCTACGGAATACTCACCAGCCACAGTTTCTCGGTCCATACCGAGAGGAGCAGCTGCTTTTGCAGTTTACATTTCCCAGCATTTGCAACAACTACAGCGCTGCTTGTGCTCTTGGCCTTCTGTGCTCTGCATTACTTGGCTCATCTTCCTCATCCCAGTATTCTTTTATTTGTGGGAATGGAAGTCCATTCTTGACGACTTGCATGTAAAGTCTGGGTAAGTGTTCTTAGTGATCTTTAAGGGCAAGTCAGTTCTGAATGATTTGTAGGTAGAATCTGAGAAGGTGTTTTCATGAGTCTTAAAAGGCAAGCCAGATGTTAACGGCTTGCATACAGATCTTGTTAGGTCTTCAGTACCCTTCCTAGGTGGATGAGGCGAGATCTAACAATATGCCATTAAGGCATTGGGCATGGATGTGTTATCCTCAAAAGAAGAGGGATACCATGTCTCGTCCGCTGGTGCCCTGCCACTCCCCCATGTGATCCTCCCTCATATAGCTGCCCACAAAGTCAGGATCAGGTAGCGGCTGCCGTCCCCTGGCCACATAATAATTAGCCATTTTATATTGCGCTACGAATCCTCAGGTATCTGGCGCTGCTTATTATTACCCACGGTGTGTGGTGCTCATTTATCGACCTCGGAAGGATGAAAGGCTGAGTTTGGCCCTGCTGGGATTTGAACCTGCGTTAACAGGCTCTGCACGGATGTCAAAGCGAGCGCTCTACTTGCTGTGTCACTTGCCCAGCTCAGGGGGGGGATCACTGGGAGAAAGACACCATCGGATTCATCACATAAGCTTCCCCCAACGTTGCTAGTTCTCTCTGCATATATTGGGAAATGGGAAAGGAAGTCTACATTCCCCTGTTCTTTTCCTTTCCAGTGTTCTAACTTTAAACAATAGGGCTGCATGTCTAAGAACCTGCACATGATCCATGCATTGGTGTCCCTGCAGAGGCTCATCAATGTTCATTTTTTAATTGGGTTTTTATAATGCGCCTATACACAATGTGTTTCAAGGTGCAAGGCCTAATGGAGAGTGCTCTCTGACCAATCTAAATTTCATGCCAGTGAGGTAGTATTCAAGGTATGGCACTGCCCATTTTGTAGCAAAGTTCTCCAATTCGATAGTGACATAGTTCTTTTCTCAGTGGCATAGTTTCCTACGGAGAAAAAAAAAATAGGGTGTTCTATGACATCATGATCTTGTAAAACGACAGCCCCCAAACTGAAATGTTAAGCGTCTTTCTGTAAAATGAATTCCACTGGTTCACTGCACACAATGTTTTTGAGTTTGCCAAAATATAGCTGGTCTTCATATCTTCACTTTATCTTTTGGGGGTTCTACATTCTTAAGTTTATCAGTAGGGCAAGATGTGATGAAGACTAAATGGGGATGAATCATCTGGAATACCCCCACTAAACCCCAAAGGCTCTTAAAGCTTTCTTGGTTCTGGGCACTGAAGTTTCCTGGATTTTCATGATACAAAATGGGAGGATGTTGTATAAGATGAGGGAGTGGTGATTGAACTAGTAACGTATCAGCACGATCGTACATGTACACTAGTTAGTACAACATGAGATGTATTAAAGTGAGAACGCTAGTCCTTTCTTTATTCCGGATACTGATAAAAAGTATTCACTGATTACAGGAAAGAGAATGAGATCCACATTGAAGGGACTTGAAAGTTAGTCCTTCGTCTATTGTTGACATTGCGCCACCATCACGTCATGACGCCGGCCAGCGCCTGACGTCACGCGCAATTCGATTGTTCAGTAGGAAGTCGGGCGCGGGACCAGTGTTGCCAACCTAGCGACTTTCTCGCTATATTTAGCGAGAAAGTACGCCCCCCTAGCGACTTTTTCATCAAAAAGCAGCTAGCGAGAAATCTAGCTACTTTTTTCAATTGGTTTGGAGACTTGCTCATTTATGCAAGTTTCCAAACCAATTGAAAAAAGTGTGGTCATTCGCCCGTTTTCTAACGGGAGTAATGCAAAAACACACTGATAACTTAAAAGGGAGGTGTTAAAAGGGGAGGGGGCCACAGTAAAAGCCATAAATCGCAGGGGGAAAGAGGAGGTAATTATGCAAATTAGGCAGTGACGTCATCTAGCTACTTCTGGCGACTTCTAGGGGAGCCAATAGCTACTTTATTCACTGAGGAGTTGGCAACACTGCGCGGGACAGGCGGCTGCTTGCCAGCTGCTCTCCGTCCCACACCCAGCTGTTTATTGATTTTTCGCAAACGTAAGAAAAGAAAAAGATTATTTACAGACGCGATGTGTCCTAGTCAGCCGCTTGATCCTCACGATATTAAATTGTAACCAAGCTATTTTCGGCAATGTCAGTTTCCCCTGGTCGCTCCACAGGAGAAGACCAGAGTGTACTGTTCGAATTAACATTTGACATCCTTACGGGACTGTCAACAGTAAGTGTCTTTGAGTTACTTTCAACACACAAACACAGATTATTGGTAAAAACTTGAATATCCATATTCTACATGTATGGTTTTATCCTAGGGCTAACGGGTTCTGCATGTGAGTGACCACAACTTTACATCCCGAAGTGTAGTATTTTAAATTTTTTTTAAAAACCTTTATTTATTGGCAGAGGTTTACAGCACACACAATTGGGAGGGTTTACATTCTATATACAGAGACACATTTCTCTTAAGCGGTAACACAGTGCCCATCAGGTTGCATCATAAATATACAGTGTTTATATTCACAGTATAGCGTGGATTAGTTCAGTGTTCAATTTCGGCTTGGTGACCCCAGATCAGTTTCGGCTTGGTTAATGAGGTAACTGCGAAATTCAGTCCATACATTCCTTGGGTGAGTGATTGTCGGGATAGAGTTTATGTATTCCTCCACGCACGTCTGGGTACAGGTAAGTGCGTTCAACACATTCTAAAGGTTGGAGGGGGAGGAACGTTTCCAACATTGGAGGATACACCTTTTTGCCACCATACAGCTTATATTCACAAAAGTGGAAATTTTCTTAACACTAGGATTTGCCCATAGCCCAAACAGTACACCAGTCGGTTCAGGGCCCACCGTAGTGACTATGATCTCGGAGAGAGCCTGCAAGATCTCACCCCAGAATTTGAGCAGCTTGCTGCATGTCCAGAACGTGTGTGTGTGTGGTCAGCGGTTGCGGCCCGGCATCTTGGGCAGTTGTGTATCGAATTGCGATTGATCTTGGTGAGTTTATAGGGAGTGTAGTACAATCTATTCACTAGTTTGAATTGGATGCAACAGAACCTGAAGTTAAGGGAAACTTTGTTTGTGTAGGAACACAGCTTCTTCACATATCATCTGTGATCTCGAGGCCTAATTCGAATGCCCATTCATTACATGCTTTAGGGGGTTGATCCGGGGTTTTAGCTAATAACATCTTATACAGTGAGGAGACCACGCCTCGGGCACCACTTGAATTGACTATGTAAAGTATTTCAGGTGTATCAGGGGGTTTGTCAGAGGCACAGAGTCTATATTATTGCAACCTCTCCAGTGCTCTCCCCGAATCTCTGGGCCGCCACATTTGCGGGGTAATGAATTTCCCCTCCGGGAATAGGTCATTCAGCACTTGGTATCCCAGTGTTTGCCAGTGTTGGGACAGGAGTTTATCGTATGTGGGATCAAGCCCAGGATATCCCCAGATGGGAAGCCACTTATAATAAGGACACAGTTCTGAAAGTGGGCGCAGTAGGCCGTCCCAAGCTAGTAGTGTGGTTGTAGTGGGATCTAGTGGGGAGTCATCCCGGTAGGTTCAGTGTAGAATCAGTGTCTTCAGATGAATTTTGTTGGCTGCAAGTCTTTCCAACTTAACATGCAGGGGAGCGGGGGATTCTGAGTACCAGTGTGTGGCATATTGGGCTTGTGCTGCTATCCAGTATAGTTTCAGGTTAGGGGCGGTGAAGCCCCCTCGGACTCTCATATGGTAGTCATGTGTGTCCATTTTCTATGAACTGCACCAGCGTACCACAGGAATTGTGCACACATATTTTGCAATCTGTCAAAGTATTGCTTTCCTGACCAGACTGGGACGTTCGCAAATATGTAAAGGAGTTTAGGGACCAGGATCCTTTTCCCCAGTGATACTTTTACGGCCAGTGTAAGCGGGTGGGATCGCCATCTCACTAGTTTGGATTCGATATGTCGTTCAACAGTTGCATAGTCATCAGTGAGCAGTGTTAATTTAGCTCCAGACACCTGGACCTCGAGATATCGGATTCCTCCCGTCTCCGGAGGGAGTATTCGCATGTGGGTTGCTGAGTCGTTGTGGTAAGTGGGAAAATCTCAGACTTACTGTAGTTGATTGTGAATCCGGAGTAGGTGCCTATTCGGATCACATCCCTCAGTATGGGGTCTAGGTTTGTGGATGGGTTTCTGATATATAGTAGCACGTCATCTGCATATAGCGATATTATTTCAGGGGTATCCTGCAGGCGTATTCCTTTCTGGGCGTGTTTTGCTCTAATAAAGTCCGCCATTGGTTTCGATGACCAGTGCGAAATGAATGGGGGAGAACGGGCAACCACGCCAGGTGCCCCTGTTCAATGCGAAGTCTGCTGAGGACTGGGAGTTGACCAGCACTCTAGCCGTGGGATTTGTGTACAATAGTTTAATATATTTAATCATGTCTGCTCCCACCCCCATTTTTCTCAGGACTTCCCACATGTATTGCCATGAGACCATGTCAAAGGCCTTTTGGGCATCTAATGTTACAGCTACGGCATCTGCACTTTGGTCAATTCTGGACAGTATATTGAAAAGCCTTCTAATGTTTAGGGCCGTCAAGTGCCCAGGAACAAATCCTCCTTGATCCCTGTCTACTAAATGGGGCAGGATTGGGGGAAATCTATTAGCTATTGTTTTGACAAATATTTTCATATCTATGTTCCTAAGTGACAGAGGCTTATATGACCCGCACTCGGTGCTAGATTTGCCGGGTTTCAGGAGGACTGTTATCGTTGCTTCCGTTAGTGAGAGGGTGTGGTGGGGAGGGGGAGGGGGAGGACAGCCTTGCGAAGCGATTCAGTCCAGACCTCCAGCAATTTTGGTGCCAGGAGTGCTACATGTTCCTGATAGAATTCTGAAGTAAGGCCGTCTGGGCCAGGCGCTTTACCTTTTGGCAGCTCGGTTATGGCCTTGACTATTTCATCTAGCGTTATCGGGCTGTCGAGTTGGTCTCTGGCCGAGTGGGAGATGGTGGTCATGGGGATTTGTTCAAGTAGCTCACGAATAACGTGCAAGTCATGTGGATGTGCAGCTGCGTACAGGTCAGTGTAGAATCTGGCAAAGACATCAAATATGTGGTGGTATGTCCATTGCATAATACCCTGTCCATCAATGATAGATTCAATTTGGGATCGACCACCCTCTGCCCTAACCAGTCTGGCAAGTTCGCCACCTGCACTAAGAATCGATCCTGTGTTCCTCTCAATTCGGAACAAAACAAAATGATGGCTATTCTCGCAATCTAACTAAATAACCACTTGGCTCTACCGTGACCTCTAGACCTCAGCAACCCCTTCGACCATGCCTAGCCTTTGGGCTTGGTGCGTTATACAAGCAAATTAAACAAACCAACAAAGTGTTTTGCAGGGTCTCTCGCCTTCCCCATATTTCCTTGCCGTCCTTGGGCGTGAAAAGTAGTGTATTTCTCACAAGGCATGTGATTCAAAGACCTCCAATTCCTCCCTGATCTGTGCTAGTTTAGCAGAGGTAGCTGCTGTAGTGCATTCCTGCTGTAGACCCTTATGTTTGGCTTCAGAGAGATCGAGGTAATTTCTAATTACTTTTAGTATTCCCGCCTCCATTGATATAGCCATGCCTCTTATGTACACCTTGAAGGCCTCCCATCGTACCCCAAGTGCCGTGTCATGTTGTGCATTGTATTCAGAAAATGTCACAATGTCTGATCGGATCTCGGCCTTGAACACTATATCGATAAGGGCCTCAGATTTAAAGCGGCAGGCAGTATGGGCAGGAGAAGATGACGCCAACACTAGGGACAGCGTAACTGGGGCATGGTCTGATAATGTGCGAGTGAGTATATCTGCATTTTCTACTTTGCCAATAGATTGCCTGATGTTAAGAACAGGTCAATCCGAGACGAACTATCGTGTACCGATGAGTAGTACGTATATCTCCGTTCTTGGCCGTTGAGGGTTCTCCAAGTGTCTCGCAAGCCTACTGATGTCATGTGCAAGCGTGGTTTTCGGGCCACCCGTGGTAGGGCCCTTGGTGCAGCACCTGTTCTGTCTAGGTCAGTGTCCAATATCAGGTTCATATCTCCTCCCCATATGGTTTGGAACCCTATATATCCCATGAGTATGGAGACCACTGTGTCAAAGAACTCTGGAGTGTCAACATTGGGTGCATATGTGTTCACGACTAAGTATTCCCTGTTCGCTATAATATAGTGCAGTTTGACGTATGTAACTTTTGGGTCTATATAGCTCTTTTTCAGTATGAATTTAACCGACTTGTGAATTAGTATCATCACTGCCCTGGCTTGAGTCGAGTAGGTAGTGTAAAATCTATTCAATCCCCAGGAAGGTGCCAGGATAGTCGCTAAGTGTTTTGTGGCATGGGTCTCCTGCAACAGGAGTATCTTAACACCATGTGTCTCTGGGCATATGCAATAATTCTATGGGCCTTTGTAAAATTACCAATCCCTCGGATATTCCATGACATTATTTTGTCAGGGTTTATCCCAGATGGTCCGTCTACGTACGAATGGATTTGTGTTTGTTGAATCTTAAAATTGCTCACCCGATGTGTGCATTGATGTGCTACCCCTGACATTTTTAACTACACCACCCACCGCTCATATCCCCCCACCCTCACTGCCCCTTCCCCAACAAGCAGTGTATTATCCCCCTCCCGGTCCTTTTCCTAGCAGGCCCGCCCAACTTGACCAACCCGCATTTTGGGTCCAACAGGGACCAGTACACCTAGGAACCCCCAAAACCATTGCAGCTGCAGAGGGGTGCACTGCTGCCACACAACCGACAGCATAGGATCCGTAGCATGACACCACTTATTATAACATATGGTGGTCGGTTAACATTCACATGTGCCACTATCAACACGTGATCAATAGGATAACAGTACTCAATAGTGAAGCATTTCGGATTCAGCATCTGCCACGCTTAGTCGTTGTCCATCATGTCATCCGCAGGGTTGTGCAGTGGGACTTGTGCCTCAAATTTCACTGCCTCATCCGGGACAGTAAAAAAGTATAGTTGACCCCTAAATGTAAACTTGAGGCAAGTCGGGAATAAAATGGCATACTGGATGTTTCGTTCCCTAAGCATTTTCTTCACTCCAACAAATTGGCGCCTCTCCTGTTGCACGCCCACGTAGAAATCCGGGAAAATTCTTATGGTCTGGGACCCCAGTCGGAGTTGCTTCTTTTCCCTTGCCAGGCGAAGCACTTGGTCTCTGTCACGATAGCTTAAAATCTTTGCAATGGTGGGCATAGGGAAGTCTCCAGGTTTGGGGCACGGGGCCAGCACGCAGTGAGCTCAATGGTGAAAAAGGGCCAGTAGGTCTTTTAGCAGGTTCTCAACAGCTAGCTCGATCCTTCCCATAAGCGCATCCTAAGGCACGCCCACAATTCTACTGGTTCTGCTTGAGCACGATTCCAAGTTGTCGCATTTCGCCTTGACAGATTTCATGTCACGAGTGAGGAAGGCTACTGAGACCTGAAGCGCCTGTATCACATCCTCGTTAGCTCCGATCCTGGTTTCTGCCTCATTAATTCTAGTTCCAGCATGATCCAATTGTGTTTTAAGTGATGCAACATTTGCGTCAATATCATCCAGTTTTTCGTGAAAGGATGCAACGTTTTTGGCCATGGATTCCATCATGCTGGTGAGGCCGGGGGTAGGTGCAGTTGCAGGCGTAGAAGTGTCATTGTGGCATGTTGTGGATTGCCCCTGTTCCGGTCTGGGTGTTGCCTTCGTAAATGTATCCATGGCACCGGTCTTATTGGCACGCCGGGCCTTATTGGGCATTCTCTGGGTAGGCAGCTGTCTCCACAATCTAGCAGGTCTGTGTTAGGTCCCAGATGGCATAGGAGAGTATGGAAGTAGCGCCCCATCGTGGGCCTGAGGGGTGCACCCAGTGGGAGCAGCGTGAGATGTTTAGGGTCGAAAAGTAGGGCTTTGTGCAACACGTTGTGTGTGACTCCTGTGCATGTTTGGAGGTCGTAGAGTGTGCCAGTCGCAAGGCTGGGTCAGTAGAACTTTCCAATGGGACTTTGCCAGGCTCCAGGGTGTACTTTAGGAACTAGCTGGAGGAATGACCAGGAGCGAGGGGGCCTTTCCCGTAGTGGGAGAGTATCTCCTCCCTCCATGTCACTGTGGTCAGCCCCACTAGCCAGTACTTGTGGCAGCCCCCAGGACCCAGATCTTCAATGGCACCAGATTAACTGTTGAGGTGGTGAGGTGTCTAATATCGATTGTCCCACGGTGCGCGGCGAGTGTCTGTCACTTCCAGGAGTGAATGATATGTCAGTGGACACAGGAGAGGGGGGAAAAAGTCTTAAGAATGAATATAGTACGGCGTGAGATTGTGGCCCCAGATTGCGTTGGCTGTGCTCAGGGGCGCATCAGGCAAATGGTGAACCCTTGTAGCCCTTACTTGGTGAGGATGTAGGCATCCATGGTTGTTGAATCATTAGTGCAGCCATTGGATTAATATGGGCCTGGGGGTCAGGCAGTCGGTAGCAGGAAGAAACCCGGCCCAAGTGGCCGCCAGCCCACACGGGAGGCAAGCAGATCCAGCTCCTATTCCATGTCACATCGCTCACTCCTAATGGCGCTCCACTGGGATCGTAGCTTCTATAGTTGCCCTGGCGTAGATGGCCTCAGAAGTGTGCAACGGGTCGCCGCCATCAGCCCCAGCCTATCTAAACACTGGGCGCCAAGCGCTGCCGCGGCAGCTGGTGTGGCCGTGCACACTTTGTAGGGCGGAGGGGGCCGTGGCCAGCGGAGAAAGATGAGGGGGCTGCACAACCATACCGTATGCAGCCTCAGAGCAGCGGCTCCCCCGCTGTTGTTGGCTCCTCCCACAGCCTGGTATTTGTGTAAGTCCTTACTGCCTCAGCCGCTCACTGCATCCCCTCCTTTAGGACATGCTATAGGGTTTTATTGAATCGTACCACTAACCCGTCAATTTGTGGGTGATAAATGGATGTCCCAAGAGTATTTATTTGTAGGATTTCCTTCACCTCTGCCTTTAGCTGACACATGAAGGTAGTCCGCTGGCAAGTTAGGGAACCCAACTCGCGAGAATAAAAAATAGGATCAAGTGTTTGAGGATTTGTTGGGCCGCATTATTGCATAATGGGAATGCTTTGGATATCTAGTTGCATAATCCACAATTACCAATGTTTATCGGTTCCCCAATTTCGATGGTTGGGAGGGAATCTAAAAACTGGTCTTTCTGCACAGGGCACAAGAAAGCGCCAATAGAAACTGCTTAATATTTGTGTCTTGTCTGTTCCTAAGTGACCACCTATTAAATGGAAATGAGCAATTTCTAATACCATTCTTTTGTGGCTTTTGGGTATCATTATCTGAGATCTGGGAGTACCATCAGGACTAAGATCACCCCTATAGAGTAGTCTAGTTTTAGAGAAAAAAATGCCCCCCTTTCTCTGCCCTCCTCTTCAGATAACGCATGAAGGAAAGTTTCTGCAAGCAAGGGATCATTCCTTTGAGCGAACGCCAAACCTGGAATAATCTCTGCTTCCTCCTGAAGGGCTTTAGGTGGTACTGCCTCTGATGTAGGCGGGGAATCTGCATCTGCTTCTCCAAAGCCTTTGCTCCCCTCTCAGTTTTATCAGTATTCTTAACTTCCTCTGCTTTGGGAAACCAGGCGATCTCCAGGATCCCCTGGGCCATTTTTCCTCCTACCTTTACTTGATATGCTTCCTTCCCACTGTTCTGAACCAATACTTTTATGTCACCTCTATAGTCAGCGTCTATGATGCCTGCTAAAGACTTCCAGGCCATATCGCTAAGCCTGACTTAGAGGCAAGTCTGATATAAATGCCTGATGGGGTATTAAGACCAGATCAGTTGGTATTCATACTCTTTCTCCAGGTTGTATTAGCTCTGCCATGCTACTACATAAATCAAATCCAATGGATTGTTCTGTAGCTACTGAAGGAACGGAAGCTCCGTTAAGCTTTTCAAACCTGAGAGTCCCCCGGTTTATGTCAATTGATCTCAATCCCACTCCTTACACCATATGAGAGGAGCCAGGAATGAGACAAGGGAATCATAGTTGTGGCCAAAGACCTATTTCTGAAAAAGGGGCTGGGGAAATGCCTCAGTCCCTGCTCTAGTGTTTCCCTACCTAAAAACAAAACTGTGGGTCTGTCAATGTCAATATGTGCAAAGCAAAACTGTCCCGTGTCCAAAGTACTATTCTGGTCCTCACATTCTAACAAAATTAACTCCACTGTGAAAAGGGTAATGTTTTGGCCTTGAGTAGTTTATAAATGTTCAAAAAGGAAAAATGCAAAACTCTAACACAACATTTCTAGAAAGATAGAGTTTCCTGTTCCAGAGGGTGGCTCCCTTCCCCTGGATTTCTTACCCTGCTGTATATTCACAAATATCAGATCCTTGAGTTTCTCTTGATCCACAACACAATAGGTACATAAAACAACTTGGTCCTGCCAGGTTTTAACTTCTTTTCTCTTGATCTGCACAGCCTTTTTGCTAGTCCTGATATATCTTTCTCAGGACCTCTTTAGGGGATGTATTTCCCATACACTGTTCAGCTTGCCTTTGGCTTGTGTGCTTCCCTACCAGGGCTTTCTTATCTGAACACACTTGATATGATATGATATTTATAAAGCGTCTGTACAGAAGTGTTTCTAGGCACGACAAGAAAGGGGAGACAAAGGGACCACAAAACATTATCTTACTAGGCCTTGTGTCATTCAGATCGTGCAAGTGGGAAAGGAGAGGAGAGGTACCAGGGGAGGATGGTGGGAAGTGCAATTGCGCACAGCTCAAGTAAGTGCTGTCAGGGTGGCCAGATCTGAGTAAGTGCAAGAAGGAAAGGGACTGTAGGGTTGCAGATACAGTCCCTAAGTGCGCAGTAAGCCCGGAGGCAGTGCATGGGGCTACTGGTTGTGTAGGAGCCTGGTGCCCATTAAGGTTCTGAGGGTAGACAGGTAACCAGTTAGCGAAGCAGACAAGTACATCAGCAGAGGAAGCAAAAAGGAAGGTCTTGAGTTGCTTCCAGGACCTTAGGTGGTCCTGGCTCACGTTTGAGAGAGGCAGGGAGGCTATTGCCGAGAGAGGCTCCAGCAAAGGAGAGAGATCTACCCCAGACTCTCTGCCTGGAGAAGCGTCTGACCCTCAGAGAGGGCTGGAGATGGAAAGTGCTTAGGGAGAGAGAGTTGGATGTGGTGAGGTCCCCAGCCTCAGAAAGCTTGTGGACGATGCAGATGGTCTTGCACTTGATCCTTACAGCCACCGGGAGCCAGTGGAGCGATTTCAGTCTGGAGAGATACGATCCCTCGGCTGGAGGTCAAGGACAATTCTTGCAGTCCTGTTCTGGATTAGTTGCAGAGGGCGAAGAGTAGAGGCAGTGAAGGCATGCCCCTAAACGTTCACCCCAGAAAAAATACAACCCACTAGGGAAAAAAGACCAAGAGATTCTTGCTAGTATAACAAGTTTCAATTTTACAAAAAATAGGTGTGCCAGCAAAGAACTCTGCTGCTCAGGAACGTTCTGAGCATAAATGGTGCAAGCTAGAGCTTAAAAGGGGGCAAAGCGTCATTGATATACAGTAAAAACCAGTGCGGCTGGTTGGTGCACCCCTATGCATGGTCATCCTACTCCATAGGGGATTCCGGCCGATTGGCCCCAGCCAGTCTGTCCGTCTTCCATCACGTGGGGTCAGCTGGGCTCATCGTCTCCAGGGAATTAAGGTCAAAAAGGCTATTAAATATATTCTAACAGTGCTGCTATATTACTACCCAGGGCACCTGGCATGATCATGGGCTGGTACAGGGGAGGCTTGAGGTCACTGTAGCCTGCACATATTTCACTCATCCCAGTTGCATCGTCCGGCGTCCAAGGCTTCCTCCCTTGTTTTTGAACTATAATATTTCCCTCCTCACACCTTGCTACAAATCATGTCATTGTAAAGTACAGATAGGGTGACCATTCGTTTAGATCTTTTATGGTTGTCTGGTTTATGGTCGCTGGCTTGGGGTCTGCTGGTATCTTGGAATTCAGGGGTCTTGAGACTCGGACAGTTGTAGGGGCTATCACTTGTAGTTGGCTGGGTGGGGTTCGTATGCTTGTTCTGGCCTGGTTTTGATAACGCGCACAGCTAGGCGCCTAACACAGTCTCATGGCCTTGCAGGATACATTCTTTCTTAGGATAACCGTATTGGCAACAGTTTTAGAACAAAGGAGGGTTTCTGTGTAAATTAACAGCGCAGGTCTCACTCTCATCAGCACTTGGCCCTATTCAGGTTCTTCATCAGGGTTGCGGCCTGTGTCCACCGCGTTGCCATGCAGGCCCTATGTTGCTGCCATAGCTACAAAATGGCACCTATTTATATGTGCACACCAAGTCTAAACATCTACAATTGCCATAATAGTATGTCCTTGCAGGGTCTCTTAGTACGACCCCCTGCCACATCACAGGTTTCCTGATGGGATGGGATTCACATCACCCTAAAGCGCCTAGGGGTGTGTGTAAGGAATCATGGTAAGAAACAGTGAAGACAGACAAGTGATCACAGTTCAAGGGTGTTTATTGAACTTCAATGGGTTGGTTGAACGTCTATCTAAACCTAAATCTAAGGATGGAAGCAAGCTACAACCATCAAATAATAAATAACCCAGCCCTAGTGCAGTCTATGTCAAAATAAAGGGCCTATATTAATAAACATATTTCCAATTCTTACTTCTAAATACAAATGGTGTGGGATAACAATGTATGCAAAAGAAATGTGTTCAGGAAAGAATATGTCAGGATAGCTGAGCAGTTGACTTCCCTTCTCCATGTTTTCAGCATGGGACAAGGCGGCACGTTCGAGCTTCGCACACACTCTGGCATCTTTGCCCCGAGGATACAGTTCAAAGCATAGGTATTAGGGCCTTCTGTGCCAAAGTCGCTTTACCATTCCAAATCTCTTTAATGCAGAGGGGCTGACATAATAAATAAGCACTAAAGTTCCTTTCTTCTCAGGTTTTTCACAAGTTCTCAGGTTCACTATTCACCATGGGTCTCTCACCTTCAGGTTCAGACCCCCCTTTATCACAACATTCGCAATTGGTCTTGCTCAATCGGGCTTGGACCACAGATCTCCCTCGATTGGGCTCGGATCCATTTAACACAATGTTCTCCCAGACTGTCCCAAAAATCAAAGGATTTTGCTTAAACCGTTGCAGGACCACTTCGATTCACTTAATTTCTCATTCTTATCTTTTACTCTTCAGAGTTCATCACTTTTAGCTAGACACCTTATAGAGATGTTTGACTGAGCACACTCCCAGTGTCGGACCACTCTGTCTCAGGTGTTGTATCCTTCTTCTCTTAGTTCAAACATCCATCAGTAAGTCAGCTTTCCTCGCCATTTTCATCACACGCGTTACAAATTTGACTTCTTATGCTTGTTATACAATGTTGCTGCTTGCAACCTTGACTTTAATACAGACCGGTCTTGCATCGGTCCCCCCAAACCAACGGCTGTGTTAATCTTACTGGCGCTGCTTTAATCTTGGAGTCAAGGGCGGTACCACAGTGGCTGCTGCTCCTCCCCGACTCGACCAGCCATGCAGCAGGGCGCCGTGTATCTCCGACACACAATACAGGATTTTTCAGTCTTATTTCTTGGCCCTACGCCTTTCGTAGCGGTTTCCCTCCTGAAAGGCTAAGGGTATCTCCGTCCTGGTGCACTCTTCTTGGTTTGCCATCTGTCTCCCCTTGTTCAGCTGCTGTCTCGGAAACACTGTTCCTTCGTGTACTTTGCCACACTCAGAGTGTGCTCTCATGCTCTGCCTTTTATTTGTGTGGGGAAGCAACGGGAGTCAGGTGTGAGAAATCTGAGGGTGCTCTCCAGAGTAGGGCCATGAAATGCCTTATCCAGGTGGCCAGGACACGGCCATCGCTGTTGGATACAGTTCCTGGGTGTGGACCAGTGGGGGATGATCACCTCGGTAGGGGTACACAGGGTTATGCCTGGGGAAAGACCCCAAGAGACGCAGTATTATGCCAAGGTAGGAGGAGAGGTGTATGACATCCCGGAAGCCTTTATAGGATACATAATCAATCATCTAAGGTCCCAAACCCATTTACACCCAAAAAGCATAACTCATACAATCATTGTTTCACCGGTCTCCATTTGAAAACTCCCCCATCCTTCTTCTTCCCGTCCCTCTGATTATCATTTTCCGCATTCCCAACCTGATCAGACAAAACACTACAATTCTTTGTTCATGCCACGATCTCAGCTATTCCCTTTTACCCCAAAAACACTACCAATCCCATCCCTCTTGTTGTCATCTTTCAAAACCCCAAGCTACTAGGACAGAATACCCTTGGTTCTGTTCTTCATTGCGGTCATTCTCGTCCATTTCACAAACCTTCCCTATCCTGTCCCATAGGCGACTGACACTCCAATACCTCCCCTTTCCAATACAAAGACTATAATTTCTAACACGAACACCTTTACATACCTAAGACAATGGACTAAAGTAAAGCCTGTCTACCTGACATGTCCCAACCCCAACATCAGGCAAAGTCTGATCGAGAGGGTGGCGAGGAGGAAACAATAGCAAAAGTGTCTTGCATTAGATATCAATGCTACACGGGGCAATCTTATGCCGATAACGAGGACCAAGGAAAAATCCCACGCCTGTGGTACCGGTCTTGACTCCAGGAAAGCCAAAAGCCAAGCGGTTCATCACAGCCGGTGAGTCAAAGGGAGAATCGATAAGAACCTGGCTATGTTGAATGAGAAGCACAAAGTGGTAAGTTTGAACCAAGATAATGATTTGTTAAAAGAACTATAACAAGTATTGAAGGGGAGGCCAGCTGCAGAGGGATACCAGCACCACATGCGTGCTAACTCAAGAGACTCTGGTCGAGCCCCATATGAAAGAAACTGCAGAAACCAGAAGGCCATAGGAGAGCCGCAAGGAGAGGTCAAAGTGGTCAAACTGGAGGTCCAGTAAAATCCTCGTACAATGGAAAGACTGATATACAAGCACAAGAAAGTAAGGGAAGTGAATCCTGCATGTTGTAGGCAAAAGGGAAGTGAATCCCGTGAATATTGAGAGTAAAATGTGAATATGAAACCGGCAAGAGTTAACCCAGAAGAGAGGTGCTAAAGAGAAAGGGGCAACGTCTAAAAGTCAAGAGAAACAGGGTGTTGACGAGGGCAACGTGGCCAAGAGAGGTCCAACAGAACTGTTTAAAAAGAGATTGGTGGGGGTAAGCCATTATCGCCCTGATAAAGTGAACCAGAGAAAGAAAGGTCCACAGGCTAACTATTTGAAAGAACATTGAGAAGTCGAGGGTAGTGAATCCCTCCAAGGAGGAGGCAGGTGAAGTAAACTGTCCAGCTGGTTGTTTGGAATCCGAGCCCGACCGAGGGAGAAACCAAGAGACACCGTACAACAGGAGAGGTACACTGTCCCTCTTGTCATTGAGGGTCCGAGCCCGACCAAGGGAGATCTAGGGGTGAAAAGCTAACGCCCCTGAAATACGTGAAGAACTTCTTTTAGGTTTGTTAGTTTTCGTAGAAAATCTATCAGATCCACTGGGTCAGGAACCCGCAGTCCCAAAAGGCCTTCATATGGATAAGAACTGTTAAGAAAAGGTCAGCTCCAGGAAGAGGGGGACCCAAGGGTGAAGCCGTCGCCCAACATGAACTGTGAAAGTGAACTGAGAGAGAGAACTGTGTGTTTGTTTTGTTAGTGGATACATCAGGCCCTCCAAGGTAAGAGACTTTCAGGACAAACAAGACTTGGCCATCGACGGTCCTGATTGCTGCCATTGGAACGGTTAACTCATGCTAGGAAAGCTTGCGTGTGTGCTGTGCTCCAGGCTCCTATCTTACCCCGTGCAGAAAATGTGGGGACGGGAGTCCCAAGCTACCGCATCCGGACATATTATTTACGAACAATTATTTCTTTTCTTGATAATTATCGCACACCCCTTTTTGTATTAGTTGACAGGTTTGGCAATAGGTTTCTTAGTATAGGCCCTTTTTATTTTGACAAGACGCCACTAGGACTGCCTTATTTTTCATTTGATGGTCGAAGCTTGCTCCCATCATTTAGGTTTAGAGTAGACGTTTTTCCAACATATATACAGCATTTATTGTTCAATAAACACCCTTGAACTGTGATCACTTGTGTCTGTCTTACATGTTGCCACCATGAGTTTCTCGCAGTGGTTAGCATCAATTACAGGAACAGTAGGGCACTGAGAAACTCTTTGGTAACAGCAGAATTGGTTACTTCAAGAAATTTGAAGACTACATTTATGGGAACACAACCCTGTCATAACTGGCAGCATTCTGACAACCTCATCAGGGGTAACATCATAACTTACCCAAACTTGGGGATGGGGAGGTGGTACAAGAGATTTACCTGAAACACCCTTGTACATGTGATCCTACAAATGTCATATATGCACTCAAGCGTCCTTGTGGATTGAGAGGTGTGGCTTGCCATGGCACCGTAAGCAGTGCCTAAGGTTAGCTCCCGAGGCAGATCCTGTTGCTGAGCCTTGAGCCTGGGCTCAGGCAAGATCCTTCCCCGATACGAGTGTGAGAGTGTGCAGGGAGCACCCACGTAAACTTTGGTGTGCTCTGGTGGCCGCAGTCAGTTGATTTCGGAGTGAATCTGAAGCACGGAGGGGTGCCAAGATGGTGACCACTGCTGCGTCGCAGCAGCCCTAGACATAGGGAGGGGAGACCCTTAGAGGAGGAGCTGGGCACATCTGCCCAGAGACACTGGCGGACTGATAACGTGGCTGTGAGACCGCCTTGCCTTCCACTCGAGACACTAATGCGCTACATTGCTGGACAGCGGCAAGGAGGAACAGCTTTGTTGTCGACACAGAGGGTGATGGATTAGACCGGATGATCGGAGACTGAGTGGGGCCAGAGGTGCTGAGGCTACGCCCTGTATCCCGTGTGGGCTGCGTTTGCCAGGGTGAGGGCCCTGCCGGCGCTCCGCGGACAGGAGGTCGGTATTAGCCCGGACTATGTGGCAGGAAAAGTCGAGCCAGGCATGGCAGCGGAGAACCCGATCCGGGACAACCAATGGGGAGCGAGACCGGAGGAAGAGGCCCCTGACTGCGGCCTTGTGGGGTAAGTGTTGCCACGCCCTACCCCACGGTCAACAGCAACACTCGAGACCTGAGCACATATTTGTACGGAGGCCAGATAAGGCAGTCAATTTGCCCCGCTGCACCCCTACATGCACCCCAGACCACCCCCCCAGCGTAATAGTCCAACTGAGTGCAGGAACAGAGGGTGTGGCCCCTGCGAGGCCACCTTGATACAAGTGGCCAACATGACACAGGGTGCGGGAGGTTGGACGCAGGGGGTTGGAGACCCCTGCAAAGCACAATACGTTTCGGTCTATGAAGTTGGGAGAGCCAGGGCCCCGTTGGCACAAGGGTTGGCCAGTCTGATTGGAGGAACGCCCCGTGTGCCACTGGCCCGGGACTGGGAGGAAAGGGACAACTGCTTTAGTGGGAGGATCCCGTGGCACGTATTGTGTAATCCAACTAATTACACCGGTTCTCTTTCAGAGTGACTGGCTGCTGTATTCCTGATGCAGGAGGTTCCTGCTGCTGGCTCTAAAGCATATAGGAGGAATAAACAAACCAAAGTAGTGCACAAATAGACTTGCTTTAAACAATACAACAAAGGGGAAATAAGACCGATACATCGCTGCCCAATCCCCACATGAAACTGGATCCATATGCCTCAGTGGAAAGAGTGCACATAAGGCTTGCAAACAAGAAAGTGGCAACACTAGGAGTGCCAGGCGCACTGGTAGTAGTAAAGCGTACACCACGTACCCTGGCCTGTCCCTGTCACGCCACAGCGTCTCAACACTCCAGAGGCCTGTCTCATGGGCCAAAGCACTGACCGAACTCAGCCCGATACACTTCCCGATATTTCAGAGAGGCACACAAGGTCTACAGCATTTGATACACACTGTGCAGCGCGGTTGAGACAGGATGCCTCCGAAGACGGGCAAACTGAGGGCCACCCAAACGACTCTTGGCAACTATGCTACGAGTCCGGGGCAACCACGGTGGCTGACAAAGCGACACTGCAGGTAAAGGAAGGGGACGCCATGGAGATGCATAATCAGGTGATGCAGGCCATCGCAGAATTGAAGACCACATTAGGCACTCAAATTGTAGTGGTCAAGATCAACGTGGGACTACTACGCCAAGACATCCGGAACCTGGCTGAAAGAACTACGACTTTGGAGACTCAGGCGAAAGAAAAAACAGCGGGGCTCCACTTAGCAAGCACCAATGTCCATATCCTGCAGCAGAAAGTTATCTTACTTGAAAACAGGGTAGAGGATGTAGAGGGGAGGGCCCGCAGAAACAATATCTGAATTTTTGGCCTGCCGGTACTCGAAGAAGGCAATGACCAAATAATGTATGTCAAAAATATGTTCCTGAAAGAAATCGGACCGGGGAAATTTGTTTTCAAGGAACTTTGCGTAGGTCACCCTGAGTTCTGAGTTACCTGGGGGAACACAGACGTGGACTCCCTGCTCACTGTGCTCAGATTGGCACAGCTCCACCTCACTGATGAGGCCCAACAAGGCTGAAATATGTGTATGGGGTTGCTGTTGATACTCTTGTTCAGAGGGGAATTGCCATAGCATTTCGGTGCTGGACTGCGCATGTGGGCGGGACAAAGACTGATATGCAAATGGATATTTCCCATCTGTGAAAGGTACAGTGAGCAAAAAGCGATGGCAGCAAACTCTCAAAGTGGGAAAAAACCACAGAACAGGTTATCATGTCATGTTCATTCTAGAGAAGAGCGCCTGCTACCATTTTTGAAACTTCTCCCAAGGCTTTGCAATCGAAAGCGCACATAGAGCCCTCACCAGACGCCTGCCTCCTGGAGCCGCCCCAGACCTATAATTGCAAAGGTTCTGAACGTCAAAGACAGGGAAAAGATCCTTTCATATTCCAGACAAGAGGTAAACTACGGAGAGCCTCATCGGACCTGGCCGTCTACCCCGACTATATCTTCTAGGTGCAAAAAAGCAGAGAACAATTTTCGGCGGTCAAATCGAGACTCAGGTCGGCTGGTCTGAAATATATGCGAAATTCATCCCACATGTTTAAAGGTCCTGCACAAGAATCGCACCCTATTCTTCGACCTCCCAGAGGAAGCACAGGAGTGGATGGATAGAGAGCAGATAAGACCTCCCGTCGGTGAAGCAGACACTTTAGACAATCATGGAGCTGATGAGTTTACAGCGGACAAATGTTAATGTTGGGCCTACTCCTGCTTTAAAAGATTGGTTTCGCCGAGACTCGAGCGATGGCAGCAAACCCCTGAACAAACAGATCCCTGACTGGGCGGTCCGCTCACACATCTCCCCCCCTTGTGTTTCTGTTGTTCCACTTTTTGCTGGGGGACTCTTCTCTCGTTATGACAGACATCTTTACGGAGTATGACCTAGCCCTCGGTTGCTGTTATTATGCTCTCTGGGTGCTTTCCTTTTCTTTTTATAGTTATTTTTCCTTTTCCTCTTCTAACGGGGACTTGTTTATGTGCCCATCCACTGCTCACAAGCCTCCGGTTCACATACCGGCAGCGGTTGCGAGAAGCGGACACTCCTGAGCATGGATAACTTTGCTGGGCAATTGTTCTTAGTTGGGGAAGTTTGGGATGAGGACTATGTTTTGCCTGTACGAGAGCCTGAGCGATACCTCAGTAACGATAGATCGTGTTGCTTGCCACGTTGCAATGGAGGAGGGTGCATGACCTATCAGCGATGCGGGGCCCCCTCACAGTACTCTTATTTTCATGGCTAGCACCGTAAATGTACTCACCTGTAATGTCTGGGGTTTGAACAATTATGTGAAAAGGAACATGGTCCACTCATACCTAAGGAGAAGTAAAATAGATGTAGCTTTGCTGCAAGAGACACACTTAATGGCTGACAAACAAGCTCTGCTATCTAGTAAATGAGGCGGACGCATGTTTGACTCCCCTTTTTCTGCATGCCAGGGAGGTCTTGTTTTGGATAGTGCCTACGATACCGTTTAAGGCTACCCAAATAAAAACTGATGAAGGCAGAATGGTGCTGCTACAAGGGCTTTTGGAACACTTGGACATACGCTCCCAATCACAATGCTGCCAGTTTCTTCCAATCGTTATACCCAAGGCTGAGCCCCTTTAGAAACAGTAAGATTATATGGGGGGGGGGGGTGATTTTAACTGTAACTTAAATACAGTACTAGACAGATCAGAACCCAGGTTACATAGACCTGCTCCACCTGCTAAATCCCTTCAGACGCTCCTGACATCATTTGATCCGATAGATATATGGAAGGCGCTACACCAAGACACGTCTCTCATTTCTCCACACCACACACAGCCCACACCAGCATAGATTACTTCTTCATTAGACAAGAGATAGCGGGCAGCTTCACAAACGGTGAATACAAAGGCAGAGTTCTATCGGACCATGCTCCTCTCCGATTGCATTGGCAATACGTACCCCCAAGGGCTTCCATACCTACATGGAGGCTCAGAAGTGAATCCTTGCAGGATATCCCCTTCCGAGACCATACTAGAGAGAGCATTGCAGAGAACAATATGCACAACACGGGCAGCGTCTCCAGTGCAGGAACCCTTTGGGAAGCTCTTATGGTGGTTGTCAGGGGCACCATTATTGCAAAATCCGGCAGTGACCATGTGGTGATCGGCAGGGAACTAACCTCTGCAGAGGAACAGTTACAGACGCTGGAACTGACCCACATAAGCCATAACAGCATAGTGCGTAGAATGTTGGGAAAGTCTGGGCTGGGCAAATAATACTACAGTTAAAAAAAGAGAACATGAAGATGCTCATTCCATCCCTCTTCCTGTGATGCATGCTATGAGCACCCAGACTGACGAGTGTCCTATCCAAATAACGGAATCTACATCATATGTACATTGAATTCCGCACATAATACATCCCATAATTGATCTAACTTGCGGAAATTAGAATGAAGTTAATAATGTTATCAGATCTGGAAATATGGGTGAAACTAGAATGAAAATAAATTATGTACTATTCGGGGGGAATATTACAAATGCCCCTGAACTGCCTTCCAAAAGTACCCAAAGTAAAATCAATGTAGCCACAAAGTTTAAAAACCAAACAAATGTCAAATAAAAATCTACATCACAAACAAAAAATGTTGTTAAAAATTTGACACATCCAAGGACAGCTGCTGTTGCAGTGTCCAAAGCCTTGCTAAAAAATATATGTTACAAACTCATACCAAGAAAAATCAAAATTCATTAGATAAAAATCGACTAATGGAATCTTATAGCCCTTTAAATGAGCTAATAGATGTTGCAACAAACCATTCGGCAAATAGACTTACCCCTCATGTTGACATCCCTACCTCTCATGATCTGCAGTCTAACAAATTACTGTCTGAAGACCAAAATCTTAGGGATCGCCGCAATGAAATTCGGCATGCAGTAGACGAAGACATGTCTGCTAAACTACCTCAGAAATCTTTACAAGCAGCAATCGCAGTCGAGAGAGTGCTGAAAGCAGATTTGAATCTACCCACTTTTGGCACTCAATTGAATGACTCAAAACATTTGGAAGTACATACAAGAGAGGTTTGTGATAATGCTCCTTTTAACACTAAACCAGTTGTACTTACTTCTCACTGTCAGACATCAACAGACAGTGAACTACGAAATCTGATACAGTCAGTATTAGCTCAAATTCTGCATGAAAAAATTACCTCAATTGAACCAGATACTAGATCTATTCCAACTGGTAAATCGGTACAAATCTCTAAAGACCAAGTTAAGCAAACTAAACCTGTTACATCGACAACAAAACGTCCTGCCCTCCACTCACTAACTTTGATCTGTCGCCCTCCTCCAGTTACTCAATATAATTTGAATCGAGCGTCAGTATTAGCAATATTTAGTGAGATACCTGCTCTGGATGACATAGGTTCTGTCGACATAGAGCTAGTTGAATTTTCTGATATGTCAACTAGATCGTCAGTAACCCTGTGGTTAAATTCCAGAGTTGTTGTTAACACCATTTGGGCGGTTAAATCTGAACTCTTTGACTTGGGATTTGTACTTATATCTGGTCCTAATTTGTCCAATGTTCTGATAATAGCAAGTCAATTAAACTTAATAACAACATGTCATTACCAAACCAACCATCTCACAAACAAATATGTAATTGCAATCATGAAATGAAACAATGATAGCTAGTCCAGGATGACCTGCAAAAGTTGTCGCTAATTAGTTGGAACACAAGAGGGTTTAAGCATTTAATGAATAACAGGAGCAATAACCTTCAACTGCATGACATTGTCATGTTACAAGAGACTTGGCTAAACATCTACCCCGTCCTGGGATAAATATAACATCTTTCTAAATCCAGCAATTAAGGGAAATGCGGGGAGACCAGTCTCAGGGTTATTAACTGCCATCAAAAAAAGCTCCTTTTCAAATACACAATTATGGTATGCTCCAAATCCTTTTGTACAAATGCTTAAACTCTACAGGGACAACATTTTGCATGTACTTATTAATGTATATTGGAATCCTGTAGGGATTTCTGACGATGAGTTCCTGAAAAGCATGAATGAGGCACTGGACCTAATTTTATATGAAAACCAACCCATCAGACTAATAATAGCTGGTGATCTAAATTTACATTGTTTGGAACCCGCGAAACAAAAAAGTTTGATTTGATTCGATTATTAAAATGGTCAAACCTTATCAGGTCCAGAAACCTCTACATGCTGAATGGTTCTTGCTCGACAGATGTCCCGTCAAATCCAACTTGGCATAGAGGACTTAGCACTGCAATTATTGATTATATTTATGTGAACGTAGAATTGTTACACCTAATTCAGGCCTTTCAAGTTCATCATTCTATTGCAAGTGATCACAACCAACTGAGCATAGTTTGGGAAGTAAAAGGGAAAAAAATAAACAAGAACCAATATATCACAGGTTCTGTTACTACCAACACTGCCCGAAATAGATTGATTTGGACAGAAAAAACGGAGTGCGTTCAGAGATTGTTATGACTTGCAGATGAGTGATGAGAGAAAGGGACTGCAGAACTCCACAATTTTATATCCTGAATTGATGCAAATGTTTCAACCTGATTCTATAAGGCATAGAAAAAAACAAGTGCCGCATTTACATGCCTATAACCATGATATTAAAATGCTGAAAACACAAATTTGAGCCGAAAAACGAGCAATCCATGAATTACCCAAAGTTAATCATCGTATAGCTCTTACTCTCATCAAAACCAAATATAAGAACTGGTTAAGAGGCATGAAAGCCAAACTCTTATCAAAATGATGGGAGCCATATGCTAAAGATATTGTCATCCAAAAACTCTGCTGAATCATGGAGAATCATAAATCAGGCAACGGCTGGTCATCAAGTTGCCGTTCAAACAAACGATGTAAAAGAAGAGACGTGGATTAAATGCTACTCTACAATTTACTCTAAATCCACTTCTTCCATCGTTTGCTCATCTTAAGTTTGATAGAAATGACATCCTATATTTCATTCATAAATCCAGCAGTTCTAGAGCTCCTGGGCCGGACAGTTTATCAAACTTAACCATGAAGCAATTTCCTGAATTATGGGCGGACATATTGGATATTATGTTCAGAAATATACCTCAAGAAAAAAATTCCAATCTCTTGGAAACATTCTATCACCATCCCTGTATATAAAAAAGGCGACCGAGCAAATCCCGCAAGCTATAGGCCTATTTCCCTACTAGATGCTCCGAGTAAAGTATTTTGTCGCATCATATTAAGGGAATTAAATGAGTGGTCCAAATTAAATCTTAAGAGAGACCCTTTTCAATCAGGCTTCGTTCAAGGGCTTGGGACTTTGCCCAACATGATTGCCATAAATCTCCTAAAATCGCAATATGCCTCCCAGAAACAACCACTTTATTTTGCTTTTATTGATTTTCGAATGGCATTCGACTCCATCGATCGAACCTTATTATTTGACAAACTACAATCATTTGGCTGTCCAACATCCATATTGGTCCTGATAAAGCAACTGCATTCAGATACTACAATGCAAGTACGTCTCTCAATGGACGGTCTTTTATCAGCAATATTCAACACTTACTTGGGTCTTAAGCAGGGTTGCATTATGGCATCCATCCTCTTCAATTTCTTTATTTTGGATATGGGATCTTCCTTTAGTGATATTGTTTCCGATGCACCAAAACCTGGCACTCAGCGTTTGGCTTGGTTGCTTTACGCCAATGACCTGGTGTTGATGTTTCAAACTCCACGGGGACTACAAAACTTATCAGCGCTAGCAACCTATGTCACTAAGAATAATCTGGTAGTGAATCTGGAGAAATCCCAGATCATGGTTTGCAAGAATTCAAAGAAATTTGAGAATTTCAAGTTGAAAAACTGGACTCTCCATGACACTCCCCTAGAAATAGTTAAAGAATATAAATATCTTGGAATCACAATCCAGACTACAAACACAAATACTACATGTTTTATTAACATTCAATCTAAATTGACATCTTTGATTTCTCAGGCAAAAGTTTTGACCTACAAATTTGGGAAATGTACATATAAGCATATACTTCTGTTCTATGAACAGAAAGTGATTCCAATACTAACTTATGGTATTGAAACATTGATATATACCACAGTTGATGTGTGGAATAAATGTGAAGCACGATTCTGGAGGAAAGTATTACATCTTCCTGATTGTGCTCCAATGCCAATCTTAAGGTTTGAATTGGGGCTCGTATCCCTTGCGGGTCACGTTTTGTGGCGTTTATGCTCCTTCTTTAGAAAATGCCTTTTGGGCTTAGACAATACCAACATGCTAAGTGTGGTAGCCTGGCAACTAGCCTCTGCTAAAACCAACTTCCCCACTAGATGGCGCAATATTGTTCTGAAGGCATTAACTGAGGCGGATATTACAATTGAACTTCTTGGAAATCAGACTTGCGCTAAGAATAAATTCTCTCAATGGGACTGGATGAAAAATAGGGAAGTTTGTTTAAAGTATAAAGACTTTGACACGCTAAGTTTTAGTCACAAAAGATTATGACAAATGTCCACTTATCTTTTAAAGTGTCCTTCACCATAAATAAGGCAGAAATACTTACGTTTTAGATTGAATCTGTGGCTCACTAGAGACATCTTTGTAAGGAGAAAAATGTTACCTCCTATGTTGAATTTCTGTCGATTTTGTCAAAATCGTACAGAAAATGAAACAATACAACATATTATAGTTTCATGTCTGCAATTGATTGTTCAACGAAAGAAACATTTTTTTAATAAGTTAAAACTATTCCATGATTCAGAAGAAAAAGATATATGGATTTTACTCTTCCAAAGTGTTAAATTTACTGTTATGAAGGCAATTGTACAATTTCTTGATGAAATTTACCCCAAAGAAAATGAATGATTATTGCCAAATTGAAATTTGCTTTTTATAAGTTTTGAATTATATATATATATATTTTTATAATGAAAGAGTTTGTAACAAATGTTGATATGTTTTTTAAAATTTATGTTTCAATTTAAACTAATTACAGAAAAATTTGATAAATGTGTATGTATTTGAAAAGTTGATTAATCAGCTAAATCAAATAAAAATAAATAATAATAATAATAATACTACTCCAAATTCATTGAGAGACAACACAAGGAGGGAGACAAGCCGGGCAGGTTGTTGGCCTGGTCATATGAAAGGGAAGAACAGAACCAATGTGCTACTACTTCTCCAAGCAATACCACAGCTGAAAACAATTTCCACGGGAGACATCAACGTTTGTGACTTTTGAAGATGACCTTCTCCTAGACAAAATATGACTGTAACTTCGAGACAAGAAGGTCATGGAAGACATCCTATCGATGGGGACAAAATTCCTTAAATTCGGATTCAAATGCTCGCGCATCAAAAAAAGCACCAACACCCCTCTCCGAACCAACAGCCACCTAACTGGGAGGCCCCACGTAGAGAAGAAGTCAACTAATGGACATGACAGAGCAACTTCCACACAATGCAGTCGATCCCTAACTGCACAACCCTCATATCCCACCAGTAACTATGAGAAAAATACAGAGCGCCCAAATGATCAAATGTGGCCGATTAGAAGAGAATATGACAGACATCTACTGAATACATCAAATCATTCAACTAACAACTCATAACCACCAACTGAACTAGAATACACTTGGTCCCTATGCTCATGGAATACAAGGGAGAACTCACACCTGTTTAACTAGCCATCGCCTGAACTCTATCATCATCATCATCATACTATCTGCCTCCAGGAAACATGATTCACGGAAACACCATGTTGTGACAGATTCCTCACCTCACATTGATTAAGATGAATCCCGAATGGAGTAGAATACATTCAGAAAACATCAATCCATGGATCCAAAACACCATCTTAAGCATCCAAACAAACTCTGCTACTCAGCAGTCACCCCATGGAAGATTAATCTCAGTCATGAACCTTTACTGGAACCCAGCAGCCATAAACAACGATACGTTCCTTGACAGTGTATTTCTAACGAGTGATCACTCAATCAACAAACATCAGTCAATTGAATTTATCATCTGCGGAGACCTTAATATCCACCTTCATGGTCCCGATGTCCAACTCATTGACCAGAAAGACCTTCCAACATGTGCACGGAGATGGCTCACAGAAACAAACATCTGTAACCTCACCCTGACTGACCATGCCACCGATGACAGCAATAAAATCATTCCGACCTGGTCACGAGGAAATTCAACTGCCATAATCAATTTCATTTTCTTATCTACTGAACAACATGTATCCATAGAGAAAGTGCATACCTTACCATCTTGCGAAAAGTGACCATAACCAGCGGATAATACAAGATCAAGGAATGACCCGACACACACACAAGTCTCAATTGCAAATCCAACTAGAGCTGACCAGTACAGCCACAACCGAACCGCTTCCAACAATCAAGATTGAAGGATGCAGACAAACTAAACTACCAATGGATGCTTATTCCTTTCCCCAAACAGAGCCTCCCACATGCTAAAAAGCAACACCAACAGGTCTATAGTGAATAAGTCGAATTCAAAAAAGTTGAATGCATAAATGTCGAAAAAAAACAATTTCGAATGTGTTTTTTTATTATTTTTTTTTAATTGGGGGGTTCCCCCTGCCCAGCCCCCGGTTTATTTTTACTAGCTAAAGCCAAAAAAACATACAAATAAAAAAAAACACATTCCATTTTTTTTTGACATTTATGGATTCGACTTTTTGCATTCGACATTATGACTGGCTACCACACCAACACACATATAATAAAGAAATAGCAGAGAAAAGAAAGACCCTTCGGAAAGCACTTCGCCTGCTAAGAAAAGTAAATAGACAACATTACGAAAGCAAGAAAACTCAAACAAGTATACTCAAACTGGAGGAAATCCCATTGAATGATTTCACAACAACATGATGCAGAATCCATGTTGAAAACATACAGATCTCACAATCTAAGAGACCTATGGAATCTCCTGAACAATAACTCCCAAATCCAGCACAAACTAACTGCAAATGTAACACAACAAAGATGGATACACCACTTTTCTGACATCTACAAAGCCCGGCCTTCAGACTCTAAACCTGTTGAGATAGGCAGGACAAAGAAATGGCAGGTCAAATGGGAAAATCAAGATATCATCGAGAAGATGCAAAAACTAAATGCTTCCCGAGCCCCGGGCCCTGATGGGACTTCCAATGCAGCCATCAAGAAAGACCCACAAACCTGGGCAACTCTTATGGGAAACCTTCTCCTCCTGATCAACAACCTAAACCAGATCCCGCATTCCTGGCAGACCGCTACAATAGTCCCCATCTACAAACAGGGATCTCGAGATGAACCAGCAAACTTTCGTCCCATTACCCTTCTCAATCCCCTTGGGAAACTCTTCATCTCAATTCTTCTGCAAAAACTAACCAAGTGGGCAACAGACACTAACCGTTTTGCCACCAGGCAAACAGGCTTCACGGCAAATATCGGTACAAATATCAATTTACTTTTAATCAATCTGATCAAACACAAAGCCATAAAAAGCAGCACTACTGTATACGCTTCATTCATCGATCTCCATATGACCTTCGATGCCATCTCAAGACAGAAACTATGTACTAAACTAAAAACATGGAACTGCCCGACGGACCTATCAAACAGCTTTACTCAAACGCATCGATTACAGTCAGATTGTCCAAAGAAGGTGCAACTACCCCCGCTATCCAAACATCAAACGGCCTAAAACAGGTTTGCCCACTCGCCGCCACACTCTACAATCTGTTCATCGCAGACATCGAGGAGCATCTTCAAACTAACGCTCGGAATCCCCACAAGATTAACTCTACACCTGTCCCAGTCTTGATGTATGCAGATGACATCATTTTCCTTGACAAAATGACAGCTGGACTTCAAATCAGCCTTAATTTACTAGGTGAATATATGGAATTGAACAAACTCTCCATCAACACCAAAAAAACAAAGGAGATGCCTCTGGCGAAGCAGCCATTTAAGAAAGAAAAACAACTGAATCTGACGCTCGACGGGAAACCCCTAGATGCTGTTAACATGTTCAAATACCTGGTAATCTTACGCTGTCGACTGGTTAAATTGAACCAGTCTGCTGGAAGGACCTTTGTGGATATCTCACTAATTTGCTTTAAGTAAATGTTCAGAATTTTCCAAGAATTCTTCAAAAATAATAATAAGCAACTGCATTCAGATACTACAATGCAAGTACGTCTCTCAATGGACGGTCTTTTATCAGCAATATTCAACACTTACTTGGGTCTTAAGCAGGGTTGCATTATGCATTATGCAACCCTGCTTAAGACCCAAGTAAGTGTTGAATATTGCTGATAAAAGACCGTCCATTGAGAGACGTACTTGCATTGTAGTATCTGAATGCAGTTGCTTATTATTATTTTTGAAGAATTCTTGGAAAATTTTGAACATTTACTTAAAGCAAATTATGCCATGTTCACAATTTTCCAAGAATTCTTCAAAAATAATAATAAGTTTATTATTATTATTTTTGAAGAATTCTTGGAAAATTTTGAACATTTACTTAAAGCAAATTAGTGAGATATCCACAAAGGTCCTTCCAGCAGACTGGTGCAATTTAACCAGTCGACAGCGTAATATTATTTCATACCTCCCTTTGCAACGGGGAGGAATCTGGCGACAGGACCAAATACTTTACTAAGTTTAAATTACTGAATTAACTTACAATGTAGTGCCCACTCTATTCTTTCTTTGGACAATTGTCAAATACCTGGTAATCCCCATTAGCCAATCCAAGTCAGAAACACAATGGTTAAGCAAAATTGAGGAAAAACACAATCACTAGCAAGACAAGGCTGCGTCCTACACCGTAAATACAGTACATTTTCATTCAAACCCATAATCTCTTACTATAGACAAACATTCATTCCAATGGTAACCTATGCAACTGAAGCAATGCTCAATGCAAGAAACATCAACTGGATGAAATTCAAAGCAATCCTCTGGCGCAAGATTCTTCCGATGCCCATATCCTAACCTATGCCCAGAATAAGACACGAGATAGCAACACAATCCCTTGACTCAATCGTGCTCTGCAAACAACTCGACATATTCCGTAAGATACTATCTGATCACAAAACGCTCGCCATCCGAATCTTGAGATTCCAGCCGAACACTATGAACAACTCTGTCTTACAAGCTTGGAAAAACAAATTGATACGAGAACTCGCAAATTAGGACATCTCACAGGAATTGTTAACTCTGCGCCCCCTACATGCAAAAATCTAACTAATGCAAAACGACTGGATAAAGACTACCAAGCAAAAGGAAATCTACCAGTTGAACCTGCATTGCGCCACAGATACCAAGCCATTGACGAGCTACCTAAATACCTGTCAATCTTTCCAGACAACAAGATAAGGACGATCTACATGAAAATTCGATTGAACACAATCCTGATGAGAGCCAACCTGGCCACCACTAGACTGATACCATTCACCGAGCGGTACTGCTGTTTCTGCAAAGACCACGAAACACCAGAAACGCTATACCACCTTGTGATGGAATGCACGGAACTCCTTACCCAGAGAGCACGCTTTGGTACCTTCTTTAAAATGTCATCACAACGAATGGACCCTGAAACAAGATGGGCTATGATAATGAATGGTCAAAGCAACAAGCTTATCTACACAATTGCCCAGTTCCTTCATAACATCTTGGTATTGGACAAGAGAACAACTCAGGATAACCCCGCAAGAACTGCAACACCTTTTTACACACAATCATCCAGCAGTATCACACGGGTCTAACCAGTCAAGAAACTTGATACTAAATCATATCTTTTAAAACTACTATAAATGAAAGGTTTACAATTAAACTACAGCATTTAGATTGTATTTATTTATTTATTTATTTATTAAACGGAAGAACACCCGAGTCCCATCCACTTGATTTGCAGGGGGAGATGGGACCTGTGTCATACTCAAGAGGGAATGAATGCGAATATTATCATTCCCTTTATGAGAAGGGGCCCCAGGTATCACTGGAATACATACAAGAAGTGCTGGACGAGATAAACCGCCCCCGCCTAAACCAAGAGTAGAGTGATAGTTTGGATGCACTCATCACGTTAGATGAAATACAAAGTTCGATTAGATCTTTGCCGACAGGCAAAACCCCAGGCTCAGATGGCTTGCCCAGCGAGTTTTAAAGGAATGCACAGAGGTCCTGGCCCCTCAGCTCCTGAACACATTCGCTGAATCCTACGAGGATGGAGTTCTTCCTCTTAGTTTGAGGGAATCGATTATTGCTCCCCTTCTGAGACCCCGAAAACCACAGATGGAATCCATGCTCAATCAGGATAGCAAGATATTGTCCGCCACATTAGTGAATCGGCTGAAGAAGGCGGTACACACAATTGTACATCCTGACCGAACCAGATACGTACCGGGTAGAAACATGGAAAGGAGCTAGTGGATTGCATCCCGTAATTGATAGCACTGCACCCTGGCAAACCCTGTGTGCAATTGCAACACTTGATGCTGTGAAAGCGTTCAACTCAGTGAGTTGGGAATGGCTCTATGCAACGCTGCGAAGACTTGGCTTCGGGCCTGTGTACATAAGATGGATATGTCTGGTATACACCCAACCAGTTGCAAAAGTCAAGAGTGGCAGACACATTTCGGATACGTGGGAGATAGAAAAGGGTACCAGGCAGGGGTGCCTATTGTCCCCATTGCTTTACATATTGGCCATGGAACCGATAGCGCAGTACTTGAGGACAGAATATATTGCTGCGGGCATAGCCATAGACAGTGTAAGTCACCTTATATCAATGTACGCTGACGAAACCCTACTATACATACAAAATACAGAGGATAACTTAGAGATGATTATGGAAGCCCTGGCACCGTTTTTGAAACTATCAGGGTTTCCAATCAGCTTAGGCAAATCATCCCTGTTTCCATTGGCAGGTTTCTCTAAGAAAGCGCAACACACTTTGCCAGTCCTGGCACTGCAATGGAGCATCAGCACGTTCAGATACCTAGGGTTCAACATATAACACAACCAAAAGTCGGAACATGTTAACAACACCCTGAACGCCATAGAAGGTATTAAGAACTCCATTTGGCTCTGGAATAAATTGCCCCCCTCGCTCATGTGGAGAGCTGCTCTGTTAAAAATGGTTATTCTGCCTATGCTACTTCATTACTTTGTGAATGTCCCGTATTATATCCCAAAACCTCCTTTAGGACCCTAAACTCCATTTGTAGTGATTCCTCTGGCAGAACAGTCTGAGTAGGATAGCACTCACCTCTTTATATAGACCTCATGAAGAGGGGGGAATTAGGGTCCCACACTTTCAATTGTATTACATAGCAGGGCAACTGCAATTTGTAGTGGACTGGTTAGCGGATGACCCTAATCCAGACACGCAGATGCTTCTCCCTACAGAGCCGTGCTTTTACATGAGTGGAATTGTTATGGAATAAGAGACCCTGGGCCCGCCACAGTTCTCACTTGGTGACTCTAGAGGTTCAAATGTGGAATAGAGCTCTCAAACAGATCGGACTCACTGGCCCAATCTCAGTACAGATCCCCTTGGTATCAGTGATATCGTCCACCACACAAGCGTGTCTGCAGATACGAGTGAACTGGGAACCCAATGGCGTTGCTACAATAGGTGACCTGCTGCAGGACACCTCCTTTATACCCTTTAGTGAGTTAAGCTAACACACGGGCCAGCACCGAGGGCAGTACCTGCTGCACTGCTCTATAAAAAAGGAGATTGTAGACAGATGGCCCACATATGGTTAATTAATGGAAAAGCACTCAATCATAGACATCCTGCAAAACATCTCAGAGGGAGGTCATACTATATATGACTTACTTCTAACGGGGGAACCCCCCCCCACACACACACCCCGATTTGGCGGGTAGACACAAGAGGGAGAAAGACCTTGGAGCACCCTTCTCAGACACACAATGGAAGGAGATACTAGTATATCATAAGAGAGTGTCCCGGAACGCTAGATTGCAGCTGATACAGGTGTTCGTGACACATAGGGCATATATGACCCCTCTTGAGAATCTCACGTTTTCCTGGCGCAAAGCCTCAGCACTACTGCCCTAGATGAAAGTCCAAAGAGGCTGGTATGTTACACATGTCCTGGGCATGACCCCACGGTGAGAATATATTGGCAAAAAGTGGCAGCCAGAATGGACAGTGGAGGGCTGGCATTGGAATTAGTTTCCCCTGGGGCTTTTTTACCTAGCCAATTCCCACGCCCCAAACGCGCGAAACACATCCATAAGATGAAAGATATGGTGTATATTTTAGCTAAACGAAAGCCCCAAGGGGTCCTAGCATAGGGGATTGGTGGCGCGATCTGAAGAAGTGGGTGCAGGTGGAGTTAGCGGTTTGGAGGGGGGGCGGCACACTTCGGCCGACCTGTAGACAGTGCGATAGTTACGGCATGGCATGTCCTAATACAAAGTTTGTATGCTCCGGTGGCCATAGAGGCAGACACGATGAACACACCCCCATGAAAAACATAAGCATCATACTTATAGTAGTCATCATGAGTCCAGTGAGCCGAGGTTCACATCCGGTACGGGCTTGTAGTATAGGTGACAAGGGGGAAGGCACTAGGGAGGGGGGAGGAACTGTTGGGGTGAGGAGTTGGGGGGAGTTAAAGTTTGATTATTCTGATAATGTGCAAGATTGTTTTACGGAACGTTTATCTTATGTACAAGCAAAAATCAATAAAACTTGTTAAAAAAAAAATGTCCTTGTGGATTATTTTATGTGGGTATGACCACGAGGAAAGTTAAAATACGGTGGACAGAGCATAAATCAAATATATACGCTGTAAAAACCTTAAACCGCTTGTGGCAGCACATTTCACTGAGGCAAGGCACTCAATGGGTCAGTTAAGATGTACCATTTTGGAACAAGTAACGCCATCCACCAGGGGTGGGGTGACCCAACAAGAAGATCATTGCAAAAAGAAATTGTATGGGTGGAGCGTATGGACTCCATAACACCAAGGGGTATGAATCAGGATGTAGACTACATGGGTTACCTATGAAGGAAAAGGATGTGAAAGGGGACAATGTTATGGTAGACTGTGGGCAGGCTAATCTGCAGGACGTTGGTTTTTTGAAATTTCCAAATATGTATGTTTTGTGCACGTAGGATTCCCAATGATATGGGGTAATACGGTATTTTTCTGATGCTCTGGATGGCCTAATTATGGTGACATTCACTCCTTAAGATTGGGATTGACTAGGATTACTGTTTGCTGTATTGAGGTTACTTGAGTTATGAAATAGGTTCTCGTGTTTCTTCACTGTTCTTTCAATGATTATCTTAATGCTGTGGGCACTTACAAGTATGCGCTCACAATACTATAGTCACTCCAAAATGCCAGCTCTGTTGGCCATTCCAAAAAGGCTGCCTCGCCTGACCTGGAAGTGCCTCATGGCATTTGTCTCTGCCTTAAAATACAGCCACAGGGGACTAAACTGGTTTGCCGGTCTTATGCTCAGCGGTCCGAGTGAAACGTTTCTGACAGGTAGAACTACACGGGTATCTGGGGGAAATGTGTGCGTTTTACACTTTGGGGCGTTCTTACAGAATTTTTCATTTACAGATCCATGTATATTACAGAAGTCTGAGGAAGAAATGTCTCTTTGCAAACGGGATACACTTGCTAGATTACTTCTGAGGGGTGTTTCTTACCATTGTGATAGAATCCACCAGTTGAAAGGTTGGTGTTGTAAGCATTATTGTTTTAACGTTATTTACGTATGAGAACTGATGTATGTTGAGACTTTACACCATACTCTCAGTGTTACATTTTTGACTTGCAGATGTTAATGAAGGTTAAGTAGTAACAGGTTGACCGCCTTGAAAAAGGAATTTGTGATTCCGTAAGGTGCCGGTATATTGGAATGTTTTACTATTGAGACTTATCAAAATGGGCATTCCATGTTAACACTGTGAAATGAATATCTAGATGAATTTATGATGTTTCATCCGACCATATGTACATTTCTACACATGTAATGTGATTTAGACCCTATGGATTCAAATTATTCTTTGGTTTCAGAGGAACGATGTAGCATTGTATTTAATAGCAATTGCAAAAAGATCCATGTGATTGATTGCATTAAACACACTTGTTGTAAGATAAACTCACAGTATATATTTTTTTAATTTTGGTATAGAAGTTCAATTTAACTGCAGAGAGTTGTTGGACCCTGAGGAGTGCATTCAGGGTCACCAGTCGGCAACAACTGGCATGTGTTCTGTTTGTTTCCATCAATTGCCTGACCTTGCCTGACCATAGTATTGGGACATGTCAGGAACAATGTTCGGGTGTGAGTCGGTTTTCTCCCAGAGCAGGCTGTCCATGTGAAAGTGTGTATGTAGGCAAAGGGGTTTGGGGGTGCAGGGCAGGGGGTAGAGTTCCTAAATATCCTACCGGGTAGGATGGGATAAAAGGTGTTGCAGTGAAGGGGATACCGTGTCTTGCCATCAGGTATACCACTCCCCGAAGAACCCTCACCCCGGTGATCCTCCCGCACTGGTCCACCCCCAGGAACTGGATCCCAAAGCAATGGCCGTGTCCAGGCCTCCTGGATGACAGATCCCTGTGGACTAGTGGGTGAGTCACTTTCTGGTGTCTCACAGGTGGGAGAGGTTAATTTCCTTCCCAACATTCTCCCCTTTCGTTATTTCTACAGTAACAAACTCCCCCCCCTGCGCATGTATTCATTCTCCCTTCTCACTGCAGCCTCATAAGGTGGACTTCCCTTTATTGGCATCCAGGCCCTAGATACTGATCGCAAACTTTCTCCTGCTTGAGCATATTTGTCTGCTGTGCATGTCATATAAATACATTCCCCATCGCCTGTTAGATCAACTTATACCTCCTCATAATTTTCATGGTTAGGGGGTGGGACAATGATGGTGTGGTATAAGCAGTCTACTTCGTCTCTACAGGGAATGGAGAGCATTCGAGGAATGGCATGGTGGGTTTGTATTTCAGTATCCTTTGTATTGTGAGTTGCTTTTGAAACCCCAACTGAAACCATCATCATTGCGCTACTAGGCACTGCTGTGGCACAACACCAGAGTCCTATTTGGCAGGTGCAGAAGATGACCAAGATGAACACGATGACAGGTACCAACATTTTAACAATGGCACCTGCCCAGGATGGAGCCCAATTGAAGGCAGTGTGAAACCAATCCTCCCCTTTGATACCAGCTTCTTTTTGCATGCGCACTCCCATACTGTTTATTGCTGCTACTATGTGAGACAATGATCCATTCTCTGCATCTTCGGGAGGCACGAATATGGAACACTAATGCCCGGTTTTTCGGCACACGCCTCCTTCCACTGCAGTCAGAATAATGAGGACATAGTAGTTCTGCATCGTCATCAACCTCAGGGCATGCAGCTTGGCCTTTATGACGTTGAACCCATGCTCGGTGTCGTTTGCCAAATAGACCAGTTCCCAGCAAACTATCTGCAGTGTTAGTGAGAATTCTCAGAAATGTGCTAATTCCCTCCACCTTAGAGACCCCCAGCAACTTTGCTGGATTTTGAGGACTTGTTTTTGTTAACCTGGAGAGAACGAGACCCTTTTCCCCCACTCTCTCATGTATTTTAATGTGGATTTTACCTCTGTGTTTCTTTTGGTTGTGGAGTCTGACAAACTCCATAGGCATAATCTTTTACATTGTGTCACACAGCACCTTCAGATTTAACTACCTTATCTGGGATAAACTACTGTTCCCAGAGCAGTAAAGTGAAATTGACTTTATAACTTCCTAGACCCAGCACACACATCTTACAATAGAGTGCTGGAGGAGTTACCTAGTATCCCCTTTGTCTATCTTCTCATTTAAAAATGTTTATGTTACCCCTTTCTCATTGAATGGCTGGTGGCAGTGGTTTCGTTTAAACTACCATGGTGTGCATTTACTGCGTTCACAGCTGCTGTGAATTAACCACAGAGCCATCTTTGTCAAAATGGCACCCGGTCTTCTTTTTTCGCCATTTCTTTGTGGAAAGATCCTTCTTGAGATTTACTCTGCGCACCAAACCAGGTTTGGTCTCTTTGTTCATTTTGCCTTTGGTGGGATTCACGAGTGAAACCCACCTCTGGCTCCAGAGTGTCTGGGGTAGGCAGGAAGTGAGGGAGGTGCCAGAAACTCCCTGTGCTTAGTCTCCTAGGAGACCTAAGTGCACTCTGTGGTGATTGGCTGGCTGACTGTCCGGCAAAGACAGCCACCCTGCTGGGTGATTGACAGCTATGCTGGAATGAATGAGAGAGAACTAAATAAAAGGCGAGCCGTTTGGCTTGGAAGGCAGAGTCGACCACTGGATGAAGGAACCGAAAAAGAGATTGAAGAGGACGCATGCTGCAACTCCTGGACCGTTGGTTGGCCCGGTGAAGCCCTGCTGCAGTGCCGAAACGCCAAGTTCGCATCAACCCGAGAAGACCCTTGCAAGGACGACTTCTGCCTGTAAACAAGTCTTAGAGAATTTACCTCTTACTGTAGAGTTGCTTGAAACTTCTACAACTCACAAGTCTAATCAGCTTGTGGCCCTACATTTGATTCTTCTTTTCATCCAAGACTCCTAAGAACCTGTGCAAAGACATTTCCATTTACTTACCAGAAGTGCTTCATCCTATACAAGACTTTTACCCATTGACTTTGGCTTAGCCTATTGAATTCTATGACTCTTCTTGGAGGATCCAAATGTATTTGCCTGCTTAAGAATATGTGTGGCCTATTGTGTTCTAATAACCTTTGCCTTTTACAAATTCCTAAAAGTATTCTAAATGCCAACAGTAAGATATGAATGTCCCCAGCGCCCTAGTTATTGAAGTCACCTGTGGGTGTATGTTGTGTCTGTGGGCCATCCCAACATGGCCTTTACTGATTTAGAAACTAAGAGTGTACAGTATTGAAGTCTATTTGTGTGTTACTATTATATTGCTGCCTTCTGAAGGAGGCTTTCTAACTGACTGATAAATTAATAATTGTTTATGCAAGAAACCTTGAGTGTAAGATTTTATTTGAATACCTGTAACTGTAAATCTCTTTGTACCTCCACTACAGCTCACATTTACCCCTCTTGAGATAAGCCTGGCTGCTCAACATGCTACCGAAACTATGTAGTACAAGCTTATACCAAAGGTTGGGTTGCCTATACCTGTGGTCAGAGTTGTGAGTAGTGGTCCCAGAGGGTAGTGCATACAAACTTTGCCTAACATGCAGCCATTTTGCATTAGCTGCTGACTGTACGCTGGGTAGCAAGAGCGAAGCAAGAAAGGTTTCAGCTGAGCTGAACAATCTGTATTCTTCACGGATTTCCCCAAGCAAAGCGGCAAGTATTTTGATAATCGCTTCTTCCTTCACAGTTTTTCAAACTGTCTTTTCCCGGGGAGGATGCAAAATTCTGGTGGCGGCACTGGGTTCTGTTCCCTGAACGCAGGGGAAACTATTTGGGGCTGTGTCAGTATTGGTCCCAGTTTCAAGTTTTCTTCTGGGATTACTAGTAGCGCTGAGAACAGCGTGCCAGCGAACAATAGGCTATACATGATGGTGGGAAGTGCAAGTGCGCTTGTTGGCCACACACCGAGTAGCTGCCGTACCCCTCTTCAGGTCTGGGATGAGAAAGGTCCTGTTGCAATTCTCATTTGAACCGATAAAGGTAATTCCTTCACTGTGGAAGCAAAGTTCACAGGACAAGTTCAGAGGACAAGGCTTGCACTCCTCTTTGCAGCTCAGCTGCAAGTGCCATCAGCTGATCTCTGCCTACAATATCTGCTTCGGTGCCCAAGCCGCAGCGCGCCTTGCACACACAGCAGGGCCCCTCCTCATGGAAGGCCCGGTCGCTGTGTCTCGAATCATTTCAAAAGCATCTTTTGAATTTGCTGCCAAATCTGCTTCCTTTCCCGCCAGCAGCGCAGCCCCATTCGGCCATCAGCCCTGCCAGCTGCCCCCCACCCCCGCCTTAAAGGGAGAGGGAGTGAACTGCCAGGTGAAGACGCGAGGAGAAGGCCAGAGGACAAGGCCTGCACTCCTCTTTGCAGCTCTTCGCTGCTCGTCTGCCGTTTGCCCAAAAACTATGCTGCATCCTGGAGGTAAGGAGTCTGACTGCTACCAGCTCCACCCTAACCCAGGCCCTGCTGCCAGGAGCCTCAGACAACGTGCCTGCACTCTAGAAGCCCACCTCCATCTCCCAGCCCCCCCCACAAACACCCGCAATGCTTGACTATGTTCCCGTACTCAGCCACCCACTATACATGTTAACAAGCCAATCTCACCCGCCCAACAAGAAGACCCACGGCACTGATAGCTACCTCCACTATAGCTGCCAATGACTTACACCAACCCACCACCAATTGTACTGCTTTTGTATCAAATGTGATTTTACCTGTGCCTACCAACACTGAAAATGAGCCCCCTACTGCAAAACCTGTGATGTGCAAATCTTCTACCCCCATTTCAAATGTTATTGTGCCAAATGTTATTTTACCTGTGCCTACCACCACTGAAAATGAGCCCCCCCCCATTGCAGAGCCTGCTATACAACCTGCCACCACTAATTGTACTACTTATGCTCTAAGCACAACCACGCCCACTACCCCACCCACTCCTCCCATAGACCCTACTCTAGCCTCCTCAGAATCCCACCTCAAATGCGCCATGGTCAACGCTAGGTCCATCAACGCACATGCCCTGGACATCCACGACTTCATAACCACCCATGACCTCGATCTGCTCATGATCACAGAAACCTGGTTACATGAGGCTTCCGGCCCTGCGCTCTCCCTTGCACTGCCCCCCTGGCTACTCCATCACCAGACAAGATCGCCCCTCTAAAGGTGGAGGTGTAGCAATCATTGCCAAAGACTGCCTCTCCACTAGAAAGGTAGAGGAATCCATGCACAACAACAGTGACTACCTCCAAGTCAAAATCAACCTCTCTCCCCCCACTGCACTATTGCTATTCACATTGTCTATCTCCCCCCAGGTCCCACAGGAGATTTTCAAGCCTCTCTCACCCACCTCTTCTCTGACAACCTTAAAAAACTCGAAAGCCATTCTCTTTGGGGACGTCAACTTAGGCCTCCTTGACAGCAAGGACCCAGCAGCCAAATCCCTTGATTCGGCCCTCAAGGCATTAGGCTACAAGAACACCATCTCTGGCCCCACTCACACCTTGGGCAGAACACTCAACTGGATCGCACAGCATAGCTGCCCACTCAACATCACTGGAAACACTGCCACCCCATGGTCTGACCACCATATCACCACATTTAGTATCCTCACCACCAGCCCGCCCATTCCATCACCCCAACCCCTACCACCCTGCTTCGCTAGAAGCTCCCGCCAGCTCACCAAGTAAAGGCTACTACCCTTCCTCCAAGGCCCAACCTTCAGACCACCTTTCTGCTTAGACAAATAAAACTTCGCAACAGCCTATGATGTTGCCATCAAAGCAGCCATCAACTCCATAGCCCCACTCAAACCCTGCAAATCCATACCCACTACCCATTCAAACTCATGGTTCACCCCTGACCACCTCTTACTTGGCACCGAGAAAAAAGCTGCACTTACAAAGTGGCAAACGTCCCACTTCGACAAAGACAAGACGATCTTTAAAGCTGTCTCCAACAAATACAAAAAGGCAATCACCCATGCAAAGGCTAAATCCTTTGATTCCAGAATCTCTGAAGCCCAATCTAGCAGAAAAGAAATCTTTGCCATCTTTAAGGAGCTAGAGACTCCCACTCCTGTCCCCCAGAACTTCACCAAAGACAGTCTGGTGCGATGAAATACAAATGGCCATGCGAACCAAACTCAGCCTTCTCCAAAATAAAATACTAGCTACCAAACAAGCTCTCACACTCACATTCCCACCCCATCACCAGCCTCAGACCCCCCCCCCCGAACCCTTCTCCTTCAAA
This sequence comes from Ambystoma mexicanum, assembly GCF_040938575.1. Classification (NCBI taxonomy): domain Eukaryota; kingdom Metazoa; phylum Chordata; class Amphibia; order Caudata; family Ambystomatidae; genus Ambystoma; species Ambystoma mexicanum. The sequence continues at coordinate 1,393,413,038 of NC_090931.1, forward strand.
GCCATACAGGAACAAGACATCATCAACTTAATGAGGAACATCAAACCCTCTAACTGTAAAGGTGATGCCTGCCCAGCTTCTATCATCAAGGACTGTACCGAAGCCCTAGCACCATTTCTGACTACCTTTGTTAATGCCTCCTTTGCCACAGGGATAGTCCCCGCCTATCTCAAGGAAGCCTGGGTCTGTCCTCTCTTTAAAATAAAATCTACTCTCGATCCAACCTCCCCTAACAACTATAGACCCATCACCACTGTCCCATTCCTCCTCAAAATACTGGATAAAGCAGCCTACGTGCAGGTTCGGCACTTAATTGAAAAGAATAAACTCATAGGACTCCGCCAATCTGGTTTCTGCCCCAAACACGGGACTGAAACTGCCCTACTTGACCTGAAAAACTAGATGGACGATACCAGAGACATGGGCAACCAGCACTTCTCCTACTTCTCAGCGGCATTCGATCTCGTAGATCAGGACGTTCTCTGCCACCACCTCTCCTCCACTGCCAAGTTCTCCCCTGACGCCACAGCCTGGATCACCTCCTTCCTACAAGACAGAACCATGCAACCATGCAAGTAGTCTCTGACTTATCCTCTGCCTCGCTCACCATCATGCTTTGTGGTGTGCCTCAAGGCTCCTGCCTCTCCCCCACCCTCTACAACATCTTTACACGGCGCCTCTTCCTCATCCTCGACGCTATGGGTATCTCCTACACCAACTACACGGACGATACCCAGATCCTCCTTACCCTCACTGGCAACTATGACCCAGATTCCTTGACCCTCAATAACCTCTACAACACCATCCAAGCCTGGATGGCAGACAATGGACTATGCCTTAACTCAGACAAGACCGAACTCCTCCTGGTAGTTTCCCCCGACACCTTAAAAAATCTAGACTCCCAATTCAGTCACTTCTCCATTGACTCCATCAAAATACCTGTCTCAGACTCAGTCAAAACTCTTGGAGTCTATTTGGATTCCAACCTATCCATGGACAGGCAAATCAATGCAATAGCCTCCTCCGGTGCATATCATGCTAAACTAATCAACGCAGTTAGGTCCTTTCTCTCCAAAGAGAACTGCACAAACATAGCCAGAGCCATTACTGGCTCTAGGCTAGACTACTGCAACGTACTCTTTCTAGGTACCTCCACTAAAAACCTGGAGAGGCTCCAAGTCATACAGAATAGTGCTCTCCGTGCAGCCCAAGGCATTGCTAAGAGAGAACACATCTCTGAAGCCAGGAAACTAGCTCACTGGCTCCCAATAAGGGAAAGAATCCTCTTCAAAGCCCTTACACTGACCCACAAGTGCATTCACCGCACTGCTCCTGATTACCTCTCACAAAGGATCCACCCAGTCTCCTCCAAAAGGCCAACCACATCAACCTATACCAACATGCTCTGTGTTCCCCTAGTAAAAAGAGCCAGAACAGGCAGATCCAGCTTCCCATACCTTGCACCCACACACTGGAATGCCCTCCCTCCCAGGCTCCGAGGTGAGGCTTCCCTCATCTCTTTCCGTAAAGCTATGAAAACCATCCTCTTCACATAAGGCCCACTCTATCAGACTTGAATACTAACTTCTGACCCACTGCATAAGCTGTACTGATGGAATTATGTACTGATTTGTAGTTGTTTACTGATTTGTAATGCACCCCACTACCGCTACCACTTCTGTAAACCTGTAACTAAGCTCTTGCAAGTAACAGCGCCTCAATGCCCTTGGGCTGTTTGCGTGCTATATACATTTAATAAATAAATATATGTTTCTTCTCGATGCACTTTCACTGGTTTCTCTACCGCTGTAATCCATGCCAATTTTACAATGTGCTCTGTCCAAATTTGTGTGCAGGTTACATACACTTGTGCTAGTAGTTCCTCCTCGTATCCTAATAGTCCTTCTGCCAGACAAGTAAGTGTGGTTTCTTGCCACTTGCTGTTTTTATATTCGAGTACCACTGCTGCAGGCATTTAACATCTTTTGGGTTGTCGTTACATTGCAGAGGATCTGGATCGATGAGCTCTAGTCGCACTCTGCGTGCATGGAAGTGCCTTTAATCCTACATAGCACAAGATGAACTAGGCACTGTGCCTCTATAATTGGTACTTCCTGTGGTACTAATACCTTGGGAGCCCCTGGCATGTGTGGGATTAGTGAACAGACGTAGCAGCTACCATTCGCTGTTTGCCTCCCTACCACACTATGTCTTTGTACCAGCTATTTGACATTTCCGGATGTTATACATCCTCAATGGCATCGAGGCCAGGTCCGTGGTAGGCGTTGTATTTCGCCCTTTGTGCTTGCCGTTTCCTTCTTTTGTGCAATTTTAAGGATTTTCTAACAACACTTCCACTACTGTCATCATAAATGCTTTATGTTATGCAAAACATTTTTAAAAATAAATGGAAAAAGGTGTTATGCTGATTTTTTTACTAATATATGCAGGTGCATTTGTTGATTTATTGTAGCTGTTATTATGTTTGTTACTGATTCTACGCATATTTACAGTTCTGTTGGTCTTTGTAAACGGGCTCCCCCCTCTTTTATATGAGCTCCCCATGTAAAAGAAGCTCCACAGTAAATTCCTAGTGCAAACATCAAAATAGTAAATAGTGCTGCCCTAAAATGCAATCCACATGTATATGAATAGTAACATCTAGGGACAGTTTGAAAGCCAATATTTTTTCTGTTGTAAACAGATGTATCCGATGGTGCTGGTCCATATCTTCCTGAAGGGAAAGGATTATGCACACAAAGTGAAAAAGGGAGGGAAGGAGAAAGTGGAGGGGGATGAGAGAGAGAGAGAGCGAGAGATAGGGAGCAATAGAAAGAGAGAAAGAAAAATTATTGAAATGTTTTAATTAATAACGGGCTTATGTTATTCTATCTTTATTCTATAATTGATAATATTTTGTAGTTGTTTACTTAACTATAGGAGCTGGTTGAATTGATAATTGGAACTGAGGTGGGAGAGCAGGGACGTGGGGACAGACTCAGGGTGGTTGTGTGCGGTTGGGGGTGTCATACATACATCTTAAAAATGTATCTAATATTGAGCCCCTTTACTTTTACAGCAAGAGGGGTTGAGAAAATGACGTCGTAAGTCCATGAAATCTGGGGCTTTTCCATTTTCGACGAAACTACGCATGTAGATCATTTCTACAGGCAGGAGTGGTGGACTAGGCTGGGAGCTTGGCACTGCTGTGTGTGTGGTACCTGTTGTGTCCTCTGTCTAGGGCGGTGCAATTTGTCATGAGATGCATTTAATGGCATTCTAAGGGTTGTCAAATACTCCCTCACCAAGGCTAGATTATTGACATTCCAAAATACCAACTACAGCGACTGCAGGTCGCCCACAACTCTGCTGTAAGGCTGGCTCTCTCACTGCCCAGGAAATCAGCAGTTTCACAGTTTTGTTGGGTCCTTCACTGGCTTCCAGTGCAGCAGAGGGTCCTCTTCAAGACTCTTTGCTTGGCTTTCAAGTGCATCCATGGCTTGGCTCCAGCCTACTTATGCTAAAAAATGGTTACCGATTGCCTTAATTGCTCTCTTTGCTCTACTAGGCAATGACTGCTGGAGGTCCCCTTATCCAGGTCAGCTACCTGGAGTGACAGACGCTTTTCCTACTTGGGGCCATGGTTCTGAATTTGCTACCACCTGACCTGCGTAGTACTGATTCCTCCATCTTTAGGAAAAAACGAAAAACCTATCTTTTTGCATAAAAGCGTTGTAACGTCCTTGTCATCATTGATCTACCATCTGTGCCCAGATGCAGATTCTGCTTGGATCCTTGTGATATGCGCGATATGAATTTAAAAATCAATTTGAATCAATCGGATTTTTAGATTATTATTCCTTCCATTCTCTTCAGGTCTTTAGCAAGTCCATTCTCCTCAGGTCTTTAGCAAGTTTGGCTATCTCACATTCAGTTGTGTCCATTCTTCCTTCCACCAAACAGGGCACTACTAGACAGTTCGGAAAATGTATCATGGATATCTTTCAAGATTCCAGGCCTCATTACCAATCCAGGATGACTGCTTTGGAATTAATGGTGCCTTCCTTGGCGCTTACACACCTGAACTACACTTCCTGGCAACCTTTGCCGTGGCTTGCCTCCGGCATCTTCCCTGAAACAACACAGCAGCAATCACAGTGTACCCTAACATCGTACAAGCAGTAGCTTGAAAGAAGCCGCAGAAGAAGTTGCTGCGCTCAACAATGCTACGGTGAGTCCTTCCTGCTGTTTTGCCACTCTTGTCCCGACATCAGATACTTTCATGTGTACCAAACTCTGCCTTGCTTGCTGGATTACCTTGTCTGTCTCTCCACAGTGTTTGCCCTGCTTACTGGACTGCCTCGCCTATTCCTCAGACCTCGATTCCTCCCATTACTTTAAAAAAAATATATATGTATTGACATTTTTCATTAAACAGTTCAGCACATACATATCAGTAGTGTATTCATATAGCATTAGTGCATATCTTCCCCATGTTAGTTTACCATTTTTGTGTGATCATTGATGGTCTAATTACCCTTTTAGTAATCAGTACTTCATACAACCGTGACACAGCATGACCGCCCTTGGCTATATCATGTATTGTCTCTACTACCTCATGTTTTGTCACTAATTCAGGTATCGCAGGCCCCCTGTGCTTACTCCTATGTGTTATCGCTAGACATGGTAAGTATTGCCCGTTATCCATGCCTACTTCCTCTGTCAGTGTTTTGAAGTCCATCAGCACATCTCCTTGTGCTAGGTCTCCTATAGTTACTACCCCAACAGGTTCCCAATATTTCCTTATATATAATTTAAACCTCTGTACCGCCACTACTGCTGCCGGGGGAATCTGCAGTGAGATCGGATCCGTTATGTCCCATGTTTTACATGGCCTTCTCCATATTTGTCTACCCAATGTTATCAGCAGTGGACATCAACCTCCGTGTGGGATGCGTGTCCATAGTACTTCATTTAAGTGTAATTGATTCATTGCCGGTTGTACTAGATGTGCGTCTATATTAGGGTCATCTGCTAACCACCCTACCACAAACTGTAATTGACTCACTATGTAGTATAGTTCAAAATTCGGTATTTCAATCCCCCCCTCCTCATGTGTTCTTTGGAGTGCTCTTAGGGAGATTCTATTTCGTTTGCCTTGCCAGATAAATGTCCTACACTCTGTGTCTAGTCTTTTGAAAAAAGAGTTTTGGTATGTTATACAGGATGTTTATGAAATAATGCAATAGTCTGTGCAAAACCACCATCTTCAACAGCGCTGTCTTCCCCATCAGTGTCAGCGGCAGCTTCCCTCATAAGTTCATACAATTTATAACTCCCTTCAGAGCTTTTTGTGTGTTCACGTTATGCTCCTCTAGCGGTCATGGATTATTTCTATCCCTAAATACCGAAAGGATTCAGGGCATCATTGTAATGGTAATCTTGATAGGCATTCTTTTTTCAGCCCTTTTAGGCCTGCTAGGTGGAACAGACAGGATTTCCCTTTATTTTTTTCCCTTTATTTATTATAATACCAGATAATTCGCTGAACTTATCTAGCGTGTCCAATATGTGTTGTAAATTGTCTTCTGGTAGTTGTACATATAACAACATGTTGTCTGCATACATGGACACTAAATGTCTAATCCTGTCCTAGTTCTATTCCGGCATCTCCGAATTCAGTTCTTAGGTAGGCTGCAATTGGTTCCATTGCAAAGATAACAATCGTGGCGACAATGGGTGCCTTTTTGTAGATTAATTGCGGCCGAATACACTACACCTGTCCGTACTCTAGCTTCTGGCCTTGTATATAATAATTTGACCCACTTAATGAACCCTTCCCCTATACAAAATTTACCTAAGACTCCATGTAGCCATTCCCATTTTACAGAATCGAAGGCTTTCATTGCGTCTTATGAGGGCATTGCACAGTGGTGTCGATAGAACCTTGTATTATCTATCAAGTGGTGTAGGCGCCTTAAATTCCAAGCCATGTTCCTCCCTGGGACATAACGCGTTTGATCTGGATGTATCAACTTCCTGATAGTGATCTGTAACTGACTTACCAGTATCGCCACCAGTATCTTGCTCTCTTGGTTTAGTAGGGCAAGGAGTCTATATGAGCCGCATTCCGTCTTAGGCTTGTTGGAATTTAACAATGGGATGATTACTGCTTCGTTCAGGCTATTTGGCAATATTTCTTTTTCATATGCTTCATTGAACATTTTCGCCATTGTCAGTACAAGATCTTCTGCATACGTTTTATAGAACTCGCCTGGTAATCCGTCTAACCCAGGTGCTTTCCCAGTGGGAAGCGCGCTGATTGTGGCCAACACCTCCTCTTCTGTTATGAGGCCCTCCATATTCCCTGCCTCCTCTTCACTTAGGTATGGTAGCAAAATTAGATCTTACGCTTCCCGTAATTCTGTATGTTGTAGTGTATCTATTTCCGTGTAGAGGTCAGTGTATTATTCATAGAAGGTTGTATTAACTTCCACCTGTGTGTTGCAGATGTGGCCTTGTCTGTCTTTTACTGCGCAAATGATATCTCGTACTCTGTCGCCTTTATATAACCATGCAAAGAGTCTTCTGGGCTCATCTCCCTCTGTGTTCTGCCTTTCTATGTATCGCATGTAACTCAGTTTCCACAGTCTGTGCCAGCACTTCAGGCATTCCTGTCTTAGTTCTATTTCCCCGCTACAATCTGCCTGCTCCCTTTGCCCTATTCCGTTCCTATGACTTCTAGTTCGTCCTCTGCTTTGTCAAGTGCTCTAGTTAACTCTGCTTGCATACCCCCAGCTCTGGTTATGGCTTCCCCTCTTACCACCACCTTAAAAGCCTCCCGTAGTGTGCCCGCTGATTCTGCACTACCCGTGTTCAGAGAGAAGTTTTGGCCTATGCATTCTTTGATTTGTGTTCTAAACGCTACATCTCGGAAGGCTACACTTCTAAGCTTCCAAGTCGGGACCGGTTGTCTGGGTTGTGCTACTTGCCATTTAAGGGTCAATGGTCCGATAATACCCACCCTTTGTATGTTCCTTCAGTAAATTCCCCTAGTGTTTCCTTTCCGGAAAGAAAATAGTCCAGTCTAGTATGTACATCATGTGGTGCCGAGTAGTGTGGGTAGTCTAGCATGTCTGGGTGGAGATATTGATCCATATGTCCACCATTGCAAAGGAGTGGACTAAGTCGCCTGGTGCTTTTGCTGTTGGGGATGGTTTTTAATGTTTTATATCGGAATGGTCTATGCTTGGGTCTAACGTGCAGTTATGATCCCCACCCCATATTATAATATTGAATCAACTACCTGTCCGCTACACTTTCTAGTCAGTGTACTTTGTCTGTCTTCAGTGAGATGTGTCTCCTGTAACAGAACTATATCTACTTTCTGTCTACGTAGGTACGTTAGCACCCTGTTCCTCTTGATAAAGTTATTCAACCTCCTCGCATTCCATGTTATTAACCTAATGTTGTTGACCATGTCTAGTATGAGATATATATTCTCTAGTCCACTTCCTGAAACCATAAACCCATCTCTCTAGTCGCGTCTAGTGTTTACTATGTTTTCTTTCATTTTTGTGTACTCTGTGCATTGACAAAGATTGTAACCCCTGTTTAACCCTCCCCCACCCCCAACTGTTCCTCCCAACTTGAACTTGTCGTTCAGCTTTGGCCAGCATTCTCAGGCGTGCTCGCATCTAGCACTTCGCCTCCCAACACCTAAACACTGAAACACTTGTGTACGAGCGCGATATAAATAAAATATCTGGTGCCCTGCGAGTGGGTGCTTTCAAACTAGCACCCTAAACTGTTACTAATAAGGGTAGTGATGCCAGTGCCTCTTCTACCGTGAATACTTCTGTGACCCGACCTATGGAATTTTCTGCTAACATGTATTTATCTTCAACAAAAGCTCTGGTAAGTAATAATCTAAACCTGTTACTGCCTGCCTCTATCTGAGGTAAATTAAGTGGGTACACTTCCGAATGTCTCGAGGCTCTTGATGCCATTGTTTTCTTCTGAGACATTTTAGCTCCTCAGACTAACATCAATCTCTCCATTTATGATACAGTGTCTTCTGATGTTGTTGCTAACCTTTCCTTGTTCAACCAATCTTGTGTTTCCTCCGGGCTGTCCAAGAACAACGAGCGCCCATTCCGTAGGATTTTAAGTCTTGCCGGATAAATTAACATGTACTTGAGTCCTGCTTTTCTCAGCCTCTCTTTCGTGGGGCCAAACTTGAGCCCTACGTCCCTGCACCTGGAATATATAGTCTGGATAAACAGCTAATTTCGCTGAAGCTCTCTGCACGATTCTTCTGTTCCTAGAGAATGCAAGTATCTTCTCTCTAGCCTTAAAATTAAGGATATTTCGCCATTATTGGCCTTTTAGGGTGCGCCTGGAGAGGTTTTCTTTGTTAGGGGCCTATGTGCTCTCTCCACTGAAACCCTGTGTTAAGTTGCCTGGGCCCACCTCTTGTAGCAATAGGTTTTCTAGATAGGTCGTTGGGTCCATTCCTTGCATTCCCTGAGGTAGACCAATCAGCCTTATATTATTTATTCGGGCCCTTCCTTCTGCATCCTCTGCACTTTCTTCAAGCAGCTTCACCTGTTTCAGTATATGGACTTCGGTGTGCGTCTTACTCATGTTAGTGCTATTTTCTTCCACTTTCTTCTCCATGTTGCTTGTGCGTTCCGACAGCACACGCACATCTTGGCGCAGCAACTTCACGTCTATTACGCTTCTATCTTAGTTTCCAATGCAGTCTGCAGCGCAGCAATGGCAGATAGGATTTGCCGTTCGCCATCTGCTTGAGTTGGTTGTGTATCTGATTTATTTTCTATTTCTTGACTGTTCACTGTTGCATCTTTAGTAAAGGATCCAAGAGTGGTCTGTCTTCCTTTACTTGCTTTATTTGCCATCAGTGCTTCAGTACGTGCCTGTAGTGCAGATTTCAGTGTATGTGTATATATATATATATATGTTGGGTTATGCTCAATACAGTGTAATTGTTAACTTCTCTGCTATGTCCCATCTATGAGGTATTAGCTGAGTTCTGATGTAGGCTCCTTTACTCCAGTTGTTGACCTTCTTTGCGCTTAGAACATGCACTAACTGTAATGCTGTCCGTTCCTCGCGCGCCTTCTCTCCTTACCTATACTTTCAGGAGCAAGTGTTTACCTCCCACTTTGAAGGTCAGGGGTGGGTGGTATTAGTGTTTGTATTCGGGGATGGGGGTGTTTTCCAGATGAGGTGTACTCTTGGGCCGTCAGCCCTACGTTGTTAGCTGCCACACTTCTCTCGATATACTAGTTTCTCACTCTCCCTTCTTTCCACTGTTGGTAATAAAAGCTTTCGGCAGCTCTGGAGTGCGGCTTACCATCGTGCTGCTTTCCACCTCTGATTTATGCACTTTCCCCGTAGTATGGCGTCTCCGTCTGCCTCTGCTCATCTCTTCCACTGACTCTGAGCCACCGGCTGGGCTCTCCGATCACTCCAGGTCCCTGCGTTTTAGCTGCGTCTTGTCTTCCGTTTTCTGCCGGTACCTCTCAGAGCCACACTGCACGAGAAAGTGCAACGTGTGGTTTTATCCCCTCTTTAGTGTTATTGGCAGTCTTTTGTAGTAGCCGCAGGGCACCTCCCTTAAGTCTGTCCTATTATCGGCCGCCATTTTCTGTTCGCAGTAAGGTTCTCTGCATAAGCCTGGAAGTGTTCTTGTGCTGGGGAGTGGCATGCGGGTGACAGGTATCATGGATGACAAGTATGACATGACAGAAAAGATTGTAATGACAGTTACCGGAATGAGGAGACAGAAACCAGGATGTGAGGTGGAAAAACTTTGGCCACAAGCTTTATTTTAGTACAAGCCATGGTGCAAAAGAAAAGCTAACCATAAAATCACATAAGAAGGATAACAATATATTTTGGGGACAGAGGGAGCAGGTGAGCGGGGGGCCCTAGTCCCAATTAAGGCCCGCTCGAGGCTGATCCCCGCTGCCATTCATATGAAAGCTTGTGACAACTGTTTGGCCACAGCATGTGAGCTGTGACATGTTCATAATTTGCTTGTCTTCTGGAGCAGGTTCTGCCTGCTTTCTCTTGTCCTTTCCATGTGAGTTGGGGTGGTGTGCGCTTATGTGCCTTTCATTGAAGTCCAACCTGACCAGGTTTAGCACTTCCGCCCTCGCTTTCTCACAGGGTGATTTTCACTGAAGTTATGGCCATTGATCCGCTTTTCTTGACAAAACAACCCTCCGTTGTAAAACTGTTCACTTCGATGCTCCTCGTGGTGGGATCTTAGAGCCATTTCATTTTTAGGTCATGTGCTTTGTAGTTTTCCGTGGATGGAGGCGTTTCAGCCACTTGGTGTAATCTTTGTAGATGAATTCGGCATTTTCTACTCACATGATCCACTTGCAGCCAACTTGGTTCCTCAGAGATGGGTTCTTGTGTTTCCACCTGCAGCCAACCTGATTCCACAGCAGTGGGTTCTTGTGTTTCCACCTGCAGCCAACCTGATTCCTCAGTGGTGGGTAATCTTTGTAGCTGAATTTGGCATTTTCTACTCAAATGATCCACTTGAGTTTTTGAAGCCCCCATGCTCTGTTTGTGGGTAATTATTTCTTCAGGGTGGGTTCCAAGAGCCTTACCAGATTTTTGCCCTGCTCCCGATCCACTTGTGTTGTGAGACCCCCTCGGCGCTTTAGGTTGCTTGTTTTTCAGCAGGGGTGGTTTCAAAGAGTCTTACTAGGATTTTCCATGCTCCCGATCCACTTGTGTTTTGAGACCTCTTCAGCGCTTGTGTTGTACTATTTTGCCGTTGGGGTGGGTTCTAAGGGCTTTACTGGGAACCTCCTCTGCCCATGATCCACTTGTGTACCCCAGTGCCCTTTTCTTGGATATTTAAGGCAAGGGGGTGGGGGGTGGGTTCCGAAGCCTAACTAGGAACTTACACTGCTCCTGATCCTCTTGCAGTGAGACCCCTTTATGCATGCAGGAGGTGGATACTTGAGGCTTACTAGTATGTGTTTCTGCTCAAGGTCCTTCCTCCTTTTCTGTATTGTAAGACCCCTAGAGCTCTAACCTATATTGATTTTATCTGAAATGGGTTCCTGGAGACTTGATGAGGATCCTTCTCTCTCGTGATCTGCTTTTCTTGGTGCATTCTGAGCGCCGGGGTCTTACAGAACAGTATTTTTATAGATAAATTAAATAATCAACAAAAAACTCCTGGTGTCTTTTAAAGCCCTTCTTGGAGTTCAGTTTTATTTTTATTTATAAAGTGAGGCGTTTTAGCCTCCCCTTGTATTTGTGTACATTCCAAAGTCTACCTGGCCCCCGCTACGGGCGTTCTATACAGCTATTTGCAGGTGGGAGGGAGGTATTTCTTTAAACCTGCAGCTGTCCTGCTGCTGTCAGAGATGGCGGGGAGAAAGAATGAGAGGGGCCACCTTGCCCCCGCCAGATAAAGGCAAAATTCTGCCTTGGGTCAAGGCACCCCCTCTTTGAACTTCAAAGGTCCCACTTCGCATCCACCAGGATGGGAAGGGGGGACATTTGAAGTTGGAGCGAGGTGACAGGGGGCAGGGACTACCTGTTGTCACCTGCCCCCCTCACCTCGCTTTCCTGCACAGGCGACATGCAGTCTGGGTCCCCTTTGTCTCGGGGACCCAGCTGCCCGCCCCCACCATGTGGGGCAGCACCTCTCAGGTGCTGCCCCACCGGAAATCGCACAAACCTTCCACCTCCCAGCTTACGGCCGGGCCTCCCATCAGGGGGGGCCCGGGTGTATAAGCCTGGAAGTGTTCTTGTGCTGGGGAGTGGCATGCAGGTGACAGGTATCATGGATGACAAGTATGACATGACAAGAAAGACTGTAATGACAGTTACCGGAATAAGGAGACTAAAACCAGGATGTGAGGTGGAAAAACTTTGGCCACAAGCTTTATTTTAGTACCAGCCATGGTGCAAAAGAAAAACCAACCATAACATCACATAAGAAGGATAACAATAATATATTTTGGGACAGAGGGATCAGGTGAGCAGGGGGCCCTAATCCCAATTAGGGCCCGCTCGAGGCTGATTCACGCCGCCACCCTAGTTATGAATTAAGTACAGCCCCTGGCCGCCAGGGTCCAGAAAATGTTCCTGTTGAAAATGTCCATGCCTTCACAGGTGGACCCAGTCACTGCAGAACATGGCCTGGTTATGCACCGAGATCCCATGTTTAATGAATTTGAGGCCTGAGAAAAGGCAGAAATTGGCCACTGCTTTATTCAGTTTGCGCCTAGATATTTCCATGGCTTTGTTGCACTCTGCCCCATGCCAATGTTGGCGCGGGATGATTTCTGATATCATCACTTCTGTTTGAAGTCTTAGCATGTGGGCCAGGGATCTGAGGGAGGTGTAGCTTTCAGCCAGGAGGAGCTTCCTGCCTGGTTGAGATAAGTCATTGCCCCCGAGGTGGGTGATGAGATAATCAGGGGGGGGGGAATGCCCCAGTAGGCCGGCCACTTTGTAGTGTAGGACCCCCCCCAGTGCATGCCTGGCTTGCCCCACCAGTAAGTGATGGTGTCCTGACAATGCATTCCGACCTGGGTTCCTTTTTCTGGAGGGAGGTTGCCTGTGAGCACCCATGGGAGGAGGGAATAGGGGAGGGAGAAGACTGTTAGAGCAAGTCTTTCCTGATATATCTTTTATGAATCCCTGATTTCCCTATCCTCTTTATGGCTTTTCCTGCAACCCTTCCATCTAGGCTGGAGTGGCTGCTCCTATCCTACAGGAGTGGGACCCCAATTCGGAGGGGGTTTCCTCCTATTGCAATTACGTTTTATTTGAGAACTGACCTCAATTGAAATCTACTATTTTATTCATTTTTTGGAGGCGATTTAGCCTTTGTTTGGTGTTTAAATCGGCATTTTCTTCGCTCATGATCCACTTGTTTTTGGACCCCTTATGTGCTCTTAATGCATTGTTTCTCCTCGGGGGTGGGTTCTTTGAGCTCAAATTGGATTTTTTTCCTCTGCTCATGATCCACTTGTGTTTGAACCCGCTTTGTTCTCTTATTGCATTGTTTCTCCTTGGGGTGGGTACTATGAGCCAGGGTTTTCATAACTGAATTATCTTTCCCTTAACAGGTTTAAAGCTTTCGCGTTTGATATGAACCCCCTCTGCTTGCTTTACCTGCTCTGTATTGGCCAGCAGGTCCCCTCACAAGTAGGGGGCCAACCATATGGGGAAAAAATCTAGCAGGGTGATGTTACTGGTCTAACCCCACTCCTGCCAGCGGGGGTGGGAAGGCAGTGGCCGGTGCACTGCTTGTTACCCAAGCATATCTCAAAGCTTATGCTGCCAGCCACATCTGTGAACAGGGCCCTTTTCCCAGCATCATTTATGAGTTTGCCCCATATCACTTTGCCATTGAAATTGTCAAGGAATGACTCCTATGTGTCTGGGTCCTGTGCTATCTCTTTGCCCAATCTGATCTGGTGGTGTGGCTTGGTTACCCCCTTTATTTTCAGTTCCTAGCTTCTGTGGAAGACCCGCCCCTGGGGCATGATTTGCATGATTTGGGTAGCAAAAATGGCCTTCCTGGCGAGAGATTGCATTTCCCGCAGGGTCGCCTTGTCCCTGCCTGTCATCAACTTTATTGTTATTAAAAAAAATACTTTATTTTTTCTTTGGGTAGGAGGACAATCTCAATTCCCAGGAATTAAGGGGTGGTGGTAGGTCCTTCCGTTTTGTCTGGCACCAATAGGACCCCCAAGGTCTGCATGGTTTTTGCTAAGTATTTGGATGGGTGAGCTGCATAAAGGTGACCCTGCTGGGCCCGTGAAGAAGAAGTTGTGCATATAATGCACCATTCTTGCTCAGGGCATGGCTTGCTGGAGTGTCCATTGTAAAAAATGAACTGAACTGTTCGGAGTGGGCACACGCAATGGCGCAGCCCATGGGGAGGCTTTTGCCAAAATAAAGAATTTCTTCTCAATAATGAAAAACACAGCCACTGGTAGGCGTTCTCATGTGCGGGCAGTAACCTAAATGCTGACTTAATGTCGGCTTTGCTATTCGGGGCATGGCTACCTGACAGCCTAACACAACTGCATCTGGTACACAGCTGTAGGAAACAGCAGCCTCTGTGGCATGGGCGCCTTCATTGAAGGAGCTCCCAAGCGGGTGATAGTGTATCTAGAATCAGTGGTGGGGCCCCCATTTTAACTTTAGTGATTTACCTCAAGCACTGGGCCTTCTTAGGGGGCTAGAAATGCGTAGCTTTGTATTTGTATGGTGTTATGAGCCCTCAGGCACTTGTGTGCTGTTCATTGTACTCCCACAGTGTTACATACTACTTTGACAACCTAGGGAGGACTTGGGGCTGCATTGGGTCCTTACAGGTCTTCCGGCGGTGTGAGTAGGTCTGGCCTTACACTGGGATAGTAGCCAACCCCCCTGCTCTAGTGGAGAGGTTGAATAAGGTTAATAACTTTATGAAATGGAAAGCGAAAAAGTGCGAGTGCCTAGGTTGCATATGCACTGAAAAAATGCTTTTATTTTTTATTTTGTCCCCCCATATGAGACTCGGCCCTGCGCTCTGCTGGTATCCCGCTGGCGTACTGTTGCCACACGCTTACTGTGCGATTTTCAGACTGTGATGACCGCAATACATGTATCAGGAAGCTTAACTATTTATCCAATTGTATGGGTTCATATGTAACCCATGCCTTGTTACTTATCCTCTTTGTTTCCAAACTACATTATTATTTATCGTTAATATTGCAATATCATACTGGCTATTGTATGTCTGCTCTTTTTGGGATACTGTACTTCGCATGAGCTGGTAGATGACCTTTCTACGGTTCAGGATGAACCTATATTAGGGCCTTGCCTAATTAATAATTATGTAGCGCTACTAACCGTCAGGCATCTCAGCACTTGTTATTATTACTCACTGCGTGCGGTTCCCCTTCATCGACTTCGGCCGGATGACAGGCGGAGTGGTTTGTTGGATCTGAAATTCTTCTGTTGCTCTTGAGGCTTTTGCTCCAGTCTCCTGGGTGTGGGAAAAAAGCGTTTGGAGCGTGCCAATGGCAATGTTCCCAATGTTCTTAAAAGCTGCTCTGCGTTGTCCTGCTTCCAGCTACCCGCGGCCCATCACTGCGGAGACCCTGTGAAACCAGCCCTACTATGACAAGACCACACAGACCAAGAAGAATACAAACCCACGACTACATACTCAACCCGAGAAGATGGAGTAATGAGGCTCAAGCCTCGGTATCCAAAAAATCACTGCTGATGGATAAAAATCTATCAGCAAGAAGAAGAACAAGCGCACCTGCTTCCAGTGAGAGCCTTGTCGTTATGCCCTGCGCCGGCAAACAGCTGAGGTAAGGCCCGCCGGCCTCGGGTGTGCTGGACGGGCCAGGGGAATGCCGGGCGGCTTGCTGGTGTTGCACGCACTGCTCCAGGTGCCTGCAGGGGCTGTGATGTCTCCGTTCAACTTTTTCTCTGTGTCGCCCGTGCTGCTTTTGGGACAAAAGAGCGCCCGCTGCTGCTGCTTCTTTTTGCTGCGAGGAGCCCCGCCGTCATCTAGGATGTGCTGGGAGGGCTGGGGTGTTACTGGCCAGGGGAGCCGACTTATGAATTTCCTGGGGGGCCCAAATACAGGAAGTGACATCACTGGCATTTATATGACCGCAAATTTGCATGTAGTCGCCAACTTGGTGCAACGGCGCGCGGGTGGCGGGTGTTGGCGCGCGCAGCGTAGAACAGTGGAAACATTGGCTAGCATGCACTGCATATACTAAAGTCAAGAAAGAAGGAGATTTAAGCCTTCGAGTTGCATTCCAGTAAGACATCATTGCCCCTACTCCACCGCTCTATAATCGTCCAGCAACACAACTAGGATGGGAGAATGAAATGCTTGCTAAACAGAAGGTACAGCTGCAAGGTGGAGTACCATCACCACCACCAAAAAAAAAGTTCCCAATTCAAGGGAAACGAGAAGTAAAGACGTTTCCCGATTAAAAACTACCAAGCAAGACATGTGTGGTGCCATAGTTCAGTAAAACATCAACAATTCAAACTTACAATAGTGCTGCTGTAGATTGGCCAGCCACAAATGACATTTGCTAAGATGTTACCTCTGGGTAACCAGATAGAGTTAGGGATGTAGCTTAATCTTAACCCTTTCAGTGGACACATCAGATGTGCTGCTGAAGTATAATGCAATCCTGGCTGAAGTATAATGCAATCAAGTGTGGTTTCAGACTTGGGGGGAAGAGTGTTAACTGCTTTTAACATTGTAGTTTACCAGAAATTCTGGTAAAGTAGTGTACAATGTTAAAAAAAGCAGTTACCCAGGCTCACCCTGCACCCAAGTGATGTTTGGGACTGATGGAAGCACTCATGCCTAAATGTTGTAGCCATGGTTGTCTCCATGTTTTAAAAGATCCCACTTTCCGGGTTTTCAACATTCATTTGAAACACCCCTTATTCAAAAAATGAAGGAGTCAGTAAAAAAGCCAATGCTGAAAAGCCTATTTCGCACAAGTAGTAAGACCCAAAGGGTAAGAGTGACGGTATAGCAGACCATGCCAATGTAGGATACTCCAGGATTACCTTCAGTCAAAATTCACCCACTGCAATGTTCCTAAATTCAGATTGCAGAACAGTGTCCGACTGAACCTCAATCAGCTCTTCCTGGGGATCAAATGGATGATGCACCACTTCCTCTGCCAGAAAAGTCTGCATCACTCAGTCATTAATGCCAGCATTTACTTCAGGGAATTATTCATCAAAGCTGGACCTTAATGTTGGTAGGTGGCTTGCCCAGCTCCAACTGTTCTTTTGCAAAGGTCTAGCTTCCTCTTGAAGGCAAATACTTTTTTATTAATTCTTTCCTCTGTGTTCCCATGTCCACAGGAATGCCCCCAAAGGTGGGATTGGGAGTTTCTGGGGTGGTGAGTTCTAGTGGTCTTAGATTCCTTTATAAAATACACAAATCACATAGTATGTCAACCAGACAATGTATCATTGTGTACAGTTTAAAGGGGGCCACCTGACCCAAAGCAGCACACCAGGAGATGTATTTTGGAACAATCAACATTGTAAACACACCTCTAGTTTAGATTGTAAAGAGTGATTGTGCTGCAATTACAAGCACCCAGTTAATAAAGTCCAGACTTAAAACACTTGATCAGCATTCAGTGAGTAAAATAAACTTATACAAATAAAATGCAGCTTTGCATAAAATTACAGAGAATTTTGGGATTATCAGGCACTGGCAAGCGGGCTCTGCTGTTGCTGTGGGAGAAGTGAGACTTGCAATGGTGACAAATTTAAGGTTAATAGCTGCCGTTTATCACAAGATGGCAGGCCAGCATAGATCTTAACCACTGAATGCCAACTGAACAGCTATAAACCCTTCTATGTCAGCAAGAGGAACCAGTGTTAGAAAGCAATGAGGTAATTATACTGTACCATATCCCGTGGGAGTTGATGCCCCCCCAAGACTCAGTGAAGGCCCCTCATGTCAAAAGGTTGAAAAGTCCTGCCGTCTCAGTCCCCAAAGTCCTAACTTCTCCCCCGCTTAGAATGGAAGCAGTCTGCGGCACACAGGTTGTAATGCAAATCGCACATTTTAAGCGTCAGGACAAAAAACAAAGAACTGAATACATTGCTGAGATAAATGAGTTCTGACTGGCAACACTGGTAACACCGTATAGAGCCGCATTATCGCACCGCCCAACTATGAGTTTGAGGGCAAAGGTGGTGGAAAATCCTCCAGCAAGAAGCTGGAGGTATTTCCTCCACCATACCGCCCAAAATAGAACAATTTGGGATATTACCACCAGCAAAATTACTACCAGCAGTAATTCCGCTGAAATCCACCATGGAGTCCTATGGACTCCAATTAATGGGGACCAACACTGCCTGCTACCACTTGTAATCCGGCAGTAATACCGCCAGACCAAGTGGCAGTAATGGTAGTACAGTTTGGTGGTATCTCGGCAGATTTACAGGCCACACAGAGACATCACCTCTCTCCATGTTGTCTTTTATTGTAAAGTGGATTACCAGGTTTCAGACCTGTAAGATACAGCTGTCTCCTCGGGTGACTCAGACCCCCACCATTCTATCCTACATAAACTTGATGCCCCCAGGCTGTTCTTCTAGTCTACTTTTATTCTACCCATGTAGATCCAGGATCGTCATACTCCTGTTACTTTCATGGATTATTTTACTTCCTGTTCCTTAAAGCCAGGGGTTTTAAACGTGTGGCTCTCCAGATGTTTTGGACTACGACTCCTATGATCCATCATCATTGACTATACTGGCTGGGGCTGATGAGCATTGTAGTCCAACACATCTGCAGAGCTAAAGGTTGCAGAACCCAGCGTCCAAGCAGAGGCCTGGAACCCCATACTGCCACAAGCACCTTATCATTTGACTCTGGCTCTGAAATAGAGACTTTATGCCAGCCCTTTACCCACAAACACTTGTTGTTAATATTATACCGTGGAGCTGCACGCGTTAATAGCACTAGTGCAAGAAACAGACGTTCAGGACGGGTGGTAAAAAGACTTCTGTGGGTCTTATGCAGCCTATGAGTTCACAGGGTTAGGTTGACCAGGGAATAGCACACGAGGCATGGAGTTGGGACAGGATGGCAGGTTAGCTGCTGGCAACCTTTAATGTGGCAACCGTAAACCCATGAGGAGGGAGCGGAGATGTGCAGTGCTTCGTTGCCCCCCTGATTCTCTGATTTGTCAGAGCTACATGTTCAAAGCCTCTCTCTGAATGGAGCATGAGTACATTCATCTCTCAGTTGACTCACACAGTTATTGTTCTGTCTGCGTCTTTCATTTTTTATAAAACAGCACCCAAGGTTGGTGGCTCTCAGGGGGTAGGGAGCCTGGGACGCTCCAAGGACAATGAACTGGCAGCCAGGGGGTTTTAGCAATGCGCTACTTTTGTAAACAAAATGAACCCTCAAAAAATCTTTTTTTTGTGACTGCACCAGTAAATCATCAAGAATCGATGACTGGGAGAGAGGCTACAGGAGAGCGAGTCGCCCTTATTTGTATGGTACAGCAGGACAGATAGGAGGAAGCGGTTGGTTGGCTCTCGACTTACATCTACCTGTTCAGTAGCACACCTGGGAGTGGGTAGTTGAACTGGCTTTGGGGTCCCCATTTCTCTGTGATAGCATACTCTTGAGGGCATACTTTTTTAATGAACATTTAATTGCAACTGCATGTGCAAGTTCCCGACCCCCCTCATCCCAATCTGCGATCTTGTGTAAATTCACAGTTTGCCTGCAGCCTTGATTTACTGCTTTCCTTCTCCGGCTCCTTTCTTGGTGCGCTGGTGTAACTCAGTCCGTAAACCTGCAGCTGTCCTGCTGCTGTCAGAGATGGTCCGGGAGAAAGAATGACAAAAAATAAACTTCTTTTATTGTCCCGTGCTGGGGAATCGAACGCTAGGCCTGCGGATGACAAGCCAGCGTGGGATGCACTGTGTCACGAAAGAGTGCTTATTCGCACTGTTGAGTTCTCCCCCTCTCGAGGGTGCTCTGTGTCCTGCTTCCAAATAGGAGCCTTCTCCGCTTTTCACCCCTATCCGTGGCTCTGCAGCTGTGCTTGCGGTGGAGTCAGAGGGGCCGGTGGGAAGTCTGTGCTTCCGCGCACTTCTGGGGCCGCACCTGGTTCTTGTGCCGTCGGCTGTCTGCCAGAATTGTTTAGCCGGTATTATTCTTTCTGCCAATGTTCAATCTGGCAGTCGCCGACCTTTGCCCTCCGTATGCAGGACACTGTTCCGCGTCCGTTTCTGTCGTTGGGGCTGGGGAGCAGAGACATTTTTATGGGAAAGCAAAAGGGGCACTTGCCCAGGGCCCCCACCTTGGAGGGGGCCCCACAAGGCCCCCTGATCTAAAGAAGTAAGATTCCTATGTTTACCAGACTTAAATAGCACAAATCATGATATTTTATGGCATGCTGTGGAGGCTCTAAACCTATTGCCTGTCTGTTTTGGCAAGTACATTCTGCCTCGATCAATTCATCATGTAATGCTTTCTGTGTTCACTGTGGTATACATAGTTTGTGTGTTCCTTGAGGCAGAACTCCTGTAGTATTCGGTTCAGAAGTTAGCGCAGTGTGCTAAGCACTCATTGCAGTGATATGTGTTCCTATGCAAGATTGGAATAGCACATTCCCGTAAGTCTGGCTGAGCCTTTCCAAAATCTGAAGCTTATAAACCTGCCTGTGTATGTACTTGTTCTTGCAGCACAACAGGTGCTATTATCAGCAATATACCTGCACCAGATAGGGGTTGCTATAAAAACGAACATGTCATCCTTATGGTGAAGGTCTAGAAATTGGTTTGTTCAGAATGGGTGTTGTAAAACCTAGGCAATCACCTCCAACAATGATGATAAACTGTTAGTCCAAGAGATGAATAAGTATCAGAACTTGGAACCCAAGCATTCATGCTTGCATCCTGGCTTTGCCAGCAGACAATACCGCGATCCTGATCAATCATCTTATATCTCGTACATTACTGTACTGTCTTCTGTGAAGTTTGCCTCCTCTCATGCTGGTGGCATCGTTTAGCCCATTACTCGATCTTTCTTCTTATGTAGGCCATTTGAGTGGAAGGGGTGGTAGACAGAAGGGAGCAGACCAGATGGTTAAGGACTCGGGCAAGCATGTTTTATTAAAGTTTGCTCGTTTGACACAAAAAAACGCTTTGCATTTTTGTAGAAGTCAAAGGTTTTTCTGCATGTTTATAAATGACAATTTGACAAGCCAGTGTTATGGAAGTATGTAAAGCTTTAAAATACAAAAGACCAACCCAGATTAAATCTGTTAAATCACACTGATTGGTATGCTGGTACTTATATACGTCTCTTGATGATGGAGAGAATGAAGCTAGAATCATTCTGTGTTACACCCTTCTATAATATTTTGTTTTTAAAAATGGTCATGTTTGGTAATGTGATTGGTGTACTTTCCAAGTCAGTTTTATAATGAGATATTTTTGTTCCTGGTAAGAACTGGTAATGAAAGTGTTCAAATGCAGAAATTGAAGCGTTGGCACAAATCCAATATTCACCCCTTAACTAGTGTGTGTAATGCTGGGCATCTAATTTAATCTTGTATTGCCTAGCCTCTCGAAATTGCCAGTCCCTAAACCATTCAAAATTGTCAGCCAATCAGAGAGAATTTCCTTCTCAGGTTATGATCGTCAAAACACCCCACTCATGGTTTCACTGGCTATAGTGTTAATTCCACCATAATAGTGAGCATTGATATATTGCACACCACAGTCACTTTATTCTTTTGATCTCTAATGGCAACACTATTTTAAAACCATGTCCTACCCATAATCTCAGTCTGTCTGGATACAGACACCTTCCTGGTAGCTTCTAGTATGCATTCACTATCCATGCTATGGTATGTGTAGCTTTCTCCTTCCTACCAATTGATCTGCTCGATCCAGCTTGAGCACGTTTGTATTCTGTGAGGCAACAAACGTGAGTTCTCTGCCTATTCTGGGCTATATGTACCTTTTCCATACGGTCCTGTATTAATACTATGGGCTGCATACCTTCCCGGATTCTATTGATAAAAAGTCTCCTGTATCTATGCTAGAACAGAAGTAACCTATTCATAGACTGACAATGTTGGCCTTCAAATAGTACTTGCTTATCAGCCTGATTAGAGCAAGAATGAAGTGGGTAAGGGGACTTAAAGGGAGTAAACATCCTTATTTCTAATGCTGTGGGGCACCATATAAACCTATGGGTTGCGATTGCGGCAGGGGGGTGTGGGGCAGATATTCCGGATAACTTAATTCCTTTGGTTTGGTGGAGGGGGCTCCATTGATGTCTGTGCCCAGGGCCCCAAAAGTGCTTAAAATGGCCCTGCTGGGGAGACTCAGGTACAGCGCGGAACCTTTGCTGCGGTCTCCCTCTGCCAATCTTAGATCTGGCAGTAGCTGCCCTTTGACCTCCTTTCTGCTGGACAGTGTTCCTCTCTCCTTCACTGTCGGCCTGGCTGGAGATTCTCCTGCCCCGCAAGGACCTTTTGCAGCCTTCTCCCCCTGCTAATCCTCGATTAGGAAATAAACAATATTTGGGCTCCCGGACGTTGTTTCTTTGCAAACGCTCTGGTTTCGCTGATTTCGTTGATCCGTGTGCATGCTAAATCAAACCTCCCAGCCCCCAGTTTACGGCCCGGGCCTCCCATCCAGGGGGGCCCGGGTGTATAGGGGCTTTTGCGTTCACCGTTCCACACACACGTTCCTCGCACGGTAGGTCGTCTGATGTTCTCAAATTAACGCTTTTATCCACAGATGTACAAGGGATCAAGCAGGAGCTTCTTTCAGGTCGTTGATTCCTCCCATTACTTGTTCTATACTGGATCTGACTTCATGACCCTGCACTGTCTCCTGCAGTAATCCTTGGTCTCGCACTTGTGCCGCCCAGGAGGTCCTTTCAGTATGCTTTTGGTTTTTGCGTCCTCATGCCTTCATTTTGGTCTTCCTATTCCTGTTCCTGTTCTTTGTTACCCTTTCCCGATCTTCATAGACACCTTGTCAGGTAATTCCTTCTCTCAATATAGCCTGATTGGACGAGGGAGAGGTTGCCCTTCACTTAGTAATTTTGTGTTTGTTTCCTCCCTGCTAGATTCTGCTGTGCTTATACTCGCGGACTCCACAAGTGGGAGTTCCTCCCGACTACTTAAGGATCACTTGGGTTCAGACTTGGGGAGAAAGGTGGGGTTGGCCCGATACACACAGCCAGACTGGTTTTCATAACAATATCAGCCACCCCACATTGCAATACCTTCCATTTGGTTCAACACGGGTGGCTTGTGTTTAATTCAGTCAGTGCTTCCTTCAAAGTGATTGGCTGGTTATCATGGGATTGAATACAGTCGTTTTTGTAGATTTACAAAGTTTTTGTATATTTACTGTTGGGCCAACCCTCTTAGCTGTATACTTTCTCTTTGATCATTTGGACATTAGGCAGCCAGAATCAATAGCTGGTGTTAGGTAGAATCCTGTGCAGTGCCCTTAGGGACCACTACACACAATTAGGACTACAAGTGGTAATACAAGTTCATCTTTGGTACAAGCCTGTACCACACTGTTAAAGTGGTAGCAGTAGTGGAGCAGCCAGACTCATCTCAAGAGTAAATGAGCAGTAGTAGAGATTACACAAAGGACCACAATTACTGTGACTCAAGCAAACACTGACTCAAGGTTTCAGGTAAAAAATATAAGTACATTTAATTAAAACCATCTGTTCATAAAGCACTTCACTTCTATAAATTCAAAACCACACGTAAAAATACACCACACACAACCACTTCCACTTGTTCCAGTAAATTCAAGGAAAGCACATTAGGATTTGACAGACCAGTGTTGCGATACTAACGCGTACCCGCGGACAGAAATGCTCAGAAAGTTAAAACACACTTTGTACTTTAGAATTTCAAACAAGGGAAAAGGGGATAAAATCACAGGCAAAACTTTTCTCTAGGCAAGGGAATCAGAGGACTTGTTCAAAGATACAGATTCAAGTCAAT
The DNA here is from genome assembly GCF_040938575.1 of Ambystoma mexicanum. Taxonomy (NCBI): domain Eukaryota; kingdom Metazoa; phylum Chordata; class Amphibia; order Caudata; family Ambystomatidae; genus Ambystoma; species Ambystoma mexicanum. The sequence goes on from NC_090931.1 coordinate 1,393,436,629, forward strand.
AGGCCTGCGCCAGTGTTACTGGAGCAGATGCTCAATTGCCGAGGATCACATGTTACACAGTTCGAGATTCGAGATGCTAAGAGTACTTAGATATTGTCAAATGGAAGGAAACGTTATAAGAGGGTGGGAAGAATGGGAGGAAAAGTGTTCACCCATATTCCGGATGGTCAGTCGGAGGGAACAACCAAATGTGCACACTACTTTATTCCATTGGAGAAAAGCTGGTGCCACGGCAGTTGTTCCTGCAGACTCACGGTTCCTGCGGCTTCAGTCGTTCGGACAAGAAGGACGACGTCTGGAGCGATCTGCCCTACCCAGGGATGAGGCCAGCAGCAGTGAAAAAGACAACAATGAATAAAAGGTGAGCTCCTTTAAATCAGGAGAGGGCTCTTCTGATGACTATCCGGACCACTACGGCACAGCACTGATTTCGACCCAGGAGAGGATGCTCTGACTGAAGAAAGGGTGAGCTGGTTGATGCCACCAGGCTCAAGGGAAGAAGACTCCGGACTGGATCTTCTCTTTTTGCTGAAGGCTAGATAGCTCAGGACTGCAGCAGGGCTTCACTGGGATCCGGGGTTGCAGCAGCCATCTTCTTCTCCGCTTCTCTACGGTTCCTTGCAGTTCCAGTGGCGACTCTGACTTCTAGCCGAAGAGTCCTGCCTTTTATGCCAAAATCCCCCATTCACACAGCCTGGCTGTCAATCACTCAGAAGGGGGGTTGTCCAGCCCGGACAACCACCTCAGGTAATCAACACAAAGTGCGACTTAGGTCTCCAAGGAGACCCTGTCCAGGGGGTGACTATACCCCTGCCTCACATTCAGCCCACCTAGACACCCAGACGCCAAAGGAGGGCTGTTAGGGAGAATTCTCATTTTGTGGCTAATTTCCCTCACCTAGCGAGTCCCCCAGCAGCTTTGCTGGATTTCTGGAATTATTTTTTTCACTTGGTAAGAGTGTGCCTCTTTTTCCCACTCTTACCTGTATTTTGCCATGTGTACTTCACCTGTTTTTGTGATTGTGGACTCTGGAGTACACCACTTCAGTAGCCCCCTCTTTTGTGTGTTACACAGCACCTTCAGTGCAGTGACACAGGGTTGTCTTTTAGACTTCCCCCCGACTCCATTTCTGAGGCGGACTACTGTCCCCCAGAAAAAGGTAAAGTTGCCAGTAACTTTACCTAGTCATTTAACCACAGATCCAGTACCCCCCATCTTACATGGAGTACTGGAAAGGGTTAATCCTTAGCCCTTTTTATCTGTACCTCCTAGAGCATTGTTTCGCTCTTTTAACATTTACACTTGGCTGGTGGCAGTGGTATCTATCCTAACTTTTCTACCGCGATTATACTATATAAACGTGGTATTGTTTTAGGCTATTATATTAGCCTCGAACATAAATCCGCTTGACCAAACACTCTTTCTTTTGGCTCCAGTTGGGTTTATTCCCCATTTCTTTTTGTTAAAGTCCTTCTTGTGTTTTACTTTGCACGGCAAACCAGGTTTGCCTTCTTTGTTCACTGTCTTTTGGCGGGCTTTTGCCAAGAAGCCCTCCTCCAGGCGCCTGGGTGTCTAGGTGGGCTGAATGTGAGGGAGGGGTGTATGTAGTCACCCCCTGCACAGGGTATCCTAGGAAACCCAAGTCGCACTTTGCCATGATTGGCTGAGGGGGTTGTCCGGGCTGGACAACCCCCCTGCTGCGTGATTGACAGCCAGGCTGTGTGAATGGGGGATTTTCGCATAAAAGGCAGGTCTCTTGGGCTAGAAGTCAGAGTCGCCACTGGAACTACAAGAAACTGAAGCGAAGCGGAAAAGAAAGCGGCTGCTGCAACTACCCCGTTCCTGTGAAGCCCTGCTGCAGTCCTGAGCTATCTACCCTTCGACGACCAGAGAAGATCCAGTCCGGAGACTTCTTCCCTTGAGCCTGGTGGGGATAACCAGCTCATCTTCCACAGCCAGAGGATCCTCTTCTTGGTCAAAATCTCTGCACACTGCTGTAGTGGTCCGTATAGCCATCTGAAGAGCCTCTCCTGTTTTTAAGGAGCGCACCTTTTATTCACTGTTGCTGCTGCCGGCTTCATCCCTGTGTGGAGCAGAGACGTCCTCCTTCGTACCGAAGCTCCAGGAACCGTGGGTCTGCAGGAAACTACCAGGAACAACTGCCGTGGCACCAGCTTCTTCATTGAATAAGGTACTGTGTTCTGCTTGAGGAATTAGGGTGAATTCTTTTTCTTCGCCTCCAAGGCTTGCCCTGGTCTTCCCTCCTTATAAGTTTTGCTTCCTCTGTTGACAATATCTAAGTACTCCTGGCAACGTTGAATCTTGAACTGTCCGACTGTGTGATCCTGGACAACAGGAACCCGGTTCCACTTGACACTGGCTCCGGTCTATTGACTCTTGAATTTCTGTCAAAGAGTGTTCTCTGATTCTCTCAGCCTTGACAAAAGTATTGCCTATGATTTTTGCCCCCAACTCTCTCTGGTTAACTCAGGTGCTAAGTGTGTTTTTGCCCCGGTAACATTTCTTGTCGCGGATACGCATATCTTTAGTAAGAATGAACTGTCATTCCTGTCAAAAAGTGATCGCATACGTATTCCCGGTAACGTCTTTTGTTTCACAACACCGGTCCGTTAAAACATCGGGTACTTACCTTGAGTTAGAGTGTACCAAAGTGAATTGGTTGGTGGTAGTGTATTTTACGTGTGATTTTGAATTAATAGAAGTGTTGTGTTTATAACAAATGGTTTGAAAATAAATGTACTTATATTTTTTTACCTGAAACCTTGAGTCAGTGTTTGCTTGAGTCACAGTACTTGTGGTCCCTTTGTGTAATCTCTGCTACTGCTCATATACTCTTGAGATGACCCTGGCAGCTCTGCTACTGCTACCACTTTAACAGTGTGGTACAGGCTTGTACCAAAGGTGAACTTGTATTAACACTTGTAGTCTTCATTGTGTGTAGTGGTCGCTAAGGGCACTGCACAGGATTCTTCTGCCTAACAAGGGCTTCTGGTCAGAAGCCCGCCAAAGGTTGGCGAACAAAGGAGGAAAACCTAGTTTGCCACGCAATGAAAGACCCGAGAAGGATGTTAACAAAAAGAAATGGCGATTAAACCCAACCAGAGAAGAAATAAAACGTATTTGGGCAAGAGAGTTTAAAGTTCGAGGCTACTAAAATAGCCTAAAACGTTACCACGTTATATAACATAACCGCAGTAGGAAAATTAGGGTAGGTACCACTGCCACCAGCCAAGTCTTAATGTTAAGGGAGCGAAACAATGCTCCAAGAGGCAAAGATAAAAAGGGCTAAGAATTAACCTTTTCCAATACTCCAAATAAGATGCGGTGTACTGGATCTGTGGTGAAAAAGTGACTGTGTAAAGTTAATGGCAACTTTACCCTTTTCTGGGGGACAGTAGTCAGCCTCAGAAAATGGAATCGGTGGGAAGCCTAAGAGACAACCCTGTGTTACTGCACTGAAGGTGCTGTGTAACACAGAAAAGGAGTGGGGCTACTGAAGAGGTGTACTCTAGACTCCACAATCACAAAAACAGTCAAAATACGCATGCCAAAAACATATAAGAGTGGGAAAAAAAGCTCACAATCTTACCAGGTGGAAAAAAATAAACTCCAGGAATCCAGCAAAGCTGCCGAGGGACTCACTAGGTCAGGGAAATTAGCCATTGAATGAGAATTCTTCCTAACAGCTGGTTAGATCAAATTGGTGATACACCACCTGTGGACTGTGGTATATATGCTGCCCACTCAGCTCCAGTTGTCTGTGCCGCTGAAGCAACAAAGGACCATGCATTCCAACAGCTTTACTCTTCCCAGCACCACAAGGCAGTCCCCACACGCATCATTCAGCTGCCCCACCTTTGAATGAAGTGCCAGGGCCACAGCAAACTCTGCTAACTTGTCCGTTTGCACTATCCGGGCTGGCGCCATCTTCGATATCTCTGCCACTCAAATCTGGTTTGAAGAGCTGCATTCACTGTCCCACTTTCAAATAACTGAGCTGAATTAGATCAACAACAGGAGAACCCTGCCCAAAGCATCTATGCTGGGGTCCGCCACTCCGCCCATCACATGACCCCTATTCAGCATACACCAAAGTTCATTTTGAAACAAGTACACAGTCTGGAACAATGATTCCGTTACCTAATTTACTAAACTCTTGTATGCACACAGATGTCTATGCAGTGTTCAGACATTTGGTATCCCCATGTCTACCGGATGTAGTGTCTAGTTTTTAATCCCCTTCTCATGATAGTCTGTGTTTACAGTTAATTTTGTTTATGTGTCTGAATGATTCACCACATTTGAACATCATTTACACTCCCTACTATTCACCCAAACATCATGATTTCTGATACCAACAAGATGACCAAATCTGTTAAAATAAGTTTTGCAAAGATTTGGAGAAGGCCTGCAGCAGTGAAGCAGGGCAGCAGCTGGTGAGATGGGGTGGGGATTTGGGGGAATGAGGGCTTTCTGAATTGAGGGAGCTTGCCCACAACAGTCTTAAAAGAAATACAGAGGCAGGTTGTGGACTGCAACAAGATGATGATAGGGCCAAGTTCAATTGAAGAAATAGGAAACAGTTCCATATGAATGGTGTGAAGGATGATAAAGACTCTCTAAGCAGGGGGAAAAAAAGGCAGGCACAAGCAAAACAGGAGACTGACATCCTCTGATGAAAGTAAAGTTGACAACAGACATGATAGGTGCGCTCCAAAAGTACTGTCCAAGGCAATGTTTATCATTAAGACAGCTGAAAATTCATTCAGTTGTTCTGTATTTCAATCATACAGAACATTGTGCATTCAATTGTTTCTTTTTCAAAGCAAATTTTTTTTAGCAATTGTTCTAAATTTCATTAAAGCAATTATGATTTAACTTTCGATACTTGCATTCAATTGTTTCTTATTCAAAGCAAAATGTCTTTTAGCAATTGTTCTGAATTTCAAGCCCCTCTGGTTTCCAATATTGATGAAAAAGAGAAAGAGAAATGTTTGTAGCCCCTCAAAGAAAGATGTTTGTAGCCCCTCTGCACTTGTTTCTACATCCAGTTACGATGGTTCATCATGAGGTTTGTAGTGGTTTAATTTTATCGTACACTAATTCAAGAAAATATTTGTTGCTTCAGAGCTAAGTTATTCTGATGTTGATCCTTTTTCTTTGGCTTATAGCCATTAGTTCAAGAGGTGTGCTGTTAGGCAGATCTCGCATACTTTTGTTACTCCTTTACAATTTTGGCAGTCATTAGCCCACTTTTATTTTAGAAGAGAAAAGGAAATAATCCTGGTCCTAGTTTCTGTGGTCACACGCGAGATCCGATAAACATAATTTAGCTCTGAAGCAACAAATAGTTTCTTGAATTAGTATATGATCAAATTAGACTACTACAACCCTCCTGATGAACCATCCTAACTGGATGGAGATACACGTGTGGAGGGGCTACAAACATCTTTCTTTGAGGGGCTACAAACACTTCTCTTTTTCTTTTTCATCAATATTGGAAGCCAGAGGGGCTTGAAATTCAGAACAATTGCTAAAAGAAATTTTGCTTTGAATAAGAAACAATTGAATGCAAGTATCGAAAGTTAAATCATAATTGCTTTAATGAAATTTAGAACAATTGCCAAAGAAATGTTGCTTTGAATAAGAAACAATTGAATGCAAGTATCGAAAGTTAAATCAGAACAACTGAATGAATTTTCAGCTGTCTTAATAATAAACATTGCCTTGGACAGTACTTTTGGAGCGCACCTATCATCTCTATTGTCAACTTTACTTTCATTAAAAGCACTGGTCAGTCACAGTGTTACAGAGACAAGCTGCTGCAAACAATCTCAAATATAGTCTAAACCTCACCAGGAAACTCGCCATAATTGTTCAGACTGTATTCACCCAACACTAGGGATCCTCTGATGGTTTGGATTTCAAAAGAGAAAAAAGTTACCAAGTTATCAGATTTGGGTGCAGATTATGTGATGGACGGAATGAGCGGTAAGGAAGTAAGGCTGTTGGTGAGAGATTGCAGGGTTCTGAATAATTGTGTGGGAGGTGGTGATAAGCAAAGGAAGTACCAGGACTAATCATGGTCACTCACCAAGAGGCAGTTGTTTTATGCCAATTTCTCGGTTCTATGTGATATTTCCGCATATTGAAGCCCGAACACAAACAAGATAGATTTCATTCCCTCGATTTTGTGCGGCCTTCAGTATGCGGAAAATATGCCACTTCCATGACACCGCTAACCTACCTTTCCCCCAAATCTGATCCCCCGCCCGCCCCGATCCCTTCACGAGCTGGCGTGATTTGTTGAAAATAAGGGGGTTTCACCCCCAAACTCCTTTTTCCTTTCCCATTACCACCTTTCTACGGCCAAAGCCATCTTCCTATACCCACCCCCACCATGGACACACTGTCACACAAATGTGCACGCGCTCACTTTCACCCGCTCCCTGCCCCCTCCCTTCTCTGCCACAAACATTACTCACATACACAAATCAAAAACACTTGCCCGAAACGCCCACGTCTTTCCTATCTAGTCCTGGACGCGCCTGTCAGCCCCTGCGCGTACTCTTGTGCGGATGACGGTTCAATTTAGAAAGACCGCTCAGAGTGGTCTCCGAGCAGTCTTTCCACATTGATCTTTAACACAATGCTATGGTTAGCAGTCTGCCTAGTCCTGCACTCAGTCATCAGATGAGCAAAATACCCAGGGAAAAAAAAGAGACATATAAAGTTGCGATAGAAAGGAGCCATACCAGAGAAGAAAAAGTCCAGCAGTTTACAAAGAGGTATGTCATTGCCCCAGTCACATCCCAGACTCACGCGATTTGCAGCAGTAAAATGTTCCAGTGAGATTGGTTTCAGTCACTGCATTCCAGCCCTTGGAGGTGATGGCTTCCGCCGGGCTGAGGAACTGACCACCCCCATTGTTGACGAGGAAATCAATGCGTCCATGGAGAGCGAGTGTTGACTTTATTAATGTCTCCACCTTCACAGGAAAAACAGTAAACATTGTGAAAACTAAGCTTCAGATAAAAAACACAATCGCTGACAAAAACATGCAGCTAGTAAATGGGTATTGCATTGATGTATGTAGCAGAGAGCCTACAGGACCTACTTTAGAACATGACTAACCCACACAGAAGCCAGACTATGGAAAATCTGGAGCATATCACGCTGCAGCCAGTTTGTGGAAACAGTATCATGACTAAGAAGTATGGAAACAGAAAAAAGCCAGAGTGGATGCCACTGGGATTGAAAACGACCTGCAATTGACGAATGTCTACTAGATGGTGGGTTTGTCAACTGAAATGAGAAGTACAGTATGCCTGGCAAAATCTACACACCCCTACATGAAAACACTCTTAAGGACTATTGTTTTATGTTGGCCATGGCACTGAATTTGGTGCATCAAAGCAGTGACCTGTGGGCATAAGTGAAGAAGAAAAGTTTTGAAAACAGCAGAATGTTAGCCCCCTAAATACACAATCAATAGGGGCTAGGGGAAAAGCTCAAATTCGAAAATAGAGAAAGTGCAATATATATGTGTGGAAAGTATTTTACAGTAACTTGGAAAAGGACCTGGAAATATCTGAGCAGGCAGATTGATCCCAAGGCTCATAAAAAGTAATTTATGGGAACTCGATTGGAGTCTTACAGTTCATCACATACCATCATCATCATCATATAGGTTACGCTATGATTGTATATGGGAAGGAGATACATTAGTCAGTTCCAAATTAGAGAGGTTCCCTTTGTGTAAAGCATGTAGAGAGATTCAAGGATTTCGTTTAACTTGCTACCTACCTTAAAGATCACTGGCCCTAGAAACAAGTCATCATCTGACAAGCTGTACTGTTGTTTATGTGGGCTTCTTGATACATCTCATATTTCTTGAAGGTTACTCATTTCAGCCAATTTGTAAATTCCATACCTAGCAAGTGTCCACTGAAAAATGTTGTCGGTGTTTAAGAGTGAGTGTTCAGGTCTTATTGGTTTTATCATCGTTAACATTTTTATCTGGTTTTATTTCATATATAACTAGTGAATTAAATATTGAGAACAAATAATTGGTAGTGTAGAGAGAGAAATTATAATTAGTAACTTTTAGTGATGAACTTGTAGTTTGTTATTTTGTTTAGGTTTATGAGCCTTACTAGAATACATTTAAATATTTTAGATTTCAAATCTAGACTATGCATGGTAACACATGATTTTAGTGTCTTTATCTCTTGAGTCCATTCTGTATTTTGATTTCTTTGTTTTCTCTTTTTAGTGGGAACGTTTTGTATAAATCAGATCACCCAGAATAAAAATATCACTAATGGTAAACATTGAAAATGAATACTCCTAAAACTAGTAGTGACAATACATGGATTGACATTTTTGTATTTCAATATTTACACAAACACTTATAGAAAGCTGCTGTTGCTCCTATTATGACATCATCACATAGTGAAATTTCCTCCTTTTGTTTGGCTCCAGGCAGTGTGCAATCAATAGTTTGAAATGCTCTATTCACCATGTATATTTTGTGCAGCTTTAGAATGTCACCTGCACACAAGGGAGAAGAGCAGCTCTATACTTGCTTCCAGAATGAGTCAAATGACTTTATGAAATTATGTACACATCCCTTCAGTATCAACGTGTGTGACAGAGGTGGCTAATCCCTACTAGCCACATTAACAAAATGTAATTTCATGGAAGGCACCACAAGATTTATCAATTGGGGCGTACACCTTCAAGGAACAGAAACTCAGGAAATCTCATCTCCAGTTTTTTCGATAAATTCGCACCCATGCTGTGTAAAAAAAAAAAAAAAAAAAGACTAAATCAATCTTTGCTTGTGTTGTACGCCCCGCCTTTACTGGGCTGTGTGGCTACAAGGTTCGAGGAGACCACCAAGTGGCGCCATAGTGATTGCTATAGACTATTCTTAAATGATAAACCGAACCTATCTATCTCTAATGCCAAGGGGATTTCCTTACATTAAGAAAGTTGGGTGCTCTTCAGGAAGTCTGTGTGAGTGAAAACAAGAAAAGACACTGCCCAGTCACACAAGTTCCAGCTACTGTTAGTAATTCAAGAGAATGACTCCCTTCTCCTTGATGCAAAGCATCCCAACGCCCCTCGGGTTCTTCAAAACAAAAGTTCCATACGAATTCTGGGTTCTCTGTAATGCAACAGAAATCTGTAATCGCACAAAGTTCTTGTGGGGCTAGGAAAATGACTCCCTTCTCCTAGCTGGTTCCCCAATGTCTTTCACAGTTCTTAATAGTTTATGCATTTATTTATTTATTTATTTCTATAGTGCCGGGGCACTAGTTGGGGAGGTTCACGGGGCGAAGGGGGGACAAAAACACAATGCGACGAACAGAAAAAGAGGACAGCTCCTTTGGGGGTTATCCAAGAGACGAGGAGGACTACTCAAAAAGATAGATTTTCAATTGTCAGCGAAAGTTGACCAGGTTTGTTTCAACTCTCAAGGTCTGAGGAAGTGTTTTCCAAAGTCGGGCTGAGGTCACAGGGAAGGACTTCCCCAAACTGTTGACACCTTTAAATATGGGTTGAGTAAATAGGGCCTGAAGAGCTCTTGTGGGATGAGGAGTCACCATGTTCTTAAGGTATAGCGGTGCATGTCCAATGAGACATTTGTGGATGAGCAGAGCCACTTTAAATTGTATACATGCAGAGAGAGGCAGCCAGTGAAGAGATTTCCGGGTACTCGAGATGTGATCTTGCCTAGATTTACCTTTAATGATTTGCACAGCATCATTCTGGGAGATTTGCAATTAAGCCAGGTTTTTCCAGCAGTTGTCCAGTAATAATGCCCGTAATTCCCTTTTGGAGGTCATCATAATCTCAGGGTTTTGCACATCTCTGGCTCCGCCCCCACTGGGACGATGGAGACATTCCTGGAGGCCCTCTTGACTTTCCAGTATCACCCTTTTGTGGAATTGGCCTGGGAACTGTATCACAAAATGGTTTTCCCTATTCCTCTACGGTTTACAGACTCGTAAATTCTCAGCCCCCCCCTCAGACTTGTATGTATTCCCGTTACCTTCTAGTTTTGCCAGCGGTTGCGGGTTCGCTGTTCCTACTTCAGCTTCTTCTTTTAGCAGTACTCCGCCTCTCTCCATCTCGAGTAGTTGTGAACCGCCTCGGTGTAGCTGTCGGCCCCCTATGTCCTGCTGCGAAGGTTTACATCTCCTCCACGGTCTCTCGCTTTCTCCAACTCTGCCACAGTCTATGGTAGGCGGCCTCGGCACCGTTGTTAGACCACCTGGTCCCCACACTACAGGTCGTGCCACCACCTCTCCGTCTCTGCAAGTTTATTACACAGGTTCACAAATGACTCACACGATACCTCTCGGGCGTCCCGCTATTACTCTTCTCAGCCTTGGAGAAGAGCCTTATTGCAGTCTCCTGAAGGCCTGCGTCAGCTTTTCCGGATTCAATGCGGCCTCCTCGGCCGCCTGGATCTCCATCTGGCCTAATCACAGCATCCAGCTTGCCAGAACCACACAGGTGAATGACGAATAACACAGCCCTCTCACGCTGTTCAGTTTAAATAGCGTGAACGGCCCCAGCGTAACAGCCATCTAATTGACAGCAGCTTTTCTAGCCTTCGTCCCTCTCGAATTTAGTGTTTTTGAGCTCTCCTTCGTCTCAGTGCCTACGACAACAGGAGGGTTTGATGTTTTACAATAACACACAAGTTTAGTCACATAAAGTTCAGGTACTAACGTCAGAATACAAGGTTGGAGTTTAAAGGGGTTATGCTTCCCAATCGCGTCCTCATCCAAGGGAGAGCAGTCCCTTCTCCATGAGATCCTCCCTCATGTGACCACCCCTAGTGGGACTATTGGTTAGCAGCCCCACCTCCCTAGCCTCATGGAAAGGGGTTCTCCCCTGGGGAGTGACACCATCTGATGGATCATCACAGCTGCCACAAAAGACTTGGACCTTCAAATGTCTAATGGCCCTGAACTCTAATACCTTGCAATGACTCTGTTTAAAATCAGGGAAGAACTCTGTGGTTTCTGCACAAAAGCTCTTGGTGCAGCCGGCAGCTCTTGGGATGCCCTCCCTGATGCCAGCCTTCTGGACGGAAATCATTATCAGCACTCTGCCCCTTGCCCCCTCTGGACCCACTATAGGAACTTGCGTCTTAAATCAGGGTGGCCACTGTCTGGGTTAGCATTAGTTATAAAACGTTATCTATACACTTTGTCTAGTTACGGTCAATCCTCAAGTTCACTATGCCAAGAATTCTCATATTGGTTGCATTTCCCAGATGTTCTAGCCTTACAACTTTGTTTTTAGAAAACTTATTATTTTCATATTAATGCTTAACAAACCACCATATACCACTGCATGACCATTACCATAAAGAAGTTACCATCAACACATGAAAAAAAGCCTCGACAGAAAGGATACAATCATGTTCCAATAATAAATTTCTCGAAATACAAGATAGGAGCTAGTAATATTCTTCAACCATCCCACGCCCATTTACCCCAAACTTTATGAAACTTTGGAGGAGCAACCTTGTGCATTATACACTCTCCTCGCCAGGACCATACACATATCAACTTCAGCAGACAAGCTACTTTTCCTGGGGCAGTCCAGAGCACGCCACAACGAGGCGGTGATCCTTTTAGACAATCCCAAAGTTGCAAACAAAAACACTCTTATATTTCGTGAACGCAACCTCCCCCGAATTCCAAGGAGCACAAGTTTTGCATCTTTTGGCACATCGGAACCCATAACAGCAGCTAGCTTTTCAAGGCACTTCCACGAAAATACTTGAATCCGAGTACACTTCCATGGCGTGTGGAATAAAAGTGCCCTCTGGACTCCCACATCGTAAACAGTGATCACTGTCTGTCCTCCCACCATTCAAACAACGCTATGCGTGAATAGTAAACATGCTGTAAAATTCTATAGTGTATAAGACGCAGTCTAGCGGATATCCCGATCTCTCTGGGAAACATTAATGCTTACACCCATTCCTCTGGATCTAGCAAACCTATATCTCTTTCCCACCTATCCCTAAGACAAGTCAATTCCTTAGTCACAAAAGCAGTCAGTGATTGATATAAAATGGAGTTTACCTTGCTGTCAATGTGCTCAGGAAGGTTGTTAGCTTCTAGCGGGGAACTCTGGGGAATATCATTCCAAGATGAGAACTGAAATCCCATTGCGTGGGTTAGTTGCATGTACCTGAAGTGCTCTCTATTCGGGAGTCCGAACACATCTTGCAAAGTATCAAAGGGGAGGAGCTGACCCTCTTCTACCACATTTGCTAGGGTTAATATCCTACAGTTCTCCCAAACCCTAAAGTTGCAAATTTTGAGTATCTCAAGCAGGTGTGCATTGTTCCAGAGGGGTCGATCCAGGGTATATTTTCTACCCCATCACCGATATATGCATGTGCTTTGGCCCATTTCTGCTGAGTATGTCGAGCCATATGAGGGAGTGCAGTCTTCGCCATTTTGCCTACATACAGCACCTGTATAAGAGACTTCCCCAACATCCAGCCCTTTTCTAGTTGAACGTGAGGTAACCTGGGGTCTCCGTGCAACCAATCATTCACCACACTCAGTTGTGCAGCCGAATAATACTGCTGCATGTTAGGTAGGCCAATCCAGAATATTCCCAAGTCCCCACAACGTATGCCATCTTGGGGATAGAAAGAAGGACTTGCCTCGTACCAAGCCCCTCCACCCCCATAGCAGGACACTCTGAACCACCTTCTGCTTCAGCCCAAACCCCAACAGAGCAAAAATTCATTGGACAACAATTTAGCTCTCCACAGAGCCTTGATTAATGCCTGCTCCCTCTGCGCCCATGCTACTAACATCCACAACCTCATCGAAGAACACCACCTTGACTTCCTGGCAGGAACGGAAACCTGGCTACACAATGCAGCAAGACCCTCCCTCTCTCTGGCTTTACCTCCCAACTATTTCATCCTCAGAGCCGACAGAACAGACAAATTAGGAATCGTTGTCGCCTTCATCAGTAAAACTTCACTTGCGTTCAGGGAGATACCCTTACCCCCCAACCAGGCTACAAACTCCTCCTCTCCAAGCTCCTGGTCAACTAACAAACTAACATCAACTAACTTCCTCATTGTCTACTGCCAACCCAAGCACCCAACGACATCCCCCTCCTATCGCCCATCATCAAACCAGCCACCAAATTCCTAGTACTAGGGGATTTTAACCTTGGCTATAATGACACCGTAGACTCTAAACCAAAAGATCTAACGAAAACACTTACTGAGCTAAACCTCACTCAACTAGTCCACTCTTCTACCCACTCAAAAGGTTGCATCCTAGACTGGGTACTTTCCTTGAATACCACGGTCTCCATCACCACCATAGTGCCCGTGCCCAGGTCAGACAACTCAGTTATCAATTTTTGCCTCTCCCAAACACTATGCAAACCAGATGTCAAACTCCCACCCACTCTCTCTCGCAAAACACGCAGTCTCACTGAAGCCTGCCTAGCCCCCACACTGGTGAAACACCCATCTAAGAACATGCCCACACATGATGACCGACAAGCCCTGGTCTCAATGATCCTCACAGCCGTCTCACGGACCACTGACCAACATGCTCCGCTCAAACCTAGAATCCCCAATCCAGGCAGAAAAGCCACCACTTGGTTCACAGAAAATCTCACCTCCCTAAACTGGTTAATGCGCACCCATGGGCACTCCTGGAGAAATGACCCTCAACCTCGGGTCAGTCCGCACCGCACAGCCACCAAAACCTTCAGAAACACCGTTTCCTCAACAAAAGCCAACTCCTTCAAGACCCAGCCCCGACCCCCTCTCTTATCCATATTGACAAAGCTTGGTGTTCCACCATTCAAGCAGCCTTTGCAAATAAACTCAACAAACTGCAAGACAAAATGTGCACCAAGTAAAAACTTCTCTTCTTCAAACCCCCTCCCACCACCCAATCACCCTAGTCCCCCCGACCACTGCAACCACTCCCTCCCCAATTGCACTTCACAGCCATCTCCATGGAAGACATCACCACAACATTCCAACACCTCAAACCCTCAAATTGCAAAAGGGATACCTTGTGCAGCACTCTTGCTCCGGCCATAGCCGATTTTCTATATGCCTCCTTCCTCTCCAACAACATACCAACCTGCCTCAAAACCGCATGGGTCTCCCCCTCATAAAAAAACCATTGCTCGATCCTACCCTCCCCACCAACTACCGACCCATCACCACTGTCCCCTTCCTACTCAAAATCCTTGACCGAGTTGTGTATCCCCAAACTCGAAACTACCTCGAACACCACCAGTTCTAGGCACCAGACAATCTGGATTCAGACCTGAACACAGCACCAGAAATGCCCTCCTGGATCTTAAAATGAAATTAGACCTCACACACGACTCAGGCAATTTGTCTATTTGTCTCTACCTAGACCCGTCAGTGGCATTTGACTTCATAGTCCATGACGTCCTCTGCCAACATCTCCTTACAAACTTTCGCTTCTCCCACCAAGTGGCCCACTGAATCAAATCATTCCTGAGCGAGCACACATCCAAGGTCTTATAGGTGACTGCTCTGCTGACCCCATCGTGTCCAAAGCGGCATCCCTCAAGGCTCTTGCATTTCTCCAGCATTGTACAATACCTACACTAAATCCCCCTTTGATCACCTTGACACCCTGGGGATCCCATACACAAACAAACTGTGTAAATGACACGCAAGTCCTCCTGCCGATCACAGGAAATTACGCCCAGGACATCGAAGTGATCAACCAGATGTACAGTGTTATATAGAATTCCAGGTCTCCAAGCATGAAGACAATGGGTGTTCACCTTGACGTAGAACTTAATATGTCCCTCCACATAAATGTGCTGGCCTCATCCACAGCCTAAACGGCCAAGTTCATCTCCCGTAACAGGACATTTATCTCAACCTTCAGCTGCCTCACCCCAGCACGGACCATCATTGGTAGCAAACTTGACTAATGTAATGTGCTGTTTTCCGGCACATCTTCCAAGAACACAGGGAAGCTTCAACTCTTGTAAAATAAGGCACTAAGAACTGACGTAAGTCTTAAACTCTCCAACCACATCACAACAGTAAGAAGGGTTAACTGGCTACCCATAAAAGCAAGAATTGACTTTATCCCCCGCATTGTGACTAAATGTAGTATCTTCACATGTGAAATAGCGTGCATCTGCACGAGAGTATGCTCGTGCAGGAGAATGGTAGTGACGAGATGGAACGTGGAGAAAGGACAGTTGGAGGAGAAGCGAAGCAGTGAAGATGCACATTTCGTGTCCCCTGTTTATTTATAATATTAGCATAAAAATAACCTTATGGAAGTAATTAATAAATTATATAAACCTTTCTAATTTGCCCCTCCTTACTTCAATGGCGACGAGGATGGGATGCAACAATATGTTACTGCCCTGAGGAAAATGGCCCGGAATTGCAACTTCAACCAACAACTCGATGAAAGGATCAGAGACCAATTTATGCTTGAGTGCAGGAGCAGTAAGGTCAGGGAGAGACTTTGGTCTGAAGATGATCCCACACTCGATGTTGTACTTAGATTAGCCAAGGAAGTGGAGCACACGGAAACGTGTGTTTCTACTTTAGAAAATAGAATGAAGGACATATCAATCAAATCATCGATCAGTCTTGTACAATCAGACCAAGATGAAGAAATTGGAATAATTAGAGGCAACAAGAAAAAGAAAATGAGATCACAAAGAGACGGAACAATACCCAACACCAGCAATTTACAGCGAAGATCCTTTGAGAGTAGAGATACGTACAACAATCTAGCCAATACAAGAAGGCCTGGCAGAGTCGAATCTAGGAGAGGGAATAGACCCGACATGATAAGGACGTCTACGTCAGGAGGAGAACGTCAAAACAGGAGCATGTTTCCCCAGGATGGTAGAGGGAAGACCAGACAAAGAGGATGTTACCGATGTGGTAGCCCAAGTCAGTGGGCTGACAATAAGGAATGCCCTGCTCTTAAGATGATTTGCAGAAGGTGTGGGGGAAAAGGTCACATAGCAAAGTACTGTAGGACCAACCCAAATGGTGAACAAGAACAATCCTCTAACTGGATTGGAGATGATGACGATGAAGAGGAATGTGTATTCATGGTTACTGATGAAGACACACACATAGAGAGCCCCAGAACTGAAATCGTTGTGAATGGATTTCCAGTCAATATGATGGTTGACTCTGGAGCGAAGTATACGCTGATACCAGAAGAGATGTGGAGGAAATGTGGCCCAGAGTATTTACATGAAGTTGATGTAAAACCCAAAGCATACGGTGGAGTCAGGATAGAATTGCTTGGGTGGTTTGTTGCAAACTTAGATTTCAAAGGGAGGAAAGCAAGTGGTCGCATTTATGTATCTAAAAGTGGAGAGTCTGCACTACTCAGTTGGACACACCAGAAATTACTCAAGGTCCGTTTAGACCCTAATGCTGATGAAATGGTTTACCAAATCGATGGATCATACATTGGTAACATTCAGAAGATAAAGAATTAAATATTTAGAGATGATGTAATAGGATGTTTAAAGGGGTTCTCACATCGCATATTGCTAAAAAGGGATTCAAGACCCGTGGCCCAGAAGCTCAGAAATATTCCGTTGGCTCTCAAGAAGGAAGTCAAAGAGGAACTAACCAAATTGGAAATGCAAGGAGTTATTGAGAAAATTGATGCAGCGGAATGGGTTTCACCATTGGTCATTGTTAGGAAAACTACAGGAAAAATAAGAATATGTGTCGACATGAGAGAGTTGAATAAATGTGTGATCCCCGACAGACACCCATTACCCAACATACAAGAACTAATATCCACTTTGGGCCCTGCATGGTTTTTTCCACACTAGATCTCACAGCAGCATACCACCAAATTAAACTACATGAAGATTCTAAACCTTTGACGGCTTTTATCACGCCAGAGGGGCTCTATCAATTTCGCAGGATGCCATTTGGGTTAATATCAGCAGCTTCAGTTTTTCAAAGAATAATGCAGAATATACTTGGTGATATGGAAGGTGTAGTTTTCTTTCAAGATGATGTATTGGTTTTTGCAGATGATCAAGACAAACATGATATGAGGTTGAACAGAGTTTTGCACAAACTACACCAGGCTGGAATGGTGTTGAGTGAAGCCAAATCGAAAATCAATAGAAAAGAGATTGAATATTTAGGACACATAATATCTGGTGATGGTATTAGACCCAAAAAAGACTTGGCAGAATCTATCAGATCCATGAATACTCCAGACAACAAAGATCAACTAAGAACCTTTCTCGGAATGGCAGAATATTACGCCAAGTTTATAGAGAATTTTTCAGACCACACAGTTGAAATGAGGAGTCTAATGAAAATGAATAAGAAATTCGTCTGGAATAAGAAGAGTGAGAAAGAATTCCAGTTCATAAAAAAGGCTTTAGCCCAAGCCCCGGCACTGCAAAGTTATGTTAGAGGCAGGAAGACTGTAATAACCACTGATGCAAGCGATGTGGGTTTAGGCACATCCCTATCGCAATATTATAATGGACAAGAATTAGTAATTGCTTTTGCATCAAGGTTACTTAAAGGATCAGAAAAGAATTACGCCACAATTGAGAAAGAGGCTTTGGCAATCAAGTGGGCCATTGAGAAATTCCGATCTTTTGTTTGGGGGGTACAATTCACCATACACACAGATCATAAACCTTTAGTGGAAATATTCAGTACCAAAGGCCTGGACAGAGTATCCAGCAGGATTAGGAGATGGGTTACAAGACTTCAGGAGTTCAATTTCAAAGTTATATACATTCCAGGTTCAAAGAACATTACAGCGGATTGTTTGTCTCGTTTGACCAATCTTAAGGATGTTGAAGAGGATCTTGGAGATCAAGAAGCTGTGTGTGAAATATCGAGTCAAGCTGTATCCGAGGAAGATTGGAGCGATGGCATGGTGAAGGATGACACTCTATTAGAAGTTGTGAAGATGGTCAAAGAAGGGAGATGGAGGAAGAATGAAGTACTTTCTCCAGAAGTAAAGACTTTTTGGGACGTACGAGAAGAATTATACCTTCAAAGTGATTATCTCATGAAAGGAGACAAAATAATACCCCCTACCAGCCTAAGAGAAAAGATTATAACAATGGCTCATGAAGGACATCAGGGCATTGTAAAGACTAAAAGAAGAATCAGAAGCACATATTGGTGGCCCGGTTGTGATAGGCTGATCGAAGACCAAGTTAGAAAATGTATCCTTTGCTCCAAGAGCGATAAAGTGTGCAAGGGTGCGGACTATCCAATGGTTTTGAGAGAAGTCCCTGAGAGTCCGTGGAGTGAATTAGCTATGGATGTGATTGGTCCTGTTTGGAGTGATGGGTGTGCTACGTATTGTTTAGTGATAATTGACATGTTAACCAGGTGGGTTGAAATTAAATTCTTATCTCAAGTTACCACACGCGATGTTATAAAGTTCATGGAAGAAGTGTGTGAAAGAGAGGGTTATCCCAAAATAGTTCTCACAGATAATGGCTCACAATTTAAATCTGAGGAAATGGAAACATATTTGAAAGGCAAAGCCATCAACCATAAATTGTGCGCCATTTACCATCCACAAACCAATGGTATTGTGGAGAGGTTCAACAGAGTAATAAAAGATTCTATTAAACTGGCATGGGCCAATGGAAAGGAATGGAAGGTAGCAGTCAAAGAGACCCTGTTAGCCCACAGATTCACTCCTCACAGTTCCACTGGAGTCACGCCATTTGAACTTAATAGAGGCAGGAAAGCCAATACAAACATGTCTCCAGGGTGGATGAATGACCTTGTGAGAAGTGAGAATAAAATAGAGGTAGCAAAGGAGAATATTAGACACAGGCAAATTGACAACAAAAAAATGCATGATAAAAAACGCTTTAGGAAATTACCTGAATTTCAAGTGGGTGGTTGGGTGAGGATAAAACTACCTGTGAATTTGAGAAGAGATGGTTGCAAATGGTCCAAGCCCGTGAGAGTGGTAGAGATATATTCCCATGCTATTAGGACCCAGGATGGCAGAGTATGGAAGAATGAAAGGGTAATGGATATAAGTGATCAATGTTGGGGGAGTAAGTCTGATGGCTTGGGTGAAATGGATAGTGAGAGAAGCAGAGTAGGTACAACTGTTGACATTGATGATAAGAATGTGCGAGGTGAGAGTGAAGTGTCGAGCAGAATCTCTAAGAGAGTTCCTTCCTTGGCAACAGATTCAGATGAGTATCAAGAAAGAAGTAACAGGATAAGATCCAGGACGGGAAGAGAATGCAGACCACCAAGATATCTTTGTGACTATGTAGGATAATGAGAATGAGAACTATGCCAAAGAGTCTTCTATATAAAGAAGGGAGATGTGTAGTATCTTCACATGTGAAATAGCGTGCATCTGCACGAGAGTATGCTCGTGCAGGAGAATGGTAGTGACGAAATGGAACGTGGAGAAAGGACAGTTGGAGGAGAAGCGGAGCAGTGAAGACGCACATTTCGTGTCCCCTGTTTATTTATAATATTAGCATAAAAATAACCTTATGGAAGTAATTAATAAATTATATAAACCTTTCTAATTTGCCCCTCCTTACTTCACTAAACCAGTGATCCGATGCCTCCAGTCCTCATCCAGCAGCTCATTACTCACCCCCAGATTCAACCGCAAGCGAGCAGTGGGCACCAGTTTTTGTGTTACTGCCCAAACCCTCTGGAACCCTCTCCCCGACCACATCAGAAACGAACCTTCACCCTCAACATTAAAAAAACTCCCAAAAAACTGACTTTTTAACAAATATGTTTAACTTAACTCAATGATGCACACCGTATGTTTGAACTGCTAATTACTGTTTTGGACTGTTTGCTCTCACAATTCCTGTACAAGCGCTGTGATACCTCCAGGTCTGGGTGCTATACAAATGAAAAAAGAAAAAAAGTAATAAATACCACCCTCCTACACTGAGCGCTGCAAGGGTTTCAGGGCAATGCGTGGATGTCTCCACCCCCTAAACCCCTCACACAACAAATCCCGAAGAGCCGCCTCCATCTTGACAGAAACTGATTTGGGGACCGGAAGAGGGGCGTTTTGCAGCACATAAAGAAATCTAGGCAGGGATAACATTTTGAAGAGAGCCGCTTTGCCCAGTAAGTTCAAAGGGAGAGATTGCCAGTGCACCACCTGGAGACTAAATTGGTCTATCAGCGTATGAGGATTTAACGAGAGAAACTCAAAGAGATGAATACCCATCTGGATGCCCAGATACCCAAAGCCTGTTACAGAGTTCTGATAGGGGTAGTCTTGTGGAATTGCCTCGTCCCCTCTGTGAGAAACCAGAAGGTGTCTCACCCACTAGCCCCCGGGGATCTTTCATCCAGGTGGCCAGAAAACAGCCATCGCTTTTGAATCCAGTTCCTGGGGGTGGACCAGTGCGGGAGGGTCACTTGTGTGTCGGGGGCAGGGGGGAAATGGGGGAGGTCTTTGGGGAATGGGAGACCGGATGGCGAGACGCAATACCCCCTTCCCAGTAACCCCTTTACCCCATCCTACCAGGTAGGATATTTAGGAACTCAACCCCCAACCCCTTTTACAACACAAACACTTTCTCACAGACAACCCACTATGAGAGAAAACAGACTAACGCCCAGGCCATATACCTGACGTGTCACAATACAATGGTCAGGCAAGGTCAGGCAATTACTGACCATCACCCACACACCTGACTTCCATTATACTTCCCCACATGGATAAAAGGCAGAGCACACTTTTTAGCGAGGCAAAGCACAAGAGGAAACAGCAGTTCCAAGATGGCAGTTGAAAAAAAGGAGAAAGCCGGCGGAACAGAAGGGGATAGCAAGAAGGGAAGTTCCCTTGATGTTTTCGATGAGGAACCATTACTTTCACAAAGCCTCAAGTATAGAAAGCACAAGACCAGGAAACCAGGCTGAGGAATCCTGTATTGTGTGTCACAGGTACCCGCAACCCTCCTGCGTCGGTAATCAAGGCCGGGAGACTGGCCAGCTGCTGTGGTGCTGTCCTTGGCTCCACCAACAAAGCAGTGTCAGTGAAATAAGCACAGCCGGTGAGTTGGGGAGATTGATACAAGAATGGTCTGTGTTGAAGCTAATGTTACAAGGGGCAACAATGTATGGTGAGCGCTGGAAAGAACATTGTATGAAACGCGTGTGATACCCAACGCAAGTAAAGTTGAACTGCAGATGAGTGATTGAACTTTGAAACCAAGATACAATACTTTGACAGAGTGGTCTGGCACCGTGTGAGTCCTCAATAAGGTCTCTGTAAGGTATCCAGCTGAGAGTTGACGAAAGTGAAAGTGTGGCAAAGGATTGTGAATTGAAGTGGTCCTGCGACCGGTCAAGCAAAATCCTGCACACAATTCGAAAGTCTTCGATGTTGATACAGTAAAGAAAGTTTATAACAAAGTAGATAAAGTTGGTCCGAGCCCAGCAGAGAGAGACTGATTACAGATTTTGTGCCAAAGCGTATCCGAGACCGGCAGAGGGGGATCCGGGGTGATCCATGAATCAGCCAAGAAATTGGAAACATGAAAACCCAGAGTATTGTGTTAAAGTGGATCTGAGCCCGGCAAAGGGAGATCTGAAGTGAATAGTAAATCACCTAAGAAATTTGTGAAGTACAAAAAGGAAAGTAACTTTATTGTTAGTTTGTTACATCAGGCCCTCTGGAAGAAGAAACTTTGAAGGGCAAAGGGACTTTGGCACAGAAGGCCATGATGTAACTGCACCCTCCTGCTAGAGAAGCCAGAGACTGTGCTAAGCTCGAGTGTGCTGCCTTGTCCCATGCTGAAAATGTGGGGAAGGGAAGCCAACGGCTTGAATATCCTGACATATTTCTTGACCACTTTTCTTTTGCATAACATTGTTTCCCACACTATTTGTATTTAGAGTTAAGAATTGGAAATAGGTTTATTAATATAGACCCTTTTATTTTGACAAGACACCACTAGGATTGCGTTATTATTAACCGATGGTCGTAGCTTGCCCCCATCTTTAGATTTAGGATTAGATAGGCGTTTTTCAAACCCAATTGAAGTTCAATAAACACCCTTGAACTGTGATCACTTGTGCGTGCCCATCTTACTTTTGATACCATGCCTTGCTTAAACCTCCATGTATAGGGAAAAAAAATGATTTCTGCCAATTGATTCTTAAACCGCTGAACCCTGGAAAGTCTTTCAGTATTCGGGTAACTCTGAACAACAGGAGATTGGAGGGTTACCCATGTAGATCAAAAGGCCATCCACATACAGCAAAACCCGGTCTTCTCCCCCGAAGGCCATTTCAATATCTGCAAATCAGGGTCGAAGTTTAATTGCTAGTGGTTGTATGGCCAGAGTAAAAAGTCACGGAGGCAGGGGGCATCCTTGCCTTGTTCCCAGTCCCAGGGGAAAGATCCTTGAGGAGACCCCATTGACTCTGACATCAGCCACAGGCGAATTATAGAGCAAGCATATGCAGCTCAAAATGTTACTGCTAAGCCCCATGTCTTCCATAATGCCCCAAAGGAAATCCCAGTAAACAGAATCAAAAGACTTCTCAAAATCCACTGAGAGAAGTGCTAGTGGATCTGGTATCATGGAGGCTTGACTTATGGACAGCATGCACGTAGATTCAGTAGGCATGAACCTGCATTGGTCGGAATTAATTAAGGAGTAAATTACCCCCAATAAGCAGTTAGCTAAAACCCTTGCAAAAGTTTGCCTCACCATTTATGTACAAAATCGCCCTTTCAGAAGTGCAGTGCTCTGGTAGCTTACCTTTATTGGGGATAACTACAATAAATGCTTTCCTTACGGTCAGGGGGAAGCACTCATCTTGCTTACATTGTATGAATAAGTGGTGAGGTGGTCCATTGACAAGATCCCCAGGCATCTTCCAAACCTCTACTGGAAAGCCAATCAGGCCCGGGCTCTTCCCTGAATGAAGTTGAAAGACAGTTGTAACAATTTCTTCCTCTGAAATATCAACACATTTTCTGCTGTTTAGTGAGATGTGGAAGGACCATTGGCTCAATACCTTTCAGCCCCTCAGATATGGGCTGCTCTAACAGGGCACGATATGACTCATAATATATTGCAAATGCATTCGCGATTTCAGCGTTGTCCGTTAGAATATTCCCATTGGCATCGTGCAAAGCTCTCGCAAATCCATTATCATTATCTCTTCTTTTCGACCATGCTAACATTTTACCAGATTTAGCTCCAGATTCACTGCGTCTGTTAATTGTTTAGTGCTACATTATGAAGCACCTCCTGGGCCTTCATAAGCGCAACCTGTCCACTGGGCACACAGTGGCAAGGAAATCCACCTCGGCCCCTGTTGCGGCCGATTCAGCCTTCCTTACCGCTGACATGTGCTGTGTCTGTTTTGGTGACATCAGCAAGATTAATTCACCCCGAGAACCGCTTTGTATCCCTCCCATAAAATAATGGGGCTACCCGCTGACCCTTCATTAGTAGCAAAGTATTCCGATGTAGCGTGAGATATGGCCTCCATGAATTCAAGGAAACCTAAATAGTACATGTTTAATCGACACATGCCTTTGGGTTTTGCGCACACACTTTCAAGTTCAATAAGGAGTAGAGAGTGATCCAAAATCCCTCTAGCAAAAACGTTGCAGAGAGAAGCCTATGACTATTATATTGTGGGATGAAAAAAATAACCCAATCTTGAAATGGAGCCGAGAGCCCCCGAACAAAAAAAACGAAAACCCTTTTTCTGAATTATTCAACATTCTACAAGTGTCCAGCAGACCCATTGCCATGGCGAATGAGCACAGTTTAGTGTGCAAATCAAGGTTCCTACTGCCAATGCGTGTTCGTTCCAACCCCAGGTCCATGACGTCATTGGAATCTGCCCCCCCAAAACCCAGGAATCAACTTGACTATGCACCATTATTGATTTATTATATTGTTCATTTATAATATTGTTCACTTATAACATGCTTAATACCAGAGAGTGATTTCTAAGCGCGGGATCGGGATTCGAACCTGTGTTGCCTTGCTTTCACGACAAAACGCATTGCCCCTGAGCTATCCTTCCTACCAGGCTTCTGAAGATCATACACATATACACAGGAATCTTAGTACCCCATGCTCCCTTGGAGCATGGGGCAATAGGATTCACTACACAATATGTAGTGATTAATTGAACTTTATTGTCATGTTTTGGTTTTTCCTTTTGTATTAGTGTTTGTAGTCTTGGTGTTTGCTGTGCTTTATTCCGAGCTATTTGGATGCATTTATGCGAGTACCCGCTAGCTGTGAATCTGGTAGACCCAAGTTTGCATTCCTCGTTTGTTGGATCTGCACAGTTTCTTCTGGCTCTTATAAATTCCCCTTTTGGGATATTCCTGATCACCTGTTCGTAGTGGCAACTAGTAGCAAACGGTGTAGAAATGACTTCAGTCTCTCTACAATAGGTTTTAGTTGTAAGGTGATCTCCTGATACATGAATTGTCAAGTCTAAAAAGTGTATCTCTGTTTTGCTGCTGATTCCTGTGAATTCTATTCCCCAATTGTTATTATTGATTTGAATTCTGAAGTCTTCCAAGTCTTGAAGTGTACCATTCCATATAAGAAGGATGTCGTCAATGTAGTGCGTCCATTTTATAACGCTTTTTTTGCATGGGCAAGCAAGTCCATATTATTCTCCTTTTTTTTACTAAACGAGGCACACTACTTTTGATGCACCGGCCAGCCGCACCCAGATGAACACTTGTACAGCCATGATTTTTTGCCGCAGCTACACATAGCAAGCACTTTTTACTAAAGGAATAATACAAGTTTGATGCACCAGCCAGCCCTACGCAGACGAACATTTGTATAGCCATACTTTTTTGCAACAGTCAGACGTAGCAAGCATCTTTAGGAATATAATGCAAGCAACAGAACAATGCTCAAGCTATATTTTTATACCACTTATTATTTTCAATCAGTTCCCACGACCAAAAAACATTGGGAAGCTTGCAACCATAATTTAAGCAATTTACTTTGATCTTATCGGTTAGACGGTTTTAGTTGCACAATCCTGCTACTGGAAATTATGCAATGAGACATAGGAAATTTGCATTGACAAACACCAGGAACAAAACGCTGGAAAAATGCAGGACAGTTAGCTTATACTATCCCTTGTCTATTTTCTCCTTTTTCAGACTGGATTTAGCCCGGTATTATTCAACAACTATCGGCTATTTAAGCAGTTATGACCTACGGCATAGGGCAAGAGCAATCCCCATTGCAATCTCCATATGAACAACCGCACAAACTTCATAATTAACTAACGTTCTCACGCCTATTTTTTCTCCTTATTTTGCTACCTGACTTACCTCCCTGATTCCCCACCCCGAATCTGGGTCTTTTTATTGACTTTTTATTCACTTTTCATTATTTGTTTGGTTTCCAATGTACTTCTTGGTTTTTTTTTACATTATACCGTATGGCTTATGTTGGCATTTTACATATTTTTTTCCTGTGTGATTGTTGTTTTAATGGCATTTTCATTTACAATTGGATTCTATTACACAATATGTATGATTTACTTGGCAACAACATTTTTTGTTTGACTTTTTTTGTTTGATTTGTTCCCTCTTGATGATATGATCATATGAGGTTAATATGATGGTTTTGAATGCTTGTGATTCAATTGGCTGATTATATGATTTTTTCCAATGTAATTACTTTAGACGCAAAGATATGCCCTGATTTGAGAAAGGCATTTATGATGCCGAAACACGTGTTACCAGAAAGGGGCAAAAATAAACCAATTAACTTAACACCTAATGGCACTTTGGAATTTGTCTTATACTATGGCACAGTAATAAGGTGTGTTCAAAACACACCCATTTGCAGCAAGTTCTCATATAGAACTTGCAATCCGACCCCGCTAAGTGAGTTTCTGTGAGAAGGGCGAAATCTGCCGAATATCTAGTGAGAGACTGCAACACCAGCCTCTGTTTGATGCTAGAGCACAGCCCATTCACATTCCATGTTAATAGAGAGACCGCCCTATCATGTGCCATCCTACCTGAAGACCCATTTCACAGGTCGTGTAGTGAGCTAACCCATACCCCTACATGACATCTGGCATGGAGAGAAGCCCCCACCAAACACAAACCTCAAGCAACCAAGCCAAGCAATATAGGTAAACCAAAAAGAAAAAAGTTCCCAACCCCCTCGACCCGCACTTCACCCTCAACTGAACCATCTGTCGCCCTTACCTTAAACATACACGTGCAAACTGAAGTGCAGGCATTATCAGGCGCTCAATAGCGCAGAGGGCATAATAGTTAGAGCTACACAAGGAGGAAGATACTAATCGATCCCAAGTAAACTGAAACCAAAAAGCCAGAGCGGAACACAACTTCATCCATTGTCTGTCATGGCACAATTGTTGCCAGTGTCCTCAAACAGTGCAGGCACCTGTGAGCTCAGTGGGGCAGAGGATGATGCCTCCTTCCTGCAGCGTGGAAACTGGCTTAGACTGGATTTGGGTTTCAAACCAATCCCATGCAACTAGTGGACGATTCAAGAACATTTTTTACCCCATGATATACTTTCAATTGTGCAGGAAAAAAGAGGGCATATTTGATGCCATGAGAAATCAGCTTCTTCTTTCTAGAGTCAAAGGATTGTCGCGCTCGCTGTACGTCTCTGGTAAAATCCAGAAAATCCAGAAAAAATCCAATGCTAGAGCCATTTACATGATCAGACCGGTGGCCCTCGCCATTTGTAACTCAACTCTTCTGTCCCTATAATTCAATAGCCTTGCAATCACAGTGTGTGTAGGGGCACCAGGTACTGTCCTGCTTGCAGGAATTTGGTGGGCACGTTCTCTTGAAAAGAAGTTGGAGAGCTTCTTTGGTGCCATAAAGTCAGTCAACCAAAGCTCCAGGAAAAGTTCCATACAGGGCCATTCCTCCTTCTCTGGCAGCCCTAAAATACAGAGTTTAATCTACCTTCACTGTCCTCTGCCTGGATCTTCACGGATTTGAGTTTTTGGGAGATGGACGCTAATTGCTTCTCCACCTCTCTTATTACCTCCTCCGAATCAGGATATCTGTTATTCTGCCTCCCCTACTGTCGAGGATAACTTGCGGAAGTCCTGGCGCAGGAAGGATAACTCTGACGACAGTCCGTCTATCTTCTCTTCCACTGAAGTTCGCGATTCAGCGATAGCCCCCATTATCTCTGCCAGCAAGATCCTGACCAATAGCCCACACGGTTGAAATATTGGGGGATGAAGGTTGGGAATGTGGAAGACTGTTCACTGTAAAGTGGTCCATTTTGCACTAGACTATTTCTTAACTTTATACTTTTCCATGTTGCCATATACAGCAATCCAATTAAGGAGACTCCAACACACAGCAACGCATCTCACAGGGCTGCTAATATTTGTGTGGCCCATGTTGCGCCCCTCTCCAGAGCCAGATCAGACCTCCCTATTAATGCACAGCGAGAAACCGCCCAATCTGTCTCCCACAGTGCTTGTGACACCAGTGAAATATGAGTCAAGGACAGCCGTGACCTACCTCATATCACGGGGCGCAACAGGCACACAAAGTTACCACACTATTTAAAAAGGTCCCAGGATCTAGGGAAAACCCCAGGTAGCAGACTCCTAGAAAGGTACCCAGTCCTGATGTAGCCTCTTAGTATAGAGAAGAAACCACTGGGTCATTCGCTGCGCCCTGTAAATTGAGGCTCCTCCACAACAGGAAATGTCAGGTCTGGTCTAAAAGTACTGAGAACCTAGCAGACTCTGCAGCTTCAAAGTGACCTCTTCAAGTTAGTGGCTTTGGGTTTCTTTTTTTACCATTTCCCTTGCCAATGTTTTCACAAATCCCTTATATATTGGCCCCACGTCCAGCCGCTCTAAAAAGCCCTACTGTTTTCCCCTAGCTGCTACGTCCTACATCCTGAGTGGCAAGCTGCCTGCAGAGCTAGACTGAGGCAAACACAGCACATCGCTCTCATTTCCGCAAACAGTGCATACCACCAGTGGTCTCCGGCGCAACAAACCACAACATGCTGGATTGTCTTGGCCTCATCTCGCCTCCATTATTTTTACTGGACACGTCCTATTTCTCCTCTGGGCCACACAAGCCCTGCGACATCGCCAGGAGAGGCACTCGCACTGGCCATCTTGCATACTCTCCATGGGCAGGAAGGTATGGCGGGCATTGCATGGGGGATGAAAGGGTGGTGCAGGCCAATCCATTGGTTCCTGGAAAGAGGCTCAAACCACTTGTCCAGGCATTAGTACCGAGAGGTGAACCTCATATATATGCCACCAGTTTTCCACCATAGATCCCGATCTGCATCCATAGCCAGGAAGAGGCCATAATTGCAGTGCAGTTCGGAGATGTGGCCATTTTGGAGATTTACCAACTCTGCCGGCCGCCCCCCCCCTCTCTTCTGGATATCCCCCCATCAAAACATATTTTAGTGCATAATGGTCAAAATGTTTGTAAAAGCATGGAACAGCCTTCCAGCAGGTGTAGTCAGAAACACTTAATTCCTGGGACAGTCCTAAGAGAAGGGAAGGGTATACAGTGAAATATTTGGAGATCCTTTAAATATAAACAGTACTAATGCAATAAAGATCTCAATGTATTCTAAGTAGAAAAAGGTTGCAGTCACAAGAGAAGACCCTATATTTCAAAGGGGAACTTCACAATGTTCGTTAGGAACTGGAAGTGTTGAAATTAAGAGTCTGTTGGTATTAGAACACTGAGCCCCTCGCATACCAATAATTTTGGAGCCTGCTGGGGCCTCAAGAAGCCCACAATGTAACCCCTGATCTGTTCCCATATTTTGACCTACGTTCAGAACGCAACTTGAAAGCATGACCACATAGGACCTCCTCAGGCATGATCATTTCAGGATCAGTTGCAGCTTACTGTTCTAGCTCCTTTAGGAGTACTGTTACATGGCATGGGAGCTGTAAGTCTCCCACTGTTCCTCGTTTGCACTGGTCAGCCTGCCTGGGCTGCAGTGCATGCCTCTTCTCAGTAGGGAGCAGTACTGCATCTGGGAGGTAATGTAACTAGGGAGGGACCAGCCTTGAGTGACAGGAGTGGGAAACCGTAACAGAGGGGATACAGACAGGATTACACAGTTGTAGTTGTTACTGGTAGGACTGACCGTTGGTCCCCGAAGAGAGTTAGTGTCTGGATCCTAAGAGGTCGGTTGGCTCTGGTAAGGGGAGCAGAGTTCTGCATCAGGGTTTAAGAGTAACGTTCCTGTGGCAACCTCTCCATGTTGGTTCTGTAATTCAAGCTTTGAGCATCTATCACTAGAGAGAAGAGTGAGACTGACCGAATGATGGCTGCTTTGGCAGGAATATGATTGGGTAAAGGGTAATAGATGAAACACCCCACATGTTTTAGAGGGGCATTCGGTTGGAGTGATTGTTCTCAGGGTGTGTGGGTTGTAGTGACCACCATAAGCATGTACCACTTCGGGGTGTGGGATTGGCCGACCCTACAGTTATTTTGTTGGATCCTTTTTTCGAGCCTTGGAATTAATACCTGGCTGTTCGATAGAAACAAAAGGGAGGTAAAGTTTGCAGACAGATTTATATGATATGGCATTTATAACGCGCCTATACACAAGTGTTTAAATTGCACACATGTACAATGGATTGGATGCTGAGCGAGTCAGCTTAAAATAAACATGAATTTAATACAGACATATAGACTACAGTTCCATCTATTCCTGTCTGGTTTGCATCAAAAGTCATTGTTTATTTATATAATTCGGAGGGGGCGCATTGATGATAAGTGGTGTGACATTATGTTGATTGCATAAAGATTTAGCTCACAGGCTGTTTCTAAAACCAGTTAGAGAGGGGGTGAGAGCACCGGGAACATTTGGCTATCGCGCTGAACGTGTCCAATTCAGAGAGTTACATACAGGCATCCAATTGCAGGAATCCGATGGGGCAGTGCTCATATGCACCAGGAGAAAGATTAGAGAGTTTTTTGTTGGATTCCCATGGTATTGGTGCTGCGTACACAGTTTGTAAGAAGATTATTAACGTTCATTCAATTTGTTTGGTCACAATTTGTTGAAAAAGGAGCACACTTGCTCTAATATTGTGCCATTAGGTCATTATTGTCACTGAGGGTGCGGACACGTTTTTCGACCACGCAAAGGTCTTTATCAAGGCTGTGTTAGTCATACATCAAACATAGGTTGTTATACATTAGTAGGATGTCGAATTGTACACAATTGTGGCACATCATGGGACCCAATTCGAGTACCAGGAGGTGAGAAGTGCAAAGTGAGTGTTTTTTTGTGACATGTGCATTTTGTGATAAACATAGGAAAATTAGCGTGGCTTGGGCAGCCATGGAGTAGGACGTGCTTCCTGAGCAGCTCTGGAGGATCCGACATATGATCCGTGAAAAATACCTACAAAAATGCACTACTGGTTCCAGGATTGACTATACATGCATGGGAACGTGTGTTCTGCTCACTGTATAAAGACAGAGTGAATCGTGTGTGGAATTCTGGAGGAATCGCTCGGCGAAGACGGCGGCTGCTCGGTCCATTGTCACACAAGATGGCCGACAACAAAGGAAACAAAACTGAAGCACCCGGAGCGGCAGAATAGAGACGGCAGCAGCGGGGAAAGAATGATGATGCGAAGTGGAGACGGAGCGAAACCCCTGCGGCGGTAAGCCTTGTGTCACGTTGGCCTGCGTGCTGACCCGGAAGGCATAAGCCCGGGAGCAGCGGGGGTGCGAATAGATAGGCCGCGCCATGATAAACATATTAAGTGCTTGCTCGGCATCGATGAGCAGAAAGCCGCGGTGAGAGGCGGCGGACGGTGCGACTGCTTGAAGAGTACTACAGTAGCTGATAAGGGTGGAAAAGACAGTTGGGGAGGCACGCGGACGCTGAATCGAGACAGCGAGGCATAACGGAGGCCGCAGAATGTCGGCACGATGGGCCGTGAGCAAGAACAAGAATAAGCAATCCACAATGGATATATATCTTTGCCAAAACGCAACATTCTCCTGCGGCCATCGCGCCCAAAGGCTCGATGGCACCAGCGGAGGGCACCACAGTGGCTGAAAACCATCAGATTTTAGAGGCCATCACAGAGCTGAAAGACTCATGGGGGGTTGCGATGTCGGACCTGCGCACTTCCCTGGAGGCTAAAATAGATGCAGTAGGCACAGAAGTCACCCCGCTGAGGCAAGAGGTCAGGGGGCTGGCAGAACGAACAAGCAGCCTGGAAGGTGCAGTGAAAACCAACACGGACACCAGCACTAACAACGCAAAGGAGATCCATGTACTCAAACAACAGGTAGCTAACCTGGAGTCTCGAGCGGACGAAGCAGAAGGGAGAGCGAGGAGGAACAATATTCGCGTGGTGGGCTTGCCAGAGGGTGAGGAGGGACAGGACTGGACAGACTACGTCGAGAACCTACTCCTACAAGGAATTGGGGCTGGAAAACTCTGGCAGGGATTCGCAGTGGAGCATGCACATAGAGCCTTTATGAGGAAGCCGAGACCAGGGGCCCCTCCCCGGGTGATAATCGCCAAAATATTGAACTACAAAGACTGCAAGAAAATACTGGAGTACTTCCAAAAAGGTGGAACAATCGAAAGAGCCTCGAGCACCATCACGGTGTATCCGGACTACACTATGTTGGTCCAGAGGCAACGGTATAGCTATGTGGCAATCAAAAGAAGGCTGCGCGCGGCTGGGATAAAATATATGCTTCTGTACCCTGCGAAATTGAAGGTGGTGCACAAGAGCAAAATGTATTTTTTGACACTCCGGAAGAAGCAACGACGTTGCTGGATCTGCAGGGCTGCCCGGAACGAGACACGGAAGAGACCCAAGAGGGACACGATATGTGACTGGGATACGGTATGTATACTGTTAAGGCGTTGAGTGAGCACCCCAGGGGTGCCTAGATGAAGATTATGATTAATGGGCGCGGCTGTAGGAGGCTGATATTTTGATAAGATACCGCTGACTGTAACGGACTTGAAGGACTGGAATATAGTAGCGTGTACATATATGCAAATTGTATAGCAATGTGTAGTTAACCCGAAGTGACATAGGAGCGGCAGGGCGAAAGCACCCTACCCCCCCGAATTATAGTTGTAGTAGTAGGTTGGCCACTAGTGCGGCCTCACCCTGCGGAGCTTCGAGTACAGGCGAGAGCCAGAAAGAGCTAGATGCGGGGGAGCCTGAGATCCAAGAATGGAGCTGGGCAACAGTTGGGGGGAGTGATGTTGGGAAGGGACAGGAGGCGGGAGGGAAGGGGAACGGGAAGTTTGGGGTGTTTTTGGTTAAAGGAAATTTAGAATGGGACACAAGCCTATATAGATTGGATTGGAATTCAAAGTCAGACTGCACCTGGGGGAGGAAGAACGGAACTTGTACAGGCCATGGGGGGACCTTAAGATACTTACATGGAACGTGTGGGGGCTCAACAGCTACTTAAAAAGGAACAAAGTTATGTTGTACCTGCGCAAGCAGAAAATAGATATTGCATTGCTGCAGGAAACCCACCTTACACGAGAGAGGATGGACACGATTGCTGGGAAGTGGAAAGGAGTGTTGGTGGGCTCATCCTACTCTGCTTATGTGAGAGGAGTGCTTATTTGGGTGGCGCCACATGTCCCTTTTCAGCGATTGCAAGTGGTGGCTGAGACAGACGGGAGGATGGTTATACTGAGGGGACTGGTGGAGAACAGGGAGATAAGCATTGTTAACACGTATGCCCCGAACCAGAACACAGCGGCGTACATTAGAACATTGAGTGCGAATTTGAGCGCATGCGTAGGAAGCGCAATGAACTGTGGAGGGGACTTCAACTGCGTATTGAACCCGAGGGTGGACAGATCGGATGGGAAGATGGATAGACCGGCCCCTGCAGCCAAGGCGTTACAGACACTGCTGGATGACTTTGGTTTGGAGAATGCATGGAGAGTGAGGCACCCCCAGGAAAGGCAATATTCACATTATTCTGCCCCACAGCGGTTATCAACGAGGCTGGATTATGTCTTCACATCACCAGAAATGATAGCAGAGATCGCACAAATAGAGTACAAGGCCAGGGTCCTTTCGGACCACTCGCCCCTGATTCTCGCATGGCAATACTGCCCCCCGAGAGCGAGGATCCCGACATGGCGCCTACAAGCGGAAGCGTTGCAAGACCCCTTTTTTCGGGAGGACTTGAGGGAGGAGATAGTAAATTATTTTGAAACAAATACTGGGAGCGTGGATTCGGCGGGAACACTATGGGAGGCCTTTAAAGTTGTCATGAGGGGGTAGCCATGGCGAAATCCAAGGGCCTACAAGGTGGGGTTTTAGCCGAACTGCAGGAGACGGAAGAAAAATTCGAAGAGGCCTTAAGGGGGGGAGACGGTACAGCAGAGAAGCTAGAATTGACACTTAGGCTACAGCAAAAATGTGCAGAATATTGGGAGAGATTGTGTAACCTTAATTATAAAAAATACATAGAGAGACATCATGCGGGAGGTGATAAACCGGGGAGACTTTTGGCGTGGTTATTTAAGAGTGAGACCCCCAGAGTCACAATCAGGACTATAGAAGAACAAGTTACTTTCTTACCTGGTAACGTTCTTTCGATGGGATGGTCCGACGACGTATTCCATATCTATGACATGTAATCACCACAGCTGTGCTGCTTCGGAAACTTTTTTCGACGTCTCCGTCCTGCGTCGATGACGTCGATGCGCCGTCGGCGAGGACCTCCTCCGACGTCCGACGTCATCCGATGTGATAAGTAGGACGCACGACGCCCGTAGCCTCAGTTGTAGTTTTTTCCCCCAGAACGTGTGACATTAGTCAACTGCCAGTCAGACACAAAGCCTTGCGGAACGTAAGCTGCAATCGCAAAAGAAATTCTGCAGCGGGGAAGGCAGGGCGGGAGCGATATGGAATACGTCGTCGGACCATCCCATCGATAGAACGTTACCAGGTAAGAAAGTAACTTGTTCTTCGAGGGGATTGGGTCCTCCGACGTATTCCATATCTATGACAGACTCCCAAAGCAGTACCAGAGCAAGGAGGAGGGAAAGAATTTAGAATCAAAATTTAGAATAGCCAATCAAATAGCAGAGCAAAGGACCGCCTTGCCAAAGGCCAGATCCTGTCCTCGGATGGAATCGAGGGAATAGTGACGTACAAATGTATGTACTGAAGCCCAGGTGGCTGCATCACAGATGTTGCGAATAGGAACACCCCTCTGCAGAGCAGTAGATGCAGCCACACCCCTGGTAGAATGGGCCCGCAAGCCAGCCGGTGGGTCCTTACCCGCCAAGCGGTAACACTCCGAGATGGCTAAATTAATCCAGCGAGACAAAGGCTGTTTCGTCAAAGCTTGCTCTAAACGCTTTCCAGCGTAACCAATAAAGAGTTGATCGTCCACTCTGACCCGGGACATGCGTGAAACATAAAAGCTTAAAGCTCTCCTAGGATCAAGGCTATGGAACCTCTCCTCTTCCTTACTAGGATGCGGAGGAGGATAGAATGCCGGAAGAACAACCTTCTGGGCCAAATGAAATTCCGTCACTACCTTCGGAAGAAAAGAAGGACGAACTCTAAGGACAACCCTGTCCTTGTGAAATACAGTGAAGGGTGGCTTAACTGAAAGTGCCTGTAACTCACTCACTCTGCGAGCGGAAGTAACCGCAACTAAAAACACAGTTTTCAGAGTTAACAGCCTCAAAGGGCAAGAATGTAAAGGCTCAAACGGAGCACCCATAAGAAACTTAAGAACAAGGTTTAAATCCCAACCGGGCACCAGGAAAGGTGACGGAGGGAACACATTAGTGAGCCCTTTCAGAAACTGTGAAATTAAAGGGATTTTAAAGTAAGAACACTCTTCAGACGAGCGCTTAAAGATGGACAGCGCCGCCAGGTAACCTTTAATGGTACCCACTTGCAAGCCCCTGTGGGCCAAAGAAAGTAAAAAGGACAGAACCATGGGGATGTCACATGCAAAAGGATCCACATTCTGAACTCTGCACCAGTCGCAGAACTTACGCCAACGGCAACGGTACAGAGACTTTGTTGCTGGCCTTCGGGCCGAAAGCAACACCTCCATCACGTCTTCAGGGAGGTCCCAATCCTTATACCTCAACCTTTCAGAAGCCAAGCTTGAAGGTTGAGGGATCTGACCTCTGGATGGAGAACCTGACCCCCCTCCCGTGAGAGCAGATCGTCTCGGTAGGGAAGACGACGTGGAGGGCAGATGGACAAGTCGAGAAGGTCCGGGTACCACGTCCTCCGAGCCCATGCCGGAGCAATGAGGATCATCCGGGAACCGAACTTCCGTAACCTCTGCAGCAATTGCGGGATGACGGGGACTGGAGGAAACGCGTACAGCAGCGGGAATGACCACTCCACCACAAACGCGTCTCCTAAGGCCCTTTTGGAGGAAATTCCCGCGAGCAAAACCTTTCGCACTTCCGGTTGACACTGGAGGCGAAGAGATCCACTTGAGGGGTCCCCCAAAGGGCGAAGATCTCCAGGAGAATCTCCTGAGCCAACTCCCACTCGTGAGAGATCGTGCTCTGCCTGCTCAGAGCGTCTGCCGTCACGTTTTCGTCTCCGGCCAGATGAACTGCCGAGATCGAAACTTCCTGCTGGATGGCCCAGAACTCGAGCTGCATCGCCTCCCTGCACAGAGGAAGTGACCCTGCCCCCCCTTTTTGTTGAGGTAGTGCATGGCCACTGTGTTGTCCGTCAGGATCAGGACACTCTTTCCTCGCACAGTCGGCAGAAAAGCCTTCAGGGCTAGCCTGACGGCCCTCAGCTCCAACAGATTGATATGGAGTCCGGACTCCGACGGAGACCAACGACCGCTGACTGTCAGCCCGTTGGCATGAGCTCCCCATCCCGTGAGGGATGCATCCGTCACGATCGTCACCTCCGGCCAGGGAAGCCAAAATGGAGCCCCCTTCATCAAGTTGCCTTCGACGGCCCACCACAGAAGGTCCCGGGCGACCGAGGGCGGCACCTGAACCGGGTCCGACACCCTGCCGGAGGACTGCGACCATTGCGTCTTGAGTGCCCACTGCAAAGATCTCATCCGCAGGCGAGCCTCTGGCACCAGAAGAATGCAGGATGCCATGAGGCCGAGCAACCTCAAGAACTCGAACGCTGGGAGCGTCTGGGCATGCTGAAACTTGTGCACCATCTGCTGAATGTGAAGAGCCCTCACCTGGGGAGGAAAACACTGCCCCAGGGAAGTGTCGAGCACTGCTCCGATGTACTGGAGCCGCTGTGTTGGCGTCAAATGGGACTTCTTTAAATTGAGGGAGAAGCCCAGCCTGTGAAGGGAGTGGCAGGTGACGGACAGATGATCCAGGACTTGCTCGGTAGAGCTCCCTCGATCAACCAATTGTCCAGGTAGGGGTAGACGTGAATACCCCCTTGCCTGAGATGCGCTGCCACCACCACCATGAGCTTGGTGAAAACACTCGGGGCGGAGGTCAATCCGAACGGCAGGACCCGAAACTGAAAGTGCGAGTCGCCAACCGCAAACCTCAGGTACTTCTTGTGCTTGGGATGGATCGGCACATGGAAGTAAGCATCCTTGAGGTCGAGTGACACCAACCAGTCCTGAAGCTAAAGGGCCTGGAGGACTTGAGAGAGTGTAACCATCTTGAACTTGTCCTTCCTGAGGAGTTTGTTCAAACCGCGCAAGTCCATGATGGGTCTCAATCCCCCGTCTTTCTTCGAAACCAAAAAATAAGGGGAATACCATCCCTTGTTCCTCTCCGCTACAGGCACCCGTTCTATGGCGCCTTTCTCCAGCAGGGCTTGAATTTACTGCGCAAGGAGCGGATCCGGCTCTGCAAAGAGAGGTTCCCCGGTGGATTGTCGCGAGACCTGTGCCGAAAGGGAAGACAGTAGCCGTGGGTTATGATCTCCAGAACCCACACATCTGAAGTAATGGCTTGCCACTCTACAAGATGCTGCGCCAGCCTTCCCCCAACCGGTGAACCATGGGACATGGCCTCATGACTGAGTGGGAGCGGCTGCGGCGTTACCTGAGGGCAAAGAGGCAACTGCCCGAGCGGCCTTGGCACCACGGGTACCCTGTCGTCCACCTCTGGTACCCCTGCGTTGGCCTCTTTGACTGCCAGCTCCTCTCGCTTTACTGAAGGACGAGTAATAGCGAAAGGAACCACCCCTCCACTGCTGTCCCCTAGGACGAAAAGGCGGAGGTTGGCGAACTGCAGCGCCCAACGACTTCGCTGCAGCTTTTGAGGTCTGCAACCTCTCAAGGCTCTCGTCAGCCTTGCTGCCAAAAAGGTGTTCACCGTCAAAGGGCATGTTGAGGAGCCGGGACTGCACATCAGGAGCAAACCCCGACTTCCGCAACCACGCAAACCTGCGCATCACGGTGCTCGCCGCCATGGACCTACTGACGCATTCAGCTAAGTCCAAACCCGACTGAACGGACTCACACATGGCATCCTTACCATCCTGGACCATAGCAAGGAAACCATCCCGTTCGTCCCCTTCCGGAATATGTTCAGCCGCTAACGCAACACAGTTCCACAGAGTGTGTGTGAAACGAGACAAGGCACAAATGGAGTTGGCCGCCTGAAGCGCCATACCACCAGAAGAAAACACATTCTTCGCCCAGCCATCAAAACGTTTGTCGTCCCTATCAGGAGGGCTGGTAGGGTACGACGCCTGCTTTGCCCGGGCCGTGGTCGCCTGCACCACCAAACTCTCCGGAGTGGGGTGCCTGGTCAAGTAGCAGGGGTCGCTACTGGCTGGACGGTATTTTCGCGACAAGGATCTGCCCACCGCCGGGAGACTCTCCGGAGCAGTCCAAGCCGCCGCCTCCCTTCTCTGTAAAGCCATATGGAACGGCAGTACCGGGTCAGTTGGGGGACCAACATCAAGGATGTCCGTCAGATCATCCTGCACAAACTCCCCTGGGGGAGCAGACCATCCCAAGTACTCAGAAACCCTAGCCATAAGGCGCCGGTACGAGGAATCGGCATGAGAGCCAGGCTCAAGCCTACAAAACTCCACCTCCGGAGAGGTGTCCAGTCCACTGGCATCATGCAGTGACTGCCTCAAATCGTCAAACTGACTATGGCCCGAGACAGTTTCATCTGGAACCTGACTAGGAACCAGGCCATCAGAATCCTCATCCGCCTCTGAAATATATTCCAGGTGGCGAAAAGAAGGCACCCGAGAGTGCTTGCTCTTAACCAGAGCCTTCCTAGGGGGTTCCCCCGTGCCACGGGGTACCGCCGACACGAAAGGCGTTGATGGCGTCGAGCGAATCGGCGCCGACGTCGAGAGAACAGGCATCGCGCCGAGAGGATCGGCGTCGAGGAAATCGGCGTCGACGTCAGATGCAGCGCCGCCAGCGTCGGCGGCGTCGACACAGCCCTCGAAGCCGGAGCCCCGAGCGTGTCCCTCGACGACCTGAGCGTCGACGGCTTCGAACGACTTCCTCGGAGCCTGAGCCTCGAGAAAGCCTGTCGACGCCCTCGACGCCTCAGACGTCGATGTCTTCCTCGAAGACCTCACAGGTGCACACGGTCTCGAACGCGTCGAGGACCGGGACCTGGAACGGGTACGTCGAGAACGAGTCTCCTTGTCCGAACGGGACCTCTCCCGTGACTCGTGCCGACCACTCTTGCGAGCGGTGTCTTTCGACCTCTCACGACCTCTCACGGCCGACCCCACTCGGGGGCACGGACGGCTTAGTACCCTGCGACTCAAGAATCGGCAGCATTTTCTTCCCGAAGGAAGCCCATTCCTCTGGCGTCGCATGGCTGGTGGGGTAAGCGACGTGCCGGGCAGAGTCCTCCGAAGAGGACCTGGAAGACGACCGGTGTCAGCGCTTCCGAGAGTGCCTCGAAGAGGCTGAGGAGTGGCGAGACCGACTCCTAGAAGGAGACCCACGAGACTTCCGACGATGACACGGAGAGTCACCCCTCGAATCATCCGTCGAAAGCCCCGCAGACTTCGACTTCCGGGGCTTGGACACCCGATCTACCGACAACTTCTTACGTTCGCGTAAGGCTTTGGACGTGAGCGACTGGCAGTCGATACAGTCATCCGTGTCATGGGCCTCCCTGAGGCACCAGAGGCAAGCGTCGTGTGAGTCCGTCACCGACATCTTGGACCCACACTCCCCGCACTTCTTGAAACCCGGACGCGGGGTCGAAGACGAAGTAGAAGACATCTTCACACGAAGGATTTTCACAAAACGAACAGGTTCGAAGAACCGAGAAGAACAGAACTCCAAAGAGTCGAGGCGTTAACCGAGATTCACAAAGCAACACGTTCGCGGAAAAAACGGAACTGAGGCTACGGGCGTCGTGCGCCCTACTTATCACATCGGATGACGTCGGACGTCGGAGGAGGTCCTCGACGACGGCGCATCGACGTCATCGACGCAGGACGCAGACGCCGAAAAAAGTTTCCGAAGCAGCACAGCTGTGGTGATTACATGTCATAGATATGGAATACGTCGGAGGACCCAATCCCCTCGAAAGAGAAGACGGTAGCGTAGAGGACACCCAGGAGGGAGTTAATCAAGCGTTTGTGGATTATTATAAGGTATTATACGGAGACGACAGGGAGAGTAGTCGCGCTATGATGGAAGAAATGCTTGAGGACATGGGGTTGCCCAGGATAAGCGAGGAGGAGAGAGAGGAACTAGATACCACGATCACCTTGGAAGAATTAGGGGAGGTGGTGAGGCAGCTGCCTACTAGTAAAACTCCAGGGACAGATGGACTCCCAAGTGAGTTTTACAAAGTATACATGGAAGAGGTCCTCCCCCACTGTTAGAGATGTTAAACAAAGCGTTTGAGACAGGACGCTTACCGGAGTCACTGAGAGAGGCTGTCATAATACCGCTCCCCAAACCTAATAAACCTGGGCACAGCTGTGGTTCCTATAGACCCTTGTCAATGCTGAATCAAGGCAGCAAGATATTAACTGCTGTTTTAGCAAATAGACTGAAGAAGGTTATTGGCAAACTAATACACCCGGATCAAACGGGCTATGTCCCTCATAGAAACATTACCAATAATCATAGACGACTCCAGAGAATCATTGAGTTTGGCAGAGAAAGAGATGAGGAAATGGCAATTGTGTCTTTGGATGCAATCAAGGCCTTTGACTCCGTTAAATGGCCATGGCTGCTTGCGGCCCTGAAGTACTACGGGTTAGGGCCTGGATATGTAAGGTGGGCAAAAATATTATATAGCGAACTGCTGGCTAGAGTTAGGACAGGGTCTGTGATATCGGAAAGGTGTCAGCTCAGCAGGGGTACTAGACAGGGATGTCTGTGGTCTCCAATGCTCTACATACTGGCCCTGGAACCTCTAGCAATATATCTGAGGCAGCAATATGACACCATAGGCATCGAGGTGAAAGGGGAGCGGCATCTGATCTCCCTATATGCTAATGACATGCTGCTGTACTTGCGATTCCCAGTAGAAAATCTCCAGTACATCCTAGAAGTGCTGGAGACATACGCTGTGCTGTCCGGTATAACAGTGAACACCCAGAAGTCCAGCATGTTCCCATTAGGGGGGTACATGGGGATTCAAGTGGAGCGACTACCTGTACTGCAAGTGCCGTGGGCGGTTAGCACATTTCGGTACCTGGGGATAGATATAAACCACACCGTGGAGGAAGAGCATAGGTGCAACACAGAAGTAGCCATCAAAATAATTGAGAAGTGCATGCAATTTTGGCAAAGCTGCCCTTGGCGATGATGGGGCGGGGAGCAGTGCTAAAGATGGTGGTCCTGCCAAGGCTCCTACACTACTTCGGGAACATACCGTACCTAATTCCTAAGAAGTTCTTCACCAAACTGAATAGCATGTGTAGGGACTTTTTGTGGCATGGCACGCGAAATAGAGTGGCGTTATGGAAGCTACAGAACTTCCATGACGAAGGAGGGATAAAGCTGCCCAACTGTGAGGCGTACTACGTGGCAAGCCAGTTACAGTATGTTGCCAAATGGCTCTCTGACGGAGAGACCTCGGAATTTAGGCTGTTTGGGCGTGATTATGCACCCTTTTATTTGAAAGATATGATGTGGGTACCCAGGGCGGAAATGGTGGGGCGCCCTAAGATAATGCTACTGGGGTGGAAGGTGTGGCACAGGGCATGTCAAATGATGAACCCGTCCCCATACTCACCACAGATACCACTGGTTGCATTGATGGGGGCAGACGGGCAGCTAAGAATGATACTCAGGAACCACTGGGAACCGGCTGGGGTGGCAACAATGGGTGATATTTGGCGGGAGGGCTCTAGTATTACTTTTGAGGGGCTGCGGGAAGAAACTAGGTTGCACGAGGGCCACTATATTACGTATCATAGAATGGTACAGAGGATTAAGAGAACATGGCCTGAAACTGTGTTGGAGGAAGAATCAGATGCCACCATAGACATGATATACGACATAGCTGAGGGGGGTCATGATATTTCCAGATTGTATGAAATGCTGATGTCTAAAGTGAGGAAGGAGGTCACGCAGTTGAGACTAGATTGGGAAACGGAGGTTGGAGCCCCGATGGAAGACGGGATGTGGGAACCGGTGCAGGGGTATCATAAGAAGGTGTCTAGAAACGCGAGGCTGAAACAGATTCAGCTGTACATAACGCATAGGGCATATATGACGCCTTGGAGGATATCTAGGTTTGAAAATGCAGGACGGCAATGCCCCAAGTGTGATGAGGAGAACGCGGGCATGCTGCATATGTTCTAGTCATGCCCGATCATAGAACGTTTCTGGAGGGGAGTGAAAGGGAAACTGGAAGAAAAAGGGGTCAAGATTGCACTGGAGACAGTGTGGGCCTGTCTGCTGGGGGGGTTCCCCAAGACCACAGAAGCTCAGGCACGTGAGTAAGCTGAGGGATCTGGTTTATGTGCTTGCAAAGTGGAGGATTGGCATGGGATGGAAGCCATGTGCCAAAGGTAGAGGTGTGGTGGAGAGATTTGCAAAAATGGGCCGAAGCCGAAACCATGGCATGGCAAGAAGCGAGTAGCAAAGGGGGGAGGAGGAGACTGAGTCCCTGATGGCCTGGAAATCACTGAAAGCAAACTGTTTGGGTCATTAGATGACTCAGTGGAGCCTGTAGAAGAGGAGACCGAACCATAGGATGCGGAAACTGAAGGTTTAATGCAATAGACTTGTAGAGGGGGGTGGGATAAGGGAAGTAGTGGCTAGAAGTTAAGAAAGTGTAATGAAACTGTTGGAACATGCACTGTTTGTTTGGTTTGTATTGTTTGGTTGTGTTTATAAATCAATAAAATGTTTTTTTTTTTAAAAACAGGAAAATTACATTTAGTTGTAATTACATTGTCATTAATGCATTATAGAGTTTGACACAATTTAAGATTTATATAAGCGAATGTACGATTGTAAACCAGTGGAAAGGTGGGCGGATAGAGTCAGATTGCACCATGGAAGGAAGAGGAGAGAGTAAAATGCGTCATGATTGGTATCAGTGATGGTCTCAGCTCAATTGTTTCCTGTCATATGAGCAGGGTGGTGTGAGCTTACCAAGTTTGGATGTTCTGGGGGAATAGAGTATTGTGGCGTGAGGCCTAGAGTAGTTCTTGGTAAGGGTGGATGCAGTTGGTTAAAGCAGTACAAATCAGGAACTTTGTTGTTGGCAAGAGTGAAGTTCAACTGTTAACGATGAAGCCAGCAAGAGTCAATGGAATAGGATTGTGTTCAGTTGTCTTCTTAAAGGCCAGTACAAAATCTCAGCACGTAGGTGGGGCGGTAGGTTGTCCCACAGCTCTACTGCGCGTAAAGCACGGGGTGCAGCGTCTATGACTGTAGGATAGTCTGGTGGGTTGGGACAAGCTGGTCTTGGAGATTCTCTGCCGACAGGTAGGGTGGTGCCGAGTGGGAGAGACAGCGATGAGTAATGGAAAGTATTTTTAAATTGATCCTTTCTTTTACGGGGAGCCAGCAAAACGCTTTTCTGTGGGTTGCCACAGGGTCGCGTCTTGAGAGACCCATGGTAGCTTGGATAGTGTCTGTAGAGACCCATGGCAGCTCGGATAGCATTGTTCTGTATGGTCTGAAGTTGGGTGAGGTTGCGTTCTGAAGTACCATTGAGAAGGGAGTTGCAGTAGTGAAGGAGCAAACCGATTAAAGCTCAATGGTAAGGCAGTCTTGTGCGAAAAGGAGGAGTTTGGTTAAGTTCAAGAGTTTTATGGTTTAGGCGGCTGAGGATATCGAGGTAGTCGCCAAGTGTTTTGACTGTCGGCGAGACAGGGATGGTGCAGGTGTCAATTGTGAAGGCACGATAGGCTGGGTCAAGTTCGGCTCGGCGGGTCGGCGGACCTACGATCAAGATCTCAGTCTTCTTATCATCAAGACAAAGTTGGTGAGTTTACATCCAAGTTTGGATGGTGTCATAAATGCTGTTGTTGTGGCTAGAGTCCTTCTCATAGTTACCAGAGTGGGGGATGAGGATCGGAGTATCACCTGCATAATCTGTGTAGGATATACCCAGAGAGTCGAGGAGGTGAAATAATGGCTTTGTATATATGCTGTACAGAGTGGGAGATACACAGGAGACCTGTGGGACACAAAAAGGGACCTGGGTAGGCTGTGCCACTGCGCTTCCCTGCCTGCCAGGTAAGAGAAGATCATTTAGTGGCCATGGGGTAGAAGTTGGCGGCAGAGATTCAAGTCAAATGCTGCCGATAGATCTATTAGTAGGAGGAGGCGAAGTTTGCTTGTGTCTCGGATTTCATCCAACTGGTTTTTGATGTCCAGGAGGGCAGACTCAGTACCATATCCTGGACGGAAGCCTGACTGACGTGAGCACTAGATGCTGTGTAGTTCTAGAAAGCCTTGTGCGTGGACGTATGCTACACAGTCTCAAATTTTAAGGAGGCACAGGACTATAGTGATGGACCTGTAGTTAGTCGGAATGGTGGGATCAAGGGAGGCTTTTTTTTATGAGCGGTGCTACCCAAGCTTTCTTGTGGGCAGGTGAGATTAAACTGTTGGCAAACGAGGAGTTGATGAAAGCCCTGATGATAGGGGTGAGGGCTGTGGCATAATCCTTGATGAGGGGGGCTGGGCAGGTGTTACCTTGGCAGCGGGAAGGTTTCAGACTGGTGATAAGGATGGAGGTTTATGCCTCTGTGACAGGCCTGAAGCTAAAAGTGGTGGCAGTGGAAGGGGCGGTAGGAGGGGTTCATGACTCGTACCTGTTAGGTTGAGTCAAGGAAATCTGTATTGTTACATTTAGATAATTGCAGTGAGCCATTGCGATACATCAATCCTGTGGAAAATTAGTCCTAAGGGGCATGTTTGTGGATCAGTGTATCACACTAGTATATCCTACATTTGGAAACCCTAAGTCCAGAAATCCATTGGTCTAAACCTTAACTATTGCTACTCAAATATGTAATACTAACTACACTAGAAACGCAAGGCGTTGGCAAGTGAGTGCTAAGTGAGCAGTCAGAAGTCTAGAGGAAGATTTTTGTCTGTATCCTGTGCTTCACTGCTTTTGGCTGCCTTTAATCCATTGTGCGGCACTCTATTATCTGGACTTACCTCCCGACCATTCAAGAAATGGAATCGGGGGGGCGTGGCCAGCATGCAAGCGCAGAGGACGTGAGCCCCGCGAGCTCCGCTTGCCGCCGATAATATCCTGAAGATATCATCCTGTCTGGTGGGACGATTGATCCCACGACTCCGGGGACAGCTTAAAGACTGTTGGGGGAAGCTCCGTGACAACTTTCAGTCCAGAAAACCCAATCCGTGGCGTGATAGAGCGAGGAGAAGTCTCGGCGCGAAGAACGCGCGAATCCGA
The DNA here is from genome assembly GCF_040938575.1 of Ambystoma mexicanum. NCBI lineage: Eukaryota > Metazoa > Chordata > Amphibia > Caudata > Ambystomatidae > Ambystoma > Ambystoma mexicanum. The sequence goes on from NC_090931.1 coordinate 1,393,481,578, forward strand.
CTTCAAAATGGCCGCCGCGGACCGATTCTAGTGACGGACGAAAACCTCCTGGAGCCTGCAGCGTGTGAGAGCTCCTGTGCTGCTCCGCAACGGTTCCGGAGAATCACGAACAGGAACCGGGCCACATTCCAACACTCGCCCGGTGGAGAAAAGGCACAGCGCAGACACTGCTGGTGCGGAGAAGATCGGCGGCTGGCGCCCTTCTGACTCTGCCGCTCAGAAGCGAAGGCCTCTCGTCGGGAGGCCCGCAGGAGTTTTCCTGGCTGCCGGAACGGAATATAACTTGTGGCCGACAACTGGCAACTCAAGCCCAGGACGGCCGACGGAGCCCGGTGAAGTCCCCGTGCGGCGGAGCGCTCTCGGAGCGCACCAAGCAAGTAAGCGGCCCCTTTCTTCCCCGACCTCGCCCGCCGTCGCCCCGAGGCCGGAGGCACTGGGAGTGCGAAGGGACAGCGCAAGCCAACAAGGAGGAGGGCTCGCGGCAGAAACCGCGAGGGCGCCCGCAGGCCGCACCCGACACCTCCGCAGTACACAGTGCATACCGAGATGGGGAAAGACAGGCTAAGGAAAGCGTCTACCCAAAGTAGCATGGACAAATTTGCGGTCGCGACGGCCCCGGCCATCGCGGGGGCAACAACACGAACAAACTCCCCCACGGAGGACGAGTCCCTTTCCCTGCGGGATGTCATGGCGGCCATAGCCAGCTCCCGCTCCTCCATGGAGATCAAGATGGACAGCATCGCGGCAGATGTCTCCTTCCTGAGGCATGACTTACAAAAGCTGACCTCTAGAACTGGTGAGGCCGAACACCGTATCTCAGCGGCAGAGGATAACATCAACGGGATTAACAGGCAGTTGGCCCAAGCTTTGACCCGCCTGAAGACCCTGGAAGCTAAGGTTGATGAGGGAGAAGGAAGGTCTCGCCGTAATAATGTCCGCATTCTGGGCCTGCCAGAAGGAGAGGAAGGGCAGTGCATGGAACTATTTCTCGAACAGTGGCTTTCCGACATTTTTGATCCCCACTCCTTCTCAAAGTTCTTCTCTGTGGAGAGGGCCCACAGGATGCCCTCGGGCAGACCGATCCCGGGCGCTCCGCCCCGAACAATAATCGCCAGATTACTCAACTACCGCGACAGGGATGCTCTCCTGCAGATGGCGCGTTCACATGGGGAGATCACACACAATGGGTCGCGTATAGCCTTCTTTCCGGACTATACCCGAGAGGGGCAGCGTGCAAGGCAATCCTTTGAGCCACTCAAAAGGCAACTGGTACAGCTAAACGTGAAATACGGCCTCCTCTTCCCGGCCCAACTGAAAATTCACCACAAGGGCTCGACAGTTCACTTTGCGGACCCACAAGAAGCATGGAGATGGGCCGAGGCGCACATCGAAGGGGACTGGTCCACGAGACCTCGGAGACAGGGTGGCAGAGCCCGCCGCGTGTCACGGCGGGCCTCCCCGGGGAGAGACCCGGAGCGGGAGGAGCGAGGGGCCCCGGCGCCAGCTGAGGTACAAGAGGGACATTGATAAAGCAGCCTGCCCTGCAATAAGGTGAGGGAGCGCCCCTAGGCAACAGACAGGCACATCCGAATCAATCCCCCAGAGTCGTGGGTGGCGTCCTACCATGTAACACACCAGCATAAGGCGCAAGTAAGAGAACCCCCCTGGGTAGTGCCTTCCCTGGTATCCAGTTAGAGGGCACTTCGCAACTATATCTCTAAGTTAGCTTGTTTATGTGAGTTGTCCGGTTGACAACATGTATTTCTTGTTCGGGCGACCGATGCTTCTAGTTGGGAGGAGTATAGGGTGGGGGGTTATGGGTTTGTTATGTTCAAGAAGGGAAAGGGCCAGTCAAGCACACATCACATTAACATCAGCTATGGGGGTAAGAGCAAATGAGCACACAGTAACTCGGTGCCCAGCGTCGCCACTAGCCGCACACACACTTTCGTTCATAGACAGTCATGGCATTAAATAACACTAGGCCCAACACAACCAAGACACTCACATTTTTAGCCTGGAACGTCAACGGGCTTGGCAATGCAATCAAACGCCGACTGGTAGGGCAATACTTGAAGAGGCACACGCCAGATATAGTTTTTCTAGCCGAAACACATCTTGCAGGCACAGAATGTTCCCTATTTAAACGGACTAGCTACAGACTCGCACTCCACGTGGGCTTCACAATGGGTTCCCGTGGTGTCCTGATACTAATACATAAAAACCTTCCCTTCCACTTGAACACAGTGACACAGGACACTGGTGGGAGATACGTACACGCGACGGGTATGCTCTGGGGCAATTCCATCACACTACTCGCTATCTATGCGCCACCAACCCTACTAACGCCATTACTGACCGATATTTCCCCCATGATCACGGAGGGTTCTTCCGACATCACGATAGTAGGAGGGGATTTTAATGAAGTCATGGACACAGCCTTAGACCGTTCCCACCTGCGCAATAGGAACCCCAGCACACGTACCAAACTCGCTACCTTCACGAATGCTCTGGGTTTGTGTGACGTATGGAGAGACATCCACCCCAATTCCAGGGAATACTCCTTCCATTCTGGGGCCCACGCGTCACTGTCCAGACTAGATTACTTCTTTATTCCATCAACTGATTTGCATAGAGTACAGGAAGCACATCTACTACCCAGAGGCATCTCTGATCATTCCCCGGTGGTGTTGAAAATCATAACTGCTAGACCAACCCCACCGCCTAGTTGGCGCCTGAATAACTATCACCTGGGTAATCCGGAGCTAATTGCTAAACTCCAGGAAGTGACCGAAACATACTTCGAGTTGAACACTGAATCTGCGACAAATCCCGGGGCACTATGGGAGGCGTACAAAGCAGAACTAAGGGGGGAACTCATTTCTTGGACGTCCACATACAAGAAACAGCGCTTACTCAAGATACACGAGGCAGAACAACAGGTTAAATTGTCAGAAGTAGCACACATTACCCAAGACACGCCTGAAACGAACCGTGCCCTACTCATAGCACAGAAGCGACTCCAGAACATAGCACTGGATAACGCTAAACAGGCACACACTGCAATGAGGGCACGTATATACGAAACAGGTGACAAAGCTGGCAAGATGCTTGCGTGGCTAGAACGCAAGGAGCAGGGTCGCAGCCACGTCCACCAATTGCGAACAGGGGGCCCAGGTCCACTAGTGTCAGATCAGGGAATCTCACAAGGTTTCGCGGACTTCTATGCTGAACTCTATAAGAAACCCACCACCGGTATGGACACGTCAATAGTCCATGAGATCAACTTCCCCGCTTTGAATGAGGCACAACGTGAGCTGTTGGAGAGGGATATAACGGAAGATGAGGTATCAAGCGCCATGTCTGCCCTCCAATCTGGCAAATCGCCAGGTCCAAACGGCTTTCCGATAGAACTGTGGCGGAAACTAGGATCTAATATAATTGCTCCTCATCTACTAAGAGCATACCAACATGCAAGAGAACAGGGTTCCCTATCCCCAGACTTAAGAGAAGCTACGATAATCGTATTGCCCAAACCGGACAAGCCCCCCGACGACTGCAACTCATACCGGCCCATCTCACTCATAAACAGCGAAACCAAAATCCTGGCGAAAATATTGGCAGACCGGTTGCAACAGGTGATCTCCTCTCTGATACATCCGGACCAGTGCGGCTTCATGCCTCAGAGATCGACGCGCATGAATCTCTACAGATTGCATACGGCACTGGAGAGAGCCAACAGTATTCAAGGGCCATTGGCCTTGCTGGCGATTGACTTCGAAAAAGCTTTCGATTCTGTGAGATGGGAGGCCATCTGGGACATAATGGGGCACATGGGGTTTGGCGAAAACTTCATGAGCTGGGTGCAACTGCTGTACAGATGCCCGACGGCCAGGACTAGGGTTAATGGCTGGCGATCAGAACCCTTCAGTCTGGGCAGAGGCACTAGACAAGGCTGCCCGTTGTCGGCGATGCTCTTCGCATTGGCCATCGAGCCCCTGGCCATTCTCCTACGTGACACACCGCTGTGGGAAGGATTCCGCTGGTCGGAGACATGGGAGGATAAAGTCTCGCTCTACGCGGACGACCTGCTTATTTACTTAAAAGACCCATGCAATTCCTGCCACGGAGTTACACAGCTATTGAAGAAATACGGAGCCTTCAGCGGGCTACGCGTGAACTGGTGCAAGTCGATCCTATTCCCCATAGGCAACACGGCAGTCGCCGGCTCCATAGACTGCCCATACCAGATTGCGACAGAACAATTTAAATACCTGGGGGTAATCATCACGAAGTGCCTTACAGATTACACGGTGCTGAACCTCCACCCGATTGTGACAAGGTTCACAGAGGACACTCGCCATTGGACCTCCCTGCCACTAACCCTGATGGGCAGGGCAGCCCTATTCAAGATGATCGCACTCCCGAAGTTTTTGTACATCCTGCAAAATGCTCCACTGCACATTCCACACCAGGAATTCCTTAAAATAGATCGCATTCTGCGCAAGCTACTGTGGAGCGGAGGCCACCCGCGGATTGCTCTCTCTACCCTACAAAGGTCCATCTGGGAGGGTGGGATCGGGTTGCCCAGATTGCAGACCTATTACTGGGCCAGTCAGATGGCTGTGGTAAACGACATGCTCCATGGAGACAAGGACCTCCCGCACATCAAAAGGTTCATCGCCCAGGGTAGAACCTCCCCCCTGGAACTCCTGTACCGTGACCGGCGGCATGCACCTGCTCTCGACATGAACACGCACATCACACGCATCTGGACCGAAGCACACCGCTACATAAGCTGGGATGCAAAACTGACTCTAGCCCAGCCGCTGTGGAACAACAGCACCCTCCCGGAAATACTGAAGCTACCCAAATGGCCGGCATGGGCCCGCAGAGGCATTACCAGAGTCGGAGACGTAATAAGGGAGGGGACACTAGTCACGTTTGAAGCATTGCATTCTGAATTTACCCTTCCGCTCACGGAGGAATACCACTATACGCAGCTGAAACATGCACTGCAAGCCCACCGACAAGCCATCAATGACATTCCAGACTGCACCCCGCTGGAACGCAACATTGTCCAAGACCAAATACAGCGGAAGGTCACCTCAACCATGTACTCTGCAATCACATCCTTTGCCACGCCTGAACTGATTGGCCTAAAAGCCAGATGGGAGCGGGACGTGGGCCCACTTCAACCTGAGGACTGGACAGAAGCACTAATGTATCCCCGGGAAGTGGCCATCTCATCAAGACTCCGTCTGGTCCAACTCAAAATTCTACACCGGATCTATTATCCTAGAGTGGCACTCTTCCGATGGGGCAGAGTCCCGGACGCTCGATGCCTGCGCTGCAAACGAGAGGAAGGCTCGTTCTTTCATATTATATGGGAATGCGACAAAATACAGCAGCTATGGAGAAAGTGTTGTGACAAACTGTCCAGGGTCATGGGCAAGCCAGTGCAAAGGGGACCCAAACAGCTTCTGTTGGGGATCTCTGACGAAAGCGATCTGACCCGTTATGAGAAATTGCTCTGGTCAACTGCAACAGCAGTCCTCAGAAGGAACATTGCGCAACTATGGGGATCTGAGAGAACACCCTGCTACGACCAATGGGTCACGGACGTGGACATCTGTGTGTTAATGGAGCGCAGGGTGTATGCTGCGAGGGGATGCCCGCAAAAAGCAGATAAAATATGGCAGAGATGGGAACAGGATGACTAAGCCTCCGACGAGACGTATAGAGCAGAGTGCTCTATTTGGACGAGGTGGCGCTGGACTGCCGAGCTTGGCACACACAAGCTGCTTCGTGTGCTCCCGTATAATAGACTGAATGGCCCTGGGGCCAAGGCCCCTTATTTCCTTTCCCCTTCCTTTCCCCGGTGCTGCTTACCCTTTCCTTTCCTTCCCAGTAATGTAAGATGTTTGTAATGTTGATTCATGTTTTTTGAAAAAGCAAATAAAGTTTTTGATAAAAAAAAAGAAATGGAATCAGCGTGTTAGTACGCGCGTTGGCAAGTGAGCAGTCTACAGGAGGCTTCTTCGCTGTACCCTGTTCTCCATTGCTTTTTGCTGCCTATAATCCATTGTGCGGCACTCTATTGTCTGGACTTACCTGAGGACCATTCGAGAACTGTAATCAGCGCGCTAGCGTGCGCTTTGGCAAGTGAGCAGACTGCAGTTTGCATTTGGCAGAGAGGTGCTCTTTGTCCATCCTCTCAGCGTGACAGACAGTAAGTGGCTCAGTCACTGTAACTTTGTCACAACAATTAACTGTTAATCATCTGCCCACTTTTTTGTGGAGTTACTGGGACTACCGCACTACACTGCTTTGCTACAGTCATTTTTTTTACCTGTAACTAATCTCCCCCGACTCACTAAATCGGAAGCACTGAGGAGCGAGCTATGATCGCTGCGTTTGGCTTGCTGCTTTTCTGGCACTTTTCTTTGTATTTATTTTGGAGCTCATTTGTTTCCCGTTGCCACTTCTGTGTCATGTCCAAACTACGGAATGGTTGGGCAATCGAGACAGAAACAGAAACAGAAGCCTTTCCAAAACCGATCAGTACCACGATGGGCCAGCAGAACATGACAGCAAGGGAGATCCCTGCATGATAGATCCATTACTGTACTAACTTTCTCTGCAGCATGTTTAAACGGGTAAAATAAGGGGGAGGTATTGAAGCAGGTATGCCTCACACGACTTCAACAAATGGATGCAACTCCTATCGAGAAGCAGGGTCATGTCCTTCAGCGGCTGTTAACATCAGCAACAAACTTGCCTTACCAACGGCTGCCTCGTTCACTGGGGGACTCCTGGACCGTGAGGCCGACGACCTGTTCCCTCATGTTTCTTGCCCTCTAACTCCATGTTCCAAATCAAGCCTGACTAACATTACAGAAACCCGAGTCCAGTCAGCGCACACTAAGATGGTAGATGTTGAGGTTGTAGCTGAGCCTGGAGCTGGGTCTGAAGGGGATTGGAGGACTATTATCCTAGACCATTTGTTTGTTCTTTTATGCCAGAATATTGATGGTATGATGGATATCGGGGCCAAGACATCACATTTGGGCACGTGTTTGCCTGCTGGTCCCTCTGTACCACTGTCGGAACGACCAGGGGCGAGTCCCCCACCCAGAAAAGGTCCTGACGTGAATGCCTTTTGGCCAAAGCCCATCTTAAAAATACAGACAAATACAGACTACTTCACCCACCGGAACACTTCTCTGCGACGTGACTACATCATATTACCCAATGTGGACACACTGGGCCCAGCTTCAGTTTCAGCTTTACACCTCGCCTTGGAATCCATACTGCGTCTGTACGAAAACATCAAGGATATGATACAAGACAACATCTTAAAGATAGGCGACACTGACCGGAACTTGCAGTATTTACTGGATGGTGTGACAAATGGAAACATCCACCTTAATCATAACATTGAAAACATCAATATTGCCATAACACTTGTGGCATTACCCATAAGAGTCAGCGAGGTTCGAAGTAGAAGAGGTCCTCATTAACAGCTTCTCTCTAAACTAGTTAGGCTTTAGACAGTCCAATGGTCTTACTTGACTGTTTCCCCTTGATGGATGGTTCCCCGGTTAACTCTAATTCCTCCAAAACAGGAGAGGATCTTATAAACGTGACAATTGGCGACAACCCTATCCCTAACAACAACGAACCTACGGTCTATGTGCGCTCTAAGAAACAAAAAAAACAAAAAAAGGAAAGTTGCCTGAGAAGAGGAAATCCAAGAACTTACCTCCTGCAAACAGGTGGAAGCCATCTTTAAAATGTCTGTGGTCGTTACCTACAGAGGGGAAGGGGATTAATTCGGGCTCTGAACCACAGACCCTAAGGGAAAGTGCTTTAGGGAGTGATCACATGAACGGAAATTAACAAAACATCAGGTCGAAAAAGTCTGCGTAATCTACGCGAAGCAAAAGCCCATAGAAAGTAAGCAGCCCTTGTACATGGGAAGTATTGCAATGCAGAAGGGGCCCATTCAGGGCAATGATGTGACTGAAGACAACCTAAGATCGCAATTACCTGTGGTAACGACGCCGATGGAAGACTCGGCTCAAAGGTCAAATAATTCTAACAAAGGGTCTGTTTCCTTGGCTCAGTGAGAGACAGTCGTGCCAGAAACAATTCTGGGGAAAACCATGGGATGGGAAAATTAACAGAGGGCAAATACTTCAAGCTTTCCAGGCGATCCCAATGCTATGTGCCCCTCATACAGGCAATATTGAAATATGTAACATTGCCGGAACTAGGTGTGGAAAGATCAGTAAGCCACTTTACTTCTAATCTGGTGGCCAAGTTGCTATGGCAAGAACGTAATCCCCCGAGATCATTAGGATAGGACTTGTTTGAGCTAACCACCCCCAAAGCTACTGCCTCATTTTTGGCGACAGCAGAACATAACCCGAATCCCACTTTAAACTTGCACGACCAACAACACTAAGAGCACCTATCTGGTGTCACTGGCAGTAATGCACTAACTTTGGGGGTAACGATAAACGCACTCACTGAAGATTGGTCTTGGTTGCAGGCAGCAATTAGGATGTTCATGTTCAACAAATCTAAATTTAACTCAAATAGTCTTTAACCCTGAATTCCTAAACATAGACTCCTGGAATACTTAGGATTCACAAACATTGCCAGGGCTTTGAGGGAGTCGTAGGTAATGTTCATGTTATGTTACACTACTGCAGGCGACAAGAGAATGTCCATACCTACTGTAAAAGAAAGAGCATCCAGAGGTGTGTCGAGGAATCCTTCGGGTGGGCTGGCTATTGCTGTGGACCTAAACTTCAGATCCAAGTATTACGAAATTGAGACTTTTAATGACAGACTTTTAGTGATTGGGTTTGTAATACATAGCTGGATAGGGAGTTATTGCTTGTAAACATTTATTGGAACCCAGGCAACTATAAACTCTATGTCTTCCATGCGGCTCTGGACACCCTACTTACTAGATGGCTGCAGAACAGAAATTCCCTTATGATCATACAGAGTACGATTTTAACTCTAGATGTGCCGACAATTTCAGATTTAAAGACGGGGTTCTTGGGTTTGCTCTTCCTACACATAATGACACTACCTTAGGGATTTTATGGGATTGTTACTTGTCGAACTGGGATTTTGTCATGTGCCTGCCTAAAGAGGGTTTAGGAGGTTTGTACTTGGCCACCTGCCTTTATTTCGAACTATTCCTATACCAATACTTTATCCCTTTGCCAGCTGAGCGTCACTCTAGTTGCTCCGGCCAGGGGAGGACTTCCTGTAAGAAAACTGGCATGCAAGAAATGTACTGCCATCTTAAAGGACTTGATTTATAAGGTCAGTGTTACAGAGGCTATTTTTTGAGGGAACTTCAATACTACTTTAATAAATTGTCTAAAGGTTTTGAATGACAAAGAAAACTTTGTTGGAGTAAAAGAAAGCACCTCCATCTTCATGACTCTAGAGTAATGGAGGCAAAGAACATCAAAATAAAGGCCTTACGTGAACTCTCTCACCAAAACCATTCTGTAGAAAGCTATGGTGACAAAAAGGAAGCCATTCTTTGAAAATAGAAGAACTTTATAAAATCTATAAAAATAGGCATGTATATTAAAAGACAATCAACTGGTTTTACAATCATTGGCCAACAGGAACTCCTCAGACTTTTGGGCTATCAATGGTAAGACAAGTAAATCTTTGGACTAAAATGGTATGTCTGATACCAGAACAAGTCTGGGTATCATATTACGAGGACAAATACTGTCCCATTGGTGAGCAAAGGTGTGCCTCCTCTGTTCTAGGCAAGAGAGATACTGGTACTTGCAGGGCCATAGGCAAGGCGAAAGCATTTAGACGGCCTTGCACTATCCGTCATCAAAACTGATCTGCTGGTTTGGCTCGGTCCTTTAAGGACTTTGTATCTGATAGAGCATGAGACTCGCGTATCCACACACCTGGTTGGAATCTACATTCATTCCGATCTAAAAGCAGGGGAACAGCAACAATCTCAGAAACTTTAGACTGATTGCCTTGCTAGATGCAACAAGTAAAATCTTTGCATCGCTCTTGCTGAGAGACTTAAACTAGGGGTGCTCCAGACACACCTATTTGACATTTGATAAGGTCGGTTTTAGGTCCGACGTGGGGATCTCACTGAACGCAAATGTGATGGCTCATGTGTTGGCAGCAGTTCAGAAGGGTTTGGTGGGTAGACAGTCAGTAGAAATAGGCTATTGAACAAAGGCATTTCTGGGAATGGTCAGTTGAAGATCGTCCAACCGCTTCCTTGAGGGACAGATTGTCTAGGGAGGGGGCTGTGTCGGCTTCACTGCCACTTTTGTTGGGCTTGAAGCAGGGTGTGTTGACCCCCTCCCTTTTCAACGTATAGACCTCCAACATTGACAGTCTTTGGCCATAGGGTTTTACCTATACAATCATATTGGGAGTCTTTAAAACTGAACTAGCTGGCATTTGCATACAACCTTATTCTCTGCGACTAAACCCCGATTGGGCTTCAAAGGAAACAATCTCTTCTATAATTACGCTGTGGACAATAACCTAGTGGTCAATGGCAGTAAATCAAAGATTATAATCTTCACCACAAAGACACGGCCTAAAACATTTAACTGGAAGGTTGGTAGTTACCCAATGGAAAGAGTCTTGCCGATGAAATACTTGGGCTATGATATGTCTAATATATATTCCTGCGCCACCTGGAGCGACATTTTGAGAGGTAGATCGGACCCTTTGCTTTCTCAAATGAAAAGGATCCACACACAATTGTGTAAATACTCTCTTTTGCCCCTTATCAGATTCTACTTGTCCAAGGTCGAACAAATGATCCTTTATGGATCGTACATCCTCCTTACTGACATGGGCTCTTACTTGAACACTCTACAAGACGTGTTCTGGAAGAAGACCTTACACTTGTCCACCTCTATTCCGAATACGGTTATTCGGCATGAGTTCAGTTTAATTTCATTGTCTAGGAGGGCTACTTGGAGAAAATTAGCTGAGTAGGCCAAATTTACAAACCCTCCTTCGAAATTTACTGAACTTAGATCTGCCCATTGACATGTTGTATGGTTCTGCCACATCTATAAGTATCTTCAAAAACAGTATCACTGCTATTTTAAGTACGATAGGGTCCTATGAGGAAGAGTTGTCTGGTAGACTCGCAATGTTCTAATTACAAGAAAAATCTGCCTGTACATGTGTCTCTCTCTAAGAATGTCAGCATACGGCATATTCATGTATCCTTCCACTCAGGTTCTGCTTTATGCATGCCACAAAAGTCTCCATGCACCATGTTTTTGAATATGCGGAACAATTGTATCAATGTATAAATGCAATTTTTGTTTTTCATATTGGAATTGATAATCCAATTTTTGTTTCCTTTTTTAAAAAAAAGTGGTTCAATGACTAAAGAGAGAAAATAAAACTACTCTCAGGCTTAATTTAATTTAATTTTCACGAGTGGTCCCCAGGGACCTATGCCTCAGGAAGTGGGAGGTTGCCTACATCTATTATGGAGACATTAGTGGCCATCCTACCTAAGCTGGGTAAAGACAAAACTGATTGCAGATCTTACACACCTTGGTCTCTTATGAAAATAGATTTTAAGATACTTTGATATGATATGGCATTTATACCATAAATTAAGTGTTTCAAGGCGCAACGAGGCAAGAGAGGTGAACAAAGGGAGGACAGATAACGATCCTACTGGGCCAGGTGTCATTCAGATTTGTAAAATACTAGCAGACAGGCAAGTAAAGAAAGTCATAAACTGGTATGCACCGATCACGCTAGTTTCATTCCTTGGCATAATACGACTTCCAACCATACGTTTTGCTGCTGACTATGTATAGGAGTAAGGGAACTGCCTAAATTATAGCTAATCTCTGATTGTCAATATAAGTGGATGGTCTTAAAATGGCTCTGGAAGACAGGTGTCCTCTGGGCCGCTAGAGTGTGGCGACCAAGATGGCCATGCATTAACGGAGCGCAGCACCAGACCAACAAAACCCTTTAAAATATCAACAGCAGATGGGAAAATAAAAGTAACAACGGTGCAGGTCCCAAATGGGGATGGCACTGGGACCATACTCCATAATATGAGAGCCTGTGGCATAGCAGCATTTACCTATACAGTTTGGAGTCCCTGGGTGATTCCATTCTGTCTTACCCACATTTTTTAACATATTAGTGACAGAACCGTTTAGTTAAAAAGTTACTCCTAGTGGTCTAGGTCCCTATGTCTACATAGATTTCCCTGAACGCAACCTCTTACTTTCCCTTCATGGGGTTCTAGTCATCCCTAGGGAGCGCTGGTGGGACGCCATAGCAACATTTACAACAACTGGAGATCAGCCCTGCCAGACAGATCTGTGGCCGGATCTGAAGAGGCTTGTACTAGCCAACATGCAACGGCGCGGACACAGACACTCACTGAAACAACTTGTAAATCCAGGGGTGGATATAAGCTGGTGAGGGGAGGCAGCGGCTGGCGGAACATTGGAGCAAGGAGCGGACTGTGCCAGAGTGTGGTGCATGTCGCAAACTGATAGATCCCCATGCACCCAGTTTGTTGGGTGACGGACTGTGCAGGAGGACCACAGCGGAAGAAGTGTGTCCACATCCACTGGTGAGGGGGCGAGCACCGGGGTGCTGTGCGAGTCGAGCGTTCTGCTGCGGATCCCCTGGATTGCTCAGCATTGGCCGACGCTGGAGATGACAGAAGTCGGGCATGGCCCCCTATGAGCCAAGAGGAATGATAAGCGGCACGTGCCAGGCTCATAGTAAAATAAAGCCTGCTGTGGCTCGCTCCATCCTGCTTAGAAAAACTAGGACAGGCAGTGAAATGAGAGACGGTGCCTGTGGCCCAGCCTTAGCAGACGGTGCGTCAGCTGATGGTTGCTGGGGGGTCCTGGCAGCAGCACGCAGAAGTAAAAGAATATAGGCAACAAATCTGGGATCTCGAAGGGCGTTCCAGGGGGAACAACATTCACTTGACTGGACAGCCAGAATCTACAAATATCAGTAACAAAATGAAATAATTTATTGAAAATCTATTACTCAAAATCCACCAGTGCCCCATCACCTCATTGTGGAACGGGCCCCCAGGTTTCTGATGGTAAGACGTCCAGCAGGTGCACCTACACAACCAATTATAATCAGGACCCTCCACTACCGGGACTGTGACATCCTGCTTGCAGCGACAAGAAAATGCTGACCTATGGATCAACGAACATCTCGCTGCTCCCAGATTTTAGCCCCAGTGTGCAAGATGCACAGATACTCTTCCAGAAAGCTAAATGAGTAATACGGAAGGCACGTCTAGCATAAGCTAGGATATACCCGACCAAACCGCTCCCGCTACAACACACTCTCCAATTGATGATGTTGGGTAGTAGTATAATCACATGAATAGAAGAACTACTAGCTCATGACGGTTGCCATGATAACATAGCACCTTAATCACTTTTATGTAGGCTGATAAAGCCTAGCTCGGCAGCTGGGACCTCTATCATGGCCAGGTAGCCAGCCTAGCCTACCCATGTAGCACACACCGCTGAAGGGTCTTGGGGTAAAAGATATGCTTTGTTGTATTTTAGATATACTGCTTTGTTTGGGGAACTAGCATGGGTCGGGTAGGCAGAACGTGTTGTGTTTCTTATGTGTTTTAAAGTTCAAAAGCACAGTCACGATACAGCAGCTACTTATGGACAATTGTACACCATTCGGTTCCTAATAACAATCAGATACTGGACGGTGGGGAAAGTACAGCGAAAAGCACCCAATGACTAGGCCAATCTAAGTAATGACATGGAACATAAGAGGGGTGAAACATAGAAGGAATACTAGACAGATAGCTGAATACTCCATAAGATAACATATCCACATCTCTTAGTACAGGAAATGCATCTGCATGACAACAGTAAGAAAGCCTTGGCTCTGTCTTGGAGTGAGCACAAAGAGTACTCCTCCTTTACCTCAGGATTCCAGAGAGTAGCCACATTCATACGCAGAACACTAGGTTTAAAACTCCATGTGAGGAAATCAGATTAAGAGGGACGCATGTTAAGATAATGTTGGTGGGGGATTCCAAGATGGCGGCCGCTGAGTGAGGACGCGTCCAACCGTCTCTCCTCCAAAGGCCGCGACAATCAGCCCATCAGTAAAGCATATCGGGCGATTCCGAGGTGAAAAAACAAAGAAGCATGATCCATGGGAGAGCGGGATTAAAAGAGATGTAGCAGCCCAGGGCTGACAGAGTACATTGGAAGAGCCGCAAGCCCAGCCCGCATCATACGCGGTGCCCGCCGGAGGGAGAGGCCGCCGCTGCGGGAACCAGCACAACATTAAAGGAGAAGGCAACGGACCCGCTCCCCCACCCACCGAGGACTGTATTACGGGCCCGCAGGAGGGGAGACCGTGCTGGCGAGTGAGCGCGCACCCCAGGCAGAGAAAGAGCAGCGCGCCCGCTGCATGAAGCGCGCCCGCCCCGGGGAGTGGGGTGAAGGTGACGGGCGGCGGACCGCACCGGTGGACAGACCAGTGGGAGGGAGGAGGATCCCCCAGGTGGAGAGCGGACCCGCGTCCGGGTGGGCCCCCCTCCCCCAGCGACGCCGGAACCCCTTGAGGCACCAACAATCCAGCAGCATTCCAGGGCAACCTGCCGGGAGCCGATTCAGAGCCCTACTGATCTTTGGAAAAACGAAGGAAGCACAGGGGCGTGACAACACACCCGTGGGTGCCCCCCCGAATAAAAGAGGCCCCCGGACACCGCAGGGACTGAGCGAGGGCACACAGGAAAGAGCAGCCCCAGGAGGGGAACTTCATAAGAGTGCACCAAACTGGGGCCCAGCGAGCCGCACAAGCAAGCCGGCACCCGAACAGCCGGCTCTGAGAAGCTTGATCTCACCACACAACCACCACCACAGAAGGCACCGCAATGCGGTGATCATCTCACGCACGCAAGTAGACCTGCACCAGCCCATCCCTCCCCAAGCAGTAGGTGAGGAAATAACGCACACAGCAGGTTAAAGTGGAGGGAGGAGGCCCATAAGAAAAACGTACTGCCTGGAGACCACACTCGGGAGGCCCCAAGACCAACGTTGTGCCACAGCCCCCCCCCGGGTGACTGCTGGTGCGGCGGCACGCAGAATGTATCCCACAGACAGAGGCCGACTCTCCCTACAGCATAGGTGGCGCCACGCAATACCCTCAGAATTGCAATCAAGGACTCGCCTTGGATTCCTAGAGCAGGCCCACAGAGACCCCCACAGACAAGCACCACCAGGTCCGACAAGGTGTATTCATCTCCAAATCACGGGCAAAGTCCACAGCACAATCCTCCCCACAGAGAAATCAGGGCAGGAACCTTAAGCAGCTTTGGGGGACACAAGACAACCTCACAAAGACGAAATTGCACCCAGCGACCTCCAGACCAGCTTATTTATCCCTGGCCGCCCTGCATCCATCCACCACAGCATACCCGAAAGAAACGTGGCTTTTTTGTGTTTTATTGCAAAAACGAGTGGCTACAGCCATTGCCCGCCACGAGGACCCAGCACACTCCAGCATGGCCGCTCCAGCCTCCTGCATTCTCGCCACTGGTGCCATTGAGCTTGGAAGCTCCAGGATTGGCTGCCAGCCTGCCTAAACAGCCAATCCACAGCGCCGGTAGGCGAGCGCCGGCCCACAGACAAAGGCACACGAAATAAGGCACTGACTGAGCTGACCGAGCTTGCCGCGCTGCGGGCTGCTACAGGTCATAGCTCCTCGGTAGTGCCTCCGACTACTCATTTCGCCCGGAACAGCTGCTAATACGGTGAGAGACCCCGCTTCTCACTATAACAGTATAAGATCCATAACAACTAGGTCCCCGCCAGCCTCAATTGCAATACACTCCACAAAATGCTGTGTACAAGCATGCTCGCACCGCCCCACCTACCTCCACTAACCTACCTATGTCTTGCGTGAGGTACGGATGGCTTCACACGGACAACTCACACATGTGTTTAAACATGACACTATATGTACTAGACTACAGCCCTTGCCCTATTATAGCATTGTTACTTTAATGTAGGCTGCGCCCATATCCATGCTATATACACGCGCACTGCCACTCCTTGCATTGCCACTGCGGCCACTACCTGCACATAAATGCCCAGTCGCTGCTAGACCTATGTGATATCTGAAAACTGCTACATATCTAGCCATTGTTGCCTATGTCTAGCCACTGCTGCCTCTGCCTAGCCATTGTTGCCTCTACCTAGCCATTGCTGCCTCTACCTAGCCATTGCTGCCTCTACCTAGCCATTGTTGCCTATGCCTAGCCATTGCTGCCTCTACCTAGCCATTGCTGCCTCTACCTAGCCATTGTTGCCTATGCCTAGCCATTGTTGCCTATGCCTAGCCATTGTTGCCTCTACCTAGCCATTGTTGCCTATGCCTAGCCATTGCTGCCTCTACCTAGCCATTGCTACCTCTACCTAGCCATTGTTGCCTATGCCTAGCCATTGCTGCCTCTACCTCTGACTGTGTTGTGCATTATGGTCGCTACCAGACCACTCTGACTGTGTTGTGCATTATGGTCGCTACCAGACCACTCTGACTGTGTTGTGCAGTATGGTCGCTACCAGACCACACCTTATAGTGTTGTGCCTTATGGTCGCTACCAGACCACTCCTTATAGTGCTGTGCCTTATGGTCACTACCAGACCACTCTGACTGTGTTGTGCATTATGGTCGCCACCAGACCACTCCTTATAGTGTTGTGCCTTATGGTCGCTACCAGACCACTCTGACTGTGTTGTGCATTATGGTCGCTACCAGACCACTCCTTATAGTGTTGTGCCTTATGGTCGCTACCAGACCACTTTGATTGTGTTATGCGTTATGGTCGCTACCAGACCACTTTAAACTGTGTTATGCTTTATGGTCACTTCAGACCACTTTAAATTGTGTTGTGCCTTATGCCTTACGTCAATTCTAGGTGCCATGTCGCAGCATGTATGCATTATTAGCCATGATTAGGACTCTCTAAGCCAGTAGCCCTGCTGTAGCATATCTGCCCTTTAGATATTAACAGGATTGTCCCATCTAGATGCCCCTGTGATAGTACATCTGCACCCCAGTCCCCACCGCACTTGCAAAATACAGGCGCTATCTTGCCACTCTCTCAATATGCGCAATACTAAGACCTGCTTCTCACACACACGTGGGTCCCTAGCCTGGACTCTCCTAACCATCACCATAACAATGGCCCTCACCAACTCTACACCCTGCAACTTGCAAGAGAGAAACTTGCGACTTAGAGCTAGGCTGCCACGACTTTATGACACCAAAAATAGAACAACCAGTCCACCAGTACCCACACGCACCTCTATTGCCAATAATCCTAACCTCCTAGACTTAGCGACGACAAATCGTCCTGAACCACTTGAGGACCTATACTACAAACAGAGGAGACCTAACAACCCCAATCCCAGATCTGCCAAAGACAACACTACAACCCCGACACTATCAGGAGCCCTTATTAATGCTAGGTCCCTTATAGCACACAATACTGAAATAGCTGATATACTGGCCATGGACAACTTAGATATCCTTGCTGTCACTGAAACCTGGCTCCACGATGCAGCCGGCCCTGCCCTCATGACTGCCATACCGGATAATTACAATATCCTAAGAGTCGACCGACCTAACACCAGAGGAGGCGGCCTGGCCATCATAACCAAAACGCAGCTAGCTGCCAGACTAACCCCACACCCAGCAATCACATTGTGCGAACTTCTTTCAGCAAAAATACCTATCTCAAATAATAGCACACTAACGATACTCCTAATGTACAGACCACCAGGCCCACTAGGCAACTTTGAGGAAGACCTATCCAGCCTCCTCACTAACAGCATTAAAGACTCCACTCAGCTCCTTCTACAAGGTGACCTTAACCTAGGCTTTAATGACGCTAAAGACAAACAAGCCCAAGCTATCCAATCCATTCTAGTTAATCACGACATTACCCAAAATGTCCTAGCTCCTACACACACAAAAGGACGCACACTAGACTGGATAGCCAACCACAACTGCAACATCACCATCTCTAGTATCCTACCTCAAATATGGACGGACCACTACCTTATATGCTTTACAGCTAGCATCGAACCTCCCAAACCTAACAAGAATAAAATAGCACCCCCCATGCCAACAAGAAGTAAAAAAGAAATCACAGCTGAAAAACTACTTCCACTTCTCCTACCAGCTCTCACAGCTAGCTCCAATGAATCCAACCCTAGCGAGTTAGTTGAATCATTTAACAACTCCATGACCAAAGCTCTAGACTTGATTGCGCCTACCAGACTCCATAAAAGTAAACGTGAAACTCACCTTAACTCTTGGTTCACCCCCCATCTCAAAGAAATGCGCATCCAAAAACGCAAACTCCAAGCTATTTGGAGGCATACCCCTTCTGATGACAATAAAACCACACTTGCCAACTTTGCCAAAAAATACAAAAAGGAAATAATCCAAACTAAAAAAGATTCATTCAATGATAGAATTAGTAAAGCCAACTCGAACTCCAAAGAGCTCTTCACCATTCTCCGTGAATTGGAAAATCCTATTGCCCCTATAGACAATGTCCCCAAAGACAAATCCTGGTGCACCAGCATCCAAAATGCCCTAGCTAACAAAATCACAACCCTTCAATCTAAAATTGCTAAGAAAAAAGCCTCCTTGAACCCTAGTGGAACTCATACCACCCCACTGAAGGAGATACCCAGCATATCCACCCAAAGTAACTGCAAACCCTTCAGGTTTACCAATATTTCCATATTGGAAACTGAAAAGGTCATTCTATCCCTTAAACCGTCGAACTGCCAAGGCGACAGCTGCCCTGCGCAAATCATCAAGGATGCAGCCAGAGATCTAGCACCCTTCATCTCGAAACTCATCAACGCCTCCTTCAACACGAGTACTGTACCCACTAACCTTAAAGAATCATGGGTTCTGCCCCTACTTAAAAAACAGACGCTCGACCCAGCAATCCCTACTAACTACAGGCCTATTACTACGGTCCCATTTCTCCTTAAAATCATCGATAGAGTAGCCTACCTCCAAATCCAAAACTATTTGGAGACACACCAACTATTAGGTTCTCGGCAATCTGGCTTCAGACCACTGCACGGTACTGAAACGGCCCTCATTGACCTCAAGACACAAATCGACGAGTTGACGGATAAAGGTACTACAGCTATGCTCCTCCTCCTTGACTTATCAGCGGCCTTTGACCTGGTGGATCATGCAGTATTATGCAACCACTTAGCGTCTGCCGCTCACTTCTCAAGTGAAGCTATAACATGGGTACAATCCTTCCTAGCTAACCGTACGATGAGAGTGTTCTCCCCTGTAGCGGCAGCGGACCCAATCCAGATCACTTGTGGTGTCCCACAAGGCTCATGTGTCTCCCCGACAATGTATAATATCTTTACTAAGCCTCTCTTTGACAAACTTGACAAATTAGGGGTAACCTATACGAATTATGCGGACGATACGCAGATTCTCATACCACTATCAGGCAACTTTGTCAAAGACACAGCTTTAGTAAACACAATTTACCTCCTCATTCAGGCATGGATGGCCTCCCACGGCCTCTGCCTAAATGACGAAAAAACTGAGATATTGATCTTGGGTTCCGACTCCAACCTAAAAAAACTGAGTCCCAACTATCGCAACTTCAACATAGATGGTAACACAATCAAGGTGGCTACTGAGGTAAAAACTCTAGGCTTTTACCTCGATTCCACTCTATCTCTCAAAAAACAAGTTAACACCCTGGCATCCTCTACAGCGTACACCTGTAAATTAATCAGGACCTGTAGACCTTACCTCTCTAAAACTAACTGCATCTTGCTAGCCAACGCATTAGTAATGTCCAAACTGGACTATTGCAATGCCCTCTATGCAGGTGCCAACAAATCCATTATCAATAAAATGCAAATCCTCCAAAATAATGCTCTTAGAGCAGCCCTTGACATACCCCGCAGAGCACATATTTCTAACGTTAGGAAAGATCACCACTGGCTCAAAATCAGTGACAGAGTCCTGCTCAAGACACTATCACTTACCCACAAAGGGCTCAACAACACAGCACCCCCCTACATCTCAGCCAGATTGACTAGAAAATCATCCTGCCACCACACTAGGGCCACCAACCACTACCTGCTCGAAACACCTAGAGTCAGACGATCCAAAGCAGGCGGAGCAAGCTTCCCTGTCAGAGCTGCCCAGGCCTGGAACGCATTGCCCATCGCACTGAGAGCTAACCTACCCTACTCCAACTTCAGATGCAAGGTAAAAAATTGGCTTTGGTCGAACGACAACTAATTCTAGTGGCACCCAACGGCCATGACACCCTTGTAATACAGTCCAAGATGATTCTGCTTTCTTAATACTGTAACGTGTTAGTGTCTCATTCCAACTGCTTGCATTGACATGTATGTACCGCTCTGTTATGTACTTTTATACTCTGTATGCAACCCAAGCTTAAGTAACCTTGTACCTGCTGCGCCCGGCTACCCCTGGGTTTTGTGCGCATTATCAAATAATAAACATAAACATAAACAACTACGCCGGAGGACAACCCCCCCCCCCCGCCACCTGCTGGGCTCCGTCTCAACCTGGGGAAGGATGGAGGGAACTCTAATGAACAAAGAGGACATGCAAATGTGTTTTAAAGAACTTCAATCGCAACTACTCAACTCGTTTCAAGAGAAATTTAAACTCCTAAGGGGCGAGATGGTCCAATCAATCCAAGAAATCAGGCAGGACATAACCAAACTGGGGGAGAGAACCGACTCAGTGGAAAGAAAACTGCAGCAACTAGAGGAGGACTCCCTAAAATCCGAAGAAATATTAGATAGGGTAGCCCAGACAACCATGTACCTTGAACAGCAATGCGAGGACCTGGAAAACAGATCGAGGAGGTCCAATGTGAGAATCAGAAATTTGCCGGAAACCATAGGGGAGCCAGACCTGAAGTCAACGGTAACGTAATTGTTCGCCGAGATCCTGGCCGAACAGGAGGGCCCGGGAGTAGGGATCGACCGCATTCATAGAGTGGGCCCCAAAAGAGGGGCCGAGCTGGGAACGAGGCCCAGAGATGTGCTGGTGGCCATAACTTCTTACACCCAGAAAGAACAGATACTGAGAGCCAGACAGGCCCCCCCGATAAGAGTGAATGGTCAGGAAGTGCAATTATACCAGGACCTGGCTCAGTCCACCCTTCTCAAAAGACGGATGATGGGCCCGGTAGTTTGCCACTTATCTGCGGCCCAAGTGAAATACAAATGGACTTTTCCATTCGGCCTCCTGTTTACATGGGAGGGATCCCAGCACAGGATCACCTCCTGCGAAGAAGGAGAAAGGATACTGGGCATATAGAAGAAGCACACTCGAAACGCCAGAGGAGGCTCAGGGGGCCAAACCAGCAGGAGGGGTGGGAGACGGTCCACAAGAAAGGAAGAGACAAGAAAACCAAGTCAGCTACGGGACACGCCAACGCTAATCAGGAACTGAAAATAAGTTAAGGGTCGCTGCTGCACACACCAACCGGAAAAGAAGGAAGTGTTTGAATCGCCCGATGGTCTATTAGGCCGAGGAGAGGAAACGTAAGAACTTCAATGGATTCTCCAGTGGGGTTTAGGACTCCCCACAATGTGTTTATGAGGGGAATTACGAGCCGGGGGCACTGGACATTTCGTCTCAGGGCATGTAGCGACCCGGTTCTGACCTCAAGGGTTCTTTTGAGGGGCGAGGGGATGAGGGGAGTTTATAAGTTAGAGACGGCGAGACAAACATTTGGCAGAATGCAGAGTGAATCTGGAAAACGGGGCGACCACAAAGAACCCACCCATCAATCTTCTCATGAATACAATAAATAAAATCCCGGTGGCGGTCCTCTCGCAGAATGTAAGGGGCATGAATACTCCCATAAAGAGGGCCAAACTGGACAGGCAAGCCTGGAAGCAGAAAGCGAACATCCTTCTGTACCAGGAAACGCATATAAAGAAAAGTGAAAAAACTCGTTTGAAGATAAAAGGGGCGAAACATATTTTCCAGCCAAATGCGGAGGGAAAGAGAGCAGGGGTCCTGGTAGCCATAAAGGACACTTTGAAAGCACAGATCCATGGCCACAGAACCAACAAGGAAGGGAGATATGTCATCTTGAACATCACGGTGGAGGGGAGGAGGATCACCCTGGCGCCGGTCTATGCCCCCAATGTGGGTCAAGAGACATTCCTAAAGGAATTGCTGAGAACGCTTGAAGAATTTGCAATGGGAGATGTTATACTGGGGGGAGATCTGAACCTGGCCTGGCACCCCGCTCAGGATAGGACGGGTAGAACTAACGAAGGCTCGAAAGCCCCCTTGGAGGCATTGAAGAAGTCATTTGACACCCTCTCCCTCCACGACACTTGGCGCACACTGAACGGGGAACAGCAGGGCTTCACGCACTACTCTCATGTACACAGCTCGTTATCGAGAATAGACTATATATGGGTCTCCACGAACCTTCAAGGCACAAAAAAGGGAGGTGGAGACGGGTCCCATTGTCCTCTTGGACCACGCCCCAATAACTATGTCTCTTGCATTCAAAACCAGGGAGGGTGGTGGATGGGCCTGGCGATTCCCATCGGAGCTCCTAAAAGACACAGTGCTGGCGGAGGAAATCCAAGAGAAGATTGATATGTACTTCAACGAAAACGACACGGGGGAGACCCCGCAAGACACAGTATGGGATGCCTTTAAGGTGGTTCTGAGGGGAGAACTAATAGCCTTGAAATCTAAAAGAGATAAACAACTAGCACAGTGGGAAAGGGATCTCGAATCACAATTGCGAGATGCACAGAAGGAGGCAGCGGCTAACCCAAGTAGAGCCAAGAGGCGAGCCATGCAGCATATCCAGGGCCAACTGGAACTCCTTCATACTCGGAAGGTGGGCCACTCACTCATGAGGACGAAGCAAAGATATTACATCCTCGCCAATAACGCGGACACCCTACTCGCTCGACAGCTTTGGCAGATGACCTGGGAAAGATCCATAATGGCGCTGGTGGATCCATCCGGCTCCAGGAAAACAACCAACGACGAAATGGGCGATATTATGAGGACCTTTTATCAGGACCTGTATACCACCAGTAATCCAAAAGAGGAGGACCAAGAAATGCATCTCCAGAAAGTGCCTATGCCGCAACTGACCGAAGAAGCCCGAGAAGCACTAGATCAAGATATCTCACTGGCGGAAGTGCTGCAGGCCATCAAGCAACTCCCCAAGAACAAGGCACCGGTCCCGGATGGGTATACTGATACATTTTATAAGAAATCAATGAACGAGGCAAAACTAGTGCTCTTTCCGAAGCGGGACAAAGATCCCACCCTCCCAGGGTCATACAGACCGATTGCCCTGATAAATCTGGATGCAAAACTTTTTACTAAGGTCTTAGCTAACAGTACACATATCCTCTCTGGTGGATGCAGACCAGTCGGGCTTTGTCCCCACAAGGCAAACAGTGGACAACACCAGGAGAGTGTGCCACATAATAGAAAAGGCAGAGCGTACGGGTATAGAGGCTATACTAGTAGCCTTAGACGCTGAAAAAGCGTTCGACCGAGTTGAATGGTCGCAGCTCTTTCTTACGATGGCACATATGGGCTTTGGAGACTCATACATGAGATTGATCAAGGCAAACTACAAAAGTCCCTCCTTAAGAAGAGCCGTCAACAGCTTCTTGTCCAAGTCTGTCGCCCAAACGAGAGGCACTAAGCAAGGGTGCCCACTATCCCCCCTTCTGTACGCCCTGTTTCTAGAGCCCCTCCTAGCGAGGATACGACAACGGCACCGAATTAAGGAGTGCGGATGTACGGGCTGGAACATAAAACCATGACTTTTGCCGACTACATGATGATGGCTCTGACGGACCCCACCAGACCCATGCCTACACTGATGAACGAGTTGGAGGCATTTGGGGCCATCTCAGGCCTCAAAATAAACAAAAGTAAATCAGAAGTACTGAACCTGTTGGCCGACCCCATGACTATATCAAATCTGGCCCGGGAGCAAGGAGTTAAACTGGCACGGGGCAGTATAACCCATCTCGGAATCAAACTCACCTCCAGGATTCAGCAACTGTACACAGCAAACTATCCAGAATTGCTCAACCACCTCCGAAAACTATTGACAAGATGGACGCCACTATCCACCTCATGGTGGGGACGCATCTCGGCAGTCAAGATGTGCATTCTCCCTAAAGTCCTGTATTATTTTCAGGCCCTCCCAATTAGGCGCCCTAGGTAATTCTTTCGCTCTCTAAACAAGATGACATCTGCATATGTGTGGCAGCGCAAGAGACCAAGGGTGGCAATGGCTACCTTGACAGCAGCATTGAAGGAAGGGGGCCAGGCTTTCCCACACTTTAAAGGTACTACAAAGCGGCACAATTGCGAGTCATCAAAGAGTGGGTGGCAGATTTCCCACACGTCAAATGGACAAAACAGGACATAGCTGTGGCGGGGGCCCACTCTCAAACCTTCTGTGGTCCCACAGAAGGTATAGACACGCGAATACCCGTCTGAGCGAGGTATTGAGCGCTCCCCTCAATGCGTGGGACTCGGCAGTAAAGAGGGGGAACTTGACGACACACCCATCCCCATTTACGCTGCTCTTCCACAACCCTGACTTTCCACCGGGAATGGACCGGATGGCCTTCATGCCTTGGAAACAGGCGGGCTGCATAAGGATTGGCAATATGTACAAAGACAGATCACTTAGGTCGTTTGAAGACTGCGTTCACGACCTGGGAGTAGCGAAGGCGGAAAGGTACAGATATATTCAACTGACTCACTGGCTATCCTCCCCGATCAATGAAGAAGTGGGAACGTGAGACCTTACGAAATTCGAGACCTATATGATAATGGATCCAGGCACACGCAAATTGATATCCAACCTGTACGCCCACCTGAACTCGCAAGGGGAAGAGGTTAGATGGATATACATGAGGAAGTGGGAGGGGACACTGGGGATGGAAATCCTGCGATCCCACTGAGGAGAGGTTTAGCGAAGCATCGCTACACTGACAAGATCCATTCACCTGAGGGAAATGTGGGAAAAAGTACTGCTGCAATGGCATCTAACACCAAAGAGACTGAAAGAAATGTATCCCGAAACGGATGGCTTATGCTGGCGTGGATGCCGCCAGGAAGGAGCCTGGAGACACATCTGGAGAACTTGCCCAAACATTACACGCTTCTGGAACGATGTTAGGGCCCAAGCTGGGAAAATGGTTCAAGGATCGGAAAGCCTTGGGGACAGTGACTGGCTGGCGGGCATAGGGGACCCCACGCAAAAAACACACACAAGGCGCCAGTGGAAGGTGATCATGGTCCTGGTGGTAGCTGCCTGGCTGGTGATAGCCCAAGGGTGGAAGCAACAGTCGCCCCGACACAACTCCAATGGCTCAGAAAGGTATGGCACTTTGTAACAATGGAGTGGATGACATGTACACTACAGGGAGCCACCGAGAACTTTCAATTGGACTGGGGCCCGGTGCTCCAATACATACATAGTGACTATATGCTTCAAAGGGGCCCCCATAACATTTGCATTCTTAATATGTTCTAAAAGTGCAGCTCTGTATTGATTTCAAAAGACTGGTAGCCATGTTTTAGTTGTCTTGAGTCTCAAGGAATAAGGGAGAGAGGAGGGAGCGAGAGAGGGGGGTTATCAATGTTGATTTAAGTTGCATCTAAAAACCATTAAAAAGATATTTAAAAAAAGAATGTTGGTGGTGGAGACAAGGGGCGTGAGACTGGTCATTCTAAACAGATTACCACCCAATACTGACAATACGCCACTTTCTAATGGATTTGCTCCACAGCTGCATAAATACAAAGGGTACAGGTGACTTCAACATGATCGACACAGAGAATGATAGATCCACCACCAGGGCTGGAACCCCATTATAAGCAGGAACGCCTGGCTACAAACTGCACAATACCACGCACTCACTGACGTCTGGCATAACTATTACCCACAAACAGGAATATACGTTTTATTCCACTGTACACTGCATTCCCCGTATTGACTATGTAAGGATATCTGCAGAAGGGGTGACCTCGGTTCTATCTAATGCAATTCTTCTGAGCACCTTGTTGGAGCACGCGCCTCTTATAATACAGCATCAGCCTCTAACAGAATTCTTAATCACAGACAACGGATGTTTAAGGAAGAGGCTCTTGTGGTGGGGCAGAAGGACGCATAAGGCTTATCTCTCCCTATCGCTATGGGGTACTCCCTACCTATATAAATAACTAAGGTGCTCACCAGTTGTCAGGAAATGCCCAAACAAATGAGTCTGCTGTCCCAAGACTAATCCTAACTGACCCTACCGCTATTCAGGCTAACTAAGGTCAGGAGAATTGCTGCCTGCTTCTGATGAGGCAGTGTTCTGCTTTTACTTTAGAGTTTCTCTTACTATACTATTTTGAGATGGTATTTGGTCACCTTCTGTACCAAAGTTTGTAAATGAAAAACATTAGCCACAGTTGTGGTGCATTTCATTTTGAGTCAGTTACAGCACCGATTTTGGTATGGTTCATTGCTTAATTCCAGTCTGTTTATTTTTTCTCCCTTCTCTTTTCCTTCGCTTTTCCATTTTTTTCATTGCTTTGATTTATTGACTCCCACTACACAATGATATTGTCTTATTGGACCATGTGATCACTGACATTTTTGCAATGTTTTGTCTCTTTTTAACCATGCTATATGACATAACGAATATGTAATTGCGGTGGCGGGATGCAACCACTAAATGCATTTTGCGACATTTCCACACGGTTCACTATTGATGGATCTTTCTGTTATCGGCATTGGGGTTGCCCTTGATCCACTGACTGTTTGGGTCCCGATGGCCTTCTTTTTTTTTTTTTAAAAACTTTATTTTTGTTGCACATCACGGCTGTCACATCATGCGTTACATACATACTTTACAAACATATTATCTGCATCCAGATTCGTATCAGTTGTTGCTGATTTGCCTCGTGATTATAACAATTAGTGATCTGGGCGCACACCTGTAGAAATGTATATGAAAAGAAATAGGGTACCATACAGGATCAAGACACATTAAAGTTCGTATACACTGTTATCATCAGAGCTTTCTAAGTCCGAGGAATTTTCTGTTAGGTATTTCCTGAGCGGTGCCCAGATGTCCTTTGGTTTGCATGGGGTAGGCAACAGTCCCACATACTTTTCCTCACATTCATTCACATATACTAGTGTGGAGAGAAACTGCCCCAATGTCGGAGGCTGTGCACTTTTCCACTTCTGCAGGATGCATTTCTTAGCGACTGCACAGGCGACATTGAACAGTCTCCTAATTTTTTCGGACACCTTCCCGATGTCTCCAAACAGGTATTTCGGGGGGTCAAGATTAGCAGGGATTTGTGTAATGCATTCTAGGGTGGTTGCTACTTCACACCAGAATTTTGCTATGAAAGGACATTCCCAGTACATGTGATAGGCGTCTGCTCCGGGGGTTTGGCACTTTGGGCAGGTGTCAGACACATTGGCATAGCACTTCGCCATCTTTGCCGGGGTGAAGTGCAATCTGTTCAGGATCTTAAACTGTATTAATCTTAAGCCCGCATTTAACGATACCTTTTTTGACAGGAGACAGTATCTGGACCATTTTCCCGCCTCGATGACAGTGCCCATATCTTTTTCCCATGCTGACTTGATGGTGCCCAAGGCGTCTGTGTGAGTTTGGACCAAGGTATACAGTTTGGACACCCCTATGCCAGTCTGGGAGTGTAAGGATTGAAAGCATGCATGCTCCAGAGGTTCGTCTGGAAATGTGGGCCAGCGCTTCTTAAACGCTGCTCTCATTCTGTGGAACTGCAAGATTTTTAGGGGAGTCTCGCCGACCGATTCCGCAAAATCTTCAGGGGTTACAAATTTACCATTTGGAAACATGGATTTCATCGTGAACTCGTATTCTGGGAGCCAACTTCTTTGAATACCAGTGTCGTACGTGGGTGCGATGCCTGGGAAGTTCCAAAGCGGGGCTTGTGAGTCATACGGAACATCTATATTCAGTCGCTTACTGATAGCTTTCCATGCTGTAATCATGCATGTGGTTGGGTCAAATTTGCAGTCATCTCTATGTCTTTTCGAGTAGATGACTGAGCGCAAGTCTGTTGGGTGGACTGAGCGACGCTCTATGGACACGTGCGGTGTCGTGTCCAAGGGGTCTTGCCAGTATTTCGCATATTGGGCTTGTGCTACTTGCCAATAGAGTTCAAAGTCCGGAGCCGCAAAGCCCCCCTTATCATAAGGTTCGACCAGCTTGGCCCAGCTAATCCTGTTCGCCCCCCCATTCCACACAAAGGTTGTAGCCATGGATCTAAGGTTGTCGAAAAAGGATCTGCCCGGCCAGATGGGGACATTACAGAAAATGTAGAGGAGCTTGGGTAGCACGGTCATCTTGAGCACCGCAATGCGGCCAGCCAGGGATATGGGGAGCTTAGCCCAGATCTGAAGTTTAGAATATATATTTTGTAAAGTGGTCTCATGATTATCTATGTACAGGGAAGCGCTGTCGCGAGAGACCTGTATTCCCAGATATCGAATGTGTGCTGGAGCCCATGCTAATCCATGTGTGTTTGTGGGACATTTGGTGGTATTAGTTAACGGGAAGATTTCAGATTTGGTGTTATTGACTTTGTAGCCCGAATGCAGGGTGAAGTCGTTTATTACGGCCAGTATGGGACCTAGGTTTTCCTCAGGTTCTCGAATATATAGCAGAGCATCGTCCGCATACAACGAGATGGCCTGGTACTCTCCCGACATATATATGCCTCGATGTTCCTGTTCTGCCCTCACTGCAACCGCCACTGGTTCGATTGTTAAGGCGAATAGTATGGGCGAGAATGGGCATCCCTGTCTCGTCCCTCTGTGTAGTGAGAATTGGTTAGACAGCGTCCGGTTGGTCAGTACCCTGGCTTTAGGAGACGAGTACAGGAGCCCAATACAACTGGTTAAATAGGGTCCAAACCCAAATTTATGGAGAACTTCAAACATATACACCCAGGAGACTGAATCGAACGCTTTTTCTGCGTCTAGGGATATCGCTACCGCCTGTGCCTGAGGTTTAATTTGTGCAAGGATGCAGAACAGTCTGCGCAAGTTTAGCGCAGTGGATCTCGTGGGTATAAATCCACACTGGTCGGGGTGTACCAGCATGGGCATCCCAGGGAGCAGCCTGTTGGCAAGAACTTTCGCGTAGACCTTAGCGTCCGTATTTATCAACGACAGGGGACGATAAGAGGAGCGATCGTGGGCTGGACGTCTAGGCTTCGGGAGTACTGTAATAACAGCCTCCGTCATTGAGACTGGGAGCGAGCCAGTGTTGATGGCCTCTTCCCACACACGGGTGAGGACAGGGGCGAGGATCATTGAGAAAGATTTGTATAGCTCGGCACCTAACCCGTCAGGGCCCGGGGTTTTTCCTGAAGCCAGTGATTTAATTGCTTCGGTTATTTCGTCACAGGTAATAGGCTGCTCGAGGATCTGGTGATCTGCCAGGTTTAGTTTAGGGAGGTCAATCTTACTCAAATATCCGCGTATTTCTTCTTGTGTACTATTATCACGATTAGAATATAAATCAGTATAGTAGCGCAAGAATACGTCATTTATTTCTTTCTCGCCGTTGACAACTACATCTTCCTCTGTCAGGATGCTCGCGATTGGGGTATGGGAGTGCTCATTGCGGAGCATACGGGCTAAGAGGTGGCCTGCTCTGTTGCCCTCCCCATATCTGCGTGCTCTGATGGGAGTGGCCATGTATTGCTGTTCTTTAGTCGCCAAATCATTGAACGTATGGAGCTGTGTGTTGATGTCAGCCAGGATGTGTCTGTCATGTGTCATGCTATATTCAGTTTCGAGTATTTGCAAGTGTGATTCTATGGTGTCTAGTTCGTTTCTCACGGCTTTGAGAAGACCAGCCGTCTTGGACATCAACACTCCTCTCACCCACACCTTAAACGCCTCCCATACAGTCGCCCATCTGTCTACGGAGCCATGATTCAAAAGGAAGAATTCCTCTATGTCAACGTGGAGAGTCTCCACTACGTTCGGGTCTTTTAATACGTTGGGGGACATTCTCCATCGTCTCGTTGGACGGTCTGTGCCAGGGAGTAACGTGGTCAAGGTGATCGGGGAATGGTCTGAAAGCGTGCGGGGAAGGATTTCGCATTGTTCCGTATAATTAATCAAGGAGGACGATATAAGCCAATAATCAATTCTAGATTCAGTGTCGTGTACTGAGGAATAAAATGAATACTTCCTCTCCGTGGGGTGGATACCCCTCCAGGCATCGGAGAGGGTGAACTCTTCGAGGGCATGTCGTATAACATTCGCCGCTTTGGTGAGGGCCCTAGGTCTACTGGAGGACCTGTCTAAAGTAGTGTCAAGAATAGTGTTTAGGTCTCCTCCCCAAAGGACCCAGGCATTAGTTGTGAGGCCTATCATGGCGAGTAGTTGTATATAAAACTGCGGGTCATCATTATTCGGGCCATATGTATTTATAAGGACCAGTTTTACCCCAGCCAGGCTACCCCAGACCACTACGTATCTTCCTTGTGGGTCTATCTTGCATTTGTCGGTGGAGAACCCCAAGGAGGGGTGTATCAGTGTGATGACCCCTCTACTCTGAGAGGAATATTCCGTATAATGTCTATTACCACCCCATTGCCGAAGTAGTTTTTCATGTGTGGGCTTCAGCGCGTGGGTTTCCTGGAGCATTACAATATGCGGATGGTGTCTATTAATGTAGGCGCCTACCTTACTAGCTTTTGCTCTGTTATTTAACCCCCGAATGTTCCACGTGAGTAGTTTCAGGCGGAGCCCCTGGGGTGTCCTACTGGTTTGTGCCATTAGTGGTCATGGTGATAGCATCTAAGAGTGTGAATGGACCCGTCAGGAGGAACAGCGAGTGAGCCAATGAGTGCAATTTTAGCCAAACGTAACCTATAAGAACTAATGTAAACTTTATATTAAGTGCCCAACAGGGGCGTCTGGAGGCCTCAACAATGGCCAGCAAAACCAATTGGTAACCCATATCGCCATATCCCACCCCCTCCCACATCATCACACCCAACCTGATGATGATCCCTTTACTCATTACTAACTTGTGGGAGAACCCAAAGATAGGGGTCGTGTGTCGCAGCAAGTCCGGCCGCATTCAAGGATTGAGAGCAGAAGTGCGTCTATGCCCCCCGCAGATTCCACTGCCAGACGCAGATCACATGTTCACCAGGCTCTCTGGCTAGTCAATATGTGGTGAATGTTCAAGTTACACCGGCAGTTGCAAGTCATCATGTTCAGCGCCCTGTCTTCCGGGCGGTAGGGGTATCGAAGCCTCCATGTAGGACAGGGCAGCCGCAGGGGATTCGAAGAAATGTGCTCTTCCGCCATGTTGTATTCGAAGTTTAGCTGGATAGAGGAGTGCATAGGGGACCTGTCGCAGCCGTAGTTGACGTTTGATTATTTCGTAGGATCGTCTTTGAGTTTGGACCCCGGCTGAGAAGTCCGGGTAGACGTGGATGCGATCATTTCCAATTTTTAGGGGGCCCTTCTCCCTGGCCAGCCGCAGGATGGTATCTCTGTCTCTGTAGTTTAACAATTTTGCTATGACAGTGCGGGGTGGGGCTCCAGGTCTAGGCGGTGGTGCAAGGGAGCGGTGGGCCCTCTCTACCATGAATTGAGACGAGAAGGCCTCTTCCCCAAGGAGAGATTTCAGCATGTCCTCAATCCGGAGTTCCATCGGCCCCTTGCAGAACGATTCAGAGAGGCCGACAATGCGGATATTGTTCCGCCTGGAGCGAGACTCCAAATCGTCGCACTTACTACGGAGCGTGTCCATCTCCCTCTTCAGAAGGGTTATGTCCTGTGCGTTTTGCCGGGTAGAGTCCTCGTTCGAACCAATTCTCCCCTCCGCTTCGGTGATTCTGGCACTTTCCTTTTCCACTCGGGCCTTCAGTGAGCCAATTGTGGATACGATATCATCGAGTTTGACGTTTATAGCCAGAAATCCGCTCTGAACCGTGGTGAGCAGGTGGTCGAACTTGGAGTCCTCCGACAGCGGAGGTGTGGCGGAGGGTGGTGTATCAGGGCTAACAGGAGGCATCTGCGAGCTGGTGAACGAATCCATAGGGCCGGTTCTTCTGCACTTATTCGCGTTCTTGCCAGGCATGTTGTGGGATAAGCAGGAGCCTGGCGTTCACGGCTCAAAGTGTCGCTGAAAGGGGTTTGTGCGACAGTGGGCCCGACCGGCGGCACCGACCTGGGGCGGCACGAGGATTAAGACAAGGCTGACCCGCAGCGGGGCGCAGATGTCAATACCCGGTTCCAACGCAGGTATGGCCCCTACGGATCCGTCGTGAGCAGGCCGCCTCTCGGTCACCTCCGACGCAAGGTATGGGAGAGTCTCCCCAGCTCCGCTACTCCAACGCGGGGATGAGGCACCACGGCGGGGCTACGCCAAGCCAAGCGCAACGCCTGTCAGCGCCCGCGAACTTCGGCGACGTCCCAGAAGTACCCTTTAAAGTCTTGTTTTCTCGTTTTCCCACGCAGCAGTGCAGGGCCAGGGCCCACCGCTCCTGGGCCGACCTCGTATCAGCGACGCAGCTCGGTCTCTGCTCGCCCTCTCCGGTCCCAGGGCCGTGCCAGGGTTCGACTCCTCGTTGCGTATCGAAGGATCGGGTCCGGGAGACCGAGTCGCAGCTCAACGGATATCCGTTCACGTCCACAGCGGCCCCAGCGTAGGAGTGTCTGGGCGGTCTCAAGCCACGGTTCTCGCGTGTTAGGCCACGGGGCTGTGCGGCGGCCCAGGCGTGCGAGACCACGGTCCCCACTCGCTCACTGGCTTACAATGTCCGATTTCGGTCGGGATTTTTCCCAGCGGGGTCTGGACGTGGCGGGAAACAGCTCAGCTAATCTGGGGGTTCGACGCACTCTGGATCCGGATGAAAATGTTAACAAGGATTCATGCCGGAGCGGAGCTCCTCGGCTATGCGGCCATCTTGCTGCGCGGTAGCCACGCCCCCGGGTCCCGATGGCCTTCTTAATGACATGGGCCCAGACGGAATGCATAGACATAGACTTAGCTTTTTGGCATTGTCCGCAGTATACTGGTCAACACATTGAATACAACATTGTTTTGACTCAACAAGAAGCTTTTCAACGTACGAATACCAAGATCACAACACCATTAACATATATTGCCCTGGCTCTTTATCTAGACGAAGGGTGTGCAACCCACACCGCAGGCTCTCACTTACCAAGGGTACAGTTTTGACATTATCTTGAATGCCCTGTGCGCAGGCATTTTCCAATGGGTATGCAACCCTCACTATGACATTAACCAGAAAAACCAATAAACAATTTAGAATTCTGAACCTACCTATAGCGGTGCCCGCTTACATCTAGAGTTTATTCTCCCCTCTTCCCAGGGCAGGCATATCAACTTTTTAGTAGTTTCTGTCTCAGCTTTGATTAGAAAGTTTGTTTCAGTATTGTTACAGTTCATTAACTTTACATTTCAGATTTCGTCAATTTCACTGAGACGAGTTTCTCCAATTGCATAATGAGTCCCGTTTGGTCTCCTGGTCTCCCAGTTACCTCTCTTATCACAGGGGAACTTCTCTGGGGTGTAAGGGAGGTATGGTATCACAAGTATGACACTGACACAAGAGTCACAAGTTTCAAAACCCTTATTCAATTTGTGGGGTTTCGAAAAACTCCTACTTTGTTCTATAGCTAAAATGGGAGTAGTCTCTACCATCAAATAATAAAGAAAGCACAGTCCTAGTCAGTCTATGTCAAATCAAAATGGCCTATACAACAAAACCTAATGCCTGTCTTATCTCTCATATGAAAAGTGCGTAAAGGGGAATGTGTATGCAAAGGAAAGTCAGTGTAATAACAAAGGATCAATGTGGCTGAGTCAGCTCTCCTGCCCACGTTGGACAGCATGGAGTAAGGCGGCCCCCATACACAGGAGGACACACTCTGGCTCAAGTTATAAACAAAAGGCAGCTCAAATCGTGGGTGGAGGCCCGCTTGGCTTCCATGTTAAAGTCACTTATTACAGCTTTCCAAAGTTCCTTCACAGTTCAACAAAAGTTCACATAGGTCTCCCTTAGTCAGGCTCAACCTTTCAACCAAAAAGTACCCGATTCAACATAGATCTCCCTCACCCAGGCTCGGACCTCGTAATCACAGCACTTGCAGGGCTTCCCTTCCCTAAACTTATTTCATGCTTCCGGTCTCCCTCAGTCGGGCTCAGACCATTCACTGATGTCGAAGACTTTTAAATGTGCAAAGCTTTTACCATAGACCTCCGCAATACCACTTCGAATTTCACTTTAGGTCTTCCTTAATCTTATTTGCCGGAATGGAGTATAGTGAGCGGGGAGGACACCCCTGCAGCCCCATTTTCTTTTCAATGTTACCACCAAAGGTTCGAAGTTTTGATGTGAGAACCTTTGGTGGTAGCATTTTTAGAACTTTTGGTCATTGCGACCATTTATAGTCGGTAAAAACGTCCTATACCATTGGTAGTTTGATTCCACAATCAGAAAAGTTCAAGAAAATCTTTCTCTTCAAACAATCACCTTTTATTTAGTAATTTAAGGTGTTATCGATTTTCTTACGAAGAAAAACGTTTCACGTTATTAAATCATGATTACAAAATGAAACAATTTCATAAGTTAGTTATACTAAAAATATCTAAACGAGATAAGCTAAAACAAAAACACAAAATCAAGAACATTCATGTTAATAAACAGTTGCCATGCCTAAATAGTTCAACAATCTCCCCTCAAACATTTATCTTACAGGATTTGCCTAAACCACTTAGCTAATCCTTACTACATAAATGGATTGTGTAGCAATGTCATATTTATATATTTAAAACCCCAAAAAGGGTATCATACTTTAAGGTGGCCTCAGTAATTCTTCTGCCACTAACCAAACCCTGTAAAGTGATAGATGTAATCTTGTACTCAATGTATTTATGCATTGATGCCAAAATGATATATCCAATGAAATCACCTTTTAACTTCGTAGGGGTTCATCTTGACCATTGGACATTTCAGAGTTTGTTCACTTTGCCGCTTTTTAACAAGACAACAAACATTTTGCAGAGACTTTTGAGTGGGCTACTTCCTTTCACTGGACCACTCCGCTACTCTTTATTACTGGCTTCACTGTTAGACGGTTTGCTTTCCTTCGCGTCTCATCAGCATGTGCGCAGCCTTCAATCGTGGGTTACACTGTTGCGGATTAAATCTTTCCTTTACACAAACCAGCCTTTCATTTGTTTCACTAACTCACAGGTTGTGTGCACTCCATTCTTGTTACTGCGGCTTTGATTCACGAGTCAAGGTTGATAGCACAGGCTCAGCCTCGCCTCCCCAACTCCATCGTTCACCCGGGAGGGTCGCTGGCATCCTTGAAACATAATGTGTGTTTCTTCTTGTCTGCGATTTGGCTTTCTCTGAGTCTCCTTCACGGTTTCCCAGAGGCAACAACCTCCTGCAGGGAACTTCAGGGTTCCTCTATCCCTTGCTCTGGTCCCTCGATCGGCTGGCCAGTGGGTTCGCCTCCGCCCCGGTAGACCTGCTCATTCAAGTGTCTCACCTTGCTCAGAGTGTGTCTCCATGTTCCCCATTTTATCTGTGTGGGGGAAGATAATGGGTATCAGATGAATGTGATTACGGTCAAGTGCCTGACTTTGCCTGACCTGATAAACAGGACAGGTCTAATGAGATATGTAAGCGTTGGCCTTTTTACACTCATTGCCCTCTTCCTTAGCCCAGTGCTTGTGCAGAAAGGGTAGGGAGAGGTTGGAAGGTTGGAGAATCCTACAAAATAGGATAGGGTATGGGTACGGGAAAGGGAGGGTGATACCGCGTCTCACCATCGGCTGTCTCACCCCCACTCCCTGAAGATCCCCCTTCCCCCCCAAGTGAACCTCCCTGCACTGGTCCACGCCCACAGTCTGGATCCAAAGGTGATGGCTGTGCCCTGGCCACCTGAGAGAGAGAGAGAGAGAGAGAGAGAGATCCCTGGGGACTAGTAAGTGAGACACCCTTTGGTTTCTCACAGGGGCCAGCAGTCATTTGGGACTCTCTCTCTCGCTTGGCTTCTCCACCGGTTAGTTCTCGCCAGCATCCATCTCTCGCTCTCTTTTCATTTGGCGTTCTGGTGTCCCTTTGGGGTAACCAGTGCAGTGGCTGATTCCTCAGCAGATTGGTGTTAGCGTAGTTGGTTGGGTAGCCTGCCCACCACAACGTTTCCGTGGTCACGTACCATTGAGTTTCTGGCTTGCGTACTTTCGGTTTGTCACAGACTCTGCATGCTGGCTCTCCAGTGTCTGCTGCTCTCGTGCTGCTCTCGTTCAGAGCAGTTCTGAACTTTGCGAACAGCTCCGCCTCTCATCTGGGTTATGCTATCAGGAATCCTCCCCTGCTGGTGTATGATTCTCTCTCTCCCGGCTTGGCATATCCTCTCTCTTAAACCTCCTCATTGTGGTGAATTGGAGGTTTGTCCTTAAAGAGACAGATTCTGCTCCTTGATCATCACAGTATATGTTAACTTTACCTTCATCACAGTTTCTGGATTTATTGCTGTTAGGCATCTCAGAAAGTCCCATGTATGCCATTATAGGGAACTGCTTATTGAGTTCCTTCGAGGAATGGGTAGCCTTGTCCCCAAAGGGGGAGTCTCTCCCAGGGAGGTCCCAGTTGCCCAGACCGTTATGGAGGGTCTTGCAGAGGAGGCTCACCCCCCCTAACCTCAACGGTGGAGGATCCCCCTTGGGGAGAAGGGACAATTTCACTTGATTAGACACACAGAGTTTGACGATGAGTTCAGGCTTGGCCTCCTGCAAGATATTGTTGCCATTTTATTTTTAAGAATGAAGTCTCAGTCAACACTACCTTTACCCTGTGGGAAACCTTTAAATGTTATGTAAGCAGAATGGACATTTCACATGAATCAGGTATTCTAAAAGAGGAAAGAGCTAGGGAAGTGTGAGAGAAATTTTTAAAAAGCTGGAATTGGAGTATACTGCATCCAATGAAGGGACGACCTCCACACCCTGGGGCCCAGGGCTTAAGCTGCCACCTCTCTTCCCTGCCAGACTGCCGGGCTGGGTTGAGCCACTCTGCCAGCCGCCCACTGGGCTGAGGCCAACTGGTCTGCCAGGCTAACCGGGAGTGCTCCCCGCCCAGCCTGCACACCTCCACAATGCTT
The DNA here is from genome assembly GCF_040938575.1 of Ambystoma mexicanum. Lineage (NCBI taxonomy): Eukaryota > Metazoa > Chordata > Amphibia > Caudata > Ambystomatidae > Ambystoma > Ambystoma mexicanum. The sequence continues at coordinate 1,393,518,971 of NC_090931.1, forward strand.
TGTCTGAATTAAAACAGTCAAATTCCCCTGGTCTGCACCAGTTCTAAGTCAGCTGCCAGGCATTGGGAGGGGAAGGGAGAAAGGCGACCACTGCAGCTGGGGCGATCCACAGAAAGGGCCGGGCTCACGTGCAGAGTCAGCGCCGCACCTGGAGGGGAGACTCGTCCAGCTGTGGCACACGCTCAGCACCGCTTCCCGGCCCAGCCGACTGACTGAGACAATCCTTATCCCAAAGTTATGGATCTGACTTGCCAACTTCCCTTACCTACATTGTTCCAACATGCCAGATGCTGTTCACCTTGGAGACCTGCTGCGGATATGGGTACGGCCCGGCACAAGATTTACACAAGTTCACCCGGATTTTCAAGGACCAGTGAGAGCTCACCAGACGCCGCCAGAACTGTGATGCTTTCCAAGGCTAGGGCTCCTCTCTCGTGGAGAACTCATTGCAGGGCGCCCTACCCTTCACAAAGAAAAGAGCACTGTACCTGGGGCTCCCACCGGCTTCTCCGGGATTCTTTGTGTTACCGCACTGGACGCCACAAAGGCGGCCGTCTTTGCCACTCCGGGTTCGGGGATCTGAACCAGACTCCCTTTCGATCGGCTGATTGTAATGGAGGCCATCACCCGTCTGTTCCGAACGGTGCTCGGCCATCTCTTAGAACCGACTGACCCATGTTCAACTGCTGTTCACATGGAACCCTTCTCCACTTCAGCCTTCTAAGTTGTCGATTGAATATTTGCTACTACCATTAAGATCTGCACCTGCGTCGGCTCAACCCAAGCCCTCACCTCAGGCTTTTGTGCGCACCACAGCGGCCCTCCTACTCGTCGCGACATCCGGGTATTGGCGCCATCCATTTTCAGGGCTAGTTGATTCGGCAGCTGAGTTGTTACACACTCCTTAGCGTATTCCAACTTCCATGGCCACCGTCCTGCTGCCTATATCAACCAATACCTTTTCTGGGGTCTGATGAGCGTCGGTATCGGTCGCCTTAACGCTGCGTTCAGTTTATCCCACAGCGCCAGTTCTGCTTACCAAAACTGACCCACTCGGCACTCGCATTCGATTCCCAGCTTCACGCCAGCAAGCCAGGCTTCTTACCCATTTAAAGTTTGAGCCCAAAGACCTTGAATCAATCGCTTTACCAGGTAAAACTGGGGTTTCTGGGCACCAGCTATCCTGATGGAAACTTCAGAGGTAACCAGCTACTAGATGGTTCGTTTATGAACGATGCATGTAAGGACTGCTACGGACCTCCACCAGAGTTTCCTCTCGCTTTGCCCTGCCCAGGCAGACTTCACCATCATGCTCATGCTCCACCTCCCTGACAGAGCAGGCCAGACGGGCCAGTGGTGCCCCCACCATGGCGGGATCCCACCTCAGCCAGCGCGCCAGCCCTCACCTTCATTGCGGCACAGGTTTAGTTCAGCCCTCTGACTTGCGCACGTTTTAAGACTTCTTGGTCCATGTTTCAAGACAGGTCGGGTAGGTAACCGACTTCACTGCAGACCCCTGGCGCCCTTCGTAGGCCTCCTGGCCCAGCGACGCAGTCAGGGAGCACTGAGGACAGTCCTCCCCAGTCGACTGGAGCGGGGGGGCCTCATCGCAGGGGTTTGTAACACTCACCGCCAGAGCGGAGAGCCACCTGACCTCCGGAGCAGGTTCACCACCACGGAGGAAATGTGCCCTGGGGGGCTGCGTGGTTGTTTCTTTTCCTCTGCTTAGTAACATGTTTAAATTCAGCGGTTCGCCATTTGTCTGATCTGAGGTCATAGTCGGGGAACCGGAGCTCAGGGTGGCCAGTCTTGGGCCAGGGGCTGTATGCAGGGGGGGTTGCCGCAGCCCCACACCCTGCGGAACGTCAGAGTGTGCGCTGTCCCGATCTGCGGCCAAAGCCCACCTGGTCGCAAGGCCCACGCTCCAGGGCTGTCCTGCTCCAGCATCCATGGGACACCACAGACAGCCACATGTGGCACAGCCTGGTGCCCCGGGGTAGGGTGAAGGTGCATCTGGCTTTTTAAAAGCCTGCCACCACCACCACCGGAGCGCATCCGGCGCCCGGCCCTCCCAAAATGCACAAGGCAGGGGGACGGGGAGGCCACAATGTGCCGAAAACAAGCCTGCGCACCAGGTCCAGGGATCCTGCGACTGTGCTGATCGGGGTCTGACCTTAGGGGGATGAAAGGAACGGAGACCCCGCGACAGCCCAAGCCGCGCACCGGGGAGGGAAACACAGGGCAATTGACGTTCATGGGACCCTCAGACAGGCATAACCCCGCGAGGAACCCGGGGCCGGGAGGTGCGTTCGAAGTGTCAATGATCAATGTATCCTGAAATTCAAATCAATTCTCTCAGCTAGCTGCGTTCTTCATTGACGTGCGAGCCGAGTGATCCACCGATTCCAGACATTGGCCTGTACCTGCCGGTGCAGCAGAGGCTAGGAGGAAGGCAGCGCTCAGCCCAGGAAGCCTACCCGCTGTCTGCAACACAGTGACAGAGGCAGGCCGCTCTGCCGCCGGCCCACCCATCCAGATCCACTCATCTTTCCCCGACCTCCCACTCCCCTTTTTGGGAGTCGGGGGGGAGCGGAGAGGAGGGCCAGAGGAGACAGCATGTGCAAGGGGAGTCGGGTGGGACGGCGAGAGTCTTCAAACCCAAGCACGGCCACACAGTGCTCTGCCCCAGTTACCTGGGAAAGAGGGAAGGTCGTCAGCTGCGCCAGCAGGCCTGGCCATCAGTCGCCCACGGTGGTGGGCGGCTAGAACCTCGACACCTGCCCATCAAAAAGTAGCCCCGGCTGTGCCACGGCTCAGAGCGTGCCCGCCCGTCCAGTAGGCCCGGTGCCGGGCCCCTGTCTACCTCAGCTGCCCCCACTCAGGACTTCCCTGCTGACCGGAGCGCACCCACCAATGCCCGCCTGCTGGCAACTGGGATAGAGGAGCATGCCCCCGACCAGCACAGCGGCTCAGGGGTCAGATTGGTGAGAAGAGGGGGGGCGTTCCTGGCTCCCTCTCTAGTGCATAGTTGGTGACGTCCCGGCAGGTTAACCAACCCTGCCGGATGTCCCAGTCCACCTCCTGGGTCGCGGACCCTCTCCAATTGAAGGGATCCCGCACCCCAGTCAGTGTCTGGTCCCCCACGCTTCCCGGCCGCAGACCGCTCTGCTGGCCAGACCGTAGTGCGAGGGGAGCTCAGGGTGTGCATGTCTGGGATGGAACCCAAGGTTGGGCCCACGGCTGTCCCTCCGGCTGCTCCACCGTTAATGATCCTTCTGCAGGTTCACCTACGGAAACTTTGTTACAACTTTTACTTCATCTAGATAATCAAGTTTAATCGTCTTCTCGGCGCACTGACAGGGCCGTTGCTGATCCCCGCCAGGGACGATCTGAGGACCTCACTAAACCATCCAATCGGTAGCAGCAACGGGCAGTGTGTACAAAGGGCCGGCCGGGACTTCATCAATGCAAGCTTATGACCCGCACTTACTGGGAATTCCTCGTTCATGGGAAATAATTGCAATCCCTATCATGAATGGGGTTCGGCTAAGGGTAAAGACACGCTGATCTGTTCAGTGTCGCGCACGTGCAGCCCCGGACATCTAAGGGTATCACAGACCTGTTATTGCACGATCTTGTGTAGCTGAACGCCAGTTGAGCTTCTAAGAATTTGAACGCTGACCGCTGGGGATTGCGTAATTAGTTAGCATGGAAGAGTCTCGCTCGTTATCGGATTTAACCAGACAAAATGCTCCAACTAAGAACAGCCATGCACGACCACCCACAGGTATCAATCTGTCAATCCTTTCCGTGTCTGGGTGAGATTTCCCATGCTGAGTCAAATTAAGCCGCAGACTCCACTCCTGGTGGTGCCCTTCCGTCAATGTCTTTATGTTTCAGCTTTGGATGCGCCCGACATCTTGGATCCGCGGAAAGTGGAGCAACAAACAGCATAAACATGCTTTTTTCATGAAACAATTTTGCTATGTCATAGAGCATTGGGAAAGGTTCAGACAGTAGGACATGGGTCATCAATGCATTTCTTCTTTGTTCTTTGGTCGTCATGATGTAATTTCTATGGACACCTTGTACACACAGTAAATGTGGGGTGTAATATCGATAGCACTTCAGTCCATGTAGTGGGCCTAGAGTCTTGGATGCATGGCCGTCGGACGAAGGCCGTCGGACGAAGGCCGAAGGCCTTACTTCCAAGACTGTAGGCCCTGGCCACAACCACCACCGCATGTGCCACCCATGCATACACCCGTAGTGTTGCATTTTGATTGGCAAGTTGTGGGGAGTACGTGCAGTCTTGGATGCATGGCCGAAGGCTGAAGGATAACACACCTATAGAATAACCCCCACTACCACACATCACCGAGGTACTCTTGGGTGCATGGCTAAAGCCCATGCACGCAAGACTGAAGTCATAAGCAGTGGACTTACAAGTCAATATGGGTGTGGTGGAATGTGCTAGTTGTGTTGATGCCCTAGTGTTTTAACTTCATGGCTGCAGACGATGGTCCGAAAAGTAAATTTATAAGCAGCTAATTTGCAAGGACCATGGCTTCCATATGCAGCGATGGTTGTGGATAGGAACTATACTCCTTCTACCTTGGTTGTAAGGCGAAGGTGGCAGGTTACTCACCGAAGATGGAAGGGCAGCCTACAGGCGCTGCAGCATATTAGTACCATAGATTAGACGTGTACATTCCCATGTGTAGAAAATGCCTGCCAATATACTTACTCTTTACTTGGTTCAGGATCCAATTTTTTTATTTTATTTGGCTATCGTACTTGGCGGAAGTATCACTTTTTCCATTTCTGTGATGAAACAAAAAGGTGTGTTAGTGTTTGCATTTTTTTTAAATTTACTACATTGTATAATAGACAGCTAACATTTTTTTTTTTATCCTCATATTTAGTTTACAAACGAGTGTACTGTGCATTGCGCTCAGTTTCTGTGTTTGCTTTTCTAATCCTTGGGTCTGGGGAAATAAATCCTGGTCGGATTAAAAAAAAAACCTTCATTTCCTATGTTACTAACTACTTCATATTTTCCTTTCAGTGTTTTCTTCATCTTTCTGATCAATGTTATGTTTGTTGCCTTCCTGGCCTTTTTTAACAACAGTTAGATACCTGTAGGCGTATTCTAACTGTGCATTTGTTCCTACAGATTTGTGTTTCCTTCATCTTTCCCATTAATGTTTTCTTTGTTGCCTTCCTGACGATTTTTAACAACAGTTAGATACCTATAGGCGTATTCTACCTTTGTATTTGTTTGCAACGATCTGTGATAATCATTTATTTGTGTCATTCTTCCATCCTGTTGGGTAGTTGGATACCTGTAGGCGTATTGTAACTGTTTGTAGTCTTTCACATGCTTTGTTGACAATATTGAAGTACACATTATTTCGTAAATTTTGGCTTCAAGAAGATTAAATACGCATTTGTTAGGTTAGCTGGCAACCTCTGCTTTAGAGTAATGGTGTTATCACTACATTCAAACCATCCAGAATTCTTTTAAATGTATGCAGTATCTTGTTTCCTTCATCTTTCCCATTAATGTTTTCTTTGTTGCCTTCCTGCTGATTTTTAACAATAGTGGGATACCTATAGGTGTATTCTAGCTGTGCATTTGTTTCCAACAATCTGTGATAATCATTTATTTGTTTCATTCGTCAATCCTGTTGGGTAGTTAGATACCTGTGGGCATATTCTAACTGTTTGTATTTGTTTACAATCTTGAAGTACACATTATTTCGTAAATGTTGGCTTCAAGAGCATTAAATACGCATTTGTTAGGTTAGCTGGCAACCTCTGCTTTAGAGTAATGGTGCTATCATTACATTCAAACCATCCAGAATTCTTTTTAATGTATGCAGTGTAGTGACCTGCATTGGTTGTAGCTCCTGCATGGTAGATTATTCCTACTGTTGTGAAGGTTTTCTTTCCAACTTGGCCGTGTGTGAATCCAGTCAGTTTGCAGTTGTTTTTGGTGCCATCTGCATTTTAACGTAAAAGCATAAGTATTATGTAGGCACTATGTGATTGTAAGGTGGAGCGATTGTCTGAATTGCAAATACTACATAATCTTCCATGGTTTGCATTTTGTACAAGTTGCTGAAATGGAATGCTCTCACTATTTGGTATGGAAATATACACAAATCGCTCATTTGAGATTTTTTCCTGTATCACTTTGCTACAGAGAGTGCATGTATGTTTCCACATGTACGAAATTTGGAAGATTTCATTTACAGGTATGCTTTTGTTTTCCAATACTAATAGTATGTACATTAAAAATTATTGTGGATCTTCTTGTGAGTTCATAGTGAATTTCACCATTCCAGCACAGTCGTCCAATTGTTGCCTTACTCCATGAACACTGTATGTGTTGTCAGGATTGCTTGTTGCATTTCTATGCAGCACTAACATTTGCAAACACAATTGGTCTGTACTGTGCAGGTAAATATTGTTAACAATTGGTGGCAATTGAAATAGAATATTCATTGCTACATTTGCAACTTAACCCACTTTTTTGTAAATTTGAATGGGCCAACAAGTTCTGTATCTGAGTGCATTTTTCGGTTTTTCTGTTGTTTCTTTGCCGACGTGCCTGGTTTACATTCCCTAATAGGTTCTTCTATGTTTGTGGCAATTGATGAAACTTTAGCTTCTTTTCTTTTCTTTGCGGAATTTGCTGTTGCATTCTGTTGCATTTCTGTTTCATTTACTTTTCTTTTACCACGTTTCACTTTCTCTGGAACAGGGTATTGTTTCAGATGAGGGGTGTACAGTGAACGCAATCTATTGTATTCTAGAATGCAAGGAATATCAGCTTTGAGTTTACTTGAATCAAAGTTTATTAGCAAGACCGTCAAGTGTACGTAAGCGTGATAATGCTACGTAGCTCATGTCTTCCTTAAACACTGTGTTTCCTATATCTATCAATGCTTTCTCTAGGGTAAGACCTTGGGATTTATGAATGGTAACTGCATATGCAAGAGTTAGAGAAAATTGCTCTCTACGTACATACATGTCTTTGAAGAGAAGGAATCGAGCAATTGAGCGCCCTATCCTTTTCACTTCTGAAACTTTATCAAAGCGAATATTTACAAACTGAATGTTGCTATCACGTGGGTATGATTGAAAGCCAACAACTGTGCCCAGTGCTACATTAACTAGCCCTTGCTCTACGTCAAGGTTACGTTTAAGCATTACTCTACAAAATTTAATGATAATTTCAATATTTTTTCCAACCCAGCTGTGTTGGAGATTGAATTTTCTAAACTATTTAGTCTTGTTGTGGCTTGTTCACACAGGGATACTGTCATACCATGTACGTCTAGTTTGTCTGTGGCGCTAATTTCTATGATTGCTTGCATTTCTTTCTTTAACATTGTTTCATTGAATTTGAAACAGCTTGCAAGAGTTGGCATACAATTGACATTTTTGTGCGCTATTTGTTCCATAACATCAGTTTCACATACATTATTGCCATAAAGTGCATGTATATGCTGCTTTTTCAATACAGCTTGTGCTTCTTCTGATAATACACCAATTCTAATACTTTTTAAGATGTTGGCATAAGTGAGATCTGCAGATTGCTGCATGTTCTCTGTTAATTCTCTGTACTGGAAATGTTGCCAAAGGTTAACATTACCTATGCTATCAACAGTTTTCCGGCAGAGTTTGTGGCCTAAGGGTTTAAAAATCGGTTCACCTTTCACTGGTGTCAATTGTAGAAGATCTCCAAAAACAATAATGTGTTTCCCTGCAAAGAGTTCTTCGTTATTATTGTTAAGTACTTCTTGCAATCTGAGATGAATCAAAGCCAACATTAGGTTGGAGACCATGCTCACTTCATCTATTAGTAGCATTTTCATTTGTTTCAATACTCTACGTAATTCCATTGCAGCTTCTGCAGAAAGTTTGTAGCCGTCTAATTTATTTTGATGCTCTGTTGGAAGCAGTAGTAATCGGTGTAAAGTTACACCGCCTATGTTGTAGGCAGCTAAACCTGTGGGGGCTGTTACAACAGCTGACAGTTTGTTGTTTGTCAATTGTTGAAGAAACTTGCTGATGATTTTGATTAAGAATGTTTTCCCTGATCCAGCTTCTCCACTGACGTACAGCAGTATAGGTTTGTAATTTTGGCAGGTGCATTCTTTATTTTCGTGTTGTATACCATGTACAATTTGTTTTGTTACGTCTTCAAAAATGGTGCGCTGATTGTTGTTAAGTTTGCTTGTTGTAGAGTTAAGTCTTCAGTATCTTCTTGATACTGATACATGGTGTGCCAATAGTGGTTGTCCTAATGGTTCTTGACTTCCTGTTACAGAAGGTTGACTACTGTCGGAAGAGTCTTTATCTAGTTGGGCCTGAAGTTCTTCCTGTTGCTGCTCATTGTGTAACATTGTTTTGTACTGCGTAAAGTTCACATCAGTGATAGTGCTTTCATTTGCTTTGAAAGCATCTTCATAGCACTCATAATTATCTAGTATGTCTTCCTCTTTTCTCCATCGTTTGAAAAGTTGTAACAGAGACATGTAATATAGTTTATTTCTGTTGCAGAGCTTTTAATGACAATTTCACATGATTAATTAAGCTTTGTTTGTTAAGTTTCGCTAAGCTCCCTTCACAATTGGTCACTCTATATCTACGTTTGCTTTCATCGGGTTTTACATTATTTTTGTATGCAAAGTTTTGAGCTATGTGGTATAGACACATGCTTTCCAGAGTGGTACTCCTGTTCGGATAGTATGTGTCCAGTAAATTGTTTTTTAGAATGTCTTGGCTGTTGGGATCATTTTTGGCAATTGTTTCTATGTCCTCATATGATTTTAGCACTCTTTTTCTAGATTTTACAGGACCAAGACTGAGCCATACTATGTTGTCTGATTTTCTACACACAACAGTGCCGGTTAAACGATCTGCTGCTTCATAGGCCCCACATTCTCTATGAGAGAGTATTTTTATGCCTAGGCTGTACAATTTCTGTGATAATGTTTTGTCTGATGCTAGGTCATCCCAGAGGTTTTGAAGCTCTGTTTTTTTCTGCTTTTGTTAAGTAGGCTGTATCATAGCGTGCAACAGCAGTTGAATTGTCTGCAATGTACTGCACATCTATGTTTGCATTCCATAATAGGGCAATGATTGCATTGTAATCATTGATATAGTTTGATTCGTCCCTTCTTTTTATGTAATACGTGTTTTTGGGTGATTTACCTTTAACACTATGTCGAACTGAAGACATGAAGTTGTTTACTTCACCTGTTTCTGTAACTGGTCTAGGGAAACCAAAGCGGCATTTGTGTAGTAGTTATCTTTGTTTTTGTATTTGCGGTGACAATATTTGCCACATTTGTGTCTTTGAAATTGTAAAAGCTGCCCATGCAGCTCACTATGTGTCTGTTGTGAAGGGATTTCACATCTGACATATTTTTGGATAAACTGCAAAACAGTGCTATCACTGTGGTGCCTAAATTTCAGTACTCCTTTGATCCATAACAGCATGTGAATATGTGGTGCTGGTCTTGCTTGATATTCTTTTCTCCAAAAGAAGTGTTGCACTTCTCCAATGGGAGGAACAGTTTTATTGCAAATAAAGTGTAGCATTGCAATGAAATGGTAAAGGAAATATCTTGAGACATTAACTGGATCTGGAAAGAGCAAAGTTCTCCAGGTGTTAATATATCTATGTTGTTTTTGTTGCTGTTTGCTATACGTAGGAACTCATGTAAATCTTCCCATGGATATTCTTCACAACTTAGCGTAACACACCAAGTTGGTGGTCCAAGGTTTCTGATCATGCAACACACGTCTCTGTGCCGTCTGAACCAGTATTCCTTTGTACCACGCATGTTTGCAAACAAATTTGTTATACTTGATTGTAAAACCTCATTTTTTTCTTGTACTTTTTGTATTAACTGCGTAGCTGACATATTTTGAAAGTGCGTTCCAGATTTAAGAATGTGTGCAACTCCATAACATAGTGTTGCTAATTCACTTTCATAGAGTAGGTGGAATATGTATTCCGCATTTTGTCTAAATCTGGGATCTTGCGAATACATTCGCAATGAGCAGTATTCTGATGCCCCAATTTGAGTGGGTCTATCATCGTATCTTCCACCTTTGCCAGTAGGAAATAGCAGTAGAAAAGCACGTGCTTCTATACTTTTTTCCCAAATACTCATTGGTGACCCTTTGGTTTGTCGCATTTGGTAAGTTTCTAGTGCATCATCTATGCTTTCATTGGAATGCAATGGATGAATTGTGTAATGGTCCAAAAGAGTGGATACTGTAGCTGGATCCAGAAGTTCGAATTGTCCAGTTTCTGATGAATTATTTCAGTTGTTTGCCTTAAGCTTTCATCAATATTTATTTCCTTGTAGTACTCATTATTGTCTTTTAGATATTGCAATGCTTGTCTAACTTTCTGTAAGTCCAGTAATTGTTGCCACATTTTTTTGTCCTTTGTTGGTACCCCATTTACCAAGACTATTGAACGTTCCACTCCTAGAGTGTGTACATTTTCCGTTAGATCTAATGGCAAGTAAGCTACTTTGCCACAAATGCCTTTCACCAATTCACAGGAAGGTAATTTTACTGTTTTTGGATGAAGGCGTATAATTGCTTGAAATGGGTGAACTGTTTGAATTATTATGCTCTTATACAAATTGAGCTGTTGCAGGATTTTTGGTAATGGAAACAATTCCAAATTATTTGTAATAGCACGTGAAGGAGTGTGGTTGTTGTCTAATTTTGCAGTACAGTAACTGCAACATATTAGGCGTTCGGTTATTTCATATTTGCTTTCAGCTAAAAGATACAAAGCTAATTCAAACCATTTAGAGTCTTCATTGTTTTCTATTTTGTATGCTATGTACACATTCTTTGTGTTTCTTTTGTAAAACGTTCTGCAGCAACACACACACACACACACACACACATGGTTTGGTACTTCAGCCGATGACCTTTTAAATTTTACTATTTCTTTTCTGTATGTGTGTAATAGAAGGTTGCTATGTGCAGAATTGTCGCTACTATGTTCTAAAACTGTTGCATTTTCTAAGTGGCTCTCACTTCCAAAATACTTTTTCTGAATACGGTCCATTTCTTCTTGTAAGTATTTGGGTGTACCATGCAGAAGAGTGGTATTTAAATTGCCTAATTCTGAAGCTGGACTTTTTGCATAGTATATTTTATACACTAAATTTCGTACATTGGAATGATGTACTGATATTCTTTTGATATCATGGAAGGTACTTTTGCAAATAGGCCCAGAAATGCAGGCTAATGAATGTCCTTTAATCCTGTGTCTTTCCGTTCTGCACAAATATCCATATTTTGCAGCACTTTCATTTTACTTTTGTCTTTACCTTTTACATATTGATTGAGGAACTGACGTAAAGATTTGAAAGCTTTGTTTGGAATGGCACACATTGATGTGCATGGCCATTTGTATACTGAACGGTGTGGTCCTGCTGAATCAAGAGGTAATTCTGAGTTTTCAGGAGATAGTTTTGTAAGCAGATATTCTTGTTCCATGATGGTAGTATTGATTTTCTCATACCTTCGTCCACTGCTATGGATGGCAATTGTGTTTGTTTGATTTTGTTTGTATGCTTCTTCATTAAAATATGGCTCTGTGGTTGTTGTGTGACTCCATTCACCACCACAAACTTGCAAGAAATTATTTTTGTTCACATTCCGTTTATTGCTGAGTTTCTTTTGTAGTTTGGTACTTAGTTCAGTTAGTGCTTTCATCCTATTTAACACTAATATGAACAACTTCCTTTTGAGAAGGATTGCACTGTCAACGAGTGCTTGTAGAATTAACTTTCTACAGTACGTTTTAAGGGGTGAGGATGATTTTGGTCCTCTTCTTAGTAGATTCCGAAGGACTCTGATGAAACATGTTTGCTAAAATACCTTTTTTACTATGGGTTCTTCTTACACTATCAGGATTATTAGGAACATTGTTAGCTGTACTGGCAGCCGTTTTTTTGACAACATTTCTGTGTTTTGTGACACTTTTTGATGGAGGAGGTACAGTTTCGGTAGTTGAGACTTCCTTTATTATGTTACCCAACTGCATTAGCTGGTTTGTACCAAGATTCTCTACAAACTCTGCAACAGGTGGATGCTTACATTGGCCACCTTTATTTTTCTTTGCTCTAATTCTGCGTTCTTTTTGGTAGGCATTCTTTGGTGTCTGTTGAGAAAAAATGTATGTCCAATGTATGTGTGCAGTGTGCATGTGTACATAAGTCTGATGGGGAAGCTCTTTGTCATGGTGTGTCAACGTACAGTGAACTCTAACAGTCATTTGGTAAGGCTACTTTACTGTTTGTATACTACTACAATGTCCTTCAGATGAGAGTACAAGGTGGCCTACTTGTGACGAGAACCATTATTAATAACCGAAATGCCAAAAACTTGCTACAGCAACTTCTTTTTTTTTACAATCTAACCTTTTAAGGATTACCTATGTTATTTCAGTACCAAACACACAGGGATTTGTCAGCCATTCTGCCTGTTATTGTTTGTTCAATAAATTGATATATTTGTAGGTAGACTGGTTTACAAATCAATGCTTGCTTTGGTGCCCAAAATAAACAAATAACCCACGCAGCCTCTTTAAGGAGTGGTTACAATATAAAGGTTGTACTGTACTTACTTTTTTGCGCACGATGACCAGGTTTCTTCGGATATGTCGTCTGCAGTATAGATGCTGTTGATTCTCAGGAGAGTAGTCTTCACTGCGAATAAAAAAAAAAAAAAATCAATTACTGTGTGTGTTTGCAGCTTTGCAGCATTGATGATACTGCAGACATTACTTGTGCTTCTTTCGTCAGAGGATTGAACTTTCATATTTCAACCCAGTGCACATGCACATTGCACTTCACTCTGTGCAATGTTTGCATACTACTTGCAATATGGTACTTGAAAGTCCTTCAAAATATCTAAATCTTTTAAGGGTATGGAAATACCTTGTTCTTTACAAAGTGTACTATGCATAGGAGAGAGGTTTGTAAGCGATAGGGCAAAGTACTAGATGGGGAATTTTTTTTTACTTGTTAATGAAAAGCACGATGTTGAAAAATCAGGAGACCCTCAGAAGGAAATGTCAGCACTACAATCGGGAGCGCGTACTATTCTCAAACGATCACATTGCAAGTAGCATTACTGTAGGCCGTACAGAGTACAGAACTCCGACATTTCCACATATAAAATTGAGGTCTGCCCTAAATAGGCATGCTTGCAACGTATGTACAGGTTATGCGGAAGACAGTAAGCAGTCGTGCGATTTGTGAATGACAAATCGGCAATCTTGCACTTTAAAGGGGGAGCATTGTTATGTATTCCCTATGGACATTTAGCGGCATTATTTTGTCTACTTGAAATCATAAGGCTTCCACATGTTCTCTGATTAAAATATACATACCTGTACTCTATACTGATGCATGTGGACATGTATGGAGCTGTACGTAGAAATTCGCAATCCTTGCACAGTAGCTTGTGAAGTAGGTGCTTTGCAATGGTATTCGACTTCCATTCAGAATCATCGACAGTAATTTTGAAGTGCGCAATGTTGATGACAGAGTTCAAATTGGCGATGTTCTATGTGATTGGTGGATGATTGTGCGACCGCTTAGTTGTGTCCAATGAGGGACTCGCTTTGGTACCGCTGTAGAAAGGGTGGAAGGACTGCATAAGAGTGATAAGGCTGTGTGTGCATTTTTAAGAGATGTTGGCATGTCCTCTTTCCACAATGAAAACATTTTGTTTCGCAGCACTTTCATGTTTCGCAGCACTTTCATTTTCCGCAGAGATGGAGTCCACCTCACATATACTGACAATCAGATTTTTCTTCGCAATGTACAAAATGCATTGCGACCTCTTTTGCAATCACACTAACCTATCTGACAATCCGTTTTCCCCAATCCACTGTTTTTGACCCACACCACACACCACTGAAAGGCTCTTTTCAGAGCCGCCACTTACTCCCAAGGTACACTTTATTGCTTTTGCTCTGCTTGCACTCTCCCTTTTTTCCTCTGACTGTCCGCAAACTTTTTCGGAACTCTGCAGGGGTCTACGACCGTCACTTCATAGTTCTATTGTTATACTGAAAAAGGCGGCTCTGAAAAGAGTCTTTTGTGTAATTTTTGTGGTTTTTACGTTCATTGCTTAACAGCACACAGCACACTAGGAGAAGAGGCAAAAGGAGGGTAATGAAGGGACACCAGCCATGGGGATAAAAAAGGGCAACTGAACAGATAAAGATTTAGGGTGAGTTTTATTTAGGTAAGGAGCAGATTTTCTGGTGCTCGCTGACTGCAGCCTCAAAAGCACTTTGAAAACTCTACCCCCTGCAAAGTACTGCGTCACAATACGTGCACACTACTGTCACCTTTGAAAGGTAAGGGTCAACAGCATTGCGAATGGCTTGTGAGGCAGCTGGAGGGAGGCGCTCCCCCACAGGAGTGTCTCTTGTGGTGGGAGGATCGGATACCGAGGATGCTGTGGAGGAACTCAAACGACTATGCTCTTCACATGGCACCACCTTGCAAATGTCCGCAGTGTGGAACGAAGTGAGGTGTCACTTCATGGTTGTCGTACCAAAACTGTATGCGCCAAATCTCCCGCGACTCAACACCACCTCGCACTGGTTACACTTTACCAGGTTCGCACATGCCTTTGGTACTTTCCCATGAACGGAAAACAACCGCCACACCCACGACTCCCGTCGAGTGCTCCTAGTGCGGAGTTCCTCCACTTCATTCTCTTCCTCCTATTCTTCCTTGATCTCTACATCCTCACCCATATATCTCTCTGCAGGCCCTTGGTGAGGTGGTGGTGGTGGCGGGTTTGGGGGTGGTACAGCAATAAAGGCAACACACCTCAATCTGCTATAGCTAGAAGGACAATGAAGATGCGCTCAGGGGTGTGGCCTTTTGTAGGGGTGCAGGGGTGTGCCTTGTGACCGTCTTCATCCCTACAAAACAGTACACACATTTTACATGGCAAGTCCTGAGGTGGCCTATTGTTTGGGATGTGTGAAATTACATTTTTACACTCTACAATACTTTGGCTTGTGTCTACAAGTTCATTTGTTTTGTTGTGGAAGCACACCAACCGCGGAAATTAGTCCCCACGCTCAGCGTAGGTGCGGTCACATGATGACATCCTTGTCAGGGAGAATTCTCATTTATGGCTAATTTCCCTCACCTAGTGAGTCCCCCAGCAGCTTTGCTGGACTTCTGGAGTTTATTTTTTTCCACTTGGTAAGAGTGAGAGCTTTTCTCTCACTCTTACCTGTGTTTTCCTATGTGTTTCTATCTATTTTTGTGATTGTGTACTCTGAAGTACATCACTTCAGTAGCCCCCTTCTTTTTGTGTGTCACACAGCACCTTCAGTGCCGTGACACAGGGTTGTCTTTGAGACTTCCACGACTCCATTTCTGAGGCGCCTACTGTCCCCCAGAAAAGGGTAAAGCTACCATTAACTTTACTTAGTC
The DNA here is from genome assembly GCF_040938575.1 of Ambystoma mexicanum. Lineage (NCBI taxonomy): Eukaryota > Metazoa > Chordata > Amphibia > Caudata > Ambystomatidae > Ambystoma > Ambystoma mexicanum. The sequence goes on from NC_090931.1 coordinate 1,393,534,498, forward strand.
AATCTACCACAGATCCAGTACACCCCATCTTCCATGGAGTACTGGAAAGGGTTAACTCGTATCCCTTTTCATCTGTACCTCCTAGAGCATTGTTTCGCTCTTTTAACATTTAGACTTGGCTGGTGGCAGTGGTATCTACCCTAACTTTTCTACCGCAATTATATTAGATAACTGTGGTACTGTTCTTGGCTATTATATTAGCCTCGAACATAAACCCGCTTGACCAAATCTTCTTTCTTTTGGCTCTGGTTGGGTTTATTCACCATTCTTTTTGTTAAAGTCCTTCTTGTGTTTTACTTTGCGCAGCAAACTAGGTTCGCCTTCTTTGTTCACCATCTTTTGGCGGGCTTTCTGTTCAGAAGCCCTCCACCAGGCACCTGGATGTCTAGGTGGGCTGAATGTGAGGGAGGGGTGTAGTCACCCCCTGCACAGGGTATCCAAGGAAACCCAAGTCACACTTTGTCATGATTGGCCAGGGTAGTTGTCCGGGCTGGACAACCCCCCTGCTGGGAGATTGACAGCCAGGCTGTGTGAATGGGGGTTTTTCGCATTAAAAGGCAGGTCTCTTGGGCTAGAAGTCAGAGAGTCGCCACTGGAACTACAAGGAACCGAAGAGAAGCGGAGAGAACGACGGCTGCTGCAACTACCCCGTCCCGGTGAAGCCCTGCTGCAGTCCCGAGCTATCTTCCCTTCAACGACTTAGAGAAGATCCAGTCCGTAGTCTTCTTCCCTTGAGCTTGGTGGGGATAGCCACCTCATCTTCTACAGCCAGAGGATCCTCTTCCTTGGTCGAAATCGCTGCACACTGCTGTAGTGGTCCGGATAGCCACCTGAAGAGCCTCTCCTGTTTTTAAGGAGTGCACGTTTTATTCCTTGTCGCTGCTGCCGGCTTCATCCCTGTGTGGTGCAGACCCCCTTCAGACGTCCTCCTTCACAACGAAGCTCCAGGAATCGTGGATCTGCGGGAAACCAACAGGAACAACTGCCAGGGCACCAGCTTCACCACTGGAACAAGGTACTGTGTTCTGTTGAGGAAACTGGGTGAATCCCTTTTTCTTCATTTCCAAGGCTTGCACTTGTCTTCCCTGTTCCTTATAACTTTTGCTTCCGAACATTGACAATATCCAAGTACTGTTGGCTACGTTGAATCTTGAACTGTCTGACCGTGTGATCTTCGGCAACTGGTCCCGGTGTCTTTCGACCCTGGCTCCGGCCCTTTGACTTTTGAACTCCTGTCTCTGCGTGTTTCGTGATTCTGCCTGCCTAACCAAAATATTGCCTGTGATTTTTGCCTCTAACTCCCTCTGGGTATCTCAAGTGCTAAGTGTGTTTTTGCCCCGGTAGCATTTCATGTCACGGATACGCGTTTGTTTAGTAGACCGAACTGTCAAAAAGTGATCGCAATTGTATTCGCGGTAACGTGTTTTTGTGCCTAACACCGGTTCATTCCAACACAGGGTACTTAGCTTGAGACTTACTGTATACAGTGAATTTGTTAGTTGTAGTATATTTTACGTGTGTTTTTTTGTTGTTGAAGTTTCATAGAAGTGTTGTGTTTATAACGAATGGTTTAAAAATGAATGTACTTATATTTTTATACCTGAAACCTTGAGTCAGTGTTTGCTTAAGTCACAATAATTGTGGTCCCTTTGTGTAATCTCTGCTACTGCTCATATACTCTTGAGATAAGCCTGGCTGCTCCGCCACTGCTACCACTCTGACATAGTAGTACAGGCTTGTACCAAAGGTAAAACTTGTATTGCCACCTATAGTCTTAATTGTGTGTAGTGGTCCCTAAGGGCACTGCACAGGATTCTGCCTAACACTGGTGGCAGCGGTGGGATTTGGAAGTAAAGTGATTACACTTAGAGTGCTGCTATTGCTTGGGTTCAACTAACCACAAGGCTAACACCACTAATTCTATTTAACTAAGAAATCATGTCAAATATGGAAAACAATACTGAAGAGAGTCTTTACTCTATACTGCTGAGGTTCTGAGAACCATGTGTAGGGATAAGAATATCTCTGGTAAAGGAAAAAAAACTGAACTGGTTGTCAAAGTTAATGGGAAAAAGTCTGGAGAGTGGGTCAGAAGGACGTACCACTCCAGCAAATGTGGATTTTGATGTTTCTGATTCTGAGAGTGTTAATTGTGAAGACGTAGATGAGTCCTTGCTAGGAAACCCTGCAACTCCCTTGCCTGCTCAGAATGCACATCCTCTGTCCACAGGGACCCCACAGGTCCTACACTTACTCCTGAATTTATTGCACTTGAGAAAAGGCTCAGAGAAATGGAGCTGAACCATGAACTAGAAATGAAGAAATTGTCTCTAGAAAATGCTTCTCTCCCACAGTCCTCAAGGTCTTCAAGCCCTAAGAGACCCCGTATGCCAAAGGAAATGATTGGTATGTATGAGACTAAACTTGATATTTTGGATTGGTTAGCAATGTTTGAGTACAATCATGGGATTCAAGGTATCTCAGGGAATCAGTTGATTCCTTGGCTGTTCTCTAGGCTCCCCCCTGTTGCAAGTGATGATGTAATGGAGTTGGGGGAGGAGGATAAACAGGATTATGAGTGTGTGAAACTAGCATTAATAGCTAGGTTTGGGAAGACCCCTTCCCAGTATCTTAAGAGGTTTAGAATCCTCAAAAAGCATGATGGTACCCCTTGGGCTACCTGGCTGTGTGAATGTTTGAAAAACTTAGATGGTTGGGTTAAGGGTTACAAAGTGAACACTTATGAAGGTTTGAGGAATCTTGTAATGTTGGAGTCTATTTTTTATGTCTGCTCTCCTGAGCTTAGACAGCACTTGGCTGATTCAAAGGAGATAAATCCTAAGAAGCTAGCTAAGGCTGCTGACTTGTGGGTTGCCAACAGGGCTACTCACAAGGATTCTGGGGCTACTCAGAAGAAGGATGAGGGGAAGCAGCCAAAGAAAGACAGCAAAGAGAATTCCAATAATTCCAATCCAAAAGAGGGCCCCAAACATAACCAGGGTAAGCCACAAGGTAAACCGAATCAGGCTAGTGTACCACCTGGTTCCACACCAGATGGAGGGCAGAGCAAACCCCCATTCCAGAGAGCATTTGGAAAATGCTTTGGTTGTGGGTTGCCTGGCCATGTGAAAGGAGATCCCAAGTGTAAGGGTAAACCTTCAGGGATCAACACTGTCTCCTTAGCCTTCTCCCAGGTGGATGAAGTACCTATGACCAGTGGAAACTTTCAGCTACTAGCTGATGAGCCCATGAGAGTCTCAGCTAGTGTTTCTTTAGTGTCCTTGGGTCTTTGGGATCAACAGAACTTAGATGTCTATAACTCAATCCCAGATAATACTAAAGAGTATTATAAAGATAGTGTTCTTGTGAATGGTCAGGAGACCCCTGCCATCAGAGACACTGGAGCCAGCATAACTGTGGTTGATGAATGTTTTTTCAAAGTGGAGGATGTTGATAAGGCACCCAAACACTTAACCAAGTTAGCTGGAGGCCCTGTGCAAATGGTTCCCCAGTTACCAGCTCTCATCCAGTGTAATGACATGGCTGTCAGAATACCTGTAAGTGTGCAAAATACCGTACCTGGGAGGGTCCTGTTGGGTAATGACCTTAAAACTCTTGGAGTTGTGTCTAGCACCCCCAGGGTCCCCAGCAGAAGGAAGCAGGAGCTCACAAGGTCTGCAAGGGAGAGAACCTTAAGAGGCTCTCCTGGGGACATGATAGAAGAAGCTATCACCCCAGGTCCACAGGACTTACTTACTGCCATTGCAGGACAAGAAAAGACAAAGGGGAAACCTAGGTCTGCCAGCAAGAAACCAGCAAGCACTCTTGTGCCCAGAAGGACATCTCCAAGACTGTCGGAAGTCACACCTGTGACTCCCACACCAGCTGAGGCTGAGTGTGAGGTTCAACCCTGTATGGTCAAACTAGATACTGAGGAATCAGATCTAGAAGAGGATCTTACCTTGGTAGGAGATCTTGACCCTGTTGACCATCCTGAGCTGCAGTCTTTACTGGCAGAAGGTGGACCCAACAGAGAAGATTTCAGTAAGGGACAAAGATAGTGTCCTACCTTTGAAGGTCTTCGCCAACAGGCAGCTTCTCAGCTCAATGGGACTGAGCCTGGGAAGTATAGGTTGCACTGGGAAGATGGCGTCTTCTACAGTGAACCAACTGAGTCAACCCCTGGAGACTACAGAAGACTTGTAGTACCTCTAGTGAACCGACTCCTGTTTCTGCAGTTAGCCCATGAGGTACCTTTGGCTGGTCACTTAAATTTTAAGAAGACCAAAGAAAGGCTATCTCTGCACTTCTACTGGCCTAAGATGGGCACAGAAGTAGACAAATTCTGCTGAAGCTGCCACACTTGCCAAACCTCTGCCAAGAGTGGATCCAAGAATGTGACACCCTTAGTGCCCCTCCCAGTGGTGGGAATTCCTTTTGAGAGGGTTGGGATTGACATTGTTGGTCCTCTTGACCCTCCCACAACTCCAGGCAACAGGTTTATCCTGGTTGTAGTGGACCATGCCACTAGATTTCCTGAAGCCATACCTATGAGGACTGTTACGGCTCTGGCTGTGTCTAAGGCCCTACTTGGTATTTTTTTACCATAGTAGGTTTTCCTAAGGAGGTGATATCTGACAGGGGATCAAATTTTATGTCCCACTACATGCAAACCATGTGGAAAACCTGTGGAGCTACCTACAAGTTCTCAACTGCCTACCACCCTCAAACCAATGGCCTGGTAGAGAGGTTTAACAGAGCTATGAAGAGCATGATAGGTGCTTTAGAAGAACCCCTTAGAAGAAAGTGGGACCTTCTACTGCCATGCCTTCTCTTTGCATATAGAGAAGTCCCTCAGGACGGAGTAGGATTCAGTCCGTTCAAACTTCTCTAAGGCCATCCACTCAGAGGTCCATTGGCCCTGATTAAGGAGGGGTTGGAGAGTGCTCCTTCCCCCAAGCCAGTCAGAGTGACTGACTATGTGATAGGTCTCCGGAGGAGAATGTCACACATGATGGCAGAGGCAAGTGATAACTTGAAGGCTGGTCAAGCTCTGGTCAAACATTGGCATGACCAGAAGGCTCAAAGAGAATTGAACACAGTATGCACACCAGGGTATAGAAAAAGGTCCTATAATGCTAATAGAGATTTGGTGAGGTGCATAGGAGAAAAACACTGCCTTGACACTAGGTAATGGTACATAACAAGAGAAAGAAAGTGTCCACGGGCTGTGGAACACTCGCGTCCCCTGCACACTCGAGTTATTGCCACTGGCAATCAGTTATTCACAAGATATAGATAATGTTCTTAGGGATCTACTTCAATGCTCTACTTATAGTGTAAATTACTTACAAAGCAACGAGGAAATAAAAATATATAAAAAATGTGTTTGGAGTAGCTGGCTAATTCGTCAACAAATAGGGTTTACTATATAGGTCATAATATACACTTTCTTAGTCTACAAAGGTAGTAATTAAAAAGTCACTTAGTTATTGATTTCAGTAAGCAAAATATTTATTAATACATGGCAGCCTATATTCAGCAATATTACCAATTGTTGATCATCATATAGTGCCATGTCTTCAGTCAAACAATGTATGCATCTTTGATACAGTAGAGGCCTAGCTACTGTTCAGCTAGCCCAACGCGTTTTGGGAAGTAATTTCCCTTCTTCAGGAGCAGAATATTCTATATTATCAAATGTCAAACTTCGGATTTTCATAATTTCCTATTTTCTTAATTTCAGTTCTTCCGGACAGACTGTTTTCCTTAAGACAGAAAAAATAGGGATACTTTTAGTGCACTATACTCCCATTTCCATAAACATAGCAATATACTTTTACCAAAAGTGTCCCTACCTCTCATCGGTGCCCCTTTTGTATATTTCTGGCAGGAGTGTTCAATTTTCAGAATGGGAGTCCCCTGGAGTCCGGTAATATGGTTGGACCCAGACAGGAACTGGAGCTGGGGAGTACTAGAAAAATATGGGGATATATATGCTGAAAGTAGCATGATTCCATTTATAACAATTTAAACTAATGAGCGAATGTTCATTAAGAATGTCTTAAAAAACAAGATATTCTCAGTTACTTCTATGTATGTATGGTGCTCACGAGATCTTGTGCATGAAAAAATGTAAAAATGTCATTTCGCTCACCCCTTCTTAAATGAGAAGTCTGAGTGTCCAGTAGTCAGTCAATGACCCCCGAGCTAGGAGAAGCAGTGTTTGTTAGATGGGCGCAGAGCAGTGAAGGCTTTAATTGTCACCTGCAAGTAAAAAGGGTGATTTTTGTCAACCCTTGTCATGTCCACATGGTGCAGGAATTAAATTAAGTCCGACTGGACAGAAAGAGAACCTCTAGCCTGAGCGGTCTGTAAAACTTCTTACCTCTCGGCAGCTTGAGAATGTTCATGGACAGTATCCGCGAATGAAGTGGAACGCGAGTGGCCCATTTTTTATATTCAAACGCGGCAACGGCGCACGTCAGCGCGATGACGTCAGATGTAAACATCTGATGTCATAGCACGGCGAGCCTCCAGCACCGCGTCATTTTGCCAATTCCCTACAGGCGGGTTGGAATTCATACATCCGCTGTCGGTGTCATTCAAATTGAGTTATGGCCCTCAGGGTGATGACAACCCCTTGTATGATGTGAGTCCTATCTCCATAGAAGATAGAAAGTAATATTTGTCATAACTGCAGAGAATGCAGATTAGAAGTTACCAAAAGGGGCACCTCTGCTCACAATCTGTGTGCATCATGTTACAATATGGTTTAGTCACATTTCTTTCATTAGTGGAGACAAAGGAAATTGCTGAAATGTGAACACAATGTTGCTATTAAACTGTGCTTTCCGCAATTACTTTCAAAGTCACTTTCATGGGTAATAATTCACAATGTAAATAAAAGAGTAAGTCTATAGTCTTGATAGTGTGGTAATAGAAATATTACATAATCAGATCTTTCAAAGAGGGTATGCACCCAATATGACTATAGTTAGTTCATGTGGTGTTGCCAGTCACGAGTGGCCCATAGAACAAGTGCTCACAATGTTGGCAGAAGCAGTCAGCACGTATGGGGTCGTTTTCACGGGTAATTACTCACAGTGTAAAATAAGAGAGTAAGTCTATATTATGATAGTGTGGTAGTAAAAAATATTACATAATCAAATCATTCAAAGGAGGGTATGCACCCAATCTGACTATAGTTTGTTCATGTGGTGTTGCCAATCACAAATGGCCCATAGAACAAGTGCTCACAATGTTGGAAGAAGCAGTCAGCACGTTCACAGATAGTGTAACTTGGTTATGCCAGTGAGGATATGTATGCATCCTAGGCAGTATTTATACTCATAGGAACGCTCCTAAGTGGAAATCTTCGTTAATTCCATATGGGCACATACTGTCCAATTAGTCTATCCAGTACAGCTCGCGTTGGTCCATCTTTTTTGCGTGGTTACCACCTCTCGAAGCTCTTTGTACCACCTCTAGGATTTGATATCTCAGTTGCGCCACTGAATTTTTTTTCTCATTAAAATGTCTCGCTACTGGAGACCGTTCGTTCTTTGTACGGATGTTACTCTTATGTTGATTACATCTCTCCTTCATCTTACGCTTGGTTTGACCAATGTAATAGATGCCACGTGGGCAACTCAAGGCATAGATTATGGATTTGGTATCGCAGGTTGCATAGTGTTGAAGTTTAATTTTTGCACCCGTTCGAGGATGTCTCATGTAATCACCTTTTGTGATGTTGTTGCAGTTATTGCAATGTAGACATGCAAAAGTACCTAATTTTTTAGTTTGTAGCACCCTTTGTCGTTCAGCTTGTATGCGTTCTGCCTTCACCAATCTGTCTCTAAAGTTCTTCCCTCTTTTATAGGCAATTAAGGGTGGTTCTGGGAAAAGCTCCTTCAAATGTGGATCCAGTTGTATTGTCCTCCAATTCTTTCTGATTAGTCGAGTGATTTGGTGACTTTGGCTGGAATATTTTAGAGAATATAAGAATGGAATCTCTTTTTTTCTCAGGTGTTTTCTTCAATAATTCCTCCCTGGATATAAGGGTAGTTCTTGCTTTAGCTGCTAATATCACATTTTCCGGATATCCTCTCTTGGAGTATTTGGACTCCGTTTTCTCCATTTCAACCGTTAGTGTGGCTTCCACCGATGTTATTCTTTTGGGCCGAAGGAGTTGGCTATAAGGGCGATTATTCTTTAGGTGTTTCGGATGTGAACTTCTATAGTGTAAACTGTTGTTGACATCTGTAGGTTTGGTGAATAAGTTAGTAATAATAACTCCATCTTTCAGTTCAAGTTCAACATCCAGATAGTAGATTTTTGGTGTCCCAATTTCCATTGTGAACTTTATCCTCTCATTGACTGAATTGATATACTGCAAGAGTCTTTCTAGTAGTGCCCTGTCTCCTCTCCAGATTACAAAAACATCATCAATATATCACATCCAGCATACCAGTCTGGGACCCCATTTTTCATGATTGATAATGTGTTGTAGTTCTAGATGATGCATAAATAAATTTGCATAGGATGGAGCCATGGCAGAGCCCATAGAGGTGCCAGAGGCCTGTAAGTAAAACTGGTTATTGTATCTGAAAAAGTTGTTGTGTAAGATGATTTTAGCCAGTTCTAGTACAAAGGTTTTTTCTGCTATGCACTCATTTTCTCATAGTAGTGCCCGTTCCAATGCCTCAATTCCTTTGTCATGTGGGATGGAGGTGTACAGGCTTTGTACATCTAATGTTACTAGAATATAATTTCTTTGGAGATTCTGTATGTCCCCTATGATGTTGAGGAAATGGGTGGTATCTCGGAGGTACGTGTTGGTCTTCTGTACTATCGGTTGAAGAACCTGATCCACATAGATATCCAGGGGGTCGAACACGCTGTCCGTTCCAGCTACTATTGGTCTCAATGGTGGTTTAGTGAGTTGTTTGTGGATCCTAGGAAGTCCATAAAATACTGGAGTGATAGGATGAGTTTTGAGTAGATATGTCCAGTGCTTTAAGTGGGGTAAGAAATTGAGGGGGGGCCCTCGTTTGGAGGCGTGGCCTCCATTGTGGGCGTGGCCTAAAAGTGCACAAATCATAGTAAGGTGCGCAAACAAATATATAAATGTATTTGAGCATTTATATATTTGTTTGCGTACTACTATGGTTTGTGTTTTTTTCAAGCCTTCTTTTATATTCATAGCAATGTTACATATTTCTATGTTTATAAAAGGTGGCTTGAAAGTGCACACACCATAGTAAGTTACGCACACTTGTGTGCTTACCTTACTATGGTTTGTGTACTATTCAAGCTGCCTTTTATAAACACAGACATTTGTAACATATGTCTATGTTTATAAAAGACGGCTTGTAAACGTAGGCATCTTTTATAAAGCGTTGAGGACGGACAAAACCCAAGGTGGCTTTGTCCGTCGACAAAGCTTTATAAAAGTTGCTTTGAATTGTGCACGATTCAAGCCATCTGTTATAAACATAGAAATATTTCTACGTGTATAAAAGATGGCTTAAACGTACACAGTTGAAGGCATCTTTTATAAAGCCTTGCCAAAGGAGAAAGGCGCCTCGGGCTCAGTGATCTCTGCTCAGAGCACTGACCCCGAGGCGTCTTTCACTCTCTGCGAACCCGCGGGCTCCGTGATCTAATCTACATATTAGATCACGGAGCCCGCGGGTTCGCTGAGGGTCAGTGACCTGGCGAGGGGAACTAAGGGACTGTAGCTTCCTCTGATGGCCCCTCAGATGAGGGGTCATCAGAGAAAGTTACAGAGACTGACGGAAGTGCCAGCCAGTCACAGCAACGCTGTGGCTGGCTGGCACTTCTGACAGCTTGCCTGATGTTAAACTGGCGGGCGCATCTCTCGTTGCGGCTGCGGCCGTGGCGGGATAATGCGTCCTGCCATGGCGTGGTGGGGCTGGGGGGCCCCGGCAGGGCCCCGGCTCAGCCTCACTTTTTGGAGACTGCCGGGGCCCGGCCCCGGCAGGCCCCGGCCCACTTAAAGCACTGGATATGTCTTAGTTTTAAAAGTAATCCAGTCATTATCAAGTGCTTTCTCCAGTGTCAACTCCATCATAGCTTGAATTCCTGGGGTGGGATCTTCATCAATCGGTATATAGGTGTCCCTATCGTTCAGAAGTGCGAGACATTGGGCATTGTAGAAGGAGGTATCTGTCATGATGCCTGCCCCCGGAAGACCAGACCAGGCCCAGCAGCCCCGGAAGCAGGCATCATGCCACTTGGAGCATGCCCAAAAGCCCCAGTTAGGGGTTGTTTGGGTGCAGTCCTGGCACCTATGGCACCAGGCTCATAAAGATAAAGTCAGTCCTGGCGCCATGGGCTCCAGGCTCATTATTGATAACTTACCTGAAGCAGACCATGCTGCATACTCACCTGAGGCAGACCATGCTTACCTGGATCTTCTTCCAAGGCTATTTAAACCACGCCCGGACAGCCACACGTGCTTCGCGTTATTCTGCTTGCTGCAGCGTAACGCTCACCGTTTTTTCAGCAGCTCCAGTCTTCAGCCACGCCCGCTTCAGTCCTGGGACTCCTGAAACAAGAAGACAAGAAGGATTAAAGGTTAGAACAGGAGTTTTAACTTTAATCCTTACCTGAATCCTGATCCATCTCGCCACGGAACTGAAAGACAGAAGTCTTTGAAGCATCGCTTCGCATTCCTACGGCGCCGCGCTGAACTCACCTGCTTGGCGGTACTTCAGCATTCCATCACGCTCTCTCCATCTTGCGGCCGCCCTCCGACACCTAAGGAGACAAAGACAGCAAGGTGAGCAAGGGGACTCTCTAAGGCTATACAAGCTACCCCCCAAGGACTTACCTGATTTACCACGGGAGGTACTCACCTCGTCTCGGGTCGGCGCAGTCAACTCTGCTTCATCGCCGTACCCCGGCCCCAAGGGGAAAACCACAATAGACTTACCTGAATCTTACCGAGTGCCATTTGGAAATCTTCGAGTGGATTAATCGGCAACCTGCAAGGAATCGGACAGAGTGAAGAGCAGACATTTGAACTCTTATGAACAATTGGACTTTAGAGTCAATACTGGAACTCACCAATTCCTCTACGCCAGTGAAGTAACTGGTCATCAACGCGCCCCTGCGGTCGATGCAGGATGGAGAGCTCATCCTTCCAAACCATCAGGTGAGACTAAGGAGGGGACATCAAGAGTGATCTGTGGGAAGACAACGGGAGTGGGGAAGGTGGGTTGACACCAAATTCCATGGGTGGTTAATTCCTCTTCTCCTTTGCAGAATATTCTTGCGAGCCAGACAAACTAGGCTGAGCGGGGCCAGTCCAGTCAGTCATCTCGGCGCTACACGTCACGCTGGTGGAAATAACAGCGGCCCAGTTCCGGTCGACGCCCCCGTGGGAACCAGGTGAGCATAACAGAACACAAAGCCTACCCACAAATACCCACCTGGGCGTCATGGAGACCTCGGAAACTGATCAGTTGGCCCAATTATTAGGGGAATTAAGGGCCGAAGTGCATTCCGCCCGCCAAGAAACCAATGCCCTCAGGAGGGAACTGATAGTGTCAAAAGAACGAACTGATGAGTTGGCCAGACAACTATTACAGAGCCAGGCTGGACAAACACCTCTACCAGGACTTGGGGCAAGTCCAGCTCCTGTACCATCGAGTAACCCGGTGCAGATAAATTTACCTGGAGCCGTTCCTTTGGCTCCGCCTGAACGCTTTGCCGGAGACCCAAAAGGGTTTGCAACATTCATGAATCAATGCCGCTTGCACTTTTTATGTAGACCTGGAGCTTTCCCAAACGATCAGGCCAAGGTAGCCTTTGTACAGTCATATCTCAGCGGCAGTGCGGCGGATTGGTCCATTCCACTAGTTAACCAGGATGACCCGATTCTTCGAGATTTCCAGGGTTTTCGAACAAGCATGGAAAGACTATTCGCCCGACACTCCCGAGGACAGGCTTTGGACAACAAACTTTTATCCTTACGTCAAGGTAACCAGGATCTTTTATCTTACATTGCAACTTTCAATAGATTAGTAGTGGAAACCGAATGGCCTGAAGCCAAGCGAATCACATTATTCCATCGAGGACTTCGAGGAGAACTCAAAGATGTTTTGGCCCAAATCGTGAACCCGCCTCAAGACTGTGCTGAATATATAGATCTAGTGGTCCAGCTGGATCACAGACTTCAAACCAGGAAGGCTGACCGAACCAAGTTTGAGAACAGGGTGTTGGTTAAAACCCACGTAAGCTCCAAGGGAGTAGATGTCTCAGAACCTATGCAAATCGGGGGGGTTAAAGGACCCTTAACCCAAAAGGAGAGAGACAGAAGACGGCAACTGCAATTATGTTTATATTGCGGAACTACTGGTCATTTTCTTCGGAACTGCCCTGTAAAACCACCCAAGAAAGTTATAGGAGCAGCGGACTAAAACCATGTGAAATCTGACTCGGGAAACGACCATGCCCGGCAAGCGTAGAGGTCCGCTTGCCGAGCTTAAAGAAGGACACTCTGACCTCGCATTTCACCATACCCATGGTCCTTGTAGATCCAGAGCAGCCATCACACAGGCACGCGGTAAAGGCGTACGTAGACAGTGGAACCATAGGAAATTACTTGGACTGGGAATTGGCTACCAGGATGAATCTATCTCTCACCCGCAAGACCACAGCAGATGTTGTCACCACTGTAGATGGAACGGAAATTGCCTCTGGACCCGTAACTCATTCCACTGCAGAGATGACATTGCTGAGTCAAGATGGGCATCGAGAGGCTATGATGTTTGACTTAATCAAGGCCCCACAGTTTCAGCTGATACTGGGGATACCTTGGTTGGAAAAACATAATCCCTGTATTGATTGGCGAGAGAAGAGACTAACCTTCCCAGAATGTGCTCCCACCTGCTACCCAAGGAAAACTCAAAATTCAGTCCTGGCCCCAGTAATTCCAGTAGCTATACAATTACCTGTTGAATACCAAGACTTTCAGGATGTCTTCCAAAAGGAACAGGCAAACACCTTACCACCTCACAGATCGTATGATTGTCAAATAGATCTTGTACCTGGAGTACAACCACCTTGCAGCAGAATCTATGCCCTTACGGAACCCGAAAATCTTCATTTGCGGCAGTACCTAGACCAGTACCTTGCCAATGGCTTCATTCGCCCGTCCAAGTCCCCTGCATCTTGAGCTTTGTTCTTCGTACCGAAAAAGGAAGGCGACCTTAGAACATGTATAGACTACCACGCACTGAATCAGATAACCATCAAGAATCGATACCCACTGCCTTTGATCCCAGAACTATAAGACCAGGTGAAGGACGCTTGTATATACACGAAACTAGACCTTCGGGGGGCATATCATCTGGCACGTGTCAAAGAGGGTGACGAATGGAAGACTGCTTTTCGCACCAAGTATGGACTATTTGAGTACCAGGTGATGCCCTTCGGACTATGCAATGCACCAGCAGCCTTCCAGTTCTTCATGAACGATGTCCTCCGAGAGCTTATCGACGTTTGTGTGGTCGTTTACATCGATGACATCTTAGTATACTCTTTATCAGAATCTGAGCATGTAAAACACGTCCGAGCAGTCCTAGAGAAGTTACGCCAGCATAAATTATATGCTAAACTGGAAAAGTGCATCTTCCACACTACGGAAGTGGAATTCCTTGGATTTATTCTGACCCCGAGAGGAATCCGGATGGATACACGAAAAGTGGATGCCATTCTTAATTGGCCTTCGCCAAGTTCAATCAAAGGAGTTCAAAGCATGCTTGGCTTTGCCAATTTCTACCGCAGGTTTATCCCGGACTTCTCGCACATTGTACATCCCATTACAACGCTATTGCGAAAAAACAAACGCTTTGTGTGGACAGAGGAAGCCGAGAACGCCTTCCAAGAGTTAAAAGCTAAATTCACATCTGCTCCCATATTAAGACACCCGCGCCCCGAGCTTCCCTACATAGTGGAAACAGATGCATCCAGTTCAGCCATGGGAGCTGTCCTTTCCCAAAAGGATCCCGAAACTAACCAGCTTCACCCAGTGGTGTTTTGGTCAAGAAAATTTTCAGCCCCCGAATTAAACTATGCCATAACCGACAAGGAGCTGCTGGCCATCAAGTCCGCCTTCAAGGCTTGGGGGCACTATCTACTGGGTGCCAGACATACCATCACGGTCATCACCGATCACCGCAACTTACAATACCTAAAGACAGCCAAAGCCCAATCTTCGCGCCAACTCCGTTGGGCATTGTTCTTCGCCGAGTTTGATTTTGTAATAACCTATCGACCAGGTTGTAAGAATTGTAAAGCAGACGCCTTGTCGCGGATTGGAATGGGAGAAGCAGAAATAACTTTAGAACCCGTACCCATAATTCCGGAACAGAGAATCCTTGGCCTGACATCCATACAGACACTGGAGGACATTCAAGATCCACCAACTCTTTGATTCCGTTGCCTTACAGGACTGGGCAAAGAAAGGTCCAGAGTACTCGGTCATCGATGATTTACCTTATTACCAAGGCTGGCTATTTTTACCGCAAAAGGAACTACAGGAACTTGTCATTTCCCATTACCATGGCACCTTAATAGAAGGGCATCCGGGTATTGCAAAAACCGAAGCTAAAATTAGGAAGCAATTTTGGTGGCCCACCTGGCGAAAGGATGTCAAGTCATTTGTCATGTCTTGTGGCATTTGCGCACAAAATAAATGGCAAAAGAAAAAACCTGCTGGATTATTACAACCATTAGACATACCACCTACCCCATGGCATTCCTTGTCATTAGACTTCATCACGGATTTACCCCCGTACCAAGGTTACAATACCATTCTAGTTATTGTAGATCTTTTTTCTAAAATAGCCCACTTCATTCCTTTAAAAGGGATACCTTCAGCTTCAATCCTGGCCAAGGAATTCCTTGAAAATGTTGTCCGCCTGCATGGCTTTCCTTCAGTGTTAATTTCAGATCGGGGCAGTGAATTAATTTCACATTTTTGGAGGAAATGCTGCCAACTGGCACAAATTGATGTTAGGCTTTCGACCACTCACCACCCTCAGACCGACGGTCAAACGGAGAGGACCAACCAGACTCTTGAACAGTACCTCCGTTGTATGCTACATCAGTCTGAGGGGAATTGGAAAGACATTCTGTGGATCGCAGAGTATGCGTACAATAATTCCGTACACTCAGGAACTGGACAAAGTCCTTTTTTTACCATTTATGGGCACCATCCTCGAACCTCTGATTTGGACTCACCCCAGCATTTAGAGATGCCCGCAGTGGACCATCTCCACGCTGTTATTACACAAGCCTTTAAAGAAGCAACCAGCCATTTGCAAAAGGCTAAGGAAAAATACAAAAAGGATGCGGATCAGCACAGAAGTGAAGCTCCTCAATACCAAATAGGGGACCAAGTATGGTTAGCCACTAAGCACTTACCACTCAAGGGGACTCGGACCTTTAACCCCAGGTATTCGGGACCTTTTTCTGTCAAGGCAATTATTAACCCAGTGGCCGTCAAGTTGGACCTACCTGCTCATATGCGAATCCATCCCGTCTTCCACGTGTCTCTTTTGAAGCCAGTGCAACCAGGAACTAGGCTAACCACTCCACCTGAACCTATCCTCATAGACGGGGAGCCCGAGTTCGAAGTCAAGAATATTTTGGACTCAAAAAGAGTGAGATCAAAACTCTTTTACCTAATTGACTGGAAAGGTTATGGTCCGCAGGAAAGGTCTTGGGAACCTAGTGACCACGTGCATGCACCTCGTTTAGTGAAGAGGTTCCATTGGGAATTTCCAGACAAACCACGGCCAAGGGGGAGAATGACTTTAGGAGGGGCCTTGAGGGGGAGTGCTGTCATGATGCCTGCCCCCGGAAGACCAGACCAGGCCCAGCAGCCCCGGAAGCAGGCATCATGCCACTTGGAGCATGCCCAAAAGCCCCAGTTAGGGGCTGTTTGGGTGCAGTCCTGGCGCCATGGGCGCCAGGCTCATTATTGATAACTTACCTGAAGCAGACCATGCTGCATACTCACCTGAGGCAGACCATGCTGCATGAAGACTCAAGCCAAATGAGGCTTAGGAGGGACTATTTTACTGAAGGGACTATTTTGTTACTTGGGTGGGGCTGTGGAAGAATACTTACCTGGATCTTCTTCCAAGGCTATTTAAACCACGCCCGGACAGCCACACGTGCTTTGCGTTATTCTGCTTGCTGCAGCGTAACGCTCACCGTGTTTTCAGCAGTTCCAGTCTTCAGCCACGCCCGCTTCAGTCCTGGGACTCCTGAAACAAGAAGACAAGAAGGATTAAAGGTTAGAACAGGAGTTTTAACTTTAATCCTTACCTGAATCCTGATCCATCTCGCCACGGAACTGAAAAACAGAAGTCTTTGAAGCATCGCTTCGCATTCCTACCGCGCCGCGCTGAACTCACCTACTTGGCGGTACTTCAGCATTCCATCACGCTCTCTCCATCTCGCGGCCGCTCTCCGACACCTAAGGAGACAAAGACAGCAAGGTGAGCAAGGGGACTCTCTAAGGCTATACAAGCTACCCCCCCAAGGACTTACCTGATTTACCACGGGAGGTACTCACCTCGTCTCGGGTCGGCGCAGTCAACTCTGCTTCATCGCCGTACCCTGGCCCCTAAGGGGAAAACCACAATAGACTTACCTGAATCTTACCGAGTGCCATTTGGAAATCTTCGAGTGGATTAATCGGCAACCTGCAAGGAATCGGACAGAGTGAAGAGCAGACATTTGAACTTTTATGAACAATTGGACTTTAGAGTCAATACTGGAACTCACCAATTCCTCTACGCCAGTGAAGTAACTGGTCATCAACGCGCCCCTGCGGTCGACGCAGGATGGAGAGCTCATCCTTCCAAACCATCAGGTGAGACTAAGGAGGGGACATCAAGAGTGATCTATGGGAAGACAACGGGAGTGGGGAAGGTGGGTTGACACCAAATTCCACGGGTGGTTAATTCCTCTTCTCCTTTGCAGAAGAATATTCTTGCGAGCCAGACAATTTAGGCTGAGCGGGCCAGTCCAGTCAGTCATCTCGGCGCTACATGTCACGCTGGTGAAAATAACAGCGGCCCAGTTCCGGTCGACGCCCCCGTGGGAACCAGGTGAGCGTAACGGTATCCATGACTACAATTGCTCCTCCCTTATCTGCAGGCTTAAGGGTCAGTGTGTAGTCTTCTGATAGGTCTTTAATGATCTTGCTCTGATGTTTCCTGATATTGTACTTCTTTATATTATTGTAGTCAATTCTTTTCAATTGGTTCGACATCTGTGATTCGAATAGCTACAAAGTTGTATTGTGTATGGGAGGATCAAATGTGCTTTTAGGCTTAATCTCCAAGAATTCAGACGTGATTGGGTGTTCCACTGGTATCTGTGTGGAAAAGAAGACTTTTAGCCTCATTTTTCTCAATAGTCTATAGAGGTTTACACGTTCTTCCAGGTGAGTAGTATTTTGGGTTGGTGTAAAGGAAAGGCCCAAGTTCAATACTTCTAATTTACTCTGTGTCAGTTGTTTGGAGGAAATATTCACCACTAGGTGTTGGCTTGTTTGTTCCTTGATCTTAGGTTTCTTAATACCTCTTCTGGTGGTCTTCTGTCTAAAAAAGACTGTGGGACTGTAGATGATGTGGTGGCTTCTTAAGAGTTGTGTAGAGTCCCTCCCCTCAAGTTCAGAGTCGGTGGCTGGATTCCTGTTTTATCTGCTCCTCTAGTTCTTTCTTCCCCACTCGAAGGAATCTCACTGCTGGCTTCACTTGTATCTTGTCTTGAATATTCTGGTTGTGGCCTCTTGGGGGTGCTGTGGTCTATTGTTTTGGTAAAATTCTTGCCACGTGTATACGATATCCTGGGAGTAGTCTAACGTGTCCCGTCTGAATTTCCGGACTTTTCGTTGCTCAATTTCTTTTTTATATTGCACTAGTGATGCATTAATGTCTTCAAGGATGGTTTTTAATTCCTCACTTTTTTAAATGTACTGAGTTGTTCACTTAACTCACTTATCTCTGAGTCTAATTTTGTGACTGATTTGGACAACTCCTCAATGGTAAGTAGTATGAGGTCTAGGGAACATTTATTTAAAATGTGTTCCCATTTCTTCACAAACTCTGGTACTTCCTTGCATAAAGTGGGTTTAAGATAGACCCGGAGTCCCCTCGGTATCCTTTGAGGGCGATAATATCGTGCCAGTGTCGTGGCATGCAGGTTTTGGGAGATTTCCCTTCGTTTCAACTTTTCTAAGCAAAATATTATTTGTTCTTGATTAGTAGCTGCCGGAGTTGTAGTTTCTATATCTTTAATTAGACTTAGAATACGAGTAGCTTCTTCTTCATTGAAGCCAAAGGTGGTGGCATGTTTATCGGTAATGGCATTAATTTTAAAAAATGACATATTTTGGTAAGTGCAGTTATTTATGCGGGTGCTATCTGTGTCTGTGTGTCACACACTCAGGGAGTGGAAATCTACATGCACAAAGGGCATTGAACACAGTATGCACACCAGGGTATAGAAAAAGGTTCTATAATGCTAATAGAGATTTGGTGAGGTGCAGAGGAGAAAAACACTGCCTTGACACTAGGTAGTGGTACATAACAAGAGAAAGAAAGTGTCCAAGTGCTGTGGAACACTCGCGTCCCCTGCACACTCGAGTTATTCACAAGATCTAGATAATGTTCTTAGGGATCTACTTCAATGCTCTACTTATAGTGTAAATTGCTTACAAAGCAACGAGGAAATAAAAATAAATATATAGAAAATGTGTTTGGAGTAGCTGGCTAATTCGTCAACAAATAGGGTTTACTATATAGGTCATAATCACTTATACACTTTCTTAGTCTACAAAGGTAGTAATCATAAAGTCACTTAGTTATTGATTTCAGTAAGCAAAAGATTTATTAATACATGCCAGTCTATATTCAGCAATATTACCAATTGTTGATCATCATATAGTGCCATGTCTTCAGTCAAACAATGTATGCATCTTTGATACAGTAGAGGCCTAACTACTGTTCAGCTAGCCCAACGCGTTTCGGGAAGTAATTTCCCTTCTTCAGGAGCGGAATATTCTATATTATCAAATGTCAAACTTCAGATTTTCATAATTTCATATTTTCTTAATTTCAGTTCTTCCTGACGGACTGTTTCCCTTAAGACAGAAAAAATAGGGATACTTTTAGTGCACTATACTCCCATTTCCATAAACATAGCAATATACTTTTACCAAAAGTGTCTCTACCTCTCATCGGTGCCCCTTTTGTATATTTCTGGCAGGAGTGTTCAATTTTCGGAATGGAAGTCCCATACACAATTCAACTTTGAACCTATTCGAATCACAGATGTCGAACCAATTGAAAAGAATTGACTACAATAATATAAAGAAGTACAATATCGGGAAACATCAGAGCAAGATCATTAAAGACCTATCAGAAGACTACACACTGACCCTTAAGCCTGCAGATAAGGGAGGAGCAATTGTAGTCATGGATACCTCCTTCTACAGTGCCCAATGTCTCGCACTTCTGAGCGATAGGGACACCTATATACCGATTGATGAAGATCCCACCCCAGGAATTCAAGCTATGATCGAGTTGACACTGGAGAAAGCACTTGATAATGACTGGATTACTTTTAAAACTAAGACATATCTACTCAAAACTCATCTTATCACTCCAGTATTTTATGGACTTCCTAAGATCCACAAACACCTTACTAAACCACCATTGAACCCAATAGTAGCTGGAACGGACAGCGTGTTCGACCCCCTGGCTATCTATGTGGATCAGGTTCTTCAACCGATAGTACAGAAGACCAACACGTACCTCCGAGATACCAGCCATTTCCTCAACATCATACAGGACATACAGAATCTCCAATGAAATGATATTCTAGTAACATTAGATGTACAAAGCCTGTACACCTCCATCGCACATGACAAAGGAATTGAGGCATTGGAAGGGGCAATACTACGAGAAAATGAGTGCATATCAGATAAAAACTTTGTACTAGAACTGGCTAAAATCATCTTCCACAACAACCTTTTCAGATACAATAACCAGTTTTACTTACAGGCCTTTGGCACCTCTATGGGCTCTGCCATGGCTCCAGACTATGCAAATTTGTTTATGCATCATCTAGAACTACAACACATTATCAATCATGAAAAATGGGGTCCCAGACTGGTATGCTGGATGAGATATATTGATGATGTTTTTGTAATCTGGAGAGGAGACAGGGCACTACTAGAAAGATTCTTGCAGTATATCAATTCAGTCAATGAGAGGATAAAGTTCACAATGGAAATTGGGACACCAAAAATCCCCTATCTGGATGTTGAACTTGAACTGAAGAGTTATTATTACTAACTTATTCACCAAACCTACTGATGTCAACAACAGTTTACACTATAGAAGTTCACATCCGAAACACCTAAAGAATAATCTCCCTTATAGCCAACTCCTTCGGGCCAAAAGAAGAACATTGGTGGAAGCCACACTAACGGTTGAAATGGAGAAAATGGAGTCCAAATACTCCAAGAGAGGATATCCGGAAAATGTGATACTAGCAGCTAAAGCAAGAACTACCCTTATATCCAGGGATGAATTATTGAAGAAAACACCTGAGAAAAAAGAGATTCCATTCTTATATTCTCTAAAATATTCCAGTCATAAAATCACTCGACTAATCAGAAAGAATTGGAGGACAATACAACTGGATCCACATTTGAAGGAGCTTTTCCCAGAGCCACCCTTAATTGCCTATAAAAGAGGGAAGAACTTTAGAGACAGATTGGTGAAGGCAGAACGCATACAAGCTGAACGACAAAGGGTGCTACAAACAAAGAAATGAGGTACCTTTGCAGGTCTCCATTGCAATAACTGCAACAACATCACAAAAGGTGATTACGTGAGACATCCTCAAACGGGTGCAAAAATTAAACTTCGACACTATGCAACCTGCGCTACCAAATCCATAATCTATGCCTTGAGTTGCCCATGTGGCATCTATTACGTTGGTCAAACTAAGCGTAAGATCAAGGAGAGATGTAATCAACATAAGAGTAACATCCCTACAAAGAACGAACGGTCTCCAGTAGTGAGACATTTTAATGAGAAAAAACAAAGTGGCACAACTGAGATATCAAATCCTAGAGGTGGTACAAAGAGCTTCGAGAGGTGGTAACGACGCAAAAAAGATGGACCAATGCGAGCTGTACTGGATAGACAAATTGGACAGTATGTGCCCATATGGAATGAAGATTTCCACGAGTTCCTATGAGTATAAATACTGCCTAGGATGCATACGTATCCTCACTGGCATAACCAAGTTACACTATCTGTGAACGTGCTGACTGCTTCTTCCAACATTGTGAGCACTTGTTCTATGGGCCATTTGTGATTGGCAACACCACATGAACAAACTATAGTCCGATTGGGTGCATACCTCTTTTGAATGATCTGATTATGTAATATTTTTTACTACCACACTATCATAATATAGACTTACTCTCTTATTTTACACTGTGAGTAATTACCCGTGAAAACGACCCCATATGTGCTGACTGCTTCTGCCAACATTGTGAGCACTTGTTCTATGGGCCACTCGTGACTGGCAACACCACATGAACTAACTATAGTCATTTTGGGTGCATACCCTCTTTGAAAGATCTGATTATGTAATATTTCTATTACCACACTATCTAGACTATAGACTTACTCTTTTATTTACATTGTGAATTATTACCCGTGAAAGTGACTTTGAAAGTAATTGTGGAAAGCACAGTTTAATAGCAACATTGTGTTCACATTTCAGCAATTTCCTTTGTCTCCACTAATGAAAGAAATGTGACTAAACCATATTGTAACATGATGCACACAGGATAATACACTGTTATAACAATATAGGAACGTGTCAAGATTGTGAGCAGAGGTGCCCCTTTTGGTAACTTCTAATCTGCATTCTCTGCAGTTATGACAATTATTACTTTCTATCTTCTATGGAGATAGGACTCACATCATACAAGGGGTTGTCCTCACCATGAGGGCCATAACTCAATTTGAATGACACCGACAGCGGATTTCTGAATCCCAACCCGCCTGTAGGGAATTGGCAAAATGACACGGTGCTGGAGGCGCGCCGCGCGATGACGTCAGATGTTTACATCTGACGTCATCGCGCTGACGTGCGCCGGCGTGGCGTTTGAATATTAAAAACGGGCCACTCGCGTTCCACTTCATTCGCGGATACCGTCCATGAACATTCTCGAGCTGCCGAGAGGTAAGAAGTTTTACAGACCGCTCAGGCTAGAGGTTCTCTTTCTGTCCAGTCGGACTTAATTTAATTCCTGCACCATGTGGACATGACAAGGGTTGACAAAATCGCCCTTTTTACTTGCAGGTGACGATTAAAGCCTTCACTGCTCTGAGCCCATCTAACAAACACTGGCTTCTCCTAGCACGGGGGTCATTGATTGACTACTGGACACTCAGACTTCTCATTTAAGAAGGGGTGAGCGAAATGACATTTTTACATTTTTTCATGTACAAGATCTCGTGAGCACCATACATACATAGAAGTAACTGAGAATCTCTTGTTTTTTAAAGACATTCTTCATGAACATTCGCTCTTTAGTTTAAATTGTTATAAATGGAATCAAGCTACTTTCAGCATATATATCCCCATATTTTTCTAGTACTCCCCAGCACCAGTTCCTGTCTGGGACCATATTACTGGACTCCAAGGGACTCCCATTCTGAAAATTGAACACTCCTGCCAGAAATATACAAAAGGGGCACCGATGAGAGGTAGAGACACTTTTGGTAAAAGTATATTGCTATGTTTATGGAAATGGGAGTATAGTGCACTAAAAGTATCCCTATTATTTCTGTCTTAAGGGAAACAGTCTGTCCGGAAGAACTGAAATGAAGAAAATATGAAATTATGACATTTGATAATATAGAATATTCTGCTCCTGAAGAAGGGAAATTACTTCTCGAAACGCTTTGGGCTAGCTGAACAGTAGTTAGGCCTCTACTGTATCAAAGATGCATTCATTGTTTGACTGAAGGCATGGCACTATATGATGATCAACAATTGGTAATATTGCTAAATATAGACTGCTATGTACTATATGTACTTTGCTTACTGAAATCAATAACTAAGTGACTTTATGATTACTACCTTTCTAGACTAAGAGTGTATAAGTGATTATGACCTATATAGTAAACCCTATTTGTTGACGAATTAGCCAGCTACTCCAAACACATTTTTTATATATTTATTTTTATTTCCTCGTTGCTTTGTAAGCAATTTACACTGTAAGTAGAGCATTGAAGTAGATCCCTAAGAACATTATCTATATGTTGTGAATAACTGATTGCCATTGGCAATAACTCGAGTGTGCAGGGGACGCGAGTGTTCCACAGCCCGTGGACACTTTCTTTCTCTTGTCATGACCAGAAGGCTAACATGGTTGAGTTTACTCAAGACCAGCTTGTTATTGTTATGGTCCCCACAAGGCAGAGGGCCTTGCAGGACAAATGGATAGGACCCTTCAAGGTTGTGAGCAAACTTGGAGAGGTGAACTATCTGGTGGATTTAGAGCATCCTAAGGAGGCTCCCAGAGTCTTTCACACCAACCGTTTAAAGGCTTATGTCTCTAGACCTGACATAGGAGCTTTGCATCTAGCTTCAGCTCAGGAGGAGGAGGAGAGTGAACCTCTACCTTTAGATGAGCAAGTGGAAGGAGTTAATCTCTCTTCCAGTCTCACATCTGACCAACAGGATGAGTGCAAGTTACTGTTAAATCAGATTGCCTCCCTGTTCTCACTTTCACCAGGCTTGACCCCTTGGGGCCAGCATGACATACACACTGGTGACTGCCTGTCAAAGGCAGGGGGTACAGAATGTCAGACAATGTCAGATCCCACATAAAGAATGAGGTCAACAAGATGCTTGAACTCGGGGTAATAGAACCCTCTACTAGCCCATGGTCTAGCCCAGCTGTGCTTGTACCAAAGGCAGGATCCAAAGAATTGAGATTCTGCGTGGACTATAGAGCTCTAAATGCAGTCACCACGACTGATGCCCATCCTTTGGACAGATGAGCTGGTGGACAAACATGGTGCAGCCAAGTACCTCATACCATTTGACCTAACGTCAGGCTATTGGCAAATAACCCTGACAGACCATGCCAAGGAGAAAACTGCATTCTCCACCCCAGCTGGCCTCTACCAATTCAAGGTAATGCCTTTTGGATTAAAGAATGCAGCTGCTACATTTGAGAGGATGGTCAACCAAGTTCTAAATGGGATGGAGGACTTCTGCTGGGCATACTTAGATGACATTGCAGTGTTCAGCCCTACCCTACATGGAAAGAACATGTTGAACACCTAGGTCATGTATTGCAGGCTCTTGAACAGGCCCATATGACCATAAAGGCAAGCAAATGTCAAATTGGTCAGAGTTCAGTGGTCTACCTTGGACATGAGGTAGGAGTAGATGAAATCAGGCCACTGCCTAGCAAAGTACAAGCTGTGCAAAACTGGGCCACCCCTACTACTCAAACCCAAGTGAGAGCCTCCCTAGGTCTCAATGGGTATTATAGGAACTTCATGGAGAACTATGGGACCATAGCTTCTCCCTTGAATCTCATCTCCTCTCCCAATTTCCTAAAAAGGTCAGTTGGAATGAGGAGTGCAATCAAGCCTTTGAAGGTCTAAAGAAAGCCCTTTGTCACGCTCCAGTCCTAAGAGCTTCAGACTACCACCAACCCTTCATTGTACAAACTGATGCTTCTAATGTAGAAGCATCATAAACCTATAGGTGCAGTCCTTAGTCAACTGGATGAGAAAGGTAGGGAACACCCCATTTGTTTCATCATCAGGAAGTTAAAGGATCCTGAGACAAGGTGGGCAACAATAGAAAGAGAATGCTTTGCTATTGTGCGGGCACTGAAGAGGTTTAGACCAGACTTGTATGGATCTACCTTCACCATTCAGACTGACCACCAACCCTTGAGATGGCTGATGCAAATGAAAGGGGAAAACCCAAAAATGACTCAGATGGTCAATCTGACTGCAAGGATTTGATTTTTCCATTGAGCACAGAGCAGGAAGTCACCAGCAAAATGCTGATGGTCTCTCTAGGATGTTTGTAACCGACTAGAGGTATGAGGTCCATCCAGGAGTGGATTAAATCCTCCTGTCCCTTAGTCTGGGGGGGGGCAAGTGTTAGGGAGAATTCTCATTTATGGCTAATTTCCCTCACCTAGTGAGTCCCCCAGCAGCTTTGCTGGACTTCTGGAGTTTATTTTTTTCCACTTGGTAAGAGTGAGAGCTTTCCCCCACTCTTACCTCTGTTTTGCTATGTGTTTCTATCTGTTTTTGTGATTGTGGACTCTGAAGTACACCACTTCAGTAGCCCCCTTCTTTTTGTGTGTCACACAGCACCTTCAGTGCCGTGACACAGGGTTGTCTTTGAGACTTCCCTCGACTCCATTTCTGAGGCGACTACTGTCCCCCAGAAAAGGGTAAAGTTACCATTAACTTTACTTAGTTAATCTACCAAAAATCCAGTATACCCCATCTTCCATGGAGTACTGGAAAGGGTTAACTCGTATCCCTTTTTATCTGTACCTCCTAGAGCATTGTTTCGCTCTTTTAACATTTATACTTGGCTGGTGGCAGTGGTATCTACCCTAACTTTTCAACCGCGATTATATTAGATAACCGTGGTACTGTTCTTGGCTATTATATTAGCCTCGAACATAAACCCGCTTGACCAAATCGTCTTTCTTTTGGCTCCGGTTGGGTTTATTCACCATTTCTTTTTGTTAAAGTCCTTCTTGTGTTTTACATTGCGTGGCAAACTAGGTTTGCTTTCTTTGTTCTCTGTCTTTTGGCGGGCTTTCTGTTCAGAAGCCCTCCACCAGGCGCCTGGGTGTCTAGGTGGGCTGAATGTGAGGGAGGGGTGTAGTCACCCCCTGCACAGGGTATCCTAGGAAACCCAAGTCGCACTTTGTCATGATTGGCCAGGGTAGTTGTCCGGACTGGAACACCCCCCTGCTGGGTGATTGACAGCCAGGCTGTGTGAATGGGGTTTTTTCGCATAAAAGGCAGGTCTCTTGGGCTAGAAGTCAGAGAGTCGCCACTGGAACTATAAGGAACCGAAGAGAAGCGGAGAGAACAATGGCTGCTACAACTACCCCGTCGAGGTGAAGCCCTGCTGCGGTCCCGAGCGATCTTCCCTTCAACGACTTAGAGAAGATCCAGTCCGGAGTCTTCTTCCCTTGAGCTTGGTGGGGATAACCAGCTCATCTTCTACAGCCAGAGGATCCTCTTCCTTGGTTGAAATCGCTGCACACTGCTGCAGTGGTCCGGATAGCCACCTGAAGAGCCTCTCCTGTTTTTAAGGAGCGCACCTTTTATTCCTTGTCGCTGCTGCCGGCTTCATCCCTGTGTGGTGCAGACCCCCTTCAGACGTCCTCCTTCACAACGAAGCTCCAGGAATCGTGGGTCTGCGGGAAACCAACAGGAACAACTGCCATGGCACCAGCTGCACCACTGGAACAAGGTACTGTGTTCTGTTGAGGAAACTGGGTGAATCCCTTTTTCTTCATTTCCATGGGTTTCCCTTGTCTTCCCTCTGTCTTATAATTTTTGCTTCCGAACATTGACAATATCCAAGTACTGTTGGCTACGTTGAATCTTGAACTGTCTGACCGTGTGATCTTCGGCAACTGGCCCCGGTGTCTTTCGACCCTGGCTCCGGCCCTTTGACTTTTGAACTCCTGTATCTGAGTGTTTCGTGATTCTGCCTGCCTAACCAAAATATTGCCTGTGATTTTTGCCTCCAACTCCCTCTGGGTATCTCAAGTGCTAAGTGTGTTTTTGCCCCGGTAGCATTTCATGTCACGGATACGTGTTTGTTTAGTAGACCGAACTGTCAAAAAGTGATCGCAGTCGTATTCGCAGTAACGTGTTTTTGTGCCTAACACCGGTTCATTCCAACACAGGGTACTTAGCTTGAGACTTACTGTACGTACAAAGTGAATTGGTTAGTTGTAGTATATTTTACGTGTGTTTTTTTGTTGTTGAAGTTTCATAGAAGTGTTGTGTTTATAACGAATGGTTTAAAAATAAATGTACTTATATTTTTGTACCTGAAACCTTGAGTCAGTGTTTGCTTGAGTCACAATAATTGTGGTCCCTTTGTGTAATCTCTGCTACTGCTCATATACTCTTGAGATAAGCCTGGCTGCTCCGCCACTGCTACCACTCTGACATAGTAGTACAGGCTTGTACCAAAGGTAAAACTTGTATTGCCACCTGTAGTCTTAATTGTGTGTAGTGGTCCCTAAGGGCACTGCACAGGATTCTGCCTAACAGTCCTCAACACATCCGCCCCAGTAATGAAAGTCCCCTGGACAGCAAATGGAAAGTATCAAACGTGCGCATGCGCACAAGTGTCCTACGGACAGTGTTCGGGTTCTCAAACTACTTCAAAGTGCGAGTGCTACACAAGTGAGACGGACAGTTAGGAACAGGCGCGATGTTCGCAATACGTAAGTTTCTACAGCGGATGTGCACGCATGCTATGTTCACTGTACGGACATTTCCAGTGTGCTTAGGACAACTCCATTTTGTTTCCCTACGAACCTGCCGGCCACCGTGCTTGTACTACGGATGGCACCATTTTGGCTGCGCCCGATACGGACTGCTATACTGTCCTTCACACACTCCCATTTTCCTCTTTTACATCCATTCCGGACATCCGGTGTGTTCTACGAACATGTATTATCTCGTTTCCAAGCGGTACGACGAGGTGGTATATCCTTTGGACACCCCTTTCTGTTTATGTACGCACAATTTCAACAGATGGTGCAGTCACACATCACATCCGTCTTACTTTCCATTAGACAGCACCCACATTCCATTCCTTGCGGATAGGTCGAACAGGTGCGCTGTTCGCGAACATTTTACGTTTAAAAAAAATAATAATTCTACACACAAACTTTCTCTACAACTACTGTACAAAAACATTTCAAACACACACACACACACACACATCATTCTAAAGAAATACCGGGGGAAGCGGGCACTGAAACAAATATGGGGAAATTAGGATTCAACACGGCTGGTTATGAGGAGAAGATTTGTGAGGGGAAGAAGGGATGGATATTTCGTCAAAACGTCTATTTTTCTGTTCAACTTTTGGGGAAGGTTCACTAGGGAATGGAGAAGCAGGGCAGGTGCAGGTGGGGCAATGATAACTAACATTTCCTCTCACACAGTCCTCCACAAACTCCCGTAAACTTTGAAAATTGTCATTCAATGTGTCCAGTTTTTGCTCTATCATTTTTATCCTGTCTTCTTCTGTCTCGTTTGTTGCCCTTTCTTCTTTTCTTTCCCGGTCTATTAAAAAAAAAAAAAATACATGAGTTGAATGCCTCTAAAATACTGGTCACTATTTCGCATATGCAGAGCACTCTGTACCATTATTGTCGCTGTCTTCAGACATTTCCCCATGCAGGAAATACTCCTCCAGCCACTCCAAAGTACTAGCCATTTCTGCATCAAAGCAACAGAAACAAATTAATTTTTCTGCACCACATACCACAAAAAAACATCACCCATCTAAAAAAATGATCTGCACTCACTCTTTTGCTGTAATGTCCCTTCGTCCTACTGCATCCGTCCACTGTCGTTCCAGGCTGTTGAGTTTCTAAAAAGTGATTACGCTGGAGACATCCTTTCTTTTTTATGGTACCATCCACTTTATTCTACATGGTTATTAAATGTGTCATTTTCTTTTCCCAGCTTCAGGTTTCGATATTTACGTATTACTACTTATAATATCTTTATGTCCTTCTACATTGCAAATTTATTGTGTAAGACAATAGTATATTTTCAGCTATCCCCCGCCTCTTTGGGTAATGTTGATCCTGTCCAACCCCGTCCGCAAACAGGCGCTAAGTCCGTCCCTTTCCAATATCAATAGGGAGGGGGTTCTGTATGTTCTATGTTAAATGTATGCCAAGTATGTAGATTATACTACATATCTCTCAAAATCACATGATTACAGTGTATATTCTGCTCAACGACTTCATTGCCACAATTTCATGCTTAAGTTCCACATTCCAAAAACCTATACAATTCCGTACAAAAAAAACTTTGTTACGGGGACGTTATGCTTATGTTGCCCTCCCAAAAACCAGTGAAATTCACTACAAAAAAACTTTGTTGAGGGGACGTTATGGTTAAGTTGACTCAGAAATGGCTAGTACTTTGGAGTGGCTGGAGGAGTATTTCCTGCACGGGGAAATGTCTGAAGGCAGCGACAACAATGGTACACAATGGTGTGCATATGGGGAATAGTGACCAGTATTTTATAGGCATTTAACTTATGGTGTTTTTTTTTTCATCAGAGCAGGAAAAAAGAGGAAAGGGCAACAAACGAGATAGAAGAAGACAGGATAAAAAGGATAGAGCAGAAAGTGGACATTTTGAACGACAATTTTCAAAGTTTGAGGGAGTTTGTATAGGACGTTGTGAGAGGAAAAGTTTGGTACCATTGCCCCACCTGCACCTGCCCTGCTTCTCCATTCCCTAGTGACCCATCCCCAAACCTGCAAGAGGAAAATAGACGTTTCGATGAAGTATCCATCCCTTCTTCTCCTCACAAATCTTCCCCTCATATCCAGCCCGTTTTAAATCCAAATTCCCCCATATTTGTTTCAGTGTCCGCTTCCCCCGCTGTTTCTTTAGATTGATGTGTGTGTATGTGTGTAGTAAATGGTTTTGTACAGTAGTTGTAGAGAAAGAGTTTGTGTGTACATTTTTTTTTAAAAAGCCGTAAAATGTTCGCGAACAGCACGCCTGTTCGACCTATCTGCAAGCAATGGAATGTGGGTGTTGTCCAATGCCAAGTAAGACGGATGTGATGTGCGACTGCACCATCCTTTCAAAATGTGCGTACATAAACAGAAAGGGGTGCCCAAAGGATATACTACCTCGGCGTACCGCTTGGAAACGAGATAATACATGGTCGTAGAACACACAAGCTGTCCGGAATGGGTGTAAATAAGTACAAAGGGATTGTGGGAAGGACAGTATAGCGGTCCATATTTTGGGCGCAGTCAAAATGGTGTCGTCCATAGAACAGGCATGGTGGCCGGCAAGTTCGTAGGCAAACAAAATGGAGTTGTTCTAAGGACACTGGAACTGTCCGTACAGTGAACATTGCATGCGTGCACATGCGCAGTACAAACAAAAGGATTGTCAAAATGGCGCCAGTTGCTAACTGCCCGTCTCACTTGTGTCGCACTTTGAAGTAGTTTGAGAACCCGAACATTGTCAGTAGGACACTTGTGCGCATGCGCATGTTTGCATATTTGCATTTGCTATCCAGGGGACTTTAATTAAGGGGGCGGATGTGTTGAGGACGTCATCTTGTGACCGCTCCTACGCTGTGCGTGGGGACTAGTTTCCGCGGTTTGTGTGCTTTCCCAACACTAAAAATAAACTTGTAGACACAAGGCTAACTATTGAGGAGTGTAAAAATGTAATTTCACACATCCCAAACAATAGGCCACCTCATGAGTTGCTGTGTAAAATGTGTGTACCGCTTTGTAGGGATGAAGACGGGCGTGAGGCACAGCCCTGCACCCCTTCAAAAGGCCATACCCCGAGCGCATCTTCATTGTCCTTCTAGCTATAGTAGATAGAGGTGCGTTGCCTTTACTGCACCACCCCCAAACCCGCCACCATCCCCACCTCACCAAAGGCCTGCAGAGAGATATATGGGTGAGGATGTAGAGATTGAGGAAGAAGAGGAGGAAGAGAATGAAGTGGAGGAACTCCGCACTAGGAGCACTCGGCAGTAGTCATGGGTGTGGCGTTTGTTTTCCGTTAATGGGAACGTACCAAAGGCACGTGCGAACCTGGTGAAGTGTAACCAGTGCGATGTGGTGTCGAGTCGCGGGAGATTTGGAGCGTACAGTTTTAGTACGACAACCATGAAGCGACACCTCACTTCGTTCCACACTGCGGACATTCGCAAGGTGGTGCCATGTGAAGAGCGTAGTCGTTTGAGTTCCTCCACAGCATCCTCAGAATCTGCTCCTCCCACCACAAGAGACACTCCTGTGGGGGAGCGCCTCCCTCCAGCTGCTTCACAAGCCATTCGCAATGCTGTGGACCCTTACCTTTCAAAGGTGACAGTAGTGTGCACGTATTGTGATGCAGTACTCTGCAGGGGAGAGTTTTCTAAGTGCTTTTGAGGCTGCAGTCACTGAGCACCAGAAGATTTGCTCCTAACCTAAATAAAGATCACCCGTAAAATGTGTCTGTTGAGTTGCCCTTTCTTATCCCTGTGGCTGTTGTCTCTTCATTACCCTCCTTTCGCCTCTTCTCCTAGTGTGTCGAGTGCTGTTAATTAATGAACGTAAAAACAACAAAAATGACAGAAATGGCTCTTTTCAGAGCCGCCTTTCTCAGTGTAACAATAGAATTATGAAGTGAAGGCCGTAGATCCCTGCGGAGTTCAGCAAAAGTTTGCAGACAGTCGTAGAGGGGAAAAGGGGAGGGTGCAAGCGGCGCAAACATAATAAAGTGTACGTTGGGAGCAAGAGGCAGCTCTGAAAAGAGCCTTTTGGTGGTGTGTTGTGTGGGTGAAAAACAGTGGATTGGGGAAAACTGATTGTCAGATAGGTTAATGTGATTGCAAAAGAGGACCCAATGCATTTTGTAAATTGTGAAGAAACATCTTATTACCAGCATATGTGAGGTGGACTCCATCTCTGCGGAAAATGAAAGTGCTACGAAACAAAATGTTTTCATTGTGAAAAGAGCACATGCCAACATCTCTTAAAAAGGCACACACAGCCTTATTCACATTGTGTCTCGCTTTCTCCATTTGTGGACCAAATGCTGACGAACGCAACAATGTTTTTCTTTGGGCAATACGGGAAAAAGGTATTTGACAATTTGGAAACTTGTCCATGAGCTTCGCGAGTCCTTCCGTCATGGCAAATTGTAAAGAAATGCCAGATACATGGCGTAAACTGTTTCCTCCACAATGAATGATGAGTATATCTGGAGGACGCTCTGTCTGTAAAGTAACACAAAGAGGTACCAAGTCCACCCATCTCATGCCACGCACGCCATGCCAGTGCACTTCCGCATGTGGAAATCTGAGATTTGTAGATAAACTGCAGCTTTCTGCATGCACCTTCAACCAATGTATCCATGAGCCTCCCACAATCCAGATAATCTGTTTTTGAGCATGGAAAGCCATGGCTGTGTGGTGTCCTGTGAGGGAGAAGACAGTCTTACTAAAGTACGTCGGTCAGAACACACCTACTGAACTTTATGGACCAATCCCTAGCTCCGCTTATTCTCATTTACATGCGGCTCCACCCTTCAATCCCCGGTGGTGATATGTGCTGGCTGCTAACTACCGCCATGTTTGCGGACATGTACAGGATCAGAGCGTGACGACGGTACATTAAAGTACTATTCCTCTTTTTCCCCTTTAAGGTAGGCTCTGAAAAGAGCCGTTTTTTTTTTGCCACATATCGTATAGACATGTGGTATTTTATGTATTTTTTTGTATTTTTTGTCCTTGCTTAACTCGGGCAAACATTACAGAACCTTCTCTAAAGCAAGTCTTAGGTTCCAAAAAAACATTGCATTTCCCAAAGAGGATAGCGCAATACCATCTCCTTCAAAGTAATGTGCATTGCTTGGTGCAATGTTATCGTGGCTACAAAAAAACATACCAACTCGTAGCATGAATGCACGCATGCCGCGATTGATGATGCACATCCCGATGCTTTGATCTGGACAGAAAACAGAAGTATTGTTCCATTGCACTCTAGGGAGTAAAGCAGAAAAAATTAATTTCGATGTTGGGAAGATGGTCATGAGTGCTTCAACCAACTGTGCCAAATCTGCCAACAAAGTACGTGAAGTCAGGTATCCCAAGTGGCAAGCACCGTAGTGCAAAATTACCACATGAGGAGTGGTCATTCAACGCATGTTTCTGCAAACTTGCAGAATTGCCGCAGCATTGGCATCAGTGTCAGCGCTCCACACCACCTCCACTCCTCGCACATCGAAATGGTGTGCCACATGCCTACTCTCGGCATAGTGTTGTAAGCCTTGCACAAAAATGTCTCCAAGCAGCAAAACCCTGACCCTCTGCTCCTTTGCCATTTTCAGTGTGCGCACCGTCTTTCGACACAAAAGACTAATGTGAACATCTGATTGGCTGATGCCTACAGTCGTCTTGCCATGCAGGATTTGCTGTTGAAACCCGTATGTGACACGCCCTACCAGCGGACAAGCGTTGCCTACGTGCAGCACGTAACTCTTTACCAGTCCTTCCACCCTTTCTACAGCGGTACCAAAGCGAGTCCCTCATTGGACACAACTAAGCGGGCACACAATCATCCACCAATCACATAGAAAATCGCTAATTTTAACTCTGTCATCAACATTGCACACTTCAAAATTACTGTTATTGATTCTTAATGAAAATCGCATACCATTGCAAAGCACCTACTTCACAAGCAACTGTGCAAGGATCGCGAATTTCTACGTACAGCTCCATGCATGTGCACATGCATCAGTATAGAGTACAGGTATGTACATTTTAATCAGAGTACATGTGGAAACCTTATGATGTAAAATAGACAAAATAATAGAGGTACATTTCCATAGGGAACACATAACAACGCTCCCCCTTTTAAAGTGCAACAATGCCGATTTGTCATTAACAAATCGCACTACCGCTTACTGTCCTCTGCATAACCTGTACATACGTTGCAAGCATGCCTATTTAGGCATAGGTCTCAACCATTTTTGTCTTAAAGGTGGGTGAAATCAGCCGATTTTGTTTTTGACGGGTGAGTCGTCCATTGGATAGAATGGCCGTGCAGGAGGCTTGGCGGGTGAGTCTGCCCTTTACAAGGCGGGTAACACCCGCCAAAAGCGTGTGAGTTCAGAAGTAGAATTTAGGGCAGACCTCAATTTTGTATGTGAAAATGTCGGAGTTCTGTACTCTGTACTGCCTACAGTAATGCTTCTTGCAATGTGATCGTATGAGAATAGTAATCGCTCCCGATTGTGGTGCTCACATGTCCTTCGGAGGGTCTCCCGATTTTTGGACATCGTGCTTTTCATTAACAAGTACAAAATGTTTGCCCATCTAGTACATTGCCCTATCACTTACAAACCTCTCTCCTATGCATACTACATTTTGTAAAGAACAAGGCATTTCCAAACCCTTAAAAAATGTAGTTATTTTGAAGGACTTTCAAGTACCATATTGAAAGTAGTATGGAAAGACTGCATAGAGAGAAGTGAAATGTGCACGTCGACTGGGTTGACACATAGTAATTGATATTGTTTTTTTAATTCACAGTGAAGACTACTGTCCTGAGAATCAACAGCATCTACACTGCAGACAACATATCCGAAGAAACCTGGTCATCTTGTACAAAAAAGTAAGTACAGTACAACCTTCATATTGTAACTACTCCTTAAAGAGGCTGCGTGGGTTATTTGTTTATTTTGGGCACCAAAGCAAGCATTCATTTGTAAACCATTCTACCTACAAATATCCATTTATTCAACAAAGAATAACAGGTGGAATGGCTGACAAATCCCTGTGTGTTTGGTACTGAAAGAACATAGGGAATCCTTAGAAGGTTAGATTGTGAAAGTAAGTTGTGGTAGCAAGTTTTTGGCATTTCGGTTATTAAAATTGGTTCTCGTCACAAATAGGGCACTTTGTACTCTCATCTAAAGCACATTGTACTAGTATACAAACAGTAAAGTAGCCTTACCAAATGATAGTTAGAGGTCACTGTGCGTTGACACACCATGCCAAAGAGCTTCCCCATCACACTTATGCACACATGCACACAGCACACATACATTGGAGAGCAGACATAAGTATACTTTTTTTCTCAACAGACACCAAAGAATGCCTACCAAAAAGCAGCTCCGTAGAAAAGAATGCAGAATTAGAGCAAATAAAAATAAAGGTGCCCAATGTAAGCATCCACCTGTTGTACAGTTAGTGGAGAATCTTGGTACAAACCACCTAATGCAGTTGGGTAACATAATAAAAGAAGTCTCAACTACCGAAACTGTACCTCCTCCATCAAAAAGTGTCACAAAACACAGAAATGTTGTAAAAAAAACAGCTGCCAGTACAGCTAACAATGTTCCTAATAATCCTGACAGTGGAAGAATAACCCATAGTAAAAAAAGTATGTTAGCAAAAATGTTTCGTCACAGAGTACTTCAGAATCTACTAAGAAGAGGATCAAAATCATCCTCGCCCCTTAAAACGTGCCGTAGAAAGTTAATTCTACAAGCACTCGTGGACAGTGCCATCCTTCTCAAAAGGAAGTTGTTCATATTGGTGTTGAAAATGATGAAAGCATTAACAAAACTAAGTACCAAACTACAAATGAAACTCAGCAATAAACGGAATGTGAACAAAAATAATTTTTTGCATGTTTGTGGTGGTGAATGGAGTCACACAACAAGCACCGAGCCATACTTTGATGAAGCATACAAACAAAATCAACCAAACACAATTGCCATCCATAGCAGTGGACGAGGGTATGAAAAAATCAATACTACCATCATAGAACAAGAAACACTGCTTACAAAACTGTCTTCTGAAAACTCAGAATTACCTCTTGATTCAGCAGAACCACACCGTCCAGTATACAAATGGCCGTGCACATCAATGTGTGCCATTCTAAACAAAGCTTTCAAATCTTTACGTCAATTCCTCAATCAATATGTAAAAGGTAAAGAGAAAAGTAAAATGAAAGTGCTGCAAAATATGGATATTTGTGTAGTGCGGAAAGTCACAGGACTAAAAGGATATTCATTAGCCTGCATTTCTGGCCCTATTTGCAAAAGTACCTTCCATGATATCAAAAGAATAGCAGTACATCATTCCAAAGTAAGAAATTTAGTGTACAAAATATATTCTGCAAAAAGTCCAGCTTCAGAATTAGGCAATTTAAATACCACTCTTTTGCATGGTACACCCAAATACTTACAAGAAGAAATGGACCGTATTCAGAAAAAGTATTTTGGAAGTGAAAGCCACGTAGAAAATGCAACAGTTTTAGAGAATAGTAGCGACAATTCTACACATAGCAACCTTCTATTACACACATATAGAAAAGAAATACTAAAATTTAAAAGGTCATCGGCTGAAGTACCAAACCATGTGTGTGTATGTTGCCGCAGAACGTTTTACAAAAGGAACACAAAAAATGTGGACATAGCATACAAAATAGAAAACAATCTAGACTCTAAATGGTTTGAATTAGCTTTGTATCTTTTAGCTGAAAGCAAATATGAAATAACTGAATGCCTAATATGTTGCAGTTACTGTACTGCAAAATTAGACAACCACCACACTCCTTCACGTGCAATTACAAATAATTTGGAATTGTTTCCATTACCAAAAATCCTGCAACAGCTCAATTTGTATGAGAGCATAATAATTCAAACAGTTCACCCATTTCAAGCAATTATACGCCTTCATCCAAAAACAGCAAATTGACCTTCCTCTGCATTGGTGAAAGGAATTTGTGGCAAAGTAGTTTACTTGCCATTAGATCTAACGGAAAATGTGCACACTCTAGGAGTGGAACGTTCAATAGACCATTGGCAACAATTAGTAGACTTGCACAAAGTAACACAAGCATTGCAATATCTAAAAGATAACAATAAGTACTACAAGGAAATAAATATTGATGAAAGCTTAAGGCAAACAACTGAAATAATTCAAGAGCCATCAGAAACTGGGCAATTCGAACGTTTGGATCCAGCTACAGTATCCACTCTTTTGGACCATTACACAATTCATCCATTGCATTCCAATGAAAGCATAGATGATGCACTAGAAACTTACCAAATGCGACAAACCAAAGGGTCACCAATGAGTATTTGGGAAAAAAGTATAGAAGCACGTGCTTTTCCACTGCTATTTCCAACTGGCAAAGGTGGGAGATACAATGATAGACCCACTCAGATTGGGGCATCAGAATACCGCTCATTACGAATGTATTCACAAGATCCCAGATTTAGGCAAAATGTGGAATACATATTCCACCTACTCTATGAAAGTGAATTAGCAACACTATGTTATGGAGTTGCACACATTCTTAAATCTGGAACGCACTTTCAAAATATGTCAGCTACGCAGTTAATACAAAAAGTACAAGAAAAAGATGAGGTTTTACAGTCAAGTATAACAAATTTGTTTGCAAACATGCGTGGCACCAAGGAATACTGGTTCAGGCGGCACGGAGATGTGCGTTGCATGATCAGAAACCTTGGACCACCAACTTGGTTTGTTACGCTAAGTTGTGCAGAATATGCATGGGAAGATTTGCATGAGTTCCTACGCATAGCAAACAGCAACAAAAACAACATAGATATATTAACACCTGGAGAACTTTGCTCTCTAGATCCAGTTAATGTCGCAAGATATTTCCATTACCGTTTCATTGCAATGCTACACTTTATTTGCAACAAAAACTGTTCCTCCCCTTGGAGAAGTGCAATACTTCTTTTGGAGAAAAGAATATCAAGCGAGAGGAGCACCACATATTTACATGCTGTTATGGATCAAAGGTGCTCCGAAATTTGGGCATGACAGTGATAGCACTGTTTTGCAGTTTATCCAAAAATATGTCACATGTGAAATCCCTTCACAACAGACACATAGTGAGCTGCATGGGCAGATTTTACAATTTCAAAGACACAAATGTGGCAAATATTGTCGCCGTAAATACAAAAACAAAGATAAATACTACACCAAATGCCGCTTTGGTTTCCCTAGACCAGTTACAGAAACAGGTGAAGTAAACAACTTCATGTCTTCAGTTCGACATAGTGTTAAAGGTAAATCACCTAAATACATGTATTACATAAAAAGAAGGGAAGAATAAAAATATATCAATGATTACAATGCAATCATTGCCCTATTATGGAATGCAATCATAGATGTGCAGTACATTGCAGACAATCCAACTGCTTTTGCACGATATGTTACAGCCTACTTAACAAAAGCAGAAAAAACAGAGCTTCAAGGCCTCTGGGATGACCTAGCATCAGACAAAACATTATCATAGAAATGGTACAGCCTAGGCATAAAAATGCTCTCTCATAGAGAATGTGGGGCCTATGAAGCAGCAGATCGTTTAACCGGCACTGCTTTGTATGGAAAATAAGACAACATAGTATGGCTCAGTCTTGGTCCTGCAAAATCTAGAAAAAGAGTGCTAAAATCATATGAGGACATAGAAACAATTGCCAGAAATGATCCCAACAGCCAAGACATTCTAAAAAACAATTTACTGGACACATACTATCCGAACAGGAATACCACTCTGGAAAACATGTGTCTATACCACATAGCTCAAAACTTTGCATACAAAAATAATGTAAAACCTGATGAAAGCAAACATCGATATAGAGTGACCGATTGTGAAGGGAGCTTAGTGAAACTGAACAAACAAAGCTTAATTAATCATGTGAAATTGTCATTAAAAACTCCTCAACAGAAAGAACCATATCACATGTCTCTGTTACAACTTTTCAAACCATGGAGAAAAGAGGAAGACATACTAGATAATTATGAGTGCTATGAAGATGCTTTCAAAGCAAATGAAAGCACTATCACCGATGGTAACTTTACGCAGTACAGAACAATGTTACACAATGAGCAGCAACAGGAAGAAGAAATTCAGGCCCAACTAGATAAAGGCTCTTCCAACAGTAGTCAACCTTCTGAAACAGGAAGTCAAGAACCATTAGGACAACCACTAATAGCAAATGAGGCTGAAGTTGCTATGGCAGAAGTAGAAAACACCATGTATCAGTATCAAGAAGATACAGAGGACTTAAATGTACAACAAGGAAAACCTAACAACGATCAGTGCACCATATTTAAAGAGGTAACAAAAATTGTGCATGGCATATAACACGAAAATAAAGAATGTACCTGCCATAATTACAAACCTATACTGCGGTACGTCAGTGGTGAAGCTGGATCAGGGAAAACATTCTTAATCAAAATGATCAGCAAGTTCCTTCAACAATTGACAAACAACAAACTGTCAGCTGTTGTAACGGCCCCCACAGGTTTAGCTGCCTACAACGTAGGCGGTGTGACTGTACACCAATTACTACTGCTTCCAGTAGAGCATCAAAATAAATTAGACTACTACAAACTTTCTGCAGAAGCTGCAATGGAATTACATAGAGTATTGAAACAAATGAAAATGCTACTAATAGATGAAGTGAGCATGGTCTCCAGTCTAATGTTGGCTTTGATTCATCTGAGATTGCAAGAAGTATTTAAAAGTAATAACGAAGAACTCTTTGGAGGGAAACATATTATCGTTTTTGGAGATCTTCTACAATTGACACCAGTAAAAGGTGAACCAATGTTTAAAATCTTAGGCCACAAACTCTGCCGGAAAAATGTTGGTAGCATAGGTAATGTTAACCTTTGGCAACATTTCCAATGCAGAGAATTAACTGAGAACATGTGGCAATCTGCAGATCTCACTTATGCCAACATTTTGAAAAGTATTAGAGTTGGTGTATTATCGCAAGAAGCGCAAGCTGTATTGAAAAAGCGACATATACACGCACTTTATGGCGATAATGCATGTGCAACTGATGTTATGGAACAAATAGCGCACAAAAATGTCAATTGTATGGCCTTAATGCCAACTCTTGCAAGCTGTTTCAAATTCAATGAAACAATGTTAAAGAAAGAAATGCAAGCAATAATAGAAATTAGCGCCACAGACAAACTAGACGTACATGGTTTGACAGTACCCATGTGTGAGCAAGCCACAACAAGACTAAATAGTTTAGAAAATTCAATCTCCAACACAGCTGGGTTGAAAAAAGTATTGAAATTATCATTAAATTGTAGAGTAATGCTTAAACGTAATCTTGGCGTAGAGCAAGGTCTAATTAATGGAGCACTGGGCACAGTTGTTGGCTTTCAATCATACCCACGTGATAGCAGCATTCAGTTTGTCAATATTCGCTTTTGATAAAGTTTCAGAAGTAAAAAGGATAGAGCAATTTTCTCCAACTCTTGCATATGCAGTTACCATTCATAAATCCCAAGGTCTAACCCTAGAGAAAGCAATGATAGATATAGGAAACACAGTGTTTAAGGAAGGCATGAGCTACATGGCATTATCACGCTTACGTACACTTGACGGTCTAATGCTAATAAACTTTGATTCAAGTAAAGTCAAAGCTGATATTCCTTGCATTATGAAATACAATAGATTGCGTTCACTGTACACCCCTCATCTGAAACAATACCCTGTTCCAGATAAAGTGAGACGTGGTAAAAGAAAAGTAAATGAAACAGAAATGCAACAAAATGCAACAGGAAATTTCGCCAAAAAAAGAATAGAAGCTAAAGTTTCATCAATTGCCGCAAACATAGAAGAACCTATTAGGGAATGTAAACCAGGCACATCGGCAAAGAAGCAACAGAAAAAACAAAAAATGCACTCGGATACAGAACTTGCTGGCCCATTCAAATTTACAAATGAAAGTGGGGTAAGTTGCTATGCAAATGTAGCAAAGAATATTCTATTTCAATTGACACCAATGGTTAACAATATTTACCTGCACAGCACAGACCAATTGTGTTTGCAAATGTTAGTGCTGCATAGAAACGCAACAAGCAATCCTGACAACACATACAGTGTTTATGGAGAAAGGCAACAATTGGACGACTGTGCTGGAATAGTGAGATTCACTATGAACTCACACGAAGATCCACAAGAATTTCTAATGTACATACTATTAGTATTGTAAAACAAAAGCATACTTGTAAATGAGATCTTCCAAATTTCGTACATGTGGAAACACACATGCACTCTCTGTAACAACAAAGTGATGCAGGAAGAAATTCCAAATGAGCGATTTGTGTTTATTACCATACCAAATGGTGAGAGCATTCCATTCAGCAACTTGTACAAAATGCAAACCATGGCAGATTATGTGGTATTTGCAATTCAGACAATTGCTCTACCTTACTGATATAATCACATAGTGCAAACATAATAGTTATGCTTCTACGTTATAATGCAGATGGCACCAAAAACAACTGCAAACTAACTGGATTTACACACGGTCAAGTGTCACTTGGAAAGAAAACCTTTACAACAGTAGGAATAATCTACCTTGCAGGAGCTACAACCAATGCAGGTCACTACACTGCATACATTAAAAAGAGTTCTGGATGGTTTGAATGTAATGCTAGCACCATTACTCTAAAGCAGAGGTTGCCAGCTAACCTAACAAATGCGTATTTAATGTTCTTGAAGCCAAAATTTACGTAATATAAGGTATACTTCAAAATTGTCAACAAAGTATGTGAAAGACTACAAACAGAATACGCCCACAGGTATCTAACTACCCAAAAGGATGGAAAAATGACACAAATAAATGATTATCACAGATCGTTGGAAACAAATGCATAGGCAGAATACGCCTAAACGTATGTAACTGTTGTTAAAAATCGGCAGAAAGGCAACAAAGAAAACATTAATGGGAAAGATGAAGGAAACAGGATGTAACAATGACACAAATGAATGAGTATCAAACATTTGTAAGAACACATGCTCAGTTAGAATACGCCTACAAGTATCTAACTGTTGTTAAAAATGGGCAGGAAGGCAACAAACATAACATTGATTAGAAAAAGGAAGAAAACACTGGGCCTCATTACGACCCTGGCGGAGGTCCATGGTGCAATTAGCACCATGGACCTTGGCGGATTTCAGAAAATACCGCCATGGGGGTTGGCGGACTTACCGCCCCATTACGACCTTGGCGGGGCGGTAAGTCCCCAATCCCCATTTTGCCCTTCCCCATTCCCATTTTTGCCCCATAGGGCATAATGGGAGTGGGGAAGGCGTTAATTACGCCACCGTAGATTACGGTGGCGTAATTAACGACGAGGTCCCTTACCGCCATGGATTTTTCCGCCTGCAAAAAGCAGGCGGAAAATTCCCCATGGCGGTAACGGAACTCGTAATAGGGCGGAGAGGTACGCCATGCATTACGCTGGCGTAATTCCCTCTCCGCCAGGGTCGTAATGAGGCCCACTGAAAGGAAAAAATGAAGTACTTAGTTGCATAAGAAATGAAGGTTTTTTTTATCCGACAAGGATTTTTTTCCCCAGACACAAATATTAGAAAAGCAAACACTGGTTTGTAAACTAATTATGAGGGTCTAAAAAAAAAGTTAACTGTCTATTATGCAATGTGTCAAATGTGGAAAAACTGCAAACATTAAACACACCTTTTTCTTTCATCACATAAATGAAAAAACTGATTCTTCTGCCAAGTACGATAACCAATTTTAAAATAAATTATGGATTCTGAACAAAGTAAGGAGTAAGTATATTGGCAGGCATTTTCTACACATGGGAATCAACTCGTCTAATCTATGGTAGTAATATGCTGCAGTGCCTGTAGGCTGGCCTTTCGTCTGCGCTAAGTAACCTACCACCTACGCCTTACAACCAAGTTTCAAGGAGTACAGTTCCTATCCTTGAAACACTTGTGTATAGGCGCGTTACAAATGCCTTATCATATCATATCATATATCCACAACCATCGCTGCATATGTAAAACATAGTCCTTGTAAATTAGCTGCTTATAAATGTACTTTGCGGACCATCGTCTGCAGCCATGAAGTGAAGAAACTAGGGCATGAACACAACGACCACAATCCACCACACCCATATTAACTTGTAACTCCACTGCTTATAACTTCAGTCTTGCGTGCATGGGCTTTAGCCATGCACCCAAGACTGCAGGGTCTCCCCACAACTACCTCGGTGATGTGTGGTAGTGGGGGTTATTCTATGTGTGTGTTATCGTTAAGTACCTCTGCCCAGAGGCTTCCCTCCTAGGTGTGTGTCTGTAGATCTTACATGGGATGGGTGTGCAGTGTCTTCCATCTCTAGTACTTACCACTTTGTTCTTGGTTGCATGGCCTTTGGCCATGCACCAAACACTGCACGCACTCCCCACAACTTGCCAATGAAAATGCAACACAAGGGGTGTATGCATGGGTTCCACATGCAGCGGTGGTTGTGGCCAGGGCCTAGAGTCTTGGAAGTAAGGCCTTAGGCTTTCGGCCGACGGCCATGCATCCAAGACTCTAGGCCCTGGCCACAACCACCATCGCATGTGCCAACCATGGGAGCGTACTAATTAATATAATAATAGCCATTGGAAACAGTAATGTATTCACAGCATGTAGGCAATTTCAATGTTCCCTAACACCACACGTGACCTTACAAATGTAACAATTCCCCCATGCATTGCACGGGCTCAAATACTGCCGTTATTGGACCACTCCTTTTCTATTCGTACGAGGAGGCCATGGAACATACATCATTAAGTAGGTATAAGAGTACTGTGCGTACAAGATGTCCATACACATTACATCATGACGACCGACCCCCCAGAACAAGTGCATTATTGACCCATATGTTAAGACTGTAGCCCCTGGCCTCTACCACCGTAGCATGTGCCACCCATGGCGGCGTGCTAATGAATGTAAAAATAGCCATTGGGAGAAATAATACGTTCACGGCATGTTGTCAATTTCAATGTTGCCTACCTATACCCGTGTGCTTTCACGAGTTAAAAATGTTCCTGTCCGCTACATGGACTGAAGTGTTACAAATTTCCTACCCACTACATGAACTGAAGTGCTATTGTTATTACCCCCCACATTTACTGTATGTACAAGGTGTCCATAGAAATGACATCATGACGGCCGAAGAACAAATGCATAGATCACCCATTTCTTACTGTCTGAACCTTTCCCAATGCTCTGTGACACAGCAAAATAGGTTAATGAAAAAAGCATGTGTACGCTGGTTGTTGCTCCGCTTTCCGCGGATCCAAGATGTCGGGCGCAT
Source organism: Ambystoma mexicanum (assembly GCF_040938575.1). Lineage (NCBI taxonomy): Eukaryota > Metazoa > Chordata > Amphibia > Caudata > Ambystomatidae > Ambystoma > Ambystoma mexicanum. The sequence goes on from NC_090931.1 coordinate 1,393,578,574, forward strand.
CCAAACCATCTAACGCAGAGCACGTCTCGCAGCAGCCAAAGGGCAGAGACGTTGCATGTACGCGGTCATTACGGCAGCCCCTTAGCCAATCGGTTTTTTGTTCGTCGACCAAACAAGTGTGACCGCAGAGCGAACATAGATATCACCAATTATTTCAGACCTACTTTTTCATAATTATAAATAAACTTACTGCACGTATGGTGACAAAATTTACAAAAGCACGCTTTCTGCACCTGTAGCCGTGTGTCAAGTTTTTCCCCCATTCAGTCTATGGGAAAAAAAAGACGTTTTGGGACCCGCCCTATAACGCCGCTACCCCTGGACGAATTCTCACCAAACTTTACAAAAAAATTCAGAGTGGCCCATATACTTTTTTTGTATTGTTTGGTTTGGTGAGGATTCGTCCAGGGGGAGCGGAGTCATAAGCCACCCAAAAAGTGCTCTTCCTATGGAAACAGCAACCTAACCATAACTACATGGCCACTAACGTGGCCATGTAATATATTTCTGTGTGTTTTGTCCCTAGTAGATGCCCCACTATTTTTTTTTAACAATCCCTGCACGCCCCCACCTCCCAAAAAAACTGGCTCCACACTCTATTAAGAATTGTGCTATTGTAAAGGCAGCCTACGCAGGAGTGCCTCCACCATCTGTAAACGGGTCACTTTAAGTCATTTCTCATCTAAATTGTCATTTGTTATTCAAATCACATTAACCTGGAAGAAGTCTCCGAATTAGAATGGTTGGATTGCTGATATTAAAAAATGAGTGACTGCACAATGGGATACTGTAGCTGAATGGAAGGGTCTTGATGGACAGAGTTTATTCTACATGGTTTGGCAATTTTGCAAGCAGTTCCTTTTTACTCTAACCTTAAACTGCCATGAATTGCACTGTGACTCTGAACTTGACTTGAGGAGGGGACATTTTATTATAATAGCTATCAAAGTGCCCTGGGGAGTCAGAACACACAGGGCAGTGCAGACAGCCAGATTTCCACTGGGGTTGAATCAGGGGTTTTTTGTTGCCATGTATGGGATCAGGTTAGTTTTGTAACTTCCCTATATGGTCGTGTTGCAGGGCTTCCATCACCTATAGTATGATGTGCCTTTGAATAAATATACTTCTTAATGATGTTAGTTTTCATATTCAGAAAAAGACGGGGGAAAACAAATATGACATGAATCTATCAATGGCCAATGACCTTTCTCTCAAGGTCCGGCCCATCCATCTATTAGCTGCTCCCACCAATCTCCTTTATGAGCCATGGTGTTAGGCATAATTCTCATTCTATGGCTAATTTCTATGGCTAGTGAGTCCCCCAGCAGCTTTGCTGGATTTCTGGGGTTTATTTTTTCCACTTGGTTAGAGTGTGAGCCTTTTTCCCACTCTTACCAGTGTTTTGCCATGTGTATTTCGACTGTTTGTGTGATCTGGGGCTCTGGAACACACCACTACATGAGCCCCACTTTTTGCAGTAACACAGGGTCGTTTGAGACTTCCCTCTGACTCCATTTTTCTGGGGCTGACTACTGTCCCCCAGAAACCTGTAAAGTTGCCATTAACTTTATGTAGTCATTTAAAGACTACAGACCGAGTACACCCCATCTTACATGGAGTACTGGAAAGGGTTAATTCCTATCCCTTTTTGTCTGTGCCTCTCTGAGCTTTGTTTTGCTCTTTTAACATTTAGACTTGGCTGGTGGCAGTGGTATCTACCCTAACTTGTCTACCGCGATTATAGTATATAAACATGGTATTGTTCCAGGCTATTATATTAGCCTCGAACATAAACCCACTTGACCAAATACTCTTTCTTTTGGCTCTGGTCGGGTTATTCGCCATTTCTTTTTGTTAAAGTCCTTCTTGTGTTTTACTGTGCGCTGCAAACCAGGTTTGCCTTCTTTGTTCACCGTCTTTTGGCGGGCCTCTGCAGAGAAGCCCTCCTCTTGGCGCCTGGGTGTCTAGGTGGGCTGAATGTGAGGGAGGGGTGCAGTCACCCCCTGCACAGGGTATCCTAGGAAACCCAAGTCACACTTTGCCATGATTGGCTGAGCTGGCTGCCCGGGCCGGACACCCCACCCCCGCTGCGTGATTGACAGCCAGGCTGTGTGAATGGGGGATTTTCGCATAAAAGGCAGGACTCTTGGGCTGGAAGTCAGAGTCGCCACTGGAACTACAAGGAACCGAAGAGAAGCGGAGAAGAAGACGGCTGCTGCAACTACAAAGTCCCGGTGAAGCCCTGCTGCAGTCCTGAGCTATCTACCCTTCGACGACCAGAGAAGATCCAGTCCAGAGTCGTCTTCCCTTGAGCCTGGTGGGGTCAACCAGCTCATCTTCCACAGCCAGAGGATCCTCTTTGTGGTCGAAATTGCTGCAGACCACTGTAGTGGTCTGGATAGCCATCTGAAGAGCCTCTTCTGTTTTAAAGGGGCACACCTTTTATTCACAGTCGCTGCTGCTGGCCTCAGCCCTGGGTAGTGCAGCTCACTCCAGACGTCCTCCTTCTTGTCCCCATGACTGAACAGCCAGGAACTGTGAGTCTGCAGGAAACTACCAGGAACAGCTGCCAAGGCACCAGCTTCATCAGAGAATAAGGTACTGTGTCTGACTTCGAAGAACTAGGGTGAACCCCTTTTCTCCTCATCCAAGGCTCGTCCTTGTCTTTTCTCCTTCTTATAACTTTTGCTTCCTCTTTTGACAATATCCAAGTACTCCTGGCATCCTTGAATCGTGAACTATCTGACTGTGTGATCCTCGACGTCAGGAACCCTGTTCCACCTAACACTGGCGCAGGACTATTGACTTTTATCTGTGGGTTAGAAAGTGTTCTTATTTTTTATTTTTATTTTATTGGTTTCAATACAAACCTTTAAAATATTACAGGCGCGCACCAAGCAGAGTACCGAAGAGTACCCGCTTGGTCACTTTCCCTGGTTGTCTTCCCGTGTCTTGGACGTTGATTTGAAGAACAGAGCAATTTATGAACACTATTGACTCTGAATTCGCGGCTGATCCGCGCTGAAATTTCACTGCTCCGCCCCTTTTTTCACGTGTCTACATAAGGTAGGGGGTGTGCGCATCAGCGCGCGCGCACTGAGCAGAGTACCGAAGAGTACTCGCTTGGCTGCTTTCCCTGGTTGTCTTCCCGTGACTTGGACATCGATTTGAAGAACAGAGCAATTTATGGTATTTCTGGCGCTCACTCTACACTTTGAGACTTTATCCTGCACGAACTTGAATATTGGACTCCATTTCTAACCTTCATTATTGTGTTCCTCCGTTTTAGAACACTATTGACTCTGAATACGCGGCTGATCCCCGCTGAAATTTCACTGCTCCACCCCTTTTTTCACATGTCTACATAACGTAGGGGTGCGCGCAGCAGCGTGCGCGCGCACCGAGCAGAATACCGAAGAGTATCCGCTTGGCCGCTTTGCTGCCCTTGTCGCAGTTTGCGGTCAGGAGGCTTTGCTTTCCGGTACTTGAAGCATAGAATTGTTGCCTGTCCTAGCTATAATAATCTAGCCTATTGTTTTCTGCAATGAAGAGAACATTGCTGACTATCAAGACTGGCATGCCTTCTGTGCTGCTAGTTACAAGCACTAATGGCGTTAACTATGCAAGCATTTTATCACCATGCCCTGTTAAGAAACTTCACCTGAGCTCTACCCCCCGCGTCGGACCGCTGAAAACAAAATCAATACTGAAACCACAAAAGTTTCTAGCAGAGATATACACACGTTTTGTAAGGATCAATCATCTGGACTTACCCATGTTGATAAACAGGTCGATGTGTCAAAAATAATTTTAACCGCAACACTAAAAACGGACTTAAACTGTGACACGCCAACTAGAACGCCACATGCAGTTAACAATGATGAGAAATCTGTAATGGCTAAACAACAAGAAACTCAAGCAAAAGAGGAGATTGTTGCTGGTTCATCCGTCATGTTTGCGAAAGAAAATGTTTCTGTATCAGATAGCATATTATTATGCAATGTGCTTACAGGTCTGACTGGCAAGGTTGGTAAATACTCTAGCCTAAACACTGCTGATGACTTGGCTGTCATAGATATAGATATAAATAATTCAGAATTTTCTACGCAGACTTTATCTGAGAATCCGTCAAAATCCCCTAATCTGTTCATTAATGCTAGTGATACAAACCTAGATTCTATCAAGAAACTTTCTTTTATAGCACCAACTCCTCGCAAATCTATGGGCTTTCAGCCAATCATCGATACTAACACTCATGAAAGTAATACAAGTGTCTTAGCTGAAATAGCTTTAAAATCAATGAACGCCGCAATCCACTCGCTTGCCAGATTGTTTGAAATGCTGAATGCTAAATCTGATAAACAAACGCAGCAGTTAGAACAAATAATAGCATGGCAGAACAAAATGGGTTAAAATATCCACCCCACGAGTACATCCGTGAATTCTACTACTGCCAAAATTTCTGCGAGTTCTCAAACTGAGGTATATATACACGAAAAACATGATCTGAAACTTCGCGATCATTCGATTCCATTCATTTTGAATCCGATTATTGATCTCGTCGGTGACGGTTCCAAAGAAGCTGTCCTTTGCAGCAAAGATGGTTTTGTGACTAAACCAAATTACGCCCTTTTCTGAGGCATTAGTACTAATGCCCCTGAACTTTCTTCAAGAAATATGCTGAAAAAAGTTGAATCTTGAAAAAATCTAAAAATAAAACAATGGCAAAAACACCTGCTTCGTCACAAACTAAATCATTTGTTAAAAATGTAACTCATCCACGAACAGTGTCTATTGCACTATCAAAGGCAATTGCAAAAAAAATATACACTTCAATCTAAAAGTAAAAAAATGCAGACCATTGTTAATAAGACCAAACAAATTGATTCATATGGTCCTTTAAACGATCTGGTTGCGGCGGTCACAAATAATACGATGACTCAAACTATCAATGTAAATGAGACATCCATATCTGCGACCCCTAATCTAATACCTGAAAATCAGGCCTTAATTAATCATCGTAAGGAAATCAGACATGCCATAGATGATTATATGGCTTCGATACTTGAAAATATTCACGGTAGAGGGCAGAGAGACCGCAGCAGATACCACTGCTGCTGTCTCTTGCCCAAAAACTGTGATGTTTGAAGATACTTTACCAAAGGCTGATTGTGGAAAAGTGCAGTATAAAACAACTCACATTGAATCTTCTGATCAATCACTCATGGGGAAAGATATAAAAAACTTGATACAGTCAACAATTTTACAGATCTTAAACGAAAAAATGAGTATGACTGGTTCCGAGAACAGAACATCCTCTAATAGCAACCCGAAGCAAGCCCCATTGGATCAACTGAAACAATCTAAATCTTTAATTCGGTCTCAAATACGACCATCTGTACATTATTTAACATTGGTCTGCCGTCCTCTGCCAGAGATTTAATATAATTTGAATCGTGCTTCTATATTATCAATTTTTAGTGATATTCCGGCTTTGGACGATATAGGTACAATTGACATAGAGTTAGTAGAATTTAGTGATGCACCAAATAGATCATCAGTAACCCTATGGCTCAATTCAAGAGTAGTAGTAAACACCATTTGGGCTGTTAAAACACAACTCTTTGACCTTGGCTTTGTACTTCTATCAGGGCCAAGCCCTATAGGTCCCCTTCACAATAACATGTCAAGCAATTTTTCGTTAAATGTGTTGCCTTCTAATCAAACTTCTGGTTCTCAATCATGCAAGTGTAGCCAACAGAATGGTCATTGTTAGCTAACTTTGGATGACTCTCTAACTTTAGCCCTAATCAGCTGGAATTCAAGAGGATTCAAGCATCTCATGAATAATAAGGATTCCAACCTGCAGCTTTACGATATCATCATGCTGCAGGAAACTTCGTTAATGTCTGTACCCTTGTGGGATAATTATGACCTCCTCTTGAATCCTGCCACTAGGGGCACTGCTGGCAGACTTGTTTCTGGTCTACTTATAGCAACTAAACAAAGTTCTTTTACCAAAATCCATTCATGGTACACACCAAATCCTTTTGTACAGATGATCAAGCTTTTTAGAGATGATGAATTGTTTGTTCTTAATTATGTATATTGGAACCCTTTAGGATTAACCGATGATGTTTTTCTTGAAAGTTTGTATGAGGCCTTTCATCTGATCTCTTGTGAAAACAAAAAATGTAAACTAATTTTAGCTGGTGATCTAAACCTCCAATGTTTAGAACAACAAAACAAACTAATCAGATTCGTTTGTTGAAATGGAATGGATTTATCAAAGCCAAAAATCTATTTATGCTGAATGGATCTTGTTCAACTGACATTCCGCCAAGGTCTACTTGGGGTAGAGGCCTTAGCTCGGGGATTATGGATTATATCTATGTCAACGAAGAAATGCTGAATCTGATTGAATCCTTTCAAGTCATGCGATCCAATGCGAGCGATCACAATCAACTGGAAGCTATTTGGTCTCCCAAATGTAAATTAATTACTACTCGTGATTATTTTCCTGGACACCTTGTTATAAACACTGCTTGCAATAGACTCATTTGGACTGAAACATCTTTAAGAGCTTTCAGTGATTGTTATGCTTCGCTGATGATCAATGATGAAAAATTCCATTCGAAAGACTTAATTCTGTATCCTGCATTAATGCAAATGTTCCAACCAAAATCTATTGCCCATAAAACCAAGCAAACACCGCATTTGCATACCTATAATCATGACATCAGAATTAGAAAAGCACAAATTTGCTCTGAAAAAAGACAAGCTTTGAAACTCCCTATGGATGTACCATTGTTCTTACCCGAATTAGAACTAACTATAAAAACTGGGTAAAAGAAATCAAATCTCAACTTTATCAAAATGATGGGAGTCTTATGCTGAAAATATTATCTTCCAAGAATTCTGCGGAATCCTGGAGGATAATAAATCAAGCAACGGCCGGGCATTAAACAGCAGTACAAGCAAATGTAATAAAAGAAGAAACTTGGATTCAGTATTATTCAACTATATTTTCTGGATCCTCTTCTTCCATAACTTATCCCAATATAAAAATTGACAATGAAATTGACTTAAATTTTGACAAGGATGATATTCTATACTACATCCATAAAACTAGTAGATCAAGAGCCCCTGGGCCTGACGGTCTTTCAAATATGACTATAAAGAATTTTACAGACCTATGGGCAGAGATCTTGAATACTATGTTTAGAAATATTCTTCACTCAAAAAGAATTCCATCATCTTGGACACACTCGATCACCATTCCAGTGTATAAAAAGGGTGACCGAGCAAATCCCATAATTTACAGACCCATCTCACTCCTTGATGCCCCTAGCAAAATATTCTGTCGCATTATTTTACGCGATTTAAACAATTGGTCTAATTTAAACAACAAGAGAGACCCTTTTCAATATGGTTTCGTACAGGGTCTAGGTACATTACCAAGTTTGACCGCCATAAATTCACTCAAATCACAATATGCCTTTCGAAAACAACCATTATATTTTGCTTTTATTGATTTCCGTATGGCCTTCGATTCCATAGATCGAACTTTATTATTTGAAAAATTACAATCGTATGGATGTCCGTCGACCATACTAGCATTAATTGTACAATTGCATTCTAACACCACCATGCAAGTACGTTTGACAACGGAAGGTTTACTATCGGCAAAATGTAATACCTATCAAGGTCTCAAACAGGGCTGTATTATGGCATCTATCCTGTTCAACCTCTTGATATTAGATTTGGGAGTCTCTTTTTCTAATATTTTCTCTGATGCTCCGAGAATTGGGGAACAGCGTATAGCCTGGTTGCTTTACGCTGAGACCTGGTCCTCATCTCTCAGACCCCGCGAGGACTGCAAAATGTATTACTTGCACTAACAAATTATGTCAACAAGAACAAATTGATTGTAAATCTGGAAAAATCTCAGATAATGATCTGTAGCAATTCTAAGAAAACTACTAAATCTGGGTTTCAGAATTGGCCACTCCATAAAGAATCAATGAAAACTGTAACAGAGTATAAATATTTGGGATTAACAGTTCAGAATACGACCACAAACCCCATATTTTATAATAATATACAGTCCAAATTGACATCCTTGATTTCCCAGGCAAAAATTCTAGTTTACAAATACGGGAAATTTACATACAAACATCTCTTTCTATTTTACGAACAGAAGGTAGTTTCAACACTCACTTATGGAATTGAATCTATGTTATATACCACTGATAGCATATGGAATAAACTTGAAGCACGATTCTGGAAAAATGTGTGATCTCTTCCTAATAGCACTCCTATGTCCATTTTGAGATTTGAACTGGGGCTGGTATCCTTGGTTGGTTGAGTTACGTGGCGAATGTGCTCTTTTTTCAGGAAGTGTCTTTTGGGTTTACAAACCAATAACATGCTGAGTGTGGTAGCCCGGGAATTAATTTAATCCAATCTTGATTTCCCTTTAAAATGGCGTAACTTTGTTCTTAATGCATTGATAGAAGCTCACATCTCTTTAACGCTCCTACTTGAAAATCAAACACAAGCCAAAAATAAATTTTACCTTTGGGACTGGACAAAAAATCGTGAAAAATGTTTAAAGTACAAAGATTTCGATGTTGCTGGTTTTGGACATAAGAGGCTACGCCATATGTCTTCATACTTATTAAAATGTCTATCCCCAATAATAAGGAGAAAGTATATGCGTTTTCGATTAAACTTGTGGCCCACTAGGGACATTCTTGCTAGGAGAAAATCTATACCATCTGCTATGAACTATTGTCGATTCTGTAGAATTGGAACCGAAAAGGAAACATTACAACATGTAATAGTATCATGCCTTCAATTAAATGTTCAATGTAAAAAGCACCTAACATATTGACCTTTTACGATATTGCAGATGTTAAATCTATATGGGTCCAACTTTTTTCAAGCACAAAATTTACAGTAATGAAGTCAATAGTGCAATTTCTGGATGCAATTTATCCTGAAGAAAAGAAGGAATTAGCCATGTAAATCTGGTTTTAACTTATTGTTAATTATAAATTGAAGTTGTGTATTTTATGTTAAAGCAAGTAGAAATATGTAGAAGGAAAAAAACAAAACTGTATTGTTGTAAATTGAAGTGAAATAACTCTTTTCTTTTTAATTTTGTATTTGAAAAGTTGATTTTTCAACTATATCAAATTAAAAAAAAATTACAGATCAATCACATTACATTTCCATCTTCCTACTGATCCGCACTATGGCTCAGTTCTTAAAATGGTACTGAGTTTACTCTCATATCATCATAACCCATTGAGTCTGCCCAGATTTATTCGCACATACTCAGGCCTCCTCGCTTTATTATTTGTCGTTCCTTGGGACTAAACTGACACTGATTTTTAGCATGGATTCAATCACTGCTAACGGGGATGTCGATGGAATTACTAATTTCATGTCAATGCCATTGAACATTCTTTGCCACCAATCGTCGGCACACAATGATGGGTGTTGTTCGCTCCAAGGACCCAGATGGATCAATCTAACGTTTTTCAGTTTGCTGCAAAACAGCACTAGATGTTTAAGGAACTCCTTTTCACAAGTACAAAATTGACAAGATGTGGCTAAGGCTGCGTTGCAAGTCCATGTGCAGAGCTGTTCTTTGGTTTTAAAGGCATTTAGGCGGAACAGCATAAAAAGTCTCCTTGCATTAGGATCCGGAAACAGCTGTATATATTTTTGTAACACATTAAAACCCCTTGCGTCCATGGGCGAGTTTACCATCAAATAATTTGCAGCTCTCCCGGCACATGTCGCCTCCCAGTCAGCACGCCAAATTTTTTGTTTTGCTGCTTTTGGGTTGTCGTGTAAGGTTTCCAAGTTGATGTCAAACTCTGCCATCAACCTTTCGCAGCACAAGACCCACATTGAAACGATGTTATGACAGACCGAGGATGCCACATGCAAAATTTTAAATTGCAGGATTTTTTCACATGCTCTTGTTTTGCGATACAGGACAGCACATTCCAGTTTATTCTGGCATATAAAGATATTAAGGCTAGCTCATATTTTATACAAGCTGTTGACAAGCCCTTTGGTAAACCTAACGCCTTTGAACAGAACGTGTTCTCAAGCGTAGACCAAAGCATATACGAACAACCTAAAGCATTTTCTGCTCCGTAGGTTAAAACTGAGAACACTTTTTGTTGATAGAAGTTCCGGACTGGTGTTAAAGAGAACTTCCCAAATCTTTTTTGCAACAGACGTGCTTGACAGGCCAATTGCAGACCTTTCCGCTTGATTTCACCGACCCACGGGCCATCACAAATACTCAAGCTTATCTGCATGCCTAAATATGTCACGCTGCGAGATGTGCGCAGAGATTCTTCTCCCAATTTCCAGGCAAAATGTTTGTTTCGTCTGAGACAGGCAGTTCTAACGTTTTCGAGCAGCAGAATTCCGCATTTTGACGTGTTAATTTCTAGTTGATTTAGATTCACGTATTTCTGCACTGCTTCAAGTTTTCTTTGAAGCCCGAATGGCGTTACATCCAATATGATCAAATCGTCCGCATATAACAGCCAACTAACATGCGACGTATGTAACACAGAATTTATGGGCACACCAATGTCTAATATGAAGAGGCTAAAGATTGCAGCAGCTAGGGGGCACCCTTGCTTCACCCCCTTATGGGTCTTGATCTCTGCTGACAAGGTGCCCGATTGATCTAAGCGAACTCTAATAGAAGTTCCAGTATGCAATTCTTTAATTGCATCTAATAGGCCAAGTTGACAGCCTCAGACTTGCAGTTTTTGCCAAAGGATTTCTCGATAGTATCAAAAGCATAAAAGAAATAGAAAAATGCCAGGTACATTTTTGTGTTCAACCGTAGGGCCCCAATCTTCAATAAGTTCAAAATTAAAAGATTTAAGGAGCATCCAACGTTTTTAACGAAACCAGTTTGTCTTTCGTCTATACATTGTGCTTTTGTCGACCCTTCAATCAGCTTTCTTTGGAGTACTGTTGCATAAATTTTGCCAAGCACACCCAACAGTGCCACAGGACGATAATTTTTGGGGAAAGCTCTGTTCCCCTTTTTAAAGATGGGCACGATTATAGCAGATTTCCACGATATAGGGGTCTGGCGTTGTAAATTTATTCTTACAAATAATTCCAGGCATATCTCGGCCCAGAGTTCTGGATGCTGTTTAATGGTGAAATTTGTAAGACCATCAGGTCCCGGAGCCCTACAGTTTTTAGCTTTTCTGATTATCTCTATAATCTCATCTTTTGCAAATGTCAATTCCCAAGGTGAATCATTCAAAGCAGATGATGAATTTGCATTGGATTTACTGTATAGTCTCTCAAAGTGAGTTATCCACTCAACCTCAGACACCACACACGCTTGCAAAGCACTTTGGGGGGTCTCCATGTTATTGATAATTCTCCAAAATGTTCCACTGTATTTTTTAGGCATTTCATCATAGCCTCAGCATCATGTTGTAACAGCAGATGTTTATGCCCCTTTAGCCAATTTTTTAAGTTTTGTTTTGAAGCCCGGTTACTGAATGATCTTATCTGGAAGGGCAGTTGTTTATTCTTTCGGATCTCCGATCGCATCAATCTCTTCCTCCTCAACACCTCTAAATCAAAACAGTGAGTATTTTTAAAAGATAGCTGTCTAAGTCCTGTGTTCTGTGGTTTAAATTGCATTAAAAGTGGTATATATTCAATGACTGAGCTTTCATGTCGAAATTGGGTGGATAAATGGGCTACCTCGGTTGCATCCAGCCTCAGTCTGATTCGGCTAGGTTATACCAACACCTTGGTCGACCATTTTGGGCCTAGCTGCAACTTGGACGTTAGAAGCTCCATTTTTACCATTTCATGGTCACTGTCTCCCGTTTGTGAACCTTCAAAGAATTCACTCACGGGTGAAGGGTATCAGAAATGTAAATGTAATCGATCGTGGACGCTTGCTCACCACAATGCCAGGTTGAAGTCTCATTTAGGGCTAATTTCCCCTCACCTAGTGAGTGCCCCAGCAGCTTTGCTGGACTTCTGGAGTTCATTTTTTTTCACTTGGTAAGAGTGTGAGCTTTTCCGCCACTCTTACTCATGTCTTGCCATGTGTCTTTTACCTGTCTTTGTAATTGTGGGCTCTGGAGTACACCACTTCAGTAGCCCCCTTCTTTTGTGTGTTACACAGCACCTTCAGTGCAAGTGACACAGGGTTGTCTTTTAGACTTCCCATCGACTCCATTTCTGAGGCTGACTACTGCTCCCCAGAAAAGGGTAAAGTTGCCATTGACTTTACTTAGTCAATTTACCACAGATCCAGTACACCCATCTTACATGGAGTACTGGAAAGGGTTACTCCATATCCCTTTTTATCTGTACCTCCTAGAGCATTGTTTCACTCTTTTAACATTTAGACTTGGCTGGTGGCTGTGGTATCTACCCTAACTTTTCTACCGCGATTATACTATATAAACGTGGTATTGGTTTAGGCTATTATAGTAGCCTCGAACTTAAACCCGCTTGACCAAATACTTTTTCTTTTGGCTCCGGTTGTGTTTAGTCGCCATTTCTTTTTGTTAAAGTCCTTCTTGTGTTTTACTTTGCGCGGCAAACCAGGTTTGCCTTCTTTTTTCACAGTCTTTTGGTGGGCTTCTGATCAGAAGCCCTCCTCCAGGCGCCTGGGTGTCTAGGTGGGCTGAATGTAAGGGAGGGGTGTAGTCACCCCCTGCAAAGGGTATCTTAGGAAACCCAAGTCGCACTTTGCCATGATTGGCAGAGGTGGTTGTCCGGGCCGGACAACCCCCCTGCTGCATGACTGAAAGCCAGGCTGTGTGAATGGGGGATTTTCGCATAAAAGGCAGGCCTCTTGGGCTAGAGAGTCGCCACTGGAACTACAAGGAACCGAAGAGAAGCAGAGAAGAAGACGGCTGCTGAAACTACCCCGTCCCGGTGAAGCCCTGCTGCAGTCCTGAGCCATCTACCCTTCGATGACCAGAGAAGATCCAGTCCAGAGTCTTTTTCCCTTGAGCTTGGTGGGGATAACCAGCTCATCTTCCCCAGCCAGAGGATCCTCTTCTTGGTCGAAATTGCTGCACACTGCTGTAGTGGTCCCGATAGCCATCTGAAGAGCCTCTCCTGTTTTTAAGGAGCGCACCTTTTATTTATCGTCGCTGCTGCCGGCTTCATCCCTGTGCGGTGCAGACCCCTCCAGACGTCCTCCTTCACATCGAAGCTCCAGGAACCGTGGGTCTGCAGGAAACTAACAGGAACAACTGCCAGGGCACCAGCTTCTCCATTGGATAAGGTACTGTGTTCTGCTTGAGGAAATAGGGTGAATCCCTTTTCTTCATCTCCAAGGCTTGCCCTTGTCTTCCCTCCTTCTTATAACTTTTGCTTCCTCTGTTGACAATATCTAAGTACTCCTGGCAATGTTGAATCTCGAACTGTCCGACTGTGTGATCCTCGACAACAGGAACCCGGTTCCACTTGACACTGGCTCCGGCCTATTTACTCTTGAATTTCTGTCTATGGGCCATCTACCCTTCGATGACCAGAGAAGATGCAGTCCAGAGTCTTTTTCCCTTGAGCTTGGTGGGGATAACCAGCTCATCTTCCCCAGCCAGAGGATCCTCTTCTTGGTCGAAACTGCTGCACACTGCTGTAGTGGTCCCGATAGCCATCTGAAGAGCCTCTCCTGTTTTTAAGGAGCGCACCTGTTATTCATCGTCGCTGCTGCCGGCTTCATCCCTGTGTGGTGCAGACCCCTCCAGACGTCCTCCTTCACATCGAAGCTCCAGGAACCGTGGGTCTGCAGGAAACTAACAGGAACAACTGCCAGGGCACCGGCTTCTCCATTGGACAAGGTACTGTGTTCTACTTGAGGAAATAGGGTGAATCCCTTTTCTTCATCTCCAAGGCTTGCCCTTGTCTTCCCTCCTTCTTATAACTTTTGCTTCCTCTGTTGGCAATATCTAAGTACTCCTGGCAACGTTGAATCTCGAACTGTCCGACTGTGTGATCCTCGACAACAGGAACCCGGTTCCACTTGACACTGGCTCCGGCCTATTTACTCTTGAATTTCTGTCTATGGGTGTTCTCTGATTCTGTCTGCCTTGACAAAAGTAGTGCCTATGATTTTTGCCCCCAACTCTCTCTGGTTAACCCAGGTGCTTAGTGTGTTTTTGCGCCGGTAACAATTCTTGCAGCGGATACGCGTTTCGTTAGTAAGACCGAACTGTCAAAAAGTGATCGCAAGTGTATTCCCGGTAACGTCTCTTGTTTCGCAACACCGGTCCGTTAAAACACAAGGTACTTACCTTGAGTTAGAGTGTACCAAAGTGAATTGGTTAGTTGTAGTATATTTTTTGTGTGGTTTTGAATTAATAGAAGTGTTGTGTTTATAACAAATGGTTTAAAAATAAATGTACTTACATTTTTCTACCTGAAACCTTGAGTCAGTGTTTGCTTGAGTCACAGTAATTGTGGTCCCTTTGTGTAATCTCTGCTACTACTCATATACTCTTGAGATAAGCCTGGCTGCTCCGCTACTGCAACCACTTTAACATAGTAGTACAGGCTTGTACCAAAGGTAAAACTTGTATTACCACCTGTAGTCTTAATTGTGTGTAGTGGTCCCTAAGGGCACTGCACAGGATTCTGCCTAACACCGTTTAACATCGACAAGTCTCTTGCTTTTAATTCCGCCAACTATTCTTTTAATAATCTGGCCTTCTCAGAGTGCAAAGGCTTAAAGTGATCCATATTCATATCTCTGCACACTATCAGACTTACACCTTGTGTGGAATCTATTAAATTGTCGATAATTGATGAGACTTGATCTATGAAAGAGTAGGTTCCTGCCCCGTCATGATTCCAGTACAGGTTTACTACTTTTATAAGATCCACACCATTCTGTAAAGAATCAATCTTGCCGATCTCCGAGACTTGGATGTAAGGTGAGTGGTTTGTTGATTTTAACAAGCGGTAGCCAGAAGATCGCTTAATCAAGGTTAAAAGGCCAGCCATTGGGCGCCCCTTCTCAAATTTAATAGCAGGATTAAGGGCGCACTCGTATTCTGCAACAACTGGTAATTCACTCATCCAGGTTTCTTGTTGACAAGCGAAATCAACATCTTGTAGGCAGTTACAGTTGAATAAATGGGAGAAACCATGTGTATTCCATGATGCAAAGGTACAGACATTTGCAGGTTCATCGTCTGGCATTAACTCAAAGATTTAGAGTTTAAGGATCGTGCACGCCATTTCCAGTCTCCATTTTGGTCTTTATGAATGGGGCTACTCGAGGATACCAATCCAGAAGTATCGACTCTGTTAAAGCCGTTTATGGTAATGCTGATTTTGTCCATAAAACCAAGCATGGGAGCCGGTTGGTTATCAGCAAATGAAACCATAACCGGTCGAGACTTCAAGGTTTCATTTCGTTTCTGAGGCTCCAATATCTGCTTGGCTACCCCAGTCATTGAGTCGACAGAGGAGATGAGCTGATGCTTCCCAGGTAAGAGAGTTTGAATGTCATTAGGCCTTTCCACCACAGTGACAGTTAACATGGACTCATTGGTTTTGTTTGGCGGCTCTTCCTTGATTTTATATATTTCAAAGCCCAATGAAAGTAACGCATCAGAAGCATCCAAGATGGTGCCAGCAACGATAATTGATGCTAAGTGCAGCATCACCTTATCATTGCATTTTTAGTCAGGGAACTCAACGATGTTTATGTCCCATGAACTCAAAGCACGTAAATGTGGTATGTGATGTAATAGTTTTATCACATTAGTGCGATTCAGAATCAGCTTATCACACGAGTTTATTCTCTCCAGCATGATCTTGGCAACCATTTTATATTATAATTACTATGTTTTTCCAATGTAGATGCCTTACATGCTGTGGGAGACGTACAGGCTATTTTCGGTGCTTGTCTTTCCCAGTTCTGTAGTGTTGAAGTTTTTGTTGATGGTTTTAAACATTCTGGAAGATCTCTCTCCCCTTTGACTCGTACTCCCTCTATGGAAGCTTGAGTTGTCTTCAAGATACCTACAAGGTTCCTTTGTGAAGTTGCTGTTACGAGATCTCTCTTTTCTTGTAGCGTGATAAACACAGGGCTCTTTGGGGCTTGTTCAGGAGGCAAAGTTTGGCTGACTTGAGGATTATTGAACATGTTCTACTGCTGTTGGCAGTAGTAAAGCCATTTGATAAGTTTATGGGTAGCGGGAGCATGCTACTCTGTGTTCGCATTGGCCCCATCTGTAAGAGGTTTCCGTATTGCATTTTTGCACACTTCATCCTGCTTGCAAAGATTTGGTTTGTTGGTTCCTAGTGGCACCAGCACAATACCCGCACTTTCCTCCTCAATTATGTCATCATACACAGAGAAGTCCAATAAGTCGTCCGGAGTGTCAAGTCCAGCCTTGTCACTAATGACCACCACATCCTCGTGTACTAGGCCGGGCAAGACTTCTGTAGTACTTGTACTCGCCTTGGTGGATGTCTGCAGACGTAGGTGCCCAATTTCTCTGTCATGCGTGTTACTTTGATGTTTCTCAGAAATGTGCGTGTCCCACTTATTTGAGTCTTCATACGACTTGGGAGAGTTTTGGCTTTATTTGAGGCTGCTGTTGTCGTTTTTGTTTCCTAGTTTCTTTAGGAGTATTTGTTGCGCCACTAAAGATAGGGAAAACTCCTGTTGTTTTACCAGTTCCATCTAGAGGATCGGTGCCAGCGTTGTTAACGACTGGAAGCAGGGTTTGTGTTGCTGACGGGCCTGCAACTTGTTTGTTCAGACATGCCATATTGTCTGTACTTCTTGCTTGATGAAAAGCAGTATTAAATGAGATCTCAGCCGCATTTAGCATCAGAGAATTTTCAGGAGCAGGACCACATTTAGTTGGTAGCAGAGTATCAACATTTGGATCAGTGGGTACTGGTCTGTTCTCCGAGACAGAGGCTGTTAAAGCCACACTCATTGGCTCAGCTATAATTTCAGCATTAATGCCCTTGCTACTAGCGTGAGAAGCCAGGTTACCTTTTAGAGTGTCAGTGTCCAATCCCAACACAGTCGTTTGAGTCTGCGGCCGTGCGTTAGGCAGGTGAATTAGCTCCTTAATCACTGAGTTTGGGACCTTTGAGTAATGAAGTTGGTGGCTCAGTGGTGTTTCCATCTGATTAATACGAAAGAGGGCCAAAGCCTCTTTCGCAACTTCTGCAAATAACTTTTTGTCAATAATATCGTTTTGATTCTGTTCACTCGCCGAAGACAGTACTGCCATCAACATTTTAGTTGACTCATCCTGACTATTGTTGTTAATGCTGTGTAGCTCTTCGAGATGCACTAGTTTAGAGTTCATCAAAGCTACTAAAGTCGTTATGTTCTTTGTGGTTTCATTAAAAGACTCATAAAGTTTGGTAAAAGGTACCATTGAAATTGCCATTGAGGAGATCAAGACTGCTTGTAGCTCATTAATAGGCACATGGACACATAGGGGTTCTCGATCTCCATTGTCTTTCCTTACGTCTTCAGTAAGTCGCACACTCCGCAAACAAGCATTATTATATCTCCTAATTTTGGGGAACGGCCGGTCCACAAATGAGGAATCTGTAGATGAACTATTATCTAAATTCGAGTCTGTGCTGAAGTGTTGGTATGTTTTTCTTGAAATTCGATGGCAACTTTGGGGGTGAGCCTTCATGTCAGTGTTAATTCTTTTCTGGGATTCTAACACATTTGGTGGAGACACTTGAATGGTCTGATTAGTCTGAGCAGCTTCACCAGTCAATTCGCGAGTAGGCAAATCATCGATGAGTCTCGCGCGTTTATAATTGACTCTCAACCAGATATCCTCATTGGCGTCTGTTAGTTTAGTACTGTTTCTTTTCAAAGATGTTTTTGCCGGAGACTCATCTTCTAAGATTGACTCTTGAGCATACTTGAAATTACGTGCTTTGTTGATGGAAAGCAGGTTTTGTAAAACATTGTTTACCACGTCCAAGGAATTTCGCCTGCCAGAATACACTTCACCAGGCAAAGATAATTCTTGTGAGGTGCTCAAACATTCAACTGTGAAAGTGTCATTCAATGTAGGTGGCTCAGCGCAATTGGCTGCAGAATGTGGAGTGACCGGCAACACAGTATCGAACACCTCATCGTCGTTCTCTATCTCGCCCTGAGTAACAGACGCACATGACGCCATAGGTGGCGCTAGTGCACCTGTCAAGGCGGAAGCACAAGTCTCTCGGTGCAGGGCTTCCGCACACACGCCAGCCGCCGCCATGTCAGTCCCCAAACATAGTCCAGCGCGACCAAGGGCGGCCCCGCCGCGCCCAGAGGTTCCACCCGAGTCTCTGGCGGCGCCCAACACAGATGCAAGGCCACCAGTGCCCTGCCTCTCGCCCACCATACTGCCGACGCCGCCGACCTCGCACACCGCGGGACTCCGCCCGCCGCCTCCAACCAGCAGGCAAGGTGGATCCACAGCACACACTCGGCTGACAGCGCCACAGGCAGAACAAACCGCACGCTGCGCCAGCTCAGGCAGAGACCCAGGCGCTCCGCCACTCAACGGGACCCCAGTCGCAGACAGCGGGGCCACCGCAAGAGAGAGCGGCACCCCCCTCTCCACCACAGAGGTAAGGCCGTTAGATATGCAAGACAGTACAGGAATCGCTGGAGCCCCGCTAGATGTCAAAGTATGTACTTCAAAGACAATGCTTCTCCTCCATTGTTGATAACATTTATGATTTATTCCTCAATATCATTAAGAGTTGTAACTTCTGAGTCTACAGTCAATATATTGCTATGATTTCCAAGCATTGGTAGATTATCAATTTCTGAGGTGCAGGAGTAATATCGACTTACATGGGCCTGTCGTGAGCGCCCCGCATCAATTTCCTCTGTCCTTGCTGTGCGCTTGGTTTGTGCACGTGTCTGTGGTGAGACGATCACAGTTGACATGATTAACGATCAGCTGTAAGTTGTTCTGGAAGCCTTCGCCCGCTGCGCAGCCAAACAGGAACAGCTTGCCCTTTCTCCTTGGGGCTTACGCCGCAAGGGCGAACGAGGCGGCCTTTTAAGGTCCGCTGGCTAAAGACCTTAAAGGTACCTTAAAGGTACAGGCACACGCACCTCAAAGCCACAGGGCCACAGGAAGATAGAGTTCTCTTCAGTCCACTCGACACAGCCAAACAGGAACAGCTAGCCCTTTCTCCTCAGGGTTTACGCTCTCTGGACAGGAACCACAGGGGGTCTGCGCATGCATCTCCTTGCAACAGCTGTTTATGACGCAGACGTCATCAGAGTCGGTCCGTAGCAATAAGGTTTTTCCGAGCACCAGCGGCCCGTTGCATGAAATTGTTCTCTGATTCTGTCTGCCTTGACAAAAGTATTGTTGATGATTTTTGCCCCCAACTCTCTTTGGTTAACTCAGGTGCTAACTGTAACATTTCTTTCTGCGGATACGCGTATCTTTAGTAAGACCGAACTGTCATTACTGTCAAAAAGTGATTGCATGGGGATTCCAAGATGGCGGCTGGTAGAGGGTAGACGCACCAGCCGTGCGCTCCTGCTCCTCGGGGGGGGGGGGGGGGAATTGAGCGGTCCACCACCCCGCTACGAGACGGTAATACCCGCAAACCAGAGAAAGAGCCCCCTGGTGCGCCTCTAGGAGGAGACATTCGGGTAGTTGCCGAAAGGAAGGCTGATCCCCGAGGGTGCAGGTGCTCCGGGCCGGTTCGGCCTGCGCTGCTGCCGAGGAGTCCGCCGCTCGTGGTGCGGAGCCTGAGGGAAGGCGCCTGGCGAGCTCCGGGCAGCAGGCTGTGCCGGTCTGGTGCCGTTTTGCTGGGGGTGACGGTGCCCAGGAGCCGCGCCGAAGCGGAGGCCAGCAGTCGGAGCGCTGAGAGCACGAGGGGTGCTGCAGCTGCGGGCGGGCGTCCGCTGCGTCAGGCGGGAAAAGGAGGGAGAAGGAGAAGAACTGGCCTGGTCCCCGCACGAGGGACGGGCGAAGTAGCCGAGGTCCAGGAGGAAGAGCGCCACCTCCAGGAGTATTGCAGTAAGTCGGGGACCCCGCGGGGAGGCCCGAGGTGGAGCGGGCGGGTCCCCAGCCACCGGAGAGAGAACTGCGGCTGGAGTGTGTGGCGGGAGCCGCCCCAGCCGTTCCTGCAGCGGTGGGTGCACGGGCAGAGGCGGAAATAGAGGTTGCAGAGTAGTTCAGCTGACCTGATATTTGATCTCATGGGAGGAGGCAGCTTAATTTCAGAAGCCCGTTGTGCCCCCTCATCCTAAGGCTTTAACCATAGGGGCCAATTAATATTCTATTAAGTGCTAAGGCTGGTGACTGTGGATCACTCCGGACTGTTTGGACCCCCGTATTGTTTCCATAGCTGGATCTTGTGACTGCAAGTGACTACCCCTCCAGCATCTAACCTCCCCCCGGATCCATGCTAATGGTTTGCTAAGGAGAGTGCTTCCAGGGTACAGCAGCCACCGCAAACATTCTTAACGGCCCTGGTGGGGGAAGGACTCGGGGGGGGGGGGGGGGGGGGAATCATTGGTGCGTCACTAGCCTGCGCTGGGAGGCGCGTGGGCAGGCTGACCCCCGAGAAGATACTAGGGGGCGGGGCAGCCGCGCTAGGAGGTGGTGGAGTGAAGAGGAAGCAAGAGCCGGACCCTACGCTGTGGGTGAGAATTGATTCAATGGCTGCACGAAACAAAGGGAAAAGTGGCAAGTCGTCACAGGACCCACGGGACCTGCAAAGTACCCTCCGATCTTTGTGGTCAGTACAGGATAGGGGAGATGGCTCGGAGGGCAGTACCGAAGGGCCAGAGGAGACGGGACCCACGGGGGGGATGCAGGACTTATCCCCGGTCAACAGACAGGACTTTGTAGGTGAGATCCAGGCCCTCCCCTCCAGCCTGGCTAAGACTTTCCAGGAGCAGTTCCAGCTTATGCGGACAGACTTAAATGAAGCTCTGGGGGAAATTAAGTGAGATCTAAGGCAACTAGGGGAAAGGACGGATCTTTTGGAAAGGGACTTCAGGAAGTGGAAAAGGATTCTACTGCTAACAGCAAAGCTATAGAGCGCCTTGATGTGGCAACCCATAACCTGGAGGTGCAGATGGAGGTTCTAGAGAACAGATCTCGAAGGATTAACATACAGGTGAAGCTACTGCCGGAATCGGTGTTGGACAAGGACTTAAAGCAGGAAATTCAGGGCCTTTTCGCAGAAATATTAGGGGAGGCTGCCTCGGCCAGTATCGAGCTGGACCGTGTTCACAGAGTGGGCAGACTCTCCAAGGGACCCTCCTCGAGACCGAGGGATGTCCTCGCGGCCTTCACCAGATACACCCAGAAACAGGCAGTCCTCAAGGTAAAAAGATCCAATAATGTTTAAAGGCCAACAAATAGCTTTTATATCAAGACCTAGCAAGTGCCACCTCGATAAAGAGGTGACAGATGGCGCCATTGTGCTGAAGGTATTGAATGAGCGTGGTGTGCGCTACAAGTGGACCTTTCCATTTGGCCTCGTTTTTGACTGGGAGGGCCGTCAGAAACGGATAACATCTGTCCACGAGGGGGCTAATGTGTTGCAGATCGACTTGGATGGGGGGTCCTCCGGCGGTGAGGGTTCAGTCACAAGCAGCAGGCCAAGGCAGAGGGTGTGGGAATGGTCAATGGTGGGGGGACAAAAGGCGGAAGGGAATGCGAGGGTCTGACAGTTCATCTAGGGAGGGCGGGAAGGTTCCTGTGTAGAGTGCGAAATTGGTGGCAAAGGGGTTGATCTACGTAAAATCTCAGTGGGCAAGGGGTGGTGGACCCGTAAAGGCGGCAGATGAGCTCGGGGGCTAGGGGTGCAACATACGGGGATCAGAAAGGGTGATGAGGCCCGGTTGGGGGGGAGGGAAGGAATAGAGGGAGCGGCTGCTCGGGGGAGTTGGTAAGTGGGGTGGGAGGGAGCTGGGAGGGGAGTCTCACCCTAAGTTGGGGATTCGGGGTGTGAGAAGGGGGGGGGAGTTGGGTGAAGGTCGTAGTGTCTAGCCGGTAAGTCCAGTTTCCAAAGGAGTAAGACATGGAGGTCAGGGGCATAGGGGTAATGGAGGCTCAAAACTTTCTGCTGAGGGAGAGGGATGGTGGGGGTAGGGTGGGACCTGGTGCGAGTGGCAGGTGCTGATCAAGAAATGCGCGCTAGACACCAACTCAGTATTCAAGTGGTTAATGCATAATGTTAGGGGGTTGAACTCCCCTCTTAAGCGTACGAAATTAGAGCAGTTTACCAGGTCCCAGAGACCAGATGTTTTGCCGATTCAGGAAATTCAGGAAACCCGTTTATTGCGGAAGGACCAGCATCGCCTGTGGTTGAAAGGCTACTCGCAAATATTGTTTGCATCGGGTTCCACTAAGAAAGGGGGAGTGGCATTGGCATTCAGGAGGGGGATGGACTTTCGAGTGAACGATACCCTCCGGGATACGAACGGTAGGTTTATCATGGTGCGGGGTGAGTGCATGGGCACTCCATACACGATAGCTTCGGTGTATGGCCCAAATGCGGGCCAGGATCAGTTCCTTCGGGAGACATTGGGCACATTACAGGACTTTGCGAGAGGGCAGGTGATTTTAATGGGGGGATCTCAACCTGGCTTGGGATAGGAGAGGGGACTGCACGCAGCAGGGGAGGGGTAGCGGAGGAGCAGTAGCCTCGCCTCAATTAAAGGGACGGTGGGAGGAAGCAGGTTTGCGGGATGTGTGGAGGGCGCTAAGGGG
Source organism: Ambystoma mexicanum (assembly GCF_040938575.1). Lineage (NCBI taxonomy): Eukaryota > Metazoa > Chordata > Amphibia > Caudata > Ambystomatidae > Ambystoma > Ambystoma mexicanum. The sequence goes on from NC_090931.1 coordinate 1,393,601,358, forward strand.
AGAAGAGGAGGGATTCACCTTTCTCTCAGATGTTCATAGAACTCAGTCCAGGATTGACTATATTTGGGTGTCGGCAAGCCTGATCGGAGGGGTGGAGTCAGTAGAGGTGGGCCCCATGGGGATCGCAGATCACAAGGTTGTCCGAATGGAACTCAGGCTGGGAGGGCGCAGGCCGGGGGTGTGGAGCTGGAAATTCCAAGAGATGCTCCTGAGGGACCAGGTGATGAGGGAGGAGATAGATGGTAAGATTCAGGATTTTTTTGAGCAGAACAATAGCGTTGATATGAGCCTAGAGACTAGGTGGGATGCTTTCAAAGTTACCCTGAGAGGGGAATTGATTGCCCTGCAAGCGGAGAGAAATAGATTATTGAGGGGGCTAGAGACACAGTAGGAAGGTGAAGTTGAGGTTGCAGAGCGCGCATGGTGAAGGACCCTACCAGAAAGGTGTACAAGGAGTATAGGGCAGCAGAGGGTCAGTTGAGAATCCTAAGGACTAAAAAGGCTGAAGCGGCCATGCTTAGGGTTAAACAAAGATTCTATGCGAAGGCCAATAAGGCGGACTCACTCCTGGCACGTTTACTGAGTGGGAACAGGGAACGGAATGTTATTGTGGCCATGAGGGATAAGAGGGGGGAAAGGCTCACTCGGACAGAAGAGATTAAGGGGAGGTTAGCAGAATTCTATGAAGACCTATACTCTTCGCAAAATACGGCACTGGGATCACAGAGGGATTTCCTTGGGGCTCTCCCCCTACCGCGGCTGTCCAGGGACGAGAGGAGCGAGTTAGGCCAAGCCATCACGGAAGACGAGGTTAGAGCCACTATAGCGGCTCTCCCCCGTGGTAAAGCCCCGGGCCCAGACGGCTACCTAGCGTCATTTTATAAACTTTACTCCCACTTGTTGGTTCCACAACTTACACAATTATTCAACTCATTCGGGCCTAGAGGTGGTATAACCCCATCGATGGAAGAGGCAAAAATAATACTCATACACAAGGCAGGTAAAGACCCTGAGGAGTGTACATCATATCGGTCCATTGCCCTTATAAATACGGAGGCGAAAATATATACTAAAATATTGGCTAGGCGCTTGGAAAACCACTTGCCTTCGCTGATCCACCAGGATCAGACAGGGTTTGTGGCTGGGAGGCAGACGGCTGATAACATTAGACGGGTAGCCCACATTGTTGAAAAAACACGTAAGACGACCACTCCAGCGATCCTCTTAGCGCTCGATGCTGAAAAGGCGTTCGATCGGGTGGAGTGGTCGTTCCTGTTCCTGGTTATGGAAACAATGGGTCTTGGATCGGAATTCATCAATATGGTGGCGGCGAACTATAAAAACCCTAGCTCACGGATCCTAGTTAATGGGGAAGTATCACATCCAATTAGGCTTCGGCGGGGAACGAAACAGGGGTGCCCACTGTCTCCCCTGCTTTTTGCTATTTATTTAGAACCCCTGTTAATAGCTATAAGGGAGACGGACAGGATTCAGGGCGTCCCTTTTGGGGGATACCAGCACATGGTCGAGGCCTTCGCGGATGACATGCTTCTCATGTTAACGCAGCCAAAGGGTTCCGTCAGGGCATGCATAGAAGTGCTGACCAAATTTGGGGAGGTGTCAGGGTTGCGGGTCAATTGGCAGAAGTCCGAACTGATGAATCTATCCCTCGGGCAGAACGAGGCTAAAGAATTGAAGGCACTCTCCCCATTCCAATGGAGCCCGGGTGGGTTACGATACTTGTGGGTCCGGGTGACCCCTTCCCTAGGCGGCTGGTATGGTGCGAATTACCCCCCCTTGTTAAAGGCAATCAAAAAGGATTTGAATATGTGGAGCAACCTTAGAATTTCGTGGCTAGGGAGGGGGGCAGTACTAAAAATGGTGATCGTTCCCCGCATACTTTATCTGTTCCAGGCGATCCCTCTGTCTATCCCCGCTGGCTTCTTTAAGGAACTGGACCGAGTGGTCAAAGAATTTGTTTGGGAGGGAAAGAGGCCGCTTGTCTCTTGGCGCCTTCTCACGGCGTCCAGAGGCCGTGGGGGTATGGGTCTACCGGACTTTAGGCAATATCATTAAGCTGCGCTTCTCCGGGTGATTAGGGAATGGTTTGCAGCGGGCTATGAAAAGCATTGGGTAAAAATGGACAGGGCAGTCGCCCAACATCACCTGGGTGAAGTACTATGGCTCCCCCGAAGGCTGAGACCACCTCATATATACTTGAGCGACATTACGAGGGGGATGGTAGACACATGGGACAGGGCAGTGGAGAGGCGAGGGATCTCATCCTTCCCGTCCCCGTTCACTCCGATCTTCAATAACGGGGACTTTATGCCGGGGCTGGAGAGAGGAGCGTTCCGAATGTGGGAGGAAGGAGGATGTAGGACCCTTAGAGATATGTTTCATGACCAGGGAGTGAAGACCTTTGAGGAACGTAAGCTGCAATTTGGAGTTGGGGAGGGGGAAAGGCTCAGATACTTTCAAATCAGACACTGGGTCATGTCAACGGAAGTCAAGAAGGCAGCTACGCACGATCTGACACAATTCGAACGTTTCCTCCTAACCCACGATGGTTCCAGGGGTCTTATATCGGATTTATATAAACTGTTAGAGAGCATGACCCCGAAGGTCTCTTGGCCGACATGAAGGGTTGGGAGCAGCAGGTGGGGACGGAGATGGAGTGGGGGGACTGGGAGGGACTATGGAGGTTAATCCTTAGAGTGGCCAGGGCTTCTCAACTACAGGAAGCATGGTATAAGTATATCTATGGATGGCATTATACCCCTGCCCAGCTGCACGCAATGTACCCAACGACTTCAGATGCCTGCTGGACGGGTTGTGGGGAGGTGGGCACAGCTGTTCATATATGGTGGGACTGCCCGCGTATTAGATCTTTTTGGCGTGACATTGCACGTGTCCAATCCACAGCCCTGGGGACGGGGGGGTGGTCAAGACCCTCAAGAGATTTTGCTGGGGAAGAACATAACGGGTGGGGAGGAGAGGAGCCGGGGGAGTCACAAGGCGAAAGTGGTCTTTACCTTAGCGGCGATGGGGCTAATCGCTCAAAAATGGAAGAGCCCGGTGACTCCCGTGGAGCAGGATTGGCTTAAGAAAGTGTGGGATATTGTTTCATTGGAATGGGCCACGTACGCGGTGGAGGGGAAACTGGAAAGTTTTGCTGCCAATTGGGGTGAGACACTGGACTATCTGAAGGGGGAGTTCATGTAGCAATGGTGCCCCCAAAGACTGAAGCTGCTGGACTTCCATTGTTGAGGAGGTGGAAGGGGGTCTTTGAACTATAGATCTTACTTGCGCTACGACCGGGGTTGGACGAGGGAGGCGGTAGGAGAATGCTGTTGGTTTTTCTTTGTTCTGAAATTGTTATGTTTTATATGCTGAAATCAATAAAGAGATGTTTAAAAAAAAAAACTAAAAAAAAGTGATTGCATATGTATTCTCAGTAACGTCTTTTGTTTCACAACACTGGTCCGTCAAATCCCAAAGTACTTACCTTGAGTTGCCTTATCCAAAGTGAATTGGTTGTGTGCAGTGTATTTTACGTGTGGTTTTAATTTTAATAGAGGTGAAGTGTTTTGCAAACAGATGGTCACAAATAAATGCACTTTTACTTTTTAACCAAAAACCTTGAGTCAGTGTTTGCTTGAGTCACAGTAATTGTGGTCCTTTGTGTAATCTCAAGAGCAAATGAGCAGTAGTAGAGATAAGTCTGGCTGCTCCGCTACTGCTACCACTTTAACAGTGTAGTACAGGCTTGTACCAAAGGTGAACTTGTATTGCCACTTGTAGTCTTAATTGTGTCTAGTGGCCCCGAGGGGCACTGCACAGGATTCTGCCTTACACATGGCAAGCATCTTTAAAGTGATCCTTTGATCTGGGTGGGCAGCCAAAGCGAAACAATGCGGCATCCACCTCTCCTGATGCAAGACAGCAGCCTGACAACAGCCTGCATCAGCCGCCCATAACCACACAAGGACTTTCCCCAAGACTGAGGAATCCTGAGGTGTTGTAACTGCTTTAGATGGGCAAGCACCTTTTGATAAGGCCAGGGTGGTGAGGCTGCCACCCGATACTTCCATGGGGTGTGGAACTATCGGGTGGAACATGGGGAGAGAGGACCCCACTGAGAGCAGTAACCACTTCGGGAGAATACGGTATCCCCTTGATCCTCCCACATCCCCTCGAGACCCTTCCTATTCCCCATAACCCATTACTTCCATGTGCTGCAGTAGCATATCCCCAATGAGAACCACTGGGAGGAGAGGCCACGAGGAATGATGATCACTAGCCAGAATGAGTACATGCGTTCTAGTCTCCCTGATGTTCCCATTGATCCGCTGTCAGTTGAAGTAGGAGAGGGACGAGAACGATGGTGTATTGAACTTCGGTCCAACATGGACTGAGAAGTAGGCGAGGCCCGCACAGACCCAGAGTGCAGAACGTCAGACGGCATGCTGGAAGGCAGCACACTTGCAGAAGAGCTCGCAGAAGGTAACAGACACAAGAGGCAGACCAGAGGGGAAGCACGGCACTCAGCGGTAAATGAGGTGGCTGGAGTGCAACATAACTGCCAGAGCACTACAGGGAAGGGACGCCGAAGACCGAGGGTGGTCCCGAGAGGCCAGGAAAGCCACAGAAGCTCCTGGGAGACCCGTGAACAGCTGGATGGGGACGTCACAGACCCTACAGGTACAGGGTGGCTGGGAAAAGGGCTGGGGAGACCCAGAGAAATTGGACATAGCTGAAAAGAATCTGGGGAAAGGGAGACAACCCCTTGAGTCTTGAGAACATTTTAGTTTTTCTACACCCTTTTGGAACTTTGGTTTTAAACAGCCAAGCTGGGCCGCAGGTTGGCAGCCAAGAGACATTTACTCTTTTCACGTTACACTGAGTTTTAGCTTGTGAGGGACAGGTTAGAATTTGGACACAGGACGGCGAACTTTACTTTGGACATTCTGACACAGACAGTTTCATTAGCTAGTTTTGTTGAGACAGGGAAGCCCCTCTTAGCAGTAGGGATGTCCCCCAGCCCCTATCCCATTTTGGTTGTTAATAAAAGTCTTTGCCAATCAACATGCTACCTTTGTGTCCGTCTCTTTCTCCCAGACCCTCACAAAACCCAATGGGAGGGCTTAACTTTATAGGGCAATACAGCCTGGCATGGACTAACAGTGATTACAACTATACTGCCATTAAATCACAAGAGCAGCATTCACTTATTGTGCAAGCCTTCTGGGTACTTTTGAGTACTTTGAGAGACTTCACTGCGCTCCAATGTCAGAAAAACAGACGGTTTAGTTAGCAAAGGAAAACAAGGGCATCATTACACCACAGAGGATGTTAAATACTAACAACACATTCACGTGAATGCAACTCTGGAGCCAATCGTGATCACAGAATGTGGACATGTTATTGATTTAACACTAAGTGCACTGAATCAGACTTTGGGTAGCTTAAGTGCAATAAATAGGCAGGCTAGCATTTGCTCTTACCTCCTCCTCTTTGCGTATGTTACACTGCAACGGTGTCACTATAGCTGGATTTGACTTGGAGATCCTTGAAGCCAATTCATCAGCAGCTTGTTTTAATAGGTCTAGTTTCCGGGAAGCGATCACTACTTTGCATCCTGTGCAGAAAAGGGCACACATTTCATTAATAGCCTACAGCCCTGCCTTCAATGAATAGGGTTCTGATAAGTTAGGCGAGTCTTTGTATTCCCACCACATTGCATTCAGGTATTTGCACCTTTACATGTGACACGTACACATATTTAACAATCAGAACACAGGAAATAAAATGCCCCATTATCTTCATGAGTCACCCATCTCCTTACTTTTAGATCATATCCACTTGCAGTTAACTGCAATTTAACTTTTTTTAATGCACTTACACAAGCCACACATTGAAGTAACTACGCGGCTCCATTTATTTTCCATAGCGTTATCTTTTATGCACATAGAGAGCCCAATGTAAAAAATAATCATTCTTAGCGGCTTCCGGAAGATCAAGTAAGAGACGATCAAACACAGGGACAATGCTTATATATACAGGACATGAGGCGAGAATGATGCTCCTCTAACTTTACTTTGAAAAATTAAGCAGTAAGTAAACCAACAGAGAAAAACCACATTTCACCGAATACCTGGGAATTGTGGTAAGTCAGAAGGTGGGCAAGAAGACATGGTTCAATTTAATCAAAGGGAACACTCAACTAACCCTATAGCTAAGATGATGGGCCCTAACTTCAAGTAAATAATAAAACTGGTGCTCGTCAGGGTGTCTCTAAAAAGTCAATCTTCTGCCATAACCTATGCTATCCTATGCTCACTCTACCACTATAACTAAATAATATAACTTGACTACAAGTTGACTCCCACTTTACTTGGCTTCTGGAGGCTGGTTTCTGACACCGACACAGTTGTAACTTTAGTTCTCTCTCTTTTTCAGGCCCTTGCCTGCTCATAGGGTTAAAAGTTGTGTCCTGCCAGTCTTTCTCTCCTCCTGGAGACGATTACTCGGGACCCCATTGCAGCCTGTCTAAAAGGTTTAAAACGTTCCAGTGGTTGGTGCTCCTGACCTTGCCTTGCTTGACACTCACAAGGAGTCTCCTCTTGAGCCTGGTTACGGTCTTTAAATCTGGTAGCTCGAGCGGAGCTGTCTGGCCATTCAGGCTGTGGAATTTCTTGGTGTGCCTTCAACACCTCGTGGGGTATTCTTGGTGTCTGTCCCTTGTGGCCTGCCGGCCTCTCAGGCCTTCAAATGCTTGGGTTCCGATCACCCCTTCATGGGGTTTTCTCAGCATCATGCCCTCGTGGGCTTTCTGACCTTCGGATGCATGGGTTGCGTTCACCCTATCATGGGGCATTCTCAATGCTAGCCCCTTGTGCGCTTTCTGGCCTTGGGTTGCCTTCACCCCCTCATGGGGTATTCCCAGTGTCAGCCCCTAATGGGGTTCTTTGGAACCTCTCTGCCCTCATCCTGCTTCCACTGACCAGCCACATACCGGTTTCCATGCTGCGGTGTGCAGCGTGGAAGGTGCCGCCTCTGGGTGCTGCGGAACCGTGAGTCGTGACGTCCTCCCAGTCAGGTCTTCCTCCTCGGCTTCTTCTTTCGGTGACCAACAGGACTTTGGCATCAGGATTGCGGGCTGCCTGCTGGCCGCTTCAGCAGCGGTTAGGTGTCTCTTGGGTTTGGCGGCTTGGGACTCTGTCTTCATCCTGGGCTCGGCAGCGTTCCATGGGCTTTCCGCCCAGCATGCCTCCAACGTAGTCCAGTACCCTAAGTGGGTGGGGGGCACACCTGAGATCCACTTTGCCCTGTCCTCTAGGGAGCGTCCTGCATAGCATGCTCACATGCCTAGTCCCAAAGAGTGTGGCTCCCCCTTGAGGAGAAGGGACGGCTTCCCTGGATTGGACCCATAAATGATGGTACTTATGTTCATTTTCAAAACAGCAACCACATTTAGGTCACATGAGTCTAAAGCCCAATTCAGAACGGTCCCTTACGACTTCATATCCTCTTCAGAAGGCACCCTGAGTCTATGCTTGTTTCAGAAGATCAGTTCTCTCTGTTATGCTTGGCTGCCCTTCTGTACTAGGAGTATATTGTATTGGGTTTTCCTTGCCATTATGTGCTCTGGTGTTATCAGAAACCCTTCTGAGTGCTAAACTATGTCACACTGAGCTTAATATGCCCTCAGGCTTCCGTTGTACCCGGAATCGGAAGAAGTGACCAAATTCAAAAGGTCCGACCTGACCAAAAGTCCGAAAATGCATACCACCAAAAGTTCGAACCTTTGGTGGTATGCATTTAAGGTAGGTTAAAAAAATTTAAAAAAAGAGAGAAAGGACCCTGCGGAGCCGGTTCACGATCACAGAAGTGAAAGGGAACTGGCACTGCAGGGACACAAGGCGTCTTAAAAGGTAAGTAGGGTTTGGTTATGTTGGGGGTATGGGGGTGTAGGTGTCTAGGGTTTGGAAATGTATGTTCGCATGGGAAATTTACGAACTTTTTGTGGTGAGTACATTTCCCATGCAAGCATTTCCATCGCCGAAATTTCCGTGATGAAAATATCACGCAGATCCTTGTACCCAGTGCTTACTCACAACAGATTTCTCTAGCCAGCTGCAGTTACCACCATACACCGCCCTGTGGGCCCACAGAACACGATTTCATGGTAGCATGTACGCTGCATATGCTGGCTCACTATGACATAAGAGCAGCCAACGTATAGTTTTCCCCCACGCATGTGTGTTTTTTTGCCTTTTTTTGTCTCTCAAACTGGATACTTGGCCCACTTTCTCCTGCATCTGATAAAATGTATTTGATTGCCTTGCCAACTGTCCTTAAAACACACATTTGCCATCTGAGTTATATCCATGTTTTGCTATACAAGAGGAAACCTGGGTCTCATATTTTTCTAATATGTACAATATATCTAAGCTAGCCAATATCCAGGTTAAAGAACCTGGGAAAACATATATGAAAGATTGGTTGCTGGATAAGTTCATAGGTACCATCATGGAGCGTATCTTGAAATTGAATAAATACATCCAGATCAGCTGGTCCAGATGATTTGTCGAATGCAACCATAAAACCTTCGCCCTTTATGTTTGCGGATGTTATACAATGACTGTTCCTACAAGTGGTGAATCAGAGAAAGATACCCACATCCTGGAAATCTTCTTATGGTATACCTATTTTTCAAAGGGGTAATTTCAAGAAAAAAGAAATCGACAAAATGCAATCAGGCTTCGGCAGGAGGCTTGGAACCACCTTCAATTGCCTGATTATAAAAACCTTCCGTCAAGACACCTGCAGCAGGAAAGGCTGTCTATACATGGCCTTTATTGATGTAATGGCTCCTAATGGTTGTGGCAGAAACTGAAGATGTGGGGTCTACGTTATCAATTCTAGGACCTATTATCGACCTCCATACAGGCAGATCACTTGAATACAGAGGGTTCGCTTACCACTAAAGTCCCAAACCTTAAGGCTTTATGACAAGGGAGTGTTTTAGCCCTTAGGAGCGATTCACTGGTTATAATCAGCTGATGACCTTGTTATATTTGATTTTACTCTAATTGGTCTTGTTAGATCAATCGCAGCCTTAGAGCAATTCATGGAATCACAGGATATGGAGATAAACAAGTTCAAGTAAAAAACTAATTTGGTTCTTCAACATTAGGAAAAAGAACGTGAAGCATCCGTTTGGGAGATTATTTAATAATACATTGTTGAAGAGTTTAAGTACCCAAGATTCCATATTTGATGAACTTCTTTCAAAATTCCGCTCTGGATAAGGACGCGCCAGAAGTGGTCGGTTTTGTGTGTGCAAATTATCTATTTGATAAAAAATATGTTATGTTTCCTATGGTACAGAATATTAGCTATTATTAATTAAAGGTGATCCCTGCACTGCTATTTGGCGACGAGATTATAAACCTTAACAATAAAAACTGGTGTGATAAGTTGGAAGGACTATTGCCGGTTGCTCTAATCTGCTTTGAATTAGGTCTAGGCCTAGTCAGTTGGAAATGACTGATGCTCCAATTAAAGGTTCTTGATCCCCCCTGCCCCCTTGGCACTCGCTATATGTGGAGATGAATTGGACGATGCATAATGTAGGGTGTGGGTTTTTACATAACTGGAATCTGGAATGTCAAAATATATTGAAGGACGCAGACATACCCTTGCAGCTATACAAAACTGATCCGAACCGTACAAAGAAACGAAGGGAACTAAGGGCGCAGCTCTTTAAATTCCACAAGGCTGCCCCGGCCTTCACACAGTGCATTGAAGCCTTATCACTGGCTTCACATTCAGGGGCATGCTATTCAGGTCTTTGCTCCTCACCCCACCGAGCTGCTCGCTCACAGGGTACCTACCTTCTGTGTTCCTCATGCATAGGGTGCACTCGATCAGGATAATTGGCATTGAGGTCTATCCTTTTATTAATCAATGGGCCGTTCTGTGGCATTTGATATACTTCATGAGTATGGAATGAGAGGAGGAAGCGTGGACGTGGCGTTAAGTAATTCACATTACACCTAGTCCTACTCTTCCTCTACTAGTCCTACTCTTCCTCTACTAGTCCTACTCTTCCTCAGAACAATCCAGACTGTTGCTTCCCCTCTCTTATGGGTTTCCCCAACTCCTTTAGTATTAGTGCAGAAGGACTATGGGTAGGTGCACCACCTTATGCCCTGAGGGTGGTATGCAGTGATGAAATTGCGGCAAAAACGTTGCCACAAAAAATTGCTGCAAAAATGCGTTTGCCGCGTTAAAGGTGTACCCCATTACACCATTTAAGGGGAGCTCCCCTTAAATGGTACAATGGGTCCGGGGGTTGTGGGGGTGTCCCCCGCATCCTTAACATGGATAGCGAAGGCAAAACCACAGCCTTTTTGACGGAATATTTTGTGTTCACGGCCATTTTTGCTGCAATTTTAACACAAGGAACCCTGAGGGTGGGTCAAAAGAATAAAATGGAATGGAAATAGATATTACAAAAAAGAAAACTGGGGTAGGCAGATTTAAACAGTAGAAAAAAGGAACCGTAGTGTTTCTAAAAAAGGATGTCACGCATTAGACCTGCTGATTGCTACAGCCAATCGAAAAATACTCCACTGTGAGGGTTGATGGCTAACTTTCAGGACCGGCTTAAGGCACAATCGAGCGGTGCACCCGCACAGGGGCGCACATTCTAAAGTGCACATCGCATCACCCCTTAAGCCAGCCCTGAATAAAGCAGTACATTCATAATATCAGGCGTTGTCACCATCACTGTGCTTCCATTCTATAGTACTTGCAAAACGCACAGGCTGCCTGATATGGCAGTGTGTACAGGAACCAGAGTTCCCCACAATGTGGACACTACTGACTGCACTCCCTGTCAGGACAGCCTTCATTCATTGCCTTTCCATATAGATGAACCTTGATTAGTGACATCTGCGTTCACAGGCACTCCTGGCACCTGGGAGAGGGTGGGGCTGGAGGGAGCAGCAGGGGCACTTCTCGGCCAGGACTTGCTTCTTTCACAATGAAAACGCACATAAAAAAAGGGTGGCACTTTCGTTCTCGTGTGTGTTTACATTGTGGGCAGAGAAGTGTCGCAATCTAAGCCATTACAAATTCAAAGTTCAAGCTGAATGGCTTTCTTGTGCTAGACGACACACAAAGCTTCCTGGACTGGGCTGTTCACATTCCTTTAATGACCTGCAATTGCCCCTTTCTCTCATTCCCAGCACGCCCTTTATATGCCGCTGATGAACTTGTTACCTTAAGAAGGGGGGTCACTTAAAATAAAGCTCCCCTTTTAAAGGTTGGCCATGAGGTCGGACATGTAAAAAAGTGTTGCTTTATAGGCATATGCTCTTAACTTCTTACCTGCTGGAAGGTTTGTGACAAAAGTAATCTTTATCCAAGTAGTGGTCTAAAAAGAAATATTTTTTTAAGCTGGTCATATTTGGCATTGTGGGCCTTCTAGTTTCCACTCAGGAAGTTGAAAATAAAGCAACAACAATATCATTTTGCTTTAACTTGTGTCTCTATTTCGTTTAAAATCTGTTTACTGGCATAGAAGTGTCATCCCAGTACAGGAGGAATATCAGACAATCATAGTACCAAGATACAGGTTGAAATGTAACAAACCAAACAGACAAACAAACAGAGAGCATCAGTCTGACAAATACAGTGTTAGATTGGTGTCTTGGGAACGAACCAGGGGGCCCCAGGGAGTCATCTCCACCCAATGAGCATGGCAAGGGCCATCATCTGGACGGACTAGAGACACCATTCAAGAAGGGGGAGCAACCACATCATCCTGTCCCTCAAAAGAGCTAAGTAGTCCTCTTTTTTTCGGGGGCTGTGTGGAGGAGGACCAATATTTAACAATACCCAAAAGAGGTTCCACAAAACAGCTACCCACCTTCACAAGCACACAGTGTGATACTCCACACCTAACACCACCTAACACCACTTATAGAACGGTCATGTTTTATTTAGACAGAAATGCACAGGTTTAACATATTTTAATCATTATCTACAAAACATAAAAAATATAAGCGTAACAAAACTTAAAACAGCAATGCATGATCTGACAATCAAAGGGAGAATAACAAAGAGGGTTGATAAATGTATGTTCATTTCCTTACTAACCTCACGTTTGTGATGATAAAATCTGACTCAGACATCGATTTGTGGTAATTGCCCTAGCCATTCAGGGCTTTTTTGATTCTCAGATCATGCATATTTTTAGAAGCAACTAACTCACTCCATTTCTGAAAAGTCACACTTAAGGACTGATGTGATAATGAGATTTCTCATGTCACCACTTCCCTTATAATCACTCCTATGGCATGCAAGTACTGACCCCACATCACAATTTCAATTACCTAAAAATGTGTGCATATGAATGCAGGTGCTAAACGTGAAATGTTTTATGTTAGTAATTGCAGGGCCTTTGTTAACAGCAAATCCCAGGCACTGTTTAATGTCTGTGGCTTGTTCCGTCAGGCCACGACTCTGTTGGTTAGCCCAGCATGGGTGGATGACGGTTTTGAAAGTGGATAGTGAGTGGGGCCAATAAACCCATTGCACTGTCAGTTTCCCGACTGAGGGATGGAGTCTGGGTCTTTCACTGTTTGCAGTTGAAATGGACCCCCAAGCAGCTTTTAACCACCTTGCTGCATTATTTTGACTATGTCATTTGTTTGAGCACTCCACAGGTGCGTTGGCTTATTTTTCCAATCTGTAAGACCAGGGGTGGCCCACAAGCATCACAATGAAATGGGCCCCCACCAGCCCTGACACATCTTCAACCAGCCCTGCCCCCACTTCCCTCCCAATTCCCTAAGACCAGCTGGGAAGCTGAACAGCTATGTCACTTTCCCTTTGGCCAGTAGTCGTACCTTTCACCCTAATTCAGAAGCTGTTTACTTTCATAATGATATGCTAATCTCTGGAGAAGTGGCCCATCTAAAATCTGAGACTTGCAACTTGGGGTTTTCCATGTGCTGCCATACAAAAGCAATTTCAAACTGTATAGATTTCTACCCAATTTTACAAAGAAAGTGCTTTAAAATGCATAATTTTACATGATTTATTTCATCATTCACAGTAAAGAAATAACTCCGTTCCTAGATGTCCGCTAAGTGTAGGTCAAACTTAGAAGACCTTGCCTTGCATCAAAGTGTAACGACTTGGAATGTTGCAATGTGTGGAGAAACCAACCTAAGGTGAGCAGTTCCTCTGCGATGGCTCTGCCGATGCCGGTGCCCCCTCCCGTCACGATGGCTACACGGTTGTTGAAGAGCCCTGGACTGAAGACGCTGCGAGCTGCCATTATTGACTATGGACTTTGCTCTGGTAAAGCAGAGGAACTGTGTGAAGTAAATAAATTGCTTGTCCCCCTCGTAAAGAAAAAAATCAACAAAGAAAAGGGACCAATATGTTAAAGTCTCTTGTTGGTGTTACATATCTAGCCGTCATATTGGAATGTTGATGATTTGTTAGATTGAGGCACAGAGTTCTGATATATTTAAACATGGAATCACGTTCGATGTTCGTGTGTTCGCCAACATCACTGGATGCCATTAGAACTCTGGGGCTGGACCACACGCGCTGTTTCAGGCAACTCTCGGAAATTCACTAGAAAACTAGACTGCTGACTTTAATGCCACAAAGTGCCAGCAGTGAGCACCATCTTGATAGACATAACGAGTTTAGAACCCAAGTCTGCCAGTTTAAACTGCAGAATGAACGGTTGGTGTTTGTGGTGGTACAGGCTGTAAGCACAGACTGGGAGACGTGGCCCAGAGTTCTCAAGTTTCCCCTGGATGTGAGTTCAAAGGGATTCAGGTGTGCAAGAGAATGAGAAGTGGAATAGAAAAAGGGAGGAAGACATTGAGAAAGGGTCCTACAGATGATGAGCAAGAGTACATGTGAGTGAGAAAGGGTGAGAGTGGGAGGGTTGGAGAAAAATCGAGGGCTGAGAGAAAAGAGGAGAACAAAAGTACAGGGTGCAAGTAAAGATAAGATTTGGGGAAGTTTAGATGAGGGTTCGAGAGGGGATATCTTTAAGGGTGCCAGGGTGAGTGGTAGAGTAAGGGCATGAAGATGAAGGGTGGAAAGAGATTGGCAGCGCAGGGTTAGAGTGAGTGTGACCGCACTGAGATGGAGGGTGACTGCAGGGAGAGTGTGACAGTGCAGAGAGGGAGGTGACATTGCAGAGGGAGAGAGACAGGGCAGCGAGAGAGAGTGACATCACATGGAGAGAGTGCAAAGAGATCTTTAGTTCTGCTACTATACATGAATCTGGTGTACTGAATGGCTGGTGAGGCTATATATCTGTCTGTCAAATCAAGTGATATGGAACTGCAGGCAGGCTAATGCAACAATATTAGAATTGTGGGTGACGGCATTTGGGGGCCATTAACAGACAAGCCGGAGGGTACACCATTTGGTCCCTAAAATCATTAAATCTGCCCCATTGTTAAGGCGTCTTTTTTCATATAAAGTCAGTTTAATCACTTATGAAGATTCTAATGTGTGCAGTTAAGAGTGAGATTAAATATTTTTTCCAGGATCACACCCTTTGGCTAAACAGTGAAGCTGGTATTATAACACACTCTGCAATTTAAGCACTCGACCAATTTAAGCATTGACCACACACCTTCAAAGCTTTACCTGGTACAAATATTTAAATTTAAAATGTTAGCCCTACAATAACACTCTATGATAGAGTTTACTTTCAAAATACACTGATTTCAGCAACCTGACAACATGCAAGTTCTCGAAAAAACATGTTAAGCTAAAAGAATATCATTGTAGCTTTATTTTTGACCGCCTGAAAGGAAAACTATAAGTCACAGACTCCAAAATAATGAAAGCCTGAAACATCCTCTATTTAACGCCCCTATACTTTGACCAATTTAAGAGACACAATGAAAGAAGTTGTTCAATATTTAAATTATTTATGGAGATTCCGTAGCAAACTTGCAGCTCGTTGTTATTTATGATGTGAAGAATATTTGACTATGAATATCATTTTTTTAAAACATTTTTATTTAAATGTCTTTCATTTATAAAAACAACTTTTAACATTATTAACACATTTCACAAAATACAATTCATTCGAGAAAAAAGCGGAAGATTCAAGTAATGAAAAACAAAAAAGAGTTATTGATTAAAAGATCAGTTAAAATGTTCCTAAAACATTGCTCCAACAAAAAATCCAAATGGAATTCAATCCTGTAAAATTCTCATCCTAAATACAGAGGAAGATAAAAGACAAAAAAAGAAGGAAAAAGGAAAAAGAAAAAAAAAGAAAAGAGACTTGTCATTTTTAAGATAAACCTTTTAAGGTGCATAACATTCCTGTAGTAAAGTACATAGGTTAGCTTCACAATAAACCAGAAAACTGCAGAGTATTTCCCGTAATTTTTTAAGAACATTGTGCAGGGTCTAATATCAAGGATTTTATGAATCCCGTCACAGCTAACACCAATGAGGTTGTACGACCAGCCAAACATAATTCCCATTCCATTTCATTCATGTCCTGGTCGAAAATTCTAATAAATCTTTTAAAGTATTGCGAATGCAGGCCCCGATGTCCTATACGTGAGGTCAACAAATGTTTTAAGGACTCAATCTGATCTTCCTCGTTGCAAAATCTGCAATCCACTGTGACCAATGTTGGTGAGCTATATTTCTCAAGAACCTCTCTTGAAGGAAATTAAATTCCATTTGAATCTTAAGAACTCACTCCTGATACATTTGTCAGGGTAGATTGCTAAATAAGGTGACAATACTCGGATGTTCTTATAGTCAAATCGAAGATGTTACAATGACGTATAGCTGTGCATAGTGTCCAAGTCCGTACGATATAGATTTATTTTTGCGTGAACCGGATTTTTCTATAAAATCATTCAACCTCAATCCCAAGGATTCCAACAATGATTGACAGTATGTAACTTTCTCCCTGATAAAATAATAACCTTCCTCCATGCCCAAACTCTTTAAGTCTGCAATTCCGAATTCCGAGCAGAGGCCTCCAAAATTGACCCTCAATATAGACCAGCCAATCCAGAATCCAAGGGGGATAAACCTCAACACCATGAAGCAGTTTGGGTTGAAATTAATGGCTGGAATCAGTGAAAACATACCAAAGCAGAGATCGATTTTTCTCATTTGATAGTATAAGCTGATTGCACGCATTACAAACCTGTCTTTAACAAGAGACTTTTTATCTTTTGCTCCAATAGGAAAACCTAAATATAGGATTCTCTACCCTTTCCAATCTCTCCAAGCCAACTTTCCAACTAAATTTCAGATCATTCCTCTTTTTCTTACATACCAACACTTTGTTTTGGAAGCATTAATAGAAAGAAAGTGTAAATGTACATATTTAAAAAAAGCTGAAATAAAACGTTAAAGGCCAATTGGTGCTATGTCGAAAAGGAGAAAATCGTCTGCACATGCCAACCACATGGGCTTGAGCCCTTGCATTTTAGAAGGGGCCAAATGCTGCTGCATTCAGACTCATACCAATATAACTCAAATAGAGGTTAAACAGGCAGGGAGCGAAAAAGCATCCCTGCCTGACGCAACTATGTGTTGGCACGTTCAGTGAAAGCGACCCCTGGTTGCCTAGTCTTATCTGAATGCTCGAGCTTTCATGTAACCCAACAATGAGGTGTCGCAAGCCACATGGTATTCCCCAGGATTGCAATTTAGTCCATAATAATCCAAGGTCGACATACACATTCGCAGAATTCCCTCTCCAGGCCTCATTCAGGATAGACTTTAACAAGAATCCATTAAGGGAGGTGCCCAATGACTTCCAAAAAGCTGGTCTGCCATTTTTTAATCAGCCCTCTAGATTCTTGCCAATTTTATAGATACTCCAACAGCACGGCCGCAAAGACTTTTCTGTCGGCATTGAGTATTGCTATGGGGCGGTAATTCGCTGGATTGGACAGCGCACCCTTTTTTGAATATCGGCATTATAAGGGCTGTGGACCAGGACTCTGGAAAGGTGCCGCCACAACACTAAATAGAAGAGTAAGAACTGAGGCCCAAGCAGGCGGATTCCCCCTAAACAACAGGTTCGATAACTGATTTGGGCCTGATGCTCTAGACAAGCTGATTTTCCAGATCACTTCCTCAATATTCTCCCTCTCAACACACAACCTCCATTCCACTTCCTCACTCATTTTAAGGAGTATTTCGTCGTGATTTTTGAGCGCATGACTATTGGGCACGTGGAGACGAAAAACCTTCTGGAAATAGGAAACCCACTCAGCATTGATCACCAGAGAGGCCTCTGGAGTCTCCAAATGACTTAGCAATCTCCAAAAGGCTTCGGTATTCTTATTATTTAAAACCTGAAGCATTGCCTCAGCCTCTCGCTGCAATGCTTGTGCTTTTTTACCCTTATGTCAATTACGGTGTTGCTGTTTCAAAGATTTTCTTTTGAAGCTTATTTAAAAAAAGGGTCCGTCCCTTGACTCTTGCCAAATACTTTAATTGCCTTCTCAAGTCTCTCTAGCGATCAGCAACCCCTGAATTGTATGCGTGATGATGCCTCCTCCAATCAGCCTGTGGAGTTCTTTTCTTGACTGCCACACCCGTTGCCCGCAAATCTTCCACAAAGTTGGCAAACCTTGGGACGGCCAGGGTTTCAAACAACCAAGACTGCAACACCTCTTCCAAATATTGCTCTAATTTAGAATGTATTCTAGCTACAGAGGTGGGGTTCCATTGCATTCTGTTCCCAGCTAAGTTCACCGAAAGACCCAAAACCATTCCAAACGGTGCTTCGTCAGCTGTGCTGCCTTGATTAAATGAAGCTGACAGTGGACAATGGTCACTAAGTTCAACTGGCAGAATCTCGAGGGAAGTACACATGTTAAACAAAGCATCAGTTAGGATAGTTGAGACAATACCCTCACTTACACAAGTAAAGATGGGCTGTCTGTAGTGAGACGAGGTAACTTGAACGTCAGCACTAATTTCCAAAGCATGGCACGAATCGATTCCATTGTTAACCTGTTCTAATTATTCACAGTAAAACACCAAACTTCTTTTGTCTAGTTAAAACAGCAGGTACCAATATTATAAACTATGAACAATCTGATTCGCTTAGAGCAGAGAGGTTAACTTTGAAAACTTTATTATCATGTGGCAATGGCTGTACTACTGATTGGAATAGATTACCTGCAATCAAACTCTGATATTATCTGAGTTCTAAGAGATAATTCCTAAATATTAAAGGGAACAGGAGAGCAACATATGCACATTCAGAAAAGCTGTTGAGGCGAGCAGATACACAAGTCGTTGTCAAGTTGCCACCAAGCTGTGGAACTCCTGCCCCACAGCACTTCGAGCCGAACCGTCCTTCAGAAACAAAGTAAAATATTAGCTTGTTGCAGTCGTTCTGGTCCTTCAGAAACAAAGTAAAAGATTAGCTTGTTGCCCAGCAAAATTAAATCTCTTAAAATTCTGACCAGGTCTGATTCTCGATACCTACTGACTTTATGCAACCGGCATGTCCGGTTCACATTGTCATTGTCGGGCTTTATATGTTGATTCTTGTTCATTGTTGCTTATCTGTACCAATTGTTTCCCGCTGCATTTTTTGTATGCTTAGTAAAACAGGCCTCTTTCTGGCTTGATGACGTGACTTGTCTTAGCCTGATCACGTTCTACCCATCTTGCTTGTTGACCTGATTTGTAACACAACTCAACTGCTTATTGTTTGTTGTTGCTGTAACTTTTGCTCAAATGTAAGCGCCCAGATACCTGAGGGTTAGGTGCGCTCTATAAATAAATAAACTAAACTAAGTTCTGCCCATCAACGTTCAGTGAATACCGTCTGAAAACATGACTGGATTAAGAGAGGCGAATCATGCAGATTTTACCTGTTCTATTAATTCAGTGAATCAGTAATGTAATTGCATATCTATACTATTTGAGCTATGAATTCCTAATTCTATGTCAATACCTGGAGCCTCGGATTATGCTGAACTCTACACTTTACTTCTTGAGCAGCCCATATAAAACATCACAATCTTAATAATAAACAATAAAAAGAACTACAATTCCCTCGAACATTAAGTGATTTTGTAGTTTAATTGGTTGCTTTCACAAGACTTCTTATATCCAATCACAGTCCTTAATCCAATATAACATCCCTTGGCCTCATTTCTTTTTCTTCTTCTTCCTATTGATTAAGAATTTGATTAATCATTTGTCAGCGTGATCGTTTTAAGGGGGGGAGGGTGTGTGTGTGTGTGTGTGTGTGTGTGTGCGTGCGTGTGTGTGTACTTCAGTGAGGAGCGCCGGTCATCGGTATAGGAGCGGACAGTTCTCCTGGCCCGGAGAGAGTGTCAGAGGCAGCGCAGGAACAATTTTTTTCTTCACAACGGTTTTTCATAGCAAGGCCATCTACTGGCAAAAAGGTATACCGCAGTAATACTGATAACTGAAAAACACCAATTGCTAGACGAAGCACAAGTCGGCTTCAGACCCGCAAGAGGAACAGAATCGGCACTGCAATCCATCTGGGACGACCTAAAAACAAACACAGACTCCAATACAACCTCAGCTCTGAATTCTGCTCAACCACTCCGCAGCCTTCAACACAGTAAGCCATGACACCCTAACCAAAAGATTGGACGATATAGGTATAACAGACATGGCACTACTCTGGATTAAATCATTCCTAGCAGACAGGAACAGAAACCGTATTGATAAAACCCTTCAAATCTACTCCACAAGTTAACGACTGTGGAGTACCACAAGGATCCTCAATATCACCATTATACTTCAACATCTACCAGACTCCAGTAATTAGGATCTTCAAAAACTACAAAATTACATGCTACAACCAGGAAGACGACACTCAAATCATCTACAAAATCGAAGATACTGAGATCACTCCACCCTAATAGAATGCCTAAAAGAAGTCTGACTGGATGAACGCCAACAACTTGAAAATCAACCCAGGAAAGACAGAGATCATGATTATATCCAAAAACCAAGAGAACAACACCCACATTCCCTGGCCTCCGGAAATGGGAACCGCGCCAACACCATCTAAGGTAGTAATAAATCTGGGAGTCCTAATGGACAACGCCCTAACTTTAGAACCACTAGTAAATGAAATAATCAAGAAATGCTTCTTCCTCGTTCACACAAGAAGAATCCTACCTTTCCTCTACTTCACCCACAAAACACTGACAATCATCACCCTCATCATGTCAAGAGTCGACTACGCAAACAGCCTTTACCTCAGGATGCCAGAATACCTCCTGAAGAAACTACAACACATCCAAAATGCAGCAGCCAAACTATCCAGAAGAGACCACATCACTCTGGCACTAAAAACACTGCATTGGCTCCCAATCAAACATCGTATCACGTTCAAAACAATGTGCATAACACACAGAGCATTCAGCGGACAGGGATTAGAATTCCTACAAAAGAAAATAACAATCTACAAGCCAACGAGACTCCTCAGTTCAAGCAATGAAATCCGCCTGGAACCAAAGCCATTCGTCAAGAAAAAACTAGGAGGCTCCTCTTTCTCCCACCTGGCCGCAAAACCCTGGAACAACATCCCGAAAGAAATAAGAAACACCAGAGACCACCTCAAATTTAGAAAACTTCTAAAAACATGGCTCTTCAACACCTCAGAACCAAATTGCAACACAAGTAAACAATCAAACAGGAAACACAAACAACAGATTGACAGAATATATGATGGCCCAGACACCACCCGGAACCGACTATGGGAAACTCCTACAACAACAAGAGAGATGACGCTAGGTGGAATAGAACACAAGCGACAACCCCACGAGGACAGAAATTAGCATACATGCCCAACACTACCAACAACCTTAACCAGACCATGAACATTAGCAAGTGCCACACTTAGATAGAATTGTGAATGCTGGCAAGTGCCACATTTGGACAGAATTGTGAACGTCAGCCTGTGCCAGACCCAGATAGAATTGTGAATGATAGCAAGTGCTGCATTTAATTAGAATTGTGAACATTGGCCTGCTTCGCATCTGGATAGGATTGTGAAGGTTAGCAAACGCCATGCATGGATGGAATAGTGAATGTTAGCGAGTGCCACACTCAGATAGAATTGTGAACTTTAGCCTGCGTCACATCTAGACAGGATTATGAATGTCGGTCAGTGCCACATCTAGATAGAATACCAAATATTAGCCATTGCCACATCTAGACTACACTGGGAATATTAACAATGTCATATTTAGATAGAATTGTGAATGCTAGCTTTATTCACATCTAGACAGGTTTTTGAAGGTAGGTCAGTGGCACATCTGGATTTAATGGTGAAAATTGGCGTGCGTCATCTATTGACAGGATTGTGAATATTAGCCAGTGCCGGATCTAGATAGAAATGCAGAGGTATTCCCAAGCCACACCTAGAAAGATTGTGGAAATTTAGCACATATCACCTCTAGATAGCGAGGCCAATAACCCACCCACTAACAATCTCACCCCTCTGCATACACCTCTCAAACTCTAACTAAACACAACCACAAGCCTAAAGCACAGCAAACTGCACAAACTTTACTACACTGCAACAACAAAAGAAACCACACACATCTTCTCATAACAGCACACAACGGCTATCAACCGGAAAAGCACCCAAAGCTCAGCGAACGGAGTTAACCGAACTGAAGCTGCCAACAGCACATCACTGCTCTCTTGCCCTTATCCCGCTCGTTCCCACTAACTTCATCCCCTTTTCCTTTTCAGATCCGCCAGAGCTCCAGGGGACCACTCCAGTGGTGATAGTGCGCAGTACAAATATCCTTTCATATTAACATTAACATAACTGATACGAGCTGTGAAGAGAAAGCACAACGGGTGCAGACCCAAGGTGATTTAATACAGGCCCAGTCCCAAGATAAACTTCACGCAGCTCCAGAGGGTCATAAGCCCAGGAGCCGCTTCGTGTCATAAGGGCGCAGTCTCAGGAAAATGTTTTGATAATATACCCAAAGACCTGCCTATCTGTGAATTGAAATGTTTGTAAATGGGGGCATCTCAAGTGAACTGCTATATACTACATTCTTGAACCGATAAAACAAGAATCAGCATGAGCAGGAGAGAGATCTCAAGTGAGGATTCAGGCATGCCAAACACTACTGGTGGTAAAATGAGTCAGGCAATTCAAAGGGCACTGAGTGCCGGCAGAGGCCCATTAAGCAGGGGCATGGGCATTATGGATGAACTCTTGGCCTTCTGTCTGGAGAAGTTGAGGAGGAGAGAAGCACATAGAGTGGGCTGCTTAACTAACTGCAGAGTGTCTAACCCCTGGTGACCTCCCTTGTTGCCCCGTTATGAGTTATGAAACCCGCCAAAGTCATAGACCTCTAGTTCAAGGAGACCCTGGAGAACAATCTGACATCTGCAGTATGATCTGGGGTGGTTTAGATCACTAGAAACACAACGAGGCAACAGCCCCTGAGAGTGCAGGCTTGGCAGTGGAAAATGCCAGACAGTGCTGCCCCAGGTGTGTAAAGAACCGCGAGTCAGCGAAGAGCAGAGCGGGAGGCCGATGCTGAGGTGAGGGACTGAAGAGAGTGAGGGCAGCGAGGCAGCAGGAAACCTAGGGCTGCGTGGCGATACACGCTGCAACTTCCAGAGCCGACTGCAGAAGCGCCCAGGTGGTGCAGAACCAGAGCGCTGTGCGGGGCAGTCATGCAGTGTCACACCCCGCTGTCAGGCAAGCCGACATGGAGGGGACGCTGGGTGGCTGTGCGGAGGTAGGAGCTGCAGGACGACCAGAGCATCTCCCGCGGTCTAATACATCGAGAGGAGGAAGCTTACGGCACGGTTCATGTGAGGCAGGCATGCCGCTCCCCGCTGCTTAGCCCACATAATGAGCAGTCGCAGGCAGTAGTGGTTCAAGCACCCAGCCTAATTGGGGACATACAAGCTGCAGCATACTGAAGGATACCAGCCCACAACAGAGACCCCCCTTTTGGATGGGTACAGATTCAGAGGTGGCATCTAATACATGGCGCATGGAAGGAAGAGAGATGGCCGCACATTTTTCCTCTTAAAGTGGGTGTAGAGGCAGAGGAGAACACAGTCTGGAAGGCTGCTTCTTCGCAGGAGCGGGCATCACATATACTGATGTCAGCCCCAGCAGCAGCGCCCTGTGCACAGCCACTGCAGGTGCAGCGTATAGAAGGTTCAAGGAGCGGGCCCACACGTGCAAGAGTAAGGGGTGAGGAGACCATTGCGGCAGCCGGGCAGAAGGCAGAAAGGAATCAGCAGAAGGGCAGCACAGACACGGGGGCTGTGCCGCCAGGAATTTAATGCAGACGAACCCTGGGGGAGCAAAGAACTGACAGCGGGGCCAAATTGGAGAGCACTGCAATGTAGAGGAGAGCTGGCAGGCGGCAACGAGTACAGCGGGGGTTTTGGTCAACTAATAGAGCCGGTGCAGATCTGCATGGCTATTACACAGACGGGGATGGATTTTACGCTCACCTGGTCTCTGCGCAGGCATTTGGGCACAGTTGCAGCCCTCCCTGAACTTGAATCACCCTCTTCAAGCCTCTCCCTCAGTAGAAAAGCTTTGAGGGGTGGTACGTGATGATACTGCTCCTATGTGAAGATAAGAGTGTGTGAGTGCGTCAATCTGTGATTGTTGTACCTCTTGAACCCTTCACCCCAAAGTAACGTTTCTGTGAGCATATGCCGGCCCATAAAGCTCACCTGTGAATTATGCAGATAAGCTCTCTGTCTTGCTACTTCTGGCAGGGGCTTGTCGAATGGGATCTAGTTCCTTCACTGGTCCCTGATAAGGATTAGTCCAGTCCAGCTGCGACTCTGCTTCTCCTTATGATTATTAAGTCTTTCTTGAGCTCTTGTGATGCTGTTTGTTCTGTTTCTTGTCTTTATATGTTGCTCCTATTTATGCCCGCAATAATGTCTCTCTTCTGTTTTCTTCCCTTAGATGGAAATGCAGCCTCAATGCAGCTGTGAGACGCGAGATGCGGCCGGATGGAAGATAGATGCTACCGCAATGTTCGACAGCAGGTAAGTGATGGTTTAAGGAAAAGCACAAAGTATGGCGAAGCGCAACCTTAAACTGACTGTTTTTTCAATGTATAACCTTGTCTTCTGTTTTTCGTTGCAGGCGCTGCTGTTGACGAAGGAGCGTGTCGTGCTGCAATGCCAAGATGCAGATATCGGCGTTCCGGAAAGTGTAAAGATGAATACTTGGTTCGCCGAAGAGATGTACATGTAAGAACAGCTTTCCCCAGTTTGTAAGTATGCTGGCAGGAAGCAGGATGTCCAGGAAGCAGGATCTTCAAAGGTAAGTCTGACCTCAAGCAACAGTGAGCGTTACGCTGCTTGCAAGTGCAGAATAACGTGAAGCGTCTGTCTAGAGGATCGGGGCAGCTTATATAGCTGAGATCGTAGGCACGCCCATTAGGGCTGTCTTAACAGCCACACCCTGCCGCTCCTAGAGAGTGAGCATGTGCAAAGGCAATCCATGAGCAGCCACACCCAAGAATGCACTTGGGGCTGCTTAATGGATGGAATGCTCAAGGTTAATGCATCTGAAGTGCTATATCCATAATAAAAGCTTTTTGGTGTTAAATGGATGTTCTTGTTTACTTTTGTTCATGAGCCTGGCGCCAAAGGCGCCTGGACAGTGTCCACCCAGGTCTCCTGTGCATGCGACCCCTGCATGCCTGTGCCCCTGACTTCATGACAGCACTCCCCCCCCAAACCCCCTCTCAAGGGTGGTTCTCCTCCCGGTCCTGGTTTGGTGGAATTATTGCAATGGAACTGTCTGATCAAACGCAGAGCATGGACGTGTTCACTGGGTTCCCTTCGGTCTTGAGGTCCGTAACCTTTCCAGTCAATTAGGTAATACAATTTTGATCGAACCACCTTGGAGTCCAGGATGGATTTTACTTCATATTCTGGTTCTCCATACATTACTTCGGGCTCTGGCGGAGAACTAAGCTGTGTATTGGATTTCATTGGTTTGAGGAGAGAGACATG
This sequence comes from Ambystoma mexicanum, assembly GCF_040938575.1. Classification (NCBI taxonomy): domain Eukaryota; kingdom Metazoa; phylum Chordata; class Amphibia; order Caudata; family Ambystomatidae; genus Ambystoma; species Ambystoma mexicanum. The sequence goes on from NC_090931.1 coordinate 1,393,626,447, forward strand.
AAATACGGGGTGAATTTTCATGTGCAATGGTAACTCCAATTTCATGGCGACAGGATTAATTATGAACTTTATAGAATAGGGGCCCAGGTATCTTGGGCGGAAAGCTCTTGGACCCTTCAGGGGAATATATTTGGATGCTAACTACACCTTTTCTCCAATCTGGTAGGCGTGAGCTTCCTTCCGATGTCGATCAGCAAACAGTTTTTGTCTTTCCTTAGCCTTGGTCAGATGCTCTGTCATCTCCTTAACAACCTGAGTGAGGGTTTTATGAAAGTTTTTTATGGCTGGCATTTCCAGGGTATCGGATGGATCAAATATTGATGTGCTCGGATGTCTTCTGTGCTCAGTGTAGAATGGAGTTTGCCCTGTGCTTGTGTGAACTGAGTTGTTGTATGCATACTCGGCTATCCAGAGTATATTTTTCCAAGAATCCTCAGACTGTTGCAACATACACCTGAGATATTGCTATAAAGTTTGGTTGGTTCGTTCAGTTTGCCCATCAGTTTGATGGTGATGGCTTGTGGACAACCAGAGATCGATTTTGGCAATTGTACAACGCTTTCTCCAAAAGGCAGAAACAAATTGAGTTTCGCGATCAGATACTAAGATTGATGGAAATCCATGCAATCAAACAATTTGCTCTAGGAACACAGAAGCGAGAGTTCATGCAGTTGGGAGTCCCTTCAGAGGGATGAAATGGGCCATTTTGGAGAATAAATCCACAACGACTAATATGTTGTTGTATCCATTGCAGGGTGGAAGATCTGTCATGAAGTCCATCGACAGGGTATGCCTGTTACGCTCACCTGGCTCCCACGGGGGCGTCGATCTGAACTGGACAGCTGTGGTCTCCACCAATGTGACGCGTAGTGCCGAGATGACAGACTGGACTGGCCCACTTAACTTCGTTTGCTTGGCCCGTAGGAGTATTCGTCTGCAAATGGAGAAAGGGAGTTAACCACCCGTGGAGTTGAGTGTTAACCCCTACCCCCGCTGTTCTCCCCACTGACCACCTTTAATGTCCCCTTTTATAGTCTCACCTGATGGTTTGGAAAGATGAGCTCTCCATCCTGCTTTGAGCGCAGGGGCGCGTAGATAACCAGTTTCTCCACTGGTTCGAAGGAATTGGTGAGTTCCAGAACAATATTGACTCGGAGATTTCCGGCAAGACGCCGTAAGTATATGGTTCGTAAGAGTTCAAATGTCTGACTTTCACTCTTGTCCGATTCCTTGTAGGTTGCAGCTTGACTCTAGCGGAGAGTTCCTCGTGGCAGCCGGTAACATTCAGGTAAGGATTTGAATTATCCAACACAGTTCGATAAAATATTGTCAGAAAGTAACCTGTTGCTTTCTCCCTGATTCAGGTGCGGAGTGAAATTAGGAAGCCTCGGTGAAGGATGCCTCCGGCGGTAAAATGAGGTAAGTCTGTTGCAGTGAGAATGGTTTCCCTTGTTTGACCCTTGGATTCACCTTGCTGTCCTTTTGTTTCCCGTTAGGGGCCGCGGTACGGTGAAGATGAAAATGAAGGTTGCGCCGACCAGTGAAGAGGAATAGTACCCCTGGCGGTAAAATCAGGTAAGTCTATGGGGGGTAACTAATATTGCCTCTTGTCTATTCCCTTGGCTCACCTTGCTGTTCTTGTGTCCCCCTTGATATGATATGATATGGCATTTGTAACGCGCCTATACACAAGTGTTTCAAGGCACGACGAGGCGGGGGGGGAACAAGGGGAGACAGACAACGATCCTACTAGGCCAGGTGTCATTCAGATCGCGCAAGTGCATGGGTAGAGGGACTGGGAAAAAAGTACAAGGGGAAGGGCAGAGGGGAAAGTGCAGTACATGGTTAGTAGAATACAAGATAAATAATAGGGCCAGCTGGTGGCAAGTGCAAGGAAAGTGCAGTACATGGTTAATAGAATACAAGATAAATAATAGGGCCAGCTGGTGGCAAGTGCAAGGTAAGTGCCGGGAGAAGGGGCTGTAGGATACAGAGACAGTCTCGTAGTGCAGGTAGGCAGTGCAGGGAAGAGTGGCTGGGCCAGGGACCGAGATCGGTGAGTGGCCCAGATGCAGATTCAGTGCAGGTACAGTGATTTTAGCAGGGGAGAGAGGGAGAGAAAGCGGAGGCAAAGAGGAGGGTTTTGAGGTGCTTCCGGAACCGGAGATGGTTCTCCTCAAGTTTCAGGGAGACAGGAAGGCTGTTCCAGAGGGAGGCCCCTGCTGTGGCGAGAGATCTACCCCCTGCTCGTTGTTTGGAGAATCTGCTGACCCTGAGGTAGTTGGAGGTGGATGAGCGAAGAGCTCGAGAAGGAAGATATTTAGGAAGAGAGAGTTGCAGGTAATTTGGCCCAAGGCCCCAGAAGGCCTTGTGGACAATGCAGAGGGTTTTGAACTCAATCCTTGCAGCCACTGGGAGCCAGTGTAGTGATTTCAGTCCTGGAGAGATACGGTCCCTGGGCTTGAGGCCAAGGACAAGTCTTACAGTCCTGTTCTGGATGAGTTGCAGAGGGCGGAGAGTAGAGGCAGGAACATTTAAATAGAGGCTGTTACAGTAGTCCAGCCTAGAGAGAACCAGAGCTCTGGAGACGGTGAGCTTCTGGGGGAAGGAGAGGGAAGGAAGGATACCTCTGAGGAGGTGTAGCTGGTAGTGTGACTTCTTAGAGATGTCAGAGATGTGAGGAGAGAAGGAGCGTGTGGAGTCGAAGATGACCCCGAGGTTTTTTGCCATGCAGGTAGGAGCAGGAAGAGGGCCCAGGGAGGCCGGCCAGAGAGCTGCAGGGAAGGAGGGAGTGGGTGTGCTGATAAGTAGAATCTCAGTCTTACTGGCATCAAGGCAGAGGTCGTTGGCGGTACACCATTCCTGGATAGCAGAAAGACAGTCAGAGATGAGGGAAGTGGAAGAGGAGGCCGAGGGTAGCCTGAATATGAGCTGGGTATCATTTGTGTAGCACTGAAAGTTGGGACAGAGAGTGGCGATGCGGTGAGCAAGAAGTGCCAGATACTGGTTGAACAGCAAGGGGGAGAGGTTAGATGCCGGAGTGCAGCAGGAGCATGCAGAAGGGTGCGGTGGATCGTGAAGGTGCTGCGAAGACCGGTGAGTTCAGCGCTGCGCTGCAGCAGGAGAGGCGGCACGCATAAGCGACTTCTTTCTTTCAGCTCGAAGGCGCGGTGGATCAGGAACTCAGGTAAAGATCAAAGGTATTGCTCTTGTGCTAACCTTTTCTTCTTCTTTTCCCTTTTCCTAGGAGCTCCAGACTCGAGGCGGGCGTGGCAGAAGACTGGATGAAGACTTGCAGGCATGGTGAGCGTTACGCTGCTGGATGCAGAATAACGCGAAGCTTGTGCTGCTCCTCGGGCGTGGTTTAAATAGCCTTCAAATTAGTTCCAGGTAAGTATTCCTCCCCAGCCCCACCCGAGTAAAATAATAGTCCCTAGGTAAAGTAGTCCCTCCAAGCCTCCTTTGGCTTGGAGCTCTTGCAGCATGGTCTGCAGCAGGTAGTTTGCAGCATGGTCTGCATCAGGTAAATTTTACCCTATGAGCCTGGCGCCTATGGCGCCAGGACTGACTCTCCATATGAGCCTGGCGCCATAGGCACCAGGACTGCACCCAAATATCCCCTAGTAGGGGTTGTTGGGCTTGCTTGAAATAACTTGATGCCTGCATCCGGGGTTGCTGGACTTGGTCTGGGTCCCCGGTGGTAGGCATCATGACAGCACTCCCCCCAAGGCCCCTCCTAAAGTTGTTCTTCCCCGTGGTTTTGGTTTGTCTGTGAAATGTCGGTGGAATTTTTTCACCAATCGGGGTGCATGAACGTGGTCCCTAGGTTCCCATGACCTTTCCTGTGGTCCGTAGCCTTTCCAGTCGATTAAATAATAAAGTTTTGACTTCACCAATTTGGAGTCCAGGATGTTCTTAACCTCAAATTCGGGTTCCCCATCTATAAGGATGGGATCTGGTGGCTTGGTTAGTCTTGTCCCTGGTTGCACTGACTTCAAAAGTGACACATGGAAGACGGGGTGAATCCGCATGTTAGCCGGTAAGTCCAACTTGACGGCCACCGGGTTGATAATGGCCTTAATAGAGTAGGGTCCCAAATATCTGGGGTTAAAGGTTTGTGTTCCCTTTAGGGGTATGTGTTTCGTGGCCAACCATACTTGGTCCCCTATCTGGTATTGTGGAGCATCACTTCTATGCCGATCAGCATCTTTCTTATATTTTTCCTTCGCTTGTTTTAAATGTGCAGTTGCTTCTTTAAAGGCTTGTGTAATTGTAGCGTGCAGATGGTCCACTGCGGGCATTTCTAAGTGTTGGGGTGAGTCCAGGTCCGAGGTTCGAGGATGGTGTCCATATAAGGTATAAAAGGGGCTTTGTCCAGTTCCAGAGTGTACAGAATTATTGTATGCATATTCGGCAATCCAAAGAATGTCTTTCCAATTACTCTCAGTCTGATGTAACATACAACGCAGGTATTGTTCGAGAGTCTGGTTGGTCCTCTCCATTTGACTATCGGTTTGGGGGTGGTGACTGGTCGATAACCTCACATCGATTTGCGCCAATTGCCAACATTTTCTTTTTTTTTTTTTACAATTTGTATTATTTTATTTTAAAGGAACACTCCAAACATTACAACTTTTAGGACATACATAATCAATATTAAATCAACACATTATTCGTTTCCTGTCCTCCCCCCTCCGTCCCCACAAACTCGAGTCGTTTCATCAGTGTCATCTGCATGAGTATTTTCGGGAAACTCAGTGTTCGTTGACTCGTCTGAGTCCTCAGTTTCATGACTGGCCTCGTGGGGGGTAGCCATCGAGGTCACCAATTGCCTCCAGGCTATCAGGGGGCCTACCTCCTCTTCTCCCCCCCTGATGACAGCCTCAAACCAGACCACAGTTTCCGCTTCTGCCCATTTCACGAGGTCCGCCCACCATATCTCGACTCTAGGCCTATGGGCCACCTTCCAACACATTGCAATCCTGCGCTTGGCCAGGATATATGCTAGGTCCTTCATTTTGCTGATATGCCTTAAATTGCGCGGCCTGGGGAAATGCCCAAGCATGCATGCCCCTGCAGACCCCACATCTAGCACCACACCGCCAGCGGCAATTTTCATTTTTATTTCTTCCCAAAATGTGCGCACCTCTGGACAAGCCCAGAACATATGCAGCAACCCTGCCTCCTCTACCCCGCACCGGGGGCATTTCTGTATGGCTGCACCTCCAAACCTGGCTATTCTCCCGGGGTCAGATAGGCTCTATGAGTGACATACAATTGAATCTGCTGGAGTCTTGCGTTCCGGGACACCTTTTTATGATACCTCTGGGCTCTTTCCCATTGACCATCCGTCATGGGTTCTCCCATCTCCTCTTCACAATCATGCCTTAGCTGGAGTAACTCCCTGTCTGTCTTCGCTCTCAAGAGCTCGTATATCCTAGATATTTCATGTCCACCCTCCGAGACATCATACATCATTTCCAGGGTGGTGTTAGGTTCTGCCTCCAATGCCGACCCCGACCACCTCCTCCTTACCCGTTTTAAGAGTCTAACATAAGTAATGTATTGGCCACCGTGCACCCCCGTCTCCTCCCGCAACCTCTGAAACTCCAATACCTCCCCGTCCTGCCATATATCTCCAAGGGTGGCTAAACCCACCGGCTCCCAGTATTTGCGAACCGCTTCGAACAATTGGGGGTCATCCCCACATAGAGCTACCAGCGGGAACTGCTGAGAGGGTGGGTCCGGGTCGCCCACCATTTTCCACGCCCTGCACCAGACTTCCCACCCCAACTTCAATAGCCTCCCCTTTGCCGCCATCTTAGTTTTGGGCATCCACACTGTCTCTTTTAAAAGGTATGGGGCAGAGTCGCCCTGTAGAAGCCTGGCCTCTGCCGAGTCTTCCACAGTTAACCACCTGGCCACATACATCAGCTGCCCCGCCAAATAATACAGTTCAAAGTTTGGCAGGTTTATGCCCCCCTTATCACAAGCATTTTGTAGTTTCCACAGGGCAACCCTATTTCTGGAGTTGCCCCATATGAAGCCCCTGCACATGCCATGGAGTTTCACAAAGAAGCGTCTGGGGATCAGGTATGGGACATTCACAAAAAAGTGCTAAAGTCTGGGCAGAACGACCATTTTGAGTAGAGCCGCTCTTCCCATCATAGCCAGGGGTATCCTAGCCCAGAACACCATTGTTGTGGCCTAAATAGATGACAGGACGCTGTAGGGTTTCTAACAGTCTTTATTGACTGACAACAGGGAGAAAGGCTCTAAGGTGGCCTGGTGATTCTGGGCGCTTACTTACAGTTCATTGCCATCCAGTCCTGTGCTTTCCCAGTTGATTCACTGTGGAAAGGTTGTGCTCACCGGTGGCACGCTGTAGACTTCTAGGGCCCCCATGAAGCCTCCTGTGGCTGTGGTGTTACGCCCTAGAAGCTGTGGTGTGAGTTCTGTCACTCACTGTCTTTTATCCTGTAATCAGGAGCAGCGCTCCTGTGTGACCGCTTCAGCTGGCCGAGCGCCAACTCTGAAGCGGGAACGTTTTCCCGCAGAGCGTGGGCTCGCGAGATCCCGTCTCGCGAGATCTCGCGAGAACACGCTCCCGCGATCATGTGATGTCCCCACACACCTCCTTTGCTGGGAAAAAGGATGGGTGGTCACTCCATGATGAAGTCCGCATATTTCCTGGGTTTCCTTCTCTCTCTCTGGGGCCTGCCAGGATCGGGGTATGGAGCTGGATCGAAGAAGTGTCTTTGGGAGGGTGCTGGTGATTCAGGTTCTCTTTGTCCAGCTCTTTGCTATGATTCCCTGGGTGTTGTTGGGGAAATGGGGCTTGCGAAGTCGTTGTGATGGTGCGGCTCTATGGTATCTCTACTCGGGAGGTGATGGTTCTCGTATGACTCTTGGCAGACTTGATCTCCTCCAGTGTCTCCTTGCGAGTGTACATTGTCTTCTTTCCTGCGGTACATGGCTACCCTTTCCAGATTCCATCTCCTGCCATCGCTGGTGCAGATGTGGTTTGCCCCTCTCTCCATGACTTCTATGGGACTGCTGTATCTGGAACCAGTGGAGGTGTCCTTGTGGGGAAGTCGTATCTTCACCAGATCCCCTTTGTTGACTTGTGTGTGTCGAGCGGCTCGGCGCAAATCCCCCTGTGCTTTCATTGCTTCTTTGTTGCGCTACATGCGGCACGTTATGTCATCCATGTCAACGTCTTCGTCGGCCCTCACTTGCTGGAGCCATGGTGGTACCAGTGAGGATGCTGCCCTTCTCCCCCTCAGCAGATGGAAAGGTGAAACACCTGTGACGGCGTTGGGGGTGAGATGGTAGGTCGCTACGGCTTCTTTGACTGTCTTGTATGGGTCCAGGCCCGAGGCGTGAGCCAGTTGTAGCGCCCCCTTGATGAAGCGGTTTGCCCGCTCGACTAGGCCATTTGCCTGTGGGTGGTATAGACTTGCTTTTCGCTGTTTGATGTTGTTGAGCTTGAGAAATGTTTCCATTTCTCTGGAGACTAGCTAGACTCTGTTGTCCGTGACGAGTTCTTCGGGTAGGCCCTCCCGCTGGAATATGGCGGTGAGTGTTTCAATGACTGTTCCTGTGGTGATGTCTGGGGTGAAGTCAGCTTCCACCCATTTCGAAAAATAGTCGACCATGACTATCCCGTACCTGTGCTCTGGGGGCATGTTGTCCAGCGGCCCTATGAAATCCAGCCCCAGTTTTCACCACACCCCTTTGGGGACTTCGGTGGGCAGCATGGGGGCTTGCCTCACGGCTAGGCGCTTGTCGCTGTTTGAGCATTCATGGCACCTATCGACCATCTGCCGTACGTCCTGGTCCATGCCTGGCCACCAGTATGCGTCGCGTATTCTTCGTCTGGTCATGTTGCACCCTAAATGGCCTGAGTGTGCTCTGCACAGTATGACTTTGCGGATTCCGCTGGGTGGGATGACTTGATCACCTCTGAGAATGAGACCGTTCATGGCAGTGATTTCCTCGTTCACCTTCCAGTAGGGACGAAGGCCTTCGGGGATCGCTCTCTCGTTGGCCCATCCATTTCGAACCCAGGTGCTTACGTGCCTTAGGGCGTAGTCCTGCTCGAACTCTTCCTGCCAGTGGCGCTCGCTCATTTCCATGTACTCAACGTTCCTCAAGTCGCCGATGGAAGCAACGACACATTCGTCTTCCAGGAATGTGGTGCCGGGGGCGCTTTGGTTCAGGAGCCTGGACATGCAGTCCGCTTGTGCGTTTTTCCAGCCCGCAATGTGTTGTATCTCATATGTGTACTCTTGGAGCTTTGCGGCGATCCTGGCCAGTCTGGGGGTGGCCGTCTTGGTGCCGCCCGGGCTCAACATGTGAATTAGGGGTTTGTGATCGGTGATCAACTTGAATCTTGTCCCCCATACGTATGATCTGAAATAGTCGACGGCCCAGGCGCATGCCAACATCTCTTTCTCTACCGTAGAGTAATTCTTCTCGGATGAGGATAGTGCCTTGGATGCAAATGCCACAATGTTCTCAGTGTCGCCCTTCTTCTGGGTCAAGGTGGCCCCTAGGCCGTATGTGCTGGCGTCAGTGGTGATGTAGGTGTCCCATTCAGGGTTGTATGGTTTAAGACACGGCGCGTGTAGAATCCTTTTCTTGATTTCGCCGAAAGCCTCATCCTGTTCTGAGCCCCAAGAGTACGCTGCCCCCTTCTTCAGGAGCTCCCTCATGGGAGACGTGGTCTCAGAGAACCTGGGGACGAATTTGGCATAGTACTCGGCTAGGCCCAAGAATGAGCGTAGTTCCTCTTTGGACATCGGCACCGGTGCTTCTGTAATGGCCTCCATGAGGTTCTTCTTGGGGCTTACCCCATCACTCGAGATGCAGTACCCAAGATATTCTACCTTGTTCACCCCGAAGACACTTTTCATGGCGTAGGTGAATGCCTTCCTCCTGAAGTCTGCTCAGGACTGACTTGAGTACCTTGTCATGGGTCTCGTTGTCTTTGGCGTACACCAGGATGTCATCCTGGAAGAATGAGACATTGGTGAGGCCTTTAAGCAGGGAGTTCATCATCCTCTGGAATGCAGATGCTGCGGACGATAACCCGAAAGGCATGCGGGTGTATTGGAAGGTGCCAAAGGGAGTGATGAACGCCGTCAGGGGGCGGGAGGACTTGTGTAGAGGAATCTGGTGATAGGCATCACGCATGTCCAGTTTCGAGAAAATGGCCGCCTCCTTCATCATGAGGACAATCTCATTGATGCTGGGGAGTGGGAAGCTATCCGTGATCACCTCCAAGTTCAGGCTTCTCAGGTCGATGCAGATCCTGAGGTCGTTGCTGGACTTTTTCTTTACTAATACTACCGGACTCAGCCACTCTGAGGATTCTACGGTTTCAATGGTTCCTTCTTTGACCATCTTCCTCAGGTGGGCGTCCAAAGCTGGTCTTGCGGTGGCAGGTACTACCCTTACTTTGTGCTTGACTGGGGTGGCGTTGGGTTTCAGCCGAATCTTGTGGACAAAGTTTTTGACTTTTCCCGGATTCTCGGAAAACAGGTTTGGAAAGATCTCCTTGTAGTTTTGCGCTGCTCCTGATGAGATCATGAGCATCTGTTCCGGAGTGCTGGGATCTAGTTTCATGCTGAGTTTGTGTTGGTCATACCACCCCAGCACGGCTGGACCTTTGGGTGAAAAATACACTTTGGTGGTGGTAGACCTCCCTTTAAAATCGATCCGGGCCTTGATGTAGCCCAACAGGTCGACCGTTGCCCCTCCAAACACGGTCGTTTTTTGCTTGGTTGATCTAATCTCCACTTTTTCTTGTCCCATCATCTCCTTGTACGTGTTGATGGGCAGAATGGTGAGGTCGGATCCCGAATCAGCCATGACGCGCGTTTCCATTCCGTTCACTTTAATGGTGCAGTGGGGCTTTTCTCTCCTGGCATGGGGGGCCAGTCTCATATGGGTCTGTCCTGTAGTTCATCATCGTCAGTTGAGGTGCAGTCACCGTCAACACGGGAAACAGTTTTCTCCCGCCACATGCATGCCGGAGCCACGTGGCCAATGCGTCCGCACTTGGAGCACTCCTTATTCCTGGCGGGGCAGTCGCGGTCGTTCGCCATGTGCTTGGAGCTGGCGCATCTGTAACATTTCGGTGCCTCCTTTTTCCTGGGACTTTTGTCTTTGGGGCCGTCGCGGGAATGCTTGTCTCTGCGACCTCTCCATTGTAGCGCCGCCATTTCGGGCAAAGGCAGGTGACCTCCCGCCTCCTTGCGTCTGCTGGAGGTTTCTTCCTCTGCCCTGGCAATCTGGATGGCTTTATCGAGGGTGACCTCCTTTTCTTGGATGAGTTTGTCCTGTACTTTCCTAGAGTTGGTGTGGACAACGAGCATGTCGCAGATAACCTGTTCTGCATTTTCTCCAAAGGCGCAAAGAGAAGCGAGTTCCCTCATCCTGGTGATGTAGTCATCCACGGGTTCGCTCCCTTCCTGTTTGCGAGTGTAGAATCTCAGCCTGTGCAGTACAATGTTCTCCTTATTGGTGAATCTCTTCATGATGCGACGAGTCGCTTCTTTGTAAACATCGTCGTCTTCGACGTCATCGTCGGCCGCAGGTATTTCTTTAAGGCCGGCAAAGATGCGCTGACCTTCAACCCCTAACGCATTCAACAGCATCGCCCTCTTCCTGATGGGGGCATATCGCGTGCCGCCCACTGCTTCCAAGTAGGTGGAAAAAAGGGGTTCCCATTGCATCCAAGGAATTGCCGATGTCCCTGGCAAGGGGAGAAACGCAGGGGGTGGTGTGGCGCCTTGCATGGTGGGTCCGTGGGACTTCTGGTATCCTCGTCGCCAGTTATGTTGTGGCCTAAATAGATGACAGGACGCTGTAGGGTTTCTAACAGTCTTTATTGACTGACAACAGGGAGAAAGGCTCTAAGGTGGCCTGGTGATTCTGGGCGCTTACTTACAGTTCATTGCCATCCAGTCCTGTGCTTTCCCAGTTGATTCACTGTGGAAAGGTTGTGCTCACCGGTGGCACGCTGTAGACTTCTAGGGCCCCCATGAAGCCTCCTGTGGCTGTGGTGTTACGCCGTAGAAGCTGTGGTGTGAGTTCTGTCACTCACTGCCTTTTATCCTGTAATCAAGAGCAGCACTCTTGTGTGACCGCTTCAGCTGGCCGAGCGCCAACTCTGAAGCGGGAACGTTTTCCCGCGGAGCGTGGGCTCGCGAGATCCTGTCTCGTGAGATCTCGCGAGAGCACGCTCCCGCGATCATGTGATGTCCCCACAACCATGCTATTCCTAATGCCTTCAATCGCTTTCTCTGTGTTATGTTTGTGCTCCATCTCTATTTTATGGTAAATATTCACACCCAGATATTTAAATGTAGTGGTCTGCCAGGGTATTTGTAGAACGGGTAATTTCGCCGATGGGGTGTTTCTATATCTTCCCAAGGGGAACAAGCTGGACTTCCCAGCGTTCACCGATATGCCCGAGAGGGTGGCGTATCGGTCCATCACCTCCAGTACATACTGCAAATTTTCCTCCGGGTAGCGCAAATAAAGAAGCATATCATCTGCATAAAGTGATATCAGGTGTGTGCCCCCAGTCGTGCGAATCCCCACCTCTCCATATTGTTGCCGCAAGCATATTGCTAGCGGTTCTAACGCCAGGATGTATAACATGGGCGACCAGGGGCAACCCTGCCTGGTCCCTCTGCTGAGTTGCCATTTGTCTGAGATCGTAGGTCCAGTTTTGACCCTCGCAATTGGGGAGCTGTATAACAATTGGACCCATCTAGTGTATCCTAATCCCATTCCGTATCCTTTCAGGGTCTCTTTCAACCACGGCCACCTCACCGAGTCAAAGGCTTTGACCGTGTCCAACGACACGATAGCTATCTCATTCAGGTCATCCTTGGTGTGGTCAATGATATGGTGCAGCCTTCTATGGTTATCTGTGATATTTCTACCGGGGACATAACCCGTTTGGTCTGGGTGTATCAACTTGCCGATGACCCTCTTTAGCCTGTTGGCCAGCACTGCCGTGAGTATTTTACTATCCTGATTAAGCATGGACAAGGGCCTATAAGACCCACAGTCCGTGTTCGGCTTACCTGGTTTCAGGAGCGGAATAATTACTGCCTCGCAGAGGGACACTGGTAGTACCCCCCGCTCATAGGCTTCATTAAACATGGCCAGCAGCGGCTGTATTAATTCCTGTTTGTATGTTTTGTAAAATTAGCTGGGTAACCCATCCAACCCAGACGCTTTACATATAGGAAGATGCTGGATCACCGCCTCCAATTCGTCCGCGGTGATGGGGGCGTCTAAGTCCGCGCGTTCTAGGTCATCCAAGGTGGGCAATCCCATATCCTCTATCGTTCCCGCTATATCCTGGCTCATGTCCTCTCCTGTGTCTTCATATAATTGTTTATAATACTTAAGGAACTCCCCATTTACTCCTTCCTGGGTGTTGTAAATTCGGCCTTCTGCATCTCTGATCTCTCTGATCACCGGACGGGGGGGGTCTCGTTTTTGTATAACCACGCCAGTAGTCTACCCGGCTTATCCCCCCCTGCATGCAACCTCTCTGTGTATTTCTTATAATTTAACTTGCATAATCTGTCCCAGAGTTCACTACAGGCTAACTGTAAGACTTTTATCTTGGCGCTGTTTTCTCGGGCGGTCTCATCGCTGCGGGTAAGGCCCTCCAGCTCTCTTTCTGTTTCCAGCAATTCCCGTTCAATTCCCCCTTGGAGCCCTCTGAATTTTGATATAGCTACCCCCCGCACCACCACCTTAAAGGCCTCCCATACTGTTCCCACAGAGCGTACACTGCCCGTATTAATTTCAAAATATTCCTCGATGGCCCCCATCAGGTCCTCTCGAAATTCTGCATCCTGTAGAGCCTCAGTTCTGAGCCTCCATGTTGGGATACGCGCTCGGGGGGGTTGGTGTTGCCACTCTACAATCAAAGGGGAATGGTCGGACAACACCCTGGCCTTGTATTCGGCCCCCACCATTTCCCCGGCGATCTCCGCTGCCACAAGCACATAATCCAATCTTGTATGCAGGTCATGTGGCGCTGAGTAGTGCGAATACTGCCTATCTGTGGGGTGTAGTCTTCTCCACACATCCTCCAGATTAAGGTCTATCAATAGTGTCCTCCGTGCTTTCGCTGCTGGCGCAGGCTTCCTAGTTTTATCCACTGATCTATCTATCCTGGGATCTAGGATGCAATTGAAGTCCCCTCCCCACTCCATTGCGCCACCCACCAAGGGGCTAATTATACTATATAGGGACCTAAAATAAGCCGCTGTATCGTGATTAGGGGCATACAGATTTATAATGTTCACCTCCCTGTTTTATAGGATCCCCTTCACCACCACCATTCTACCCTCTGGATCTCCTGTCGAGCTAAGTAACTGAAACGGCACGTGCGGTGCTACCCAGGTGATCACCCCTCTTGCATATGCCGAATATGTGGCACCTATTACACTACCTTTCCATTTCCTGCTGACCACCTCCAGCTTCTCCTTAGTGAGGTGGGTCTCTTGTAGCAAGGCTATGTCAATGCGCATCCTTTTTAAATACATCATCACTCTGTTGCGTTTTAAATAACTATTCATACCCCGCACATTCCAGGTCACTACTCTGAGATTACCCGATGCCATCTACTCGATGTACTCTCCCACCACCCCCCTCTCCGATGTCTTCCCAGATGACTCGTTGTCCGACTCTGAACCCTCCCATCCTCAACACCCCCTTCCACCTCCCCCTCCACCCCACTGCACACAACCCCTCCCCTCCCCCCACCCTACCCGACCCCAACAAATGCCCAGCTCCATCCCTGGATCTCAGGCTCACCCGCGCCTGGTCCTATCTCGGAACCGAGGATAAGGACCCCGCGGGGCATCACCAAACTAACAGTGACCTACCCAAATATACTTCTAGGGGGTTTGAGGACTACCTCCCAGGAGCTCCCGCCCACCCAAATAAAATAATCGCTTTCAACGGATCCTTCCAGTGCAAATTCGCTGCAGCCTATAGCCCACAACTTAATTTAACCCATGTTCAAGTGTCTCGCAAGCCAGTGTTTGCTGCAACGCACTCCCTGCAAGATCTATTCAATTCTATACTCTAGTCCCAATGTCCCGTGTCCGATCACCAGAGATGACCCAGCTGCGCGCTACTCTGCGGCTCCCGTCTGGACGTCCGGTTCTTGAGGGCGACCCTGCGCGTCCAGCCAATCCATAGCCTCTTCCGGCATCTCGAAGAACAGAGTTTTTGTTCTTATAGAACACTTTCAATTTGGCCGGATAGAGCAGCATATATCGGTGAACAGCCTCTCTCAGCCTCCTTTTCACCGCCCCAAAGTTCATCCTGCTATGCTGGACGTGCAAAGTATAGTCCGGGTACGCCGTGATTTTAGCCGACCCCCTTTCTATCGTCCCCCCCCTTCCGGAAGAATTCCAATATCCTTTCACGATCCCGGTAGTTCAAGATCTTTGCGATCAGTGGCCGCGAGGGGGCGCCCGGGGTGGTCTCCTTGTCAAGATCCTGTGCGCCCTCACCACAGCGAGCCCCTGGGACAAAGCTCCGCCGGTAATCTCCTGCAGGAGCATAGATTCAACATATTCTGTTGGGTCAGGCCCCTCCGTTCCCTACGGCAGGCCGACAATACGAATGTTGTTGCGTCTAGCGCGCCCTTCTGCCTCCTCTGCCCTATTCTCCAGGTTGCCCACTCGCTGCACAAGATCATGAAGTTCCGATCCATAGGCGGCACATGCCGCTGTATTCGGGGCCATCTCCTGTTCCAGGTTTCTGGTGCGCACCGCAAGTGTGCGCACGTCTTGTCTCAATAGATTGACCTCCTCCTGGACCGCTCCGATCTTGAGATCCAGACCCACTTTCAATTAGTCCATTGCCAGGCCCAGTTTGGTTTCCCAAGCAATCTTCAGATCCGCTATCGCTGCCAACACTTCCTGGATCGTGCCTGGAGTCTCCGGCCCTGCAGCGGTGGAGTCTTTGCTTCTACCTCCTTCTGCCCCTCTGGGCGTCTTGACATAGGCCTCCAGTGTGGGCTGTTTGCTTTTGGGTCTGACAGTCTTGTGAGACATCTTACGCTGCTATTCGGGCGTGTGGCAGCAGTACGCCTCTTTGAGCGAAAATCTGAGGGGCACCAGGCCGTCCGGGGTCGTTTCAACCGTATTCGGGTATATCCTTGTCCCTCGCCCCTCACCTAGAATGGGTTGCGTCCTCCCACGTACCTGAGCTCTTTCAGTGCCACTATTTCACAGGTCGGGAGTCCCAGTTCGGATGTCTATGCTTTGTGTCGGGCAGCTCTCCTGAGCAATGCGCTCTCCTGAACTGTAGTAGCCCAGTGTTTCCAGGTGCCTGTTCAGTTGTTTCTTCCAATCAGCCGCTAATATGCTGCATCAACAACCAGCCACTGTTATCTGGGCATGTTCAATAATGCTCGTGGTGCACAGTGTAAATGTCTGCAGCCACCAGAGCTCTAATGGTTATCACTATGCCCAATCCCATTGTTCACGGCCGTGTGCCATCTTGTCATCGCTCTCAGGTAATTCAGAGGTCCTCCTCCTCTCTTAATGGCATCCGGGGTTCAGTGTGACCATGCAAGTGCCTTCCACATTGACTTTACCTGTCTCATCTGCCTCTTAGTATTTACTTAGGCAGCCCACAGCCATCACATATGCTGCTCGGCAGGATTCGTCCTTCTCAAGCGACGCCAATGCGGCAGCGCATTTGTTCAAGGCGTTTCAGCCGCCGAATCAACGTTCACTCTCGGGTCGGGACCGTGGTGGTTTCTGCGTTGCCTGCGGCTCCCAGTCATCCCCTGCAGGGGCACAGGCAACGCGCGCGCTCGGGTGTTATGGGCTTAGCATGAGCATCTCCCCTGCTCTGCGGCATCCGCAATCACACGGCCACTTCACAGGCCCCCTTCAGAGCCGTTCCTCGGGGCTCGGCAACAGAATTCACCCGAGGTCGCAACACTGTTGCAGCAACTTGAGTGAGTGTCCCGGGTACAGTATTGATACTTTTTTGGCAGACTCAGTGCGTACGCGGCCCGCGGGCATCCGACAGCGTCGCCGGGTCTCAGGCAGGACGCACCCACAAGCCTACCATGGACACAGTGAGCATTTCTGCTCGGTATCTTGCAGTGTCGCCCTCCGGAGGGGCAGTTTCGCAGCACCGGGAGAGCTGCAGTATCACATTGGCATACTCGTGATCACGTTGTTCGTTTCTTTCGGGATCGGTCTTCGGTCCCTTTGTTAGTTGGCGTCCGCCATCTTGGAATTCACCGGTCCAGTCGTCCGCCACCCCACGTAACTCCAGGTCGTCAGATCCAACCGATTTCCTTGGGGACTGCCGCTCTCACAACGGGCCGCACAAGTTCCTAATCATGTGCCTGCTTTCTTGTCCGCCGCAAATGTGTAAAAATGCACTTCATCCTCGGATCAGCATACGGATGTGCGGGAGCCCCTACTCCTCCAAGTCCTTTCACATGGCGCTCAAGCCACGCCTAAGCAAATTGGCAACATTTCGTCGAAAAATGTGAAATGAATTGACTGCCCCGGTCAGAGACCAATACGGACGGAAATCGGTGTATGCGAACAATGTTTTCGAGGAACTCCTTGGCCAGGATTGAAGCTGAAGGTAAACCCTTTAAAGGAATAAAGTGGGCCATCTTGGAAAAAAGATCCACGATAACTAGAATGGTGTAAATCCATTGCATGGAGGTAGATCAGTAATAAAGTCTAACGACAAGGTGTGCCATGGTGTAGGCGGAATGTCTAAAGGTTGCAAGAGTCCAGCTGGTTTTCTCTTCTGACTTTTGTTTTGGGCGCAAATGCCACAAGGCATTACAAATGATTTAATATCCTTTCGCCAGGTGGGCCACCAGAATTGTCTCTTAATTTTAGCTTCAGTCTTTGCGATACCTGGGTGCCCCTCCATTAGGGTGTCATGATAACGGGAAATGACTAGCTCTTGTAGTTCCTTGTGTGGCAGAAATAGCCGCCCTTGGTAATAAGGCAGGTCATTGGTGACAGAGTAGTCCGGGCCTTTCTTTACCCAGTCCTGCAGGGCTGTAGGATCAAAGAGTTGCTGGACCTTTACCTGAATGTCCTCTAGTGTCTCTAGAGTAGTCATGCCAAGAATCCTTTGTTCGGAAATTATGGGTACTGGTTCTGGGTTTACTTCTGCCTCTCCCATTCCTATTCGAGATAAGGCGTCGGCTTTACCATTCTTACAACCAGGTCGATGGGTTATTACGAAATCGAACTCGGCAAAGAACAATGCCCATCGGAGTTGGCGTGACGATTAGGCCTTGGCTGTCTTTAAATACTGCAAGTTCCGGTGATCGGTGATCACAGTAATGGTATGCCTGGCACCGAGAAGATAGTGCCGCCAAGCCTTGAAGGCGGATTTAATGGCTAATAACTCCTTGTCGGTAATCGCATAGTTTAACTCGGGTGTCGAGAACTTTCTGGAGCAAAATGCTAGTGGGTGAAGCTGGCCAGTTTCAGGGTCCTTTTGGGACAGGACAGCTCCCATGGCTAAACTGGATGCATCAGTTTCCACTATGTACGGAAGTTCAGGGCGCGGGTGCTTTAATACAGGTGCAGACGTGAATTTCGCTTTCAGTTCTTGGAAGGCCTTTTCAGCTTCTTCAGTCCACATAAAGCGTTTATTTTTTCGCAAGAGTGCAGTAATGGGATGTACAATATGTGAGAAATCCGGGATGAATCTGCGGTAGAAATTGGCAAAGCCGAGCATGCTCTGCACTCCTTTTACTGAACTTGGTGATGGCCACTTAAGGATTGCGTCCACCTTTCGTGAGTCCATTCGGACTCTTCTTGGGGTCAGGATAAACCCAAGGAATTCAACTTCTGTGGCATGAAAAACGCATTTCTCCAGTTTTGCATATAGTTTGTGCTGGCGCAATTTCTCAAGAACTGCTCGGACGTGCTTTACATGGTCAGATTATGAAGCGGAGTACACTAGGATATCATCGATATATACGACAACACAAACGTCAATGAGTTCACGAAGGACATCGTTCATAAAGTATTGGAAGGGTGCTGGTGCATTGCACAACCCGAAGGGCATCACCTGGTATTCGAATAACCCGTACTTAGTCGCCCTCTTTTACACGTACCAGGTGGTATGCCCCCCGGAGATCTAATTGAGGGTATATGCAAGCTCCTTCACTTGGTCTAATAGTTCGGGGATCAGAGGCAATGGGTATCGGTTCTTAACAGTGATCTGGTTCAATGCGCGGTAGTCTATGCATGTTCTGAGGTCACCTTCCTTTTTGGGCACGAAGAACAAAGCTGAAGATGCAGGGGACTTGGATGGGCAAATGAAGCCATTAGCAAGTTACTGGTCTAGGTTTTGTCGTAGGTGAAGGTTCTCAGGTTCCGTAAGAGTGTAGATCCTGCTACAAGGGGGTTGTGCGCCGGATATGAGATCGATTTGACAATCATACGATCTGTGAGGTGGTAAGGTGTTTGCCTGTTCCTTCTGGAAGACATCCTGGAATTCTTGATATTCTGGAGGTAATTGCACGACTGATGTGGTACCTGTGGCCAGGCCTGCGTTCGAGTTTTACTTTGGGTAACAGGTTTGTGCACAATCCGGGAAGGTTATTCTCTTCTCTCGCCAATCAATACAAGGATTATGTGTTTCCAACCAAGGTATCCCCAGTATCATTTGGAACTGTGGGGCTTTGATTAGATCAAACAAAATACTCTCTCGATGCCCATCCTGACCCAATAGTGTCATCTCTGCGGTGGAATGAGTTACAGGCCCAGAGGCAATTTCAGTTCCATCGACTGTGGTGATGACATCTCAGGTGGTCTTTCGGCAGAGAGGTAGATTTATCCTGGAAGCCAATTCGTAGTCCACATAGTTTCCTATGGCCCCGCTATCAATGTATGCCTTTACCGCGTGCATACGTGATGGCTACCTTGGATCTACAAGGACCATTGGTATGATGAAATGCGAGGTCTGAGTATCCTTCTTCAAGCTTGGCAAGCGGACCTCTACGCTTGTCGGGAGTGGTCGTTTCCCCGAGTCTGACTCCATATGGCTTTTATCTGCAGCTCCTACCACCTTCTTGGGTGGTTTTACAGGGCAGTGCCGTAGAAAATGCCCAGAAGTTCCGCAATATAGACACAATTGCATTTGCCGTCTCCTTTCTCTTTCCTTCTGGGTCAAGGGTCCTTTAACCTCTCCAATTTGCATGGGTTCTGAGGCATCTGCTCCTTTGGGGTTGGCGTGGGTTTTGACCAACACCCGATTCTCAAACTTGGCTCGATCAGCCTTTCTGTTCTGAAGTCTGTGATCTAACTGGACCACTAAGTCTATATATTCAGCTCAGTCTTGAGGTGGGTTCACAACTTGAGCCAAGACATCCTTGAGTTCTCCTCGAAGCCCTCGATGGAATAACGTGATTCGTTTTACCTCGGGCCATCCGGTTTTCACTATCAACCTGTTAAAGGTTGCGATGTAGGATAGAAGGTCCTGGTTACCCTGTCGTAGGGACAAAAGTTCGTTATCCAGGGCCTGTCCTTGGGAGTGCCGGGCAAATAGTCTTTCCATGCTCGTTTGAAAGCCCTGAAAATCCCGAAGAATTGGGTCATCCTGATTAACTAGTGGAATAGACCAATCAGCTGCACTACCACTGAGATATGACAATACAAAGGCTACCTTGGCTTGATCGTTTGGGAAGGCTCCAGGTCTGCATAAAAAGTGCAAGCGGCATTGGTTCATAAACACGGCAAACCTTTTGGGGTCCCCGGCAAAGCGTTCGGGCGGAGCTAATGGAATAGTTCCTGGTAGGTTTATTTGCACAGGGTTGCTCGATGATACAGGAGCTGGAGTTCCCCCGAGTCCTGGTAGGGGTGTTTCTCCAGCCTGGCTTTGCAGTAGTTGCCTAGCAAGGTAATCAGTTCGCTCCTTTGACAAAATCGGTTCGCTCCTTTGACAAAATCAGTTCTCTCCTAAGGGCATTGGTTTCTTGACGGGCGGAATGCACTTTAGCCCTCAGTTCCCCTAGTAATTGGGCCAATTGGTCAGTTTCTGAGGTATCCATAACGCCCGGCTGGAAATTTGTGGGTAGGCTTCGCGTTCTGTTACACTCACCTGGCTCCCACGGGGGCGTCGATCTGAACTGGACACCTGAGATATTGCTATAAAGTTTGGTTGGTTCGTTCAGTTTGCCCATCAGTTTGATGGGGATGGCTTGTGGACAACCAGAGATCGATTTTGGCAATCAAACAATTTGCTCTAGGAACACAGAAGCGAGAGTTCATGCAGTTGGGAGTCCCTTCAGAGGGATGAAATGGGCCATTTTGGAGAATAAATCCACAACGACTAATATGTTGTTGTATCCATTGCAGGGTGGAAGATCTGTCATGAAGTCCATCGACAGGGTATGCCCGTTACGCTCACCTGGCTCCCACGGGGGCGTCGATCTGAACTGGACAGCTGTGGTCTCCACCAATGTGACGCGTAGTGCCGAGATGACAGACTGGACTGGCCCACTTAACTTTGTTTGCTTGGCCCGTAGGAGTATTCGTTTGCAAATGGAGAAAGGGAATTAACCACCCGTGGAGTTGAGTGTTAACCCCCCCGCTGTTCTCCCCACTGACCACCTTTAATGTCCCCTCTTATAGTCTCACCTGATGGTTTGGAAAGAAGAGCTCTTCATCCTGCTTTGAGCGCAGGGGCGCGTAGATAACCAGTTGCTCCACTGGTTCGAAGGAATTGGTGAGTTCCAGAACAATATTGACTCTGAGATTTCCAGCAAGACGCCGTAAGTATATGGTTCGTAAGAGTTCAAATGTCTGACTTTCACTCTTGTCCGATTCCTTGCAGGTTGCAGCTTGACTCTAGCGGAGAGTTCCTCGTGGCATCGGTAACATTCAGGTAAGGATTTGTATTAGCCAACACAGTTCGATAAATAATGTCAGAAAGTAACCTGTTGCTTTCTCCCTGATTCAGGTGCGGAGTGAAATTAGGAAGCCTCGGTGAAGGATGCCTCCGGCGGTAAAATGAGGTAAGTCTGTTGCGGTGAGAAGGGTTTCCCTTGTTTGACCCTTGGATTCACCTTGCTGTCCTTTTGTTTCCCCTTAGGGGCCGGGGTAGGGCGAAGATGAAAATGAAGGTTGCACCAACCCGTGAAGAGGAATAGTACCCCTGGCGGTAAAATCAGGTAAGTCTATGGGGGGTAACTAATATTGCCTCTTGTCTATTCCCTTTTCTCACCTTGCTGTTCTTGTGTCCCCCTTAGGTGCCGGAGTGCGGCAGGAACATGCAGAAGGGTGCAGTGGATCGTGAAGGTGCTGCGAAGACCGGTGAGTTCAGCGCGGCGCTGCAGCAGGAGAGGCTTTCTTTCAGCTCAAAGGCGCGGTGGCTCAGGAACTCAGGTAAGGATCAAAGGTATTGCTCTTGTGCTAACCTTTTCTTCTTCTTTTCCCTTTTCCTAGGAGCTCTAGACTCGAGGCGAGCATGGCAGAAGACTGGATGCAGACTTGCAGGCACGGTGAGCGTTACGCTGCTGGATGCAGAATAACGTGACGCGTGTGCTGCTCCTCGGGCGTGGTTTAAATAGCCCCCAAATTAGTTCCAGGTAAGTATTCCTCCCCAGCCCCACCCGAGTAAAAAAATAGTCCCTAGGTAAACTAGTCCCTCCAAGCCTCCTTTGGCTTGGAGCTCTTGCAGCATGGTCTGCAGCAGGTAAGTTTGCAGCATGGTCTGCATCAGGTAAGTTTTACCCTATGAGCCTGGCGCCTATGGCGCCAGGACTGACTCTCCATATGAGCCTGGCGCCATAGGCGCCAGGACTGCACCCAAATAGCCCCTAGTAGGGGTTGTTGGGCTTGCTTGAAATAACTTGATGCCTGCTTCCGGGGTTGCTGGACTTAGTCTGGTTCCCCGGGGGTAGGCATCCTGACAATGCCATGCTGCTGGCGGTACTGTTAGGGGATGTAGTAAGCCAGCAGGGTTCTGTTTCTGAGACTTGTGTTGTGCACAGACACCGCAGATTTCAATAAATTGGGTGATGTCTTTTCGCCAGGTTGGCCACCAGTAGTTTTGTTTTACCTTAGCCTGAGTTTTGGCTATTCCTGGGTGTCCTTCCACTAATGAATCGTGGTAATTTGTGATGATTTGCTTTTGCGGTTCTTGGTCTTTGACATATAATCGTCCTTGGAAATACGGTAGATTGTCTTTGATGGTGTACTGGTCACCTTTTAACAGCCATTCCTGTTGTGTTGATTTGTCCATCAGGTATTGCAAACTGGTTCTTTGGTCATCGACACGCGGCAGCTATTCTGGTTTGAATACTTTCCTCAGGAATTATGGCCACGGGGTTGGATGCTGTAAAAGCCTCTTTTACTTCACTCATGCATGATAGAGCGTCTGCTTTCCCATTGCGTACTCCAGGTCTATAAGTGATAATAAAATCATATTCCGCGAAAAAAGAGTCCAACGAAGTTGACGCGAGGATTGTGCTTTGGCGGTTTTCAAATATTGCAATTACAGTGGTCCGTGATGACAGTGACCGTATGCCTCGCCCCAAAAAGGTAATGTCTCCAGGCCTTGAATGCTGCTTTAATCGCCAGTAATTCCTTATCTGTGATTGCGTAGTTCAACTCGGAAGGCTGAAAATTTGCGGGACCAGAATGCAACGGGGTGTAGTTGTCCTGTTCCAGGGTCTCGTTGTGACAATACTGCTCCCATGGCTATTTTTCAAGCATCTGTCTCAACTATGTAAGGTAGGTCTGGTCGTGGGTGTCGAAGGACTGGTGCTGTAGTGAATTCTAGTTTCAACTTCTGGAAGGCTTTTTCAGCTTCTGTCGACCAATGGAACTTTAGATTTTTCTTTAACAAGGAGGTAATTGGATGTACAATTTGTGAAAACCCAGGTATAAACCAACGTTAAAAGTTGGCGAATACGAGCACGCGCACTCCTTTCGTGGATGCTGGTGAGGGCCATTGGAGGATTGCATCCACCTTTCGTGTATCCATATGTACGCCTTGTGGTGTGAGCATGAAACCGAGAAACTCGACCTCGGTTACATGGAAAAACATTTTTCCAACTTTGCATACAATTGGTGTTATCGAAGCTTCTCTAAGACTGCCCGGACATGGCCTACATGTTCATCCATGGAATTTGAGTAGATAAGAATGTCGTCAATGTAAACAAGAACGCAAACGTCCAGTAGTCGACAGAGTACATCATTCATAAAGAATTGGAATGCTGCGGGGGCATTGCATAGCCCGAAGGGCATGACCTGGTATTCAAAGATGCCATACTTCATGCGGAAGGCCGTTTTCCACTCGTCTCCCTCTTTTACTCTTACAAGATGGTATGCTCCTCTTAAATCCAGTTTTGTGCAGGTTTGAGCATGTTTCACTTGGTCCAGGAGCTCTGGTATAAGTGGGAAAGGATCTCGTCCTTTTTTACTGTGTTCTGATTGATGGGTCTATAGCCGATGCATGTTCTTAAGTTCCCTTCCTTTTTAGGCACGAAGAATAAGGCCGAGGAGGCAGGTCACTTGGACGGGCGAATGAAACCGTTCGCCAGGTACTGATCCAGGTAAGTTCTAAGATGCTGATTTTCCTGTTCTGTCAGTGTGTAAATTCGGCTGCAAGGGATCTGGGCTCTGGGTACAAGATCTATTTCACAATCGTATTGTCTGTGTGGGGGCATAACGTTGGCTTGCTCTTTTTTGAAGACATCCTGGTCATCTTGGTATTCAAGCGGTAAGGAGCTGATGAGGCCAAACACGATTCCTTTCTTCGGTTTCAGGTTGATGTCATCTTTTTTGTAACATGTGTCAGCACAATCATGAAGAAACGTCAGAACTTGTTTTCGCCAGTCGATCCTAGGATTGTGGGTCTCCAGCCAGGGCATTCCCAATATCATCTAGAACTGAGAAGCACCAATGAGATCGAAAGTAATCTCCTCTTGATGCCCGTCCTGTCACAGAAGCTTGACTTTCTTAGTGTATTGTGTCACCGGGCCGGATGATAGCTGAGAACCATCCACAGCAGTGACGTTTTCCAATTTCTGCTTCTGTCAGAGAGGAAGGCCTATTCGGAGAGCCAAATCTTGGTCAATGTAGTTACCCACAGCTCCACAATCAAAATATACCTCGAAGGCATGTATTTTTGATGGTTGCTTGTGATTCACCAAAAGCACTGGAAGGACTAGATGTGAGGTCTGTATGGATTCCTTTTTCATGCTCGACAAGCGGACCCCTACACTTGCCGGGCATTGGCATTTCCTGAGTGATGTTCTTCTTCTTCATCAGTTTTGTCTGTTGCCCCAACTGTTTTCTTGGGTGGTTTTACCGGGCAGTCACGGAGGAAGTGACCTGCTTGTCCACAATATAAACAAAGCTGCTGTTGTCTTCTTTTTTCCCTTTCTGCTTTGGTAAGGGGACTTCGTAATCCACCAATTTGCATTGGCTCAGACTGTTCATGTGGTTTAGTCTGATTCTCACAAGGTCGTACGTAAACTGACCGTCCCTCTGATCTACCTCGATCCATTTTCCGATTCTGCAACCTATGATCGAGTTGCACAGTCCTGTCTATGTAGTCTGCACACCTCTCAGGGGATTCACCACTTGTGCCAACATATCATTAAGTTCTCCACGTAACCTTTGGTAAACGAGTGTAGTCCTCTTCTTTTCTGGTCAGTTGGTCTGGGCTATGAGACGATTGAATGTTGCAATATAGATCTTGACTCCCTTGTCTGAGTAACAACAATTTGTTGTGCAGAGCTTGTCCTTGAGTATGACGGGCAAACAATTTCTCCATCTCATGTTGGAAATTCCCAAAGTTCCAGAGTAAAGGGTCATCTTGATTTACCAAAGGTATTGACCAGTCCGCTGCACTACCTCCTAAATACGAGAGTACAAACGCCACTTTGGCTTGGTCATTAGGAAAGGCTCCTGGTCTGCACAAGAAATGAAGGCGACATTGGTTCATAAATACAGCAAACTTGTTTGGGTCACTGATAAAGCGTTTGGGAGGGGTTAGAGGCACTGCTCCTGGAAGAACCATCTGAACCAGTGTTGATTGTTGTGGTGTGGAAGAATGAGAAGAATCACGTTCGGGAGGAGCTAGAGGCACTGCTCCTGGAAGAACCACCT
Organism: Ambystoma mexicanum; assembly: GCF_040938575.1. Classification (NCBI taxonomy): domain Eukaryota; kingdom Metazoa; phylum Chordata; class Amphibia; order Caudata; family Ambystomatidae; genus Ambystoma; species Ambystoma mexicanum. The sequence continues at coordinate 1,393,651,631 of NC_090931.1, forward strand.
GAACCGGTGTTGATTGTTGTGGTGTGGAAGAATGAGAAGAATCGGTCACTCCAGGCAGTGGAACCTGTCCTGCTTGTGCTTGTAGCATTTGTCTTGCTAATTCGTCAGTTCTTTGTCGAGTTACAATAAGATCCCTCCGTAATGCATTGGTTTCCTGTCTTGAAGCAGGTACTTCAGCCCGTAATTCCCTTAGTAAGAGGGCTAACTGATCTGTTTCTGATGTTTCCAATATACTCAGGCAGAGAGTATTAGAAGCTTCGCGTTCTGTTATGCTCACCTGGTCTCTGCGTAGGCGTTGGGGCACGATTGCAGCCTCCCTGAACTTGAATCACCCCCTTCAGGCCTCTCCCTCAGTAGAAAAGCTGTGAGCGGTGGTACGTGGTGATACTGCTCCTGCGTGGAGATAAGAGTGTGTGAGTGCGTCAATCTGTGATTGTTGTACCTCTCGCACCCTTCACCCCAAAGTACGGTTTCTGTGAGCATACACCGGCCCATAAAGCTCACCTGTGAATTATGGAAGATAAGCTCTCCGTCCTGCTACTTCTGGCAGGGGCGTGTCGAATGGGATCTAGTTCCTTCACTGATCCCTGATAAGGATTAGTCCAGTCCAGCTGCGACTATGCTTCTCCTTATGATTGGTAAGTCTTTCCTGAACTCATGTGATGCTGTTCGTTCTGATTAATGTCTTTATATGTTGCTCCTATTTTCTCTCTTCTGTTTTCTTCCCTTAGATGGAAATGCGGCCTCAATGCAGCTGTGAGACGCGAGACACGGCCGGATGGAAGATAGATGCTACCACAATGTTCGACAGCAGGTAAGTATTGGTTTAAGGAAAAGCGCGAAGTATGGCGAAGCGCAACCTTAAACTGACTGTTTTTTCGATGTCTAACCTGATCTTCTGTTTTTCCTTGTAGGCGCTGCTGTCGACGATGGAAAGTGTTGTGCTGCGGTGCCAAGATGCAGATTCGGCGTTCCGGAAAGTGTAAAGATGAATACTTGGTTCGCCGAAGAGATGTACCGGTAAGAACAGCTTCCCCCAGTTGGTAAGTATGCTGGCAGGAAGCAGGATGTCCAGGAAGCAGGACCTTCAAAGGTAAGTCTGACCTCAGGCGACGGTGAGCATTGCGCTGCTTGCAAGTGCAGAATAACGCGAAGCGTCTGTCTTGAGGTTCAGGGCAGCTTATATAGCTGAGATCGTGGGCACACCCATTAGGGCCGGCTCACTAGCCACACCCTGCCACTCCTAGAGAGTGAGCACGTGCAAAGGCAATCCATTAGCAGCCACAACAAAGAATGCACTTGGGGCTGCTTAATGGATGGAATGTTCAAGATTAATGCATCCTGCTTAATGGATGGAATGTTCAAGTTTAATGCATCTGAAGTGCTATGTCCATAATAAAAGCTTTTTGGTGTTAAATGGATGTTCCTGTTTACTTTTGTTCATGAGCCTGGCGCCAAAGGCTCCAGTACAGTGTCCACCCAGGTCTCCTGTGCATGCGACCCCTGCATGCCTGTGCCCCTGACTTCATGACCATGACAGCGGAGTGGGCTATGTTGGATCTAATTCTACAGCAATTTGTCAAGCTTAATGAGGCCATTGGGGACTTGGATGCTAAACTATGAGATGCATAAACCGCGGTGCTGGCAGTGAAGACGGGCGTGAGCAGGCTGGTGAATAAGCTGACAGAGGTGGATGGGAGAGTGGGGCGAGTAGAGGAGGTAGCAGACAAGATATTCACGCTTCAGGCACAACTGGAGGAAGTGAAGGTGGCGCAAAACGAGTTGGAGGATAGAAGCAGGCACTGTAACATACGCTGCTTTAGCTTCCCAGAGAAAGTGGAGGAAGGGGACCCAGGGGCATTCCTGGAGAAGTGGATACTATCAGTCTTGAAATAGGAGCTGACCAGACATCTGCAGATCCAGAGACCGCATAGGGTCAGGTGACGAAATGGGAGAAATGCAAGACCGCCTCAGCCCCTCATCGCATGCCTCCTAAGATATCAGCAAGTGTGACAGATTCTGACTTTGTCCAAAAAAGGAAACACCACGGTAAGGGAAGGTCATAAAATATACATATCAGCGGACTACTCCAGGGAGACGACGGAGACTAGAAAGAAATTCCTGGCATCCAGACCACGACTGAAAAAGTTGGACATACGATATGGACTGCTTAACCCTGCTACAATGCTGATAACAAAAGAGAACGTTGGAATTCAGGGAACCAGCGATGCTGGGGGACTTCATAAAAGAACAGTTGCCAGTATTGATGGAAATGTCTCAGCTGGAGCTGTGAGGAAGCTGAAGGTGTCTCACCTGCTAGTCCCCGGGGATCTGCCATCCAGGTGGCCAGGACACGGCCATCGCTATTGGATCCAGTTTCTGGGGATGGACCAGTGCTGGAGGATCACCTAAATGGGGGGGTCCTCGGGGAGTGGAAGTGGGACACCGATGGGTGAGGCGCGGTAACCCCTTCCCTATAACACCCTTTCCCCATCCTACCCCATATGATATTCAGAAGTTCTACCCCCCTTTTCCAACACAAACACTTTCCTACACAGTGACAGACAACAGACTAGCACACAAGTCGTTTGCCTGACATGTCCCAACACAAGGGTCCGGCAGAGTCAGGCAATTGACAATAACTACGCACACCTGACAGCCCTTTCCCTTCCCCACAGGGATAAAAGGCAGAGCACGAAAGCACACTTCGAGCAAAGCTGAACGCACTTGGAAGTAGCTATTCCAGACCGGCAGTTCAAACAGAGGAGAAAGGCAGAGAAACCTGGAGGGATGACGAGGAGGAATTTGCCATGGTCCATTTCAACTCAGACCCGCAAAGCCTCCGAAAGGGAAATTATAAGACCGGGCAGTCCAGCTGGCATGTGGTATGACAGATGTCAATGACACACGGGGCCCTCCGGTGCTGATAGCCAAAGCGGGGAGACGTGTGTGCCACTGTAGTGCCATCCTTGACTCCTGTGAGAAACTCATGGTGACACTAGTAAGACAGACACAAGTGATTACAGTTCAAGGGTTTTTATTGAACAACTGAACATTGAATGTTTGTATGCGGGTTGGAAAAACACTTAATCTAAATCTAAGATGGAAGCAAGCATCGACCATCAGATGAAAATAAGGCAGTTCTAGTGGCGTCAAGTCAAATAATAAAAGAGCCTGTACTAAAAAACCTATTGCCAAACCTAACAACTAATACAAGAAAGGGTGTGGTGTAGTTCACAAGAAAATTGACAAGGGGGGTCCTGGGAGTCTCTCTGCCAGACATTAGTCCTGGTTACGAGAGACTTACCCAGAGTCTTTAGCTCACTATCTTTCACAGAGAAGAAATATCCCAAACATATCAGTCTTTGTCCTGCCCTGGGGCAGTCCAGCACCGAAATGCTAGGCAATTCTCCTCTGAACAAGAGTACCAACAGCATCCCCAGACACGTGTTTCGGTCTGGTTGGACCTCATCAGTAGGGAGGAGCTATGCCTCTCTAAGAATAGTGAGCAAGGGGTCCACGTCTGGATTCCCCTAGTAACTTAGGGTGAGACCCAAAGTTACTTGAATATGCAAATTGACAAGGGGGGTCCTGGGAGTCTCTCTGCCAGACATTAGTCCTGGTTACGAGAGACTTACCCAGAGTCTTTAGCTCACTATCTTTCACAGAGAAGAAATATCCCAAACATATCAGTCTTTGTCCTGCCCTGGGGCAGTCCAGCACCGAAATGCTAGGCAATTCTCCTCTGAACAAGAGTACCAACAGCATCCCCAGACACGTGTTTCGGTCTGGTTGGACCTCATCAGTAGGGAGGAGCTATGCCTCTCTAAGAATAGTGAGCAAGGGGTCCACGTCTGGATTCCCCTAGTAACTTAGGGTGAGACCCAAAGTTACTTGAATATGCAAATTGACAAGGGGGGTCCTGGGAGTCTCTCTGCCAGACATTAGTCCTGGTTACGAGAGACTTACCCAGAGTCTTTAGCTCACTATCTTTCACAGAGAAGAAATATCCCAAACATATCAGTCTTTGTCCTGCCCTGGGGCAGTCCAGCACCGAAATGCTAGGCAATTCTCCTCTGAACAAGAGTACCAACAGCATCCCCAGACACGTGTTTCGGTCTGGTTGGACCTCATCAGTAGGGAGGAGCTATGCCTCTCTAAGAATAGTGAGCAAGGGGTCCACGTCTGGATTCCCCTAGTAACTTAGGGTGAGACCCAAAGTTACTTGAATATGCAAATTGACAAGGGGGGTCCTGGGAGTCTCTCTGCCAGACATTAGTCCTGGTTACGAGAGACTTACCCAGAGTCTTTAGCTCACTATCTTTCACAGAGAAGAAATATCCCAAACATATCAGTCTTTGTCCTGCCCTGGGGCAGTCCAGCACCGAAATGCTAGGCAATTCTCCTCTGAACAAGAGTACCAACAGCATCCCCAGACACGTGTTTCGGTCTGGTTGGACCTCATCAGTAGGGAGGAGCTATGCCTCTCTAAGAATAGTGAGCAAGGGGTCCACGTCTGGATTCCCCTAGTAACTTAGGGTGAGACCCAAAGTTACTTGAATATGCAAATTGACAAGGGGGGTCCTGGGAGTCTCTCTGCCAGACATTAGTCCTGGTTACGAGAGACTTACCCAGAGTCTTTAGCTCACTATCTTTCACAGAGAAGAAATATCCCAAACATATCAGTCTTTGTCCTGCCCTGGGGCAGTCCAGCACCGAAATGCTAGGCAATTCTCCTCTGAACAAGAGTACCAACAGCATCCCCAGACACGTGTTTCGGTCTGGTTGGACCTCATCAGTAGGGAGGAGCTATGCCTCTCTAAGAATAGTGAGCAAGGGGTCCACGTCTGGATTCCCCTAGTAACTTAGGGTGAGACCCAAAGTTACTTGAATATGCAAATTGACAAGGGGGGTCCTGGGAGTCTCTCTGCCAGACATTAGTCCTGGTTACGAGAGACTTACCCAGAGTCTTTAGCTCACTATCTTTCACAGAGAAGAAATATCCCAAACATATCAGTCTTTGTCCTGCCCTGGGGCAGTCCAGCACCGAAATGCTAGGCAATTCTCCTCTGAACAAGAGTACCAACAGCATCCCCAGACACGTGTTTCGGTCTGGTTGGACCTCATCAGTAGGGAGGAGCTATGCCTCTCTAAGAATAGTGAGCAAGGGGTCCACGTCTGGATTCCCCTAGTAACTTAGGGTGAGACCCAAAGTTACTTGAATATGCAAATTGACAAGGGGGGTCCTGGGAGTCTCTCTGCCAGACATTAGTCCTGGTTACGAGAGACTTACCCAGAGTCTTTAGCTCACTATCTTTCACAGAGAAGAAATATCCCAAACATATCAGTCTTTGTCCTGCCCTGGGGCAGTCCAGCACCGAAATGCTAGGCAATTCTCCTCTGAACAAGAGTACCAACAGCATCCCCAGACACGTGTTTCGGTCTGGTTGGACCTCATCAGTAGGGAGGAGCTATGCCTCTCTAAGAATAGTGAGCAAGGGGTCCACGTCTGGATTCCCCTAGTAACTTAGGGTGAGACCCAAAGTTACTTGAATATGCAAATTGACAAGGGGGGTCCTGGGAGTCTCTCTGCCAGACATTAGTCCTGGTTACGAGAGACTTACCCAGAGTCTTTAGCTCACTATCTTTCACAGAGAAGAAATATCCCAAACATATCAGTCTTTGTCCTGCCCTGGGGCAGTCCAGCACCGAAATGCTAGGCAATTCTCCTCTGAACAAGAGTACCAACAGCATCCCCAGACACGTGTTTCGGTCTGGTTGGACCTCATCAGTAGGGAGGAGCTATGCCTCTCTAAGAATAGTGAGCAAGGGGTCCACGTCTGGATTCCCCTAGTAACTTAGGGTGAGACCCAAAGTTACTTGAATATGCAAATTGACAAGCGGGGTCCTGGGAGTCTCTCTGCCAGACATTAGTCCTGGTTACGAGAGACTTACCCAGAGTCTTTAGCTCACTATCTTTCACAGAGAAGAAATATCCCAAACATATCAGTCTTTGTCCTGCCCTGGGGCAGTCCAGCACCGAAATGCTAGGCAATTCTCCTCTGAACAAGAGTACCAACAGCATCCCCAGACACGTGTTTCGGTCTGGTTGGACCTCATCAGTAGGGAGGAGCTATGCCTCTCTAAGAATAGTGAGCAAGGGGTCCACGTCTGGATTCCCCTAGTAACTTAGGGTGAGACCCAAAGTTACTTGAATATGCAAATTGACAAGGGGGGTCCTGGGAGTCTCTCTGCCAGACATTAGTCCTGGTTACGAGAGACTTACCCAGAGTCTTTAGCTTACTATCTTTCACAGAGAAGAAATATCCCAAACATATCAGTCTTTGTCCTGCCCTGGGGCAGTCCAGCACCGAAATGCTAGGCAATTCTCCTCTGAACAAGAGTACCAACAGCATCCCCAGACACGTGTTTCGGTCTGGTTGGACCTCATCAGTAGGGAGGAGCTATGCCTCTCTAAGAATAGTGAGCAAGGGGTCCACGTCTGGATTCCCCTAGTAACTTAGGGTGAGACCCAAAGTTACTTGAATATGCAAATTGACAAGGGGGGTCCTGGGAGTCTCTCTGCCAGACATTAGTCCTGGTTACGAGAGACTTACCCAGAGTCTTTAGCTCACTATCTTTCACAGAGAAGAAATATCCCAAACATATCAGTCTTTGTCCTGCCCTGGGGCAGTCCAGCACCGAAATGCTAGGCAATTCTCCTCTGAACAAGAGTACCAACAGCATCCCCAGACACGTGTTTCGGTCTGGTTGGACCTCATCAGTAGGGAGGAGCTATGCCTCTCTAAGAATAGTGAGCAAGGGGTCCACGTCTGGATTCCCCTAGTAACTTAGGGTGAGACCCAAAGTTACTTGAATATGCAAATTGACAAGGGGGGTCCTGGGAGTCTCTCTGCCAGACATTAGTCCTGGTTACGAGAGACTTACCCAGAGTCTTTAGCTCACTATCTTTCACAGAGAAGAAATATCCCAAACATATCAGTCTTTGTCCTGCCCTGGGGCAGTCCAGCACCGAAATGCTAGGCAATTCTCCTCTGAACAAGAGTACCAACAGCATCCCCAGACACGTGTTTCGGTCTGGTTGGACCTCATCAGTAGGGAGGAGCTATGCCTCTCTAAGAATAGTGAGCAAGGGGTCCACGTCTGGATTCCCCTAGTAACTTAGGGTGAGACCCAAAGTTACTTGAATATGCAAATTGACAAGGGGGGTCCTGGGGATGGACCAGTGCTGGAGGATCACCTAAATGGGGGGGTCCTCGGGGAGTGGAAGTGGGACACCGATGGGTGAGGCGCGGTAACCCCTTCCCTATAACACCATTTCCCCATCCTACCCCATATGATATTCAGAAGTTCTACCCCCCTTTTCCAACACAAACACTTTCCTACACAGTGACAGACAACAGACTAGCACACAAGTCGTTTGCCTGACATGTCCCAACACAAGGGTCCGGCAGAGTCAGGCAATTGACAATAACTACGCACACCTGACAGCCCTTTCCCTTCCCCACAGGGATAAAAGGCAGAGCACGAAAGCACACTTCGAGCAAAGCTGAACGCACTTGGAAGTAGCTATTCCAGACCGGCAGTTCAAACAGAGGAGAAAGGCAGAGAAACCTGGAGGGATGACGAGGAGGAATTTGCCATGGTCCATTTCAACTCAGACCCGCAAAGCCTCCGAAAGGGAAATTATAAGACCGGGCAGTCCAGCTGGCATGTGGTATGACAGATGTCAATGACACACGGGGCCCTCCGGTGCTGATAGCCAAAGCGGGGAGACGTGTGTGCCACTGTAGTGCCATCCTTGACTCCTGTGAGAAACTCATGGTGACACTAGTAAGACAGACACAAGTGATTACAGTTCAAGGGTTTTTATTGAACAACTGAACATTGAATGTTTGTATGCGGGTTGGAAAAACACTTAATCTAAATCTAAGATGGAAGCAAGCATCGACCATCAGATGAAAATAAGGCAGTTCTAGTGGCGTCAAGTCAAATAATAAAAGAGCCTGTACTAAAAAACCTATTGCCAAACCTAACAACTAATACAAGAAAGGGTGTGGTGTAGTTCACAAGAAAAGAAAGAAGTGTACTCAAATAATAAGGCAGGCTCCGGTGGCTTGGGTCTCCCTTCCCCAAGTTTTAGACACGGGATAGGATGGGAGCTTGCAATACAGAAAAGTCTCTGGCTTCTCCAGCACGAGACAGCGGATCCAATGGCATTTCTCAGGACCGTTGATGGCTAAGTCTTGTTTCCTTCTTGCCTCCGGGCCTGAAGTGTTCAAACCACAAAACAAAAAGTTATTTTAACAAATGAAAGTTTGTTTCCAAAGTTCAAAAGAGGGTGATGCTTTCACCCCTGGTTCCCGCTTTTCTAGGCTGACCCTTTTCTTATCGTACTTTATAATATATCACAGTTCAGTAGGGTGAGGGCTTCACTCCTGGGTCCCTGCTTCTGGGCTGACCCCTTTTCAATAGTATTTCTTTGCCTCTCTTATTCCTTTCTCATTAGATTTTGAGTGATGGCTTCACCCTGGATCTCCCTCGTTCGGGGTCGGACCTCTCGCGATTGCCAGTGTTGAGTTTAGCTTCATCCCGGATCTCCCTCGTCCGGGCTCGGACCCTTCTCTGTGCTTTCTGCTGGTTTCAAATGTTTGCAGGAGTTGCGTCCCTTTTCCTTATCTATTGTACAGGATTCACTTCCCTTGCTTTCATGCCAATTCACAAATCAAAGTCTTTCGAATGTACTAGGCTTTTGCTCGACCCTTGCGTATGACCACTTTGAGTTCCTTTGGTGGCCTTCCTATGGCCTTCTGGTTTCTGTAGTTCTATTCTAGCAGGGAGTAACCAGCACTTCTTGAGTTAGCACCCACGTGGTGCCAGTTTCCCTCTTCAGCTGGTCTCCCCTTAACACTTTTTATAGTTAATTCACAGTTCATGGACTATAGTTCAAAAACTTGCCACTTTGCGATTCTCACTCAACACAGCCCGGTTCTTATCGGTTCTCCCCTCGACTCACCAGCAGTTATGAACTGCTTGGCTGTTGGCTTATTTGGAGTCAAGGCCGCTACCACTGGCGCAGGAGCCTCCTCTGCTCCACCTTATCTGCATAGGCTTGCTGCATGTACCGTTGACATCTGCAGCAGGACACTTGTGCTTTTGTTCGCCGTCTTAGATTCCCCCCCACGAAGGTTCCACGGGCCTAGGACAAAAAGGCCAAGGTCACTTCTTTCCCTCTTGTTTCCTGCCGCCTTTCTCCTTCTCTTGGAATGCTGCGCCATATTAGCCGTCTCTTTGTGCTGTCTGCCAATTGCCTGACCTTGCCTGACCCCTGGGTTGGGACATGTCAGGCACACAGATTTAACATTAGTATGTTGTCTATTGTGATGTGAAAGAATGTTTGTGTCAGAAAATGAGGGGGTTGGCATGTCAATATAGCCTATGGGACGAAATAGGGAAGGTTGGGAACATGGATGAAAATAACCGGGATGGAGAACGGAACATTAGGGATTGGAGTGATTCAGGAAAAAGGGTAGTCAGAGGGACCGAATTCTTGAAGCAGACGGGAATAACTGAGATCGTAAAATAGTACAGGGGGTTATGGAAACAGTAGTATGTTACCTGAGCAGGTGGGGATTGTAGGAAAGAATAATCAAAGGGATAGGAAGAAGAATGCTTGGGAGTATTAGGATAGTGAACCAGATGACAGGGTTTTTGGGAGAGACGGTTTATGAACATGACATGGTTTGATATCCTAAGGGATCGGTTCCATCTGGAAGGGCTAGTGGGTTTGGGTAGGAGAGATTTAATTGGAGGAGGTGAGGCAGATGTAGTGTAGCCTATAAAGGCTTCGGAGATCTCATATGCCTCTCCTTCCTTGGCATATTACCCCGTTTTACCTGGGGCATTCCCCTGACATAACCCTGGGGCCCTTCACCCAGGTGATCCTCCCTTGCTTGTCCACCCCCAGGGTTGGGATCTGAGAGAGCCAGCCCTCCCCAGGCCACCTCAATAAGGGTTTCCCAAGGTCTACCTGAGAGAATACCCTCAGGTTTCTCACATACCCTTCCCCAATGCTGGTTGGACTGCGATGTTTCATTGGGAAATTCCATCACGGGACATCCAGACTGCTGGTCCAAGCCTCCCAGCATGTAACCTGGATGGTTATCGTTAGGACTCTTGCCCCTTTCTTGGTTAATTATGGTTAGTCCAGAAGATGGATTCAAGATTTCTTCCACCTGCTCTCTCTCTCTCCATTTTCCTTTCCCTTTCCTGAGCGTCTATTAGCTCCTTCTCTAAATTGTCAGGGTCGACCTCCATATTGTGGCCCCACTCTCTACAGAGCAGGCACTGTTCTAAATGCAAGGTCTCTGACTCATCCAAGGATATCATGGATGTTGACCCTCTCTTGTTCTTATTCAGGGGTCTAAAATAACATTTCCGGGTGTTAGAGTTCTTTGGAGTTTGCTCTACTCCAGTTGGTTCACCCTCTATTTCCCCAACTTTGTAGTAAGAAGGGAGTTCCTGAATTTCCTTCTCGATAGAAGGGATTTTAAAATGTTCACTTGAGGCTTTGCAATGTGGTATTTCTCCCAGGATGTTATACATTGGGTTTTGTTTGGGTATTTTCCTCCGCTAGGGTTCATTAGATGTTTCATTTTCTACCCCTCCCAATTTTTTCTTTTCCTTGTTTCTACCAATGTAGGACTTCGACGTACCTTGGACTGAATTCGCTAGTAACTTCGCAAGCAATGGATTTTTGTATTTCAGCTGTCAAGGAAAGGGGTGGTTCATTAGATTTTCCTATCCCAATGTTACGGGATCTGGGCCTTCAGACAAGAGGAATGGATGCTGTATCAGAGGTTTAGTGGGAAGGGGAGACCAGCTACAGAGGGAAAGCGGCACCACGAGAGACTCTGGTGGAGCCCCATATGAGAGAAACTACTAGTACCAGAAGGCTGTAGGAGGTCCCGCGAAATAGGTAAAAGTGGTTATACAGCCTGTCGAGCAAAATCCTTGCACAATCGAAAGACTGATCAACAAGCATTTTGAAAGCAAGGGAAGTGAATCCCGCTTTGAGAGAAAGCAAGGGATGTCAATACCGCAATGAGAGAAAACAAGGGAAGTGAATCCCGTAACACTTGAGAGTAAAGTGAAAAGGAAGTCAAGAGGGGTCCGAGCCTGACCGAGGGAGATCCAGGGGTGAAGCCATCACCCAAGCAAAATACATTGAGAAATTGAGGGAGGAGAAATCATGCAAGAAGGGTCCAAGCCCAAGTGAGGGAGATCCAGGGATGAAACCATCAACCAAGAATATAAAGAGAGAATTGATAAAGGAACTTTGATATATTTGTGGAATACGATACAAGAAGGGTCAGCACCTAGAAGGGGGGGGGGCAAGGGTTAAATCGTCACCCTATGTGAAACTGTGATGAGCGATTGAGAAGGATTGACTCCGAGAATGGGGGAACCAAGGGGTGATCCCGTCACCCAGCGAACATTGGAAACAAACTTTCATTTGTTAAAGGAACTCTAGTTTTTGTTATTTGGCCACATCAGGCCTCGAAGGCAAGAGACTTTCACAGGAAAAGAGAGTTGGCCATCGACTGCCCTGAGAACTGCCAGTGGAACTGTCGTCTCGTGCTGGAGAAGCCCAAGACTACTGTACTCCAAGCTCCGATCTTACCCCGTGTCCAAAACATGGGGAAGGAAGACCCAGGCTATCGCATCCTGACATATTATTTGATAACACTTTGTTCTTTTCTTGAGAACTATCCCACACCTCTTTTTGTATTAGTTGTGAGGTTTATCAGTAGGTTTTATAGTGTAGGCCCTTTTCATTTTGACACAACACTGCTAGGACTGCCTTATTTTTTATTTAATGGTTGACGCTTGTTCCTATTTTAGATTTAGGTTTAGGATAGGTGTTTTTCCAACCTGCATACAGAATACATTGTTCAATAAACACCATTGAACTGTGATCACTTGTGTCTGTCTTACTTGTCAGCATAGGGTCTTCACACAGTGCATGGCAGAACATTTCCACTTTCAGGGGCAGCGGAGCGCGACTGGCTGTTCGCCCTATAGTGACTAGAGCCCCCCCATCAGAGGGCAGTGCCCCACAGAAGTAGTTCAGAGAGCGACGGGATTCAGCGGTTCTGGCACTTACAGAGCATACTTCCATGGTGTGGGAGAGACTAGGTGTGCTGGGAAAAAGCTAGTGGCACGGAACTGTAAATTTGTTTTTGGAGGAACGATTAGTGACATCTACTGGCCACTGGTAGGATACTGGTATATCATTAAAAGAGGTTGACTGTTGTTGAACAGTGCACCGACATCAGCTTCAGCTGAATACGTGACAGGCTCATCCCCAAGAAAAACTGGCAAGCTGTTGGACAATAAACTATCAATGGCCCACTGTGTTAATTCTGCATGATTAAAGTACTGTGATGGCGGCAGGCCCAGGTTTCCTGTGTGTTACCCACCTTTATAGGCACAGTGAGAATTTGGAGCATTGCAATGAGTAAACAAAACAGCAGCTCCAGTGAAGAGTGCGAAGGGCCCCACTGGAGCCACAACAGGCTCCAACCCAGCCTTGGTGACATTATACAGAAAGCTTTATGCGCAGGCCTGGGACCCAGCTAAAACAGATGAGCCTGGTGGAAGACTGGTTAGTGTTCTCCCAGGCGATGGAGGAGCTGAGAGGCAGCTCAGATGATGCTAGAAGAATCAAAGGGGGAAGGAAGAAAACCTGCAGGGTTTGCAGTGCCCAGGACTCCCCACACAAAGAATGAGGTTGCAAAAAGAAGGCAACAAGGTTAAGGGAAGGAGTGGCAGGAAGCCACTGCAAGCAGCTTGGACAAGCAAGGTTAAGGGAACTGGCAGGAGTCATCAGACGAAGAGGCTCATAAAAACACAGTCATCCTCGAGTGAGGCCCAGAAGAGCAAAGCTTCCAGGAAAAGGAAACGGGCAGAGGAGCAGGAGGTAGACAGGGATGAGTTTGAGCCTGACACACTCATACAACCCAGATACTCTGAGTGGGTGCCACTAGCAAAGATTGCAGCATACTTGAAAAGATGCTGCGCATGCCACTGTCCCAAGAGGCCAGGAATAAATTAAGAGCAGAATGCCCTAGACTGCACCTATGAGAGGGTGTGGCAGGCACACCTGAAATTGACGAGATAATCCTCACATTCATGGGGACGTTATACTAAAGACATCAAGAAAGGCCTGGGAAAATCCTTGAGATCGTGTCAGGACAAAATGTTAGATGTAGTAAGCCCACTGATGAAGATACTGCAGTTAGCCGGAGAGGCGAAGCAGAAGGGAGAGCTAATAGATTCCAGTATTCTGGTGGGCTGGACCCAGAGGGCCATATGCTTGTTCGAACAGTGCCATTATGGCGGAGAGGAGAAGAGCCATACTTTTCAAGATAGACCCCAAATTGAGCTAACTGGCAAACTCAGAGGCGGCAGCAGATGCCAAAGGCAAACTGTTCGGGGAAGCCTTCATCAAAGAAATGGTTAGGTTCGCTAATACATATACGGGACTCGATAAGGCTCAGCATTGCTTTCATTTGGCAGGAAAGTTTTCGGACGAGCTGGCATAGGCCATTCGGCCAGCTGTTACTCATCCTTCAGGCCTTAGAATAACAGAGACAATTTGATGGAACAAGATGACAGAAAACCTAATCCATTTTTCTCATCGCAGGGAAGAGGTAGAAGAAGTGGTTGGTGAACAGCCGCGAAGCAGCATTATGCCAATGCAGGTGACGCGCTATACGAGCACAAGCAGAGATACCTGCAGTAGGTCGAAGAGTAGCACTGTGCTTAGAGAGGTGGAGAGACATATCTGGTGATCCTTGCGTACTCGGCACAATCCATGGTTTTCACTTAGATTTCTATCAGAAATCGATTCAGGTTGTTCCCCCAAGGCCGATAGTGGTCATTGAAGATGAACAAAAGATGCTGCTGCAGAGATCAAGGAGTTACGGTGAAAACAGGCAGTGCCACTGGGGTTAGACGCCTCATGCGGGTTTATAAGCAACATGTTCCTAGTAAATGTCAAACGCAAGTTGAGAGCGGTGATCAATCTCAGGAATCTCAATGCTTTTTTTTAGTGTACACACTCTTCAAGATGGAGGGAATGCATCTCATGTGAGACATCCTTCAAAAGGGGGACTGGTTAGTCAGAGTAGACCTCAGAGACGTGCACCTGACAGTACCCGTAGCAACATAATATCGTCAGTTCCTTTGATTTATCTCAAAGGGACAGATGTGAAGGTTTACAAGTCTGGCTAGAATCAGCATGTGGTGTTACACCAAGCCGATGAAACCAGTAGTGAGCCAGCTAAGAAAGCAGGGCATTCCAGCTGATGAAACCAGTAGTGAGCCAGCTAAGAAAGCAGGGCATTTGTCTGATTGTATACCTGGCCAATATCTGCCTGATGTGTCAGGACAGGGATCTGCTATTGAGACAGGTGCAGACCACAACCAATCTTTAACAGGAGCTATGATTCCTAGTAAACAGGGAGAAATCTCAACTGGATCTGGCTCAGTCTATGTAATTCCTGGGGTTTGTAGTAGACACGAACCAGGAGACTCTCAGGTTACCATTGGACAAGGTGAACATGATCAGGAAAGTGATCAAGACAAGCTTGGCAAAAGAAGTGATATCTCTAACAGAGCTAGCCAGGTTAGTGGGTTAGCTGGCTTCATCGATCCAGGTCATTTTCCCAGGGCCTCTTACAGTGTGTCATGAGGGACCAATTTCGTTGGTCTCTGTGGCACAGATGGCGCGGTATTCATGCTATTGTAGTTAGAACCCCCAATATGGCGGCCGGTTCCTGTGTTCGCGTTCCAGTCTCTCAAGGCAGTCCGGATTCATGGACTCTGCCTCCTGTCATCCAGCAGCCTTTTCTGTCTGCGCTTCCGGACACTCTCTGCGTTGCTACTTTTGATAGCCAACGTTCGTAAATTTGCCTCCCATTAGTCCTGACTCTTGGTATGTGTGATTCATCTTCTGTCTGCTCTAACCTATTTCATTTCCTCCAGACGTCTCTCACACCGCCAGCTTCCGCCATGAGACTCCCTCTGGGCGTGGTTCACGGAACCAGCCCCACTCGGCGTATTGCTCAGTACGATTCAGATCTCAATCTCTTAGTCCCATGTCTTTTAGTAATTGAATGATCAGCATTTGACTTACCTTATTATTCCTCAGACTGTCCACATAACCGGGAAGGATCCGCCAGCAAACATTACACGTCGAAGCCGGAGTCTCTTCCAGGTATGTAAATGCTAAAATTAACCAGGCGGAAGTCTCCGTCAAATAAACACACTTGCAAGTGAGTTTAAGAATAATTTATTGCAATCAAGACAAAAGCTTCCGCGGAAGGGCCGACTGCAGGACCTCATCATAGGGATGCAGTCTTAAGTGAGCTGCTAACATTACAGAGCGGATACAATTCATAGGAAAATGGTAACATTCATCCTTATGGCTAGCAATGAAACGAGACACTTCCAGACATGCAATTTCCAGCCAAAACACTCTTGGCTGTACTCCTAAATATTGCTGTGAAGACCACAAAGGCCGGACATTGCTAACGACTATTAAATCATATCACTTATCAGGGCATGTCACAACATGTTTCAGGATGCAGATGCGACCTTGGCCTGCATAGACGTGCAAAACAAGCATTTCATCAAACTTGATACAGCGGGGAATTTTGCAAAATAACACATATCTTGCCGCGGCAGCGATAATAATTTCCTTTTAAGGGCTGTTCAACAAAAGCAGGACATATATTTTACAGAGTGACGCACGAACGCCGGACAAAATCTCCCTTCGCACACATTCCAAGAGATAACGACGCCAAATATAGATGGGTTTTATGCTTATGTTTTCGGGAAAGAGCGCTGATGTTTGAACAATCATTATTCATGGAAGAGACCGAAAGGTCGGCCAACACATGCTGACTTGCAAGCCGCACACTGTGGGTATGGTAGCGAAAGAGTGCTAACAGATGCTGTTATGTACGCATTTACAGGAAAGGCAAGCAGAGGGGACATTTCTAAATCTATGAGTAATGTGTGCTCAAGGCGAAACCCTGGAGCTTGTGCATGGACACAAAATGCAATCAGTTTAACATGAATATAATGCTATAATAGAAACAATGATTTAGTCTTGCTGAAGCAAACCAATATGGCAGTTCTTAGGAAAAATGATTTCTGTATTTACAAACAACCATTTTGCGTCAGCAAGACTATGGGCCTCATTACACGGTAGGCGGTGGACCAAGGTGCTATTAGCACCTTGGTCCATGCCGGTAAATTACCGGCACCGCCTTGGAGGAAAGGGGCATTACCGCCCTATTCCAAGGTTGGGAAGGCGGTAATTCCCCCTTCCTCCATTGCCCTTCCCCATTCCCATTTTTGCCCCATAGGGCATAATGGGAATGGGGAAGGTGCTAATTACGGCACCGCAAATTGCGGTTCCGTAATTAGCTCCCTGGCCCCTTTGCGGGTTGGTTTTTAATGCCTGCAAAAAGCAGGCGTTAAAGTATCCGACCTGCAAAGGGAACTCGTAGTAAGGCGGTAAGGGTTAACGGTCACCGGTACCATTACCGGTGACCGTTGACCCTTACCGCCTACCATGTAATGAGGCCCCTTATCAGTAATAACCTCGGTGTGCCTGGTAGTTATTCATCTTTTTAACAGGTGATGTCTCCCTGTTGGACACTGGCTGCGGCTCTTTGCCAGGCACTGGACAGAGCCCAACTGCGGCTCTCTGTTGGTTCAGTTGTTCAGTATACGTTACATATTCTGACTTGAATGCTCCGCTCTTTTTACTTTCACTGTCAGAAACATCAATCTTTTGTAACTCTTCTATTGCTTCCTCCAATGTTATCATCTCATTGGTTGCCATAGCATTAGTGGGTTTGGGTGCCAGTGCCCCCATCATTTTCCTGCAACAATCTCCTATGACAGATACACATAAGGGAAAGCACTGAATGCAACAGCAGCAAGCAGCTATCTATCCTCCTACGACAAGTAGAGGGGTAAGAAGCTTCCAACCCCAACTCCGTAATAGGTCCCAGAACCAGGATGTCCCATCCCCGGGCCCAAATGCAGAGTGTATTTGAGCTGCCATTTTATGCATTTCATCGATCCTCTTAAAGATATTGGTACTATAATCAGGTGTGAGGGTGCAACAGGAAGTCCCAATAATTTTACAAGCTCCTCCTACTTCCGCCAGCATTGTATCCAATACCAGGTGATTTTGTAGTGCGACCATCCGAACTGCCTGTAATTCTTTGGTAACATTAGTGAGTATTTCGCTGGTCACATTGAGTTCCTTTTCCACTAATCTAGCCAGGTGCCTAATGCTCTGGGAATTCATAACTATTCCCATGGGCATCACTATGGCCTTTAAGAAATCAAAGAATTCGTCCCAGGTGGTGTCTTCCTTATCAAAGACACCTCTTTTCCTCCGCCCATAATTACCCATATTCATCTTTGTTCTCCTCATTTCTTGTTTTAAGTTTACTGCCTCCAAAGGTTTATAATGCCAGCCTAACATTATATAGCCAACGGTACATCTGCCTTTCCAATAGCGGGGCAACCAAAGAAAAGCGTTTTGTCCACAAATAAACTTTACCCCTTTTGGAGGTCTGAAGGGGCTAGGCATATCATTCAGATCTATGGTAAATTGACAGTTGTGTAGACCCATAAACATGCCTTTCTGTTCGACATTAGGTAGGGGTATAACCCCAGTTTTGCCTTTTTCAGGAAACATGCTTTCGTTATACGTTTTGTTTCATTGATAGCAAAAGGGGGCCTTCCATACTATATTATGCACAGGGATTGGTTGGGGCAATTTTTCTTGTGTCACTTTCTCCCCGTCGAACCGTATATAGATCAATCGTGTGCACCATCATGTCTGTGTCTTTGCCTGGGCAAGGAGTGGATTTCTTTAGAAACCGGATTGCACTAGGTGTTAGTGCAATGTGTGTGTTACGGGGTTGGGTAAGGTTATTGGAGGTATGCAACATAAAATCTCGTAGGGGCACACATGTATCATTTGTAGCGGGAGTCGCATACCATTCGGTTCCGCTTTCATGGCTGTGGGGAACATACGTGCATATGTAACAATTGGTCTTATTCAGTATCTGTTTGGTATCGTTCATCCATGTCAAGATGCTATTCCTGGGGTGCTTCTTCCGGTACTCCTGATCTATATAGGGAATAGTTACTAGTTCTGGTGTCGGGGGCTGCATTGTAGCGGCTAACAGGTTACGGGCAACAGAAATATCATAGTGTTCAAGGTACCAAAAGAATATAGCGAACCCCACTGCTATAAAGATACAAACTATGGATATAATAAGTTTCTCTTTTGGGGTGCATGCATACCTATTAACTCGTGGACGCCTTTGTCCTGTGTCCTCGTTATCCATTGTAACAACCTACTTGGTTCCCTCGTGCAGTGCTGATACCAGATGGCTGCGTTCCGGAACTTGGCTGTTAAATGTCACACGTTACATACAGTATTTAAACAAAAGGTTTAAAAATCCCTAACAATTACCCTAACGGTACCGTCCGTTTATGCGCAAGATTGCAAGGGTTGCACAGTATAACCCGTTCTGCTGTCACCGCTTCTGGCACCTACCTTGACACGTCTTGGTGAGGCTACTTCCTAGCCTTGAGGGGCTGTTGAGGCCACTTCATCTGTGCGTCTCGGTGGGGCTACTTCCTTACCCAGGAGGGGCTGTTGAGGCCACTTCTTCTGTGTGTTCAATTGTCCTTGCTTGTTCCAACCCTTTACCAAGTCCTTTCTCAGCCAGGTGTCAGAGTTCAAACATAGGAAATCAATGTTGCTTCCTAGGGCGCAGATTGTACCTTGGAGTGTCCTCCGTTGGTTCGGCTGCAAAATGGTCTGTGTCCTTGGTCAGGGGGTGGACTATCTGAGGTGGCGCTTTCTTCAGATGGTTAGCATGAATCCATGTTTTATGGCCAGCGATTTTTACCGCTTTCTGTGTCGCCAATCGGAGCAAGTAAGGCCCCTTCCACCGAGCCTGCAAGCAATTGGTCCGATCAAAACTCTTCATGAGGACGTAGTCCCCTGGCTTGATAGCTTGGTCCTCTCCTTCAATGGCCGACGGAGCTGCCTCTTTCACCTGTTGATGGATAATAGACAGTTTATGCATGAGTTCAGCACAGTATTCTCTCAACAATGGCTGCTCAATATCACCAATAGCTTTTGGCTTAGGGATGGACCAGGCACTTGGAGGGCGGCTCATAACTATTTCAAATGGGGATAATTTGTGTGTCCCCTTCGGAGTGGTACGCATGCTGAGCAATGCCAAAGGAAGGGCATCTGGCCACTTCAAATTTTTGGAGGCACAGATCTTTGGCAGTTTATTCTTCACCACGGAATTAGCACGTTCAATAATCCCGGCAGATTTTGGATGATATATTGAATGGAATCTTTGATCACTTCCTAAAGCAGTACAAACATATTTTACAACCTGGCCGGTAAAATGCACTCCGTTGTCAGAATACAAAAGGCTAGGCACCGTGTACTGGGGCACCCAGTATTTCAAAATACATTTAGCTGTGGAAATAGGAGTGTTATCTCTCAGGGGGTAGGCATCTGTGCAGCCGGAAAACCCACACCTCATCACAAGACAATATTTCAATTTGGCAACTGGTTCTATTTGTATAAGGTCCATATACACCACTTCAAATGGCTGTGTAGGGAGCCTGCTATGACCTGCCGGCACCTTTACAGATTTACCCACATTATGCTGGAGGCAGATGGCACACTGTGCTGCCCACCTCCTGCAATAGGATCCAATTTTCCGGTTCTTCCATACCTTGCTCAGAATGTCCTCCATTGCGCTTGCATTAACGTGGGCATTCCCATGTGCAATGTCTACTACCATGGGTAAATAACTGGCAGGGAGCAGCCACCACATTTTATTTTTATCCAACCACACACCCTTGGAAGTTTGTTCATTGCTACTGTCCTTAGTCCATGCTTTAACTTCGCAATCTGCTGCTTCTCTTTGAATGTCTTTTACTATTTCTTCAATGTCTCTTCCCAGTTAACCATCCATCCTCCCTTCCACATCCCTTTGTAACATGTTACATTCTGGAAGGGGCAATTCACAATGTTCCGTGGCATATTTAGCCACCTGGTCTGCTAAATCATTTCCCTGTCCCACAAAATCTACTATCTTTCTATGGGCGGAGCACTTCACTATAGTCACCTGAGCGGGTTCAGCCAATGCTGCTAATGATTTGCTTATCAAATTGGCATGTTTTATTTTGGTACCATGAGAGGTGAGAAACCCTCTTTCTTTCCATAGTAGGCCAAAATTAAAGGCCACACCATGTGCATAGGCTGAGTCCGTATAGATGGTTATAGCTAAGTCTTTGCTTAGTTCCAGAGCCTTTGTTAATGCCCTTAATTCTGCAGCTTGCGCTGATAACTCGAGTATGCGTTCCATATGGACAATTTCATTTTCAGTTGTTATCGCGTACCCATCCACTGTCTCCCCACTTTCCAATTTTAACATGAGCCATCACAAAATAGAACCCATCGCCTTCCTCCAAGGGAAGGTCACTCAGGTCGACCCTACCTCGGGTCTGTTCATCTGTGCGTATCAAACAATCATGCATGTCTTGATCTCCCTCCTCACTTGGCAAAGGTAAAAGGGAAGCTGGGTTCAAAGTGTTGCATCTCATGATAGTTACATTTGGTGCGAACAATGTCAATTCATATTGTGTTAGGCGGGCTGCCGTGAGATGCTGAGTCTGAGTTCTGTTGAGCAACACATCCACGGCATGGGGCACTCTTACAATTATGGCATTCCCAACACTAAACCAGCGCTTTGTTTAAGAGCTACCACTGCTGCAGGAACTGATCGCATACATGGGGGAAGCGCTGCAGCCACACTGTCCAAAAGTGCCAGATAAATAAGCACACAGCCTTTGCCTTCCATTTTGTTCCTGCGTTAATACAGATAGGGCACAGCCTTTCTGTTCATGTACAAAAAGGGTAAATGGTTTGTCGTAATTGGGTGTCCCGAGCCCTGGGGCACTGCACAAGGCGCTTTTTAGAGCGTTGAAGGCCTCTCTCATTTCTTGTGTGCAATTGAAGGGTATCTGATCCTGTTCTGTTTTCAAACATTGTAGCACTCAGGAACCCAATGACGGCAATATGAGGTGATACCTAACAGACGTCTCAATTCTTTAAAGGTACTGGGATAGGCCATTTCTTGGATTAACCGTACTCTTTCAGGTGACACTGATCGACCCTCTGCAGTGGGGACATATCCCAAATAATCAACCTTGATTGTACATATTGCATTTTCTTAAGTGACACTTTTTGACCATGGTATGCCAAATGCTGTAACACAATCAAGGTACCTTCTTTACAACTCAATTCCATATCTCCACAAATGAGGATGTCATCCACATATTGGATGAGTATCACCCCATGGGGTAACAAAATCTCATCCAATTGTTGTTTTAGTGCTTGGCTAAAAATGGCAGGGCGCTCTGTGTAACCTTGGGGTGCTCGACAAAACCTGTATTGTGGCTGTGCTAATACAAAGGAGAAAAGGTATCTAGCTTCTTCAGCTATGGGTATGGAGAAAAATGCATTTTTCAAATCCACAACACTAAAATAGGTGGCTGTGGGGGGGACCATAGTTAGAATACTTGTTACACTGGGCACAGGTGTATACCTGGGATCTACAACTTTGTTAATTCTTCTGAGATCAATAATAAATCTATACAGGGTCACTTCATCTCCTTTCTTGTGAACCGGAAGCACCGGAGAGTTACATGGGCTGTCATCACACTCCTCAACAACCCCAAGCCGTATTAAGTCCTGTACAATCCTAACCAATGCTGCTTCCCATTCTGGAGATATTCTGTACTACGGGGTCTGGGGTCGGTGGACCCCATGTTTTACCTTGATTACAACAGGGGGGATGTTCAAAACACCTACATCATTACTGCCAGCAGCCCAAAGCTCTGCGGGCAATACCTGTAACTCTGGTGGCAATGGTTTAGCCAGATAACAACCTCCAATTTGGATTTACATATAGTCATGCTGTTGGGGAACAATAGATAGTTGCATTCAAAGCTTTCAAGAGATCCAACCCAAGGAGATTCTCAGGACACCTGTTGGTAATTAACCATTTGTTTGTCAATTGTACTCCACATATGGATGTCTCAACTCTCTGGGACACTGGAGTACATATGGGCTCCCCACCAAACCCTACAGAAACCTTATTTTCACCCGATAGTGGAACTGAGGGGACGGTCTTGCATCAACCGAGCTGTTAACTGCCCATGTATCAACCAAGCATTTAACGGTGGGGTGCTGTCCTATTTGTAATTTAACATAAGGTCCTTTTTGGTCTATAGGAACAGACACCGCCTCCTCAGGTTCACTAGGGGTGTTTAAACTCATTGCTGCTGTATTATTGAAAAACATCGTTCCACTCAATTCATCTTCCACAAACCCATTGCCATTCACTTCAACCATTTGTCGCTGCGCCGAGCCAGTTGAGAATACATTATTCTCAGGATTTATAAACTTTCCTCGTCCTTGGGGTGGCCCCATAGGAGGTCCACCATGACCTTTTCCTCTCCCACCCGCCAGTTGACTCCCAGTTGCCAATAATGTGGGGCAATTGTTTTTCCAATGTCCCATCTGCCTACAGAATGAGCACTGATCTATTCTTGGGAGTGTCCATTGCGGGGTGTTACCTGTGGGATTTCTTACCTGGGGTCTCTGGTCCTTTGGTTTATTATAAGGTGCCTGTACCAATTGTTGCATCAACACTTTGTTTTTCAAGTTTATGTCTGCCTGTTTCTTACCTTCCATTTCTTCCTCCTCCTGCCACTCATAATATTTAGCCATCTCTAGGATCTGGGACGGGGTGCTTGCCTGCCAAGTACTTTCGCCCAATTTGAGTGGTTTCTTAATTCCCTTACGTAAA
The DNA here is from genome assembly GCF_040938575.1 of Ambystoma mexicanum. Taxonomy (NCBI): domain Eukaryota; kingdom Metazoa; phylum Chordata; class Amphibia; order Caudata; family Ambystomatidae; genus Ambystoma; species Ambystoma mexicanum. Next base: position 1,393,674,664 of record NC_090931.1, read on the forward strand.
CCCTTCACAAAGCCCATGGCGAAATATCTCTGACCTGTGGGGTCGCTAACAGACTGACCACTGTGTGCCATAAATGCACTTTCCAATTTCAGGAATTAGTCCCCAACTGTTTCTGTAGGGCTTTGTATAACAGCATCCATTTTCTCAACATTCACGTCCACCTCTGGCAATGTGTCACTTAGTGCTTTTAATATTCACGTCCCTAGTGTTTTTAGGTCGTCCGGAATGGGGTCAGTTGGTTTCCGATCTGTATCCTGTTTTTCTAATGCGGTCCAGGTACTAACATGCCCAGGGGGGTCCCGAGATCTAAAAGGCTCCCATACATCAGCCGGGGTTACGGCGGACATCACATGATTGATTTCCTGCAAAGTCAAGGTACACATTTTAAATAATGCTCTCAGCTCTCTGTAGAATCCTGCGGCATTAGTCCTAGGGTCCGGGGTGCTTTTTATTATACTGAACAATTCTGCTCTAGTGAGGGGTACGTAGACATACGACTTGGTTATAGTGGGGTCTTTGCTTGGGTCTGCGTTTGCTGTAACAACGAGCGCACATTCCCCCAGGGGTGCCATCACTTGGATCCCTGGGAGAAATACTTTTGACAATTCTCTGAACAATCTGCGTGTCCTAAGATCTTCAACTTCCCAGTTAGCGCTATAAGATTGTAACTCAGCCTTGCACTCTCTCACTTTCTTACAAACTTCCTCCCGCCCACCTGTTTCACATTCCGATCCTATCTTGTTCAGAAGTCCTTCCAGACATACCAGTCGGGTCGCCACGCTATGGGTGGCAAGTGTGTCCGTCCAGTAGTCTAACTTCCCTTGCTCACTTTCATTAAATATCTTTTTAACCAAAGCGTCGGCAGTCGAATTGGCTTCCCATTAGGCCTGCTTCCTTCTTCCAATTTCCTGTTCCTGCCCTATTAGTTGGTCATCGTAATCTTTCATGGCCTTTGTTACCTGGTCAATTATCTTATTGTATTTATCCCATAGGGCTGTCCGATCTCTCTCAGTGCTAATGCTCTGATAAATTTCATACAACCCTTTGGGCCGCTGACACCTAGCCTCATCCCTAAACCACAAAGTGACAAGGTTACAATGCAACTTCATCACCTGTCGAAATTCCCTTTTTTGGCAGGTATATAGCTTCTGCTTGACCCCTGCCTTTGGGTCGGTAACCAAATTGTGTGCGATGTTTTCTAAGCGGGCAAATTCTTCCTGTGTAAAGGCAGGAAATCTGGCTAGGTTCCCAATTTCCTCTTCCTCAGTACTATTTGGATCCATAGTGCCGGTCTGGGTACCATATGGATATGCTGGGGGGGGTGCAGAAGGTACCTGAGGCGCAACGTTGGACGGGGATATGATGGGTACTGTTAGTCGCAAAAGATTCTCTGTTAATCTGATTGCATCCTGATCAATCTCGCTGTTAAGGCCGATGATTTCCTTTTCTGTTTTCGGGAGGAGTGGGTACATACCTTTCCTGTATTTTATTAATGCAGCCTGATCCTCTACATCTAGCTGGTGTTCAAACTCTTTGTTATCTAACTCACAGGCCTTCTCCTGTATGGTTTGTTTTTGTTTCTTCCTATCCTATTTGTCTTGGGACATTTTCTGTTTTATTGTTTCTGTTCGCCACTGGCGAACAGCATCGTGTTGGGCGGGGCAAACCTTTTTTCTTAGCAATACCAATTCTAAGTGTTCAATCGTTTTCACATCAAAAGTGCCTACTTTAGGCCATTTAAACTGAATGGACTTCTTGGTATAGTCCTCCCAATTTTTACAAAACTGTACTGCCCCAGACCATAATTCGTTAACATGGTGTAACACGGAGTGCCTTCAGCAGGCGCATACATAGGTTCCTCATTTTTATTTCTATTACATAGGTTTCCCATTTTTAATTAACAATATATACTTAACAGAATCAAATAATACGTACCATAAAACTGATACCAATGTGGCTTACCATCCACCAATACAATATCTGCAGATACAATTCACTCACCGCACCAAGGAGACCACCTTCCTCTGTCTGGTTCTATTCTTCGGCAGAGCAGTCTTCTCTCCTTCTCCTTCTCCCTGATCCCCGTCTTAAGACGAGGACTGCGCTGTTTGCATCAAAGGTGCGATAGATGTTTGGGCCCAGAAGTCATCGTCTGAAGACACGGCTCAGTGGAAGGCACGCATCAAAGCGAAGGACTGCAACTGCAAAGCCCACCCAGGGACGCCAATTTTGTAAATGCTAAAATTCACCAGGCGGAGGTCTCTGTCAAATAAACGCACTCGCAAGTGAGTTTAACAATCATTTATTGCAATCAAGACAAAAGCTTCCGTGGAAGGGCCGACTGCAGGACCTCATCATAGGGATGCAGTCTTGAATGAGCTGCTAACATTACAGAGCCGATACAATTTATAGGAAAATGGTAACATTCATCCTTATGGCTGGCAATGAAACGAGACACTTCCAGACATGCAGTTTCATGCCAAAACACTCTTGGCTGTACTCCTAGATATTGCGGTGAAGACCATAAAGGCCGGACATTGCTAACGACTATTAAATCATATCACTTATCAGGGCATGTCACAACATGTTTCAGGATGCAGATGCAACCTTGGCCATGAATAGACGTGCAAAACGAAGATTTCATCAAACTTGATACAGCTGGGAATTTTGCAAAACAACACATCTTGCCGCAGCAGCGATAATAATTTCCTTTTATGTGCTGTTAACCTCTTTAGTGCCAAGGACGAGATATCTCGTCCTTGGAATTGCATGTGCAGTGCCAAGGACGAGATAGCTTGTCCTTTTTGGCACCTATGTGCACAACCCTGGGGGCAGATGGCTGATCATCTGCCCCAGGGAAGGGGGCACATTTTATTTTAACAAAAAATAACAAATAGAACGGGGAAAGGGGGGCCACCCCTTGGAGCCCTCCCTGGGGGCAGATTGATGCCCCCAGGCAGGAGTACATAAGGTGGCCCCCCATCCAATTGGGGGGCGGGGGAGGGCTACCAGGAATTAGTGTGCAGGCCCCCCAAAGGATGGGGCCTGCAGGTTAGGCCCCCATGGGGGCAGATGGCTGATCATCTGCCCCCAGGGAAGGGTTCAAAACAACACAAAAAAAATGAAAATAACAAAAAGGGAATTTTGGGTGGGATTGGGGGGGCCACTAGCCACCAGGGATATATTTTACAGAAAAGGGGGTGGACCTCTCCCCCTCATCCCAAGGGAAAATGGGGGCACCCCTTGTAGCCCTCCCTGGGGACAGATATCTGCTCCAAGGAAGGGGCATCTGACCCCAGGGAGGGCTGCATGAGATGCCTCCCTCTTATCTGCCCCCAGGGAGGGCTGAATGAGATGCCCCCCCTGCATTTGGTGTGGGGGGGATAGAGAGTCACCCCCCATTACATTCGAAAATTAGCTGGCGGTTTAGGGTGCCCCTCAGCCCGCCCTAAAGTGTAGTGTAGTTTTGGGGGCCCTCTCCCCCCCACACCAAATGGAGGGGGGTGTACCTCACGCAGCCATTTGTAGGAGGCCCAGGGAGGCCTGCATGAGGTGCCCCCGTCACCCATTTGGGGTGAGGGGGGAGAGGGCCGCCAGTGGGTGGGGCAGTAAGGTTTGGGCACCCCGGGGCCAGATTGGCACACCAATGTGCCCCTCTGCGCCAAGGCAAGTTTCGTAAACAAAGAAAAAAATGGAAAATGGTGGAATGCATTTTAGGGGGGGCTGTGGGGCACCCCAAAGGGACGGGGAATTTTCTAATGGGACGGGCTGGTGACCCCGTCTCCCCCACCCACAATGGAGTGGGTGCCATGTCATGGAGCCCTCCCTGGGACCAGATATCTGCTCCTAGGAAGGGACGCCTGAGCCCAGGGAGGAGTGCAGGACAGCCCACCAACTTATCTGCCCCCGGGGAGGGCTACATGAGATGCGCCACCCCTCCAATTGGGCTGGGGGTGGAGAGGTGCACCCCCCTTCACATTAGAAAATTCCACAGCAGTGTAGGGGGCCCCTCCGCCCACGCTAAAGGGCAGCCTGCCATTTTGAATTATTTTCTTTGTTTACTATACCTGCCTTGGCGCAGAGGGGTAGATTGGTGTGCCAATCTGGCGCCAGGGTGCCCAAATCCCACCCGCTGGGGGCCCTGTCCCACCATTTGTGGGGGCCCTCTCACCCCCACCCCAAATGGCAGGGGATGTGTACCTCATGCAGCTGTTTGTAGGAGGCCCAGGGAGGCCTGCATGAGGTGCCTCCGCCACCCATTTGGGGTGAGGGGGGAGACGGCCCCCAAAAATGGTGGGACAGGCCCCCTAGTGGGTGGGGCAGTAAGGTTTGGGCACCCCGGGGCAAGATTGGCACATCAATGTGCCTCTCTGCAACAAGGGGAGTTGGGTTACCAAAGGAAAAAATTGAAAATGGTGGAACGCTTTTTAGGGGGGCTGTGGGGCAGCCCAAAGGGACGGGGAATTTTCTAATGGGATGTGGCGTTGACCCCTCCCCCCCACCCGCATCCAAGTGGGTGCCATGTCATGCAGCCCTCCCTGGGACCAGATATCTGCTCCTAGGAAGGGACGCCTGAGCCCAGGGAGGAGTGCAGGACAGCCTCCCCTTATCTGCCCCCGCGGCTACATGTGATGTGCCGCCCCTCCAATTGGGGTTGGGGTGGAGAGGTGCACCCCCCTTCACATTAGAAAATTCCACAGCAGTGTAGGGGGCCCCTCAGCCCCCGCTAAAGGGCAGCCTGCCATTTTGAATTATTTTCTTTGTTTACTATACCTGCCTTGGCGCAGAGGGGCACATTGGTGTGCCAATCTGGCGCCCGGGTGCCCAAACCTTATTGCCCCACCCGCTGGGGGGCCTGTCCCACCATTTTTGGGGGCCCTCTCTCCCCCACCCCAAATGGCAGGGGGTGTACCTCATGCAGCTGTTTGTAGGAGGCCCAGGGAGGCCTGCATGAGGTGCCCACGCCACCCATTTGGGGTGAGTGGGGAGACGGCCCCCATCAATGTGCCTCTCTGCACCAAGGGGAGTTGGGTTACCAAAGGAAAAAAGTGAAAATGGTGGAACGCTTTTTAGGGGGGGCTGTGGGGCACCCCAAAGGGTCTGGGAATTTTCTACTGGGATGGGGAATTGACCCCCCCCAGCCGCAATGGAGTGGGTGCCATGTCATGCAGCCCTACCTGGGACCAGATATCTGCTCCTAGGAATGGACGCCTGAGCCCAGGGAGGAGTGCAGGACAGCCCCCCCCCCTTATCTGCCCATGGGGAGGGCTACATGAGATGGGTCGCCCCTCCAATTTGGCCATGTGTGGATTCCCACGGGTGTCCTCTTTTGGGAAATGCATGGGGTTCCCTGTTTTCCTTGCTGGCTTCGACACCCTAGGCCCAAATCTGTAGGTTGCCCACATGAACAAAATAGTCAGTGGCGAAAGGCTTGGGGTTACCAGTGGGTTACCCTTTTCCTTTTGCGCCCCCGGTAGGTGCACCCACACATGTGAGGTACCATTTTCATTGGGACACGTGTGGGGACGCGGGAAGGTAGGCCATGTGTTGTTGACGGTGTGTTTCGGTGGGTGGCCAGAGCGAAATGTCTGAGAATTGTCTTCATTTCCAGCCAATTTCAGAGACATTTCCCTGTGTCCACTCACCGAAACACGTCGCCAACAAAAGATGTCATACCTTCTCGTGTTCCCACAGGTACCCTGACGAAAAAGGGACCTCACATGTGTGGGTGCACCTACCGGGGGCACAAAAGGAAAAGGGTAACCCGCTGGTAACCCCAAGCCTTTTGCCACAGCACAATTTATTCATGTGGGAAAACTACAGATTTGGGCCTAGGGTGCCAAAGCCAGCAAGGAAAACAGGGAACCCCATGCATTTCCCAAAAGAGGGCACCCGTGGGAATGCACAGAGGTCTGACTGGCACGAAGCGGCCCAGAATTTATTACCCAGAACCCCAGACAAAGTGAACATTGTGTTTTTTCCCCACCAAATATCACACTTTGTCGGGGATTGTGGCTAATAAAAACTGGGGCAATTTGCGCAAGGCAGACCTCTGTGGATTCCCACGGGTGTCCTCTTTTGGGAAATGCATGGGGTTCCCTGTTTTCCTTGCTGGCTTGTACACCCGAGGCCCAAATCTGTAGGTTGCCCACATGAACAAAATGGTCAGTGGCGAAAGGCTTGGGGTTACCAGTGGGTTACCCTTTACCTTTTGCACCCCCGGTAGCTGCACCCACAGATGTGAGGTACCGTTTTCATCGGGACATGTGTGGGTATGCGGGATGGTAGGCCATGTATTCTTGGCGGTGTGTTTCGGTGGGTGGCCAGAGCGAAATGTCTGAGAATTGTCTTCATTTCCAGCCAATTTCAGAGACATTTCCCTGTGTCCCCTCACCGAAACACGTCGCCAACAACAGATGTCATACCTTCTCGCGTTCCCACAGGTGTCCCGACAAAAAAATACCTCACATGTGTGGGTGCACCTACTGGGGGCGCAAAAGGAAAAGGGTAACCTGCTGGTAACCCCAAGCCTTTCGCCACAGCACAATTTGTTCATGTGGGCAACCTACAGATTTGGGCTTAGGGTGTCGAAGCCAGCAAGGAAAACAGGGAACCCCATGCATTTCCCAAAAGAGGACACCCGTGGGAATGCACAGAGGTCTGACTTGCGTGAAGCGGCCCAGAATCTACTACCCAGAACCCCGCAAATTCCAAATTTGGGGGTAAAAAACACAATTTCCAGACATTTCACTCTGCTCAACCACCGAAACACGCTGCCAACAACAGATGTCAAACCTTCCCGCGTTCCCACAGGTGTCCCAATGAAAATGGTATCTCACAAGTGTGGGTTCACCAATCTAGCCGCAAAGGGAAAAGGCTAACCCACTGATAACCACAAAAGGGTTTGGGGAGATAACCTACAGATTTGGGCATACGGTGTCCAAGCCACCAAGGAAAACTGGGAACCCCATGCATTTCTGAAAAGAGGGCACCAGTAGGAATCCACAGAGGTCCAACTTCCACGAAGTGGACCAGAATGTTTTACCCAGAACCCCCGACAAAGTGAAAAATGTGGGTTTTTTCAGCACATTTCAGACTTTGCCAGGGCTTCTTGGTAATCAATTCTGGGCCGGTTTGCGCAAATCATACCTCTTCAGATTCCCACGGGTGTCCTCTTTTCGGAAATGCATGGGGTTCCCTGTTTTCCTGGGTGGCTTGGACACCTGAGGCCCATATCTGTATGTTGTTCTTGTCTGGAGAAAGTGTGAAATTCAAGTGTCAAAACAGACTTGGGGTTACCTATGTTTTAGGTAGGTGCACCCACACATGTGAGGTACCGTTTTCATCGGGACACCTGTGGGAACGCGGGACGGTAGACCATGTGTGGTTGGCGGCATGTTTCGATGGGTGAGCCGATTGAAATGTGCGAAAAATGCTTTTTTTCCCCCCACATTTCGGACTTTGCAGGGGAATCTGGGTAATAAATTCTGGGCCGATTTCTGCAAATCATACCTCTGCGGATTCACACGGGTGTCTTCTTTTCGGAAATGCATGGGGTTTCCTGTTTTCCTCGGTGGCTTGGACACCCCGAGGCCCATATCTGCATGATGTGAGAGTGTGAAATTCAGGTGCGAAAGCAGACTTGGGGTTACTTGTGTTTTAGGCTTTCCCCTTGGCGCCCAGGTGGGTGCACCCATGCATGTGGGGTACCGTTTTCATCGGGACACCTGTGGGAACGCGGGACGGTAGGCCATGTGTTGTTGGCGGCGTGTTTCGATGGGTGAGCCAAGTGAAATGTGCGGAAAATTGTTTTTTTCCCACATTTTGGAATTTGCAGGGATGTTTGGGTAATAAATTCTGGGCCGATTTGCACAAATCATACCTCTGCGGATTCCCACGGGTGTCCTCTTTTCGGAAATGCATGGGGTTCCCTGTTTTCCTTGGTGGCTTGTACACCCGAGGCCCATATCTGTATGTTGTGCTTGTCTGGAGAAAGTGTGAAATTCAGGTGTCAAAAGAGACTTGGGGTTACTTGTGTTTTAGGCTTTCCCCTTGGCACCCAGGTAGGTGCAGCCAAACATGTGAGGTACCGTTTTCATCAGGACACCTGTGGGAACGCGGGACGGTAGGCCATGTGTTGTTGGCGGCGTGTTTCCATGGGTGAGCCGAGTGAAATGTGCGGAAAATGTTTTTTTTTTCTCCCACTTTTCGGACTTTGCGGGGTGTCTGGGTAATAAATTCTGGGCCGATGTGCGCAAATCCTACCTCTGCGGATTCCCACGGGTGTCCTCTTTTCAGAAATGCATGGGGTTCCCTCTACACCTTAGGGCCCTATATAATATAATCGCTGACTATAGTCACATTAAGGAGATAAAGACTAGGAAGGCTAAACAGCTTATCTTACTCTTTAATAAATGTGCAAATCAAACAGTGGGCTACTCGATGGAGGGAATTTTAGAACTGTTCCATCAATGCTTGTGTCCCGCCATCCTTTATGGACTAGAGGCCTTGACAATGGATAATGTAGCCTGGTTAAATCACTTTGAAGGCAGATTTTGAAAAACTGTGTTAAAACTGGGCCCTTCGATTCCAATGGAACATTAGTTGGGGCTGATATCCTTGGGCTGTCAGGTCCTAAGGAATTGGGGGAAATTATTTATCAGTACTAAAAGTACCCCAAAATGCCAGCTTCTGAAAGTTATGGGAGCGGTTAGTGATGGAGGATCGACGAACAGAGGCAGCAAATTTGAGGCCTTAAATTTGGCGATGTTTGAGCAGATAAACTGGGAATGGAAAAAAACTGCTGGAAGCAATTACGAAACATCCAAAGAATCCTTTAAAAAGAACGTTAACTTGTGGGACTGAACAATAACAATGAACACATATATACACTTAAGAACTATAAATATGTATCAAATGTTCATCATTTTGTACGTCCTCAGTTGTATATACTCCAGAGCCCGAATCTGGCAATACGGTCCTTAATTTTGAGTTTGATAATTTATCAGCTGCCTCTGTTGACAGTCCTTGGCCCACCGTTGAAACTACCTCCCAATAAGAGATTTTGTAGAATTTTGCAAATTGCCTCAAGTTGATGAAACAGCTAAACATTTATTTACAGAATGCGTGAGTTTGGGTACCTCATACATGTGTATATATGAGGATTTAGTACATAATTATGACACAATCACAAATCTTTACTTATGAAATTGCTGAAGTGACTGCAGAGGGCATTACAGAATTGTCTTGTCACCTTGGAGAAAGGAACCCTGAGGACCTTTTGGAACTGGATTTACCTCTTGGGGAAGAGAACCCAGAGATCTTTTGGAGACTGCTTTGAACTTCGGGAAGAGAACCCTGAGACCCAGATCACAGGAGATTTGGTGCTATCGCCTGAATTCTCCACTAACTTCTCCACAGGTAGCATTATATCATTTATGGCTTCTAATTGAGAAGCATTTAAAGTCTCTAAGTAAATAAAAGTCTGATATAATGTTTTAGGGCAATGTCTGTACATTATAGCACTGTGGGTGTTACATCTAAATTAAATTGAATAGATATGTGAAGATTGTGTACATGTATGCATATATGTGCAACATATATTAAGAGTGGTCAGATCAACTACCCCTTTCTCAATACGCTTGGTTCGAGGTAACAGGTATGGTACTTAATCTATTTTATATAAATCACAAAATAGTAATAGCAAACACGGTTGTAGTAGTACTTATTAATACACATTTTATTCATCAACACATCTAAAAGCTTTAAGAACACCAAGAAAAGCCAACACCAATTCAGCATTTCAATTCAATTTCCTATGAAAACCTAATGTTCTCTGTGAGGTTAGTACGTGAAAAGAAAAGTTGTTATTAATCAACAGATTTTTACTAATGTATACAGTTGAAAGGGGTAGTTGATCTGACCACTCTTAATATATGTTATTTCGTCCCAACATCATATCAATCCCCCGTTAACAAAAAGAGGGACAATAACCCATAAAGTGTTACCACTGCATATATGTGTATACACAAATATGTGTATGTACATGTGGGTGTATATATGAATTCATCTAATTTGCAATCGACTGATTGATTGATATTGCTGTGAGAGTATGTGTGTGATTATGATATTGTTTATAAGTAGGAGATCGTGTGCTGTGTTGTGATATAATGCGTAAAATAATATGATTGTATATGTTTATAAGATTTTATAAAATTTTTATTTTGTAAAAGTCTTAAATGACTATATACAAATTAATATTATTTCTATTTATTCTCACCTGCTTACACTTTATTTCTATGTGTGTGGCTCAGGCCTGCGACCCTGGTTTCAGTGCAAAACATGGTGTTGATTCCAATATGGCTGTTATTTATGTAAGATGGCGTTTCATTCCCCTTGTATATCAGAACAAAACAGACACCACCCACCCTGCACTATATATAGCGACACTCCCTTCCCCCTATAACCTCTCCTAACCCCTGCTGCACACTTCCAGGCCTCTGTCTCATCCGAAAGCACTGTGGGGCTTGGGATGATCGCCCCCCCGTTCCCAAAATTGGTAAACACATGTCAACCACCCATATTGTTTCAGAGAAACCTGAAGCCAAAATGGAAAACAGACAACCAAGATGTGTACATGTTTCCCCTCAGTCACACCACGCTAGTACTGCAGGGACAGACTGGGACATAAGATTGGCTCAGGCACCAACGAAAAAGTGGCCCACAGTTGCTATTTGGAATTCATTCCCTTTGTGATGCTGTTTGAATAGTACCCAAGGTGGAGGTTTTCGATACAATGTGATGTAAATTGTACATTTTAAAGAATATTTATTCAGCAACACTGGTCAAAACTATTAGCTGCATAGTGAAGTAACTCATCAAACTGGCCCACATTGGCCAAAAAAGTGCCACAGTTTGATCCAAAAAGTGGCCCACACAAGCATTTACCCTTTTTGGGTCGGCCATGGGCCTATTGCCCTATAACCCAGTCCGAGCCTGTAGTATTGGAACGAGGAAGAGGCGACTAAGAGTTGTGCACACTGACATTGTTACAACACTCTGGTACTGAGATGAGGAAGAGGCCTGGAAACTATTGCAAGCGTCAGGCATGTCCCAAGAACATAAGTAATTGGAATCAGGAGTTTAAGGGCTCACACCTGAAGCCTGTTAACAGGTCACATGCGCATAGAAGGTGGAGCCACCAATGTGAGAGGAGAGACCAGCAGGAGAATAGCCGGGCTGGGAGGTACGAGCCTGAGAGCGGAGACATCCTGCTAAGAAGGAGGCTGCCGAGGTGAGTCCTACCTGGAGGCCATGACACCGGCAAATGTCAAGGAGAGACTGCAACACCGGGGCCTGAGCAGGCCATGAGAGGGTCAAAGCTGTCAGAGCCTCCTTGGTAAGGTGCCCACAGCCAGAGCTGTGGGTCATGGAAGAGACCCTAGTACTGCAGGCCCTGTTAGAATCCGCGAGTGACGGGCAGAGCTACCAGCAACCTACAGCAAAATTTCCGAAAGGACAGTTGCTCGCAAAGCTACAGAAAAGTGTGTGTGTGTGTGGAGCCGAGAACGAAGAGAGAAGACACCCAGAAGAGCTGCCTAGGACCGGTGAGTGAAGAGGGAACACTCAAACCAGGGCACTCCTGAGGCCACAACAGGCCAAATGTTAGTGCCGGATGAACGGAAATATATGTGCAATTGAAACTGAACCCAAAGTGATGGGTTTTATTGAACAATATGAGCAAGTTGAACTATAAGTGAAAGAACGTGAATCAAACATTACTGAATACCGAACTAAAGGAAAGCTTTGATGAGCCTACGAATAGAATGCAAGCATGTGTGAAACAAACGTAATGAATACGGAAAGACAAAGAACAAATCTTACTGAATAAAGTGAAAAGCCAGTAATGAACATTGCTGTAGATTGTGGAAGTAAGGTGGGGAAAGAGTGAGCACCACAGAGTGAATTGTGTCGAAGAACATACTATGGCAAAGCCAAGAGAATGCCACGGCGAAAAACACATTGTGGCAAAGCCAAGAGACTGCCAAGGAGAAAGCAAAGTGATTGTGAATCAGAGCACGGGTGCTGTGCCAGAGAAACCTGTGCAGGCAGGAAAGCAGAGGTTATCGGTTGTGTGACCTGTAATGGGTGGACCATGTGGTCCGACAGCTGCATCTAGACTGAGGATAACCTGTACGAAAAAGCCAATTAAAAATACTAATAACAAATCTTTACTTATGAAATAGATTGCTGAAGTGAATACAGAAGATAGTAATCTGTGTAAACTATTGAAGAATCTGAACAAGTGTAAAGTTGACCTGTAACTGGTTTTGAGTATTAAGAGACTGGCACTGAGCATGAGATGGCAAGCTGGACAAGCTGACGTCTTGGGGAACGGAAACCTAAGACATAGTGAACTTTGTTGTTGCCTTAGGGAAAGGGAAACCTGAGGCCATTACAGAATTGTGTTGTCAACTTGGGGAAAGGAACCCTGAGGCCCTTTTGGAACTGGATTTACCTCTTGGGGAAGAGAACCCAGAGATCTGTTGGAGACTGCTTTGAACTTAGGGAAGAGAACCCTGAGACTTCTGGACCAGTGTCGTCACCTTGGGGAAGGGAACCCTGAGGCCTTTTCAGAACTGTGTTGTCTTCTTGGGGTAGGGAAGCCTGAGGCTTTGTGGAACTGCTTTGAACTAGGGGAAGGGGATCCAACGTCAGACTTCCAAGAAGCACTCCTGCACATCCTCGGCGACAACCTCAAAAAATCCACCATGTCCATCCTCCTTGGTGACATGAATCTCGGCCTCAACGACCCCACAGACGGGAATGCCTCCTCCCTCAACAACGCCCTAGAAATACTCGGCCTCAAACAAGTAGTGTCAGAACCAACCCACAATAAAGGTCGCACACTGGATTGGATCACCCAACACAACTGCCCACTTTCTAGTCCTGTCATTTCCACCATCCCCTGGTCAGACCACACGCGATAAACTTCAAACTTAATTATGCTAAAACTCCAACCACCAGCCAAGGGACTCTGCCACCTGCCCTCACCAGAAGCGCCAAACAACTCACTAAGGAAAGGCTACTCCCACATCTCCAGGTTCCAGAACTCAAGCACCCATTTTCTAATAATCCAGACACCCCTGCAACTACCTACAACCTCATCATTGCCAAAGCCATTGACACCATTGCTCCCCTCAAGCAAAGAAAAGCCAAACCTATCAAGCAAACAAACTCGTGGTATACCCAAGATCTTCTGAAATTACGTGCACAAAAACGCTCAGCCCTCACTGCATGGCAAACGAAACCCAATGACGACACCAGACTCACCTTTAAAATCATCGCCAAACAATATAAATCCACCATCATCACAGCCAAAGCGAATTCCTTCAACTCCAGGATAGCCAACGCAAAATCTGGATCCAAAGAAATCTTCGCCATCTTTAGAGAACTCGAGACCCCTACTTCCCCGGCCAACCTCATAATCAAAGACAAAGAATGGTGCAATAACATTCAAGAAGCCATGCTCAACAAACTGAACACCCTCCAAGACAAAATCATCAGCCACCAAAAAGCCCTAACACTACAACTCTCCAATCTTCACCAGAACTCCCAAACTGAAATTCCAGCCTTCTCATTCCAAGTGATGTCAGAAGGAGAAGTGCTTACCCTACTAAACTCAATCAAGCCTTCCAACTGTAAGGGGGACTCATGCCCTGCCCAGCTCATCAAGGACAAGGCTACTACTCTAGCACCTTTCTTCACTGCCTTCATCAACACCTTGTTCCAATCAACGCCAAGTGCCCTCCTTCCCCAAAGAAGCCTGGGTGCGCCCACTGCTGAAGAAACCCACACTCGATCCTAAATCACCGACGAACTACAGACCCATCACGACAGTCCCATTCCTACTGAAGATTCTGGATAAAGCAGCTTACACACAAGTCCAAAAATACTTAGAAACGCATCATCTGCTTGGCCTCCGACAGTCAGGCTTTCGACCTAACCATGGCACAGAAACCGCATTATTGGACCTCAAAAACCAAATTGATGACCTCAGGGATGTGGGCAAACCAGCCCTCCTTCTACTCCTCGACCTCTCAGCGGCATTCGATCTGGTGGACCACGAGACTCTCTGCCACCACCTTTCAACGGCCGGCAACTTCTCTCCAAATGCCACTGCATGGATTGCATCCTTTCTTAATGGGAGAGCAATGAAAGTCTTTTCAGACCAAGCCTGCGCACACCCACATCTAATCAAGTGCGGGGTTCCTCAAGGGTCCTGCCTCTCACCCCCCCTTGCTCAGCGGGTTGAGCACTCGCTGCTGCGATCTGAGCGTGATCTGCAGGTCGCAGGTTTGAATCCCGGCAAGGCCAACTCAGCCTTTCATCCTTCCGAGGTCGATAAATGAGTACCAATTTCGGTTGGGTGATATTGTATGTAAATATGTGCTCTGTAAAGCGCTTTGGATTAAGGCGCTATATAAATAACACATCATTATCATTACAACCTCTTCACGAGATCCCTATTCAAATTCCTTGATATGATGGGTATTTCATATACTAACTATGCCGATGATACGAAGGTCCTCATTCCCTTGTCAGGTGACTACGAGGCAGACCAAAAAACCCTTAACTCCATTTACACCACTATCCAGACCTGGATGGCCAAAAACTGGCTCTGCCTCAACAACGAAAAGACTGAACTTCTTATCATTGGCTCTCCAGCCACAATAAAAAAATGGGTCCCCAATACGACTCCTTCCTCATAGATAGCTCTCGTATTCCCGTATCCCAGTCAGTCAAAACACTGGGAGTTTACCTGGAATCTAACCTCACCATGACAAGACAGGTGAATGCTATTTCATCAGCTGCTGCCTACTACTCAAAACTCATCACTGCTTCCAGGCCATTCCTAATGCAACAAAACGCCCTCACCATTGCTCGAGCAATCATGGGATCTCGCCTAGACTACTGCAACGCACTCCTACTAGGCACCTCAGCAAAGAACATCAAGAAACTTCCAACAGTGCAGAACAATGCCCTCAGAGCTGCCACAGGGATCTCCAAAAGAGAACACATCTCGGCCACCAGAAAATCCGTCCACTGGCTGCCCATTAAAGAACGCATTCTCTTCAAGTCCCTTGCATTGACCCACAAGTGTCGCCATGACACAGCACCTCGCTACCTGGCGCAAAGATTCTCTGCGCCCACGTCAAGCAGACCTGCGAGATCTAACCAAACCAACCATCTCGCCATTCCCGAAAGCCTCAGGATCAGAGCAGGCGGCTCCAGCTTCCCAGTTCTAGCGGAGACTAACTGGAATCTGCTTCCTCCCTCCATCAGAGGCATTGAATCCCACATGGCTTTCAGAAAAACATTAAAAACCCTGTTGTTCGTATAGCCATCTGCTCGACATGCAAGCTCACAACCATTGTTAACTCTGCCTGTTAAAATGTGTAACTCATGAGCTGTGTATCACTGCCTGTAACAATGTAGATCCTACCATCCTATGTTCCTACCCCTACCCATGTAACTAAGTCACATTCTTGAAACAGCGCCGCAATGCCTCTGAGCTGCCAGGCGCTTTACAAATAATAAAATAAAATAAATAAATAAATAAATAAAATCCTAGAGCTGGAAGAAGCTTAGAATGTTATTCTGGAACAATTCTTATTTTGTTGTTGACATCCTGACACAATGATTAGCTTTAGTTTTGAGGGCAAGTATGGGTTCTGGACACAGAGAGAATTTTAAGTTGAACTTACTGACTCAGACTATCCTTAGTTTCTTTAGGTAGGGAAATCCCACCTTAGCATAGGGCAAGTTGTCTGTGTCTTGCTTCATGATGCCTTCACAGGCCCTTCAGGGTGGGGCAAGGCTCCCTTAAGTGTTTTGAGTGTGTGGTAGGGCTGTGTGTCTTGCAAGTAATGCAATTGTCAATGTGTTCATCAAAAAGTTTCTGCATGTTTGGAATAAACCAATCTTCTCGCAGGCGGCAGCAATACTGAATTTAGTGGCATATACTGGGTGATGTAACTGATTAGGGGCAATAGTGAGCAATGCTTTGGGCATGATAGGTTTTCCTGAAATATTCTGTCTCCATATGAGGTCTTTTGGGCATATGAAGCATCCCCTCTCAATCCATAACTCCTTTTCTTGCTTGGGCGTTTGTGCTTGTAACTCAATTCATTGCTTGTGGGAAAGTGCATTGTATGCTACTGTTATGTTGGTGTGTTGTGAAAACAGTACGTGGGATGCTGTGTCATTTGGATTCTCTAAATATGCAGCTTCTTTTGCTGCTAAGTCTGCCCTGCAGTTTACCTGCGCTATCGGGTCCGTGTTGGCTGTGTGGGCAGTGCATTTCACCACTGATACTGCTGCGGGGAGGCGTAATGTGTCTATGAGGTTGGAAAGTAGTTCTGTGTGCTGTACCCGTGTACCATTCGATTTTCTGAAACCCCTGCTGTGCCATCTTGATAGGCTTCAGTGTATCGTAGATGTAATGTATGCAGAATCAGAATAACTTATAGTGTGACACCCCTCCGATAGCTGCAATGCTTTTATCAGTGCTACTAATTCTGCTGCTTGTGCTGAGTTGTGTGGGGGAAGTGGGAATCTGGCTTCTGTGGTGTCCTCGTATGTGCCACAGTCATGTACTCTGTCCTTTACTGGTTCTGGGATTAATGTAGTTCAATTGACAGTGCAACACCTCACTACTTGTATGGCGTGGTTCATCAAAATAACTTCATATTTTGAAGCTCTTTGTGTCATGAGTGTGGATTTTGATTTTTCGAGTATTGCAAAAAAAGCATGCTCTACGTAGATGGTCACTGGGCATCCTATAGTGATGGTGGCTGATTTCTCTATGTCGAAAGCTTCAGCTGATAGAGCCTCCTCACATGTAAAGTGCCCTGCATGACGGGGTCCAATAGACCACTGGAATAAGCCAGGGGCTTGTGTCCCATTGATGTCTTCTGTGTGAGAACTGCTGTCACTACCTGACTATTTGAATGAGAAAACAAGTAGAATTGCTTTTTGTAATCCAGTGTGGCTAGAACAGGGGCATTACTGATTGCTTTTTTGAGTTCCTGAAATGCCTCAGTCATTTGGTCTGTCCAGACAATTGGGCCATTTACCCTCTGTGCCACATTAAGCCCTTGCAGCAGTGGCTTAGTGTAAGACTAATAATGAAATATCCAAGCTCGACAGTAATTACATAACCCCAAAAACGGCTGCAAGTGCTTTATCATGGTAGGTGTTTGTGTGTTCTGTACGGCTGTCACTCTCCCCAGAGTTATTCTTTTCCCTGCTGATGATATTATCTGTCACAGGTATACAACCTCCTTTCAACAGTACTGCAACTTCTCCCCGTCCACCTTATAGCCCTTTTCTGCCAGTAACGTCAGGAGCTTCACTAAATTGTTTCTGCCCTGCTCCTCTGTGGTGCTGCACACTAAAAGATGCGCCCGGTTGCCTTCGGGCCTGCTGCGCTATATAAATAAAACAAATACAAATACAAATAAATACAAATACAAAAATACAAATACAAATACAAATAAATACAAATAAAAGGTCATCTACATATTGTAATACTGTGCTCTGTGTTTGCATTTTTTCTAGGTCCAACTGCACTACTCTTCTCTATGTAGATATGAACATTATCAGACCATGTGATTGAACCTATGGAAAAATTTGTGCCACCTTTCAACAGTTTCTAGATACAAATGTCATATCCAATATCAAAACAAACCATAAACGTGAAATAGAATGGAGGAAAACTATGGCCAGGCAAAACGATTAACTATCAAACACAAATCTGAGCATACAAAAAGGGAATTCTCAAAGCCAAAAAGAAATACTATGACAACCAAGTCACAAAAGCCACCAACACCCAGAAAAAACTATTCAACATCGTAAATGAGATGAGAAACCCACCTGGATGCAAAAACACACCAATACCTTTACAAAAACTATGTGATGATCTCGCAAACCACTTAAAAAATAAAATCACTGACATACATCGGATTGTACAAAGCAGACTGTGCACCATGCCCCACCTACCCTGGAACCACAGAACAAGCTGCAAAGCTTCATCCAAATATCAGGAGAGAGATTCCTCAAGCTGGTGAAACATAGCAATAAAGCAGGCCGCCCAATGGACCCCTGTCCACCAGATATCTCTAAATCAATCCTTACACAGGGCACACCATTGGAACGCCACAGAAAGCTCTTCAACCAATCGCTCTTAATGGGGAGAGTACCGCAAGTTTTCAAATCTGCGTACATCAAACCACTCCTGAAGGATACAATGGGCGATGTGGAACACCTCTCCAACTACAGACCGATATCGAACATTCCCTCTCCGGCAAAACTGCTAGAAACCTATATCTACGAACAAACATAGGAACACACAGAAAACCACAAACTATTGGACCAAGCACAAGTCGGCTTCAGACCCATAAGAGGGACCAAGACAGCACTGTTCTCTATCTGAGACGACCTAAAGACCAACGCAGATTCCAACACAAACTCAGCACTGATACTACTCAACCTCTCCGCAGCATTCGAGACAGCCACAACATCCTCATCAAGAGACTGGAATAAATAGGGATCATCAACACAGCGCTACTCTGGATTAAATCTTTCCCATCTGAAAGAACAGAAACAGTATGGATAAAACGGTTCCATGTGTTAATAGCCCTGCAAAAATATCACCATACAAAAATATCACCATATTTTTGCAGCAATATTAAGGCATGGAACCTGCGGGGGACACCCCCGCAACCCCTGCATTATTTTTAATGGAGCAGGGGACACCCCCGCATCCCTGCTCCCAAAAAAACCCAAACTTATCCCCCCCAAAAATATCACCTATAGCCATTCCTGACGACCATATATATGGTGATATTTTTGGTGGGCATAATATGTAGTGATATCGATAAAACCATTCATATACATGCAGCGGATCACCACCTGTGGAGTACCACAAGGATCCTCCCTATCCCCCCCCCACTCCTCTTCAACATCTACATGACTCCACTAATCAATCTCATCAAAAGGTACGGCCTCACCTGCTACAACTATGCAGATGACAGTCAAATCATCTACAAAATCGAAGATGTACAAGACGAGAACACAGCGCTAGTAGACTGTCTCAAATAATTCTATGAATGGTTGAACACAAACAGCCTCAAAGTCAACCCGGGCAAGACAGAAATCATGATTATATCCAAAAACCAGGGAAGCAGCCAATACATCCCATGGCTCACAGAACTTAGAACAGCGTCCATGCCATCCAAAATAGTCAAAAACCTTGGAATCCTAATGGGCAACCAGCTTACCATAGAACCACACGTAAACGCAATACTCAAGAAATGCTTCTTCCACCTGCACACAATCAAAAAGATTCTACCATTCCTCTCCTTTGCACCCAAAACACTAGCCATCATCTCCCTCATCATGTCCAGGATAGACTACGCCAACATTCTATACCTTGGAATGGCGGATTATCTACTGAAGAAACTGCAACATATACTGAACGCAACAGCCAGACTTCTCAAACTCTCACGAAAGGACCACATCCCTCCAGCGCAAAAGATTCTACTGGCTGCCAGTCAGAAACAAATCACATTCAAAACAATGTGCATAACGCACAGAGCAATCCACGTTCAAGGAGCAGAATTCTTTCAAAAGAAAATCGCCATTTACCAGCTAACCAGAACACTCAGATCCAGCAACGACATAAGCCTGGAACCTAAACCATACACAATGAAATAACTTGGTGGATCAGCATTCTCTTGCCTAGCTGCTAAAATTTGGAAGTCCTTCCCGAGAGAAATACAAAACATGAAGGACCATCTAAAATTCAGAAAACATCTAAAAACCTGGCTTTTCAAACCAGACGAAAAAACAAATGAGCAACACCCACCCCCCACGGAATGAACACACAAATGGCAAGACAGAGGACTAGATCAGACCATGCCAAAGGGCAGCAAAGTAGAGAGACCACCGAATGGAAAGGAGACCCAGGTAACTAAGGAGAAAGATGGGAACGTCCTAAATTGAACCACAGACAGAGGGCATTAGAATTGAAGGGGATAGAGTGGCGACTGAATAGATTAACCACAGTGCCCAGAGAGCTCAAGGGCACAGGAAAGAGCCCCCGCTCCCTCAAGGGGCCCAGGGAGGCGATGGTGGCTAGACACCAGGATATGCCAGGGGACAAAGCGGTGTAGGCATCCATTTCACTGCTATGCAGACGACACCCAGCTCATTTTCAAGCTACCCTCAGCCTCCTCCTCTCCTTCCCTTATCTCTGACTGTCTGCTATCCAATGACTGGTGTGCTGCCAATGACCTCTGCCTTAATGCCAGTAAGACCGATATTCTCCTCATCGGCACACCCGTTCCCTCCTTTCCTGTAGCTCTCTGGCCGGCCTCACTTGGCCCTCTTCCTGCTCCCACCTGCAAGGCTAAAAACCTTGGGGTCATCTTCGACTCCACACTCTCCTTTTCTCCGCACATTTCTGACATCTCTAAGAAATCACACTACCAGCTGCACCTGCTCAGAGGTATTCTTCCTTTCCTCTCCTTCCCCCAGAAGCTCACTGTCTCCAGAGCACTGGTTCTCTCTAGGCTGGACTACTGCAACAGCCTCTTTCTAAATCTGCCTGCTTCTACTCTCCGCCCTCTGCCACTTATCCAGAACAGGACTGCGAGACTTGTCCTTGGCCTCAAGCCCAGGGATCGTATCTCTCCAGGACTGAAATCGCTGCACTGGCTCCCAGTGGCTGCGAGAATTAAGTTCAAAACCCTCTGCATCGTCCACAAGGCCGTCTGGGGCCTGGGGCCTGAATACCTTCAACTCTCTCTTCCTAAATATCTTCCTTCTCGAGCTCTTCGCTCATCCGCCTCCAACTCCCTCAGGGTCAGTCGCTTCTCCAAGCAATGAGTTGGTGGTAGATCTCTTTCATCGGCTGGTGCCTCCCTCTGGAATAGCCTCCCTGCCTCCCTTAAACTTGAGGAGAACCATCTCCGGTTCCGGAAGCACCTCAAAACCTTTCTTTTTGCTTCTGCTTTTTCTCCTCCTCTCCTCTGCTGACCTCCTGGCTGTAACCGGAACTGCACTGGCTACCTGGACACCCTCTGATCTTGGGCCCAGGTCCCTCCCACGCCAGCGTTACACACCTACACTGCCCGCCTGGCAACCCATGCACTTGGGTACTGTCTCTGTATCCCTACAGTCCCCCCTACCAGCTCTTGATACTTGATTTGTGCCCTTACCCTTGCACTTGCCACTTGCTGGCCGTCATTTACTTATTGTTATCTATTCCCATGTACTGCACTGTCCCCACCCCCTTCCCACGCACTTACGAGATCTGAATGACACCTGGCTTAGTAGGATCGTTGTCCGTCCTCCCTTTGTTCCCCTCCCTTGCCTCGTCGCGCTGTGAAACACTTGTGTATAGGCGCGTCATAAATGCCATATCATATCATTAATCTGAATACGGGGGTGGGTGGAGGAGGGATCACCACTAAACAGCCCTACTAGTAGCCCACAACTCTGCACAGAATATAGGAAGAGACCCCACCCAGCACACCACAATGCATGACACTGGCAGGGACATGTGCCACAGGTGGGAAAAACTGAGGGGGTACGATAAAGCACCAGCACTAACCAACCCCACTAAAGCACTCATCCCTCTGCTTACACCTCTCAAACTCGAGACAAAACAAAAACACAACCATACCTATACAGCGCAACAAACCGCACGCACTTCACTACACCACAACAACAAAACAAACCACACATAGCCTCGCACAACAGCACATGACCTAAAAATCGCGTCCAAGACAATTCATACATTTACCCACTCTCATAAAGTTACTAATAATTTGGTTTGCGTAGAGGTATCGCCTAACAGTCCAAATATGTGTTGTAGGAATGCATGCATTGCGATAGATAGGGATACATACTGGACACTCAGCAGCCGTCTCCATAGGTTTTCACTAAAAACAGCCAACGTTGAATATAGAAAACGGCTGAAATAAAACGTACGTCTCGAGGACAGGGCCTCACGTTTTAAGAGTAAATGATACAGCGACTTGACGTCATTGCTCTTACATTGCGTGCAATTCCCGTTGGCAGTTGGCAGGCCCATTCGCGCCTCCGGCCCACACCTCCAGTGAATGCAAGCTATAGCGTAAAAGCCACGTCCAGTAATCCTTATAGGGGGCTTTACATACATAAGGCAAAGGAGTACCTCCACTCAGACCATCCACTGCATTCTTTAAGTACTCCTTAGTCACAATGGCATGGCTCCGTCCTACCAGAGCTGATGACCTGGGGTTTCATCATTCGAGCTGTGCATCAACCGCTAAGTTTTGGTCCCCGGTTAATATGATCTGCCTCTGTGTTTTAACCCGTGAGCACCCGCCGAGAAAGAAGTCTTGGCCCTCAATAGGCATGCAGACCGAGATAACATATGATCCTTGCATACCTTTCCCCTCAAAAAAATGACACTGGCACCCTCCGGGTCTACACTTTATGTGTCCAGGCTAATAGAACTCCCACCCACCACAAGCGGTACAGCAACCCCAGCCCTTTTAGACTTTACCCCTGCAAAATATTGTTCCAGATATGCCCAGGAAGACAACCTTGTTTGTTCAATGTTAAGCAAATGTGGTTCCTGCAGCGGAGCCCCTTCTGGCGTGAAGGGTTTCATTCTCCAAATAGCCAGGCCCTTTTATGTGGTATATTAGACCTCTTACATTAAGTGGCCATATTTTAAACATCATATATTAGTAATACCCCGCCGCCCTTCCCTTAAGATATTGCCCACCGGTTCCTGTTTAAGGGCGTAGAAGAGAAAAGTCTTTCTTTGTGCAATGTTGTGAAAAGAATTCCGAAAGGACTATTTCGAAAGGTTTACTGGCCAATTAAACTGGGGCAAGTCGATCCATTCACAGTGAGAATGTGTGAATACATCATTTTACAATGTTTTTCAATGGATCTATCGCGAGGTCTTGGCCAAAACAATGTTCTCAACCAAAATGTAATCTACTTCCACTTACTGGCCCCAACGATGCATTATGGGAGGTCGAAGGCCCAGGCTGTTTCTCGCTGGCGGAAGTACCCGTACTGTTTGCTTTTTCCTGACTGATTTAACAACGTTTGTTCGCAAATGCGCTCTAATTTGAGGTTTCCTTATCAGTGGGACTTTGATATGCCCCTGAGGTAGCTTTCGTGTCTCAGTGCTAGGGTATCTTAAAGAGAAGCTGTTCTTATGCATGTCCCGTTACATATTGGCTGGTGGCAGTCTTTACCTTTCAGGCCTCAAGGGGGTGCTGCTGCGTTAGAAATTAAGTATGGGTTTCATTTGCTCTTTTTGTGGAAGTGCAAATGTATGAAGCATAAAATGGCCATGGCCTTTTATGGCTGATTTGCAAGGGAGAGTACAGACGAAATCAAGACCAAATCTACTTGAATGATGTCTAGAATTATTATGTTTAACGTTTTTTTATACTGAACCACTCACAATTTCAGTGGTCTAACAGAGCTGAATCTTGTCTGGAGACTGTCGTTTTGCAAACCTGTCTGGTTTATTCTGACTTTGTGCTGTGAGAGAACAGAGAAGGGTAGCAGAGGAGGGTAATGGGGGAGAACGTCTTAAAATTACCCTAAAGGCGAAGGGCATGTATGTTCGCCCTGAATTCCCATAAAATATCATTGTAGGCTCTGTCCGTTCCTGCAGTTAAGCTTAAACACCCATGAAACATGTTTAAAGGTAAGAAAGGAACTGGGGGATTACTTATTGGTAATCTTCATCACTCCTAGTTCTACTCTTCCTCCTACCAGTATTCAGATATGACGTGTCCTACCTCCCCCTTCTTCAATTTATTTTTCCCTTAGGCCCGTGCCCCTCCCATGGGGATATAACCCCACCTCTGGCCTGGCCACCTCAGTTACCTAAACCAAGTCAAATCGTTATTCAGCCAGCTTGGGAGGAAGAGGCGTGACTTGAGTAGTGGGAGGAGGAAGAGTAGAAGTAGGAATAAATAAGATTACTAGTAAGTAATCCCCCCATTACCTTCACGTCCCTCTTCCTCGTCCCAGTACTCACATATGAGGAATACCAAATGCATGCCCTGAATGATGAAGGAACACACAGACCAGGAGAAAACACGCATCCCATCACCAACCCATCGAGAGCAAAAACGCAGCAGTCAACATGAATCACAGGTTACCAACCCACAGAACCCCGTCACCAAAGGCCCTTGCACCCGCTCTGCGAAGATCTAGGCAGTAGTGCCACACAAAAGTGTAGTGGATGGCCTAAGCATCCTGGAAGTCTAAGGCCGGCCGGATATCCCCCACTTGGAGCAAGGGAGCCACCCTCTGCAAGTATTCCATCAAGAAGCGACATGACACTAAGTGGCACAGAGGATTTCCAAATCCAGTATCAGATGGAATTAACCACCCACACCCACCCCCTGGTGTGGGCAGAAACACAAAGGAATAGTTACGCTGATCCCATACCCTCCTTGGGGCAGGCCAGACGGTATGCCATAGGCGGAGGTCTCGGCACAGCACAGACATGGGCCAAGGACACCGGCGTGCCCTTCAGTGTGGAACATCTCCTGCACCAACTCCTCCAGAGTATCCCAAAGCAGTGGATGTCTGACAAAAACGCACCTGCTTGGCACCAATTTCAGATGCAAGTCAGCGAGGCAGGCTGCAGGCCCTCACATACCAAGGAAGGGCACAATGGACCCCATTGCAATTGCAGACGGCTACACAACAAACACAGGCAAATTCCAAAAGAACCCCCCCCCCCCCCCGGGACTTGACAGTTCCAAGGAGCGGGGCAGGATCCATGCCATGTAGCAATGCCCATAAAAAAGACCAAATCCCCTAACGCGCAGCTTCAGCTGTGAAGGAAGAGGAAGTCGCTGCCCACATAGCTAGGCGCGTACATTCAGGCCCTGTGCAGAGCGCCATCCGACTGTCCGACCGTAGCACCTGAAAAGGCCACAGGAGCCCTGGAGGAATGTCCCACCAAGCACGGGAGGAATGTGCCAACCCATAATCGACTGAAGCAGAAGCAGTCCTCCACCTGGAAAAGGAAAAAGTCTGCAGAAGAACCAGGGCACCGCCACATGGTCAGGTTCCGTCCAATCAAACACAATCCCAACCATAATGCAGATCATAATCGGTAGACCCAGTCAAACTGGGGAGGTGGAAACCCAGTAGCCGCAACCCCCATGAAGTGCGCAACCAGAAGTAGAACATAAGCAACAGAGTCCTTGTCCAGACAACTCTCCCCCAGGGTAGCTATCATGAAAAACTGGAGCAACTTCCATTTAGGGATCCCAGACCTCCCCTTCATAGAGCCATCAGTGGAAGAAGTAGTGAACACACGTTCACACACACCTGTGCTTCATAGAAGGCTTTGCACACAGAGAAACTCACCAACACATTGAAAATAGTGAACCAGAGCATGCCAACAGCCCAGCAGAAAGTGACCCGTAACCATGGCCGATTGACACTATATGACCACTACAAACTGCTCCCTAGACCCACGGGGCTCAGCAGCGGAGTCCCACGGCTCAAGCAGAATCCCTGGTTCACAAGTTGCCCAGCCGGAAGTGACGCATCGCGACAGGTGCTCGAAAACTGCACCCGGAGCTCAGCAAGGCCACGCTTTTGGAATCCCCTCAACCGGAAGCCCCTCTCTTCGAGGGGGCCCCATGAAGCCCACCTAGGGAAGACCCAGGGACCCATCCCAATGGGACCGGTCCTAGGACACAGCAGGGAAGAGAACCTCCTGGCTATGTCAGCAGAGGTCAATCCAAGGGCAGGACATTTGAGGTGGCCAGGGCCGGAGGTGGGGTTATATCTCCATGGGAGGGGTGAGGATCTAACACAAAAATAAATAATAGAGCGATTTCTGAGGGAGATAGGACACCTCAAATGTTAGTACTGGGACGAGGAAGAGGGGCATGGAGGTAAGAAGGGTTAGAGCTCGATTGTGTGTTAGTTTGTATGTTAGTAGAGTCAGGGCCCGATTCAGAGGTGTGTGAGTGGTAGAGAGATCCCCTTTTGTCTCCATCAAAATGTTGACAGGTGGCCACGCCCCCTGTTTCCAGACTTAGTTCTGCCCCTTTTGATATGCTTTGATATAAATGTAATATAAATTTGATTTAAAATAGTGAATCAACATTTTTTTATATATCAAATGTATATTTTATATGAAATGGGATGTTAAAATGTTTTTGATATCTTTTTTATATAAAATCTATATAACGATGGTAGCAGCGAGCAACGGTGTTGCTTGGTGGAGCGCTGAGAGCAAAGTGAGCTCTGAAGACAGGGACTGTGAATCTAGGGTTTTGCAGAGTGACGCAGTGATGACATCACAGAGGGGTTCCGCCCGATGTGATAGGCAGTGGAAAATGATATAAAATGTAGATACAAATTAATATAAAAAATATTTATGATAAAGAAATGTATATACAAATCAATATAAAAAAGCATATTTTGTGATATAGAAATTTATAGAAAAATGTATATTATATATCATATTTTTATTTAAAAATGTTGTATAAACATCCCACAAAATGTGATATCATTTTTTTATATCAATTGTGATATACAAATGTATATCAATGTTATATGAACTGGCTTTGATACAGAGTACATATGAAGCAAACTGTTTTCATTATTTACAAAGTGTGCTTACCGGAGCCTGTACAAAAGTTCAAACTATTGCCTTTGACATGCATGTTTGTTTCTAAATAATGAAAAACAATTCAGGTTATAAGTAAACTGTGCTTCCCAGAGCCCGTATAAAAATCAAACTATTGTTTTTATTGAGTTTGCAGTTTCTGGTGTGCAGCTTACTTGTGTCCCTCTGCCGTTCTGTGACCCAGCTGCTGTGGGGTTTTATCTACGACAAGGCCTGTGGAATCTCAGGAATGTGGTGACTCACAGACCAGCATTCTATCCACATTAGCAGAAAAAAATGACAGGTCTTTATATTTAGCTCACCAGAATACAGGATATTCTGCAACAGCTGTGTAAATACACCCCAGGAAAATACACACTGACAGTTTATTGACTAAACCCAACTGACGGAATGATGGCACAGGAAACATCCACAGCCTGAGGTTAATTTGAGATGTTTCCTGGGTCCAGTGCCACTCTCTAATATTGCAGAGTATGCATGAAATAGAATGCTGTGATTTGTTGATAAGAAACCCCATTTCTGCAAAGTAAGCTCAAAATACAGGATTTCAGGAAATCTGTATGTGTTGATAAGAAAACTGCTCAGGAAATAATATGTGTTTTCACCCCTTAAAAGGGGGAGTCTGACTCCATCAGAGGTACTGTCAATCCCACTGTCAGAGCACTGGCCTGATGATCCCCTGCAGTGGCACTAATTAACTTGAAAGAGTTAATTGTAACTCTGCGGGGGACCTTGCTTTTTGGCTGGATTTGATTGTAGTTCTCAGAGACCATCTGCAAAGCCTTTTAATCGGAAACTGGGCCTGGTGTTTATACAAGTTGATTTCAACAACATTAAAAAGGTGAGCACAAGGGTATTTTAAGATGTTTGTTTTAATGTATTGGTTTGTGGATTTTCTTAAAATGTACAATCTGTGTGGCATTTTCAGAATCGTGTGATACTGTATTTGTTGATATTCAGGTCCTTTTTGAACCAGGCTGATTAAAGATGTTTCATAGCGCTTAGAATTTGCTCAAAGGTAGTAGGCTATGCATTTTTAAACTAAACAGTGGTGTGTGTGTGCTTTTAATGACATGTTTAAAAATGTACAGTTTGCTTAGAATGCTCTATGGTTTTGCATGTCAGCCAGGATAGGTCAGAGGTGCTGGTAGCACCGGAGTGTGTGTGTGTGTGTGTGTGTGTGTGTGTGTGTGTGTGTGTGTGTGTGTGTGTGTGTGTGTGTGTGTGTGTGTGTGTGTGTGTGTGTGTGTGTGTGTGTGTGTGTGTGTGTGTGTGTGTGTGTGTGTGTGTGTGTGTGTGTGTGTGTGTGTGTGTGTGTGTGTGTGTGTGTGTGTGTGTGTGTGTGTGTGTGTGTGTGTGTGTGTGTGTGTGTGTGTGTGTGTGTGTGTGTGTGTGTGTGTGTGTGTGTGTGTGTGTGTGTGTGTGTGTGTGTGTGTGTGTGTGTGTGTGTGTGTGTGTGTGTGTGAGAGAGAGAGAGAGAGAGAGAGAGAGAGAGAGAGAGAGAGATAAACCCTAATTGCACTTTTGGTGCACTTGTCTTTTTGTGATGCAGCATATTTGCATGCATTCAATGCATTGTTTTAGTTTCACACCGCCGATAACATATTCCTAGTGTGTCAAATAATCGGTCTTAAGTGAAAAGTCTTTTTGAAAACACACAAAGAAAACCATTTAGAAAGACCACTCAGTGACCACACAGTGCAGCCTTTCTAAATAAAACTGTCATGCCCCTTCCACACACGAGTGCGCGCAAAGACTGAGAAGCATGCCAGGACCCAGAAGTACTGTCAGGGGAGAATGGGTAAGTGTATGTGTGTATATTGAGTGTTTTGTGTGTTTGAGTTGGGGGGAGTCATGGGTGTGGAGGGAGGCAGCAAAGGCTGAGGGAGAGGTTCTGGGGTGAAACGCCCCAATTTTAAACTAATCCCACCAGAGAGGTTGGGGGTACGGGGCGATGCAATGTGGTCTTTTTGCTTTTTGTTGGCTGCCTAAAATCGGCAGACAAAATGTTGTCTTTTTGTTACGCGACCTACAAAAAGCGAAAAAAATTACCTAGAACCAAATAATCAGAATGTATTCAAATGCGTGCAATGTGAAGTTAGTATTTGAGTATGTGCCAAAGATCACACATGTTTTGTTTAATAAAAGAACATTGGAATGGTGGATTTTTCTTTAAAGGTTTGAAAGTGCCAGGGTGCTACATCTTATTTGATATGTTATGCAAGATGTGTTTTGCATTGATGACGGATTGACAGTGTATAAAAAACGGCTTCTTTTAGGTTTTCATGACTGTACCAGTTCATGTTTTAGATTGTGCTGGATTCATTTTGTACTTGCAACTAGGTGCTACAATTTATTCTATTCTGCATGCAAAGTGGCACAAAGTAGAACAAGATGTGTCTATTCTCTATCTGCAGTGGAAGCGGAAAGTGTTGCCCCGTGTCTTTACATCTTTTAAAGCAGCGATTTTTTAATTGTAAGGTGGAACTGTGCTAGCACTTTTAAATATGGTTCTAACGTTTGCAGTGTTTCATACAATGTTGACATGCCCCAAGATGCAGTGGATTTGAGTATGTGTCAGAGATCACACCTTTGATGAAAGGGTGTAGCAGAGATTTATTTGCACAAAATGCTGGAATGGTGGATTTCTTTTAAGGGTGGCAGGTACCAGGGTATTTTACCGGGCTTGAGGTGTTTGAGGATGTGTTATGCACTGATGGAGGACTGTTTGTGTAAAAGATGGCCTATTCTAATTCCATATTCTTTCTCTTTATAGCCAGGGATGTCTTCCAACAATTTGATGTTGCAGCATGCTGATTCTGAACAAAACGACCTGTGTCAACCGACAAGTGCCACCCACTAGATTTATGGAAATGTGTGCAGTTGATGCAACACGCCTCGGATGTTCTGGAGGTCCAAGGATTGGGGCACATGTTTTTGCCAGATAACCAAGGACCAATGGATTGGTGGCTGCAATGCGGCAGAGTTGTTCTTTAGATTTGCCAATGGGCACAGGTGGATTTTCTGATTCCACAATGCGCCTCTGTAATCAGTGTCTTGGGAATGTCTCGCTTATGGATGCAGGCCCAAGGAACATCCATGAATTGTGCCGTGGATTTTGCACCTATCTCTCAGATGTCCGTGCCAAAAATATTGTTTCACAAAAGAAAAGGGCCCAGGGCATCATTCTGCCGGTCGCCCTATAGTCAGTGCTAAAAGAGATATATACTTTAACACTCTAGGTTAGTGTTCATTTCATTTTTGCACAACACTCACCCTAGCTTTATAAAGGTTTGTATCCATGACCATAAACACCTGTACTCATTCGACCAGACCACGGTTTTGGATTTGAGATTAAAAGGCTATGATATATTTTTATGTGTTTGCTTTCTTGTGGCTGGAGAGTTTTAGAATAAAAAGTCCTGGCTCTCATTGTGGACATGCCCAGCATCCATAGCTCAGATATCCGAAGAGAATTATACATATATGCTGTAAATATATAATTACTATGCGTTATTTTATTTAACCCCAAGCCACCTGCCCCAAACATGTTACTGTGTCACAATGCCATGAGAAACATTTACATGTTTAGGAGGTTGTGTACGCATGCACAATTATCTTTAAGCAACAGTCTGCACAAAATGCAGCCAGTTTTACGTGAACATACTTGCACACGTTTAGAGTTCTCAACTTCGTTTGCAGCCTAGCAGATGAATGAGGCCTTAAAATTCCCAGAAAGGTTGGCTTTTAAAAATTGAAGTGCATAAGGAACATGCCACACATTGTGTAGCCGCCAGGATCGTCGTACAACATCTGATAACCCAAACTATTGTCAATAAAATCTGAATAAAAATGGTTGTTTTAAATGTGTTGTTTATAACACCTAGTTGCGTCTTTATGTTCAGTGGTTATGGGCCGAACTTGCCCGGGCATGTCAAAGGGACATTGACGGATATGGAAGGATGTTAAGAGCTTGGAGCATCATCTGGGAAAATAAAAAAGCCAGCATCTGGAACAACAACAGAGTTCTTATCTGTACCATAACTTACAACGTGTGATTAAAAACACAGAAACTGTTTCTTTAGTATGTATTGCATTGCTGGTCCCCACCATATCCTAGCATTACACCTCTGAGTAAAATAACTTTTTACAAATCAACAAGTGATGGGTGTTATTATATATAATAAATAGGAACATGTAAAAAAGAGCAAGACCATTTTATGATTTTGAAAAAATATATATTTATTGTGAAGGCATCATGAAGGAGGACACAGACAAAAGATTCAAAATTCAAAATAAACACTTTTATTAATTTCAGTGTCAGAATGGTTAGAAGCCTAACGTGCCCTATACTAAGGAGGCATTTCCCTTCCTGAATGAAACTAAGGAAAATCTGAGTCAAAACATTCAATTTAATGGTCCGTCTGAGTTCAGAACCCATCCTTGCCCTCACAACTCGAACAAACAAATGTGTAGGGATATCCAAGTCACAAGAAACAGTATTCAAATTAAGGTTCTGAGCTTCTTCTACCTTACAGCTTTCTCTCAGCTCCCCTTCCCCAAGCATAAGAAAGTTCCATTAAAAAAGAGACTTAAAGTTAACTTGTCCCAGTTCAAGGCAATATAGTTCAGACCCAATCCAGGGGTTTCCTTCCCCAAGTTTCAAGTAACACAAATCCAAAACAAAGGGGTCTTGAGACTCCATTCCCAAGACGACACTTGTAGTACTTCAAGTCTCATGGTTCCCTTCACCAGGTCTTCAGTGTCTCACAAAGGTTCCTTGGTACATGCTCCTGTGTAACAAGTCACCTTTAATTCATTGTGCGTCCTATATTTAATGTTTTTCAATTGTAGTTCACAGTTCAATGTGCTCTTAAGTTGCTCAATTATATTCAGTATTCAACGTATACTTGTTTGCTTCAATATTAAATTTCCCTTTAGTTTGGCATTCAATATGCATTGGCTTTCTTCAATGTTAGGTTTCCATATGGTTCGGTATTCAATGTGCATTCGTTTTCAATAATTTCACAATTCACAAACTTTACGTGTTTTACTGTCATTCAGTTCAATTTTTAACAAACTGTCACTTTCATGGACTCATTCATCTTTTTTTAGCCATTGTCCTTTCGTTATAGCCACATGCAGTAAATATTTCAGTTTCCTTAGTTGGAGACTTTCGATAACATTCCTTCTTTCCTCCAAGGTACACAACCACTTCAACAATACTTTAATTGCTTAAGAATGAAGAGTTCATAACGTTCAGAGAATCTAAAAATGTGCTTGTTGCTTTATAATGCCACGTGACCACTGTGATACAATGTACAAGTCTCTAGTTTCATTTAACAATATCGGTTCACTTTGTAAGGCTCGTGGTTGAAGTAACATCGGGTTTGTCTACCTTGGAAACTCACCGGCTCACTTTGAAGTCCTTCTTCGTAGCCACAGATTTTGTGGTTTCCTTCCTGCAGTTCCGTCTCCTCCCCTCAGACACTCTTGTGCCCTTGCAGCGCCATGGGAGAACAAGCTCTCCTTTCAATGGTAATGAAGGACGGCCCCTCATCTGGCTTCCTTCTTTTGGCTCACCTCCGTCCCACGGAGCTCCTGCTCCCACGTCATACTTGCCTGGACCCTCAGCATTCTCAGTCCCGGCTCTGCTTCTCAAGCTGCAGAACGGGTCACCACGGCTCCGATCAGCATCTCTCTTCCCACATCTGACCTCACCTCTTTTATACACCTGTGTTGTGTAAATGGGTTGCAGGTGCAAGTCCTTCTTTTCATTGCCTGGCCATCGTTAGGCTTATTAGTAAGACATGCTTGGTCTTTGCAATGGTACTCCTCTGAGGCCTTCTTCCTTGTCTCAGTACCAAAGTGGTGTAGCTACATGTTGGTGTGTACAAATCCTAGTTGTCTATTCGTCCCAGCACTGTCAAGTGTCCCATGTGGGAAAATGAGGGGAGCCGGTTTATAATAGCCCATAAAGGTTGAGGGAGGGTTAGGTTTGTCGTCCATAGGAAAAGCGGAATACCATGTTTCGTCCAAGGGTTCCCCACTCCGAATCCCCAAGGAGCCTCCACCCAGGTAACCCTCCCTTGCTTCTCCACCCTCAGGGTCAGTATCCAAGAGTGAGGGCCTTTTCCTGGCCACTTGCACAGAGTATCCAAGGGGACTAGGATTGAGAATACCCTCAGATTTCTCACATTATATAAAAATACTTATTTAATACAGAGGAAAAAAGATTATGCACAATCAGGTCAATGCAAAGAGAAAAGGTTTTAATGCAAAGAAAAAATAAACATGCAGATTCAAACAACCAACTCTCAGGCACTCAGCTAGGAAGGGTGCATCGCCTGTGTAACCTAGATGATTCAAAGGTAGAGACGGCAGGGGCGCTGTGAAATAGTGAGGGGGTTAAAACCTGCTCGACAATGCTTCACACTTAAAAACGTTGGTGGCTTCCATCACGCCCTGTAACGCCAGCTGGGGGCTCAATACCACAACCTATAGCATTCGATGATTGATTCATGGTAGCAGCGCTTTTCCAAATGTATAACCCCTTGTGACAACAAAGCAACAAAATCTGTGGCGGTTCCTTGGCACTGCATCCATAAGCTGAGACATTTTCAAGACACTGATTACCGAGGCGCATTGTGGAATCAGAAAAGCCACCTGTGCCCAATGGCAAATCTAAAGAACAACTCTGCCACAATGGAGCCACCAATCCATCGCCCCTTGGTTATCTGGCAAAAACATGCACCCCAATCCTCGGACCTCCAGAACATCTGCGGCATGTTGCATCAGCTGCACACATTACCATAAATCCAGCGGGTGACGCTTGTCGGTTGACACAGGTCATTTTTTCAGACTCTCCCTGGTGCAACATCCAGATGTTCGATGATATGTTGGAATCAGAATAGGCAATCTTTTACGCAGAAACAGTCCTCCATCAATACATAACGCATACCCAAACACCTCAAGCTCAGTATAACACCCTGGTTCTTTCCAGACTTAAATAAATTCACCATTCCAGCGTTTTGTGTGAATAAATCTCAGCTACACCATTTCATCAAAGGTGTGATCTCTGACACATACTCAAATACAACACATGTTGGGAGGTGTCAATATTGTCTAAAACACTGCAAAAGTTAGAACCGTATTTTAAGTTGCTAGCACACTTCAACCTCACAATTAACAAAGCGTTGCTTTTAAAGATGTAACGATGCGGATCAACCCTCTGCGCTTCCCTTGCAGAGAGAGAATAGACACATTTTGTTTTACTTTGTGCCACTTTGCGTATAGAATAAAATAAATTGTAGCACCTACTTGAAAGCACAAAACGAATCCAGCACAATTTAAAACATGAACTGGTACAGTCATTAGGACTTGAAAGAAGACAACCATTATACACTGCCAATCCCTCATCAATACAACGCATATCTTACATAACATATCAAGTAAGATGTAGCACCCTGGCACTTTGCACCCTTAGAATATCTGTCATAGTTTGTACAAAATAAATCGCGGCTACACCACTTCATCAAAGGTGTGATCTCTGACACACTCTCAACTCCACTGCATCTTGGGGTGTGTCAAGATTGTATGCAACACTGCAAAGGTTAGAACAGTATTTAAAAGTCCTAGCACACTTCTACCTCACAATTAACAAAGCGCTGCTTTAAACGAGGTAAAGACGCGGACCAACACTCTGCACTTCCCTTGCAGACAGAGAATAGACAACATTTTTTTCCTTTGTGCCACTTTGCGTGCAGAATAAAATAAATTGTAGCACCTACTTGAAAGTACTAAACGAATCCAGTACAATTTAAAACATGAACTGGTACCGTCATGAAAAGTTAAAAGAAGCCAGCTTTTACACACTGTCAATCCCCCATCAATACATAACACATCCTATATAACATATCAAGTAAGATGTAGCGCCCTGGCATGGTTGAGTGTGTGCCGATAAAACGCGAGAGAAAGCAAAGTATTGTAAAGAACTGTAAATTAAATATAACAAAGTAACAGAGTGGTCCGGCAAAAGAAGATTGCCCAATGGAAAGACTGAAATGCCTGATGCCGTAGAAGCGGCGGGAAGAGAAAGAAACTTAGATGCAAGATTTGCAATGTTAGGTTTGATCCCGGCAGAGGGAAACCTGGATGTGAGAGATGTCTTTGAAATAAGTACTGTGCTCGAAATTACATTTACCAAGAGGTCTTGGTGTATGATAGAAAAAGTGACGTTTGAGGAAAGAAGGTCGAAGTAGTCATGCCGTGGTAAGAGCAAAAGTCTTGCAGTTTTGAAACAGCGGAAGAAAAGTGAAAGGAGGCTTGAGCCCGACGGAGGAAAGCCTATGATGATGTGATTGAAGCCTGGGGAAGGGAACCCCCGAGTATTGTGATTGAAAAGTTTCAGCCCGGTGGAGAGAAATCTGTACTGAATTGTGGTAAACAGAAGGAAACAAACTTTTGTTGAACTGTATTACAAGCAAAAAGGTGACCTGGGCTGGAGTGTGGGAAAGTCGAGCGGTCCAACAGATAAACTAGTGACTTCTCGTCGAAGGCCAAGTGGGACCTGGTCCACAAAACAAACTGCTTCTGTGTGTCTGAAGCCAGAGTGTGTTGCAAGGTCCAAGTGTGCCACCTTACCCCGTGCTACAAAACACGGGAAAGGGAGTTTACTCTGCCCTACTGACACTTCTTTTGAACACTGATTTTACTTTTTGCATTACACATTCCCTTTACGAATGCATTGTATTAGAAAGAGATCAAGCGTTGGGGTTATTACTATAGGTCATGTTATTTTGACAAAGGACTGACTAGGGCTGTATTTTCTTTTTGTCTGATGGTCGAGAACACTCCCATCTTAGTTATAGGGTAAGAAAGAAGTTTTCCAACCCCTTTTAAACCATTAATAAAGGTTTTGAAACTTCTAGCTCTTGTGTCAGTGTCTACTTGTGATACCATGCTTCCCTCACACAGCACAAATTCCAATAATCTTGGTTTCACTGATATGCACATTGCTGTCATACATTATACAAGAAAAAAAGAAATTGCTGTCAAACGCATTTGGAATAGGTTTTGGCTCTGTGAGAGGCCAGGAATGAGATGCAGACACAGAGAGACCATATTTCTGACTATAGACTTAAACAAAAAGGCGCTGGAAAATGTCTGGCTGTATTTCCCTAGCTAAACCAAAACTAAGGATCTGTCTGATGTCAAGATGTCAAAAGCAAAATGTCCTGTGTCCAAAGTTCTATTCTGGCCCTCAAATTCGAAAAATAATGTCTAAGGTGACATGGCTAACGTTTTGAAAAAGTGTACAAAAATATTTCGAGTTCAAAAGGGAAAAGGTAATTCTAACACAAAAAGTGATTACTACCTTCGGTTCTAGGGAGACAATTATGTTGCCCCTACTGGGAATTTGAAATTTGTGGGGAAAGAAAAAGTTATAAAAGTTATAAAAGTGTTACTCTCCACACTTCCCTTAGTGGGGAAAATGGTTTGGGAGGTCAAGGGGAGAAGCCCGACTCCTACTCTTTGGCCGAGATGGTGAAGGGGATCTTGTGATCTCTCTATAGGACCCAGCCCACCAGTAGAAAATAGGATCTGTAGGGACCCTTTTCCAGGTGTCCACATTATGGGATTGGAATCAATCTTGGTCTACTCAAAATGTATTTGGCTTCCCCAGTTTGTGTCAACTGGACCGGGTCCCACTCCTAACACCATATGTTAGGAGCCAGGAATGAGACGAGGACACAGAGGTCATCGTTTTGGATATAGACTTTATTTCTGGGAACTCTTGGAATCTTGCCATACACTTCTTCGCTGATAACGTTTATGGTTGCCCCAGTATCGACTAGGAACTCCGCCAGCACTCTATGTATTTGTAGTAACAAAATGGGGCTATGTTCTTTGGGTGTGGGGATTCCCAGGGCGTACAAGTATCCTTTCCACTTTGGTTCTTCTGGGTCTAGTTGCCTGGCTCTGTGTTTTCGCCTGTCTTCTTCAGCCGAGAAACAGCTAGAGTCACTGTCCGAGGCCAATTGTTCCATCAGGCATCTAACATAGCGTTTGGGCCTTAACTGGGGCCATGTGCTGGAAACACAAGTGTGCCATTCTGGTATTGGTTTGTCATGTGGACGGCCCTCCCCTACTCTGCCTTTGTGGCCTCTGTGTGGGGGTTCATATGGTGTTGATGCCCCATCTGGAGTGTGGTCGATTTGTCTCCAATTCAGGACATCCCGACTTGTGTGCCTTCTCTTGCCTGGCTGCGGGACATTCAGCATACTGCTTTGATATGGCCCTCTCCTCCATATGCCATGCATTGCTGGCCCAGGGCAGTGCACATATCTCTGTGGGGAAATTCAGATCTGCACCTGTAGCAGAAAGGGTCACTGTTCTATTGGTGTGTCAAAGACGTGGCCATCTTGTGAATTAACTCGAACGGTGGGGCTGATACTTTTATGTTGCCCATTTCTTCCACCTGTAGCTCCAGAGTGATGTCAGACCTGGCAAGCTTCAAGATCTCATCGAGCAACCGTTGCTTTTGAAAGAGGCGTTTTCGGAAAACAGGGGATTTACATCCCGCAATGATTGGGGATTTCAGAGCTTCTTTGTTGGAATAATTGTTGAAGTCGCAGTGCTTCAACCGTAAATGCAGTCACATTACAAATGTGTCCATGGACACAACCTTGTTCTGTTTAGTCGTGGAGAATATGTGGTGCTCTTAGTCCACGTTGGTGTGAGGGATAAAGTAATCCATAAGTGCCACCCTGAAGCCTGCCTAGGAGTCTGTCGTGTCAGCCGGGAGCTTGTTCTCGATGATCCCTCACATTTGGTCCTATCGCTAGAGACAGCAATCTGCGTTTCTTGTCATTATCCAATGGCCTATGGCCTTTATGTACACGTCGAAATCTTTGGCCCACCTTTTTTCATCTCGGACCCCAGGGTGCTGGTCTCCATGATGTCAAAATGGGTGGGAAATTGCATGGCCAAGTTGAGCTGTAATCTCAACGGTAGGCCTCTGTGCGGCGTGGGTGGTAGTGTGGTGTGTATGGTATTGTGATCTTGATCCAACATGGTGTGGGCGCTACTTGTCCCCAATTGTCAACTAATCTCTTGACTGGCTGTTCTGCAGCAGTTCTGTTGCCAAGGCTTCCCAGGCTGTGATGCTGCTGGGCCCTTTTTCTTTTTAATGCTATGCAGTGGTGGTCTAGTGGGGTCTCCTTGCAGAGTATGGTACTGGTAAGGCTCAGATTGTTCCCTTTTCACCCCTCCCTTAGTATTCAGCAGCATTGGAGGCCCCACCATGAGGAATACAGCACGATTGTCATTCACACACAGCACTAGCAAGTGTCTCCCTGCTCCTGCAGTGCTGTTATTGCCAGAGACTTGAAGAGTCTTTCTTTTCTTTGATGAGCATGTGTGCTACTACTCGTATGCACTAAGAGTTCCATTTAGGGCCGCCATAGCTCCATGTGCAGTCCCTGTTGATGGCTCCTGCTTTTCTGCCGTCGCACACTTGCACCCAGCCCATAAATCAGCCTGCCACACGCTGGCAGGGCTACGGCATGTTGCGCTGCTACCCAGTGTGGGGAACCCTCCAGCAGTAGTTGCGAGCGTTCCGCTCTCAAACGCAGTGTGCCGGCCTACTAAGGCAAATGGATCATACACACACGGAGAGTAGGGGAAATAACATCTTTATTCCTTCCTCACATAACGGCCAACTGCCAACCTCAAGCAACATGTGACCCCCTGTGGTCCCGCCCCCTTTCTTAGCCCAACAGTACTCAAACCTCGAGCCACCCACATAACGATGTGAGATGGCTGGAGAAGTCCCATTGCCTCATGACATCTCCTCCCCTTTTAAAGTTCAACTGGATCATCGCTATCATTGAATTTCTTCAATTAATCGGATGGGCTTTATGCGGCTGTGCTGAGGTCTTCCAAAACACAGCAGTTCTCGAGGGATTACGTCATCTTCTTCCATTGAGTCTTCCTCATCCGAGGGTTCCCTGTCACCTTGGTATGATTCATCTGAGCTAGGAAACCCATCACTGTATTCGGTCAAGCTCCCTGTCTCAGGAACCTGACCAGGAAATCTTTTAAAGTATGAAGAGTTTCTTGTCACCTCCTGTTGATGGTCTCCACAGGCGGTTACCATGTTTCCTTTTATTCCAGTTACTACCAGTATTTCAGGGGCAAATGTAGAGACCTCTTTTCGGATCTTAGGTTGACACATTATGACTTGGTCTCCTAACTCTATCTCACACTCTTGTGCCCTTCTTTTCTTATCAGTGCTGTTCTTCATTTTTTCTTTTTGTTCTGAATCATGAATTTGGGCTTGTTGTTCAAGTTGTGTGGCAGGTGGTTTGCTGAGATTCTCGGGCAGTCGTGATCTTATGATTCTTTGAAACATCAGGTTTGAGGGGCTTACCCCAGTGGTACTATGAGGAGAGTGACGATAGTCACGTAGCAATTGATACAGTGCCTGTTCAAAAGGCTTGTTGACCAAATGGGCTATTTGTAAAGATCTTTTGATGTTAGCCATTAAACGCTCTACAATTCCATTAGCTTGAGGCCATTGTGGCGTGATCTTGAGGTGTAAGAAGCCCAAGTTTTTGGCGAAGTTTTCAAAATCATAACTTGTAAAAGGTGGTCCATTATCTGTTTTCAGGATTTTTGGTATTCCATAAACTGATAGCATGCGATCGAATCACATAGTTCGCAGAAGTGGAGTCAATGATCTGAGCATCGGTAAACCTAGAATATTCATCAATTAATACTATAACATATTTTTTTGTTTTGCAGGGGCCCAAATAAATCATCTGCCACTTCCTCCCAGACACTTCCTGATTACGAGGACATTTGCAAAGGATTTGGATGTGGCTTGGGAGTCACTAGGGCACATAGTTCGCATTTCCCAACCACTTGTTCAAGTAGGGTGTCCAATTTTGGAAACCACACTTTTTCACTTAGAAGGAGTTTTGTGGAAGTTAAATAGCAATGACCTTCATGAGCTAGTTTGATGACACATTCTCTTAGCGTTGAGGGTATGTCCATTTTTGATCCTTTCATCAGCATATGATTCTCAATAACTTTCAGTTCATCTTTTACGAGCTCCAAAGCCTTGAAATCTTCCTTTATTGTCTCCTTTTCTGACTTGGCTTGTTGTTTTGCGCGAGACATCCTATTTGTACATAAACAGTGAGCTTTATCATTTGCTGATTCTCTCCTTAGAGTTAACCAATCCACGGGTAGTAATTGAAGATTATGGATGATGTAATTGATATAATTATCTGCGATTGATGGATTAGCATCAGGTGGTCCCACTGGATGTCTAGACAGGTAGTCTGCCAGGTTATTTTCTTTTCCAGGGCGATGTATGATGTCAAATTTGTAATCTAACAGGCGTAGACCCCATGTTGCTATTCCTGATGGCATTCTTGATTTAGGATCACCGAAGATTGGAAGAAGCACTTGATGATCAGCGATGACTGTAAATGCTTTGCCATATAGAAAAAAATGAAAGTATTCACGTGCCCATACCACTGCTAAACTTTCTTTTTCTGCCTGTGAGTAAGCTTCTTCTGTCGTTGTGAGGCTTCGGCTCGCATAGGCCACCACACATTTTTCACACGGTTGCACTGTGTCAATATGGCCCGAAGTCTTACGAGGCTAGCTTCCACTATTACTTCAGTTTTCTTAGAATTGTCAAAATATGCCATGTTATCTGCATGAGTGACGTTGTCACGAA
Organism: Ambystoma mexicanum; assembly: GCF_040938575.1. Taxonomy (NCBI): domain Eukaryota; kingdom Metazoa; phylum Chordata; class Amphibia; order Caudata; family Ambystomatidae; genus Ambystoma; species Ambystoma mexicanum. The sequence continues at coordinate 1,393,715,166 of NC_090931.1, forward strand.
TGGTCTCAAAGGCTGTTTGACACTCCTTTGACCACTCAAAATTGTGATTCTTGTGGGTGAGGAGGCGTAACGGATTGCTCACTTTCGCATAGTCTTGTATGTATCGAGAGCAATAGCTAGCCAAACCAAGAAATGATTGAAGTTCTGAGATATTCTGCGGTGGCTGAGCTGAGTTAACCCCTTGTGGGGGTTAATCTTCTTGACTCCCTGAAGTTTTTCCGTAGCATGGGTTGAAATGGGGCATTCTTGCACATTGCCCTTTAATGATCATATCCACCGCAGGACTTTTGACCCATCGCATGGCATTCACCAGCATGGGGTTATTCATAGCCACATCTGTAGCAGGTAGCTTCATGTTGAGGTGCACTTGAATTAACAGTCGATTGTAATTTATGAACTGTTTCTTGATCAGAAGGTTTTGTTTGCATAGTGTTACGCTCACCTTGTCTCTGCGGCGGCGTTGGGCCTCTTCACTCAGATGGACGGTCTTCTCGGGATTCCCTTCCCTGCCCTGGTAGCTTTGGATAGCTGTTCCTAGGATATAGGGAAAGGATGATGAGTTGTGGGCAAATATAGGTTGCGACACCCTCACCTGCCCCCACCAGTTCGTACCCCTTTATGGATGGTTAGGCCGGATGGCTCACCTGATATTTCATAAAGATGAACTCTGCATCCTGCCGTTCATGCAGGGGCGCAGTTCTTCGTTGGACCAGTTACTTCACTGGTCGTTGATGATGACTGCCCAGGCCAGCTGTGGCTTAGTCCTGTCGGTTTCTGCTTCTTTTCTTTAGCAGTTTCGTTGATTGTCCTTGTACTTTTATTCCCCTAGTCTTCTTTTGTGTTGTTCATTATGATTGGCTATTGTCCGTGTGTTAATAGTGTCTTTCTTTCCTTCCCCAGGTGTTGCTGCGACTTCGAGATCGCTGTGCAGTATACAGGGGGGGCGCCGCGATGAAGAGGAGTGAAACCGCAGTAGGCAGATGATGGCATCGCGGTATGCAGAAGATGCGAGTACAGGTATGTAGAGCTGCACGCGAGTGCACAAGTGGTTTGAGCGCTGCGCGTGTCTTCGATGTGCTAACCTGTCTCCCTTTTTCTGCAGCGTAGCGGTCACGGCAGAACGTCTATTCCAGTGATGAGTATTTGCTGGCAGCGCGAGTGGTTTGGGCGCTGCGTGTGTCTCAATATGCTAATCTTTCTCCTTTTCTCTCTTTGCAGCATAGCGGTCGCGGCTAGTTCTCAGATCCGATGGTGAGTATTTGCTTGTTTCCAGGCTCTTCGTTCTTGCAGAAGAGGTTGGCTCCATGTCAGAAGGTAAGCTGCTGCTCATTAGGTTCTCTAGTGGGCGAGGATCACAGTGAGCGTCACGTTGCTGTAAAGCAAAGTAACGCGAAGCCTCGATCCATGTATGGGCAGGATTTAAATAGCCTTGGGCTGTTTAGCCCCGCACATTGGACACACCCTGCCACACCCAATAGAAGGTGCTGGGCAGGTCCTGCCACACCTAATGTACAAGGCACGTGCTGGTCTGGCCTGGTAACAGGCCAGTCTTGCTGCTCCACATGTTTGGACCCTTCTCATGAGCCTGGCACCCCAGAGGCGCCAGGACAGCACCCACTGGGCAACATGAGGGATCCTGGATCCATTCAAAGAGCCCCTTGTATAGAGGTGAATGGGCATGTGTGCCCTTTATTGGGTAGCCATGACAGAACTCCCCCTCAAGGCCCCTCTCACGGGTGGTCCTCTCTCCAGTCCCGGCTTGGATGGATGGTTGATATGGAACCTTCTGACTAATCGCGGGGCATGAATGTTATTGCTGGGTTCCCAGGTTCTATCTTGAGGCCTGTATCCCTTCCAATCCACAAGGTAAAATAGTTAGATCAGACGATCTTAGAATCCAGAATGTATTTAACTTCAAATTCTGGCTTGTTTACGATCACTGAGTTTGGTGGTGTGTCCATTTGCGTGCCAGGCTGAACTAGTTTCAGAAGAGAGACGTGGAATACTGGGTGGATCCGCATGTTGGATGGTAGATCTAATTTGATGGCGACTGGGTTAATCACAGCCTTTATGGTGTATGGACCTAAATACCTTTGACAGAGTGTTCGGGGTCCTTTTATAGGAATGTATCTGGATGCCAACCAAACTGTATCCCCGGTTTTGTAGATAGGTGCTTCTTTTTCGATGTTGGTCTGCAAATTTCTTTTGTCTGTCTTTAGCTTTATTGAGGTGTTCAGTGTCTTCTTTAAGAACCTGATTGATGGTGGTGTGCAAATTAGCTACTGCTGGCATTTCCATTGCTTCCACTGGATCAAAAACAGACATGCATGGGTGTTGTCCGTACATTACATAGAAAGGACTTTGCCCGGTGCTGGTATGGGTGGAATTGTTATAAGCGTATTCAGCTAACCACATCACATCTTTCCAGGTGTTTTTGGTTTGGTGTAGCATGCACCGCAAGTATTGGTCCAGTGTTTGATTAGTACATTCAGTTTGTCCATCAGTTTGTGGATGGTGACTTGTGGATAATCGTAGGTCAATTTTTGCGAGTTCACAACTTATTTTCCAGAATTTGGAGACAAACTGACTCCCTCTATCTGATATTAGGGCTGATGGGAATCTATGTAACCTGACGATTTGTTCCAAAAATACTTTAGCCAAGGTAGAGGCAGTTGGTAGGCCTTTCAGGGGAATAAAATGGGCCATCTTTGAGAACAGGTCCACCACCACCAAGATAGTATTGTATCCGTTACAGAGGGGAAGATCTGTGATAAAGTCTAATGATAGAGTGTGCCATGGAGTGGGAGGCACAGCTAGTGGGTGTAGAAGACCTGCCGGCTTTTGTTTTTGAGATTTATTTTGTGCACAAATTCCACAAGTTGAGAAACTGGATGACGTCTCTTCGCCAGGTTGGCCACCAATACCCCTTTTTTATCTTTGCCAAGGCCTTAGATATGCCAGGATGCCCTTCTACCAGAGAGTTGTGGTAGCTGGTAATTATTTGAGTTTGTAGATGCTTATTTGGAACATAGAGGCGCTGTTGATAATAAGGTAGCCCATCAATAACAATGTGATCCTTTCCTTGCCATTACGCACTCCAGGTCTGTATATGACCACGTAATCATACTTGGCGAAAAAGAGTGCCCACCTGAGCTGGCGGGATGATTGTGCCTTGACTGTTTTCAGGTATTGTAGGTTACGATGATCCGTTATTACGGTGACCGTATGTCGAGCTCCTAGTAGATAGTGTCTCCAGGCCTTAAACGCTGCTTTGATTGCTAACAACTCTTTGTCAGTGACTGCATAATTTTATTCTGGTGGAGTGAACTTGCGCGACCAGAACACCACTGGGTGCAATTGTCCTGTATCTGGGTTCCGTTGAGATAAGACTGCTCCCATCGCGATGTTGGAGGCATCTGTTTCAACCACATTTCTGAAAGGCTACTTCAGCTTCTGTAGACCAGTTAAACTTGTTTTTTCGTAGTAAAGATGTTATTGGGTGCACGATCTGGGAGAATCGGCGACAGAAGTTAGCGAATCCTAACACGTTCTGGACTCCTTTTATGGATGTTGGTGAGGGCCAGTTAAGGATGGCTTCCACTTTGCGCGTGTCCATTCGAACTCCCTGCGGTGTAAGGATTAAATCTAGGAATTCCACCACTGTCACGTGGACATTTTATTTTTCTAGTTTGGCATATAATCTGTGTTGCCGTAGTTTGTCCAAAACGGCACGAACATGAGTAACATGGTCTTTTTCGTTGGCCAAGTATATTAAGATGTCGTCAATGTACACTAGGGCACAGACATCTAGCAGTTCCCGAAGTACGTCATTCATAAAAAACTGAAACGCTGCAGGAGTGTTACAAAGCCCAAAGGGCATGACCTGGTACTCGAAGAGACCATACTTCTTGCGAAAAGCAGTCTTCCGCTCGTCCCCTTTTTCTACTCTTACTAGATGATAGGCTCCTCTCAGGTCCATTTTCGTATAAATCTGTGCGTCCTTAACTTTGTCTAGGAGTTCCGGGATGGGTGGTAGAGGGTACCGTTTTTTTACCGTTATTTGGTTGAGTGAGCGGTAATTGATGCAAGTTCTCAGGTCCCCCTCCTTCATAGGCACGAAGAAGAGGGGCGAGGCCACAGGTGACTTGGATGGACGAATAAAGCCATTTGCCACATATTGGTCAAGGTAAGTTCGTAAGTGGAGGTTTTCTTGCTCAGTCAAGGCATAGATCTGACTGCAAGGGACTTGGGCTGAGGCACTAGATCTATTTGGCAATCATATGGCCTGTGTGGAGGCAGCGTATTAGCCTGTTCCTTCTGGAAGACGTCCATGTATTCTGATGGCAGAGAGCCAGTTAAACCTAACACGACCCTTTCTTTCTGTATTGATCTCCCTGATCCTGCCAAGAGAGACCCCACGTTGTAGCAGGTGTCAGCACAATCCTTAGAGAAGGTTAGAACTCTCGTACGCCAGTCGATTCTAGGATTGTGGGTCTCCAGCCAGGGCATTCCCAAGATCATCTGGAACAGAGGAGCTCCAATGAGGTCGAAGTCAATCTCTTCCTGGTGCCCATCCCAGGAAATGGGAACACTATTTGAGTGGCAGTCTTTTGGTTGAAGTTATCCCTTTTGTTGAACTTGAACATTTATGCACTTTTCAAGACCAAAGACATTATCCTTAGCACCGTAGTTACTTTTTAGAATGTGGGTGCCAGAATAGGATTTCGGACACATGACATTTTGTTTTGGACCTCTTGAAACTGGACAGACCCTTCGTTTTGGTTGAGGTAGGCAAATACCTCTTAGGACAGGGACAGCAAGGCATTTTCTTACCCTTTTATGAGCTAAATAAATGTTTAACAACAACCATGCATTCTGGTTCATCACAATATCCTCAAAAACGCTCTCCCCCACTTCCTGATGTTCTACTACCTGTACTGCACCACATCTAGCACCTCCTTCAAGTCTCATGTGTCCTGGATGTTTCTCTACCATGTTAACCAAATCTTGACCTTGTCCTGAGGTTCCTTTACTACCCCCTCCTGATTATCTCCTCCTCTGCTTTCCAACTTTCTCCACCACACACTTTCCTCTCTACCAAAAGCCTTCCTCGCTCTCTAACTTCCTGCATACCCGTTGACAGCGCTTATGCCAGACTACCCACATAGCTGGACTGAGAACCCAGGTTTATATAACCCGGCATGCCTTCCCCTGGAGTCCAGCTTCTTGTGATGGTCAGCACCTATGGGGTTGACTGAGTGAGGACCTGTTCATAATTGCTGTCTCAGTGTGAATTTTGGCATTTGCAGGCAGGGCCAAACCTTTAGAAGGCTGGCCACCATTATTTTATTTACTCACACCTCCAGTGTCTGCCAGGACTCCCCCATCACCCATACACTCAATAACTCTCCAGTACTTGATATGTGCGGGCCCAGGCTTGTGGTTTTCTGGAGCTTGCAATTATGGGGAGTGAAGACAATACTCTTAGGCTGCAACATTTCCCTGGGAATGCTCTGCAATGCCAAAGACAGAGTACAGTGTTCTCTGAACAAGCAGGATCACCGCACGAAGGCTACCAGTAAATGCAACATGCCACCGTTGCTTGTGCTGGTTTGCGGAGCAAGCGGCAATAAAAGGTTTGCTATGCTTGTACATTGAATGCATGTCTCAGACATTTCCAAAGCTTCCCCAAGATCAGAACAGGGTGCAGCAGTTAGCACTAGAGAAATAGGCTGGTGGGCTGCATGGTTGTTTTGAGTCTGATTTCCAGTCCCTTAAAGGGAAGGGATAAGTAAGTAATACATAAATAAATAAATGCATTAGCTTTCCGACTGAAAAAAATGGCTTTCCTACCATGACAGGCGAACCACTATCATTCCTGACATTCAATAATCTGTTCCTCAGTGCAAGAGCTTACTCTCTTGAGGGGACAACAATCTCCTTTGATCCAAAATCCCACAAAAGACTTCGCTTTGAGCATGAGGATGGCATGTTATGCTAAGGCCTTTGTCCCGATTTCCCAGGAGGAAGTCTTTCTCCCTCAAGGGAACAGTCCCATTCCTTGCTAAATGCGAACTGGAAGGGTCAGAGGCTTTGCAGGATGTTTGGGCTTGTTTGTGTATGGTATGGGTAAGGCATTGTTGGGTTTAAGGCCCATGTTTGAGGGCACCCAGCTGCGCCACAGGGAGGACATCTGCTTGATTATCTCCTGCTTTGGAATGGGGACTAAGTGAAGCTGACAAGAGGAACCTCCCCATACCTTCCATAGGCCTCTCTCTATTAGCTCGGGGAGGCAGCTCGCCCTCCAGGTCACCCTGCCAGATATCCCCAGAGTCAGGCAGGGACTTTTCCACATAAGCTGCAATATGATCAAAACACCTGCAACAAAGCTAGTCAAAATCATTGGTACATTATTGTAAACATTGATAGAGCAGTCTATTAATGTCTATTAATGTTGTTTATTAGTCATTCTATACCATCAATAAGAAATTTTATTTCATACATGTTCTGTTGTGGTGCGTACCCCACTGGTGTCAGATTAAAAGAGCTCTGTACAATTCGGACCTACAATTTGACATTGGGCTTATAAGCCATTTAAAGAAATCCTACACTGCGCATCCATTCATGCTTAGTATTTGCAATGTTTGCTGTATGATTGTGGGCAGGATGACAGCTCGAGAACTAGACGATCTCCCATATTCACAAGAGAAGATTTGTACAACTCAATGTCGCTCACCACCCAGACTGGAAATTACCTGTCTAGCATGTTTAGAGAACTACTTTAAAATACATCACGTTTATTTCTATTTTGTTCAGTTTCCTTGGTTGTTGCTGAAGCAACATTACATTTTAAATAAGGCACTTAGGTTTTTGTTTTGCTTTATTTTGCATTGGCTTTTCTGCATTGCAGATTTACCATCAAGCCCTTTTGGTGATAATAAACAAAAGATTGTGCCGTCACTTCTATACGGCCAGGAGATTAGATACCTGACGAGATCTCATTTGCAAAAAGGCATTGGGGTTGCCTGCCTGTGTTTTCCGAATGCCGTTTTATGGTTTGAATTGGGTATGGTTTTGCTGGAGTCCTGGTACCAATGGAGGGTTCTGTCTTCATATGGGATATTGCTGAAACCAACGAGGGGCTCTCCATTTATATTCTCAATGGTGAAGTGACAAGGAATGTGCTGTCCTCGATTGGGCGATTCTCTATGCGTGCGACATCTTGCATAAGGTTCCAGTCAGCACTGCGCTGTTGATTACCATGCTGCTACTTGCCAAATAACTACTTTTTAGAGAGGATTGGATAGAAACAATCCAGAAAACGAGGTCATATTCTCTCTACAGCACTGTATCTTGGATTGATAAGCCAGTAAACGGGATACAGAGATACTTAGCGTGTTTCCCTCATCCGTACTGGCAACAGCAACTCATGCGCCTCTGGCTAAATCTTCTTTTGACTGGGGAAATACAAGCTATTAGATCTGGGATTGACCCAGGCGATGTGGTATGTGATCTTTGTAGGGGGCCAGGTTTGAGCCAAACAAGACAACATCTGACTATTGGTTGTAATGCTGTATACGAGTTGAGGCTAAAAATACTTTCTTTTATAGAGCCATGGGGGAACATGAGGTAGGAATTACCATTGCCTTGTTGACTGACATTCCTTGGAGCCATAGGTATAGTCCCCATAAATGACCAATGAAAAAGTTCCTTTTTCCTTTGTGAAACTGGGTATAGTTCAACAGTGGTGAGCATTTCTTTTTTACTTATTTTAATCAATTGAAAGTGCGGCACTCAGTTATTGAATGGCAGATTTAGATTTGAATATTAATTTGGTTATTTTATGATTACTATTTGTCTTAATTTTGTTATTATGTACTTTGATGTTGGGTGGTTGTTTTTTATTAGGTTTTCTTGACTGTTTATTATAATGTATAACAATTACTTTTTTATAAATAGTATGAAATTAATTGCCGAATTGATGAACTGAGATAAGAATAACTAAGAATCCCAATTTTGTTGGTCAATTAAAAACAAGAAATTGGCCTTTCTGTACAATTGGTCTTCTAGCTAGTCAAGTTCAAGGAACAGTAGCTTCTTGGATAGAGTTCTGCAGCCCTCCTGTATTGCTGGGTAATGCTTACAGCAATCATGATGTGGTCACTGCCAACAGGCTTCACTGGAAATTGCCACATAACGAAGTTACAACATTCATAACTGTTCATTTGTTAGCATCCACCAGGCTGACCCAGTGGTATCCCAATTCTTAGGTGTGGGAAGACCTCCCATCTCTAGGACTCCCAGCACTATGTATGGCTGGCAATGGCGGGGGCAGAAGTGTCATGCCCTGTCACCTGCATTCAATGCATGCAGAGCACTGACACCACATGGGATTTCTTAGCACTAGACCATGCACTTTTAAATGCCACAAGCATAGCGATACACTAAACATCTAAAAAAAAAGTCTACACCCGATTCATCCAGGGTGGCTACATTTGTACATTCTTTTAAATCTTGAGATCTTCAGGTTCGGTGACTGATGGTGTCTTCACATCCCAAGAGACCTTTTAGTGGTCTTCAAAAGCTCATCATCGAAGTTTAGTTTCACAGCTGGTGATCAAAAATGTCTGATTATTCCAATTCTTGCATGCAATTTGCAGGGCCACTGACCAAGCAAGATTGTATGGCTGCAAGCGTTGTGCATTATTAAAAGACTCACTCTCAAACTTGCTGGTTGAAGATGGATGGAAACGCATGGTGGCATTTGAAAACTATTACCAAAAGCCTGTCTGGTGAATCTCTGTGAAAGCAGTTGTTGATTTTAGACAACACCTGGCTGGCAGGCTACCAGTTCCACAAATGCCACACAACATCCACAAAAGCCACACAACAGCAGGTCCAGATGACCGACTGGAAACCAAAATCAACAACCCTCTCAGTGGCACACTGCAGAGATCATATTGGTAGATGCTGTTGGAGACACAGTGGCAGGAGGGAAGCATTCCCACTCCCCCCTTATGTTGTTGCTAGTTACTGCATGGATAAATGACAAGCGTCAAGTTTAAATGCTATCAGCCAAGCAATCGAAACCAGCAATAAAACAGAACACACAAGTCTGCTCTAAGAATTTTTTTGCCACAATGTCTTCTACTGGTGATCCAGTTTAAGCCTGAGAGAAGAGTACTCACAAAACCACTGGGGGACCAATCCATTATTTCGCCCTATAGTTAGCAGTTGATCAAAGACTCGCAACTCAAGCCCCAAGTTGTGGAGGACTGGGTTAGAGATGAATTGGCTACGCACCCTCGAAACCTTTTGAATGCAGGTTAATAGTTTATTTCCTTAATCACTTCTGTTTTCTTCACCATGTTTAGCCTCACTGCTTGGTCCATTCTTCACTCATACAGTCTGTTCTGTGTATTGCAAATGTTTTAAACAGACTACATTACCGGTCAATTAGTTCAAAAGAGCCATCTGCAGGTTACTAAAACCAATACACAAATAAGCCTAAGAGCTTCACAGATGACTAACACTAGGTGAAGGCCGCAATTTGCCCAGCAATACGTGCAACAAGAGTTCAGTATCACTCGCCTGGTTTATAAAAGTAAAAGAACAGTTACGTATTCGACCTGCCATAATTGAGCCGCTTAGTGAAAGTCCTATTATATCGCTAGATCCCTAATTAAAAAGAATGTAAGCAAGTTAATCAAAATGGATAAAACAAAAAACACTTGGGCCCGAGCCCCTACTATATAGATCCTACACATACAGCACCATCTCATAAAATCAGATTTTTGGGTGCGAATAATGCAAACCAATCCGATCAAATGTACTGTGCTCATCAAGCCATGATGGTAGCGATTCACTGCCAGAAGTTGCATTACATTCAATTTCTTTATGGTGGTTCAAACATCACTGTTTCTGATCAAGAAGAAGGTAACTGGGTCAATGGACCTCAAGGTAATGGTCCCATCCAAGAGAATTTAAAGCTGAAGTTCAATTGGATCAGCACCAGGTCATCACAGGGATTCACGATCAACCATATGAGGAAATAATGTTATTTCTTCAAGTTTAGAGTTTGGATGGAGCTTTGTCGGACAGGAGCTTCTCCAAAGTTCTGGCATTCTTTCCTTCCGGTGCGGGTTCCCACTTGTCATGGTCTGGGGAAAAGCAAAAGAAACCGGATCCATTTTTAGCACAACATTAAAAGGTGAAGCCATGTTTGGCTGTCAAAATGAAAATGGACACATTATTTAAAAGCACTTACATATACAAGTATTTTCGAGGTCAAACAAATTGCCAATATTCACCTTCAGAGAAATGCATAAAATTCAACATGGCAGGCTTGTGCCAACCGATAATTGAGGAATATGTTAGACAAGCATTGGCATTCAATAGTTTTGGTCTTTAAAATCAGTTTTCTAATATGTTAGGTAGTATAAAAATGCCCCCGCCATCAAATTGTAAATAGAGAGCAAAAACGAAGAGAGCAATATTTATTTTTTAAGCTGCAGGCTGGGCTCCCACACTCATGCAGACACTCATTTCCCCCAGAACATCCACAAAAAGAAATGGTAGTAATGTGGGTTTTCAAATGGATTTTTATAAACAGGACGGTCAATAGACTGAGTGGGGAGCACTGATTGTTTTGAATACACATTGTTGATAAGGATGTGCCCATGGTGAATGTTCTAATTCAAATAATAGTCATAAAACCTTTTGATTGTCAGCACTTCTGAGAACTGTATTTCTTTGCAATTAAGTCTAAAGCGAATGGTATACTTTGGGAGCAAAAGTCCTCGAGGGCACAGGTCACATAATCACAGTGCACCAGTTGAGAAACAGCAGCGTTGGAATCAATTTGGGCCCTAGCGGCCATGTTTTGGTGGCATTGTGGGCAGCAAGTGGGTGTAGACATTAGGACAGTCCCCTGACTTGCAGAAACCTGGCAAAGAGACGCACAGGGGCCAGCAAAATGGAGTAAGGCAGATAGCGCTAGCAAGCTCCACGGCAGTTAGATGGTAAGCAGAGAGGCGACAGAGACCTGCAGTGTCACTTGCGGCAATTGTGTTTGCAGAAGGTCCCCACCGTGATCTACCTAAAAAAAAGGTGCAGCCCGGGCTACTGTCTTCCTCTACCAGGATGGACAGCTAAAAAGAAAGAAAGAACACCTGTGGGAGACATCTGACCAAACATCTATCATCATAATGTTTGCTTAGCCACACTCCATTCAAAACCTTTTTTTCCTGCAGGAACATTTCTGTGCTCAATTGTTTAATGTAGAAAAATAAATGATAAAAATGTAAAAATATCTCAATAGCACCAAATATCAGTCTTGTGGTTTGTTTTTCACAGAAATAAGTGATGGTGTTAGTAAAAGTGACTTAAAAAAGCTCAAAGCAGCAATATCACATCTAACAACAAATTCATTGTTCTCAATCCACAGACATCTGGACGGGTCGCCTCAATGCCTTTAACTCTGGCCATTTACAGTGTTCCCACCCTATTTTAATATTTTCTGATGGCCAAATGACAGTGGCAAAGCCATGACAATCTAAACTAAAAGGTCATGTGTTCCGTCTCAGACTTGCATATATTTTCTTTGATGCACTGTGTGTTATACAAACGAAACCGTGTCGATAGACGTGTGTTTTGGCCTCTTGTGGGGGAGTTTCTATCTTCACCACCCCTCAATTTTGGCTAGGCCTTCGTCAGGACAGATAGGAGCTGACTCCCATGATGAAACTGAAATGTATATATGGCACAAGTAGACCCTTCTCCTCTCAAAAGTCTACCCTTGCAGGTGAAAAGAACATATGAAACAATCTACCATCAGTTACAAACTCCCTTACAAAGTCCTTCTACAAAAATATATATTTCCTCCTATTAGACTGTCAGAGTTCACAGCTGTACTTGGGACTCTTAGTAGCGCTCCCTGTTCAATGCAACAAATGCTCTTCTGCATGTGTTATTCATGGCACACAGATGGCCTTGCCAACTGGTGAATCTGCAAAGATAACATGATTACTCCATTATCCTCTCTGACATATAGAGAGCAGAATGATTGCCTCTGTCCGAGGAAACTGACTGTATTTACCTTATCACGAAGACTTCCTGGTCACAAAGAGATCTGGGGCTTCTTCTTGAAGCTGAACTTCATGCAATCGCTAACCTGTCTCTGTGAGAGCAAACCTAATACTCATTGTTCTCCTGCTAGTTAGAAATTCATCTGACTCCTCTCTGAGGCGACACAAGAATTAAAACATGCCTCCCCCTAGAGATGGGTTGAGTGAGCAATGCTGCTCTCTACCTGCCTGTGAAACCTGGGAACTGGGTTTAACACATTGCTTGGTCGTGGGTGGGCTACAAAAAAAGTATTACATGCCGAGTGAGACCGACTATTTTCAGTTTCCAAAATATACATGCCAGGATTCCAGCAAAAAAGAGAAACAGGAATGTACAGGGTTTACCTGGCTCTCCTTGGTCTGACACTTCAGGATAAAACTATAAGCTGGGACAACGACCATTAGCATGTCGCCAGATGCAGCTTGGTCAAGAACATCACATTTAAGGCTCCAAATGGAGCCGCATGGAAATGAATGTAGAAGTTAGAAAACTCTGGAGCATACGGATTACCCATAATGCAGTCTTTGGAAACACATCCAGTGTAACGAAAACGACCATTGGCATGATCCCTAATGCAGCCTAGTCAGAAGCGTTGCATAATAGACTCCAGATGGAGCTAAAGGGATACCCTGTAGAATGCTGGTTTCCCCATGGAGTCGTTTTTGGAAACGCATCCAGTATAACAGATGGAACTCCAATATGCGCACGTGTGCCCATACTTGGCGGTCGCAGCCTTGCTAGACCTTCACTAAGTAATGCGGCAGAAGGGGTTATGCTCCAACCATGTTAAGTCACAGCTGGGCCTGCTGCTTAATTTCGAGTAACTGAGTCATCAGCCGGGTCAAAAGATAGCGACTTGTTGCAGTGTAACACATCCAAGAATGAGTGCCATAGCAGCAATGGAAATCATCGCGTGAAGAGTGGACCCCACTCGATACATACATTCAAACCCGCCTGTACAGTATTGAACTTCTGTATACATCTTTGTTCCATTTTCTAGATGACAGATCAGAAGCTATCATTGATCGCATGATTCTTTTCTTTATAACGGCCAACCAGTGGTTTATTGGCCACCTTGTTCTTCACACATGACCAGTGTTTGCAGATTTTTTGGTGCACTTCACGTTTCGGCTTTTCTATGCATACTAAATCACAGGGGCATTTGATTCCATAGAGGACAAGCTTGCTTTTGCTGATTGAAAAAGTCTTACTTTGCCAATGAATCCCATTGATGTCTACATTTTTCTAATTTTTAGCTAAACTGCAGACAGAGCATTGAAATGCCCTATCACTGGAGGAAGGCCCCAAAGGGGGTGCTCCTTGGTGGGTCTCTTCTTCACATGTTCCGCTCTCACCACACTTCTTGTTCTCGCACCTGCACGATCTAAATGACACAAGGCCTAGAAAGATCGTTTGTCTTGTCCTCCCTCTATCTTCCTTCCCTTACCTTGTTGCGCCTAGTAACACTTGTGTGCAGGGGCGTTATAGATGACTTATATCATTTCATCACAGAGGCCCAGAAAAATATACAATGCCGCAGTAAGAAACGGCTAGTCTGGCAGCACCCAAATGCCAGTCTAGCCAGGTAATTACACTTAGCAGGACTGCTTTATCAGAAATGCCCATTTATAAAAAAAAAGTCATACCAAACTGAGGAATGTCTAGACTGGCTGCACCAAAATGCCTCTCTAGCCACTAATACCACATATCATGCCTGCTTAGCCTGGACATGGGCAACCATTATGATTAGTCGCACAATTCCGCCCCCCCCACACACACACCTCCCCTCTCTCCCACCCCAACCTCCAAAATCAGCTCCTTGACCCATAATTACCTCCACATCCGTCTTCCTTGTACCAGAGCTTACGTATGAGGCTCCTTGCCTCATAGGTAAGTACTGGGATGAGGAAGAATGGGACCAGGCGTAATGAGGAGTGCAGGTAGCTAAGTCAGGCCTTACCTCCATGTACCTCTACCACATCCCAGTACTTGGGTAGGAAGCAGAGTGCCTCATACACAAGTACTTGGATGAGGAAGAATAGGGCTAGCAGTAATGAAGATTACCAATAAGTAATCAAGGCATAAAACACAAGTAGTGGTGCAACACCATTGAGTTGACTGGGATTCAGCATTCCCCCCTCCCCCTGAAAAGTTGGACTATGTTGACTCAACCTGGCTGATCTTCAGAGCAGTTGCTGGACAGAACAGGACACATATGTCAAACGGTACCTGGGTTTTGCTGTTAACAAGAGCCCAGCAATTACTAACAAAGCATTTCATTGTTAGTACCGGCATTCAAATGCCAAATTGCGTGGAGGATTCTAGAATGGCTGGCAGTGGAGTAGCAGCTTAGCTCAACTGCTCCTGGACCTCTCCCTGAAGACATTTCCAAGATAATACTATAAATTCAAAGAAAAAGATAGTAGAGGCTGAGAACTGCGGTTCAAAGAAACCCAAGCAAATTTCAGAGATGGGAGAAACCCCAAGCATCCAGGATGTATACAAGATCATCCTTCAGGTGGCACAAGATGTTTGTGATATCAAACTGACTATGGCTGAGCTTAACTTGAAGACTGGACAACTGGATAGCAGGATAACTGACTTGGAGAAAACATCTTTGACCATGAGCACTGAAATTGCAGGAAGTTTCCAGGCATACAACAACTTTAAGTCTGATTTATTGAGAGAAAAGGAACAGAGCCTGGAAATGGAGATGAGGATGAGGGCTAAAAATGTCAGATTGGTTGGAGTGGATGATCATGCTGGTGATAATGAGGATTTGCCTTCCCTGGTTGTCCAAGTCTTTAAGGAGAGTTTTCATTGTCGCCTGATTAAGATTGGTGACATTGACAACGCTTACAGGATTGGAAAGCTGATGGGGGCCAGGGCTAGGCATATCCTGGTAACCTTTCTACATCAAAGGTCTAAGGAGTGTTTGTTGAGTGCTGCCAAACAGGCGGGGAATGCGACTTTCAACGGTAACTCTGTTTATTTTTCCTGATTTTCCTAAGGAGATCCTTCTTCTGAGAAGATCATTCAGAAGTGCTAAGGAATTGGCCAAACAACTTAATCTGAAAGCCTTTCTCAACAAGGGTAATGTTTTTGTTGTGGCTTTTCCAGATGGGGAAAAGAGCACTTCGGATCCAACTCAGGCTCTGAGTTGGCTGGAAATGTTTAAGAGGGATCAGCCTTTGCCTGCTCTGAGCAATTAACTGCACCCCCAGGTTTTCGCAGTTGCCCCCCGCATTTATTGGGTTTGTTTTGGTACTTTTTCTTCATTTTGGAACATGTTTTTTCTCACTTTTAATGGCACTGGATTTATGTGTCTGTTAACGTGTCAATAATTTGAAAAACAACTATGGAACCTTTTCGTGTTTCCCCATGCATTCCGTTCGATTCCTGTGCTGCAGATCGGTTCTGACTGGAATTTATGACTTTCTCAGCCGCCTATCATTTCGGTCTTTCTACATTCGGATCGACGTGGAAGAGAAAAGGACCCTCCGACGTTAAGGCACTGTAACGCTCACCTGATTCCCACGGAGGCGCAGGTCTGGCTTCGGGACTCTGAAGATGGACAGGAAGGGCCCTCAACTCTGGCTTCTCCGGCTCGCAGGAATATTCCCCTGTGCGTGAAAAGGGAGTATTACCTACTGACTGAGTTATGCTCAAGCCTCCCACTCTCTTCCAACCCTCCACGATACCCTTCCACGATTCCCCGTGAAGTCTCACCTTAGGGTCTGAAAGGACGAGCTCTCCATCCTGCTTCTGACGCAGGGGCGCGTTGAACCCAGTTACTTCACTGGATTGAGGTTGAATGGGAGTTCAGGTAAGCTTGATTATACTGGTAAGGCACTGAAAAAGTTCAGTTGCAAGTTCGAAAGTTCAAGCTTTAAATAATAATGTTCATTGCCTTTTTTCAGGTGATGAATGAAGATTCCTTTGGAAACTCCTTGCAATTAAGCGCTGATGTTGATGTCTTTTCCCCATAGTGGCCGGGGTCCGGAATGCCGGAGATATGGCGCCGACCCGAAGTGAAACGTGCAGTTCCAGTAAAGATCTGGTAAGTCCTAGATGAGCGCTCAGGTAATGTTTTTGCATTCGCTCATCTAATGTCTTTGTCTTTTTTCCCCATAGGGGCCGGGGTCCTGCTTGGAAGCAGCAAGACCCGAAATGAAATGGGAATGACCCAACAGGTAAGTCTTATAAGGAAACTGAGCTTTTCCTATTCCCTTCCTTCTCTCACCTCTTATTCTTGTCTTTTTCTCTAGGCTCTGGGAAGTGGCTGTGTATCCGGATGATCGCTGCTGAAGATGGAGGAACCCAGGAAAGGTGAGTGAAATGCAGCGCTGCAGCGATCGTAACGAAATGCTTTTAAAAAATGATGTCTTCCCTTTCAGGATCGTCGGTGGTGTCTCCGTGGTGCAGATTAGCTGGTATGTCTCTTGTCTCCCTTTTGCAGGTGACCCAGGATGCTGACAGGCGTGGCTGAAGTCCAGATGCAGGAGCTGACACGGTGAGCGTCCAGCTGCGAGGAGCAGAACAACGCGAAGCGTGAGTTGCTGATCGGGTGTGGTTTAAATAGCTTTGGAAGAAGTTCCAAAAGTGTATCCTTCCTCCGATCAGGTATGTATCCTTCCCCGACCACACCCGGGTGGAAAGTAATCCCACAGGTAAAGTAGTTCCATTCAGGCCTCAAGAGGGCCTGGATGTGGCAGCATGGTCTGCATCAGGTAAGTGCACATTAAAACACTTGAACACATGTCTAGCTTTATGAGCCTGGCGCCTAAGGCGCCAGGACAGGGGTCCAACATGAGCCTGGCGCCTAAGGCGCCAGGACTGCGTCCAAAGGGCCCCAGCTTGGGCCCGCTGGCGCTCCCCTGGGGGAAATGATGCCTGCCTCTGGGGTTGCTGGGTCAGACCTGGCTCCTTGGAGGTAGGCATCATGACAGGCACAGTCAGCTGATCGGTCACGACGCCGGCTATTGAGTGGCTGCGAGTTAATGCGGAAGCTTCGGATACTCCGACTGGGAATTTCCGGCAGTTATGAGGATCGACGGCGATAGGGCACGTCTTCTCTACGAAGTTCCTTTTGAAATTGGTGAAGGATGATGCGGCGCTCGATAGCTCGGTGGCTCGAATAGGGATAGAGCCGACCTGGGCGTGGTGCGTAATTGTCATCAGCCGTACACTCTCAAGGTCTGGATTGATGTGAACTGATTTAGGCAGTAGTTTGGAACTCAGCGCTTGCAGATGGTGGGGTCTTATAAGCACTCCCTTTTCACACAATGATTCATGTGCTTGGGTCAGCCTCATTGTCTGATATGATTGCGCCCTACGTTTTACGATTCTTTGATTCTTTCCATTTCCATTGGTTGCAATGTCACGATGGCCAAAGGGGTCACGTGGATATTATGGCAATACACGTCAAATGGCACCATTGTTGACACTCCTTTTCATTCAGCATCAAACTATGTCATGTTTTTGAACCTTTGAAAGTAGAACTGACCTGATGGGTAGGGTTGGTATTGATATTTTGAAATTTTGCTTGAAGGGTAATATCTATTTTTGCACCTCGCCTGGTGTTCTCAAGTTGGGGGTATGGCTATGGATGTATTTTTCTCTATTGGGTCCCCATATTGGTGTTTTGTGGGCTACGTGTCTTGCAAATCCTACTGCAGCATTTAATGATTTATGATGTCTTTTCACAATCTAGGTTTTCGATGTTGGGGGCATGTACATTTCCTTTTCTTGTTTGGGTGGTTTAGTATGGTTGTTATGTTGTTTTTGTGTGGTGCTTTGGCGGGGTGGATTCATAAAAGACATTAATGTTTGATTTGTATTTCTGATGGGATTTGGGGGAGGTCCTAGGGTTGGTATCAACATTCTTTCTATTGTTTTTTCAAGCTGAATAGACTTCGCAGTTCAGACTGTTCTGTTTTTTTTTGCCTTTGGTGTTTTTATTGCTTATCTTTTTTACTTCTATTTTTGATTTTTCTTTCCTTTCTTTCTCTGTCTGTTCTACTCTGGTTTCTACAATGACTTCACATTGCAGTGGGGTTGTGAGAGACGTTTCTGTTGTCTCATGGAATGTTAATGGGGTCAATAATATCCTGAAGAAGAAAGTGTTCATAATGCTTCGTGATATGAATGCGGATATATGTTTCTTACAAGAGACACACATTTTAAGTGATGACATTTCAAATTTGGCAAGGGATTGGATTGGCTCAGCTTTTGGTTCTTCCTTCACTTCAAGGGCCAGGGGTGTGACCATTTTAATTCGGAAGAAATTACCTGTGAAAATTGTGCGGGAGCGTGCTGATAAGGATGGGAGAATGATTGCCTTGTTGGTTGAGTTTAGGGGTGTTCTAGTGACCGTTTGCAATGTGTATGCTCCTACAGTGGATGATGGCTCTTTTTTTTAGAATGGTTGCGCAGACTTTTTTGGAATTTGATACACCTAATGTTCTTCTTGGGGGTGACTTCAATACGGTTATCGACCCTTTGCTTGACCGTAGTCAGGTCGGTCGTATGACGCAGAGTGACCATCATTATAGGGCTCTCTTGACGCTTCTGACGGAGCACAACTTGAAGGACAATTGGCGACTCATGAATCATGATGTACGTCAATATAGTTTCTTTTCGGGCGCCCATGGGGTGTATTCCAGACTGGACATGTTTACAGGAGGGACGGTGACAGAAAGTTTTGTCTCTTGTCTAATTTGTAATATTCTGCTGAGTGATCATGCCCCGGTGGAGATACGGTTGAATCTGAAATTTCAGTGTTACAGATCATTTGCATGGAAACTGAATACATCGATTTTGTCGGGTGATAATATTTTAGAACGAATTGTGCCGGAGGTCGATTACTTTGTGGCAGAGAATCATTCAGATGAGATCCGCTTAGCGACCCTGTGGGAGTGCTTTAAATGTTGTATGCGTGGCGTTTGCCTTGGGCTGTCTAGTGGAAAACGGAAGAGAAGAGAAGAGCTGATTGGATCTTGATTGTAAAATCAGTGCAGTTTCTAGGGATTTAATGCTTGATCCGTCCAATTCGGCGAAACTGGGGTTGCTGAAAAAATTGAAGAAGGAGATGGAGGACATCTTGTCACTTAGGGCAGAACGTAGTTTATTCTACTCTAGCTGTACATATTTTGAAAAAGGAGAGAGGTGCGATAAGTGGCTGGCATTCAGGTTGAAGCACAGGTTTTCGGAATCTGCTATTACCTCTGTTGTTGATCGGGATGGTTGAGTGACGTTTGATCCAAGGAAAATACATTCAGTCTTTCGTGACTTTTACATGACTTTGTATAGCAATGAGGCTGGTATTTCAGGTAGAGGGGGGGATTTCTTCAGGAATTTTTATCTTTCCAAGATTCAGGATGTAGAAAGTCGCCTTCTGGGCGAGGTGGTGACCGTTGATGAGATCAAACATGATATTTCTAAATTGAACTGTGGTAAATCCCTAGGTCCAGATGGGCTCCCGTGTGAATTTTATAGGATTCTTCCAAATTCGGCTCTGGAACTTTTGAAGGATGTGTTCAACGCCAGTAGGTTGGATGGATCTCTGCCTGCAAGTACGAATCATGCTTCCATCTCCATTTGTTTTTGAAAAAGGGGAAGGATGGCAGTCTCCCGGCCAGTTACCGTCCCATCAGCCTTATCAATACCGATAATAAGATCGTGGCTAAGGTTCTGGCATTGCCTTTGGAGAAATTCTTACCTGACTTGATTGATGTGGAACAGTCTGGATTCATGAAAAACAGGCGTACATCTAGTTTCCGAGCCTGAGAAACTTAGAAAGAAAAACCGCAGCGTTTTCAAACACAACCGCGTTGTGTTTCTGCCTAAATCTGCTTTCCCATTTGGGGCTCTCGGGCTCCCCACGGGGAGCCCGAGAGCCCCAAATGGGAAAGCAGATTTAGGCAGAAACACTGCAGCATTTAGCATTTCCCATTTGGGGCTCTTGGGCCCCCCGTGGGGAGCCCGAGAGCCGCAAATGGGAAATCAGCTGTAGGCAGAAACACTGCGGCATGTAAACACAACCGCGTTATGTTTCTGCCTGCCTTGGCTTTGATATGATATGATATGGCATTTGTAACGCGCCTATACACAAGTGTTTCAAGGCGCGACGAGGCAGGGAGGGGAGAACAAGGGGAAGACAGACAACGATCCTACTAGGCCAGGTGTCATTCAGATCGCGCAAATGCAGGGGTAGGGGGAAGGGAAAAAGTGCAAGGGGAAGGAGGGGGGGGGGGGGGAGTGCTGAACAGGGTAAGTAGAATAAAATAAATAAATAATACATAAGTAGGGCCAGGCGGTGGCAAGTGCAAGGTAAGTGCAGACAAGTGCTAGGAGGGGGGGAGCTGTAGGGATGCAGAGACAGTCCCGCAGTGCAGGGGTTGCCAGGGAGGCAGTGCAAGTGGAGAGTGGCTGGGCCAAGGACCGAGGTCGGTGAGAGTGGCCCAGGTGCAGGTTCAGTGCAGTTTCAGTGAAGAATTTAGCAGGGGAGAGGGAGAGAGAAAGCAGAAGCAAAGAGGAAGATTTTGAGGTGCTTCCGGAACCGAAGGTGGTTCTCCTCAAGTTTCAGGGAGGCAGGAAGGCTGTTCCAGAGAGAGGCCCCTGCCGCAGAGAGAGATCTACCCCAGCTCGTTGCTTCGAGAAGCGGCTGACCCTGAGGGAGCTGGAGACAGATAAGCGAAGGGCTCGGAAGGAAGATATTTAGGAAGAAAGAGTTGAAGGTATTTAGGCCCCAGAAGGCCTTGTGGACAATGCACAGGGTTTTGAACTTAATCCTCGCAGCCACTGGGAGCCAGTGTAGAGATTTCAGTCCTGGAGAGATATGGTCCCTGGGCTTGAGGCCAAGGACAAGTCTCGCAGTCCTGTTCTGGATGAGTTGCAGCGGGCGGAGAGTGGAGGCAGGCAGATTAAGATAGAGGCTGTTACAGTAGTCCAGCTTCGAGAGAACCAGGGCTCTGGAGACCGTGAGCTTCTGGGGGAAGGAGAGGAAGGGAAGAATACCTCTGAGGAGGTGCAGCTGGTAGTGTGACTTCTTAGAGACGTCAGATATATGAGGAGAGAAGGAGAGTGTTGAGTCGAAGATGACCCTGAGGTTTTTTGCCTTGCAAGTAGGAGCAGGAAGCGGGCCAAGAGAGGCTGGCCAAAGCGCTGCAGGGAAGGAGGGAGTGGGTGTGCCGATGAGTAGAATCTCAGTCTTACTGGCATTAAGGCAGAGGTGATTGGCGGTACACCATTCCTGGATAGCAGACAGACAGTCGGAGATGAGGGAAGGAGAGGAGGAGGCCGAGGGTAGCCTGAAAATGAGCTGGGTATCGTCCGCATAGCACTGAAAGTTGGGCCAGAGAGTGGCGATGCGGTGGGCAAGGAGTGCCAGATACTGGTTGAACAGCCAGGGAGAGAGATTAGATCCCTGGGGGACACCATAGGTAGAGAAAAAGATATCAGAGAGGAAGGACCCCAGTTGGACCTGGGAGGGTCGATTGGAAAGGAAAGAGGTCAGCCACGCCAGAGCCTGACCAGTGATACCCAGGTTATCACGGAGACGGTTGAGCAGGATGGCATGGTTGACAGTGTCAAATGCAGAAGAGAGATCGAGCAGAATGAGAACACAAGGAGTGTTGGAGTCGAGGTTCGAGAGCAGGTCCAACGGATGTTCAGGAGAGCAGTTTCCGTGCTTCTGGTAGCTCTGAAGCCAGATTGATGGTCATGAAGACTACCAACAGATTCAGCATGGAGGTTAAGCTGGAAGATGGCCAGTTTCTCCAGGAGCTTGCCCAGGAAGGGAGTGATGGAGATTGGGCGATAGTTACCCGGGCAGGAGGGGTCGGAAGAGGGTTTCTTAAGAAGAGGGTGCACAAGGGAGTGCTTAAGGGGGGATGGGAAAACTCCAGAGGCGAAGGAGTGGTTGCAAAAGTCAGCCAAGGCAGGAGCCAGGGAGTCGATGTGGTCCTTGATAGTTTTGGAGGAGCAGGGGTGAACCTGTTTAGACGAGACTTTCATAGATCGGACTGGTCTGGAAACCTCGTCAGCAGAAAAAAGGCAAAAGGCAGAGAAGGAGGGAGGAGGGGTGGCTGCAGAAGGGCCAGAGGAAGAGCCAGGAAGAGATGGAGGGAGGTGATAGGAGGAGAGTGTGGACAGGATGTCCTGAGTTTTAGAGATGAAGTGAGAGGCCAGTGCAGTGCAGAGGGCCTGGGAGGGGACAGGAGAGGTAGAGACTGCAGCAGGGTTGGCAAGCTCCTTGCAGATTTTAAAGAGTTTGGCCGAGTTGTTAGATGCAGAAGAGATGCAGGCTTGGATAAGGGCTCTCTTCTTGGTGAGAACGGAGAGACGGTATTGCCTTTGGAGCAGGCGGCAGGCCAGTTTGTCAGAGGATGTACATGAAGCACACCATTTCCTCTCTGCCACTGTTATGCTCACCTGACTCCCACGGAGGCGCAGGTCTGGTTTGGAGTGTTGTTGCTTCTTCTATGGTGAAGCGCAGGACCCGGAAGATGGACTGGACCGGACCTTCGAATCTGGCTTGTCTGGCTCGCACGAATATCTTTCTGTATGTGAAAAGGGAGTATTAACAATCCGAAATGAAGTTGGAATAACCCAACAGGTAAGCTTTGTAATGGAAATTAAGGTTTCCTTGTTTTCTTTCCCCTCTCACCTTTACTCGTGTCTTTTTCTCCCTAGGCGCGGTGATGTGGCTGCGAGTCCAGATGTCGCCGTAGAACGTGGTGGTACCTTGTACAGGTGAGTGAGATGCGGCGCTGCAGCGATCGATGCGATGTGCTTTTAAATGGATGTCTTCCTTTTCAGGACCGTCGGCGAGATGTCTCCGGAATGCGGATTTAGCAGGTAAGGACTCTTCTTTACCCTTTTCTCTTCTCTTCTCTCTTTGCAGGTGTTCCAGGATGCTGGCAGGAGTGGCAGAATACAGAATGCAGGAGCAAACACGGTGAGCGTCCAGCTGCTAGATGCAGAACAACGCGAAGCGTGAGTTGCTGCTTGGGCGTGGCTTAAATAGCCTTCAAAGTAGTTCCAGGTATGTATCCTTCCTCTCAGGTATGTATTCTTCCCCTGACCACACCCGTGTGGTTAAGTAGTTCCAAAGATAAAGTAGTCCCATTCAGGCCTCAGAAGGCCTGGATGTTGCAGCATGGTCTGCATCAGGTAAGTTAACACTAAGCACCTTTAACACAAAGTCCCCTTTTATGAGCCTGGCCCCTATGGCGCTAGGACTGTGGCCCGATATGAGCCAGGCGCCAAAGGCGCCAGGACTGAGTCCAAAGAGCCCCTACTTGAGGCTGTTGTGACTTCCCTTGAAGACATGATGTCTGCCTCTGGGGTAGCTGGGTCTTGTCTGGCACCTTGGAGGTAGGCATCATGACAGCCACCCTACACTTGCGTTTTAGGGTGACGAGATCCGAGTCATACCAGGAGTTACATTTGGCTTTGGGCTTCAGGCGGATTCTCATGACAGGGGCCAGGATATCAAGAGTATCAGATATAGCAGAGTGGAGCGTTGAGAGGGCTGTGTCAGGGTGGGAGTCAGCCGAAGGGCGAGGAGGGGGCGAGAAGGTGGCAGCGAAAGCCTCAACTGACACGCGCTTCATGGGTCGGATGACCGAGAAGGTGGGTGGCAGTGATGAGGGTGGCTTTGCCTGTGGGGTAGGGAGGGTGAGGTGGGAGGATAGGAGAAAGTGATCACTCCAGGAGAGAGGAGTGGAGAGAGGGAAAGGTCAGAAGAGATCAGAGCATCAAGAGTGTGCCCTGCAGAATGGGTAGGCCCAGACGGGAGAATAGAGAGTGAGAGAGAGTCGCAGAGGTCGCAAAAGAGTCCAGAGGGGGGACAGGAGGCATCCAGGTGGATGTTGAAATCACCAAGGAAGAGGAGTTGAGTGGTTGAGGCCAGGAGTGAGGAGGAGAGGTCAGCCCACTCAGAGAGGAAGGACGAAATTTGACCAGGTGGCCGATAGATAGTAGCCACTGTAAGGGAATGGCTAGGAGAGAGAGAGAGTCGGCAGACAAGACACTCAAAAGAGGAGTAGGTCTGCGTAGGAGTGACAGTGGCAGGAATCCACTCAGGGAAGATAAGGGCCACACCCCCTCCTGCACGGTTGGGCCTGAGCACGGAGAGGATCTTGTAACAGTCAGGTAGGAGTGTGTCAAAGCTGGTGACAGAGCTGGCCGTGAACCATGTCTCAGTGAGACCGAGGACATCCAGGTCCAGTTCCTCAAGAAGGCGACAGATATCAGAGGTATGTTTGGAGAAGGTTGCCATCCTTGAAGGACTTCCGGGGAGGGGTACAGATCAGAGGTACGCCCTGCAGAGGAGGAGAAGAAGGAGCACGAGAGGGGGCAGGGAGGGAGGGTAGAGGCAAGGTAGCCGAGGACAGAGGATGGGGGACAGCAGGAGAGGAAAGGAAGTTGATGAGGCGTGGGAAGCGTCTATCAAAGAGGTGAAGGTTGGGTTTCACTTTGGGTCTCCGGTGCTCTCCTGCGGGAGCACCGGAGACCCAAAGTGATAGCCACGGCAGGCAGAAACACGGTTGTGTTTGAAAACGCTGCGGTTTTTCTTTCCGAGTTTCTCAGGCTCCTCCGAGCCGGAGGAGCCTGAGAAACTTAGAAAGAAAAACTGCAGCGTTTTCAAACACAATAACGTATTTATGTTTGCGGTCGCTTCAAAAGCTACCGCAAACATACATACAACGTTTTTAAAGCTGCGGTTTGATTTCTATGTTTTCCGGGCTCCTCCAGCCCAGAAAACTTAGAAAAAAAAACGCAGCTAGTGTTTATTTTTATTTTAAAAATCGCACTTACCGAGATGCAGCTGCAGCTTTTCTGCCTGTAGTCTCCGGTCCCCGTCCTCCGCGTACACCACCAATGAAGGAAAAGCCACCCAGTGGTAGCTTTTGTTTACTACAGCTGGCTGGCTTTTCCTTAATTAGTGCCGCAAAAGCCAAAGCGAGCCTAGCGGCGGGCATCCATTTCACAAAATGGATTCCCCCATGTGCTTTCTTTGAGCTTGAATTGCTCAAAATTTTACATAGGGACTTGGAGAAAAAAAAATTGCCAATCATTTTTTTTTATTATTTCATATCTATTTTTGAAATAAAATCTTTTGACCGAACCATTCCTCTAAAGATGAACTTGACTCCGAAAATCAATTTTGTGACCAGCATGGTCCCTTTGAGGATTAAAAACTGTTATTGGAAGGATCTGGATCGTGTAGTTCAGGAATTTCTGTGGAATCGTAAACCTCTGAGACTAGCAATTTGGAAATTACAGTTTCCTGTTTGTCTGAGTGGCCTGGGGGTCCCAAACTTTAAGGCCCATCATTTAGCCTTCTCATCTCACTCTTTTCTTCCATTTCTGAGTAGTGAGTTAGATCACTGGGTGGCTGCGGAAGCTAATGCCTTTGGTCCGCTGGGCCCTGAAGCCCTTCTGTCCACTAAAACTAAGGATCAGGGGACAGGTTGCTGGTGACCGCCTTTTTACGCACTTCTTGGTGTGAGGTCTTAGGTTGGGTTATGACGCCTATACATGCCAAAGGGCCTCCATTTCGTTGAATCAAATGATTAGGGATAATTGAAAAATGATTTTTTGGCCTGATTGGTTCCTGGCCTGTGTTAGACAGATTTCAGATTTGGGGGGGGAAGGACGGAAGATGGTTGACTGCTGCCGAGATTAGAGAGGGCAGTGGTTGTGATAGTCTTTTGAATTCCGCTTACAGACGTTTGAAGAGAGTGGTGGGTGAGGTTGATTGGTCAAAAACCCTGGACTTGGACATCTTTTTGGGCGACCTGAATGGAAAAGGAGGGGTTTTGGCCAGTAGGATTTACAAGTTGTTTGTGTCACGATTTCAGGGTAATGACAGACTTCGGGAGGTATGAAGTGAAAGGATTGGTTATGATATTGATTTCAGTTGTTGGCAAAATTTGTGTAGGAATGTGTCCTTTTGCTCACTGAATCTGGGAGAACGGTCTAGGCAAATTAAGATTCTTAATCGTGTGTACTGATGTCCAGAATCTCTCCACAAGAAAGGCATGACTGACAGTGATGTGTGTTGGGGTTGTGATCAAGAGGTTGGATCTCTGGAACACATGTTGTGGAACTGTGTGAGAGTCAGAGGGTTTTGGAGCGATGTTTGCAATGCGTGTGACAAGATTACTGGTGGTGAGTGTGTGCTGGATTTCAAGACTGTGATTCTGGGTGATGATACAGGGCTTTCTGATCTTGGTTCTGCTCTCAAAAAATGGTTCTTTCGGTCTATCATTGTGGCGATAAGGTTAATTTTACGTGGATGCAAAAGTCGGATCCCCCCCTCTTTTGAGGACTGGGTCCAGGAGATGCACTGTCTTTCCAGAACTGAAAAAATGATTTTCAAGTTGAAATGTAAGCTGTCATTGTATGGAAATATTTGGGATGTGTTCAATGACTCCTTTTAAGCTGGATGAGTTAATTATTATTATTATAATATTTTTTTCTCTTCTGGATTCATTGTTATTCTAAATAGTTTATCTGTTCGCGTATGTACAATTGTGAATAAGGAACAAGTTACTTACCTGTAACTGTTGTTCTCCAGCATGGGTCTGGCATGGATTCACATGCTCATGAATATTCCCCGTCGTCAGGCTGGGAATCCTCGGTAAAGAAAAAACCAGTATCAGTTTCGTTTCTGATCTGTCTTTCGTAGTAGTAACCAATCACTGGTCTCTGCGTCATACTGACCACAGCCAATGACTGCCCTCTACCTAAGCCCCGCCTCTGGCAGCCATCTTCAGATTTGGAAGCACATGAAGTGGCAGTATGACCAAGTGAAGAGCCGCAGAGGGGTAGGCGGGAGGGTTCGCATGTGAATCCATGCCAGACCCATGCTGGAGAACAACAGTTACAGGTAAGTAACTTGTTCCTTCTCCAGCATGGGGTCTGGCATGGATTCACATGCTCATGAATAAAGAATACATAGCAGTACACACATGCACAACCACGGGAGGTGGCAAAGGCTCAACATTAAGCATCACATCAAACTCAACATTAAGCATCTTACCTCCTCACCAGGCTCACCTCAGGCGAACAGGTTGCGCAGCACTGCTTAGCCGACCCTGGACTCCTCCCTGGAATCCCGATCGACGCAGTAGAATTTCGTGAAGGTGTGCGTCGACCTCCACGTAGCAGCCCTGCATATGTCCAGCAGGGGCACACCAGATAGGAACGCCGTGGTAGCTGCGATCGCTCTGGTGGAATGGGCTCTCGGACGGCCAGGCAGCGGTCGGTTCGCCAACCGGTGACAGTACATGATGCAGCCGGAGAGCCATCTGGAAATGGAAGCCTTCGAGAGAGCCTTCCCCTGATTGACAGGTCCAAAGTTTACAAAGAGTTGTGACGTCTTCCGAAAACACTTCGTGCGGTCCACGTAGAACTTCAGCGCTCTAGCCACATCCAGCGAGTGCAAAGTCCTCTCAGCCGGCGACGAAGGCGACGGGAAGAACACAGGTAACACCAAGGGTTCGTTGAGATGGAAGTCCGACGGTACCTTGGGCATGAAGGAGGGGTGCGTCCTGAGCACTACCCTCGTGTCGTGAAAAGTCAAGTACAGAGCCTTGCAGGAAAGGGCCTGGATCTCTCCCACCCGTCGTGCGGAGGTTATGGCCACGAGAAACGCTGTTTTCCACGACAGAAACTTCAACGGGGCCGAGTGTAAAGGCTCGAATGGAGGTCCCATGAGCTTTGTCAGCACCACGTTGAGCTCCCACGCCGGGGCCGGAGCCTTCACCGGCGGGAACGATCTGAATAGTCCCTTCATGAACTCCTTCACCAGACGATGAGACCACAAGGACGTCCGCCCCGTGGTTCTGGTGTATCGGGAGATCGCAGCAAGATGAATCTTGATGGACGCGTGTGCCAGCCCAGCCTTGGCCAGCGTCAGCAGGTACGGCAGTACTTGGGGAGCCGTAATCCGTAGAGGGTTAATCTTCTGTGCGCGGCACCAGACAGAGAACCTCTTCCATTTGTGTCCGTAGCACTAAAGAGTCGAGGACGCCCTGGCCTTTGCAAGAACCTCTCTGCAGTCGGCCGGTATGTCGTATCCTCCAAACTCTAGCGCTGCAGGAGCCAGGCCTGCAAGTTCAGCGACTTGGGGTCGTGGTGGAGGATGGCGCCTCCTTCCCTGGAGAGTAGATCCGCGTCCGCCGGCAGCTTGATTGGCGGGGACGCTGACAAGTCCAGAAGGTCCGGGAACCATATCTGCCTCGGCCACGCAGGTGCGACGAGGATCATCCTGCACCGTGACCTCTTGAGCTGGTTGACGAGCCGGATTAGCAGAGGCAAGGGAGGGAACGCGTAGAGGAACAGGCCCTCCCAGGGGAACGAGAAAGCATCGCCCATGCTCCTCGCCTGGGGAAACCTGCTGGCGAACCTCCGGCACTTGGTGTTCGTCGCCGTCGCGAACAGGTCGATCTGGGGTGTGCCCCACCGTCGGAAGAGGCGATCCGCTAGATCCTGCCGTAGTTCCCACTCGTGGCACGAGCGCAGCTCCCTGCTGAGTGAGTCGGCGATGGTGTTTTTTATCCCTGCCAGATGAAACGGCACCAGAAACATCTCTTGGGCGACGGCCCAATGCCACAGGTCCTGCGCCTCCTTGGACAGTGCTGGGGACCTGGTTCCGCCCTGTTTCCTGATGTAAAACATGGTGGTGGTGTGGTCGGTGAAGATCCTCACCACCTTGCCCTTGAGGGACGGAAGGAAGGACCTGAGGGCCCAAAACACTGCACGTAGCTCCAGGACGTTGATATGCAGGGCCTTCTCCGTCGGGAGCCAAAGTCCCCTTGCGTGCAGATTTTCGGTGTGCGCTCCCCACCCTTCCAGGGAGGCATCCGTGGTCACTGTCTCCTGGTGGGCTGGGGTCTGGAAGTCCATGCCCGCCGTCAGATGCGCGCGGGTGCCCCACCACCGTATCGCTCGTCGGAAGCTCTCGTCGAGCTTGATCCTTTCCTCGAAGTTGCCCGTCGTCTGGACCCAGCGTGCATCCAGGAATTCCTGCAACGGGCGCATCCGGAGCCTGCACATGGGAATGAGGTAGATGCAGGAAGACATCATCCCGAGGAGGGACTTGATGGACCTCACTTTGGCCGCGTCGGCCACCAACATCCGTTGCACCTTGCCCAAGATGGTCCTGGTCCTCTCCTCCGACGGGGAGGCCAGAAGGGACACTGTGTCGAGCCTCGCTCCTAGAAACAGTGCGTCTTGCGCGGGCACCAGGTGGGATTTGGCGTAGTTCACGGAGAATCCCAGGTCCGTGAGGAGTTGGACGGTCCTTGCCGTGTGGTCCACGGCGAGCTCCCTCGATTTGGCGCGGATGAGCCAGTCGTCCAGGTAGGGGTAGACGTGGATCCCCTCGCGGCGCAGCTGCGCCGCCACCGGTGCGAGGCACTTGGTGAATACCCTGGGTGCCGACCGCAGTCCGAAGGGGAGGGCTTTGAACTGGTAGTGACGCCCTTGGACCACGAACCTGAGGAATTTTCGGTGCCCCTTTAGGATGGGAATGTGGAAGTAGGCATCCTCCAAGTCCAACGACGATAGGAGTCTCCTTCCTCCAGCTGCCCCAGGACGTGCTGGAGGGTGACCATCCGGAACTTCTGCGCCTTGATGAACTTGTTCAGACGTCGCAGGTATAGGATGGGGCGCCATCCTCCCGTCTTCTTCCTCACGAGGAAGTATCTCGAGTAAACTCCGGGGCCCCGGAGCCTCTTTGGGACGAGTTCGATGGCGCCCTTCCTGAGCATCGCCTTTACCTCCAGAAGGAGTTGAGGGACGTGAAGTTCTTTCCTGGCCACGGGGGGGACGCGCGGGCATCTTCTCTGAAACTCGAGTGCATGTCCCCGGGCCAGAGCGTCCAGCACCCAACGGTCGGTGGAGATGGACTCCCACACGCTGACGAAGCTCGCCAGCCGGCCTCCCACCGGGGCGCTTCGGTGGGGGCCCGACCCGACGGCCGGTTCAATCCTGCTTGGACGCGGCCTTGCCGCCTTGACCTCCTTGGCGACGACGGCGGGGTCCGCTAGACTTGCCTCGTCCTCTGTAGGCCTCTTGCGACGACGAGCGGGCCGCTTGACGGTAGGAAGCGAAACCGCTGCCGGAACCTTTGGAGGTGCCCTTGCCTCCGCTGCTCCGAAAGGGCGTCCGTCGTTGCTGCAGAACTCCAAGGGCCCGGGCCGTCTCAGTATCCGCCTTAATGGCCTGAAGGGAATCGTCCACAGTCTTCCCAAACAGGTTATTCCCATCGAAGGGCATGTCCAGGACTCTGGTCTGGACGTCTTGCCGGAAGTCCGTAGCCTTGAGCCATCCACGACGTCGAAGGCAAACGCCGTTGCCCAACTGTCGGAATCCAGTGTCGGCGATGTCCGTCGCCACGGTGATGGCGTGGTCCGAGGCCACCTCACCTTCTTGCAGGATCTCTAAGGCCTCCGCCCTCTTGTTGTCCGGCAGAAAATCCAGCAGGGGAGCCATTTTGAACCAGAGCTCCCTGTCGTAGCGGGCCACGATAGCCAAGGCGTTGGCCGCTTTAATCGTCGTCGCCGCCGACGAGATGACTCTACGTCCCATCACATCCAATTTCTTTCCCTCGCCGTCCGGCGGGGAAGTCGACGTGGAGGCCGCACCCCCCCCCCGCTTTCTTCCTGGCCGCCGCGGAGACGACGGAATCCGGGGTAGGTTGCGCCCGGAGGCACAGGGGGGCCGTGTCCGGGACCCGGTACTTTTTCTCGTACCGGTCTCTTCTAGCTGGTGCCGTGGAAGGGTTCTTGAGGAGGGTAAGGCCCTCGTCCCAAATGTCGTCCAACAGGGGCACTGCGAGGACCGTCTTCCTCTTGGCCTCGCGCCGCTGATAAAGGAAGCCTTCCTTTTACTTCTCCTCAGGGCAGAGTTGGAAAAGCTCGGAAGCCCTGGAGATCATGGAGTGGAAAGATCCGATCTCGTCGGGAGGAGAGGCCCTGGCGGGAGGCGACGACGGAATATCCTCGTCGTATGCCTCGTCGTCCGTACCCGTCGCTGCCGTGTCAGTCCCCGTATCATCCCCTCGGGTGGACGGGGAGGAGGGCTGGACGGGGCGCGACGGCTGAAAAGGAGGTGGAGGATGGATCCTTCTTTTCTTGGTAGGGGGAACACCAGAAGGTCCCGGTTCTGGATCCCCCGACGGGAGAGGTTCCTCCGTCGGCAACGGTAGCCTCGTCCTTATCTCGGAGCATAAGGACTGTATGGCCAACAAAATGGCCGCCGAGTTGTCTTGCGGCGCTGGCAGAGGGGAATCCGACGGGCGAGCAGGGGCCCCGTCGGTATCCTCGACGATGTCGTCGTCGTCACCTGCGTCGGGGTCCATTCCGACGGGCTGGCCTTCTTCCACGCCTAGGCCGTGGCTTAAGACCTCGATCAGCTCCTCTTCTGAGGTTGAGGCCGAATCTACGACGACGCCCTGCCCCCCCTTCTTCCCCACGGGGAGTTTCACGGGGGTCCTATCGATGGGCACAAAAGAAGACTCCCTCCGAGGAGGCAGGGAGATTCTGGGCCCCGAGGACGCCACCACTGGTGTAGCCTCCACAGGCTGAGCCAGGGCCGCCGCGACCGTTTCGATAGAGGGCTTGGTCGGATGGATCAAGGCCTTCACCACCTTAGGTGCGCTCACCGCCTTATCCTTGAGGGAGGGGGCACTGCCACGCTCCTCCTCTGCCTTAGAGCTCGACCGGGGCCTCTCCAGGAGCTTCGCCGGGTGCTCGGCCTTCCTCTTACCCGACCCAGAGCGTTGGCTCGTGGTTGATGGTGCCGGGGAGGGTGCGCCCTGCCTGACGCCCGTAGAGCCCGACCGTTCGGCGCTCCCGGTGCCAGCGGACTCGCGGTGCTAAGCCTTATGTTGGGCCCCCGTCGCCGGGGCGCCCTCAAAGGTCTTAGAAGACCGCTCGGATTTCCTCTTCTTCTCGCCGGACGGGCTCTTACCCTCCAGCCAGTTGGCGAGACGTTGATGGCGGTCCTTCATGGTCCGTTCCGACATGTTGCCGCAAAACGCACAGTCCTTCTCCATGTGCGTCTTGTCCTCATGAAGGCAGTAAAGGCAGAAAGTGTTCGTCCTCCTTAAAGACGTTCTGCAGCTGGCATCCAGGGCAGACCCTGAACAGCTTTCCGGGCGTCGAGCTTCCCTTCTCCTGGGCCATCTCCGAGACCGGGCCTGAGAAGCTTCTGGAGTCCTCCGAAGTGTAGCTCGACGAAATCTTCACCCTTGAGGGGCGCAGACGAATCCGACACGGGTCCCCGTTGATCGGATGTAGGATCGGTGGAGCTTGAGGCTCTTTTGACTGAAAAAAATCAAAGTTTTTGAGAAAAAGCACGAAAAAATAGCACTAACGCTCGAGAGCAATAGCACGAGGATCCAAACACATGAACGTGCGGTAAAAATCTGAAGATGGCTGCCAGAGGCGGGGCTTAGGTAGAGGGCAGTCATTGGCTGTGGTCAGTATGACGCAGAGACCAGTGATTGGTTACTACTACGAAAGACAGATCAGAAACGAAACTGATACTGGTTTTTTCTTTACCGAGGATTCCCAGCCTGACGACGGGGAATATTCATGAGCATGTGAATCCATGCCAGACCCCATGCTGGAGAAATAAATAAAAATGCCAAATTGTTTAGGCAATTGAAATCGTGATGTGGGTTTAGTACTTGCATGCCAGGGGAGTGATTGGAAGGGTAGAGAGGGAACAGGATTCCACTCAATTCTCAAAGCAGTCCACACGTGGGAGCTTTCAACCTTAAAGGAGAGAGTTAACTGCTTGTAACATTGAAGCTGCACTAGAATAGTCTTATTAAAATGCGTAAAGAAATTAAATGCCCCCACACAAATAAGTTCGCCTCTCCCCCACCGCCTGTGAAGTTTGCGCCTCTCCCAACATTTGAAGGGTCAGCCCCCCCCCCAAAATGTAGGTTTTGTTGCACCCCTGAACATCAGCACACACACCGTTCACCATATACACACATGCACACCCAGCCATTCATACATTTAAGCGTGCACTCTTTCACCATACAGGCACACCTGGGCAGCCATCCATACATTTAAGTGTAAACCCTTTCACCATACAGGCACACACCCCAAGGCACCCCATACACTCACACAGGCAGCCACCTATACATTTAAGTGTGCACCCTTTCCCCATGCAGGCACACCCAGGCCGTCACCCGTACATTTAAGTGTGCACCCTTTCACCATAGACTCACACACGCACACGTCATGGGGTTGAGGGGAGCCCTATTACCATTATACATTATTTCCGTTAAGGACCGAACCATAACGGAAATAATTTCTTTATGAATGTAGACCGACTTCAAAAACAAACTGTTTCTTTTTTAAGTCATAGGACTCACCCTACCCCATGACATGGAGGCCTCCAGCCTACAGTCTTCCAGGGCATGGGGTGGGGGTTCCCTCGGACTTCACTCTGCCTTCATAAAAAAATATTTCTGTAACAGAAATAATTTCTTTATAAATGCAGAGTGAAATCAAAAAGGAAATAAATATATATATATATATATATATATATATATATATATTTTTTTTTTTCTCCAAGTGGGGCCTCCTCCCAGGACATGTGCTGGTGTGTCCCCCTGCACCGCAGGGGCCCTGTTACGCCAGTGTGCAGCAAAAGAAATACAACACTAGAAGGTAAGGCCAGCACTTGACACGAGAGAAAAAACCCTGGCCTTTATCTTCTTTTGGGACAAATTACATTGATCCCAAAAAGAGAAGTTTTAAAATCTCCCGGAGAAGCTCTTGAGTTGTGTCACACATGGCCTTAATCACTCAGAATCTCCAGGCAGGTTTACGTGTTTTTACATTTTTATCACAAAAGTAAGGTGTATTGACTGCCATCACACTGCCCCTCGTCTTATTTTGCAACTCCTCCCTAACCCAGGTGTCCCTGACCAAGATTAGTCTCTAGCGATCCGTAACCCCTACTGTTGAAGGTCTTTGCTTATCTTGATGTGATGGCCTTAAGGCAAACACCTTGTTTATCTAATCTCCCTCAGGGAATTCCTAAACTAGCCCTACACCAATGATGTTAGTGCTATAGGGTGGTGGATGGATGTACTGCTCACTCTCTCAATACACTTACTCTCACTATTTCCTTCCCCTCTTCTCTCCTGCACCCTTCTGCATGCACCCACTTCCTCCCACACCCGTCTGTACTGTACTTACGCTATTCTAACACCCACTCCCTCTACTACTCCCGCACCCCTACTCCTAACTACCACGCTATCTCAATCCTTTTCTCTCACACATTTGCTCTACAGCCCCACCCCATTTCCTACACTACACTACACTACCCACACACAATTAGTACCACTCTCCCTCACAAATACCTCATTTGCACTCTGCTCAAATTTCGCCAATGCTCTATGTGCACCATTCCCCCTTTTGGCCAGCGCCTGGTCTCTCCGTCCAACTTCACCTCCTCTGACCTCACTCGAATAACCCACACTCTGCTTCTCCTACTGTATTCTTTTATACTGTGGTCCTGGTGTTTTTCCTCTCTAAGCACCTCTCCCTTTTCTAGCATAGTTTCAGAAACAGTCTCTGATGAGGTACATCTAGGTGCCTAAGATGCTTGTCGTTCTCTTTGTGTTGGTGCATGCTTTTGCCATTTCACTTAGGTAAGAGTTTGTGTCTTTCTTCATTCGTAATACATTTTCTGATGGTCCACCATTAGCCTAGGGTCTGGCCAGCATTGTCAGGTTGGGTGCTGGGTGTCTCATTCTTATTTGCCAGGAAGATTTGCATTACATTCCCTGGTTGTGCTCGATTCCACTCTCATGGCTCTGGTCTGGGTTTTTCATTGTGGATTTCAGATGCATTTTGGGAGTTGAAGTTCTGAAACAGAAAAGACAGAACCATGGCCAGATAAACTAATGTGAGGCATTGAGAGAAAAAGTTGTACCAGTGGAGGCATTTGTAGCTTATTGGGGAGGGGGAGTAAGAGGGATCAGGGACTGGGGACCCCTAACCCCACAACTCCCACTTCCCGAATATCATGTAGGCCAGACTCAGGCATTTGTCTTGCCCCAGGTTGGGAGTGGTCCCCCCCCCCCCCCACCCTTCCTCTCCCCGACAGGATGACGCTGAACCAGTCACAGCTTGTTTTCTGGAGGTTTGGCAGCGAAGAAGGCAGGTAGCAGGGAGAACCAATGAATAATCACTGATAATCATATTCAAAATCCAATTGCTTTGAGTAATGAACTGGGAAATCCTCCTGAATACTGAGGATGTATGTTGCTTGCTGTGATCTGGAACTGATGTTATGCTCATCCCTGGATTGAAGTCGCATAGCTTTTTTAGCTTCCTGTGTGAAAAGATCTTAAATTAGTTGAAGAAATGGACATCACCTTAGATTTGCATCTTCTCTTTTTAACTGAAGCATAATTTGGTGTAGAAGCTACGCAAGCTGACCCATTTGAAGAGATCTTGGAAGGATTATAACAGTGTTCGTGATGAGACTATTTAGCAGAAATCGAACTTGAAGATTTTGCAGTTGTTACATTTGCTTGTAATTCTGCATAACCTTGTCTGTTGATCGATCAAACAAGGTTTCATCATCAAATAGTAGCAGAAAAATAAGCATGTCTTTGCATGCAAACTACTCCAATTACAGCCCTTGCCCTGGCATTGGTAATATCTTTTACAACCTGTAGTTGTTTTAGAGCCGCTTTGCTGCTCTCTAAAGTTCAGAAGGCTCATTCGACTGCTACTTCATGTTGTAGAAATTCTGTAAAGCATTCTAAATGTTCCCAATTTAGAATTTGAAGCCTGACAAAACTGTAGCAGCCTTTGTCTCAACTGAAAAGCATACTCCCCGATTGTCCCAAGAAACCAGTACCAATGGTGCAGAGAATTCCCCTTTATCAGGTGTTTGAGTGGGTACTAAATCAACCCTGCAGGTGATCTAACAAGCTGTGTTTGCCTGTTAGGTGTTGATTGATGGGGCATAGCTTTTCCTCAGTACCAGATATAGTTTGTCAGGTTTTAAACTGATCGCCCAAACGGAGGTACTAGACCTCTTCCCAGCTACTTTCCCTCCAAGGGGTACTTGTGTTTCTCCACCAGGAGGAACTCACAGTTTTCCACCAAGGGGAACCTGAGGTATAATTGCCTGCTGGTTCTTGCTAAACAGCCCAGAGGATACACCGAATCTGGGAGTACGATCTTCAGAGAAGAACCGAAGGCATGTAGCGAAACCCATTCCACACCCAAGGTACAGTCTTCCTCTTAGCGATATCAGCAGACTACCTGGTCCTGCTGCCATTTTATTTTACACCTATGGTATCAGTCCACGATTTGACATGGAAGAAGTCTGTTTCAGAGACCTTCGATGAATTCTGTTGCAAGAGATTCCAGTATTCATTGGATGACAATTCCCCAAACTATACATGTGGATCGACTGCTGAAAACTGCTTCTTGCACCGAACATTACATGAAGCTGGTTTTATATGGCATACAAGGAGCCGGTTGATGTTCAGGAAGTAAAGCTGGATTAGAATAAAATGAGGAGTGAGCAGTCAAGAGCTTACGCGGAAAGGCCTCCAAAACATTCAAAAGTTTCTTAAATTAATAGCTATTTTTGGGACAATTTTTCTAGCTGGATGTCAGAGGAACCTATGCCCCACACATTTTTGTGATGTCACTATTAGCAAAATAGAGGGAGCCTGCTCATCATTTTCCGTACTAGACCCCACAAATTCAAGGAACAAACTAGTTGGTAAATACCATAAGGTGTACTTGGAGATTACTTTCAAGTGTGAATTTAAGAGAAAGTGACTCAACTAAGAGTTACATCTGAAGATGCAGTCTGCCTAGGATTAGGATAAACAATGCCGGAAAAGAGTGCACAGATGGAAACCTGTGAAGTATTTTATTGATGGTAGTCCGCTAATCCTGGTGTGGCATAGCAGTTTCTTTATAATGATTAGGAGGATAAGTATCCAGTCAACTGTTGCAGGGAGGCTAGCAAAAGGAGGATTACACAGCCAACGGAAGCAGAGAATTTGTGAGACCCTTAGACTGCGAGCTAGCTTGCTACCGACACAGAAGGGTACAGAAAGCGAAGTGACTGACAGCACAAAGAATGTCGAAAAAAGAGGCAGTGAGTGCCATAGAGGATGAAAAAGGATCCCTCCCAGTCAAAGTGGAGAATGAAACAAAGTATGGTCCCAACTGGAAACTTGTGCAAATGAGTCAGGATTGCCGTATCACAAGAACCAAGCAAGCTGGAGGTGAAAGACCCATCTTCACCAAAGTTTACGGGACAAGAAAGCCAGGGTGAGGGGCTTGTAAACGCCACCTTCCATGTAGCTAGAGAGATGAGCCCCCAAACGTAAATGCAATGTTGAGGGAGAACATAATGGCAATTCTAGATGAACCAGAGGTGAGGAAGGTCTCCAAAGATCAAGGGACTACAAAGAGACACCGGAAGCAATTTGACTGCACAGAATACAGAACCGCTTTGGAAGTTGTGGGAAGAATGCTGCATACTGAAAAGAGACAATTTGCCTAAAGCCACCAAATGCTGGGGAAGAGGGCCCAACTGCCCAGAGCAAATTCAACTTTGATTTGTTCAAAATGCTTATAGCCACAAAAGAGAACATTAAAATCTAGAACTGTCATTTCTCTCATAACACTACATTCTGGAAAAGAGTTTCAAAGCTCAGCGTCAATTGAACTGGCAATGGGAGAAACTGCCACATGCTGGTAAAGAGTCAAATCCCATAGAGGATTGAACTGTTAATGGTCCAAAGACTGTATGCTGTGAAAAAGACTTAAAGCCCAGTTATTTGTCTAAACAACTCATACTGGAAAACATGCTAGCGTTGTTTAAAACCACAGCCTCAGGAAGGAGTCAAAGTACAGAGTGAACTGACCCACCAGTAGTCCAAAATGCTGTGTCTTGTGAAAGATCGTTAAAGGCTAGATTGTGTCAAAATGGTATTTGTCTAAAATACTTTATGTGGGGAAAGAATTACTTAAATCCCAGATCAGTTCTTTGTCTAAAACCACCAAGCAATGCCAAAACGGCAACTGTTATTTGGCTACCTTACTGTAGTCCATGGCCCAAATAGGGCCCGGATAGGTAGGGCTGTGTGCTTGTCCCTGAGGAAACTGTAGAAATGAAGACACAGACACCTGGATGTAGAGACAAATATTTTATTTTATTTAATGTAGTGTACGTCTATGTAGTATGTGTGAGTTTTATGTACATGTACGTATCTGGACTACACCATCCAGCCCACCATGGGGCTGCATGGAATGTAGAGAACAGAAAAAAAACAGAGAAAAAGAACAGTAGACAGCGCTCCCCTTCCGAGCAGTGGGCTAGTCAGGGGAGTGAAGATTCTGAAGAAAGACTGCCAGATAAGAAAAAACTGTAGGAGAGAGAAAATGGAAAGGAGGCAGTGTACCGCAGCTCTCTAGGGACTGGGCCTGGAGCGCCCCCGCCCCCCTGCCTAATGCCAAATGAACCATACTGGGTATGCCAGGTGTGGCCTGGTAACAGATATGGGTATGGGATGCTTGTTCGGAGGAGACCGGGCACCCACAGGGCCGTGCATGCTGTTAACCTGCTCGGTTAACAGACCGGACAGGCTCAATCAGTGAAACCTCAGACCGCATTTGTGGTACGGTCCGTATGAAGACAGGGACCGTCTAGCCCAGGCTGCGTGTGCCATGTGGCCCTATCTGGGTGATGGAACCGTGCTCCAGTGACAAACTGTCCAGGGGTGAGGTGGGATGTGTACAGAAGAAAACTCCTCCTGCTGCAACCCAGGAGGTACAGAAAAGGAGGAAGCTGCTGAGGTCTGCCATAGTCGTGCGGGGCGATGAAGAGTAAGTCGCGGGCCGCGATCTCCTTGTTCCCTCAGTGAAGAATGGCACTCTGGCAAGCCGGCTGAAGCACTAGGAAGATAAGCAGACCCCACCTTGTGCTGCACAAGTGCAGTGAAAAGAGGAGGCAGGCAGCGACCGAGGAGCGCAGGAGCACAGCAGAAACGTGATGGTGTCAGCCCCTTAGCAACGGGGATGCTGCCAGAAAAACGTGATGTGCTGCTGGCATGCTGGTAACACTGGCGGTCCTCAAGTCATTGGGGCCGTCAATGAAGATCAGAGTGTGCAGTGGTGACTGCGGCAACCCCCGGTGCACAGGGCCACCAAAAAAGATCAGTGGTTGCTGCAGGGGGTTTGGGTGTGAAGACAGCTCCATGTGGCTGGCAATGCGGCCTTGAAGAGACATTTGGATAGCGTGGGCCACGCAAGTAGTGTTTGCGTGGTTCCACATGGCAGACAGGGCCACCAGAAGATACTACAGGTGTGGTCCCCTGTGATGTGGTTTCCCATGTGGTGGACAGGGGTACTGGAAAGGGGTGGCTTACTACAGCAGCAATCCATGAGTGCTATATACATGTGTTGTTGTGTGCAATGTAGTTAACATGTATATTTATTTGTGCCGGCATGTTGGGGTGTATATTTATAGCTATAGTTAAAGTAATTAATGTCTGAGTGATAAATCAAGTAACAGAGTAGAAATGGGTAGGAGTGTAGATAATGGAGGGTATTAAATAAAGAAATGGCGTGATACAGGAAAGGGGGAAGTGGCGGCCTGCCATAGACCACTAGGGGATGGAACCAGCCACTGGGCCATCTCTTGGCCATTCTCCACAGTGGTTGGCGACTAGTAGGATATGGGGATCTGTTCCTTTAGTTTAACACTAAGAGTCTACCTTTGGCATCTCTATGGGAGAGTGGGCCGACTGGGCAGATCCCTTAGAGGGAAAGCGACCCTGGGGGACAGAGAACACGGTTTGTCAGAGGGGAAATGCTTAAAAAGATTGTGTTGTGTTTTATAAATAAAAAGGGGTCCCTGTTGGGATCCCTATAAATAATACACCTTGGTGTCTGTGTCGTATGGTGTGGCAGAAGGTAAGGACTCAGGGCGTAGCCCACCTCCAGCTGTTAACATCTTTTACATTTCCCGTGGGATCTGTCCCTTGCCTGCGGTGAGGGAAGTGTACATCCTTGCTCCGGACCAAGGCCAAAAAAGCAGGCGCTACATAACTGTATGCGGGAAAAGCAAGTATTAAATCAAAGGTATAAATATTTAGAATCCTGCGACAGCGAGTCTTAAAAGAAAAGACACGAACAGAGAAACCGGTTGAAGTGTAGACTCGAGCCAAGGGCAAGAGTTAACACAGGTCATCAAGAAAGCTCCTAAAAGAAAAAGAAGAGTTTGTTCAAACATTCATTGGAGAAGTCAATCGTGGAGGTCAGTGAGTGTGCCACAGACAGAAGAAAATCAAGATTCCCCCCAGTGGTGATGCAGTTGCACTGGACAGTGACAGCAGTGACAGCACTGCTAAGGAGAAAGTGTCAGAGAATAGACCAGATGGCAAAGAAGACGGCTCTCGCAGACCTTTTCCTTAACGCCAGGCAATGACAAAAAAGGTGAAGAGGAAATATGGCAATGGATCCACTAAGATCTGATAGACAAAACACAGTCAATATGCAGCAGGACATGAGCAAAAGGGGTACAATAATAGAAAAGAAAAATGACAATGACTACAATAGTATATAAGAAAAGTGGCACTACCTGGTAATATGAGGAAGTATCCTGGACACCTAGGATGTGTGTATATAATTCCATTCTAAATGTTAATTGCACACCGGGGGGT
The DNA here is from genome assembly GCF_040938575.1 of Ambystoma mexicanum. Classification (NCBI taxonomy): domain Eukaryota; kingdom Metazoa; phylum Chordata; class Amphibia; order Caudata; family Ambystomatidae; genus Ambystoma; species Ambystoma mexicanum. Next base: position 1,393,756,048 of record NC_090931.1, read on the forward strand.
GGGGGGGACAAGTGTAAATGCCACCAGCAATGAACGCTTGCAGGAGGCATTTACAATGGATCTCTATGGAATTTGACCACTTTTACCACCAGAATGAAAATCCATGCAAGCACTAAGGCAGAGCGGGAAACGGAGGTGCACATGGCATGTCAGCCCTGCTCTGCAACTGTGCCTGACAAACACAGGAACACGAAGCTGATCGGTGAAAGTGGGGTAAACACTTTGGCTAATCCGGTCAGGAATAAAAAATAAACACAGAAGATTAAAGCGTAGTGTGAATAGCAAATTGCGGGTGGCGTCAATGCTCAACAGCTGAAAAGGCAGTAGTCCATCGAAGAATTGTAGAGATTTGGTAATGTGCAGATGGCATCAAGGCTTAGAGGCTGAGCCGGAAAATAGTCCAGTAAAACAGGCTGAGCTCGGTGTGCAGGAACAACAATACATGCAAAATACTCATATAGCAGCAATGAGTCCGGCGGTCCTGGGTGGAAATAGGAGGCCTGCCAAGCCTGCGAAGGACTGATGGGAACCTTAATACAATCTACAAAGCATTAATTGATGGAACGCTTAGAAAACATGAGCCGTTGACCCGCCTCGCCTCTAGGGGACAAGCCACTCACAGGATCCATTGTGACTGGCGCTGACCATAGGGAGTATATTGATGCAACTGCCATTTCCCGTGGGTCATGACAGAACTACGGAAAACACCCAGATGCTTTTTCAAGTGAATCACTGTTAGTTATTAGAGCTGCAATTAAATTAATGTTCCCTTGAGAAAAGAAAGTTTGGGTAGCTGTCTTTTGTAGTATTATACTGAAGTCATGGATCTTTGTTTTGTTTGTTTCTTCCCAGAAAATATACTTCCCAAATCAAGGGGACAATCATAGATTGAGATTGGGAAAACTGCAAGGCATGCTGCAGATATTTCTCATTACGAAGCTTAATATATTTACCTGGTATCTCCCAAGATGAATGATACAGGCTTTGTCCAGCATCCACCTTCACAGTTTCCCCAGTGACAAAGGTGGCAGCAGGGGACAGCAAGAAACAGACCATAGGAGAGATCTAAAGCAAATAAAGAAAGGATGTTAATACTCTGGGTGTTGAATGCATTTCTGCTACAATGACATGGAGATCGTATAGATAGAATATAAATATGGTTGCCTGATTGGGTCTTGACCTTACAGGCTCTCATAACATTTTTAAACAAATGAAATAATCAAGAACAATGTATACAGAACAGGTGTTAGAGACTTATGGAGCATTGAGTACCAAGACCTCTAATTTCTATTACTTGTTCATTTAATACATTTGATTCTGTTAGAAACATTTAACACTTTACAACACCATATAAGAATATAGCATATCTATAAATAATCTGTCACTTTAAGTTGTGCAACTAAATCCATGCATACCTCTCATCCATACACATTCATTTCACCTCGATCCATATCATTGCGCGCAAAAGGTAGCTTATGTAGGCTGTATATTGTCAAAGTAACTGTAGACAAAAGGGAGAAGTATTCAGCTATTTGAAAAACCATTACGTTTTCAATAGTCACATCCTATCTGTAAGACTCTCTCACCTGTCATATGATATTCAATTCAACTATGGGATGGTGCTCATTGAGGATTTCAGAGAGTCACCCTACAGATCTTTTTCAAAAAGTTCTTGGCTCTTCACTCTGGAATGAGGAAAAACAAAACGTATACAGTATTTGGAAAGCTAATGACAGTCAACAAAGACTCAGCTTGCACGCTAAAACAAAGACTCAGCTTGCACGCTAACTTACTCATCGCTGATGTATCCAATGTATGTTTACAGATGCCAGATGGAAATCTGCAGTGTTTCTTCAGGCATGATATCGATGGTTTATGTGCCAGGGGAGACGAATTAGAACCTTTTATTAGGGTATCTGTACTTCTCTTTTTTGTTTACAATTTGTGAATACAGCAATTACATCTAGCCAGTGGGTAGGTGGTATTCGTGTCACGTAGCATTTTGGACATCTCTAACGTGTACTTCTCTATATTTAAAAACATATTTATTCACACATTTATTTGAACAGTCCTTGTTGACGGCTCTGAATGGTCATAATAGCCTAGTCTCCATAGTGTTTTGTTGACCGAGTGTCGCCGTCAGAGATTACAAAAACAGAAAAAAGCAGGGAAACTCTATACCCTGGACTAGAGTATTATTGTATCACAGAAATCCGGATAAAATGTCCAGAGAGCAAAACTGTGTTGCTTCCAAATAGTATCAGTATTTATTTTATCATGATGAACTTTGAAAAATAGTCAATAAATGAAACAATACTTTAAAGAACATATTATTACATATCACAACAAGAGGGATAAATATTACACATGGCTAAAATTAGTCCATCATCAAAACCATTCATAGTGCAGCATTCAAACCATACAACATTCAACGTGACATTCATCCAAACGACAATAGCTAAAATAGACAAAATGAATTCATAATCGGGAGTGAGCACAATCCACGAATCCCGCCTAGCAATTTTAGTATATTTTTGGTTTTTTAGAAGTAGAAACGCATACAATAGAAATGATTGAAACAATCTATCGTAAGGGCGGATCTAAAGGTGAAAATGTAGTGTAGATCACATCCCTGGAAAACAAAGCTCAACCGGTTTCGACGTAGTATGTATAATGCACAACGTCTTCATCAGGAGATATAGAACAAAAGACTGCAAGAGAAGAGCATAACTACATAAATATGCAGCAGTGCCCCACCTCAAAAAACAAGCTCAACAGTAAAAATATATTGTGTACCCACCGTGTGCCACCTTAAACAAACCATATTAAGAAAAAGTGAATTACTAAAATCCTGGGAAAGTAAGATAGAATCAAGAAACCATCCCAGAAGCGGAGATGTATATAGGAGCCCTAACGCAGGGGTGCCCGCTCCATCAAGCGTGCAGGAGAGCTAATGAGAAGCACCATGGAGAAACGAATGAGAAAAAAGGCTGAAGTGCCAAGTCTGAAAATATGACTGGCCCACCCAAGGTGTCAGAACCACGTGTGAGGACGAGCTGATAGGTAGTGCAGCAAACTAACCTCACACAGTATGCCAGATACTGGCATGATAAATGGGTGGAGTATCAAAATGGAATGGGGGCCCAACAATGGGCTACAGCTGTTCTTGAACTAAAAAGCAAAAAATTGTGCAATTAAGACCAAAAAAGAATCTCAATGCACGGTAATAGTTAACTATAGCCAGTGGATGATTTACCGGTCAGAACAATGGAACTGTGCTTGATGAGGCCCATCATGATGGAATGCGATGAGAAGGCCTACTAGGCGTGGAATACGGTAGAGAGACTCGTATCACCTTCAAGTACCTGGGCTGACTGTGGACCAGGTGATAGTATGAAATATGAGCACAGACTGTGTCCACAGAAAAGAAAGCAAACAATGTATTGCTGAGACAAGAGAGGAAAAACACGAGAATATATCCGTGAAGACGGCCAAGTGACACTATTATACATTATTGAATGAGTGTCTAAGCGCTACATCTAGAGCACAACAGCCAGTTACCAAACTGCAATATTAGAATATTAACCCAAACAGGGTACGAAAACCTAGGCATGAATCAAGCCACAAGGTGCTGTGAGAAACTAAAGAGCAAGTATCTGGGCGCTACAGCATACAATGCTGTGGCCATGTGGGAGTGCGCACGAACCGAGGGGGATCCCATGGTCGAGTAGCAAAAGCAGCGGGGCTATCCTGTATGTTACTGAAAATAAAAGTAAACTGGTGTAAACATGGTAAGCGGCATGAAAGGCACAATTAAATGCTGTGAAACATAACAGGGCTACAAAATAAGTACAACGGACTTACTTGATGCTAGATGCACAGACCGTAAGAATAGGTAGCTGTATGGAAATCAAGCAGCCCGCTCACGAAAGACGGCACCGTCACGTCCTGCGTGATCGAAAGTGCAGTGGATGCACTGATTCAAGTTCAGCCCACTGAGTAGGTCACATGACCAACCCACAACGCGTAGCCGGGCTAAATAACATAATGCAGGACGGCCTCCACAATCAAGGTGAACGGTCCACCCAGCATGGAAACAAAAAGAGGACTGATGCAAAATCTCGATGGGAGCAAAAGCTGCAATGTGGGAAGAGTGGGCCATTTAATGGAGAAGTGGGGCATGCCCAAGATGAAGAAGATGTCACCATGCCCACATAGGTGCCAACATCACACCATTTTCAAATTTCTGTTTCATGATAAAATAAATACTGATACTATTTGGAAGCAACACAGTTTTGCCGTCAGAGATAATAATTGGTGTTACCAGAGTCCCTACTCGTATTACCAGTGAGGCCTTATCTGGTATGTGCATCTACTGACACGCTATCTCAGTTTGTGGATTTTTAAAAGGCGCTTACCGTGCTGGCTGTTCCTGTGTCAGCAAAATGACTGCCTCCGTGCCAGAGCCATGAATGTTGTACACAGCTTTACTTTTGAAGGACAAAGAAAGGAGACTACAGGGAGCATCTGTGTCTACGGCGCAAGGCCGGGGTGTTAGTTGGCTGTAATAATGCGTCGAGTTGCGATGTGTGTCCGGCCTACATTGTTAAATTGTAGATTTTGTGTTTATTTGAAATACGGACTGTTGGCTCTCCACGCAAAGCCTGCGTCTCCGAAGGTACCATTGCAACGGTAGAGGCCCTGCAATACCTCCATGATTCATGGACGTAGAAGGCCGACTACTAGACAGTGTTTCTTCCATTATGCCCACAATACACAGTGTGATGGCATCCAGCCTGCATAGCTGCGGGTGAACATCAGCAGGATGACAAAGTATTTGTGGATCAAATCAGTTCCAATGATGGTGTAGTGACAAATGATTATCTAGTCTTTATTGGACTGTTTTTGGGAATGTAAAAGAGTCTGGATGTGACCTAACATTTTTTGAAGCCCAAAATCCTGACTTTAAGAGATCGACTGAGTCAGGGACCTATGCTGGAGAAACCCACATGATGGTAACTAGTTATTGTGAGTCAGCCCCATTGTTACGGGTTAAAACACGCCACCTAGTACAGAAACACAAGTATATGATCAGCCTCATCTTTATCGTGAGTCATATGAAGATTAGCCGATTCCACTCTAGCAAGATGTTAAGGCCCTGATTGACAGTTTTCAGGTGATAAATCCATCTTTATTCCAGTCTATGTAACTGTTCTGCTATATTTCCGACTCGGGGTGTGGTTTGATGGTCTGTAAAATAAACCAACTCATCTCTCGGTATGTGTGTTCCTTCCTGATATAATGTTCAACCAGCGTTTGTTATTGACTTTATTTCTAATGCATGACCGGTACTCTGATATGCGTTGTTTCACTTGCCTGATGGTTTTCCCCACATATAGTAAATCGCATTGGGCATTTGATGATGTAAATTACATTTTTGGTATTAGAATTTGTGTGGGTTCGAAGTTCCCACTTTATATGTTCATGTTCAAAAGTGTGTTTGCTGTTGGTAAACTGACAGGCTACGCAGTTACTGTCATGATGCCTACCCCCGGGCATCAGGACCAAGGCCCTCAGCTCCGGGAGCAGGCATCCAGACATTTGTTTAAACCTCAGCAGCCCCGGCTAGGGGCTGTCTGGGTTCAGTCCTGGCGCCTTATGCGCCAGGCTCATCATAGAAATCAGTCCTGGCGCCATAGGCTCATAGACTTTACTTACCTGATGCAGACCATGCTGCAAAAGAGTCCAAGCCTACATGAGGCCTGGATGGGACTATTTTGTTACAGGGACTATTTTTCACTCGGGCGTGGCTCTAGGGAACTTCTTACCTGGAACTACTTTGGAGGCTATTTAAACCACACCCGAACAGCAGCACATGCTTCGCGTTATTCTGCATCCAGCAGCGTGACGCTCACACTGCCTGCAGCCAGCATCCAGTCTTCTGCCACACCTGCGTGCCTGCAGCCAGCATCCAGTCTTCTGCCACGCCCTCCTCGAATCCGGAGCTCCTAGAATAAAGAAGAAGAAAAGGACAAGGTTAGAAACAAACTTATTTCAAATTCCTCACCTAATTTCGGAACCATTTCATCTCCGGACCTGGAAAGTGCATCAGTCCTGCACGCGTCTCTTCGCCAGCTCCAGCACGGCGCCATACTCACAGTTCTCACAGCATCTTTCGATCCGGCACTGTCTCCATCATTTCTTCGCCGTAATCTGGCACCTAGGGGACACAAGAAAAAACAAGGTGAGCCAAGGGAATCAACAAATACAACCTCTTACCACCATAGACTTACCTGATTTACCACCGGCGGTATTATTCCATAACTCTCCACATTTTCATATGCCGCATCTGTAAAGAGGGAGAAAAACAACACGTTAACGCATGCAATAGTTACCGGACAGCGTTGGGTAACACAGACTCTTACCTAAACGCCAGCAGCAGCTAGGAGACCTTCTTCTCACAAACTCAGTTGCAACTTAAGGAAGGAAGGGGACAAGAGTGAACATCGGGCACATTGAACTCTTTGAACTTGATACTTACCAATCCCACCAGGGACTTCAGAGTCAATACTTACCGGAACTCTCCCAACGCCTTCAAACCAGTGAAGTAACTGGTATCTACGCGCCCCTGCAGGACACACAGGATGGAGAGCTCATCTTTTACAAACATAAGGTGAGGTTACTAAGGGGATATCGGAGGTGATTAGTGGGGGAGAGCGAGAACAGTTGGGAGGCCATCACTAAAACCCACAGGTGGTTAATCCCTGTCTCCACTTGCAGGAAAAAACTTCTTCGGTCCAGCAGACAAGACTAGGTGGGCCAGTCCAGTCAGTCATCTCTGCACTACGCATCACGTTGAAGGAAACCGCAGCTGTCCGGGTCCGATCGACACCCCTGTGGGGTCCAGGTGAGCGTAGCAGTTACCACATTTATAATGTCCTGTGATGGGGAGGTAGGCCCTAGATGTTACGTACTGTTGTTTCTTCCCCTGTGTATCTGTATGTGTGTACTAACTTTTGCTTCAGGTTGTAGTTTTTTTAATGCAAACATGGGTTGTTTGGATAGAGTGCCACTATGTTTAACCAGATGCCAATTTTAGTGAATGATATTTCTTAATGGCATTACTGATAGGGCTAAAGGTTGTGACGCACATAAGTCTGTCTGTGGTGGGCTTTTTATTTGACCTGAGGCAGATGTCCGGGTCGGTATTAGCTCCTCATTTGTAGTTCTTAACCAGCTTGCATGGATACCGTCTAGAAATGAGTCTCTGTTTTAGTTCTGCATGTCAAAAACAAAGAGGTGATGGCTGGAAGATTTAGAATTAATCTTAACCACTGGCAATGCTCTGGGCAACCCTCCAGACCACCGTTCTTCGCCTGCCAAGCCATTACAGAAGGGAAAGACCATATGCAAATCAGACTTGGCCCCACCCCAAAAGAGGCAGTCCAGCCCGAACTACTAGGCCACATCCCTTCTGCACGAGACCACAAGCATCCCCAAACATGTTTCGCCCTTGTTGGGGCTCATCAGTGAGGAGTAGCTTGGGTCTCTAGGCCCAGCAGGCACGGGACCCATGTCTGGGCATACCCGTCCCACTCGGGGTGACATAGCAAAAACAAAGAGGTGATGGCTGGAAGGTTTAGAATTAATCTTAACCACTGGCAATGCTCTGGGCAACCGTCCAGACCACCGTTCTTCGCCTGCCAAGCCACACAGAAGGGAAAGACCATATGCAAATCAGACTTGGCCCCACCCCTTTGGCGGTGGGACCAAGCCTGATTTGCATTTGGTCTTTCCCCTTTTGTAATGGCTTGGCAGGCGAAGAACGATGGTCTGGAGGGTTGCCCAGAGCAATGCCAGAGGTCAAGATTTATTCTAAACCTTCCAGCCATCAACTCTTTTGTTTTGCTATTGTCACTGAGAGTGGGAAGGGTGTGCCCAGACGTGGGTCCCTTGCCTGCTGGGCCTAGAGACGCAAGCTACTCCTCAGTGATGACGCCCAACAAGGCTGAAACATGTCTGGGGATGCTTGTGGTCTCGTGCAAAAGGGAAGTGACCTAGCAGTTCGGGCTGGACTACCCCTTTGGCGGTGGGACCAAGCCTGATTTGCATATGGTCTTTCCCCTTTTGTAATGGCTTGGCAGGCGAAGAACGATGGCCTGGAGGGTTGCCCAGAGCAATGCCAGAGATCAAGATTTATTCTAAACCTTCCAGCCATCAACTCTTTTGTTTTGCTATTGTCACCCCGAGTGGGAAGGGTATGCCCAGACGTGGGTCCCTTGCCTGCTGGGCCTAGAAACTCAAGCTACTCCTCACTGATGACGCCCAACAAGGCTGAAACATGTCTGGGGATGCTTGTGGTCTCGTGCAAAAGGGAAATGACCTAGCAGTTCGGGCTGGACTACCCCTTTGGCGGTAGGACCAAGTCTGATTTGCATATGGTCTTTCCCCTTTTGTAATGGCTTGGCAGGCGAAGAACGATGGTCTGGAGGGTTGCCCAGAGCAATGCCAGAGGTCAAGATTTATTCTAAACCTTCCAGCCATCAACTCTTTTGTCTTGCATTAGTTCTGCATGTGTCTCAAATTCTTTTTTCACTGAGCAATTCCTCAGAATTCTCAGAAATTGGCCATAAGGTGGGTTCGTTTTTAACCCTTCTGCATGGAAACTGGTGTAGTGTAAGAGGCAGTTTTTATCTGTTGGTTTCCTAAATAAGGTGGTGCGTAGACAACCTCTACCAGTCTGGATCTTCAGGTCTAGAAAGTTTACTCACTGTCTATTACATTCCATGGTGAACTTGAACTTTCTATCACAGATGTTTATCCAATGGTGAAACTCTTTCAAATCATCCAATGTACCCCTCCAAATGAGGAAAACATCGTTGATGTATCTTTTCCATGTCAGGATGTGATTGGTAAGGTGACTGATACCCGAAGTAACAAACCTCATTTAAAAATTTGCCATATATAAATTGGCCACATTTGGGGCAAAAGTAGCTGCCATACTAACCCCTTTATTTTGGATGTACATCTGTTTTTAAAGAGGAAGAAGTTCACCTTCATGGCTGTTCTGCAGCATTCTAGAATGAAGTTGGTAGGTGGTTCCTCAGGGTACCCATGTGTGTCCAAAACAGATCTAAGGACTCTTTAGTTGTGGGATGGAGGTATAAAGTGCCTCTACATCCATGGTGACAAGTATATCGGTTTCTTGAACGTCTATATTCAATATCTTGATCATGTATGTAGAGTCTTTCACATAGGAGTACATGTTAACTACAAACAGTTTAAGAAAATGTTCTACATAGACCGACAGAGGTTCTAGCAGTGAATTAATAGCTGAAATTATTAGTTGTCCTGGTGGCTGTGTCAGGCTTTTATGAATTTTTGGGATGATGTAAAAAGCTGCAATTCTCGAGTGCTGCTTTTGTAGAAATTGTTGTTCAAATTGGAAATCCAGCCCTCTTTTTCAGCATGATCAGTTAGATTGGCAATCTCCTCTTTCAGTCGTGTGGTGGGATCGATATCAAGTATTTTATAGGCTGTGACAGCTGCTAGCAACCGTAGTCATTCTTTATCGTAATCGTCTGTGTTAAGAATACCTATACCTACGCCTTTATGGCCGGTTTTATAGTTATGTCTAATTTATTGGGTAGATTTTGTAGACTACTTTGTTCCTTTGCAGTCAAATTGTCTTTGGTGAAGTTGTGTTTCTTGGCTACTTCTAAAACCTGTCGGATCACTAAAGTTCTCAAAAGCTTCCTCCTCTGGGGGACATGCATGGTTGAGGAGAATAAATCAAGAAGTAGCGAAGAGTAGCAGTCCTGCAGTGGAGGCTCTCTTTGTATCCAGTCTGCTTTTGGTCTCCTTTTCGTGTTTGTCATTAGAGGCATGAAACCTAGTAAGACTACTTTCTGTGTCGGAAAATATGAATAACTGTTCGGTATCTGACCCCCTAAGTGAGACGTACCCCAATGACCCTTCAGTGCCTCTTACATCCTCTGGTA